>NW_027225534.1:10000-1343690 GCF_041296235.1 Equus asinus
CCTCATATACTCCAATATATCCTATTGCTTGCCATTTGTATTTGTCATTTCCATGTCACAAAAACCAATTATAACAAATTTTTACAAAGCTCCTTGATCTTGCAACCTTTGACATTCTCATGAATTAAAACTGTATGTTCCAGGTTGTTGATGACCTGTGAGAAATCTAGAAGATGAGCCCTGAAGAATGAAGGCTATGGCGTATGGCATACAGTGTTTGGTCCAATATTCTACTAAAATGACCAGGAAGAGGGAAACATAAACCTACATGGACAAAAAAGAGAGAGAACAAAAAGCGGGAGAGAAGATGTCAATAAAATTTTGGAATCTAAAGTTGGACAGTGTTGACCTGAAGCAAATAAACAGTCAGTTATTTTACCAGCAAAATGAGTTTATTCAGGAACAGTGAAGAATTGCAATTCAGGACATGCAGTCCAGAGGAACAGGGAGGGGAATGTCTTTTCACAAAGTTGGGAGGGGCTATTATAAATGAAGAGTCCATTGGAGGAGACTGGGAGTAGGAAGTACATATAGTGGCTTTTTGCTGGCTGAGCACGGACGTCTGTCTTTGGCTGAGCTGTTGTTGGGCAAGGGGGAATTTCCCCCGTCTTTCTGCTGGGGTGGTAAGTGGTGTCACTTCCCATTGGAGATGCTGGGTACCTCTCTTCCTGTTGGGGTCTAGCGTGCCTTGAGTGGCATGTTCATGAGAGTTCTCTCTTCTGGCTTCCCAATTCCATTTTAAATAAGGTTTCTCTTTATTAATTTTTACAACAGAGAAAGTGAAACTCTGAGAATTTGGGGCTAAGTCACCAAGAAGCAAGCAAAGGAGCTGGGCCTTTATATTGGGACCTTATTCAGTCAAGGGCTCCAGGTGTATAGGAGGCTGGTAACTTCCAGGGTTCAGCAGTTCCCATCAACCAAGAGCAATTTTACAGAGAAGGGGGCAGCTGTGAGGTGTGGAAATTCATAAAGAAACCTTAACTAGACTGGATGCCCTCAACATGGTAAGAGCAATTCACTACTTAATACTGGGACTCCTTGAGCTTGCTCACCCTACCCAGCCCCCCCCCCCAGTACTGTCTACTGAGAACGGCCCTTTTTCTTTAGGTTGGGATATGTAGGTTTGACAGGATATGTGCTGGAGAAGTAGGCAGAAACTAGAGTATAAGGTGCTTGAGTCCTGAATAGAGTTTAAAATTTAATTTCCTTTTTTCTTTCAAACACTTTTAGGAGTCCGTTCCAATTGGACCAAGCTCCCACCACCTCTCTTCAGTAAAGTTGTTATTGTGCTGATAGATGCCTTGAGAGATGATTTTGTCTTTGGCTCAAAGGGTGTGAAATTTATGCCCTATACAACTTATCTGGTGGAAAAAGGAGCATCGCACAGTTTTGTGGCTGAAGCAAAGCCACCTACAGTTACTATGCCTCGAATCAAGGAAATGGTTTGACTTAATGTTTTACAAATCATGGTTTGACTCCTTCGGAGGTTTAGAGGGGCTTTCTAGAGTAGTCTTTTACTTGGAGTCCCAGTTTTAACTAAAAGGAAATTAGTTTGGTGCTGTCAACCTGGCTGGGGCAATAGAATGCTGAAGAAGCCTCACAGATGGGATGGAGCTGAGACCAAAGATTTGTGCCCCTCGTCAAATAGTCAAAACTCATGGGGAACATAAAGGATTTAGAGCCAGATCATCCAGGCTAACCTAATCCAAGAGTTACCATCCTCCTTGTTAACCTGCTCTCTTCTTTAATCATCAGTGGGTTAGTTACAATCCTGGAAGGAGCCTTTAGTGTCATCTAGTTCAATCTCTTGACTTTACAAATGAAGAAGCAAACTCAGATAAAGTAAAAGACTTGTCCAAAATTGTAGTATACACAGTGGCCAAACCAGCATTATCTGGCCTTGACAGCTATCATGGTTTCTGCTGTATAAACACCTTCAGCTGTTCAGCCTACTGAGAGTGGCTTTGAAGTGCATAATGCTTCACTCAAGAACTATGGGTAAGGATAAAAGTAAGCTTTATTTATGGGCTCAAGAACTATTTCTTGAGCAACTCCTATGTGCTGACATTGTAATGGGTATACAGTTGAAGCAAAATAGTGTCTCTGCCTTCATGCAGCTTTTAGTCTCTAATGAGAGATGTAGCCATTAAATTCACATACAAGTGAACGTGCAGTTATAAAGTGTGATTAATGCATGAGGAAGAACGGGGCATGATGCTCATTGTTGGGGTCGTGGGCTCAGTGTAGGTTGGGGGATCAGAAAGCCTGTCTGAGGAAAGTACATTCAAGCTCAGACTGGAAGGATGAGTAAAGGGGAGGGGGCAGAAAGAGACAGAGGAGCTTAAATGTTTGTCTGTGAATATATTGCACGCTAGCATGTTATAAAAGCCACTGGCTGAGTGTTGCATAATATGGCTGATCATGTGACACCTTACTACTTTGTGAGAAGGAGCCACTTCTTAATTTAAAGCTTGGGGGCAGCATTTAGTAGATACTCAATACATGTTTACTGGATGAATAAAAGAGTCTGGGATTGAAGGGATTAATGCCACATATTTCACGACTTTGTATTCTTGAGTTTCCCACTCTGTCTGCCACTTTTGGATGTGGCAATATTCATTTGGCAATATTTATTGAGCATCTACTATGTGCCACACACTGTTCTAGATAAGAAGGATTCAGTGAAGAATAAGACAGCAACTGTCCTCTCTTCATGGAGCTTACTTTCTAATTGAGGGGACAGAAAATACATAAGTATACAAATAAACAAGATAGTTTCAGAAAGCGATATATGTTGTGGAAGAAATCAAGGAGGAGAACACGATGGAGAGTTGTAGGGAGTGGGAGAGGGCACTTTAGTAGAGATGCTCAAGGAAGGCCTCTGAGGAGTGGTCATTGTGCAGAGACCTGTCCTGGAAAATCTGGAAGAAAGGCATCTAGACTCTAGACAATCAGAGGCACTGATTTCTTAAACCATAAACCCTAACCTTAAACCCTAACCCTAAACCCTAACCTTAACCACAACCCTAACCCCTAACCCTAACTCTAACTGTAACCCCCAATCCTAACCCTAATCCTAACCTGACCCTGACACTGACCGAAATCCTAACCGTAACCCTCACCCTAACTGCAACCCTCACACTAACCCTAATCCTTACCCTGACCCTAGCTCTCCTGACCTGCTTGCTCCTCTTCCCTGGTGGTTTGCTTTCAGCAGGCAGTGGAGGGGATTTGTTTCCCGCCACTGCCCCTCCTGCCCTGCCACTGCCCCGAAGCTCCAGGAACCCTCAGTGTAGCAAATGAGGGTGACAATGGAGGGCCCACTGCGAAGACAGGGGCATACCCAGGTTGGAGTGAATCAGAGAAGAAGCACGTATTGCTAATACTCGCCTTCGCCGCACTCTTTGTGCTTCGCCGCCACCACCCCTGGGCCCTGCTGGCCACACTGGGGCCATCCCACTCCCTGTTGTCTGGCTGCTGGACTGATGGCTGAGGTTGCGAATAGGTGGACGCCGTATGTGTCCTGCCCATGGTGAGTGCTTGCGGGTTGCACCAGCGGTGGTGGTGGTGGGGCTTAGGGGCTCGAGGCATGTTCCTGGCTCCTGCAGGAGCCCTGCACCCTCAACTTGTGTGGGGTGTTGGAGCTACATCCTGTGGCGGGTGAGCTGGGCAGGGCAAGAGGGTGGGCTGTGGGGCAGGGGTGGGGAACGAGGAGTTGCCGGTCGGTGGCTCCAGGGTTGGTGTTCCCACCAATTTTGGCTGAATTTAGCATGCCATGACCAGGACTCTAACCGTAACCCCAGTCCTCACTCCGTCACCCCTAACTCAAGACCCAGATCTTAGTCCTAATCGGACTCTTCGCCATCACCCCCTCCCGATGCCAAGCACATCATAAACTCTATTCCCTGACACCAACCCCAACCCTAATCCCTGAACCTGATCTTCACCGTTCACCCATGGACCCTCACATCACACACACGCCTGGCCTTGACCCCTATAACCTAACACCTACCTTTGACCCTGGCCATGACTCTAGCCTTAAACCAACCCTAACCCTAAAGCCTCAAATAGAACCCAAGCCTATCCTTACCCCTAACCCTAGCTGTAGCCCTTGCCCAACCCTAACCCTAACCTTAATCTAACTTGTGATACTCACTCTAAACTTCGCTCATCACCCCAATACTCACCCACACCCTGACCGTGACCTAAACCTGGACTGTGACCCTTGCCCTGGCCCTAGCCCTAACCCCAACACAGACATCAACCCTAACCCCTGATCCTGAACCTATTACCTGACTCTGACCTTGACCACTGACTCCTGACCCCTCATCATCACTCTCACCCCTAGCCCTGACTCCTAAGTCCTAACTGCTACCCCTACCCCTCCCCTAACCATAGCTGTACTGCAGGCTCTAACCCTAATCTTAGCCCCAGCACTACACCTAGCCCTAGTCCCAACCATAACCCTGACCATGATCCTGACTCTATCCCTCAACATCATCCTCACCCTCACCCTCACCCTACTCCTGACCCTGACCCTCACCCTAACCCTGACCCCTACCCCTACCCCTGGTCCTAACTCTATTTCTAACCCCAACACCATCCTCATCCCCAACCCCACACCAACCTCACCATTACCAATACCTCATCTCATAACCCAACCTCAACCCTCACCCCTACCCCTGACCTTGACCCTGACCCTGATCCTGACCCTCCAACCACCTCCCCTATGATCATCATTCTCTCTCTCGGTCCCTAGGAATGACCTGGGGCACGTGGATGGGGTCACGGCTACCTCCTCAGTCGTGCACAACAGTAGCCTTGTGGTATCCTCCTCAGAAAGGTGTGATGACATTTCCTGGAATACTTTCAGGCCTAAGTGCTCTTTCCTCCGTATTTGTCTAGCTGACAGAGTTTGCACAAGTGGCAAGGATGCACAGCCTACTTTGGGCAATGCAGGCAAAGCATTGTTGCTCCTCTCCCACTGCACATCGGGGCACTCAAGAATTTGCCCAGGAGAATGCCTTCTTGGCTCTTAGTCTTGGGTTAATCCCAAGAAGTGTACCCTAGGCTGCAGGAGAGAATGGATCTCCTGACTCCAGAGAAGTGAGTACCACCTGGAGAAGGAAGAGCCTGTCTGGTGGCTTCCCTGTGCCTGAATTGCCTTTCATGGCCACACACCTTCAGCAAGTCATCTTTGGATTCTGAATAGTGTTTTGCCTCCTGGAATTGAAAGTTTCCAATCTTGATGTGTGTCCATGTCTTTTCAAGGAGAATATGAGGCCTGAAGGGGGCAGCTGGCAGAGGGATAGTCTTGATTGACTCCCCAGTCCGGTGTTAGCAAACAGGGCCAAACCATGACTCCAAAGGATAGAAGCAGTGACAAGAGGAGAAGGGTTTATAATGGACATGAGATAGACGTGAAGTAAATGTCAACCAGTGCCCTACAACATGTGAACCCTCTAGAAAGAGGATAGAATCATTGATAACAGTGAGGAACAAACACCAGCACAGAGAGCAGAATTGTCAAGCGTGAATTTAGGATCCAGCAAAAAACAAGTGGAGAGAGACAGAGTGTTTCTGAAGCAGTATTTGGAGATTTCAAGACTGATGGGGGCAGAAGTGGGGCTTTGGACTATAAGAAGAACCCCCATGGGGGTCACAATAAAAAATATCCTATCCAGGACCCCAAGAGGAGATGTGCTGAGAGCCACCCCAAGGTCTGAGAAGCTTTCTGTTGGGATGAAGAAAAAAAGTGCAGAGAGAGAGTACATTCCAAGGAGTAGCCCTGGCCTGGAAGACCTGCCACCATCACCCGCAACACCGGGGGACTCATTACCAGTCAAAACAGTAGAAGCCAGAAGATGAAGTGCTGGAAGGCCAGAACAGAGAGCTAAACTGCAAGTGGACCAGTGAGGGTTTTGCCATCCAGTTTACAGTTGAGTCAGTCCAGTTGTCCCAAAGTGACTTTCCTCTTCTTCATCGTGGCACCACAGTAAGGTCAGATTTTACCATTGAGAGAAGGGGACAGTGGCCATTAAAGTCATGAGCATCTCTTTGGACCTCATTTGGCTCCTTTCCTGCAGCCTCAAGTGAGTTCCTAATAAGTGCCTCTGGTGCTCCTGTGTTTGGAAAGTTGTCACTCAGGATAGGGAATGGCTTCTTCTAACTGGAGGCCCAAAGCCATGGCCAAGTCATGCACATCTTCAGAACACCCAAGAGAGAAAACACGGACGAGAAAAAAGGCACCCATTTGAACACAGCCACACAGGCACAAGGTCACCAGGAGGATTGGGGACTTCAGGCAGGTCCAAGCCAAGCAAGGAAGCCCCAACCCTCCACCAGCATGATAGCTCCTTAGGATCAGGCTGAGGCTCCAAGTAATGAAACATGTGATTGAGCCTATCCACCCAGAAACACACAGGCAGTCCTATTTTGGGGTCACACAGGAAACTACTTGCTGTCGAATCCCAAGCAAAACCTCTGAGCCAACCTCATGGAGGGATATCACCACTAGGCTTCTGATCCTTCTGGGTCAGCCTGGACCTGCATGGGCATCTTCCACCCTTGAGTTGTAGAAGCAACCTTCCTTCCTTCCTTCCTTCCTTCCTTCCTTCCTTCCTTCCTTCCTTCCTTCCTTCCTTCCTTCCTTCTCTCTCCGTTCATCCACACATCCACGCATCCATGCATCCATTCAGCTTTCATCCATTCATTCATGGATGCAGATCCCACTGATAGTGGTAGGCCACAGCATGCACCTGCACCTGGCCACCAACATAAGGCACTGCCACTCCCTCCGAGCCCTGAGGCTCCAGCACTTAGGAAACAGGTCAGTCATTGTGAGGCCAGAGGAGCAGGTTGACAAGAAGGCACATTTGGGGAGCCAGCTTTAAGGCCAGGGCACTAGGTTCCTGAAGGTTTGAGGGAAAGGAGAAGCAATTGAAGAGATGGGGGGCGTGCCCACCTTCTTCTCAGGTCCACTACATCCCAAATCACTTGGTGCCTGCCACTGCCACCACTACAGCTGCCGTCTCTCCACCACTGGAGAAACACCGCAGTTGTGGGCCCTACTTGGCAGTGACAAGCAGTATGCCCGTTGCCTCTCTTGTCTCCAAAGTGGACCTCGGTGTGTTTGTAATGGATCAGAGGGGGAGTGAGGTACTGCAACGTGAAATCTAGTGAGGAAAGGCGACAAGCATCCCCAAGTCCTGCTCTAAGTGACAGTCTTGGAAACAGTCAATCTATTGGCCCCAAGACTGGCCCTCCAGTAGACATGGGCAGAGGAGGACCTTTGACTGGAGCCACTTCCAAGGGGGCGCTGCTTCTGCCAGTTCCTTCCTGGTATCTATTGACTGACCCCCTCTCCCTGGCATCCCTCCAATCACCCTCAAGATCATCATCCTCTCTCTTGGTACCTGGGAATGGCCCATCGGACGCTGGGTGCGGATGCTGATGCCTCCTTGGTTGGGCACATCAGTAGCCTTGTGGCTTCCTACTCACAAATGTTTGATGACAAGTCCCCAAAAACTGTGAGGACAAAGGATTCTTCTGCAGTTCTGACAGAGTCTTGGCCCAGGTGGCATGGACAGTCAACCCCCTATGGGCAACGAAGGCAAAGCTGTATGTTGCTCCTCTTCCTCTTGAAGCCCAATGTTTCCTTACTCATCTTCTGTTTGGATGATCTATCCATTGATGGAAGTGGAGTGTTAAATTTCCATACTGTTATTGTGTTATTGTTTATTTCTCGTTTTATGTCTGTCAATAACTCCTTTATATATTTAGGTGCTCCTATGTTGTGTGCATAGATATCTACAGGTGTTATGTCCTCTTGTTGGATTGTTCCCTTTATCATTATGTAGTGCGCTTCTTGGTCTCTTGTTATGGTTTTTGTTTCAAAGCTTTCTTTTCATTGCCATTTGCATGGAATATATTTTGCCAGCCCTTCATTTCGAGTTTGTGATTTTTAGATCTAAAGAGTCTCGCATGTAGCATATATGTGGGTCTTGTTTTTTTATCCAATCAACCGCGTTATGCCTTTTCCTGGAGCGTTTAGTCCACTGACATTTAAAGTAGCTATTGATAAGTATGTACTTATTGCCATTTTGTTATTTTTTCCAAGTAATTTTATTGAGATCATAATGGTTTATAATATTGTGTAGTTTTGGGTGTACATTATTGTTTATCAATTTCTGAATACACTTCCTCATGCTCACCCCCAGTAATCTAATTTTTATCCACCACCATACATATGTGCCCCTTTATTTCTTTCACCCAACCAACCATTTTGTTATTTTTTATGTGGGTGTTTTAGTAGTTTTTCTCTGTTCCTTTCTTCTCTTGCTTTCTGGTTTGGTGGCTTTCTTTAGTATTATGTTTGGGTTCCTTTCTCTTAATTTTTTGTGCATTAATTATAGGTTTCTGCTTTGTTATTACCGTGAGGTTCTTATATAATACCCTAGGTATATAGCCATCTATATTAAGTTGATGGTCTCTTTAGTTTGACCTCTTGCTGAAAGTTCTACTCTTTTACTCCCCTCCTCCCACATTTTTTGTTTTTGATATCATATCCAACTTGTTTGTGTGTGTGTGCGTATGTGTGTGTGTCTGTTACCTTCTTATCATGGAAGTAGATAATTGTAGTACTTTTGTCTTTTGGCCTTCAGAGGTGATTGATCTGCTACCTTTACTGTTTATGTGCCTTTACCAATGAACTTATTGGGTTTTTTTGGATAATTTTATTATTCTTCTTTGTAGTCTTTTCTTTTCCACTTATATAAGTCCCTTTAGCATTTCTTGTAAGACTGTTTTTTTGTGATAGACTCCTCCAGTTTTTTCTTGTCTAGGAAACACTTTATCTCTCCTTCCCTTCTGAATGATAAGCTTGCTGGGTCGAGTATTCTTGCCTGTAGGTTTTTTCCATTCAGCACTTTAAATATATCGTGACACTCCCTTCTAGCCTGTAAGGTTTCTGCTGAGAAGTCAGCTGATAGCCTTATGGGGTTTCCTTTGTATGTAATTCTTTGCCCTTCTCTTGTGGCTTTTAAGATTCTCTCTGTCATTAACTCTTGACATTTTAATTATAAAATGTTTTGATGTGGGCCTCTTTGGCTTTATTTCATTTGGTGCTCTCTGCACTTCCTGTACCTGCATGTCTTTTCCTTCTTTAGTTTAGGAAAATTTTCAGCTATTATTTCTTCAAATAGATTCTCTGCCCATTTGTCTCTCTCTTCTCCTTCTGGGACACCTATAATACAAATGTTAGTACACTTAAAGTTGTCTCAGAGGTGCATTAGACCGTTGTTGTTCTTTATAATTCATTTTTCTTTTATCTGTTCAGCTTGGGTAATTTCCTTTAGTCTTTATCTAGCTTGCTGATCCATTCTTCTGTATCAACTACTCTGCTATTGAGCTCCTCTAGTGAATTTTTCATTTCCAGTATTGTATTCTCCACTTCTGATGTGTTCTTTTTTATGTTCCCAGTTCTTTGTTGAAGTTCTCACTGAGTTCATCCATTGTTCTCCCAAGATCAGTGAGCATACTTATGACTTTTTGTTTCAATTCTTTTTCAGGTAGATTGTTTATTTCTGTTTCTTTTAGTTCTTTATCAGGGGTTTTGTCCTGTTCCCTTACTTGGAATGTATTCCTTTGCCTCCTCATTTTGCCTCTTTCTTTGTGCTTATATCTATGTGTTAGGTAGGTCAGCTACATCCCTCTTGTCACCATTTCCAAATGTTCCATGGGTGTTCCCTGTGTGGGCTACAAGTGTCCTTCTGTTGTAGCAGGGTTGTTCTTGCTGCAGGTGCTCAGAGAGGCTAGGCTGTCCCCCTCGCTGGCTGTTTGTAATGCTCAGCTGTGTGTGGCTGCTATAGATCCTTCAGTCACTTTGTCAGACATGGGGACTCCCAGTGCAATTGGCTACAATGCCTAATAGCACGTTCCTGTTGCAATTTTTCTGGTAAATGAGCAGGAACCTACCTGACTCATTTCTAGGCTCAGGGTCTTACTATTGCTGTAGGTCTCCAGCTTTCAAGCCTCTTGTTGCCTCTCTCAGGGTTGCAGCTGTGTTGGGCTGGCTCCAGGCATGGGAGCACCCAATTCTTTCAGGCTTCCAAGGCGGGGCTGATCCTGTATGTGGCTCTTTGAGAAGTACAACTCTTCTGCAACTGACAAGCCCCACAACCCACAAGGCTACACACACTATCAAGACTGTCTCGCCCTGTGAGCACACCATGAGCCACTGTAGTGGACCCAGTCACCCCACAGCAGAGGCTCCCACACGCCACCTACTCCTTATGCATGCCCTGCCATGCAGAGGCAGACACACTCACCTGGCTGCAGAGGATTCAGCCACCCAGCCTATGCAGGCCCACAAATTGCCTGAGGTCTTGCTGTTGGAAGGGACCAGTCCCTAGGGTGGGCTGCTGACCCTGGGTCAGCTGGGTTAAATTGACACTCTAGTAGGTGGGCCAGATCCTGAGCTAACAGACCAGTGGAAGAACTCCAGTGGTGTCTGCCAGCATCTGTGCCAGCATGACTGTACTAGGTTACAATAATGGCTGCCACAATATCTCAGTCCCTGGAGAGGTCTCAACACTCACCAAGATGTGCCCAGAACCTATCAGGTGAGTCTGTTTTCAAGAAAGGAATGTGAACCTTTCTGGTGACTTTATATTTCTTTCTGAAACAGGTTAATTTGTGTGTGGACCTTCTAAGAGCTAACTTTTCTCCACTTATTTCCAATAGCTTTTCTGGGGTATTCCTCATTGTAGTTAATGGCCAGAAAAGCCAGATATTATGACACTCATCTCAGGTGTGCTGGATATTGAACCTGAAGTGAGTTTGCTCACCAATTGCAAAGCAAGACAATCTCTGACAATAGGGGTAGTGGAAGAAAGTATAAATTTTATTATTGCACAGCACTGAACAAGGAGAGAGGTCAGCTAATGCTGAAATCCCAAACTCCCAGAAAAGCTAAAAGGAAGGGTTTTTATTGGGGGTGTTATGTAGGGGAGGCAGGAGCACATAGCCTTGCTGGTCGGAGTTTTCCCACCAGCCTGTCTTTGGCCTTGAGACTACTTGCAGAGAGAAGGAAGCCTGTGACCTTGCTGGTCAGCAGCTTTCCCACCAGCCTGTGTCTCTGTGGAGAGGAGGCAATGAATCTTGGTGCTTGTCCTTGGCAGTGTCTGTCTCCATGGTGGATAGTGGATTCTGGAGCCAGGAAGCCAGGGAGTAAGCAAGGAATGAGTGTTTTGATTTCTAACCCCATATATGCTGGGTTTAATGTAGGGAAACTGATGTTAGGGTCCATATCAATTTCCCCCTATTTTATGTCCATCCCTCAATCTTGAGGGATTTGGGGAGGTGAACGATCTAGCTACTTCCTGCTGAAATGGGGCATAGGTTGTTTCATCTCGTGGAACCAGTGTTTTAATAAGGCAATGATGCTGGTGGGCTCCCAAAGCTAGGCCTGCATCAGGCAAGTAAGTAACCAGGTATTTAATAAAAAGTTTTTCTAGAGAAACAAAAAGAGAAAAACAAGCTTAATGGTTGGAGCAAATTATAAACAAGTTTTTTAGCCCAGGGGGCAGGCAATTAAGATTCCCAGAAGTCAAGGTTGAAGCATCTTTTGCAGTTTGAAATGTCTTTGATGGTGTCATCGGTCACTCAGGTACCTTTTTGAGTGGCTTATGCAGCAGTAGATATGAATCTCTTTTAAGTTTATATTAGGTTCTCCAGCATCAGTTTACAAGCATCTAGGAAAAAGGGCAGATTTAGTTTTCAATGACTCCAAATGAAAGTGATGTGGAAAAAAACCCTGAAAATGTTAGTTTGGATGTTTGTAGCCAGACAAGAAGAACTCAGGATCCAGACCAGTTAAGAGATGTAACAAAAATCTTAAAAACAGTTGACAAAACCAAAATGCAATATCCGCAAATGTGTATTATAGTTTCTATTGAAACATAATCTTCTCTAAAATAACTCTCAATTTCACTAGACATAGCCAAATTAAGACTAACTGGTTTGCAAAATAAGTCTAGTTTTAATAAATTTGGCATAATAATTTACATAAGTACAACAAGAATAGTAATTGATTATATAGGCTCTTTTAAATCTGCTTTGTTGGAACCTTATAGGGAATCTGGGGTTAAAGTTTAAAGGCCTCTCAAGGAAAGCCAAGCAAAGTACCTGTCATCAGATTCCACCTGCAGTACCTACATATTTGGGTGGGTCCCTCTCTTCGTGAGGTTCCCCAAAATATTGAGGTTCCTTGTACCTGCCAGAGGGAGCAACATTCTTTGCTCAACCTTACCAGGTCACTGAACCCGTAAGCAAGGTACCAGGCCAATATTTCCAAGTGGTTTTATTCCAGAATGTCAACTTTCATTCCTCAAAAGCTGTCTTATTATATCCAAGCCCATATGTTTTTTCAAATATGATGTTCCAGTCAAAGCCCTGGTAATATAACTAGTGTTTCCAATTGTGTCCTGTTATAAGAACAGATTCTTATTGGGCTTATGCAAACAACCATATTGCCATGAGAGTCAGAATACTTACTCATCAGGAGTTTTTACATTTTGGATGTCTCAGATAGGGAGAAAAAGATAAATGTTTCAATTTTGTT
Source organism: Equus asinus (assembly GCF_041296235.1). Taxonomy (NCBI): domain Eukaryota; kingdom Metazoa; phylum Chordata; class Mammalia; order Perissodactyla; family Equidae; genus Equus; species Equus asinus. The sequence continues at coordinate 22,623 of NW_027225534.1, forward strand.
TATAAATTGCTATAAATCATAGCTCCTTAATAGAATACATAAAAAGGGTTTTTTTAATCTGAAAAAAACAAAGCATCAAAAATCAGCAATATCTCAATCAAAAACCTATAAAACTTATAATCATCCCTATTGGTTTATTCAGTCCTGTGTAATCGGTTCTTGATCTTACTCTTCTTAGGAGTTTGTGAGGTCATCAGCTTTTCCTTTAGAGTTCTGTAATTTTTACCCAGTTTAGTTTTATAACCTCAAAGTTTATTGGAAACCTGTATTCTAGAGTGTCAGAGTCTTTTCCATGAATTTCTCTGAAGATGAAACATATTTGTAAAACCATCAAAGTAAAATAGCAACTGTCTGCAAATAACAAAACATTCAAAAATGGTAACTGACAAAGGCATTTGACCATCTCTGTGATATATAACACTTTGAGATAATGACCAGAATTATGGCTGACAATCAGAACAGATCAGATAATTTTTAAAATACTTATAACAATAACACTCATTTACATAATACCATTTAAGGAAGTTTATCATTACTTATTTGACAACCCTTCTCATGTAATTTAACATACAAAATAAGCCTTATTAGTTTAGCATTTTTCTTATAGAAAGAGAGCACATTTCTCTGAGATGTCCCAGTGGCCCTCTGAAAATCTCCAGAGAAACTTTCCTTCCTCTTCCATGTCAAAAGAAACCTTTAATTCAGGACTTGAATATTTGTGGGTGGGGGGAAGTTTGTCAAAAATATTAAAAGCTTTAAAACATTTGTTCAGATAGGAAACTGGTTTCACTGCAAAACCATGTTCAGGTATCTACTCGAAGTGACAACAGAAACCGTCAAGGGGAAACAGTTAAAATAGAAAAAAAAATCCTTTTTATAATATTTTTATCAAGAGCAGATTAAAAGTTTAGAAAACTTTTTCTTTTAAGAAAGAGGAGACCAAGTTTTAATTTTGTACCAGTTTACTCTTGACATATAAATTTGCTTGCTTAATTGGGTTTGCTTTACTCTTAGCCAACTTGGCCATGCACAAAATTTCACAGGGTTTTACTTTCACAGACCTTTTGTTGTTGTTGTTGTTGTTGTTGTTTACATTTAGAATTTGTCCCAGCACTTCAGGACAAATTTACCTTTCTCAACACAAGAAACAAAAATATTTCCGTTCTTTATATCTTTTTACTGAAAGCATATATTTTACTTTCCTTGTATACAGACCTTTTAGAAATATATGTTTTCTCATAGAAGATTTCTCAACATACAGAAAACGTGTTTATCAATAAAGCTAAGCACTTTTCAGTTTCTTTGATATAAGAAACCAAAGGGAGACAAATATATGCTTAGTAGTTAAACTTTAATATTGTATCTTATGTGGAAATGATCTAGATACCCAATAAACTGTTATTATTTAACTTAGTAAAGCTATAAAGTTTAAGTTTCTAAAAAGATTTTTGGAAGCTGTCTTTTAAGTATGCATACTATAAAGCATAATTATTGTACATAAAACTCGTACTCAGTTTTAACAATTACTCTTAAAAACTTCATGTGACATTACAGCAGTTAACTATCATCTTCAGTTGTTTTAAGTACATACATCATAATACATATAATTATTGTTAAAAAGTTTTCCAAAAACTTTTATCTTTTTATATTTATTTGATTTGTCTGTTTTTAGCAATTATATTTAGATTATCCACAAAAACCTCTTGAGACATTAAACAAAATTAGCTATTATACTGAGTTATTAGTTTTGAGGATAAGTTTTGTAACAGAGGTGACATGAGCTCATTTGACTGGTAAACCCAGGCTGTATGTCTGCATCATATCCAATGCCGATATCTCTTGTGACATGTCTATTTTAAATCAAAGCAGTAAATTTAAATAGGCTCTTATCTACCAAAGATCATTTTATATCATGTTAAATAACATTGTCTCTTAGATGTTTTTGCATATTCATTATAGACTGCATTCCATTTTGAGAGATTTTGAATCCTCTTCTGAAACAGGTTTTCAGAATGGCCATTACAATTCCAAATTATCTCAAAAGTTTACTTGTTTAATTTTAGATCAGAAATTTTGGGGGCATTGAAACAAAGCTCAGCTTGCTGGGAAGCTCAGCAAGAGAGTAGACAAAAGCGGCAGATTTGGGTTCAGCTGCTGGCATGTTTAATTATTTTCTCTTAAAGAGGTAGTAAAGTATTTCTAATTTTATTTAGAAGCCTCAGAAGATTAAAATAGGCTCCCCATTGTTGCAGCTGGCTTTTACAATTGCACACATCAGTTTGGGTGAACTGAAATTGGCCCTTTCAAGTATATCAATTTTTACAAAACCTTATCTTAGTTTTACTAACTCTTATACTTTTAATTAGAACTTACACTAGAATTCTATCAAGTTTTCATATTAAAACATTGTGTAGGGGAAGCATTCCCAGTTAGACATAACATTGATTCCCAAAACAAATATCTAAGCAAAATTGACATAAACTCTTTATATAATATTAGCTTAAACACTTTAATCTTTATAGTCTTATTACCCTTAGTAGCCTAACTGTTACCCCAAATAATTGCGGGTCAGGTTCTTCACTCTGATTTTTGCCTCCTGACCTTTTAAATTTTTCAAACTGGGGTAAATAGAACAAGTTTCTCTGATGTCCTTTAACTTTGAGGAGTCAATGGGGGGGTCCCTTTAGCCCATGAAACTTTAGGCAGTGTTTTATTAAAACCGTTGTTTTACCTTTATTTATATCTGTTCTATTTGTCCCATTTTTATTTTAATAACTAGCTAAAGATTTTTATCCCATTGGGAGGAGTCCTGTGACTCTTCCCTGTCTGACTTCTTTTTCTTAACTTACTATTTTCATTAGCATCTGTAGGACTATGAGAAGCTGAGACCCCAAGTTTGAGTAAGTTCTTAAGACTAGTCATTATAGTTTCCTTTTATTTTGGTCTTTTTATAGGTAACAATAAAACAGCTGTTTATCATAAAAGCTCTCTAAAAAGTTTCCCAAGTTAAGTGTCTATTGTTTGGCTTTTTTTTTCCTCTGGAAGCTAAAGAATATTGTGGCCATGTGGTGTTACAAAAGAAAATCATCCCTCTTTAGACAATGGCTTATAACTACAGGTTGACCAGTCTGCCAAAGTTTTTCCCAAGGGGCTCTTAGGTGGAATAGATGTGGCACCTCCCATGTTAACACTTTTAAAAGGAAAGACAGACAAACAGCAGATACCAAACAAGCACACTTTCCAAAACACCCTCAGCCACAAATGTAAACCAAAACAAAGACCAAAACCAAAAACCAAAGTGCTTCCAGTCCTAGCTTAGTCCATGTCCTACACTTGGTGGGTGCACAACAAAGATCCACTACACAAATCTTCCCAAATGAGCAAGGGACCTCGGTTGTGCACACCTAGGGGATTTACCAAAATCTGGCCAGGGCATTGCAACTCAAAACAATCAGAGCCCAAAGGGCTGCCAAGGTACCCATTATTTCCGGCCAGTCCTGCTGGAAAAGGTTAACACAAAGACAAAGACAAAAACTACCAGCTAGTTACAAGAGACGTCTTCCTAAGACCTAAACCTAGTTTCTTCCACCACCAAAGCAAAAGCGCCATGGGCCAATGACATCTGGCTAGAAGCCAGTTGCTTGGGGCTGTCCATGAGACCAGGGGCCCAGGCACCTGCAGGACAGCTTCCAACAGACGCCTTTAGCTAGAGGCCAATGTGCCACAGACGAGACGTCCACCTGGGACATAGTCCCATTTGGGTCGCCAAATTGATATCAAACCTGAAGTTAGTTTGCTCACCTGTTGCACAACAAGCCAATCTCTGACATCAAGGGTAGTGTAAGAAAGTAGGAATTTTATTATTGCACAGCGCTGAGCAAGGGGAGAGGGCAGCTAATGCTGAAATCCCAAACTCCTGGAAAAGCTAAAAGGAAGGGTTTTTATTTGGGGTTTTAGGTAGGGGAGGGGGAGCATATGGCCTTGCTGGTTGGAGCTTTCTCATCAGCCTGTCTTTGGCCTTGAGACAATTGCAGAGAGGAGGGAGCCTGTGACCTTGCTGGTCAGCAGCTTTTCCACCAGCCTGTATCTCTTTGTGGGGAAGAGATAATGAATCCAGGTGCTTGTCCTTGGCGGTGTCTGTCTCCATGGAAGATAGTGGATTCTGGAGCCAGGACGCCAGAGAGTAAGCAGGGAATGAATGTTTTGGTTTTAACCCCATATATGCTGGGTTTAATGTAGGGAAACTGATATCAGGGTCAGTATCGTGCTGAGTCCCAAGGGTGCTTATGGCAGTAACACTCCCCCATTTGTATCACCACTCCTCCAGGGAAGGCTCTATATCTTAGGATTGCTCCCGGCCAGCTGTGAAGCACCTTGGCTCACTAAGGTGAATCCTTTTCTCTCCAAAAGGGAACTCCTGTCTCTTCCACCTCAGGACTGTCCCTTATTGCAGAGGTTCTTTTTATCCAGTCTGAAGTTCTCTCTCAGGAATAATTGTACCAAGAGTAGTTGTAGATCAGTTGTGTCCGTGGGAGGAGGTGAGTTTTTCCAAAAACTTTTATCCTTTTACATTTATTTACTTTACCAGTCTGTTTTTCTAAGATAATTATATGTATTATGATATATGTACTTAAAACAACTTTAAATGATGCTTAACTGCTTTAATGTCACATAAAGTTCTTAAGAGTAATATAAACATAATTATTGAAACTGGGTAATGACCTGGCCACACATCTGTCCCTGGCCAACAACAGAGGGAGCTCACACTCTCTCAGAGCCCTGAAGCTCCATTGGTTAGCAACCACACCAGTCATTGTGAGGCCAGAGGAGCCTGTTGCCATGCACACACAGTTGGAGGGCCTGCTTGAAGGCCAGGGTGCTGGGGTCCTGAAGGGGTGAAGGAAAGGAGGAGCAATCAAAGAATTGAGGGGTTATGGAGGGTGCACCAACCTTCATCTCCTCAGGTCCACAAACTCACAGATTCATTAGCGGCTGCAGCCAACATTACACCACAGCTGCCAAAAGCACTGCCTGACTTGGTGGCCAGAGGCTGGCATGCTGGTCTACTCTCTGGTCTCAAAATTAGACTTCGGTGGGTGTGTTATGGGTCAGATGAGGGAGGTAGTGCAGGATGAAATCCAGTGAGGCAGGATGATGAAGATCCCCAACTCATGCTCTAAGTGATAGTCATGGAAACCTTCAATCTATAGACCCCGAGACTGGTTCCTCCGCTAAACACGGGCAGAGGATGTCCTTTCACTGGAGCCACACACCATGGTGTGCTGCCTCTCCTAGTCACTTCCTGGTATCTGTTGAAAGGCCCCATCTTGCTGGCGCCTCTCCAACTGGCACCCTTAAGATCATCATCCACTGTCTCAGTACCTGGGAATGGCCCAGGAATGCTACATCCTTCCTTGGGCACACCACCAGTATTTCTGTGGCATCCTCCTCAGAATGATGTGAAGACATTTCCCGCAAAACTTTCAGGATGAAGGACTCTTTCCTCTGTAATTGTCACAATGACGGAATTTTTGCCCAGGTGGCAACGATGGTCAGCCTCCTTTAGACAATGAAACCAATGCCAAATGTTGCTCCTCTCCCTATGCTCTGCACATGTGCTCTCACAGAGAGGGCCAGAGAGAGCCTTTCTTGGCCCTTAGTATTGGATTTCTCCCAAGATGAACAGCCCAGGCAGTAGATTGAATTTCCTGACTCCAGAAAAGAATGTGGGACCTGTTGAAAGATGAGCCCACCTGGTGGGTTCCCAATTCCTTAGTTAGCCTGCCAAGTGTGGCCACACTAATTTGGCAAGTCTTTCTTGGCCTTCTGACTTGATGACATCTTTCCTCTTCTTGGAGTGTAAAGGTTCCAATCATGTATGAGACCGTTTTCTTTGAGGAGGAAAGGAAGTCTAGGAGGAACCAGCTGTCAGAGCAATAGCCTTGATTGACTCCCCAGTGGTATTAGCAAACAGAGCCAGACCACGAACTCCAAAGAGTAGACTCACCGACCTGAGCAGAAGAATTGAAGAAGACGTGAGACACAGCTGAAGGAAATGTGAACCCAGTGCTATACAACATGGGCATCCTTGAGTAAGTAGGGGGAATATTGCATAATGGTGAGGAGCAAACACCAGCACAGAGAGCATAAAGGTAAAGTGTGAATTTGGGATCCAGCAAGGAAATGTGGAGAGAGGGCCTGAGTGTTTCTGAGGCAGTATTTGGAGATTTCAACACTAACAGGGGCCACAAATGATTCTTTGGACCAGAAGGATAACCCACAGGAGGAGCATGATCAAGAATATCCTATCCAGGATCCCAAGAGGAAATGTTCTGGGTCCAACCTCAAAGTCTAAGAAGCTTGCACTCGGGTGAAAACAGAAAAGGCAGAGACAGAAAGAGAGAAAGAGAACTCATTCCAAGGAGCAGCCCTGGCCCCAGAAGACCAGCAACCGTCACCCACAACCCCGGGGACCTCATTCCCCGTCAGAAGAGTGGAAGCCAGAAGGTGAAGCACTGGAATTCCAGAAAACACAACTAAACTTCAAGTGGACCAATGACTAATTTACCTTCCAGTTTACAGTCGAGTCAGTCCAGTCATACCACTGTGACTTTCCTCTTCTTGATTGTGGCTCCACAGTAAGGTCAGATTTTAGCATTGAGGGAAGGGGTTTTGGGGGCATTAGAGTCATGAGCATCTTTTTGGACCTTGTTTGGCTCCTTTCCTCCAAGTCTCAGATGAGCTCCTGATAATCCCCTCTGGCATTCCTGTGCTTGGAAAGGTGTTTCTCAGTATGGAGAAGGGCTTGTTCCTACTGTCAGCCCCAAACCATGGCCAAGTCAAGCACACCTTTCAAACACACAAGAGAGACATTATGTTGTGGATAAAAGGCCCCAGCTGAACACACACGCATAGACACAGGGTTACCAGGAAGAGCTGGGAGTTCAAGGAGGCCCAAGCCCAACAGGCATGACCCAAACCCTCCAAAGGGAAGATAATTTGGAACGAGATTTGGCTCCAGGCACTGAATCCGATGATGGTGCAAAGCCCCCCAGAAACACACAGGCAGTCCTATTTTTGGATCACACAGAAAAATTCTTTCTCTCAAAGCCCAGGCATATCCTCAGAGCTGACCTCAGGAAAGGAAATCACCATAGGCTCCTGATCCTGCTTGGTCGCCCTGACCTTGCCTGGATATACTTCACCCTTGGGAGCTATATCCACCCTTCCTTCTTTGTTTTCTTCCTTTCTTCATTCCCTCTCCATTCATTCACTCAACCACTCACCCACAGAGTCATTCGCTCATTCATTCATCCTTATGGAAGTCTCACTGGCAGAAGCAGGCCACAGCATGCACCTGCACCTGCCTCTGTCCACCGCCAGAGGGCGCACCCACTCCCTCAAAGCCCAGAGGTCCCATCGCTTGCCAACCACGTCAGTCACTGTGAGACCAGAGGAGCCCATTTTCACGCATGCGCAGTTGGAGTGCTGCGTTTAAGCCCAGGGCGCAGGGCTCCTGGAAGAGTGAGGGAGTGGAAGAGCCATCTGAGACATGGCGGGAGGTGGTGAGGGTGCACTCACTTTTGTCTCATCAGGTCCACGACATCCCACATCCCTGGGTGGCTGCCTCCACTGCTGCCACCATCATACACTCTTCCACATAAAACACCACAGAGTGGGCCCAAGTTGGCAGTGAAAGGCAGGCACGCTGGTCGACGTCAAAAGTGGACCTCGGTGGGTGTGTAATGGGCCAGATGGGGCAGAGTGAAATCCAACGAGGCAGGGGCAATGAAATTCCCATAGTCCTCTCTAAGTGATAGTCATGGTAACCATGAAACTATTGACCCCAAGACTGGCCCTCCACTAGACATGAGCAGAAGAGTCCCTTTGGCTGGAGCCACATCCAAGAGGGTGCGACCTCTCCCAGTTATTCTCGTTATCAGTCAAATGCTTCCCTCACCCCAGTGCCCCTCCAACAGCCACCCATAAGGTCATCATCCTCTCTCTCGGTACCTGGGAATGGCCCATGAGATCCTGGACGTGGACAGTGCTACCTCATTAGTTGGACACGCTAGTAGCCCTTGGCATGCTACTCAGACAGGTGTGATGACACCTCCCAGAACACCTTCAAACCAAGGGCTCTTTCCTGCATACTTGTCTCATGACAGAATCTTGGCTCAGGTGGCAGGGACCACCAGCCCCCTTTTGACAACACAAGCAAGCCCTATGTTGCTCCTCAGTCCCAGCCCTGTATCAGTGCACTCTGGGAGTGGGCCATGGGAGGGTTTTCCTTGGCATTTGATCTTGGATTTATCACAAGTCCTGTGCCCTATGCTGCAAGAAATTGTGCCGTTCCTGGCTGCAGAGAAGAGGGTGGGAACTACTGAAGGGTAAGCCCATCTGGTGGATTCCCCATCTGTAGGAAGGCTCCCTGACCTGGCAACACTCTTTCAGCACGTCATTCTCAGCCTTCTTGACAAATTCTATCCTCCTCCTGGAGTTGAAAGACTGCAATCCTGATGAGAGGCTGTGTTTTTTTTGAAGAGCAAATGAAGACTAGAAGGAAATCATTTGCAGATGGACAGCCTCGATTGACTCCTCCCGTTCAGTGTTGGCAAACAGGGCCAGATTATGACTTCCAAAGGATGAAAGCACTGACTTAGGCAAAAGTTTTGAATAGGAGGTGCAACACAGCTGAAAGAAATGTGAACCAGTGCCATACAATATATATACCCCTGAGTAAATGGAGAGAACCATGGATAAAGGTGAGGAGCAAACATAGACACAGAGAGCAGAAAGGCCAAGTGTGAATTTGGGATCCAGCAAGGTAAGTTGCAAAGAGAGACAGAGTGTTTCTGAGGCAGCATTTGGAGAATTCAAGACTGACGGGGACCACAAGCCTCACTTTGAACTGCAAGAAGAACACCCAGGGGGATCAAAATCAAGAACATCCTATCCAGGACCCCAAGAGGACATGTGCTCAATGCCACTCCAAGGTCTGAGAAGCTTGCGGTCTGGGTGAAAAGAAAGAAAAAGGAGAGAGAGAAGAAAGAGAGCACAAACCAAGGAGCAGCCCTTGGCCCTGTAGGCATGCCACTGATGCCGGCAACCACAAATACCTCATTCCCAGCCAAAAGAATGGAAGCCAGAAGATTAAGCCCTGGAAGGCCAGAACAGACAGCTCTACTGCAACTGGACCAGTGATGAATTTGCCATCCAGTTTGCAGTTCAATGAGTCCTGTCATCCCAAAGTGTCTTTCCTCTTCTTGATCTTGACACCACAGTGAGGTCGATTTCAGCATTGAAGGAAGGAGGCTAGGGTGCATTCGAGTCAGGAGAATCTTTTTCGGATCTCATTTGGCTCCTTTCCTCCAAGTATCAAAGGAGCTGCTGATATGGACCTATGTCGTGCCTATGTTTGGAGACTTGTTTCTCAGGATAGAGAAGGGCTTCTTCCAACTGGTGGTCTGAAGCCATGGCCAAGTCAGGCACACCTTCAGAACACTCAAGAGAGACAAAATGGAGGGGGAAAGTTGCACCCATTTGAACAAAGCCACACAGACACAAAATCACTGGGAGGAATGGAGACTTCAATGAGGTCCAAGCCAAGTGGAAAAGCCCCAATCACCCACCAGCATGGGCAGCCCCTTGCTCTCAGGCTGTGGCTCCAGGCACCAAAGCTCATGGTGGAACCAAGCTACCCAGAAACACACAAGCAGTCCTATCTCAGGGTCACATGACAAACTCCTTGTTGGCCAATCCCAGAAGACCCTCAGGGTAGACCTCAGAGAGGGGTATCAATGCTCGGCTCCTGATCCTGCTTGGCCAGCCTGGCCCTGTCTTTGCATGCCACATGCCTGCAATCTAAAACAAATCTTGCTTCCTTCTTTCCCTCCTTCCCTCTCCATTCATCCACGCATGCATTCAACCACACATCCATTCACTCATTCATTGATTCTTTCATTCATTCATTTATCCATTCATAGGCAGATCCCACTGACAGAGGCAGGCCACAGCCTATGCTATCACCTGCACCTGGCCACTGACATAGGGCTCTCCCATTTCCTCAGAGACCTCAGGATCTATCTCTAAGAAATTGCATCGTCATTATGAGGTCAGAGTGGCTGGTTACCACTCATGAGCAGTTGGAGGGCCATACTTCAGGCAAGCGCCCTAGGCTCCTGAGGGGCTCTGGGAGAGGAGTAGAGATTGGAGACGTGGTGGGAGAGGGGATGAGCACACCCACTTTGCTCTCCTCAGGTTCACTCCATCTCATATCCCTGGGTTGTTGCCACTGCCACTGATGCCATCAAACCCAGTGCCCCTGAAAATACCGTGGTATGAGCCCACCTTGGCAATGAGTGGCAGGCAAGGCTATGGCTACTCCAGTCTCAATAGTGGACACTGATTAGTGTTTAATGGGTCAGATCGAGGAGGGAGGTGGGGCAGGATGAAATCCACAGGCAGGGACAATGAAGATCTTTGAGTCACACTTTAAGTGATGGTTGTGGCAGTGGTTAGTCTATTGACTCAGAGACTGGTCCCTTCAATAAACATGGGCAGAGCAGGCCCTTTAACTACAGCCAGACTCTTGTGGGCACTACCTCTCCCAGTTCCTTTCCTGTATCTGTTCAATGGCTCCCACTCCCCAGCGCCCCTCCAACTGCCACCCATAAGAGCATCATCCTCTCTCTCTTGATACCTGGAAATTGTCCCTGGAAGCCTGGATGTGGACATTGCTACCTGTTCAGTCAGGCACACCAGTAGCCCTGTGGCATGCTACTCAGAAAGGTGTGATGACACTTCCCAGAAAACTAGCAGATCTAAAGATTATTTCCTCAATAGCTGTCCCACTGGCAGAGTCTTCTCCCGTTGGCAGGGTCAGTCAGCTTCCTTTGGGCAATGCAGTCAAAAGCATATTTTGCCCTCTCCCTCTGACATGCATCTGTGTACTCAGGGACGGTTCCAGTAAAGGCCTTCTCAGCCCTTGGTTTGATTTTTCCCAAGACCTGTGCCCTAGCCAACAGGAAACTGTGGTTTTGCTGACACCAGAGAACATGGTGGGACCTGCTGAATGTTGAACCCACCTGGTGGAATCCCCATTCTATAGGTAGGCTGCCTGCTCTGGCCACCCTCCTTTGGCAAGTCTTACTCAGCCTCCTGACCTGACAAAATCCTTTCTCTTCCTCGACTTGAAAAGTTACCATTATGATGAGAGATGTTTTATTTTTTGATGAGGAAACGAGGCCTGGGAGGAACCAGTGGCAGAAAGATAGCCTTGATCAATACCCCAGTGTGGTGTTGGCAACAGGGCCAGACCACCACTCTCAAAGGAAGGAAGCAGCAACCTGAGCCTGTTGCTGACTAAAAGAATACACAAACACCGGTTGCTGTGCAGTAGTCTTCTCTCGAGTTTCTCGAGCTCTTTATCATTATAGCCTCTAAACAAAGCTGGCCTTTTGCCAAAGCAGTGAGTCAGCGACCTAAGCCTGCACAAGCGTCCCACAATAATGACCTTTCCACATCTGTTGACCATCTAATCATCTAATGACCCTACACATCTGTTCATAACAGGTTCCTTCATAATGTTTCAAACTCCCAAGGTCCCAGGCTTGCTCCTTTTGAGGAGCTGATAAAACATTCTTGTTTGCAAGCAATGTTTTCCCTGGGGCCTTGGGAGTTCACCAGGCAGAACATTCTGTTTGCAGAAAAGTCCAGCTAGTCTTGTGGATGCCTTGAGTGCAAGAACAACCACATTTCATGCCAGGTCTCCTTCATCTCCCCCTCTTTTGTTAGCATTTTGACAGACAGCATGCGCAACGGTCTTAACGACACTTTTTAGTTGTTGTCGCTTTCTCCAGCGCCGGAAGACTACATAGAGAAGCAAGCATAAAATCAATATTAGCACCAGATTTCCCAAAGAAGTAGACAGTAGCGTATTTACATGCCCCAAAGGATTCAAACGGTTTAACCCCTCCTGCAGTCCCTTTAACAGGTCATCCTCAGTCAATTTAGGCAATTCTTTATTGAAAGTGTCTGCAATAGATTGTTCAAGTTGCATTATCTCTGCAGTTAAATTCTGATGACCCCGTAAAGAGCGCTTAATCTTTTCCCATCCTTCTGACATGTTAAAATGCAGTCGGGTGACACACATTTGTGTACAAATCCAATCACATTTCAATATACTGCGGGTAGCAAGAACTGTCAGTTGATCTCCTAACCAAGATACAGTATGTTGCAAGTTAATTACATCGGTAGCTAATTGAGCATCTAAGTCCTTTTGCTGTTACCATAAGGCATGAGAGTCTTTATGCCATTCCCTGATAAAGTCCGTAGTTTGTATCTCTTGCTGCAGTGTCAGGCTGGCCACAGCGACCGTCGCAGTAACGGATGCAACCACAAGGATAGTCACGACGATCAATCCCACTGGTCGACGGGAGCGATGTAGAACAACTTGAAGGGCATCATACAGATGTGAAACAGCAATAGAGTCAGACCAAGGACGTGTCAGATTAACAGGCATCCAAAGCTCGGAACGAGCTTTTACAATTATTACAGATTTGTTGGTATCTTCGATTTTCTCCCACCAAGTTTTGTTTACACATTGAGTAAAGACACAATCAGCAGTACAATTTACATATCCCTCTGTAACATTTAACATAATTTTCCTTGATAGTAAGGAATAGGGAAATTTGACACAAGCAGTTGTAGTGTAGGTGTTATTCTTATGCAGATGAACCTAAAAAAGATCTAGAACTTTGAGACACAATTAAAGTAAAATTACCAGTCCATACAGTCAAATGTCCAGAAACTGCCCACAATTGAAGCAAGTGCCTTGCCGCTGAGGCTTCAAGGCAGTAGCCATTTTGGAAATCAATTTATTTTCTTCTTCCTTCTTATTATTATCCTCCTCAGAATCTGAACTAGACTTAGAAATCCCATCAGGAGGCTCCGGTGGAGGGGGAGAGAAAGACCCCTCCTTTTCATCTCCTCCTTCCACCGGAACGTCCTCATAATGAGCCTCACTACGACGGGAGTTAACCTCACTATCTGTTTCAAAAATTTCAAGCGCCTGAGTAACGGTGCTACAGAGAATCCAAAGTTTAAGAGACATAAGGTTTCCCCACTGATGTTGCTTCCGCAACTCCTTTTGAACTTGCTTCCACTCCCCTAAACTTAACTGAGTCTTTGTCTGATGACGAAACCAATAACAATGGCATTCAATATGCCAAGATAATTCATTCAAGCGCTGAGAGGACGCTTTTATCCCGATGGACTTAAGGAGTCCCTTTATGAGGTCTAAATACTGTGACCTTAGGGAATTAGAATTCCCCATGATTTATTTATTCCCAAAAGTCCCCCTTTCACTTTTCCGGGGTGCTTACCCTTTCGGTCTCATCGGGCCCCTCGCCGAGATGTACCTATTCCCAAAAGTCCCCTTTTCACTTTTCCGGGGTGAAGTCCCTTTCGGTTTCGTCAGATCCTGAAAGTCCCCCTTTCACAATGCCCGGGGTGCTTACCCTTTCAGTCTGGTCGTGCCCCACGTTGGGCGCCAGATGTCGCTGACGAAAAGAATACACAAACACCGGTTGCTGTGCAGTAGTCTTCTCTCGAGTTTCTTGAGCTCTTTATTATTATAGCCTCTAAACAAAGCCGGCCTTTTGCCAAAGCAGTGAGTCAGCGACCTAAGCCTGCACAAGCGTCCCACAATAATGACCTTTTCCCTACACATCTGTTCATAACAGGTTCCTTCATAATGTTTCAAACTCCCAAGGTCCCAGGCTTGCTCCTTTTGAGGAGCTGATAAAACATTCTTGTTTGCAAGCAATGTTTTCCCTGGGGCCTTGGGAGTTCACCAGACAGAACATTCTGTTTGCAGAAAAGTCCAGCCAGTCTTGTGGATGCCTCGAGTGCAAGAACAACCACATTTCATGCCAGGTCTCCTTCATGAGCCAAAGGTTGAAGAGGAAGTGAAACAGCCGAAGGAAAGGTGAACCCGGTGCCATACAACATGTGCACCCTCGAGTAAGAGGAGAGAATCATGGATAATGGGGAAGAGCAAACACTAGCACAGACAGCAGAAAAGGCCAAGTGTGAATTTGGGATCCAGCAAGGAAAGGTGGAGAGAGAGACTGTTTCTGAGTCAGTATCTGGAGCTTTCAAGACTGACTGGGAGCCCAAGCAGGACTTTGGGCTGCAAGAAGAACACCCGTGAGGGTCACCATCAAGAATATTGTATCCAGACCCCAAATAGAAAATGTGCTAAGGCCACCCCAAGGTCTGAAAAGGTTGCAGACAATGTGAACAGGAAAAAAAAGCAGAGTATGAGACACAGAGAGAGAGAGAGAGCTCATTTCAGGGAGCAGCCCTTTCCCAAAAGATTCACCCTCAGGTACCTCATTCAGTCAAAAGAGTGGAAGCCGGAGAATGAAGCGCTGGAAGGCAACAACAGAAAGCGAAATTGCAGCTGACAAAGTGATGAATTTACTATCCAGTTGCAGTGGAGTTAGTCCTGTCATCCCAAAGTGACTTTCCTCTTCTTGATCATGGCAACACAGTGAGGTCAGATTTTAGAACTGAGGGAAGGGGTGTGGGGGCCATTATAGTCATGAGCACCCTTTTGGGCCTCGTTTGCCTCCTTTCCTCCAAGTCTCAAGTGGGCTTCTGATGTGGACCTATGGCATTCCTCTGTTTGCAAAGTTGTTTCTGAGGATGGAGAAGGGCTTCTTTCAACTGGAAGTCTGAAGCCATGGGCAAGTCAGGCAGACCTTTAGAACACCCAAGAGAGACAACATAGAGGGGGAAAGGGGCATCCAGCTGAACATAACCACACAGATGCAAGGTTAATTGGAGGAATGGGGACTTCAGGGAGGCTCAAGACAAGCGGGCAAGCCCCAACCCTCCACCAGCACAGGTAGCTCCTCAGTCTTGAGCTGTGGCCCCTGGCACTGAATCCCATGATTGATGAAGCTGCCCAGAAGCACACAGGTGGTCTTATCTCAGGGTCATACAGCAAACTACTTGCTGTTGAATCCCAGGCGCAGCCTGCGAACCAACCTCAGAGAGGGATATCACCGCTAGGATCCTATTTCTGCTTGGTCAACCTGGCCCTGCCTGGGTGTGGTCCTCCCATGGGATCTAGCACCTCCCTTATTTCCATCTTTCCTTCCTTCATTCCCTCCCCATTCATCCACGCATACATTCATACATGCATCCATTCAACCACACATCCATTCATCAATCAATTCACTCATATGCAGATGCCACTGGTAGAGGCAGGACACAGCATGCATCTGCACCTGCCCCTGGCCTCCACCAGAGGGCTCTATCACTCCGCCAAAGGCCTGAGTCTCCATCGCTTTCTAATCACTTCAGTTATTGTAAGGCGAGAGGAGCCAGTTGCTGCACATTCACAGTTGGACTGTCAGCTTTATTTTTATTATTATTACTTTATTTTGGTAACATTAGTTTATAACATTATATAAATTTCAGTTGTATATCTTTATGTTTTGATTCCTGTGGAGATTACATCATGTTCACCACCCAAAGACTAATCACAATACATCACCACACATATGTGCCACACACCATTTTGTCCTCTTCCCTCCACCCAACCCCTCTGGTAAACCACTAATTCAGTCTCCGTTTCTATGTTTCTTTGTCATCCTTTTTATCTTCTACTTTGAGTGAGATCATACAGTACTTGACTTTCTCCCCCTGACTTATTTCACTTAGCATAACACCATCAGGGTTCATCCATGTTTTCACAAAGGGCCAGATTTCATCGTTTCTTGTGGCTGAGTAGTGTCGACGAAAATAATCCATAACAAATCTATAAATGAAAATTTGGGAGAGTTTATTCTGAGCTGAAATCTGAGTACCATGGCCCAGGGTCTTTCTTCCCACAGGAAGAAAGGGCATCAAAGAAGTGAGGCATACAGAGTGGTTATATACCCCCATGCAGGACGTTTCACATATGATTGAAATGTCCCTCCCACAATAGTCACAAGATTGCCCTGTCAGCACAGCGCTTGATGGACACAGCAGGTAGTGGGTCTGCTATCTCAGAGGGCGTAGCAGGAGGCAAGTCTATTGTCTTGAGCTGGGTGATCACAGGTGAGCGCAGCAATCAGTTTCTAGCCTAAGGAAAGATGCTTAATCCTTAAAGAAATGCCAACATTGGGAAGGTGAAGGAAGTTGCAGCTTTATGTCAAGAGCCTTTGCTCTTGCCATGAGGAATATCTAAAGCAGATATACAATGCATGTTCAACGGCCTTGGACAGGCCCTTTTGGAAATACAATGTCAGGCCGAATTAGGTTTACACCAAATGGTTTCCTCATATTCTCCAATATATCCTATTCCTTGCCCTTTTTATTTGTCAGTAGTATTCCATTGTGTATATACTACATCTTCTTTATCTATTCATACCTCGATGGACACCTATGTTGCTCCCAAGTCTTGGCTATTGTGAATAACGCTGGGATGAACAAAGTGATGCATGTATCTTTATGCATTTGTGTTTTCATGTTCTTTGGATAAATACCAAGTGGTGGAAGAGCTGGATCATATGGTAGTTCTATTAATTTTTTGAGGAATCTGCAGACTGTTTTCCATAGTGATTGCATCAGTTGGCACTCCCACTAGTGTTATTCTTTTATAATCGTTTGTATTTCTGAGGTGCCTGTTGTAATTTTCCCTCTTTTGTTTCTGAATGTATGTATTTCAACTTTCTTTCTTTTTTTCTTTGTGAGTCTTGTTACGGTTTTTCAATTTTGTTTAGCTTTCCAAAGAACCAGCTCTTGGTTTCATTGATTTTTTCCTGTTTTTTTTTTTAAGTCTCTACTTCCTTTATATCTGCTCTGATTTTTATTATTTCCTTCCTTCTACTGATTTTGGGCTTGGTTTGTTCTTCTTTTTCCAGTTCCCTTAGGTGCACTGTTAGATTGCTTATTTGAGATTTTTCTTGTTTGTTGAGATAGGCCTGTATTGCTATAAACTTCTCTCTTAGAACTGATTTGCTGTATGCTATAAATTTTGCAATGTCGTATTTTCATTTTCACTTGTCTCCAGCTATTCTTTTATTTCCTCCTTTGATTTCTTCCTTGACTCAATTGTTGTTCAGTAGCAGTTTCGTTTTGGTTTTGTTTTGTTTTTGTTTTTTGAGTAAGATTAGCCCTCAGCTAACTGCTGACAGTCCTCCTCTTTTGTGCTGAGGAAGCCTGGCCCTGAGCTAACATCGTGCCCATCTTCCTCTACTTTCTTTGTGGGACGCCTTCCACAGCATGGCGTGCCAAGCAGTGCCATGTCCACAACCAGGATTTGGCATACATAAGAGGACCCATCTTGCAGAGGGATAGACTAGATCAAGTCCCAAGTCCGTTGTTAGCAAATAGGGCCATGCCATGTCTTCAAGGATGGAAGCAGCGACCTGATGAGAAGGGTTGACTAGGAGGCGAGATACTGCTAATGGACACGTGGACCAGTGTCATACAACATGTGCACCCTCAAGTAAGAGGAAAGAATCATGGGAAAAAGTGAGGAGCAAACTCCAGCACAGTGAGAAGAAAGGTCAAATGTGAATTTGGGATCCAGCAAGGAAAGTTGGAGAGAGAGATGGAGTGTTTCTGAGGCAGTATTTGGAGATATCCAGAATGACAGGGACAACAAGCGGGACAGTGGGCCACGAGAAGAACCCCCAGAGTGGTCAGGATCAAGAATACCCTATCCAGTAACCAGAGAGAAAATGTGCTGAGCACCACCCCAACTTCTGAGATGCTTTCACCGTTAGAAGACAGGAAAAGCAGAGAGAGAGAGAAAGAGTGCATTTCAAGGAGCTGCGCTGGCCTGTAAGAGCTGCCACCATCACCCACACCTCCTGGTGACCTCTTTTCCTGTCAAAAGAGTGGATGCCAGAAGATAAAGTGCTGGCAGGTCAGAACAGACAGCTAAACTGCAATTAGACAGATGATGAATTTGAGAACTAGCTGGCAGTTGAGTCAGTCCTGTCGTCCCAAGTTGACGTTCCTCTTCTTGACCATGGCACTACGTTGAGGTCAGATTTTAGCATTGAGGGGAGGGGGTTTGGTGGCATTAGAGTCATGAGCCTGCAAGTTTCAAATAAGCTCCTCATAAGATCCTCTGGCATTCGAGTGTTTGAGAAGGTCTCTCTCAGGATGGAGAAGGGCTTCTTCCTACTGGCACCTGAGGCTATAGCTAAGTCACGCACACATTTGGAACACCCAGGAGAGACAAGACGCAGGAGAGAAAAGGGAACCAGTTAAACACAGCCAAACAGACACAAGGTCACTTTGAGGAATGAGGACTTCAGGAAGGCTCCAAACAAGCAGGCAATCCCACCTCTCCACAGGCATGGTCAGCTCCTTGGTCTCAGGCTGTGGCTCCAGGCACTGAAGCCCATGAATGAGTCGAGCCAGCCAGAACAGCATGGGCAGGCCTACCTCGGGGTCACAGGGCAAATTACTCACTGTAGAACCCCAAGCACACCCTCAGACCCAAATTCAGTGAGGTATATCACTTCTAGGTTCCTGATCTTGCTTGGTCAGTCTGGGCCTACCTGGCATGCTGCACTCTTGTGGGCTGGAGCCACCCTCCCTTCCTTCCCTCCTTCTATCTCCATCATCCATACATCCATTCAGACACACATCCATTCAGCCACATATCCTTTCATTCATTCATTCATTCATCTATTCATTCCTTTGCATAGCCCAGTGACACAGACCACAGCAGACACCTGCCCCTGCACCAGGCCACAGGCAGAGAGAGCTCCCATCCCCTCAGAGGCCTGAGGCTCCATTGCTTAGCAGCCAGGTCAGTCATTGTTAGGCCAGAGGAGCTGTTTTCTGCACGTGTGCAGTTGGAAGCTGGCTTCAAGGCCTGGGTGCTGGGCTCCTGAATGTGTGAGGGAGAGGAAGTGATATTGGAGATTTGAGGGTGGTTGGGAAGGTGTGCCCAAATTCCTCTTCAGGTCCACGACATAGCAGATCATTGGGTAGCTGCTGCTGGCATTTCCTTGCCACAGCCAGAGAAACCGTTGTGTTGAACCAACTTGGCAGTGAGAATCAGGCATGCCACTTTCCTCTCTGGTGTCAAAAGTGGACCTTGGGTGGTGTGTAATGGGTCTTGTCTTTCCTGATCTCTGCGCTTGTGTTTTCTCCTCACCGTTATCCATGATTCTCTCCTCTTACTTGAGGGTGCACAGGTTGTATGGAACCTGGTTCACATTCCTTTCATCTATCTCTCACCTCTTCAACCTTTCTGCTCAGGTCATTGCTTCTGTCCTTAGGAAGTCATGGTCTGGACCTGTTTGTGAACGGTGGACTGGGAAATTGATCAAGGCTATCCGTCTGCCAGCTGGTTCTGCCTAGGCCTTGCTTGCTCCTCAAAAAAAAAAAAAAGTGGACTTGTATCATGATTCGAAACTTCATCTCCAGGAGGAAGAAAGACTTTGTCAAGTCATAAGGCCAAGAAAACTTGCCAAAGGAGTGTGGTTTCCCCAGGCAGGCTACCTAAGGAATGGGGAACCTAAAAGCCTGGCTCATCCTTCAGCAGGTCCAACCCTCTTCTCTGGAGTCATAAAAGTCACACTGTCCTTCTGCCTAGTGCACAGATCTTTGGAGAAACCCAAGACTAAATGCAGAGGAAGATAAGGTGGGCCTTCTACCTGAGTGCAGATGCGGGGCAGAAGGAGAGGAGTAACACATGGCTCACCTGTGTTGTCTGAAGGGGGCTGGTCGTCCCTTCCACCTAGGCCTAGAATCTGTCAGTGGGACAACTATGGAGGAAGTTTTCTGGTAAGTTGCATCACACCTTTCTGAGTAGTATGCCCCAAGTCCGCTGGCATAACTTCCCGAGGTTGTAGCAGCATTCGCATCCGTGCTCCCACTGACCATTCCCAGGTACCTAGAAAGAGAGGATGATGACCTTATGGATGGCAGTTGGAGTGGCGTGGTGAGAGGGGTCCATTCAAGGGATACTCGTAATTAACTGGGAGAGGCACTGTCCCCTGGGATGTGGCTCCATTCAAGTGGCCTCCTCTGCCCATGTCTAGTGGAGGCCCAGTCTCAGGGTCAGTAGGTTGAAGGTTGCCTCAAGGGTCACTTAGACTGGGACTTGGAGATCGTCGTCACAGTGCCTCACTGGATTAAATCCTGACCCACCACCCTCCATAATCTGACACATTAGAAACTCACTGTTGTCCACTTTTGAGACCAGAGAGTTGGCCGACATGCCCGACTCTCAGTGCCAAGTTGGGCCCACACTTTCTTCGTGAGTCTTGTTACGGTTTTTCAATTTTGTTTAGCTTTCCAAAGAACCAGCTCTTGGTTTCATTGATTTTTTTCCTGGCTTTTTTTTTTTTTTTTTTTAGTCTCTACTTCCTTTATTTCTGCTCTCATTTTTATTATTTCCTTCCTTCTACTGATTTTGGGCTTGGTTTGTCCTTCCTTTTCCAGTTCCATTAGGTGCACTGTTAGGTTGTTTATTTGAGAATTTTTTGTTTGTTGAGATAGGCCTGTATTGCTATAAACTTCCCTCTTAGAACTGATTTGCTGTATGCTATAAATTTTGCAATGTCGTATTTTCATTTTCACTTGTCTCCAGCTATTCTTTTATTTCTCCTTTGATTTCTTCCTTGACCCAATTGTTGTACAGCAGCACTTTTGTTTTGTTTGTTTTTGTTTTTTGAGGAAGATTAGCCCTGAGATAACTACTGCCAGTCCTCCTCTTTTTTGCTGAGGAAGCCTGGCCCTGAGCTAACATCATGCCCATCTTCCTCTACTTTATATGTGGGACGCCTTCCACAGCATGGCATGCCAGGCAGTGTCATGTCCACACCCGGGATCTGAAGCAGCGAACCCCCGGCCGCCGAGAAGTGGAACGTGCGAACTTAACCGCTGCGCCACCGGGCCGGCCCCTCTGTAGTATTTTGTTTCATGTCCACATATTTAAGTCTTTACCAATTTACTTCCTGTAGTTGATTTCTAGTTTCCTACCTTTCTCGTCAGAAAAGATGCTTGGCATTATTTCAATCTTCTTAAATATATTGAGACTTGTTTTGTGGCCTAATATGTGATCAGCCCTGGAGAATATTCTATGTTTATTCGAAAAGAATGTGTATTCTGTGGGTTTGGGATAGAACATTCGGTATATATCTACTAAGTTCATCTGGTCTAAAGTGTCATTTAAGGCCAATGTTTCCTTATTGACTTTCTGTTTGGATGATCTATCCATTGGTGTAAGTGGAGAGTTAAATTCCCCTTCTATTATTGTGTTACTGTCGATTTCTCCTTTTATGTCTGTTAATAATTGCTTTATATATTTAGGTGCTCCTATGTTGGGTGCATAGACATTTACAGGCGTTATATCCTCTTTTGAGTTGTTCCATTTATCGTTACGTAGTGCCCTTCTTTGTCTCTTCTTACAGACTCTGTTTTAAGGTCTATTTTGTTGATATAAGTATTGCTACCCCAGCCTTCTTCATATTGTCATTTGCCTGGAGTATCTTTTTCCATCCCTTCACTTTCAGTTTGCGAGTGTCTTTAGGTCTGAAGTGTGTCTCTTGTATGCAGCATATATATGGGTCTTTTTTTGTATCCAATCGGCCACCCTATGCCTTTTGATTGGAGCATTTAGTCCCTTGACATTTAAAGTTGCTATTGATAAGTACATACTTATTGCCATTTTGTTACTTTTTTTCTGAGTGTTTTAGTAATTCTTCTCTCTTCCTTGCCTCTTATCTTGCAATCTTCCCTTGTGGTTTGATGGCTTCATTTAGTATTACGTTTGGGTTCCTTTCTCTTAATTTTTTGTGTATTAATTATAGATGTCTGGTTAAGCACTGTGACTGGTGCACACACAGCACAGTGCCTGCCTGGCGAGAACACAGCATTGTGCTTGCTAAGCATTCAGCACAGTTCCTGGTGACCATTCAACACAGTGCCTATCTGATAAGTAATCAGTACAGTGGCTGGGGAGCTTTCAGCTGAGTGCCTGGGTAGCACTCAGAAGAAAGCACAATGAACACTCAGCATAGTGCCTTGTGAGCATTCAGCACTATGCCTGCTTGTGAGCACTCAGCACAGTGCCTTTCTGATGAGCACACAGTGTGGGACCAGGTGAGCACTCAGCATCATTCTGTATGGGGAGAACTCAGCACAGGGTCAGCCTGATGAGTACTCATGCCAGTGCCTGTTCACTCATTACAGTGCCTCCATCAGGAATATCAGGGCAGTATCTGCCTTTGAACACTCCGCACATTGCCTACCTGTTTAACAAGCAACAATGTGTCTGGTGAGCACTAAGCACTCTGACTCATGAGCAACACACAAACTCCTGCAAGGTGAATACTTAGCACAGAGGTTGGTGAGGACTCAGCAAAGTGGATGGTGAACACTCAGTACAGTTCCTTCCTGGTGAGAACCCAGTACAGGTTTGCCTGATGAGCACTCAACACTGGGCCTGATAATCACTGAGCACAGTGCCTGCCTGTGAACACTCAGCAGAATGCCAGCCTGCTGATAACTCAGCACAGTGCCTGGTGAGCACTAAGGACAGTGCATACATGGTGAGTGTACAGCACTGTGATTGATAAGCACTCAGTACAATACATGATGAAAACTCAGCATAGTGTCTTGTGAGTATTCAGCACTGTACCTTCTTGATGAATACTCAGGAAATATTACTGGTTACTGCAGGATATGTACTGAGGTATAGTGCCTTGTCCATAGCAGGCACTGATGAATAGTTGCTGCTGCAGGTTTTGTACAGGGATGTAGATTCTGGTGAATGGTGGGCCCTGAGGCATAGTGGCTGGTGCTTAGTAGGCACTGAGGTACAGTGGATTGTAGATTATAGGCACTGAGTAATGTTGGCTGAGGCATAGTAAGTTCTCAGGCATAGTGGCTCTTGCATATTAGTAACTGACATTTTGTGGCTGGTGAATGGTAGGCATTGTAGTAGTATAGTGGCTGGTGCGTAGAAGCACTGAGGCATAATGGTTGGTGCATAGTTGACACTGAAGTATACTTGATGGTGCACAATTTGCACAGAGGTATAGTGGCTTTTTCACAGAAGGAACTGAAGTGTGGTCTCTGGTATATGGTAATTACTGAGGTAGTGTGGCAGGTGCATGGTTGGGACTGGTGTATAGTAGCTGGACAGATAAGGCATTCTGGTATAGTGCCTGTTACTGGGTAGGCACTGTGGTGTAGCAGCTGTTGCATTTGTGGAACATTCAGCCACTGTGATAGAGTGAATAGTATACAGTTGCCATTGAGGTGCAGAGACAGGTTCGTAGTTGGCACTTAGGTGTAGTGGCTAGTGCATGGCAGTCAGAGCAAGAAGGTTTCACCGCAGAATTCTTTCATTGAGTGAATGTTATAGGTATTTTGGCATGGTTTTAATGAAATGTTTTAAAAGACATAAGAAAATGTTAGTAAACAAGTACTTGCAAGCTGGGGACAGTGACAGCATTCTTTAATTAAAAAAAAACTGATATCATTCTTTAAGCAGATATGGAAAATGTTAAGATTTCTTATATGCTGATGTTCCTAAGAGTTACTAGTAAGAAATTTTCACCAGTGTTCTTTCAGTGTATGAATGTTATAAATATTCTGTCCCACCTATAGTGAAATGTTTCATGAACATGATATGAACATGCTCCTAAAAGGTTGCAGGCAAGAAGTTTTCACCACAGTGTTCTTTCAGCAAATTTATGTTGTATATATTTGGTCCCACTTCTAGTGAAATGTTTCATAAATATTATATGAATATATTCCTAAACACCTATAAGAAAATGTTTTCTCCGCAGTGTTCTCTCACTGAATGAATGTTAAAGACATTCTGTCGTGGCTATAGTGAAACATTTGGAAAGACTTATAGTAAAATGTTAGTAAACAGGTACTTGCAAGCTGAGCTCAGTAAAAGCATTCTTCACTTTTAAAAAACTGATAGCCTTTCCATATGTATATATAGGAAAATCTTGAAATGTCTTATGTGAAGATGTTCCTAAAAAGCTACAAGTAAGAATTTTTCACCAGCGTTCTTTCAGTGAATGCATGTTATACGTATTCTGCCCCGCCTGTGGTGACATGTTTCGTAAGTGTTATATGAAGATATGCCTAAACAGCTACAAGCAGAAAGTCGTCAACATGCGGTTCTTTCAGTGAATGAATGTTAGAGTTATCCTGTCACAGCTTCAGTGAAACATTTAAAAAGACTTCTACAAAAATGTTCCCAAACAGCTACTTGCAAGATGGCTTCAGGGAGAGTATTCTTTCCCATGTGCGATGGAGAGAAATTCTGTATTGCTTATACTGCCGTGTTTGAAAAGTCTTGTAAGAAGATATTCATAAAGAGTTACAAGAAAACGGGTTTTAACAATGTGTGATTTCACTGAATGAAAGTTATAGATGTTTTATCACAGTTGTAGTGAAATATTTGAAATACTTATATGAAGTTGTTATTAAACAGATTTTTTCAAGCTGGATCCATGAAACTATTCTTTCATTGTAAGTAAGTGAGAGTCATTCTCTATGCACATATGCATACACTCGGCACAGTGCCTTCCTGGTGAGCACTAAGCACAATGATGGCCTGGTGAGCACTCACCACAGTCCTGCCTGGTGATCACTCAGCACAGTGCCTTCCTGGCACATAGTACACTGCCTGGAGAATACACAGCAAAGGGTCTAGGGAACACTCAGCACAGTGAATTGTGATTACTCAGCATAGTGTTTCCCTGCTGAGCATGCAGATGAGTGCCTGCCTCTTGAACACTCATCACACTGCGTGATGAGCACTCAGCACTTCCTTGGTGAACACTCAGTTTAGTGTATGATTAGCACTCATCAGAGTGGCTTTTGACGACTCAGTAGGGTGTTTGCCTGGTGAGCACTCAGCATAGTGCCTGTCTGGTGAGCCCTCAACACTATGGCCACCTGGTGAGCATTTGGTACAGTGCCTATTTGTAGAACAATCTGCATAGTCTCTGGTGAGCACTCAGCACAGTGCCATTGAGCCATCAGCAGACTGCCTACCTGTCAAGCAAACAGTGCATTGTTGTCCTGGTGAGCACTCAGCACAATGCCTGACTAACTAGTGAACGCTGAACAGAGCACAGTGGGCACTACACATTGTGACTTGTAAGCACTTAGCACAGTGTCCGCCTGGTGAGTACTCAGCACCAACCAGATCTGATGAGCAGTCTGCATCATGTCAGTGTGGTGAGCACTCAGAAGAGTGGCTGCCCAGTGAGCACAGGGCTTGGTGAACATTCAGCATTGTTCCTGACGAACATTAACCACAGCGTGTTGTGATCACTCAGCACAGTGCTGGCTTGGTTAGTACTCAGGACAGTGCCAGCCTGCTGAGAAATCATCACAGGGTCTGGTGAGCACCCAGAATATTAACAGCAAGGTGAGTACCCAGCACAGTGCCCGCCTGATGAACACTCAGCACAGTGCCTTGCAATCATGTAGCACAGTGACTGCTTGGTTAGTACTCAGGACCATACCATCCTGCTGAGAAATCAACACAGGGTAAGATGAGAACTCAGCACAGTGCCTAATGGTCACCCAGCACAATGACTGGAGAGCACTTGTCACAGTGCCTGCCTGTCAAGCACTCAGCACAGTGACTGGTGGGAACTCAATACAGTGCTAGATGAGCCCTCTGCATAGAGCATATTGTGTACTGTGAACATTACCTGCCTTTTGAATACCCAACACAGAGACTTCCTTGTGAGCACTCAGCTTACTACCTTGTGAACATTCAGTGCAGAGCCTGCATTCTGAACACTCTGCACAGAGCCTGGTGATCACTCAGCACAGTTAATACCTGATGAGGACTCAGTACAGTGCCTTCCTGGTGAGTGCTTAGCACAGAACTTGATGATAACTCAGCACAGTGCTTAAAGAACACTCAGCACAGTGCCTGTCTGGTGAGCACCCAGCATAGTAATTTTTGAGCAATAAGTAAACTTCCCAATGGTGAGACCTCAGCACAATGCCAACTTTGTGAGAACTTAGCACAGTGTGGCCTTATTAGCACTCAGCACATTGCATAGTGAGTATCAGCACAGTGCCTGGTGAGCTCTCAGCACAGTGCTTGCCTGAGGAACACTCAACACAGTACTTTGTGAGCACTAAGCACTGTACCTGACTGTTGAGTACTCATCCCACTGCCTGGTGAAAGCTCGGCACAGTGCCTGGCTAGCACTCAGCACATTGCCTGTTGATGTCTCAGCACTGTGCCTGCCTCTTGAGCATTCAGCAGAGTGCTTGACAGGTGAGCACTCAGCACATTACCTGGTTAGCACTCAGCACAATCTCTGCATGGTAGCTATCAGCACAAGGTTTGGTGAGCACTCAGAAAAGTGCTGTTGAGCACTCAGTACGCTTCCTGCCTGATGAGGATGCAGCACAGTGCCTGCCTTGTGAGCCCTCAGCACAGTGCTTGGTGAGCACTCAGTATAGTGTTTGATGAACACTCAGCACAGTGACTTCTGAGCACTCAGCTCATTGCCTGCCTGGTAAGCACTCGACAGAGTGCCTGCATGCTGAGGAATCAGTGCAGTGCTGACTTGGTGGGCACTCAGCACAATGCCTGCCTGGCGAGCCCCCTTTACAGTACCAGGTGAACACTCAGTACAATCCTTTGTGATCATTAGGCATAGGGTCAGCCTGGTGAGCATCAGAACTGTCCCTGCCAGTTGAGGAGCCAGAACAATGCCTGTTGGCCTCTCATTAGAGTGCCTGTTTGGTGATCATCAGCACAGTGTCTGCCAGGTGAGCACTCAGCACATTGCCTGCTGAGTACTTAGCACAGTGCCTTGTGGACATTCAACACGATGCCTTAATAGTACTCAACAAAGTGCCTGCATGTTGAGAAATCTACGCAATGCCTGTTAAGCACCTTGCACATTTCCTGCCTGGAGAACACTCAGCACCATGCTTGGGGAATATTCAGCAGAGTGACTCTCAGGTGAGCATTCAGCATAGCGCCTGCCTGATTATCACACAGCACAGTCCATCGTGAGCAATCAGCATATTGTCTGCATGGTGAGAACTCAAAATACTGCTTTTGGTTATTATTTCGATCTCCTTACTGGTGACTGGTCTGTTCAAAATCTCTTGTATTAATTCAGTTTTCGAAGGTTGTATGATTTCAGGAATTTATCTATTTCTTCTAGGTTATCCAATTTGTTGGCAGATAGCTTCACATAGTATTCTCTAATAATCTTTTGTGTTTCTGAGATGTTTGTTGTAATTTCTCCTCTTTCATTTCTGATTTTACTTATTTGAGAATTCTCTCTTTTTTCTTGATGAGTCAAGATAAATGATTGTGAATTTTGTTTCTTTTCAAAGAAACAGGTTTTAGTGTCATTGATTTTTTTTGTATTTTTTTATTCTCTATTTCTGCTCTGATTTTTATTATTTTCTTTCTTCTAATGATTTTGGGCTTTGTTTGTTCTTCTTTTTCCAGTTTCTTGCTGCATTGTTTATTTGAGAGTTTTCTTGTTTATTGAGATAGGCCTGTATTGCTATAAACTTCCTACTCAGAACCAGTTTTACTGTATCCCATAAATTTTGTTATGTCGTATTTTTATTTGCAATTTTCTTCAGGTATTTTTTAATTTCTCTTCTGACGTCTTCATTTACACAATGATTGTTGAGTAGCATTTTGTTTACTCTCCACATAGTTGTGGCTTTTCTGTTTTGTTTCCTAAAGTTGATTTCTAGTTTCATACTGTTCTGATGAGAAAAGATGCTTGGTATTATTTCAATCTTCTTAAATTTATTGAGACATATTTTGGTCTAACTCACGATCTATCTTGGAGAATGTTCCATGCGCATTTGAAAAGATTGTGTGTTTTGTGGTTTTGGATGGAATGTTCTGTATATATATACTAAGTCCATGTGGTCTAATGTGTCATTTAAGGCCCATGTTTCCTTATTGATCTATTTGGATGATCTATCCATTGGTGTAAGTGGAGTGTTAATGCCCCCTACCATTGTTGTTCTCCTGTCTATTTCTCCTTTTATGTCTGTTAATAATTGCTTTATATGCTTAGGTGCTCCTATATTTGGGTGCATAGATACTTACGAGCATTACATGCTCTTGTTGGATTGTTCCCTTTATCATAGTGTAGTGTCCTTTTCTTTCTCTTGTTACAGTTTGTGTTTTCAAGTATATTTTGTCTAAGTATTGCCACCCCAGTTTTCTTTTCATTGCCATTTGCATGGAGTATTTTTTCTATCCCTTCACTTTAAGTTTGTGAGAGTCTTTAAGTCTGAAGTGTGTCTCTTGTATGCAGGGTATATATGGGTCTTTTTTTTAATCCAATTACCTACCTTATGCCTTTTTATGGGAGCATTCATCCATTGACACTTAAAGTAGCTATTGATGAGAATGTACTTATTGCCATTTTGTTAGTTTTTTTCTGGGTGTTTTAGTAGTGCTCCCCTGTTCTTTTCTTCTTCTCTTGCTATCTTCCTTGGTGATTTGATGGCTTTCTTTAGTATTATGTTTGGGCTCCTTTCTCTTAATGTTTTGTGCATTTATTATAGCTTTCTGGTTTGAGATTGTCATGTGGTTCATATATAGTAACTTACATACATAACAATCTACATTAATTTGATAGTCTCTTTAGTTCAACCTCTTGCTAAAAGCACTAATCTTTTACTCCCTTCCTCCCACATCTCCTGTTTTTTATATCATATCTAACCTCTTTTTGTGTGTGTATCTGTTACCCTCTTATCATGGAAGTATATACTTTTAGTACTTTTGTCTTTTGACCTTCCTATTACCTTCATAGTTGATTGATCTTCTACCTTTTCTGTACATTTTCCTTTACCAGTGATTTTATTGTTTTTTAAAATTATTTTTTACTCATATTTCTGGCGCTCTTTTTTTCCACTTAGATGAGTCCCTTTAACATTTCTTGTAAGACTGCTTTCTTTGTCATAAACTCCTATAGAGTTTGCTTGTCTGTGAAACTCTTTATCTCTCCTTCCATTCTGAATAATAACCTTGTCAGGTCAAATATTCTTGGCTGTAAGTGTTTTCCTGTCAGCACTTTAAATATATTGTGCCACTCCCTTCTAGCCTGTAAGGCCTCTGCTGAGAAGTCAGCTGATAGCCTTCTTGGGTTTCTTTGTATGTAACTTATTACCTTTCTCTTGTACTTGGACGTCTGTTTCCTTCCTTAGTTTAGGAAAGTTTTCAGCTATTATTTCTTCGAATAGAATATCTGCCCCTTTCTCTCTCTCTTCTCATTCTGGGACACTTATAACACAGATGTTAGCACACTTGATGTTGTCCCAAAGGTCCATGAGACTGCTCTTATTCTTTTTCATTCTTTTTTCTTTTATCTGTTCAGCTTGGATGATTTCTTCTACTCTGTTTTATCATCTCTTCTGTATCATCTACTCTGCTCTTGAATCGATGTAATGAATTTTTCGTTTCCAATATTGCATTCTCCACTTCTGTTTGATTATTTTTTATACTTTCCAATTCTTTGTTGAAGTTCTCACTGAGTTCATCCATTCTTCTTCTGAGATCAGTGAGCATCCTTATGACTCTTAGTTTGTACTCTTTGTCAGGTAGATTGTTCATGTCTGTTTCATTTAGTTCTTCTATGGCTTTGTCCTGTTCCCTCAGTCGGAATGTATTCCTTTGTCTCCTCATTTTGCCTCTTTCTCTGTGCTTATATCTATGTACTAGGTAGGTCAGCTATGTCTCTCGATCTTGGAGAGGTGCCTTTAAGTAAGAGATGCCTTATGAGGCCCGAAAGCATCCTTCTTTTCTGTCACCAGTTCCAAATGTTCCAGGAGTGTCCCTTGTGTTGGCAACATGTGTCTGTTGTGGCAGAGTTGATCTTGCTGCAGGAACCTGTGAAGACTAGGCTGTCCCCCTGGCTGGCTGTTTGTAATGCTTATCTCTGTGTGGCTGCTATGCACCTTTCAGTCACTTTTCCAGGATGGGGAGCCCCAGCACAGTTGGATGCAAGGTCTAATATCACATTCCTGTTGCAGTGTTTCTGTTAAGTGAATACGCCCCCATCATGGCTGTTTGCCACACTCAGCAGCTTAAAATTGGTATGGACTTTTGGCCTGCATTGCTGTTGTCAGCCATCTCAGTGTTGCAGCTAAGCAAGTCCATCCCAAGGCATGGGAACACCCAGTTTTTTCAGGCTTTGAAAGGTGGACTGATGCCCTATGTTACTGTTTGAGAAGCACAGGTCTGCTGCAGCTGACAAGGCCCCCTCCCTGTAGGACCACACACCCCTTCAACACATTCCTGCTCCATGAACACTCTGGCACCCTGAAGTGGACCCAATTACCCCAGTGCAGAGGCTCCACACACTCCACCAATGTAGCCCACTCCTCACAAATGCCCTGCCCCCCAGAGGCAGACCCACTTGCCTGGCTGTAGAGGTTCAGACATCCCATTTATGCAGTCTCACAAGTTGTCTGAGGGCTTATTGTTGGATGGGGCCAGTCCCTAGGCTGGGCTGCCTGTCCCAGCTAAGCTGGATTAAATTGGTGCTCTAGTGAGTGGGGCCAATCCCTGTGCTAAAGGGCCATGGAAAGAATTCCAATGGCATCTGCCAGTGTCGATGTCAGCATGCCTGTACTAGGTCACAATAATGGCTGCCACCAATGTCTCACTCCCTGAGGAAGTCTCACCTCTCAACAAGATGCACCCATAGCTTATAAAGTGAGTCTCTTTCCACCAAAAGACTGTGCACCTTTCTTTCTTGTTATTTTATGTTGCTTTCTGAAGTGGATGAATTTGTGCATGGGCCATTTAAGAGCAGGCTTTTAATCTCTTATGTTTGCTAGCTTTTCTGGGGGTTAGGACAGCAAATTAAGAGTAATTCTTTTTTTTTTTGGATGGAAGCAATTCGAGCAAGTATGGATTTCAGGAAAAATAAAAATGAAGGAAGGTAAGTATAGTTTCCCTAGGTCCTCTCATTTTGGTTTTTAAGCATACCAAGAAACTCTAAGATTCCTTTTGTTAAATTAAATTTGAACATTATAATTGTAAAACTATCTAGCTTTGATTCAAGCAAACTGTAGGTAGGGGTATTTTATTTGGACAATATTTCTCATTTTATAATAAAAACATAATATATGAGATATAATAAAGATGCAAGATAGTAATATACAAAATAGTAATATGTCTAATACATAATAGTATAATCTGAATAAGATCCTAGTAGAAAAAATAAAAATATAAGCAAAAATAAAATTAATTTTAATTTGTTCAATTTTGTTTATTAATTTATTAATAAATAAATTTATTTATTAATAATAAATTTATTGATTTTAAAATTAATTTCTAATTCGTTAATTTTCAAAATGTAATTAAACCTCATATTCTATTGTGCATGAAACATCAGTTTATGTTTTCACCCTGTTTTTAACAGACAGTTGCATGTGGCGTATTTTCATACTCTGTTCTGTTACACTGGCATATTTGTCCACCTCTATTTGAAAACTCTCACATTCTGCTTACTGCATTTTTATCAGACTTGATAACCTAGATAAAATTCTGCTACTTAGTTCTTTTCTAAGGGTGTCTTCAATAATCTTCACCCTCTAAATATTGATATAAATGATAAAATCCACTTGTCTAATTCCACTCCATAAGTGGAACTACTGTTTATTGTATCTCCTATTATTGTTGCTTTGTCCATTTTCCTGTGGTTCTATCAGTTATTAGGTATATAAAATTATCCTTTTTTTCAGGAATATTAGCCCTGAGCTAACACCTACTATCAATCCTCCTCTTTTTGCTGAGGAAGACTGGCCCTGAGCTAACATCTGTGTCCATTCTCCTCCACTTGATATGCAGAACGCCTACCACAGCTTGGCTTGCCAAGCAGTGCCATGTCCGCACCCAGGATCCGAACCGGTTAACCCTGGGCCACAGAAGTGGAACATATGAACTTAACCACTGCGCCACTGGGCCTGCCCAAAATTATATAAAATTTTGAGTGGTTATGTTTTTGTTTTAATTGAACCTTCTGTATTTCCCAAGTCTTCCTTTTATTTTAATAATAGTTTTTGCCGTTTAATCTACTTTGATATTAATAACGTGTATCTGTTTATTTTTGGGTAGAGTTTACATACTCTATCCTGTCCCATACTTTTAACTTTCTGTAATGTTAATATCTAGGTATATTTATTATGAAAACATATTTTTCTTACAACTGTCTACATTTTATTTTAATAAAAGCGTTTAGTCCATTTTCAGTTGATGTAATTACTGATCTATTTTAAGCTTTTTGTGTTACACCTTTTCTATGTGTTAACTTTAGTCTTTCTGTTCTCCTTTTGAATTGATTTAATTTTTCTAATTTGTCCAGTATTAGTTTTGAAGTTACACCTATTTTTCTAGTGACTAGCTTTCTTTAACAAAGTCTAATGTTAATTGGTACTTATCTGTTCTTTTCAGAGAGTGCAGGGACCCCATCTACCTCTTCCTGAATTCCGAATTATAAGTTATTATTGTTATGTACTTAAATTTTATATATGCAATCTCATTTATTTTTCTATTTACGTACTTAAAGCCTACTACATATTATCATTTTTATATGTATTCTTTATTGACTTGGATCTACCCACATATTTATTAATTTTGTTAGTCTTAATTTGTTTCTGATTCTCCATCCATTTACCTGGGATTGTCCTTTTTCCTAAAAATTATCCTTCACTGTTGTGCTTTAGTTTGGTATGTTCATGATAAATCTCAGCCTCTGCTTTTCTATAAATGCTTTTATTTCCTCTTTTTTCCCAAAAGATATTGTTGCATTGTATGCAATTCTTGGATTTGTCGTTATATACTTTTAGCATATGTAAGCTATCTTTCCATGGTGACCCAGCATCTTTTTTTGCTTTTGAGAAATTAGATGTTAATTTAACTTTTACTTCTTCAATGAAATCTCTCTTTCTTTTCTTTTTCTCTTTCTTTTCTTCTCTCTCTCTTTCCTTTCTTTCTTCTACTGTTTACCCCTCCTGACTGCTTGCATGTTTCCTCCTTGTATTTCTAATTCTTTCTACATTTCAACTGTGTTGCCATCAGTGTAAATGTGAAATTCTTCTTTTTGACAGGCCTGCAATCTGTTGAGGCTGTAGAACCTGAAGCATAGTCAGTCATCAGTTTTAAAGTTCCTAGTAATTTTCAATCTGAATATTGTTTTTTCTCATTTCTCTCTTTAATTTCTGTGATTTTCATTAATAGGTTTTTTTCATTTTTTACTGTGTTCTCATAGTCTCTCTCCTTTCTTCACAATTTTGCCTCTTTGGTCTTTATTCTTAACTTCTTTTCTAGCATTTATCTTGTTTACTAATTTTTCTTTAGCTCTTTTTAAGTGGTGTAGTTTTAAGCGCATCCATTTAGTTCTTAATATTAATTCCATTTCCATTTTAGAAGTTTTGTTTGAATTTTTAAAATTTGCTTCGTCGTTTTGAAAGATGTTTCACATTTCTGCCAAAATGTTCAAACATGTTTTTTATTACCATGAATATCATAAGCATAATTATATAAAGCTAGTGTCAGGAGATCAACAGGGCTGGGAGAGAGAGCGCTGGACTACCAGGTGTCAGAGTATCCAATTGAAACAGCAAACCAACAATAAAAGAATTAAGCCTTTAATTACTTACTGTGATGATATATTCAAGAAGCTAAAGCCAGAGAAAATATCAACTCCTCCTATTTCATTTCCCCCATAGAATGATACACTGGCTGAGTCTCATGTGGCTCATCACAGAAGTGGGGTGGTCTCACTCTTCACAGAGACCCAAATAAAAGTCTCAGATTTTTTTATAGACCCTGGAGTCTGAGAGAGACTTAGGTGGACGGCCTATGTGTGGAAAAGGGCCGAGTACTGAGTCAGAGTGGGGAAAAGTGTTTCCAAGACTTCCCCCCTCTTCCCTCCATAGGGAGCCCTCAGCAGAGGGGTCTAAGAAAGACCTCCATCTGAGCACTCCGAGAAACAGACCTGGAAACGCTGATGTCAGGGCTGGGAACGTAAATATGGGAAGAGCATGCCTGGCCAGTGGAGCCTGAGTCCTGGACTGCACCTCCCCTCAGAGACTGCAGGCCAAGACTGGTATAGGGAGACCAGCTTCCCCCATGAGGCCAGGTAGGTAAAGCCAATGTAATTGCCTATAGTCAGTCCTGAAAAATAGCAAATAGCACCTTAGTCCATTCAGGCTCTTATAACAAAACGCCATAGACTGCTGGTTTAAGCAACACATTTCTTTCTCACTGTTCTGGAAGACAGAAGTCTAAGATCAAGGTGCTGCCAGATTCAGTGTCTGGTGAGGGCCCACCTCCTGATTTGTAGATAGCCACCTCTAGCCATGTCCTCATATGGCAGAGAGAAAGAGTGCCGTTGTCCCTTTCTCTTCATGTAAGGGCACTAATTCCATCATGAGAGCTTCCCCGTCATGACCTCATTTAAACCTAATTACTTATCAAAGGCCCCACCTCTAAATATTTTCACTGTTGGGATTAAGGCTCAACATAAGAAATTTGGAGGACAAATATTCAGTTTTGGCAACAGGTTTCTAACCAGGTCTTGGACTCCTCAGCTAATGCCTGGGAATCCCAACGTCCATAGTCTTTGCTTATCTGGATCTATTACTGTTCGTTTCTCCTGCTCTTCTTTACGGGGTCAAGTCCTCTCATTTGCCTAGTTATCTTTGATTATAACCTGCATACATAATTTTTCATGAAATTATCTTCGAAATAGTTTGAGGAGTAAAATATCTTCTTCTGGTTCTGGAAGGAGGGCCGTTAATTTGTAATCTGCTTAATCCAATTTTACAGACTAAGATTATTGTGGGCCAACAAGGGAGCTCCAAGTTGAGATGCAGACCTTAGAAGGATTGAGTTACTTTCGGTTCACATCACTCCTAAAATGTGGCTGTTCAGGCTCCTATTCCTAGCTTCTAGGAAGGAGCAAAACAAAATACCAGCCTCAGTGGGCTCTGGACCCAGTTATTACCCTCACCTTGTCTATCTGCGAAAATTGAAGGTTGGCCTCTCATCTGCCTCTTCTAGATTTGTAAATGGCAATCAGGCAAAGGCACTTGCAAAATGTCAGATTTAACTTTCGATTACCACAGTTTTATTAACTATAACTACATGAAGTACAAAATTCACTGCTGCACGTTCAGTCTGTAAGTTACTAATGTTGAATAATAAACGTGCAACACTATCATTGGCCAATCACTCCACTTCTTTCAAAGCTTATTGCTTGGTGTGTGTCTGTTGTCCAGGTCACACGCACACAGCAAAGTGTGTAGTTGTTGTGTTGCCTCCTTGTCTCCCTCCAAAAATGAATAATCGAAAGAGGGAGTTGTCTAAGATGGATAAAAGTGTAGCCAAACAAAAACCAAAAGGCAATGATGATGGAGGTGATCTTGGATGTGATTAGGAGGCAGCTGCGCACAGATGGGACAACACTGCCACCCTGTGGGAGACAGTACACTTGCAACCAGAGCCACTGCATGTCGGCAATGTAACTAACATAAATGAGCACTGACTGAAGATGTCTCGGGGCAGCGACACTGGTGAAAATTTCCACACTAACGGGACTTAGTGAAATGAAATGAGAAACTTTTCAGTACAATCAAAGTGCAAAGGATAAAATGTTGGAAGCTAATCTAAAGTTAAAAAGAGTTATGACGACACATCAAGGTGAAAAAAATGGAACGGAGAGAATGAAAAGACAACTCACAATATAGAAAACAAGATTTGCAAATCTTATTTCTGATAAGGAATTTATACTCAGAATGAAAAGAGTTCCTCAAATAATAAGCAAACAAAGAAAGCGTCAGGCAGAAAAATTTTAAAAATGCTTTAATAAAGAGGATACACAGATTGTTAAGTACGTCAGACACAGTTAACATGATTGTGTTGTTAAAAGAACATGAACTACTAATAAAAAGAGATAAGACTACACTGTGATTAAATTGTTAATGTGTGTACAACTGCCCATACAAATTATTCACAAAGATGTGGAAAAACTGAAATATCCATTTACTTGCACTGGGTATGGAAAGCGGTACAATCATTTCGTAAAAACAATTTTCTAGGTTCTAATCTCAAAAATCATTTTTTAAACGGCAAACAAAGCTCTACAAAGTGTTTCTTTGGCCAACTTAAAGGAACAGTACGAAATCAGTATTTGCCCAAATGTGAGAGAAGAACAGACACAAGACAACGAGTAGTTTTTGACAAATAGAAATGGCAAGCAGGAGTATATATTGGAGTTTATGAGGAAGCCATTTGGCATAAACCTAATTCAGCCTGACTTTGCTTTTCCAAAAGGTCCTGACGTGGCCACTGAGCACACATCGTAGATCCACTTTAAACATTTCCTATCACAAAAACAAGTGGCCTTAAGATAAAGGTGCAACATCACCCCACTTTCGCATTTCCTGAAGGAGAAGCATCCTTCCTTAGGCTAGGAACGGATGGCTGCGCTAACCTTTGAGCGTCCAGCTCACCTGTGACCACCCAGGCCCAGATAACAGACCTGCCACCCAGCAGTGTCTGTTGATCGCTGTGCCGACAGAGCAGTCTCGCGACTATCGTCCAAGGGACCTTTCGATCCTATGTGAAAAGTCCTCTCTGGGGGTCTAGAAGCACTCTGTACACACCACTTCTCGGGTGCCCTTTCTTCCTTCGGGAAGAAAGGCCCCGGGCCACAGTCCTCACATTTTAGCTCAGAATAAACTCACCCCGATTTTCAAGGATAGATTGGTTCTGGATTATGTTCGTCGACAGAATGGAATCAAGTCAATAAGATTCAAGATCGGAGGGAAGCTGATGCAAAATCAGAATTTGCTTTTCTCGCTCTCGAAAGGATACTTTTCTCTAACTTCTAGTCTCCTCCTGATAAAGACATTGGAAAAGGTTTCTCTTGACCTTTGAGGGAATCGACACCAAAGACAGAGATCCTCCATTTTGTCAGAATGATTTCCTAGGCCTCCAATGGAGGAGGCGTCCCTAGGACGAGAGCTAAGCTTTTGTTTTGCAACAGTTTTCCTCTCTCTGCTTGCCTTTAACATCTCCTTTCCCGTTCTTCTTTTTTGGAAGGGAAATACGTGCACCGCTAAAAAAAAAAAAAAAAAGAATTTTCTAGATGACCAAAGAAGATCTACGACTGTTGTTATTTTGGTTTCACGGAGCAGTTCCACGTCCACATTCACCACATTTTAAACACCCACACACACTCACAGCACAGCGCTGTGAGGATGTCCCGGGGAACTCGATTTGTGGAGGGAATGGCTGTGAGGTCTCTGCCCCCCAACCCCCACCATTTGGGTGCTTCTGCTTGTTGATGAGGACGGGAAGCCCTGCTGAAATCCATATTCTTATCACCACACGTGCATCTGCACCCATGCTCCCCCGCGTGTCGTCTTTGGGCTTTGCTGTGGCCCCATGCGGAGGGAGACCCGTTTTGTGTTGTAAACTTTTCCGCGGCCAAGCGGCTCGGTCCTTTCCTCTACGACTTGTGGGCTCTGTCTGTCCGTCTGCCTTAGAAAGACCCTCTGGGCCGGAAGTGACAGGCTGCACACAATTCCTGACAGACTGCGGACAATTCCTCCGTCGTCACGGTCCTTCTCTGATGACGTGCATGGTTTCGGTTTGACAGCGACCCCCACCCCCCACCCCGCCCTGATTTTCTAAGTCCTCCCGGGAGCCCGGGAAGTGCTCGGGCCGCTCCGGGAAGCGGGGGCCGGCAGCCCCGGCCTGCCCCGTGGCATCTCCGGGGACTTTTCCACCTCTGTCCGCGTCAGCCAGCCGGCAGCCCCGCGCCCGGCCCGGCCCAGGAGTCACGTGGGGAGTCTGTCCCCTTCCTGGCAAGCCCACCCACCCCACCCCCCTCCCCGCCGATTTTCCAACACCTCCTTCTGCGCCCAGGGTTGCCCTGTGCTGCCTGGGAGCTCTGAGGTGGACACCCTGGGGCCTCACGTGGTGACCTCCCGGCCGCCCCAAGAGGGCTCAGAGAGAGAGAGAGAGACAGAGGGAGACAGAGACAGAGACAGAGAGACAGAGACAGAGGGAGACAGAGAGAGACCTGACCCGGCGGTGGGCTCAGGCTGTGCACTCTCGCTGGCTGGTGACCCGGTTCCCTCCCGCTGACCCCTCCGCGCCGGTCGTTGGGCGCCATCTGGCGGCCGCTTTTACAGAGTGGCCCTCCTCCGGAGCCCCGGCGACATGAGCAAGGGATGGGACTCGCAGGACGTCTGTGTGGTTTCCAGTGTGGGGCTGTGTGGAACAGAGCTGCTAAGAACATTCATGCCCCGGATTCTGTGTGAATGAACAGGAACGTGGCCGCAGCCCCCACCCCGCTCCCTGCCCCAGCCCCCGGGAGTGGCGGGAATGGTGTCCTCCAGACCACCCTCGGGTTGGATGCCTCCCTCCCTGGAAGGACTCACGGGACTCCACAAAAGCTGACTTCCTGGAGGTCCAGCGGAGACCCCCAAGGCCCAAGGCCCCCCCCCCACCCACCCACCACAGATCACTGTGGAAGCCTTAACGACCCAAGGCTCCAGCTACATACAGACGCTCTTAGGAGGCAAGATACACCAAGGGCTTATGTAGGTTGCCACTTTCGGTGGTTGTTTCCGCGGCGTGTCAGTTTTGGAACCCGCCACGCCCTTTTTCACAGAGGCCATACCGTTTCCCTTCACCACCAGTGAGGCGTGAGTGACTGACTTGGCATCTCCGCGACCTCACTAGCAGTTTGATCCTGTTCCTGTATTTGGAAGAAGGCAGTCTCACCCATGTGTCCCCACAATGTCTCCCTCTAATTTTCTCACTTGCTTTTCCAGGGAACAGGTCACATCTTTAAATGGGCTTAATGGTCATCCATGCGTACCTCCTCCTCTCGAGGTGAAAGTGCCTGCTCTGTCTGTTGGTCTTCCTATGTATTTGGATTTTTCAGTGTTGATTTCCCTCAGGTCTCCACTCCATTCTGGGTTTTTTTTTTTTTTTTTGCTTAAAGATTGGCAAATGAGATAGCCCCTGTTGCACATCGTCGTCAGTTTAAGAGGGTAGATATCTCAGTGTTGCTTTTTCCCCAGGTCTCCACTTCCCTTAGTGTGTGTGTGTGAGTGTGTGTGTGCGTGTGTGTGTGCGTTTTCTCTTAAAGATTGGCACCTGCCCTAGCCTCTCTTGTCCTTCTTTCTCAATTTCAGAGGGTAGATTTTTCAGTGTTGCTTTTCCATCAGGTCTTCACGTCCTTGTGTTATTTTTATTTATTTATTTTTTGCTTAATGATTGCCACCTGAGCTACCCTCTGTTGCCCATCTTCCTCAGTTTCATAGGGTAGATTTCGAAGTCTTACTTTTTCCCCACGTTTCCACACCCTTCTGTTTTTGTTTTTGATTTATTTTTATTTTTTGCTTAAAGAATGCCACCTGAGCTAGCTTCTTTTGCCCATCTTCCTCAGTTTCAGAGGGTGGATTTCTCCGTGTTGCTTTTTCCCCAGGTCTCCACAACCCTCAGTGTTTGTGTGAGTGTGTCTGTGTATGGTTTCTTTGCAAGATTGGCACCTGAGCTAACGTGTGTTACCAATCTTTGACAGTTTCTGCTGGTAGATTTTTCAGGGTTGCCATTTCCCAAGGTCTCCACTCCCTTGCGATTGTTTTTTTTTTTTTTTTTTTGCTTTAGGATTGTCGCCTGAGCTAGCCTCTTTTACCCTGCTTCCTTAGTTTCAGCTGGGAGATTTCTCATTGTTGCTGTTTCGCCAGATCTCCAGGCCCTTGTGTCTCTGTTTTTTTTTGCTCAAAGGTTGCCACCTGAGCTACCCTCTCTTGCCCATGTTCGTCAGTTTCAGAGGGTAGATTTCTCAGTGTTCCTTTTTCCCCAGGTCTACATGTACCTCAGTGTGCGTGTGTGTGTGTGTGAGTCTGTGTGTGTTTTCTTTGCAAGATTGGCACCTGAGCTAACGTGTGTTGCCCATCTTTGTCAGTTTCTGTTGGTAGATTTTTCAGGGTTGCCATTTGCCAAGATCCCCAGTCCCTTGCGTATATTTTGTTGTTGTTGTTGTTGTTGTTTTGCTTTACGATTGTCGCCTGAGCTAGCCTCTCTTGCTCATCATCCTCAGTTTCAGAGGGTAGATATTTCAGGGTTGCTTTTTCCACAGGTCTCCACGTCCTTGTGTTTTTGGGTTTTTTTTTTTTCGCTTAATGGTTGTCACCTGACCTAGCCTCTCTTGCCCATCTTCCTCTCTTTCAGTGGGTCGATTTCTCAGTGTCCCTTTTTCCCCAGGTCTGCACGCCCTTATGTTTTGTTTTCGCTTCAGATTGCCACCTGAAGCCAGCCACCCTGGCCCATCTTGGTCAGTTTCAGAGGGTGGATTTCTCAGTGTTGCTTTTTTGCCAGGTCTCCACGTCCCTCAGTGTCTGTGTGTGTGTGTTTTCTTTGCAAGATAGGCACCTTTCCTTACGTGTGTTGCCGATCTTTGTCAGTTTCAGACGGAAGATTTCTCCGTGTTGCTCTTTCCCAAGTTCTCCACGCCCTTGTGTGTTCTTTTTGATCAAAGATTGAACCTGAGCTAGCCTCTGTTGCCGATATTCGTCAGTTTCAGAGGGTAGATTTCTCAGTGTTGCTCTTTCCCAGGGTCTCCACGCCCTTCTGTGGTATTTTTTGCTCAAATATTGAACCTGAGCTAGCCTCTGTTGCCCATATTCGTCAGTTTCAGATGGTGGATTTCTCCGTGTTGCTTTTTCCCCAGGTCTCCACGCCCTTGTGTGTTTCTTTTGCTTAACGATTGCCACCTGAGGTAGCCTCTGTTGCCCAACTTCCTCAGTTTCAGAGGGTGGATTACTCAGTGTTGCTTTTTTCCCAGGTCTCCAGGCCATTGTGTGTGTCTTTTGCTTAGCAATTGCCACCTCAGCTAGCCTCTGTTGCCCATCTTCGCCAGTTTCAGATGGTGGATTTATCAGTGTTGATTTTTCCGCAGGTCTCCACTTCCCTCAGTGTCTGTGTGTGTGTGTGTTTTCTTTGCAAGATTGGCACCTTTCCTTAGGTGTGTTGCAGATCTTTGTCAGTTTCAGAGGGAAGATTAATCAGTGTTGCTGTTTCCCAGGACTGCACGCCCTTGTGTTTTGTTTTTGCTTACACACTGCCACCTGAGCTATCCTATGTAGCCAATCTTCGTCAGTCTTAGAAGGTAGGTTTCTCAGCGTTGCTCTTTCCCAATGTCTCCACGACCTTGTGTGTTTCTTTTGCTTAAAGTTTGCCACCTGAAGCCAGCCTCTCTTGCCCATCTTCCTCAGTTTCAGAGGGTAGATATTTCAGGGTTGCTTTTTCCCCAGGTCTCCACGCCTTTGGGTTTTGTTTTTGCTTAACGATTGCCACCTGAGGTAGCCTCTGTTGCCCATCTTCCTCAGTTTCAGAGGGTGGATTTCTCCGTGTTGCTCTTTCCCCAGGTCTCCACGCCCTTGTGTGTTTCTTTTGCTTAACGTTTGCCACCTGAAGACAGCCTCTCTTGCCCATCTTCCTCAGTTTCAGAGGGTAGATATTTCAGGGTTGCTTTTTCCCCAGGTCTCCACGCCCTTGTGTGTTTCTTTTGCTTAACGTTTGCCACCTAAGACAGCCTCTCTTGCCCATCTTCCTCAGTTTCAGAGGGTAGATATTTCAGGGTTGCTTTTTCCACAGGTCTCCACGCCCTTGTGTGTTTCTTTTGCATAACGATTGCCACCTGAGATAGCCTCTGTTGCCTATCCTCGTCAGTTTCAGAGGGTAGATTTCTCAGTGCTGCTTTTCCCCCAGGTCTCCACGCCCTTGTGTGTTTATTATGTTTAAAGTTGGCCACCTGAAGCCAGCCTCTCTTGCCCATCTTCCTCAGTTTCAGAGGGTAGATATTTCAGGGTTGCTTTTTCCCCAGGTCTCCACGCCTTTGGGTTTTGTTTTTGCTTAACGATTGCCACCTGAGCTAGCCTCTCTTGCCCATCTTCCTGAGTTTCAGAGGGTCGATTTCTCCGTGTTGCTTTTTCCACAGGTCTCCACGCCCTTGTGTGTTTCTTTTGCTTAACGATTGCCACCTGAGGTAGCCTCTGTTGCCCATCCTCGTCAGTTTCAGAGGGTAGATATTTCAGGGTTGCTTTTTCCCCAAGTCTCCACGCCTTTTGGCTTTGTTTTTGCTTAACGATTGCCACCTGAGGTAGCCTCTGTTGCCCATCTTCCTCAGTTTCAGAGGGTGGATTTCTCCGTGTTGCTTTTTCCTCAGGTCTCCACGCCCTTGTGTGTTTCTTTTGCTTAAAGATTGCCACCTGAGCTAGCCTCTGTTGCCCATCTTCGTCCGATTCAGTGGG
Source organism: Equus asinus (assembly GCF_041296235.1). Classification (NCBI taxonomy): domain Eukaryota; kingdom Metazoa; phylum Chordata; class Mammalia; order Perissodactyla; family Equidae; genus Equus; species Equus asinus. Next base: position 64,992 of record NW_027225534.1, read on the forward strand.
TGGATTTCTCAGTGTTGCCTTTTCGCCAGCTCCCCACGCCCTTGTGTGTTTCTTTTGCTTAAAGATTGTCACCTGAGCTAGGCACTGTTGCCCTGCTTCCTCAGTTTCAGAGGGTACCTTTTTCAGGGTAGCTTTTTGACCGGGTCTCCTCGCCATTGTATTTTTCTATTTCACTTTTTTTGCATAAAGATTGCCACCTGAGCTAGCCTCTGTTGCCCATCTTCTTCGGTTTCAGAGGGTAGATTTCTCAGTGTTTCTTTTTCGCCAGCTCTCCAAGCTCTTGCGAATTTTTTTTTCTGCTTAAAGGTTGCAACCGGAGCTAGCTTCCTTTGCCCATGTTCGTCAGTTTCAGAGGGTGGATTTCTCCGTGTTGCTTTTTCCCCAGGTCTGGACGCCCTTGTGTGTTTCTTTTGCTTAAAGTTTGCCACCTGAAGCCAGCCTCTCTTGCCCATCTTCCTCAGATTCAGAGGGTAGATATTTCAGGGTTGCTTTTTCCCCAGGTCTCCCCGCCTTTGTGTTTTGTTTTTGCTTAACGTATGCCACCTGAGGTAGCCTCTGTTGCGCATCATCCTCAGTTTCAGAGGGTGGATTTCTCCGTGTTGCTTTTTCCACAGGTCTCCACGCCCTTGTGTGTTTCTTTTGCTTGACGATTGCCACCTGAGGTACCCTCTGTTGCTCATCCTCGTCAGTTTCAGAGGGTAGATTTCTCAGTGCTGCTTTTTCCCCAGGTCTCCAGGCCCTTGTGTGTTTCTTTTGTTTAAAGTTTGCAACCTGAAGCCAGCCTCTCTTGCCCATCTTCCTCAGTTTCAGAGGGTAGATATTTCAGGGTTGCTTTTTCCCCAGGTCTCCACGCCTTTGGGTTTTGTTTTTGCTTAACGATTGCCACCTGGGCTAGCCTCTCTTGCCCATCTTCCTCAGTTTCAGAGGGTGGATTTCTCCGTGTTGCTTTTTCCCCAGGTCTCCACGCCCTTGTGTGTTTCTTTTGCTTAACGATTGCCACCTGAGGTAGCCTCTGTTGCCCATCCTCGTCAGTTTCAGAGGGTAGATTTCTCAGTGCTGCTTTTTCCCCAGGTCTCCACGCCCTCGTGTGTTTCTTTTGCTTAAAGTTTGTCACCTGAAGCCAGCCTCTCTTGCCCATCTTCCTCAGTTTCAGAGGGTAGATATTTCAGCGTTGCTTTTTCCCCAGGTCTTCACACCTTAGTGTTTTGTTTTTGCTTAACGATTGCCACCTGGGCTAGCCTCTGTTTCCCATCTTCCTCAGTTTCCGAGGGTGGATTTCTCCCTGTTGCTTTTTCCCCAGGTCTCCACACCCTTGTGTGTTTCTTTTGCTTAACGATTGCCACCTGAGGTAGCCTCTGTTGCCCATCCTCGTCAGTTTCAGAGGGTGGATTTCTCCCTGTTGCTTTTTCCCCAGGTCTCCACGCCCTTGTGTGTTTCTTTTGCTTGACGATTGCCACCTGAGGTAGCCTCTGTTGCTCATCCTCGTCAGTTTCAGAGGGTAGATTTCTCAGTGCTGCTTTTTCCCCAGGTCTCCACGCCCTCGTCTGTTTCTTTTGTTTAAAGTTTGCAACCTGAAGCCAGCCTCTCTTGCCCATCTTCCTCAGTTTCAGAGGGTAGATATTTCAGGGTTGCTTTTTCCCCAGGTCTCCACGCCTGTGGTTTTGTTTTTGCTTAACGATTGCCACCTGAGGGAGCCTCTGTTGCCCAGCTTCCTCAGTTTCAGAGGGTGGATTTCTACCTGTTGCTTTTTCCCCACGTCTCCACGCCCTTGTGTGTTGCTTTTGCTTAAACTTTGCCACCTGAAGCCAGACTCTCTTGCCCATCTTCCTCAGTTTCAGAGGGTAGATATTTCAGGGTTGCTTTTTCCACAGGTCTCCACGCCCTTGTGTGTTTCTTTTGCTTAACGATTGCCACCTGACCTAGCCTCTGTTGCCCATCCTCGTCAGTTTCAGAGGGTGGATTTCTCCCTGTTGCTTTTTCCCCAGGTCTCCACGCCCTTGTGTGTTTCTTTTGCTTAAAGTTTGCCACCTGAAGCCAGCCTCTCTTGCCCATCTTCCTCAGTTTCAGAGGGTAGATATTTCAGGGTTGCTTTTTCCCCAGGTCTCCACGCCTTTGGGTTTTGTTTTTGCTTAACGATTGCCACCTGAGGTAGCCTCTCTTGCCCATCTTCCTCAGTTTCAGAGGGTGGATTTCTCCGTGTTGCTTTTTCCACAGGTCTCCACGCCCTTGTGTGTTTCTTTTGCTTCACGATTGCCACCTGAGGTAGCCTCTGTTGCCCATCCTCGTCAGGTTCAGAGGGTAGATTTCTCAGTGCTGCTTTTTCCCCAGGTCTCCACGCCCTCGTGTGTTTCTTTTGCTTAAAGTTTGTCACCTGAAGCCAGCCTCTCTTGCCCATCTTCCTCAGTTTCAGAGGGTAGATATTTCAGCGTTGCTTTTTCCCCAGGTCTTCACACCTTAGTGTTTTGTTTTTGCTTAACGATTGCCACCTGGGCTAGCCTCTGTTTCCCATCTTCCTCAGTTTCAGAGGGTTGATATTTCAGGGTTGCTTTTTCCCCAGGTCTCCACGCCCTTGTGTGTTTCTTTTGCTTCACGATTGCCACCTGACCTAGCCTCTGTTGCCCATCCTCGTCAGTTTCAGAGGGTAGATTTCTCCGTGTTGCTTTTTCCCCAGGTCTCCACGCCCTTGTGTGTTTCTTTTGCTTAACGTTTGCCACCTGAAGCCAGCCTCTCTTGCCCATCTTCCTCAGTTTCAGAGGGTAGATATTTCAGGGTTGCTTTTTACCCAGGTCTCCACGCTTTTGGGTTTTGTTTTTGCTTAACGATTGCCACCTGAGGTAGCCTCTGTTGCCCATCTTCCTCAGTTTCAGAGGGTGGATTTCTCAGTGTTGCTTTTTACCCAGGTCTCCACGCCCTTGTGTGTTTCTTTTGCTTAAAGATTGCCACCTGAGCTAGCCTCTGTTGCCCATCTTCGTCCGTTTCAGAGGGTAGATTTCTCAGTGTTGCCTTTTCGCCAGCTCCCCACGCCCTTGTGTGTTTCTTTTGCTTAAAGATTGTCACCTGAGCTAGGCACTGTTGCCCTGCTTCCTCAGTTTCAGAGGGTACCTTTTTCAGGGTAGCTTTTTGACCGGGTCTCCTCGCCATTGTATTTTTCTATTTCACTTTTTTTGCATAAAGATTGCCACCTGAGCTAGCCTCTGTTGCCCATCTTCTTCGGTTTCAGAGGGTAGATTTCTCAGTGTTTCATGTTCGCCAGCTCTCCACGCCCTTGCGTCTTTTTTTTTTTTTTGCTTAAAGGTTGCAACCTGAGCTAGCTTCTTTTGCCCATGTTCGTCAGTTTCAGAGGGTGGATTTCTCCGTGTTGCTTTTTCCCCAGGTCTCCACGCCCTTGTGTGTTTCTTTTGCTTAACGATTGCCACCTGAGGTAGCCTCTGTTGCCCATCCTCGTCAGTTTCAGAGGGTAGATATATCAGGGTTGCTTTTTCCCCAGGTCTCCACGCCCTTGTGTGTTTCTTTTGCTTAAAGTTTGCCACCTGAAGCCAGCCTCTCTTGCCCATCTTCCTCAGTTTCAGAGGGTAGATATTTCAGGGTTGCTTTTTCCCCAGGTCTCCACGCCTTTGGGTCTTGCTTCTGCTTAACGATTGCCACCTGAGGTAGCCTCTGTTGCCCTTGTTCCTCAGTTTCAGAGGGTGGATTTCTCCGTGTTGCTTTTTCCCCAGGTCTCCACGCCCTTGTGTGTTTGTTTTGCTTAACGATTGCCACCTGAGGTAGCCTCTGTTGCCCATCCTCATCAGTTTCAGAGGGTGGATTTCTCCCTGTTGCTTTTTCCCCAGGTCTCCACGCCCCTGTGTGTTCCTTTTGCTTAAACTTTGCCACCTGAAGCCAGACTCTCTTGCCCATCTTCCTCAGTTTCAGAGGGTAGATACTTCAGGGTTGCTTTTTCCCCAGGTCTCCACGCCTTTGGGTTTTGTTTTTGCTTAACGATTGCCACCTGGGCTAGCCTCTCTTGCCCATCTTCCTCAGTTTCAGAGGGTGGATTTCTCCGTGTTGCTTTTTCCACAGGTCTCCACGCCCTTGTGTGTTTCTTTTGCTTCACGATTGCCACCTGAGGTAGCCTCTGTTGCCCATCCTCGTCAGTTTCAGAGGGTAGATTTCTCCGTGCTGCTTTTTCCCCAGGTCTCCACGCCCTCGTGTGTTTCTTTTGCTTAAAGTTTGTCACCTGAAGCCAGCCTCTCTTGCCCATCTTCCTCAGTTTCAGAGGGTAGATATTTCAGCGTTGCTTTTTCCCCAGGTCTTCACACCTTAGTGTTTTGCTTTTGCTTAACGATTGCCACCTGGGCTAGCCTCTGTTTCCCATCTTCCTCAGTTTCAGAGGGTTGATATTTCAGGGTTGCTTTTTCCCCAGGTCTCCACGCCCTTGTGTGTTTCTTTTGCTTAACGATTGCCACCTGACCTAGCCTCTGTTGCCCATCCTCGTCAGTTTCAGAGGGTAGATTTCTCCGTGTTGCTTTTTCCCCAGGTCTCCACGCCCTTGTGTGTTTCTTTTGCTTAACGTTTGCCACCTGAAGCCAGCTTCTCTTGCCCATCTTCCTCAGTTTCAGAGGGTAGATATTTCAGGGTTGCTTTTTACCCAGGTCTCCACGCTTTTGGGTTTTGTTTTTGCTTAACGATTGCCACCTGAGGTAGCCTCTGTTGCCCATCTTCCTCAGTTTCAGAGGGTGGATTTCTCAGTGTTGCTTTTTACCCAGGTCTCCACGCCCTTGTGTGTTTCTTTTGCTTAAAGATTGCCACCTGAGCTAGCCTCTGTTGCCCATCTTCGTCCGTTTCAGAGGGTAGATTTCTCAGTGTTGCCTTTTCGCCAGCTCCCCACGCCCTTGTGTGTTTCTTTTGCTTAAAGATTGTCACCTGAGCTAGGCACTGTTGCCCTGCTTCCTCAGTTTCAGAGGGTAGATATTTCAGGGTAGCTTTTTGACCGGGTCTCCTCGCCATTGTATTTTTCTATTTCACTTTTTTTGCATAAAGATTGCCACCTGAGCTAGCCTCTGTTGCCCATCTTCTTCGGTTTCAGAGGGTAGATTTCTCAGTGTTTCATGTTCGCCAGCTCTCCACGCCCTTGCGTCTTTTTTTTTTTTTTGCTTAAAGGTTGCAACCTGAGCTAGCTTCTTTTGCCCATGTTCGTCAGTTTCAGAGGGTGGATTTCTCCGTGTTGCTTTTTCCCCAGGTCTCCACGCCCTTGTGTGTTTCTTTTGCTTAACGATTGCCACCTGAGGTAGCCTCTGTTGCCCATCCTCGTCAGTTTCAGAGGGTAGATATATCAGGGTTGCTTTTTCCCCAGGTCTCCACGCCCTTGTGTGTTTCTTTTGCTTAAAGTTTGCCACCTGAAGCCAGCCTCTCTTGCCCATCTTCCTCAGTTTCAGAGGGTAGATATTTCAGGGTTGCTTTTTCCCCAGGTCTCCACGACTTTGGGTCTTGCTTCTGCTTAACGATTGCCACCTGAGGTAGCCTCTGTTGCCCTTGTTCCTCAGTTTCAGAGGGTGGATTTCTCCGTGTTGCTTTTTCCCCAGGTCTCCACGCCCTTGTGTGTTTCTTTTGCTTAACGATTGCCACCTGAGGTAGCCTCTCTTGCCCATCGTCCTGAGTTTCAGAGGGTGGATTTCTCCGTGTTGCTTTTTCCCCAGGTCTCCACGCCCTTGTGTGTTTCTTTTGCTTCACGATTGCCACCTGAGGTAGCCTCTGTTGCCCATCCTCGTCAGTTTCAGAGGGTGGATTTCTCCCTGTTGCTTTTTCCCCAGGTTTCCACGCCCTTGTGTGTTTCTTTTGCTTAAAGTTTGCCACCTGAAGCCAGCCTCTCTTGCCCATCTTCCTCAGTTTCAGAGGGTAGATATTTCAGCGTTGCTTTTTCCCCAGGTCTTCACACCTTAGTGTTTTGTTTTTGCTTAACGATTGCCACCTGGGCTAGCCTCTGTTTCCCATCTTCCTCAGTTTCAGAGGCTTGATATTTCAGGGTTGCTTTTTCCCCAGGTCTCCACGCCCTTGTGTGTTTCTTTTGCTTAACGATTGCCACCTGACCTAGCCTCTGTTGCCCATCCTCGTCAGTTTCAGAGGGTGGATTTCTCCCTGTTGCTTTTTCCCCAGGTCTCCACGCCCTTGTGTGTTTCTTTTGCTTAAAGTTTGCCACCTGAAGCCAGCCTCTCTTGCCCATCTTCCTCAGTTTCAGAGGGTAGATATTTCAGGGTTGCTTTTTCCCCAGGTCTCCACGCCTTTGGGTTTTGTTTTTGCTTAACGATTGCCACCTGAGGTAGCCTCTCTTGCCCATCTTCCTCAGTTTCAGAGGGTGGATTTCTCCGTGTTGCTTTTTCCACAGGTCTCCACGCCCTTGTGTGTTTCTTTTGCTTCACGATTGCCACCTGAGGTAGCCTCTGTTGCCCATCCTCGTCAGTTTCAGAGGGTAGATTTCTCAGTGCTGCTTTTTCCCCAGGTCTCCACGCCCTCGTGTGTTTCTTTTGCTTAAAGTTTGTCACCTGAAGCCAGCCTCTCTTGCCCATCTTCCTCAGTTTCAGAGGGTAGATATTTCAGCGTTGCTTTTTCCCCAGGTCTTCACACCTTAGTGTTTTGTTTTTGCTTAACGATTGCCACCTGGGCAAGCCTCTGTTTCCCATCTTCCTCAGTTTCAGAGGGTTGATATTTCAGGGTTGCTTTTTCCCCAGGTCTCCACGCCCTTGTGTGTTTCTTTTGCTTCACGATTGCCACCTGACCTAGCCTCTGTTGCCCATCCTCGTCAGTTTCAGAGGGTAGATTTCTCCGTGTTGCTTTTTCCCCAGGTCTCCACGCCCTTGTGTGTTTCTTTTGCTTAACGTTTGCCACCTGAAGCCAGCCTCTCTTGCCCATCTTCCTCAGTTTCAGAGGGTAGATATTTCAAGGTTGCTTTTTACCCAGGTCTCCACGCTTTTGGGTTTTGTTTTTGCTTAACGATTGCCACCTGAGGTAGCCTCTGTTGCCCATCTTCCTCAGTTTCAGAGGGTGGATTTCTCAGTGTTGCTTTTTACCCAGGTCTCCACGCCCTTGTGTGTTTCTTTTGCTTAAAGATTGCCACCTGAGCTAGCCTCTGTTGCCCATCTTCGTCCGTTTCAGAGGGTAGATTTCTCAGTGTTGCCTTTTCGCCAGCTCCCCACGCCCTTGTGTGTTTCTTTTGCTTAAAGATTGTCACCTGAGCTAGGCACTGTTGCCCTGCTTCCTCAGTTTCAGAGGGTACCTTTTTCAGGGTAGCTTTTTGACCGGGTCTCCTCGCCATTGTATTTTTCTATTTCACTTTTTTTGCATAAAGATTGCCACCTGAGCTAGCCTCTGTTGCCCATCTTCTTCGGTTTCAGAGGGTAGATTTCTCAGTGTTTCATGTTCGCCAGCTCTCCACGCCCTTGCGTCTTTTTTTTTTTTTTGCTTAAAGGTTGCAACCTGAGCTAGCTTCTTTTGCCCATGTTCGTCAGTTTCAGAGGGTGGATTTCTCCGTGTTGCTTTTTCCCCAGGTCTCCACGCCCTTGTGTGTTTCTTTTGCTTAACGATTGCCACCTGAGGTAGCCTCTGTTGCCCATCCTCGTCAGTTTCAGAGGGTAGATATATCAGGGTTGCTTTTTCCCCAGGTCTCCACGCCCTTGTGTGTTTCTTTTGCTTAAAGTTTGCCACCTGAAGCCAGCCTCTCTTGCCCATCTTCCTCAGTTTCAGAGGGTAGATATTTCAGGGTTGCTTTTTCCCCAGGTCTCCACGCCTTTGGGTCTTGCTTCTGCTTAACGATTGCCACCTGAGGTAGCCTCTGTTGCCCTTGTTCCTCAGTTTCAGAGGGTGGATTTCTCCGTGTTGCTTTTTCCCCAGGTCTCCACGCCCTTGTGTGTTTCTTTTGCTTAACGATTGCCACCTGAGGTAGCCTCTGTTGCCCATCCTCGTCAGTTTCAGAGGGTGGATTTCTCCCTGTTGCTTTTTCCCCAGGTCTCCACGCCCCTGTGTGTTCCTTTTGCTTAAACTTTGCCACCTGAAGCCAGACTCTCTTGCCCATCTTCCTCAGTTTCAGAGGGTAGATACTTCAGGGTTGCTTTTTCCCCAGGTCTCCACGCCTTTGGGTTTTGTTTTTGCTTAACGATTGCCACCTGGGCTAGCCTCTCTTGCCCATCTTCCTCAGTTTCAGAGGGTGGATTTCTCCGTGTTGCTTTTTCCACAGGTCTCCACGCCCTTGTGTGTTTCTTTTGCTTCACGATTGCCACCTGAGGTAGCCTCTGTTGCCCATCCTCGTCAGTTTCAGAGGGTAGATTTCTCCGTGCTGCTTTTTCCCCAGGTCTCCACGCCCTCGTGTGTTTCTTTTGCTTAAAGTTTGTCACCTGAAGCCAGCCTCTCTTGCCCATCTTCCTCAGTTTCAGAGGGTAGATATTTCAGCGTTGCTTTTTCCCCAGGTCTTCACACCTTAGTGTTTTGCTTTTGCTTAACGATTGCCACCTGGGCTAGCCTCTGTTTCCCATCTTCCTCAGTTTCAGAGGGTTGATATTTCAGGGTTGCTTTTTCCCCAGGTCTCCACGCCCTTGTGTGTTTCTTTTGCTTAACGATTGCCACCTGACCTAGCCTCTGTTGCCCATCCTCGTCAGTTTCAGAGGGTAGATTTCTCCGTGTTGCTTTTTCCCCAGGTCTCCACGCCCTTGTGTGTTTCTTTTGCTTAACGTTTGCCACCTGAAGCCAGCTTCTCTTGCCCATCTTCCTCAGTTTCAGAGGGTAGATATTTCAGGGTTGCTTTTTACCCAGGTCTCCACGCTTTTGGGTTTTGTTTTTGCTTAACGATTTCCACCTGAGGTAGCTTCTGTTGCCCATCTTCCTCAGTTTCAGAGGGTGGATTTCTCAGTGTTGCTTTTTACCCAGGTCTCCACGCCCTTGTGTGTTTCTTTTGCTTAAAGATTGCCACCTGAGCTAGCCTCTGTTGCCCATCTTTGTCCGTTTCAGAGGGTAGATTTCTCAGTGTTGCCTTTTCGCCAGCTCCCCACGCCCTTGTGTGTTTCTTTTGCTTAAAGATTGTCACCTGAGCTAGGCACTGTTGCCCTGCTTCCTCAGTTTCAGAGGGTACCTTTTTCAGGGTAGCTTTTTGACCGGGTCTCCTCGCCATTGTATTTTTCTATTTCACTTTTTTTGCATAAAGATTGCCACCTGAGCTAGCCTCTGTTGCCCATCTTCTTCGGTTTCAGAGGGTAGATTTCTCAGTGTTTCATGTTCGCCAGCTCTCCACGCCCTTGCGTCTTTTTTTTTTTTTTGCTTAAAGGTTGCAACCTGAGCTAGCTTCTTTTGCCCATGTTCGTCAGTTTCAGAGGGTGGATTTCTCCGTGTTGCTTTTTCCCCAGGTCTCCACGCCCTTGTGTGTTTCTTTTGCTTAACGATTGCCACCTGAGGTAGCCTCTGTTGCCCATCCTCGTCAGTTTCAGAGGGTAGATATATCAGGGTTGCTTTTTTCCCAGGTCTCCACGCCCTTGTGTGTTTCTTTTGCTTAAAGTTTGCCACCTGAAGCCAGCCTCTCTTGCCCATCTTCCTCAGTTTCAGAGGGTAGATATTTCAGGGTTGCTTTTTCCCCAGGTCTCCACGCCTTTGGGTCTTGCTTCTGCTTAACGATTGCCACCTGAGGTAGCCTCTGTTGCCCTTGTTCCTCAGTTTCAGAGGGTGGATTTCTCCGTGTTGCTTTTTCCCCAGGTCTCCACGCCCTTGTGTGTTTCTTTTGCTTAACGATTGCCACCTGAGGTAGCCTCTGTTGCCCATCCTCGTCAGTTTCAGAGGGTGGATTTCTCCCTGTTGCTTTTTCCCCAGGTCTCCACGCCCTTGTGTGTTCCTTTTGCTTAAACTTTGCCACCTGAAGCCAGACTCTCTTGCCCATCTTCCTCAGTTTCAGAGGGTAGATACTTCAGGGTTGCTTTTTCCCCATGTCTCCACGCCTTTGGGTTTTGTTTTTGCTTAACGATTGCCACCTGGGCTAGCCTCTCTTGCCCATCTTCCTCAGTTTCAGAGGGTGGATTTCTCCGTGTTGCTTTTTCCACAGGTCTCCACGCCCTTGTGTGTTTCTTTTGCTTCACGATTGCCACCTGAGGTAGCCTCTGTTGCCCATCCTCGTCAGTTTCAGAGGGTAGATTTCTCAGTGCTGCTTTTTCCCCAGGTCTCCACGCCCTCGTGTGTTTCTTTTGCTTAAAGTTTGTCACCTGAAGCCAGCCTCTCTTGCCCATCTTCCTCAGTTTCAGAGGGTAGATATTTCAGCGTTGCTTTTTCCCCAGGTCTTCACACCTTAGTGTTTTGCTTTTGCTTAACGATTGCCACCTGGGCTAGCCTCTGTTTCCCATCTTCCTCAGTTTCAGAGGGTTGATATTTCAGGGTTGCTTTTTCCCCAGGTCTCCACGCCCTTGTGTGTTTCTTTTGCTTAACGATTGCCACCTGACCTAGCCTCTGTTGCCCATCCTCGTCAGTTTCAGAGGGTAGATTTCTCCGTGTTGCTTTTTCCCCAGGTCTCCACGCCCTTGTGTGTTTCTTTTGCTTAACGTTTGCCACCTGAAGCCAGCTTCTCTTGCCCATCTTCCTCAGTTTCAGAGGGTAGATATTTCAGGGTTGCTTTTTACCCAGGTCTCCACGCTTTTGGGTTTTGTTTTTGCTTAACGATTGCCACCTGAGGTAGCCTCTGTTGCCCATCTTCCTCAGTTTCAGAGGGTGGATTTCTCAGTGTTGCTTTTTACCCAGGTCTCCACGCCCTTGTGTGTTTCTTTTGCTTAAAGATTGCCACCTGAGCTAGCCTCTGTTGCCCATCTTCGTCCGTTTCAGAGGGTAGATTTCTCAGTGTTGCCTTTTCGCCAGCTCCCCACGCCCTTTTGTGTTTCTTTTGCTTAAAGATTGTCACCTGAGCTAGGCACTGTTGCCCTGCTTCCTCAGTTTCAGAGGGTACCTTTTTCAGGGTAGCTTTTTGACCGGGTCTCCTCGCCATTGTATTTTTCTATTTCACTTTTTTTGCATAAAGATTGCCACCTGAGCTAGCCTCTGTTGCCCATCTTCTTCGGTTTCAGAGGGTAGATTTCTCAGTGTTTCATGTTCGCCAGCTCTCCACGCCCTTGCGTCTTTTTTTTTTTCTGCTTAAAGGTTGCAACCTGAGCTAGCTTCTTTTGCCCATGTTCGTCAGTTTCAGAGGGTGGATTTCTCCGTGTTGCTTTTTCCCCAGGTCTCCACGCCCTTGTGTGTTTCTTTTGCTTAACGATTGCCACCTGAGGTAGCCTCTGTTGCCCATCCTCGTCAGTTTCAGAGGGTAGATATATCAGGGTTGCTTTTTCCCCAGGTCTCCACGCCCTTGTGTGTTTCTTTTGCTTAAAGTTTGCCACCTGAAGCCAGCCTCTCTTGCCCATCTTCCTCAGTTTCAGAGGGTAGATATTTCAGGGTTGCTTTTTCCCCAGGTCTCCACGCCTTTGGGTCTTGCTTCTGCTTAACGATTGCCACCTGAGGTAGCCTCTGTTGCCCTTGTTCCTCAGTTTCAGAGGGTGGATTTCTCCGTGTTGCTTTTTCCCCAGGTCTCCACGCCCTTGTGTGTTTGTTTTGCTTAACGATTGCCACCTGAGGTAGCCTCTGTTGCCCATCCTCGTCAGTTTCAGAGGGTGGATTTCTCCCTGTTGCTTTTTCCCCAGGTCTCCACGCCCCTGTGTGTTCCTTTTGCTTAAACTTTGCCACCTGAAGCCAGACTCTCTTGCCCATCTTCCTCAGTTTCAGAGGGTAGATACTTCAGGGTTGCTTTTTCCCCAGGTCTCCACGCCTTTGGGTTTTGTTTTTGCTTAACGATTGCCACCTGGGCTAGCCTCTCTTGCCCATCTTCCTCAGTTTCAGAGGGTGGATTTCTCCGTGTTGCTTTTTCCACAGGTCTCCACGCCCTTGTGTGTTTCTTTTGCTTCACGATTGCCACCTGAGGTAGCCTCTGTTGCCCATCCTCGTCAGTTTCAGAGGGTAGATTTCTCCGTGCTGCTTTTTCCCCAGGTCTCCACGCCCTCGTGTGTTTCTTTTGCTTAAAGTTTGTCACCTGAAGCCAGCCTCTCTTGCCCATCTTCCTCAGTTTCAGAGGGTAGATATTTCAGCGTTGCTTTTTCCCCAGGTCTTCACACCTTAGTGTTTTGCTTTTGCTTAACGATTGTCACCTGGGCTAGCCTCTGTTTCCCATCTTCCTCAGTTTCAGAGGGTTGATATTTCAGGGTTGCTTTTTCCCCAGGTCTCCACGCCCTTGTGTGTTTCTTTTGCTTAACGATTGCCACCTGACCTAGCCTCTGTTGCCCATCCTCGTCAGTTTCAGAGGGTAGATTTCTCCGTGTTGCTTTTTCCCCAGGTCTCCACGCCCTTGTGTGTTTCTTTTGCTTAACGTTTGCCACCTGAAGCCAGCTTCTCTTGCCCATCTTCCTCAGTTTCAGAGGGTAGATATTTCAGGGTTGCTTTTTACCCAGGTCTCCACGCTTTTGGGTTTTGTTTTTGCTTAACGATTGCCACCTGAGGTAGCCTCTGTTGCCCATCTTCCTCAGTTTCAGAGGGTGGATTTCTCAGTGTTGCTTTTTACCCAGGTCTCCACGCCCTTGTGTGTTTCTTTTGCTTAAAGATTGCCACCTGAGCTAGCCTCTGTTGCCCATCTTCGTCCGTTTCAGAGGGTAGATTTCTCAGTGTTGCCTTTTCGCCAGCTCCCCACGCCCTTGTGTGTTTCTTTTGCTTAAAGATTGTCACCTGAGCTAGGCACTGTTGCCCTGCTTCCTCAGTTTCAGAGGGTAGATATTTCAGGGTAGCTTTTTGACCGGGTCTCCTCGCCATTGTATTTTTCTATTTCACTTTTTTTGCATAAAGATTGCCACCTGAGCTAGCCTCTGTTGCCCATCTTCTTCGGTTTCAGAGGGTAGATTTCTCAGTGTTTCATGTTCGCCAGCTCTCCACGCCCTTGCGTCTTTTTTTTTTTTTTGCTTAAAGGTTGCAACCTGAGCTAGCTTCTTTTGCCCATGTTCGTCAGTTTCAGAGGGTGGATTTCTCCGTGTTGCTTTTTCCCCAGGTCTCCACGCCCTTGTGTGTTTCTTTTGCTTAACGATTGCCACCTGAGGTAGCCTCTGTTGCCCATCCTCGTCAGTTTCAGAGGGTAGATATATCAGGGTTGCTTTTTCCCCAGGTCTCCACGCCCTTGTGTGTTTCTTTTGCTTAAAGTTTGCCACCTGAAGCCAGCCTCTCTTGCCCATCTTCCTCAGTTTCAGAGGGTAGATATTTCAGGGTTGCTTTTTCCCCAGGTCTCCACGACTTTGGGTCTTGCTTCTGCTTAACGATTGCCACCTGAGGTAGCCTCTGTTGCCCTTGTTCCTCAGTTTCAGAGGGTGGATTTCTCCGTGTTGCTTTTTCCCCAGGTCTCCACGCCCTTGTGTGTTTCTTTTGCTTAACGATTGCCACCTGAGGTAGCCTCTCTTGCCCATCGTCCTGAGTTTCAGAGGGTGGATTTCTCCGTGTTGCTTTTTCCCCAGGTCTCCACGCCCTTGTGTGTTTCTTTTGCTTCACGATTGCCACCTGAGGTAGCCTCTGTTGCCCATCTTCCTCAGTTTCAGAGGGTAGATACTTCAGGGTTGCTTTTTCCCCAGGTCTCCACGCCTTTGGGTTTTGTTTTTGCTTAACGATTGCCACCTGGGCTAGCCTCTCTTGCCCATCTTCCTCAGTTTCAGAGGGTGGATTTCTCCGTGTTGCTTTTTCCACAGGTCTCCACGCCCTTGTGTGTTTCTTTTGCTTCACGATTGCCACCTGAGGTAGCCTCTGTTGCCCATCCTCGTCAGTTTCAGAGGGTAGATTTCTCCGTGCTGCTTTTTCCCCAGGTCTCCACGCCCTCGTGTGTTTCTTTTGCTTAAAGTTTGTCACCTGAAGCCAGCCTCTCTTGCCCATCTTCCTCAGTTTCAGAGGGTAGATATTTCAGCGTTGCTTTTTCCCCAGGTCTTCACACCTTAGTGTTTTGCTTTTGCTTAACGATTGCCACCTGGGCTAGCCTCTGTTTCCCATCTTCCTCAGTTTCAGAGGGTTGATATTTCAGGGTTGCTTTTTCCCCAGGTCTCCACGCCCTTGTGTGTTTCTTTTGCTTAACGATTGCCACCTGACCTAGCCTCTGTTGCCCATCCTCGTCAGTTTCAGAGGGTAGATTTCTCCGTGTTGCTTTTTCCCCAGGTCTCCACGCCCTTGTGTGTTTCTTTTGCTTAACGTTTGCCACCTGAAGCCAGCTTCTCTTGCCCATCTTCCTCAGTTTCAGAGGGTAGATATTTCAGGGTTGCTTTTTACCCAGGTCTCCACGCTTTTGGGTTTTGTTTTTGCTTAACGATTTCCACCTGAGGTAGCTTCTGTTGCCCATCTTCCTCAGTTTCAGAGGGTGGATTTCTCAGTGTTGCTTTTTACCCAGGTCTCCACGCCCTTGTGTGTTTCTTTTGCTTAAAGATTGCCACCTGAGCTAGCCTCTGTTGCCCATCTTTGTCCGTTTCAGAGGGTAGATTTCTCAGTGTTGCCTTTTCGCCAGCTCCCCACGCCCTTGTGTGTTTCTTTTGCTTAAAGATTGTCACCTGAGCTAGGCACTGTTGCCCTGCTTCCTCAGTTTCAGAGGGTACCTTTTTCAGGGTAGCTTTTTGACCGGGTCTCCTCGCCATTGTATTTTTCTATTTCACTTTTTTTGCATAAAGATTGCCACCTGAGCTAGCCTCTGTTGCCCATCTTCTTCGGTTTCAGAGGGTAGATTTCTCAGTGTTTCATGTTCGCCAGCTCTCCACGCCCTTGCGTCTTTATTTTTTTTTTTGCTTAAAGGTTGCAACCTGAGCTAGCTTCTTTTGCCCATGTTCGTCAGTTTCAGAGGGTGGATTTCTCCGTGTTGCTTTTTCCCCAGGTCTCCACGCCCTTGTGTGTTTCTTTTGCTTAACGATTGCCACCTGAGGTAGCCTCTGTTGCCCATCCTCGTCAGTTTCAGAGGGTAGATATATCAGGGTTGCTTTTTTCCCAGGTCTCCACGCCCTTGTGTGTTTCTTTTGCTTAAAGTTTGCCACCTGAAGCCAGCCTCTCTTGCCCATCTTCCTCAGTTTCAGAGGGTAGATATTTCAGGGTTGCTTTTTCCCCAGGTCTCCACGCCTTTGGGTCTTGCTTCTGCTTAACGATTGCCACCTGAGGTAGCCTCTGTTGCCCTTGTTCCTCAGTTTCAGAGGGTGGATTTCTCCGTGTTGCTTTTTCCCCAGGTCTCCACGCCCTTGTGTGTTTCTTTTGCTTAACGATTGCCACCTGAGGTAGCCTCTGTTGCCCATCCTCGTCAGTTTCAGAGGGTGGATTTCTCCCTGTTGCTTTTTCCCCAGGTCTCCACGCCCTTGTGTGTTCCTTTTGCTTAAACTTTGCCACCTGAAGCCAGACTCTCTTGCCCATCTTCCTCAGTTTCAGAGGGTAGATACTTCAGGGTTGCTTTTTCCCCAGGTCTCCACGCCTTTGGGTTTTGTTTTTGCTTAACGATTGTCACCTGGGCTAGCCTCTCTTGCCCATCTTCCTCAGTTTCAGAGGGTGGATTTCTCCGTGTTGCTTTTTCCACAGGTCTCCACGCCCTTGTGTGTTTCTTTTGCTTCACGATTGCCACCTGAGGTAGCCTCTGTTGCCCATCCTCGTCAGTTTCAGAGGGTAGATTTCTCAGTGCTGCTTTTTCCCCAGGTCTCCACGCCCTCGTGTGTTTCTTTTGCTTAAAGTTTGTCACCTGAAGCCAGCCTCTCTTGCCCATCTTCCTCAGTTTCAGAGGGTAGATATTTCAGCGTTGCTTTTTCCCCAGGTCTTCACACCTTAGTGTTTTGCTTTTGCTTAACGATTGCCACCTGGGCTAGCCTCTGTTTCCCATCTTCCTCAGTTTCAGAGGGTTGATATTTCAGGGTTGCTTTTTCCCCAGGTCTCCACGCCCTTGTGTGTTTCTTTTGCTTAACGATTGCCACCTGACCTAGCCTCTGTTGCCCATCCTCGTCAGTTTCAGAGGGTAGATTTCTCCGTGTTGCTTTTTCCCCAGGTCTCCACGCCCTTGTGTGTTTCTTTTGCTTAACGTTTGCCACCTGAAGCCAGCTTCTCTTGCCCATCTTCCTCAGTTTCAGAGGGTAGATATTTCAGGGTTGCTTTTTACCCAGGTCTCCACGCTTTTGGGTTTTGTTTTTGCTTAACGATTGCCACCTGAGGTAGCCTCTGTTGCCCATCTTCCTCAGTTTCAGAGGGTGGATTTCTCAGTGTTGCTTTTTACCCAGGTCTCCACGCCCTTGTGTGTTTCTTTTGCTTAAAGATTGCCACCTGAGCTAGCCTCTGTTGCCCATCTTCGTCCGTTTCAGAGGGTAGATTTCTCAGTGTTGCCTTTTCGCCAGCTCCCCACGCCCTTGTGTGTTTCTTTTGCTTAAAGATTGTCACCTGAGCTAGGCACTGTTGCCCTGCTTCCTCAGTTTCAGAGGGTACCTTTTTCAGGGTAGCTTTTTGACCGGGTCTCCTCGCCATTGTATTTTTCTATTTCACTTTTTTTGCATAAAGATTGCCACCTGAGCTAGCCTCTGTTGCCCATCTTCTTCGGTTTCAGAGGGTAGATTTCTCAGTGTTTCATGTTCGCCAGCTCTCCACGCCCTTGCGTCTTTTTTTTTTTCTGCTTAAAGGTTGCAACCTGAGCTAGCTTCTTTTGCCCATGTTCGTCAGTTTCAGAGGGTGGATTTCTCCGTGTTGCTTTTTCCCCAGGTCTCCACGCCCTTGTGTGTTTCTTTTGCTTAACGATTGCCACCTGAGGTAGCCTCTGTTGCCCATCCTCGTCAGTTTCAGAGGGTAGATATATCAGGGTTGCTTTTTCCCCAGGTCTCCACGCCCTTGTGTGTTTCTTTTGCTTAAAGTTTGCCACCTGAAGCCAGCCTCTCTTGCCCATCTTCCTCAGTTTTAGAGGGTAGATATTTCAGGGTTGCTTTTTCCCCTGGTCTCCACGCCTTTGTGTTTTGTTTTTGCTTAACGTATGCCACCTGAGGTAACCTCTGTTGCCCATCATCCTCAGTTTCAGAGGGTGGATTTCTCCGTGTTGCTTTTTCCACAGATCTCCACGCCCTTGTGTGTTCCTTTTGCTTGACGATTGCCACCTGTGGTAGCCTCTGTTGCTCATCCTCGTCAGTTTCTGAGGGTAGATTTCTCAGTGCTGCTTTTTCCCCAGGTCTCCACGCCCTTGTCTGTTTCTTTTGTTTAAAGTTTGCAACCTGAAGCCAGCCTCTCTTGCCCATCTTCCTCAGTTTCAGAGGGTAGATATTTCAGGCTTGCTTTTTCCCCAGGTCTCCACGCCTTTGGGTTTTGTTTTTGCTTAACGATTGCCACCTGAGGTAGCCTCTGTTGCCCATCTTCCTCAGTTTCAGAGGGTGGATTTCTACCTGTTGCTTTTTCCCCACGTCTCCACGCCCTTGTGTGTTGCTTTTGCTTAAACTTTGCCACCTGAAGCCAGACTCTCTTGCCCATCTTCCTCAGTTTCAGAGGGTAGATATTTCAGGGTTGCTTTTTCCCCAGGTCTCCACGCCTTTGAGTTTTGTTTTTGCTTAACGATTGCCACCTGGGCTAGCCTCTCTTGCCCATCTTCCTCAGTTTTAGAGGGTGGATTTCTCCGTGTTGCTTTTTCCCCAGGTCTCCACGCCCTTGTGTGTTTCTTTTGCTTAAAGATTGCCACCTGAGCTAGCCTCTGTTGCCCATCTTCGTCCGTTTCAGAGGGTGGATTTCTCAGTGTTGCCTTTTCGCCAGCTCCCCACGCCCTTGTGTGTTTCTTTTGCTTAAAGATTGTCACCTGAGCTAGGCACTGTTGCCCTGCTTCCTCAGTTTCAGAGGGTACCTTTTTCAGGGTTGCTTTTTGACCGGGTCTCCTCGCCATTGTATTTTTCTATTTTCTTTTTTTTGCTTAAAGATTGCCACCTGAGCTAGCCTCTGTTGCCCATCTTCTTCGGTTTCAGAGGGTAGATTTGTCAGTGTTTCTTTTTCGCCAGCTCTCCACGCCCTTGCGTCTTTTTTTTTTTTCTGCTTAAAGGTTGCAACCTGAGCTAGCCTCTCTTGCCCATCGTCCTGAGTTTCAGAGGGTGGATTTCTCCGTGTTGCTTTTTCCCCAGGTCTCCACGCCCTTGTGTGTTTCTTTTGCTTCACGATTGCCACCTGAGGTAGCCTCTGTTGCCCATCCTCGTCAGTTTCAGAGGGTGGATTTCTCCGTGTTGCTTTTTCCCCAGGTCTCCACGCCCTTGTGTGTTTCTTTTGCTTAAAGTTTGCCACCTGAAGCCAGCCTCTCTTGCCCATCTTCCTCAGTTTCAGAGGGTAGATATTTCAGGGTTGCTTTTTCCCCAGGTCTCCACGCCTTTGGGTTTTGTTTTTGCTTAACGATTGCCACCTGAGGTAGCCTCTGTTTTCCATCTTCCTCAATTTCAGAGGGTTGATATTTCAGGGTTGCTTTTTCCCCAGGTCTCCACGCCCTTGTGTGTTTCTTTTGCTTAACGATTGCCACCTGACCTAGCCTCTGTTGCCCATCCTCGTCAGTTTCAGAGGGTAGATTTCTCCGTGTTGCTTTTTCCCCAGGTCTCCACGCCCTTGTGTGTTTCTTTTGCTTAACGTTTGCCACCTGAAGCCAGCCTCTCTTGCCCATCTTCCTCAGTTTCAGAGGGTAGATATTTCAGGGTTGCTTTTTACCCAGGTCTCCACGCTTTTGGGTTTTGTTTTTGCTTAACGATTGCCACCTGAGGTAGCCTCTGTTGCCCATCTTCCTCAGTTTCAGAGGGTGGATTTCTCAGTGTTGCTTTTTACCCAGGTCTCCACGCCCTTGTGTGTTTCTTTTGCTTAAAGATTGCCACCTGAGCTAGCCTCTGTTGCCCATCTTCGTCCGTTTCAGAGGGTGGATTTCTCAGTGTTGCCTTTTCGCCAGCTCCCCACGCCCTTGTGTGTTTCTTTTGCTTAAAGATTGTCACCTGAGCTAGGCACTGTTGCCCTGCTTCCTCAGTTTCAGAGGGTATCTTTTTCAGGGTAGCTTTTTGACCGGGTCTCCTCGCCATTGTATTTTTCTATTTCACTTTTTTTGCATAAAGATTGCCACCTGAGCTAGCCTCTGTTGCCCATCTTCTTCGGTTTCAGAGGGTAGATTTCTCAGTGTTTCATGTTCGCCAGCTCTCCACGCCCTTGCGTCTTTTTTTTTTTCTGCTTAAAGGTTGCAACCTGAGCTAGCTTCTTTTGCCCATGTTCGTCAGTTTCAGAGGGTGGATTTCTCCGTGTTGCTTTTTCCCCAGGTCTCCACGCCCTTGTGTGTTTCTTTTGCTTAACGATTGCCACCTGAGGTAGCCTCTGTTGCCCATCCTCGTCAGTTTCAGAGGGTAGATATATCAGGGTTGCTTTTTCCCCAGGTCTCCACGCCCTTGTGTGTTTCTTTTGCTTAAAGATTGTCACCTGAGCTAGGCACTGTTGCCCTGCTTCCTCAGTTTCAGAGGGTACCTTTTTCAGGGTTGCTTTTTGACCGGGTCTCCTCGCCATTGTATTTTTCTATTTTCTTTTTTTTGCTTAAAGATTGCCACCTGAGCTAGCCTCTGTTGCCCATCTTCTTCGGTTTCAGAGGGTAGATATTTCAGGGTTGCTTTTTCGCCAGCTCTCCACGCCCTTGCGTCTTTTTTTTTTTTCTGCTTAAAGGTTGCAACCTGAGCTAGCTTCTTTTGCCCATGTTCGTCAGTTTCAGAGGGTGGATTTCTCCGTGTTGCTTTTTCCCCAGGTCTCCACGCCCTTGTGTGTTTCTTTTGCTTAACGATTGCCACCTGAGGTAGCCTCTGTTGCCCATCCTATCAGTTTCAGAGGGTAGATATTTCAGGGTTGCTTTTTCCCCAGGTCTCCACGCCTTTGGGTTTTGTTTTTGCTTAACGATTGCCACCTGAGGTAGCCTCTGTTTCCCATCTTCCTCAATTTCAGAGGGTTGATATTTCAGGGTTGCTTTTTCCCCAGGTCTCCACGCCCTTGTGTGTTTCTTTTGCTTAACGATTGCCACCTGACCTAGCCTCTGTTGCCCATCCTCGTCAGTTTCAGAGGGTAGATTTCTCCGTGTTGCTTTTTCCCCAGGTCTCCACGCCCTTGTGTGTTTCTTTTGCTTAACGTTTGCCACCTGAAGCCAGCCTCTCTTGCCCATCTTCCTCAGTTTCAGAGGGTGGATTTCTCAGTGTTGCTTTTTACCCAGGTCTCCACGCCCTTGTGTGTTTCTTTTGCTTAAAGATTGCCACCTGAGCTAGCCTCTGTTGCCCATCTTCGTCCGTTTCAGAGGGTAGATTTCTCAGTGTTGCCTTTTCGCCAGCTCCCCACGCCCTTGTGTGTTTCTTTTGCTTAAAGATTGTCACCTGAGCTAGGCACTGTTGCCCTGCTTCCTCAGTTTCAGAGGGTACCTTTTTCAGGGTAGCTTTTTGACCGGGTCTCCTCGCCATTGTATTTTTCTATTTCACTTTTTTTGCATAAAGATTGCCACCTGAGCTAGCCTCTGTTGCCCATCTTCTTCGGTTTCAGAGGGTAGATTTCTCAGTGTTTCATGTTTGCCAGCTCTCCACGCCCTTGCGTCTTTTTTTTTTTTTTGCTTAAAGGTTGCAACCTGAGCTAGCTTCTTTTGCCCATGTTCGTCAGTTTCAGAGGGTGGATTTCTCCGTGTTGCTTTTTCCCCAGGTCTCCACGCCCTTGTGTGTTTCTTTTGCTTAACGATTGCCACCTGAGGTAGCCTCTGTTGCCCATCCTCGTCAGTTTCAGAGGGTAGATATATCAGGGTTGCTTTTTTCCCAGG
Organism: Equus asinus; assembly: GCF_041296235.1. Taxonomy (NCBI): domain Eukaryota; kingdom Metazoa; phylum Chordata; class Mammalia; order Perissodactyla; family Equidae; genus Equus; species Equus asinus. The sequence goes on from NW_027225534.1 coordinate 85,798, forward strand.
TCTCCACGCCCTTGTGTGTTTCTTTTGCTTAAAGTTTGCCACCTGAAGCCAGCCTCTCTTGCCCATCTTCCTCAGTTTCAGAGGGTAGATATTTCAGGGTTGCTTTTTCCCCAGGTCTCCACGCCTTTGGGTCTTGCTTCTGCTTAACGATTGCCACCTGAGGTAGCCTCTGTTGCCCTTGTTCCTCAGTTTCAGAGGGTGGATTTCTCCGTGTTGCTTTTTCCCCAGGTCTCCACGCCCTTGTGTGTTTCTTTTGCTTAACGATTGCCACCTGAGGTAGCCTCTGTTGCCCATCCTCGTCAGTTTCAGAGGGTGGATTTCTCCCTGTTGCTTTTTCCCCAGGTCTCCACGCCCTTGTGTGTTCCTTTTGCTTAAACTTTGCCACCTGAAGCCAGACTCTCTTGCCCATCTTCCTCAGTTTCAGAGGGTAGATACTTCAGGGTTGCTTTTTCCCCAGGTCTCCACGCCTTTGGGTTTTGTTTTTGCTTAACGATTGCCACCTGGGCTAGCCTCTCTTGCCCATCTTCCTCAGTTTCAGAGGGTGGATTTCTCCGTGTTGCTTTTTCCACAGGTCTCCACGCCCTTGTGTGTTTCTTTTGCTTCACGATTGCCACCTGAGGTAGCCTCTGTTGCCCATCCTCGTCAGTTTCAGAGGGTAGATTTCTCAGTGCTGCTTTTTCCCCAGGTCTCCACGCCCTCGTGTGTTTCTTTTGCTTAAAGTTTGTCACCTGAAGCCAGCCTCTCTTGCCCATCTTCCTCAGTTTCAGAGGGTAGATATTTCAGCGTTGCTTTTTCCCCAGGTCTTCACACCTTAGTGTTTTGCTTTTGCTTAACGATTGCCACCTGGGCTAGCCTCTGTTTCCCATCTTCCTCAGTTTCAGAGGGTTGATATTTCAGGGTTGCTTTTTCCCCAGGTCTCCACGCCCTTGTGTGTTTCTTTTGCTTAACGATTGCCACCTGACCTAGCCTCTGTTGCCCATCCTCGTCAGTTTCAGAGGGTAGATTTCTCCGTGTTGCTTTTTCCCCAGGTCTCCACGCCCTTGTGTGTTTCTTTTGCTTAACGTTTGCCACCTGAAGCCAGCTTCTCTTGCCCATCTTCCTCAGTTTCAGAGGGTAGATATTTCAGGGTTGCTTTTTACCCAGGTCTCCACGCTTTTGGGTTTTGTTTTTGCTTAACGATTGCCACCTGAGGTAGCCTCTGTTGCCCATCTTCCTCAGTTTCAGAGGGTGGATTTCTCAGTGTTGCTTTTTACCCAGGTCTCCACGCCCTTGTGTGTTTCTTTTGCTTAAAGATTGCCACCTGAGCTAGCCTCTGTTGCCCATCTTCGTCCGTTTCAGAGGGTAGATTTCTCAGTGTTGCCTTTTCGCCAGCTCCCCACGCCCTTGTGTGTTTCTTTTGCTTAAAGATTGTCACCTGAGCTAGGCACTGTTGCCCTGCTTCCTCAGTTTCAGAGGGTACCTTTTTCAGGGTAGCTTTTTGACCGGGTCTCCTCGCCATTGTATTTTTCTATTTCACTTTTTTTGCATAAAGATTGCCACCTGAGCTAGCCTCTGTTGCCCATCTTCTTCGGTTTCAGAGGGTAGATTTCTCAGTGTTTCATGTTCGCCAGCTCTCCACGCCCTTGCGTCTTTTTTTTTTTCTGCTTAAAGGTTGCAACCTGAGCTAGCTTCTTTTGCCCATGTTCGTCAGTTTCAGAGGGTGGATTTCTCCGTGTTGCTTTTTCCCCAGGTCTCCACGCCCTTGTGTGTTTCTTTTGCTTAACGATTGCCACCTGAGGTAGCCTCTGTTGCCCATCCTCGTCAGTTTCAGAGGGTAGATATATCAGGGTTGCTTTTTCCCCAGGTCTCCACGCCCTTGTGTGTTTCTTTTGCTTAAAGTTTGCCACCTGAAGCCAGCCTCTCTTGCCCATCTTCCTCAGTTTTAGAGGGTAGATATTTCAGGGTTGCTTTTTCCCCTGGTCACCACGCCTTTGTGTTTTGTTTTTGCTTAACGTATGCCACCTGAGGTAACCTCTGTTGCCCATCATCCTCAGTTTCAGAGGGTCGATTTCTCCGTGTTGCTTTTTCCACAGATCTCCACGCCCTTGTGTGTTCCTTTTGCTTGACGATTGCCACCTGTGGTAGCCTCTGTTGCTCATCCTCGTCAGTTTCTGAGGGTAGATTTCTCAGTGCTGCTTTTTCCCCAGGTCTCCACGCCCTTGTCTGTTTCTTTTGTTTAAAGTTTGCAACCTGAAGACAGCCTCTCTTGCCCATCTTCCTCAGTTTCAGAGGGTAGATATTTCAGGGTTGCTTTTTCCCCAGGTCTCCACGCCTTTGGGTTTTGTTTTTGCTTAACGATTGCCACCTGAGGTAGCCTCTGTTGCCCATCTTCCTCAGTTTCAGAGGGTGGATTTCTACCTGTTGCTTTTTCCCCACGTCTCCACGCCCTTGTGTGTTGCTTTTGCTTAAACTTTGCCACCTGAAGCCAGACTCTCTTGCCCATCTTCCTCAGTTTCAGAGGGTAGATATTTCAGGGTTGCTTTTTCCCCAGGTCTCCACGCCTTTGAGTTTTGTTTTTGCTTAACGATTGCCACCTGGGCTAGCCTCTCTTGCCCATCTTCCTCAGTTTTAGAGGGTGGATTTCTCCGTGTTGCTTTTTCCCCAGGTCTCCACGCCCTTGTGTGTTTCTTTTGCTTAAAGATTGCCACCTGAGCTAGCCTCTGTTGCCCATCTTCGTCCGTTTCAGAGGGTGGATTTCTCAGTGTTGCCTTTTCGCCAGCTCCCCACGCCCTTGTGTGTTTCTTTTGCTTAAAGATTGTCACCTGAGCTAGGCACTGTTGCCCTGCTTCCTCAGTTTCAGAGGGTACCTTTTTCAGGGTTGCTTTTTGACCGGGTCTCCTCGCCATTGTATTTTTCTATTTTCTTTTTTTTGCTTAAAGATTGCCACCTGAGCTAGCCTCTGTTGCCCATCTTCTTCGGTTTCAGAGGGTAGATTTGTCAGTGTTTCTTTTTCGCCAGCTCTCCACGCCCTTGCGTCTTTTTTTTTTTTCTGCTTAAAGGTTGCAACCTGAGCTAGCTTCTTTTGCCCATGTTCGTCAGTTTCAGAGGGTGGATTTCTCCGTGTTGCTTTTTCCCCAGGTCTCCACGCCCTTGTGTGTTTCTTTTGCTTAAAGATTGCCACCTGAGGTAGCCTCTGTTGCCCATCCTCGTCAGTTTCAGAGGGTAGATATTTCAGGGTTGCTTTTTCCCCAGGTCTCCACGCCTTTGGGTTTTGTTTTTGCTTAACGATTGCCACCTGAGGTAGCCTCTCTTGCCCATCGTCCTGAGTTTCAGAGGGTCGATTTCTCCGTGTTGCTTTTTCCCCAGGTCTCCACGCCCTTGTGTGTTTCTTTTGCTTAAAGTTTGCCACCTGAACCCAGCCTCTCTTGCCCATCTTCCTCAGTTTCAGAGGGTAGATATTTCAGGGTTGCTTTTTACCCAGGTCTCCACGCTTTTGGGTTTTGTTTTTGCTTAACGATTGCCACCTGAGGTAGCCTCTGTTGCCCATCTTCCTCAGTTTCAGAGGGTGGATTTCTCAGTGTTGCTTTTTACCCAGGTCTCCACGCCCTTGTGTGTTTCTTTTGCTTAAAGATTGCCACCTGAGCTACCCTCTGTTGCCCATCTTCGTCCGTTTCAGAGGGTAGATTTCTCAGTGTTGCCTTTTCGCCAGCTCCCCACGCCCTTGTGTGTTTCTTTTGCTTAAAGATTGTCACCTGAGCTAGGCACTGTTGCCCTGCTTCCTCAGTTTCAGAGGGTACCTTTTTCAGGGTAGCTTTTTGACCGGGTCTCCTCGCCATTGTATTTTTCTATTTCACTTTTTTTGCATAAAGATTGCCACCTGAGCTAGCCTCTGTTGCCCATCTTCTTCGGTTTCAGAGGGTAGATTTCTCAGTGTTTCATGTTCGCCAGCTCTCCACGCCCTTGCGTCTTTTTTTTTTTTTTGCTTAAAGGTTGCAACCTGAGCTAGCTTCTTTAGCCCATGTTCGTCAGTTTCAGAGGGTGGATTTCTCCGTGTTGCTTTTTCCCCAGGTCTCCACGCCCTTGTGTGTTTCTTTTGCTTAACGATTGCCACCTGAGGTAGCCTCTGTTGCCCATCCTCGTCAGTTTCAGAGGGTAGATATATCAGGGTTGCTTTTTTCCCAGGTCTCCACGCCCTTGTGTGTTTCTTTTGCTTAAAGTTTGCCACCTGAAGCCAGCCTCTCTTGCCCATCTTCCTCAGTTTCAGAGGGTAGATATTTCAGGGTTGCTTTTTCCCCAGGTCTCCACGCCTTTGGGTCTTGCTTCTGCTTAACGATTGCCACCTGAGGTAGCCTCTGTTGCCCTTGTTCCTCAGTTTCAGAGGGTGGATTTCTCCGTGTTGCTTTTTCCCCAGGTCTCCACGCCCTTGTGTGTTTCTTTTGCTTAACGATTGCCACCTGAGGTAGCCTCTGTTGCCCATCCTCGTCAGTTTCAGAGGGTGGATTTCTCCCTGTTGCTTTTTCCCCAGGTCTCCACGCCCTTGTGTGTTCCTTTTGCTTAAACTTTGCCACCTGAAGCCAGACTCTCTTGCCCATCTTCCTCAGTTTCAGAGGGTAGATACTTCAGGGTTGCTTTTTCCCCAGGTCTCCACGCCTTTGGGTTTTGTTTTTGCTTAACGATTGCCACCTGGGCTAGCCTCTCTTGCCCATCTTCCTCAGTTTCAGAGGGTGGATTTCTCCGTGTTGCTTTTTCCACAGGTCTCCACGCCCTTGTGTGTTTCTTTTGCTTCACGATTGCCACCTGAGGTAGCCTCTGTTGCCCATCCTCGTCAGTTTCAGAGGGTAGATTTCTCAGTGCTGCTTTTTCCCCAGGTCTCCACGCCCTCGTGTGTTTCTTTTGCTTAAAGTTTGTCACCTGAAGCCAGCCTCTCTTGCCCATCTTCCTCAGTTTCAGAGGGTAGATATTTCAGCGTTGCTTTTTCCCCAGGTCTTCACACCTTAGTGTTTTGCTTTTGCTTAACGATTGCCACCTGGGCTAGCCTCTGTTTCCCATCTTCCTCAGTTTCAGAGGGTTGATATTTCAGGGTTGCTTTTTCCCCAGGTCTCCACGCCCTTGTGTGTTTCTTTTGCTTAACGATTGCCACCTGACCTAGCCTCTGTTGCCCATCCTCGTCAGTTTCAGAGGGTAGATTTCTCCGTGTTGCTTTTTCCCCAGGTCTCCACGCCCTTGTGTGTTTCTTTTGCTTAACGTTTGCCACCTGAAGCCAGCTTCTCTTGCCCATCTTCCTCAGTTTCAGAGGGTAGATATTTCAGGGTTGCTTTTTACCCAGGTCTCCACGCTTTTGGGTTTTGTTTTTGCTTAACGATTGCCACCTGAGGTAGCCTCTGTTGCCCATCTTCCTCAGTTTCAGAGGGTGGATTTCTCAGTGTTGCTTTTTACCCAGGTCTCCACGCCCTTGTGTGTTTCTTTTGCTTAAAGATTGCCACCTGAGCTAGCCTCTGTTGCCCATCTTCGTCCGTTTCAGAGGGTAGATTTCTCAGTGTTGCCTTTTCGCCAGCTCCCCACGCCCTTGTGTGTTTCTTTTGCTTAAAGATTGTCACCTGAGCTAGGCACTGTTGCCCTGCTTCCTCAGTTTCAGAGGGTACCTTTTTCAGGGTAGCTTTTTGACCGGGTCTCCTCGCCATTGTATTTTTCTATTTCACTTTTTTTGCATAAAGATTGCCACCTGAGCTAGCCTCTGTTGCCCATCTTCTTCGGTTTCAGAGGGTAGATTTCTCAGTGTTTCATGTTCGCCAGCTCTCCACGCCCTTGCGTCTTTTTTTTTTTCTGCTTAAAGGTTGCAACCTGAGCTAGCTTCTTTTGCCCATGTTCGTCAGTTTCAGAGGGTGGATTTCTCCGTGTTGCTTTTTCCCCAGGTCTCCACGCCCTTGTGTGTTTCTTTTGCTTAACGATTGCCACCTGAGGTAGCCTCTGTTGCCCATCCTCGTCAGTTTCAGAGGGTAGATATATCAGGGTTGCTTTTTCCCCAGGTCTCCACGCCCTTGTGTGTTTCTTTTGCTTAAAGTTTGCCACCTGAAGCCAGCCTCTCTTGCCCATCTTCCTCAGTTTTAGAGGGTAGATATTTCAGGGTTGCTTTTTCCCCTGGTCTCCACGCCTTTGTGTTTTGTTTTTGCTTAACGTATGCCACCTGAGGTAACCTCTGTTGCCCATCATCCTCAGTTTCAGAGGGTGGATTTCTCCGTGTTGCTTTTTCCACAGATCTCCACGCCCTTGTGTGTTCCTTTTGCTTGACGATTGCCACCTGTGGTAGCCTCTGTTGCTCATCCTCGTCAGTTTCTGAGGGTAGATTTCTCAGTGCTGCTTTTTCCCCAGGTCTCCACGCCCTTGTCTGTTTCTTTTGTTTAAAGTTTGCAACCTGAAGCCAGCCTCTCTTGCCCATCTTCCTCAGTTTCAGAGGGTAGATATTTCAGGCTTGCTTTTTCCCCAGGTCTCCACGCCTTTGGGTTTTGTTTTTGCTTAACGATTGCCACCTGATGTAGCCTCTGTTGCCCATCTTCCTCAGTTTCAGAGGGTGGATTTCTACCTGTTGCTTTTTCCCCACGTCTCCACGCCCTTGTGTGTTGCTTTTGCTTAAACTTTGCCACCTGAAGCCAGACTCTCTTGCCCATATTCCTCAGTTTCAGAGGGTAGATATTTCAGGGTTGCTTTTTCCCCAGGTCTCCACGCCTTTGAGTTTTGTTTTTGCTTAACGATTGCCACCTGGGCTAGCCTCTCTTGCCCATCTTCCTCAGTTTTAGAGGGTGGATTTCTCCGTGTTGCTTTTTCCCCAGGTCTCCACGCCCTTGTGTGTTTCTTTTGCTTAAAGATTGCCACCTGAGCTAGCCTCTGTTGCCCATCTTCGTCCGTTTCAGAGGGTGGATTTCTCAGTGTTGCCTTTTCGCCAGCTCCCCACGCCCTTGTGTGTTTCTTTTGCTTAAAGATTGTCACCTGAGCTAGGCACTGTTGCCCTGCTTCCTCAGTTTCAGAGGGTACCTTTTTCAGGGTTGCTTTTTGACCGGGTCTCCTCGCCATTGTATTTTTCTATTTTCTTTTTTTTGCTTAAAGATTGCCACCTGAGCTAGCCTCTGTTGCCCATCTTCTTCGGTTTCAGAGGGTAGATTTGTCAGTGTTTCTTTTTCGCCAGCTCTCCACGCCCTTGCGTCTTTTTTTTTTTTCTGCTTAAAGGTTGCAACCTGAGCTAGCCTCTCTTGCCCATCGTCCTGAGTTTCAGAGGGTGGATTTCTCCGTGTTGCTTTTTCCCCAGGTCTCCACGCCCTTGTGTGTTTCTTTTGCTTCACGATTGCCACCTGAGGTAGCCTCTGTTGCCCATCCTCGTCAGTTTCAGAGGGTGGATTTCTCCGTGTTGCTTTTTCCCCAGGTCTCCACGCCCTTGTGTGTTTCTTTTGCTTAAAGTTTGCCACCTGAAGCCAGCCTCTCTTGCCCATCTTCCTCAGTTTCAGAGGGTAGATATTTCAGGGTTGCTTTTTCCCCAGGTCTCCACGCCTTTGGGTTTTGTTTTTGCTTAACGATTGCCACCTGAGGTAGCCTCTGTTTCCCATCTTCCTCAATTTCAGAGGGTTGATATTTCAGGGTTGCTTTTTCCCCAGGTCTCCACGCCCTTGTGTGTTTCTTTTGCTTAACGATTGCCACCTGACCTAGCCTCTGTTGCCCATCCTCGTCAGTTTCAGAGGGTAGATTTCTCCGTGTTGCTTTTTCCCCAGGTCTCCACGCCCTTGTGTGTTTCTTTTGCTTAACGTTTGCCACCTGAAGCCAGCCTCTCTTGCCCATCTTCCTCAGTTTCAGAGGGTAGATATTTCAGGGTTGCTTTTTCCCCAGGTCTCCACGCCTTTGGGTTTTGTTTTTGCTTAACGATTGCCACCTGAGGTAGCCTCTGTTTCCCATCTTCCTCAATTTCAGAGGGTTGATATTTCAGGGTTGCTTTTTCCCCAGGTCTCCACGCCCTTGTGTGTTTCTTTTGCTTAACGATTGCCACCTGACCTAGCCTCTGTTGCCCATCCTCGTCAGTTTCAGAGGGTAGATTTCTCCGTGTTGCTTTTTCCCCAGGTCTCCACGCCCTTGTGTGTTTCTTTTGCTTAACGTTTGCCACCTGAAGCCAGCCTCTCTTGCCCATCTTCCTCAGTTTCAGAGGGTAGATATTTCAGGGTTGCTTTTTACCCAGGTCTCCACGCTTTTGGGTTTTGTTTTTGCTTAACGATTGCCACCTGAGGTAGCCTCTGTTGCCCATCTTCCTCAGTTTCAGAGGGTGGATTTCTCAGTGTTGCTTTTTACCCAGGTCTCCACGCCCTTGTGTGTTTCTTTTGCTTAAAGATTGCCACCTGAGCTAGCCTCTGTTGCCCATCTTCGTCCGTTTCAGAGGGTGGATTTCTCAGTGTTGCCTTTTCGCCAGCTCCCCACGCCCTTGTGTGTTTCTTTTGCTTAAAGATTGTCACCTGAGCTAGGCACTGTTGCCCTGCTTCCTCAGTTTCAGAGGGTATCTTTTTCAGGGTAGCTTTTTGACCGGGTCTCCTCGCCATTGTATTTTTCTATTTCACTTTTTTTGCATAAAGATTGCCACCTGAGCTAGCCTCTGTTGCCCATCTTCTTCGGTTTCAGAGGGTAGATTTCTCAGTGTTTCATGTTCGCCAGCTCTCCACGCCCTTGCGTCTTTTTTTTTTTCTGCTTAAAGGTTGCAACCTGAGCTAGCTTCTTTTGCCCATGTTCGTGAGTTTCAGAGGGTGGATTTCTCCGTGTTGCTTTTTCCCCAGGTCTCCACGCCCTTGTGTGTTTCTTTTGCTTAACGATTGCCACCTGAGGTAGCCTCTGTTGCCCATCCTCGTCAGTTTCAGAGGGTAGATATATCAGGGTTGCTTTTTCCCCAGGTCTCCACGCCCTTGTGTGTTTCTTTTGCTTAAAGATTGTCACCTGAGCTAGGCACTGTTGCCCTGCTTCCTCAGTTTCAGAGGGTACCTTTTTCAGGGTTGCTTTTTGACCGGGTCTCCTCGCCATTGTATTTTTCTATTTTCTTTTTTTTGCTTAAAGATTGCCACCTGAGCTAGCCTCTGTTGCCCATCTTCTTCGGTTTCAGAGGGTAGATTTGTCAGTGTTTCTTTTTCGCCAGCTCTCCACGCCCTTGCGTCTTTTTTTTTTTTCTGCTTAAAGGTTGCAACCTGAGCTAGCTTCTTTTGCCCATGTTCGTCAGTTTCAGAGGGTGGATTTCTCCGTGTTGCTTTTTCCCCAGGTCTCCACGCCCTTGTGTGTTTCTTTTGCTTAACGATTGCCACCTGAGGTAGCCTCTGTTGCCCATCCTCGTCAGTTTCAGAGGGTAGATATTTCAGGGTTGCTTTTTCCCCAGGTCTCCACGCCTTTGGGTTTTGTTTTTGCTTAACGATTGCCACCTGAGGTAGCCTCTCTTGCCCATCGTCCTGAGTTTCAGAGGGTGGATTTCTCCGTGTTGCTTTTTCCCCAGGTCTCCACGCCCTTGTGTGTTTCTTTTGCTTCACGATTGCCACCTGAGGTAGCCTCTGTTGCCCATCCTCGTCAGTTTCAGAGGGTGGATTTCTCCCTGTTGCTTTTTCCCCAGGTCTCCACGCCCTTGTGTGTTTCTTTTGCTTAAAGTTTGCCACCTGAAGCCAGCCTCTCTTGCCCATCTTCCTCAGTTTCAGAGGGTAGATATTTCAGGGTTGCTTTTTCCCCAGGTCTCCACGCCCTTGTGTGTTTCTTTTGCTTAACGTTTGCCACCTGAAGCCAGCCTCTCTTGCCCATCTTCCTCAGTTTCAGAGGGTGGATTTCTCAGTGTTGCTTTTTACCCAGGTCTCCACGCCCTTGTGTGTTTCTTTTGCTTAAAGATTGCCACCTGAGCTAGCCTCTGTTGCCCATCTTCGTCCGTTTCAGAGGGTAGATTTCTCAGTGTTGCCTTTTCGCCAGCTCCCCACGCCCTTGTGTGTTTCTTTTGCTTAAAGATTGTCACCTGAGCTAGGCACTGTTGCCCTGCTTCCTCAGTTTCAGAGGGTACCTTTTTCAGGGTAGCTTTTTGACCGGGTCTCCTCGCCATTGTATTTTTCTATTTCACTTTTTTTGCATAAAGATTGCCACCTGAGCTAGCCTCTGTTGCCCATCTTCTTCGGTTTCAGAGGGTAGATTTCTCAGTGTTTCATGTTCGCCAGCTCTCCACGCCCTTGCGTCTTTTTTTTTTTCTGCTTAAAGGTTGCAACCTGAGCTAGCTTCTTTTGCCCATGTTCGTCAGTTTCAGAGGGTGGATTTCTCCGTGTTGCTTTTTCCCCAGTTCTCCACGCCCTTGTGTGTTTCTTTTGCTTAACGATTGCCACCTGAGGTAGCCTCTGTTGCCCATCCTCGTCAGTTTCAGAGGGTAGATATATCAGGGTTGCTTTTTCCCCAGGTCTCCACGCCCTTGTGTGTTTCTTTTGCTTAAAGTTTGCCACCTGAAGCCAGCCTCTCTTGCCCATCTTCCTCAGTTTCAGAGGGTAGATATTTCAGGGTTGCTTTTTCCCCAGGTCTCCACGCCTTTGGGTCTTGCTTCTGCTTAACGATTGCCACCTGAGGTAGCCTCTGTTGCCCTTGTTCCTCAGTTTCAGAGGGTGGATTTCTCCGTGTTGCTTTTTCCCCAGGTCTCCACGCCCTTGTGTGTTTCTTTTGCTTAACGATTGCCACCTGAGGTAGCCTCTGTTGCCCATCCTCGTCAGTTTCAGAGGGTGGATTTCTCCGTGTTGCTTTTTCCCCAGGTCTCCACGCCCTTGTGTGTTTCTTTTGCTTAACGATTGCCACCTGAGGTAGCCTCTGTTGCCCATCCTCGTCAGTTTCAGAGGGTAGATATATCAGGGTTGCTTTTTCCCCAGGTCTCCACGCCCTTGTGTGTTTCTTTTGCTTAAAGTTTGCCACCTGAAGCCAGCCTCTCTTGCCCATCTTCCTCAGTTTCAGAGGGTAGATATTTCAGGGTTGCTTTTTCCCCAGGTCTCCACGCCTTTGGGTCTTGCTTCTGCTTAACGATTGCCACCTGAGGTAGCCTCTGTTGCCCTTGTTCCTCAGTTTCAGAGGGTGGATTTCTCCGTGTTGCTTTTTCCACAGGTCTCCACGCCCTTGTGTGTTTCTTTTGCTTAACGATTGCCACCTGAGGTAGCCTCTGTTGCCCATCCTCGTCAGTTTCAGAGGGTGGATTTCTCCGTGTTGCTTTTTCCCCAGTTCTCCACGCCCTTGTGTGTTTCTTTTGCTTAACGATTGCCACCTGAGGTAGCCTCTGTTGCCCATCCTCGTCAGTTTCAGAGGGTAGATATATCAGGGTTGCTTTTTCCCCAGGTCTCCACGCCCTTGTGTGTTTCTTTTGCTTAAAGTTTGCCACCTGAAGCCAGCCTCTCTTGCCCATCTTCCTCAGTTTCAGAGGGTAGATATTTCAGGGTTGCTTTTTCCCCAGGTCTCCACGCCTTTGGGTCTTGCTTCTGCTTAACGATTGCCACCTGAGGTAGCCTCTGTTGCCCTTGTTCCTCAGTTTCAGAGGGTGGATTTCTCCGTGTTGCTTTTTCCCCAGGTCTCCACGCCCTTGTGTGTTTCTTTTGCTTAACGATTGCCACCTGAGGTAGCCTCTGTTGCCCATCCTCGTCAGTTTCAGAGGGTGGATTTCTCCGTGTTGCTTTTTCCCCAGGTCTCCACGCCCTTGTGTGTTTCTTTTGCTTAACGTTTGCCACCTGAAGCCAGCCTCTCTTGCCCATCTTCCTCAGTTTCAGAGGGTGGATTTCTCAGTGTTGCTTTTTACCCAGGTCTCCACGCCCTTGTGTGTTTCTTTTGCTTAAAGATTGCCACCTGAGCTAGCCTCTGTTGCCCATCTTCGTCCGTTTCAGAGGGTAGATTTCTCAGTGTTGCCTTTTCGCCAGCTCCCCACGCCCTTGTGTGTTTCTTTTGCTTAAAGATTGTCACCTGAGCTAGGCACTGTTGCCCTGCTTCCTCAGTTTCAGAGGGTACCTTTTTCAGGGTAGCTTTTTGACCGGGTCTCCTCGCCATTGTATTTTTCTATTTCACTTTTTTTGCATAAAGATTGCCACCTGAGCTAGCCTCTGTTGCCCATCTTCTTCGGTTTCAGAGGGTAGATTTCTCAGTGTTTCATGTTCGCCAGCTCTCCACGCCCTTGCGTCTTTTTTTTTTTCTGCTTAAAGGTTGCAACCTGAGCTAGCTTCTTTTGCCCATGTTCGTCAGTTTCAGAGGGTGGATTTCTCCGTGTTGCTTTTTCCCCAGTTCTCCACGCCCTTGTGTGTTTCTTTTGCTTAACGATTGCCACCTGAGGTAGCCTCTGTTGCCCATCCTCGTCAGTTTCAGAGGGTAGATATATCAGGGTTGCTTTTTCCCCAGGTCTCCACGCCCTTGTGTGTTTCTTTTGCTTAAAGTTTGCCACCTGAAGCCAGCCTCTCTTGCCCATCTTCCTCAGTTTCAGAGGGTAGATATTTCAGGGTTGCTTTTTCCCCAGGTCTCCACGCCTTTGGGTCTTGCTTCTGCTTAACGATTGCCACCTGAGGTAGCCTCTGTTGCCCTTGTTCCTCAGTTTCAGAGGGTGGATTTCTCCGTGTTGCTTTTTCCCCAGGTCTCCACGCCCTTGTGTGTTTCTTTTGCTTAACGATTGCCACCTGAGGTAGCCTCTGTTGCCCATCCTCGTCAGTTTCAGAGGGTGGATTTCTCCGTGTTGCTTTTTCCCCAGGTCTCCACGCCCTTGTGTGTTTCTTTTGCTTAACGTTTGCCACCTGAAGCCAGCCTCTCTTGCCCATCTTCCTCAGTTTCAGAGGGTGGATTTCTCAGTGTTGCTTTTTACCCAGGTCTCCACGCCCTTGTGTGTTTCTTTTGCTTAAAGATTGCCACCTGAGCTAGCCTCTGTTGCCCATCTTCGTCCGTTTCAGAGGGTAGATTTCTCAGTGTTGCCTTTTCGCCAGCTCCCCACGCCCTTGTGTGTTTCTTTTGCTTAAAGATTGTCACCTGAGCTAGGCACTGTTGCCCTGCTTCCTCAGTTTCAGAGGGTACCTTTTTCAGGGTAGCTTTTTGACCGGGTCTCCTCGCCATTGTATTTTTCTATTTCACTTTTTTTGCATAAAGATTGCCACCTGAGCTAGCCTCTGTTGCCCATCTTCTTCGGTTTCAGAGGGTAGATTTCTCAGTGTTTCATGTTCGCCAGCTCTCCACGCCCTTGCGTCTTTTTTTTTTTCTGCTTAAAGGTTGCAACCTGAGCTAGCTTCTTTTGCCCATGTTCGTCAGTTTCAGAGGGTGGATTTCTCCGTGTTGCTTTTTCCCCAGTTCTCCACGCCCTTGTGTGTTTCTTTTGCTTAACGATTGCCACCTGAGGTAGCCTCTGTTGCCCATCCTCGTCAGTTTCAGAGGGTAGATATATCAGGGTTGCTTTTTCCCCAGGTCTCCACGCCCTTGTGTGTTTCTTTTGCTTAAAGTTTGCCACCTGAAGCCAGCCTCTCTTGCCCATCTTCCTCAGTTTCAGAGGGTAGATATTTCAGGGTTGCTTTTTCCCCAGGTCTCCACGCCTTTGGGTCTTGCTTCTGCTTAACGATTGCCACCTGAGGTAGCCTCTGTTGCCCTTGTTCCTCAGTTTCAGAGGGTGGATTTCTCCGTGTTGCTTTTTCCCCAGGTCTCCACGCCCTTGTGTGTTTCTTTTGCTTAACGATTGCCACCTGAGGTAGCCTCTGTTGCCCATCCTCGTCAGTTTCAGAGGGTGGATTTCTCCCTGTTGCTTTTTCCCCAGGTCTCCACGCCCTTGTGTGTTCCTTTTGCTTAAACTTTGCCACCTGAAGCCAGACTCTCTTGCCCATCTTCCTCAGTTTCAGAGGGTAGATATTTCAGGGTTGCTTTTTCCCCAGGTCTCCACGCCTTTGGGTTTTGTTTTTGCTTAACGATTGCCACCTGGTCTAGCCTCTCTTGCCCATCTTCCTCAGTTTCAGAGGGTGGATTTCTCCGTGTTGCTTTTTCCCCAGGTCTCCACGCCCTTGTGTGTTTCTTTTGCTTAACGATTGCCACCTGAGGTAGCCTCTGTTGCCCATCCTCGTCAGTTTCAGAGGGTAGATTTCTCAGTGCTGCTTTTTCCCCAGGTCTCCACGCCCTTGTCTGTTTCTTTTGTTTAAAGTTTGCAACCTGAAGCCAGCCTCTCTTGCCCATCTTCCTCAGTTTCAGAGGGTAGATATTTCAGGGTTGCTTTTTCCCCAGGTCTCCACGCCTTTGGGTTTTGTTTTTGCTTAACGATTGCCACCTGAGGTAGCCTCTGTTGCCCATTTTCCTCAGTTTCAGAGGGTGGATTTCTACCTGTTGCTTTTTCCCCACGTCTCCACGCCCTTGTGTGTTGCTTTTGCTTAAACTTTGCCACCTGAAGCCAGACTCTCTTGCCCATCTTCCTCAGTTTCAGAGGGTAGATATTTCAGGGTTGCTTTTTCCCCAGGTCTCCACGCCTTTGAGTTTTGTTTTTGCTTAACGATTGCCACCTGGGCTAGCCTCTCTTGCCCATCTTCCTCAGTTTTAGAGGGTGGATTTCTCCGTGTTGCTTTTTCCCCAGGTCTCCACGCCCTTGTGTGTTTCTTTTGCTTAAAGATTGCCACCTGAGCTAGCCTCTGTTGCCCATCTTCGTCCGTTTCAGAGGGTGGATTTCTCAGTGTTGCCTTTTCGCCAGCTCCCCACGCCCTTGTGTGTTTCTTTTGCTTAAAGATTGTCACCTGAGCTAGGCACTGTTGCCCTGCTTCCTCAGTTTCAGAGGGTACCTTTTTCAGGGTTGCTTTTTGACCGGGTCTCCTCGCCATTGTATTTTTCTATTTTCTTTTTTTTGCTTAAAGATTGCCACCTGAGCTAGCCTCTGTTGCCCATCTTCTTCGGTTTCAGAGGGTAGATTTGTCAGTGTTTCTTTTTCGCCAGCTCTCCACGCCCTTGCGTCTTTTTTTTTTTTCTGCTTAAAGGTTGCAACCTGAGCTAGCTTCTTTTGCCCATGTTCGTCAGTTTCAGAGGGTGGATTTCTCCGTGTTGCTTTTTCCCCAGGTCTCCACGCCCTTGTGTGTTTCTTTTGCTTAACGATTGCCACCTGAGGTAGCCTCTGTTGCCCATCCTCGTCAGTTTCAGAAGGTAGATATTTCAGGGTTGCTTTTTCCCCAGGTCTCCACGCCTTTGGGTTTTGTTTTTGCTTAACGATTGCCACCTGAGGTAGCCTCTCTTGCCCATCGTCCTGAGTTTCAGAGGGTGGATTTCTCCGTGTTGCTTTTTCCCCAGGTCTCCACGCCCTTGTGTGTTTCTTTTGCTTCACGATTGCCACCTGAGGTAGCCTCTGTTGCCCATCCTCGTCAGTTTCAGAGGGTGGATTTCTCCCTGTTGCTTTTTCCCCAGGTCTCCACGCCCTTGTGTGTTTCTTTTGCTTAAAGTTTGCCACCTGAAGCCAGCCTCTCTTGCCCATCTTCCTCAGTTTCAGAGGGTAGATATTTCAGGGTTGCTTTTTCCCCAGGTCTCCACGCCTTTGGGTTTTGTTTTTGCTTAACGATTGCCACCTGAGGTAGCCTCTGTTTCCCATCTTCCTCAATTTCAGAGGGTTGATATTTCAGGGTTGCTTTTTCCCCAGGTCTCCACGCCCTTGTGTGTTTCTTTTGCTTAACGATTGCCACCTGACCTAGCCTCTGTTGCCCATCCTCGTCAGTTTCAGAGGGTAGATTTCTCCGTGTTGCTTTTTCCCCAGGTCTCCACGCCCTTGTGTGTTTCTTTTGCTTAACGTTTGCCACCTGAAGCCAGCCTCTCTTGCCCATCTTCCTCAGTTTCAGAGGGTGGATTTCTCAGTGTTGCTTTTTACCCAGGTCTCCACGCCCTTGTGTGTTTCTTTTGCTTAAAGATTGCCACCTGAGCTAGCCTCTGTTGCCCATCTTCGTCCGTTTCAGAGGGTAGATTTCTCAGTGTTGCCTTTTCGCCAGCTCCCCACGCCCTTGTGTGTTTCTTTTGCTTAAAGATTGTCACCTGAGCTAGGCACTGTTGCCCTGCTTCCTCAGTTTCAGAGGGTACCTTTTTCAGGGTAGCTTTTTGACCGGGTCTCCTCGCCATTGTATTTTTCTATTTCACTTTTTTTGCATAAAGATTGCCACCTGAGCTAGCCTCTGTTGCCCATCTTCTTCGGTTTCAGAGGGTAGATTTCTCAGTGTTTCATGTTCGCCAGCTCTCCACGCCCTTGCGTCTTTTTTTTTTTCTGCTTAAAGGTTGCAACCTGAGCTAGCTTCTTTTGCCCATGTTCGTCAGTTTCAGAGGGTGGATTTCTCCGTGTTGCTTTTTCCCCAGTTCTCCACGCCCTTGTGTGTTTCTTTTGCTTAACGATTGCCACCTGAGGTAGCCTCTGTTGCCCATCCTCGTCAGTTTCAGAGGGTAGATATATCAGGGTTGCTTTTTCCCCAGGTCTCCACGCCCTTGTGTGTTTCTTTTGCTTAAAGTTTGCCACCTGAAGCCAGCCTCTCTTGCCCATCTTCCTCAGTTTCAGAGGGTAGATATTTCAGGGTTGCTTTTTCCCCAGGTCTCCACGCCTTTGGGTCTTGCTTCTGCTTAACGATTGCCACCTGAGGTAGCCTCTGTTGCCCTTGTTCCTCAGTTTCAGAGGGTGGATTTCTCCGTGTTGCTTTTTCCCCAGGTCTCCACGCCCTTGTGTGTTTCTTTTGCTTAACGATTGCCACCTGAGGTAGCCTCTGTTGCCCATCCTCGTCAGTTTCAGAGGGTGGATTTCTCCCTGTTGCTTTTTCCCCAGGTCTCCACGCCCTTGTGTGTTCCTTTTGCTTAAACTTTGCCACCTGAAGCCAGACTCTCTTGCCCATCTTCCTCAGTTTCAGAGGGTAGATATTTCAGGGTTGCTTTTTCCCCAGGTCTCCACGCCTTTGGGTTTTGTTTTTGCTTAACGATTGCCACCTGGTCTAGCCTCTCTTGCCCATCTTCCTCAGTTTCAGAGGGTGGATTTCTCCGTGTTGCTTTTTCCCCAGGTCTCCACGCCCTTGTGTGTTTCTTTTGCTTAACGATTGCCACCTGAGGTAGCCTCTGTTGCCCATCCTCGTCAGTTTCAGAGGGTAGATTTCACAGTGCTGCTTTTTCCCCAGGTCTCCACGCCCTCGTGTGTTTCTTTTGCTTAAAGTTTGTCACCTGAAGCCAGCCTCTCTTGCCCATCTTCCTCAGTTTCAGAGGGTAGATATTTCAGCGTTGCTTTTTCCCCAGGTCTTCACACCTTAGTGTTTTGTTTTTGCTTAACGATTGCCACCTGGGCTAGCCTCTGTTTCCCATCTTCCTCAGTTTCAGAGGGTTGATATTTCAGGGTTGCTTCTTCCCCAGGTCTCCACGCCCTTGTGTGTTTCTTTTGCTTAACGATTGCCACCTGACCTAGCCTCTGTTGCCCATCCTCGTCAGTTTCAGAGGGTAGATTTCTCCGTGTTGCTTTTTCCCCAGGTCTCCACGCCCTTGTGTGTTGCTTTTGCTTAAACTTTGCCACCTGAAGCCAGACTCTCTTGCCCATCTTCCTCAGTTTCAGAGGGTAGATATTTCAGGGTTGCTTTTTCCCCAGGTCTCCACGCCTTTGAGTTTTGTTTTTGCTTAACGATTGCCACCTGGGCTAGCCTCTCTTGCCCATCTTCCTCAGTTTTAGAGGGTGGATTTCTCCGTGTTGCTTTTTCCCCAGGTCTCCACGCCCTTGTGTGTTTCTTTTGCTTAAAGATTGCCACCTGAGCTAGCCTCTGTTGCCCATCTTCGTCCGTTTCAGAGGGTGGATTTCTCAGTGTTGCCTTTTCGCCAGCTCCCCACGCCCTTGTGTGTTTCTTTTGCTTAAAGATTGTCACCTGAGCTAGGCACTGTTGCCCTGCTTCCTCAGTTTCAGTGGGTACCTTTTTCAGGGTTGCTTTTTGACCGGGTCTCCTCGCCATTGTATTTTTCTATTTTCTTTTTTTTGCTTAAAGATTGCCACCTGAGCTAGCCTCTGTTGCCCATCTTCTTCGGTTTCAGAGGGTAGATTTGTCAGTGTTTCTTTTTCGCCAGCTCTCCACGCCCTTGCGTCTTTTTTTTTTTTCTGCTTAAAGGTTGCAACCTGAGCTAGCTTCTTTTGCCCATGTTCGTCAGTTTCAGAGGGTGGATTTCTCCGTGTTGCTTTTTCCCCAGGTCTCCACGCCCTTGTGTGTTTCTTTTGCTTAACGATTGCCACCTGAGGTAGCCTCTGTTGCCCATCCTCGTCAGTTTCAGAAGGTAGATATTTCAGGGTTGCTTTTTCCCCAGGTCTCCACGCCTTTGGGTTTTGTTTTTGCTTAACGATTGCCACCTGAGGTAGCCTCTCTTGCCCATCGTCCTGAGTTTCAGAGGGTGGATTTCTCCGTGTTGCTTTTTCCCCAGGTCTCCACGCCCTTGTGTGTTTCTTTTGCCTCACGATTGCCACCTGAGGTAGCCTCTGTTGCCCATCCTGGTCAGTTTCAGAGGGTGGATTTCTCCCTGTTGCTTTTTCCCCAGGTCTCCACGCCCTTGTGTGTTTCTTTTGCTTAAAGTTTGCCACCTGAAGCCAGCCTCTCTTGCCCATCTTCCTCAGTTTCAGAGGGTAGATATTTCAGGGTTGCTTTTTCCCCAGGTCTCCACGCCTTTGGGTTTTGTTTTTGCTTAACGATTGCCACCTGAGGTAGCCTCTGTTTCCCATCTTCCTCAATTTCAGAGGGTTGATATTTCAGGGTTGCTTTTTCCCCAGGTCTCCACGCCCTTGTGTGTTTCTTTTGCTTAACGATTGCCACCTGACCTAGCCTCTGTTGCCCATCCTCGTCAGTTTCAGAGGGTAGATTTCTCCGTGTTGCTTTTTCCCCAGGTCTCCACGCCCTTGTGTGTTTCTTTTGCTTAACGTTTGCCACCTGAAGCCAGCCTCTCTTGCCCATCTTCCTCAGTTTCAGAGGGTGGATTTCTCAGTGTTGCTTTTTACCCAGGTCTCCACGCCCTTGTGTGTTTCTTTTGCTTAAAGATTGCCACCTGAGCTAGCCTCTGTTGCCCATCTTCGTCCGTTTCAGAGGGTAGATTTCTCAGTGTTGCCTTTTCGCCAGCTCCCCACGCCCTTGTGTGTTTCTTTTGCTTAAAGATTGTCACCTGAGCTAGGCACTGTTGCCCTGCTTCCTCAGTTTCAGAGGGTACCTTTTTCAGGGTAGCTTTTTGACCGGGTCTCCTCGCCATTGTATTTTTCTATTTCACTTTTTTTGCATAAAGATTGCCACCTGAGGTAGCCTCTGTTGCCCATCTTCTTCGGTTTCAGAGGGTAGATTTCTCAGTGTTTCATGTTCGCCAGCTCTCCACGCCCTTGCGTCTTTTTTTTTTTCTGCTTAAAGGTTGCAACCTGAGCTAGCTTCTTTTGCCCATGTTCGTCAGTTTCAGAGGGTGGATTTCTCCGTGTTGCTTTTTCCCCAGTTCTCCACGCCCTTGTGTGTTTCTTTTGCTTAACGATTGCCACCTGAGGTAGCCTCTGTTGCCCATCCTCGTCAGTTTCAGAGGGTAGATATATCAGGGTTGCTTTTTCCCCAGGTCTCCACGCCCTTGTGTGTTTCTTTTGCTTAAAGTTTGCCACCTGAAGCCAGCCTCTCTTGCCCATCTTCCTCAGTTTCAGAGGGTAGATATTTCAGGGTTGCTTTTTCCCCAGGTCTCCACGCCTTTGGGTCTTGCTTCTGCTTAACGATTGCCACCTGAGGTAGCCTCTGTTGCCCTTGTTCCTCAGTTTCAGAGGGTGGATTTCTCCGTGTTGCTTTTTCCCCAGGTCTCCACGCCCTTGTGTGTTTCTTTTGCTTAACGATTGCCACCTGAGGTAGCCTCTGTTGCCCATCCTCGTCAGTTTCAGAGGGTGGATTTCTCCCTGTTGCTTTTTCCCCAGGTCTCCACGCCCTTGTGTGTTTCTTTTGCTTAAAGTTTGCCACCTGAAGCCAGCCTCTCTTGCCCATCTTCCTCAGTTTCAGAGGGTAGATATTTCAGGGTTGCTTTTTCCCCAGGTCTCCACGCCTTTGGGTCTTGCTTCTGCTTAACGATTGCCACCTGAGGTAGCCTCTGTTGCCCTTGTTCCTCAGTTTCAGAGGGTGGATTTCTCCGTGTTGCTTTTTCCCCAGGTCTCCACGCCCTTGTGTGTTTCTTTTGCTTAACGATTGCCACCTGAGGTAGCCTCTGTTGCCCATCCTCGTCAGTTTCAGAGGGTGGATTTCTCCCTGTTGCTTTTTCCCCAGGTCTCCACGCCCTTGTGTGTTTCTTTTGCTTAACGATTGCCACCTGAGGTAGCCTCTGTTGCCCATCCTCGTCAGTTTCAGAGGGTAGATATATCAGGGTTGCTTTTTCCCCAGGTCTCCACGCCCTTGTGTGTTTCTTTTGCTTAAAGTTTGCCACCTGAAGCCAGCCTCTCTTGCCCATCTTCCTCAGTTTCAGAGGGTAGATATTTCAGGGTTGCTTTTTCCCCAGGTCTCCACGCCTTTTGGTCTTGCTTCTGCTTAACGATTGCCACCTGAGGTAGCCTCTGTTGCCCTTGTTCCTCAGTTTCAGAGGGTGGATTTCTCCGTGTTGCTTTTTCCACAGGTCTCCACGCCCTTGTGTGTTTCTTTTGCTTAACGATTGCCACCTGAGGTAGCCTCTGTTGCCCATCCTCGTCAGTTTCAGAGGGTGGATTTCTCCGTGTTGCTTTTTCCCCAGTTCTCCACGCCCTTGTGTGTTTCTTTTGCTTAACGATTGCCACCTGAGGTAGCCTCTGTTGCCCATCCTCGTCAGTTTCAGAGGGTAGATATATCAGGGTTGCTTTTTCCCCAGGTCTCCACGCCCTTGTGTGTTTCTTTTGCTTAAAGTTTGCCACCTGAAGCCAGCCTCTCTTGCCCATCTTCCTCAGTTTCAGAGGGTAGATATTTCAGGGTTGCTTTTTCCCCAGGTCTCCACGCCTTTGGGTCTTGCTTCTGCTTAACGATTGCCACCTGAGGTAGCCTCTGTTGCCCTTGTTCCTCAGTTTCAGAGGGTGGATTTCTCCGTGTTGCTTTTTCCCCAGGTCTCCACGCCCTTGTGTGTTTCTTTTGCTTAACGATTGCCACCTGAGGTAGCCTCTGTTGCCCATCCTCGTCAGTTTCAGAGGGTGGATTTCTCCGTGTTGCTTTTTCCCCAGGTCTCCACGCCCTTGTGTGTTTCTTTTGCTTAACGTTTGCCACCTGAAGCCAGCCTCTCTTGCCCATCTTCCTCAGTTTCAGAGGGTGGATTTCTCAGTGTTGCTTTTTACCCAGGTCTCCACGCCCTTGTGTGTTTCTTTTGCTTAAAGATTGCTACCTGAGCTAGCCTCTGTTGCCCATCTTCGTCCGTTTCAGAGGGTAGATTTCTCAGTGTTGCCTTTTCGCCAGCTCCCCACGCCCTTGTGTGTTTCTTTTGCTTAAAGATTGTCACCTGAGCTAGGCACTGTTGCCCTGCTTCCTCAGTTTCAGAGGGTACCTTTTTCAGGGTAGCTTTTTGACCGGGTCTCCTCGCCATTGTATTTTTCTATTTCACTTTTTTTGCATAAAGATTGCCACCTGAGCTAGCCTCTGTTGCCCATCTTCTTCGGTTTCAGAGGGTAGATTTCTCAGTGTTTCATGTTCGCCAGCTCTCCACGCCCTTGCGTCTTTTTTTTTTTCTGCTTAAAGGTTGCAACCTGAGCTAGCTTCTTTTGCCCATGTTCGTCAGTTTCAGAGGGTGGATTTCTCCGTGTTGCTTTTTCCCCAGTTCTCCACGCCCTTGTGTGTTTCTTTTGCTTAACGATTGCCACCTGAGGTAGCCTCTGTTGCCCATCCTCGTCAGTTTCAGAGGGTAGATATATCAGGGTTGCTTTTTCCCCAGGTCTCCACGCCCTTGTGTGTTTCTTTTGCTTAACGATTGCCACCTGAGGTAGCCTCTGTTGCCCATCCTCGTCAGTTTCAGAGGGTGGATTTCTCCCTGTTGCTTTTTCCCCAGGTCTCCACGCCCTTGTGTGTTCCTTTTGCTTAAACTTTGCCACCTGAAGCCAGACTCTCTTGCCCATCTTCCTCAGTTTCAGAGGGTAGATATTTCAGGGTTGCTTTTTCCCCAGGTCTCCACGCCTTTGGGTTTTGTTTTTGCTTAACGATTGCCACCTGGTCTAGCCTCTCTTGCCCATCTTCCTCAGTTTCAGAGGGTGGATTTCTCCGTGTTGCTTTTTCCCCAGGTCTCCACGCCCTTGTGTGTTTCTTTTGCTTAACGATTGCCACCTGAGGTAGCCTCTGTTGCCCATCCTCGTCAGTTTCAGAGGGTAGATTTCTCAGTGCTGCTTTTTCCCCAGGTCTCCACGCCCTTGTCTGTTTCTTTTGTTTAAAGTTTGCAACCTGAAGCCAGCCTCTCTTGCCCATCTTCCTCAGTTTCAGAGGGTAGATATTTCAGGGTTGCTTTTTCCCCAGGTCTCCACGCCTTTGGGTTTTGTTTTTGCTTAACGATTGCCACCTGAGGTAGCCTCTGTTGCCCATTTTCCTCAGTTTCAGAGGGTGGATTTCTACCTGTTGCTTTTTCCCCACGTCTCCACGCCCTTGTGTGTTGCTTTTGCTTAAACTTTGCCACCTGAAGCCAGACTCTCTTGCCCATCTTCCTCAGTTTCAGAGGGTAGATATTTCAGGGTTGCTTTTTCCCCAGGTCTCCACGCCTTTGAGTTTTGTTTTTGCTTAACGATTGCCACCTGGGCTAGCCTCTCTTGCCCATCTTCCTCAGTTTTAGAGGGTGGATTTCTCCGTGTTGCTTTTTCCCCAGGTCTCCACGCCCTTGTGTGTTTCTTTTGCTTAAAGATTGCCACCTGAGCTAGCCTCTGTTGCCCATCTTCGTCCGTTTCAGAGGGTGGATTTCTCAGTGTTGCCTTTTCGCCAGCTCCCCACGCCCTTGTGTGTTTCTTTTGCTTAAAGATTGTCACCTGAGCTAGGCACTGTTGCCCTGCTTCCTCAGTTTCAGAGGGTACCTTTTTCAGGGTTGCTTTTTGACCGGGTCTCCTCGCCATTGTATTTTTCTATTTTCTTTTTTTTGCTTAAAGATTGCCACCTGAGCTAGCCTCTGTTGCCCATCTTCTTCGGTTTCAGAGGGTAGATTTGTCAGTGTTTCTTTTTCGCCAGCTCTCCACGCCCTTGCGTCTTTTTTTTTTTTCTGCTTAAAGGTTGCAACCTGAGCTAGCTTCTTTTGCCCATGTTCGTCAGTTTCAGAGGGTGGATTTCTCCGTGTTGCTTTTTCCCCAGGTCTCCACGCCCTTGTGTGTTTCTTTTGCTTAACGATTGCCACCTGAGGTAGCCTCTGTTGCCCATCCTCGTCAGTTTCAGAAGGTAGATATTTCAGGGTTGCTTTTTCCCCAGGTCTCCACGCCTTTGGGTTTTGTTTTTGCTTAACGATTGCCACCTGAGGTAGCCTCTCTTGCCCATCGTCCTGAGTTTCAGAGGGTGGATTTCTCCGTGTTGCTTTTTCCCCAGGTCTCCACGCCCTTGTGTGTTTCTTTTGCTTCACGATTGCCACCTGAGGTAGCCTCTGTTGCCCATCCTCGTCAGTTTCAGAGGGTGGATTTCTCCCTGTTGCTTTTTCCCCAGGTCTCCACGCCCTTGTGTGTTTCTTTTGCTTAAAGTTTGCCACCTGAAGCCAGCCTCTCTTGCCCATCTTCCTCAGTTTCAGAGGGTAGATATTTCAGGGTTGCTTTTTCCCCAGGTCTCCACGCCTTTGGGTTTTGTTTTTGCTTAACGATTGCCACCTGAGGTAGCCTCTGTTTCCCATCTTCCTCAATTTCAGAGGGTTGATATTTCAGGGTTGCTTTTTCCCCAGGTCTCCACGCCCTTGTGTGTTTCTTTTGCTTAACGATTGCCACCTGACCTAGCCTCTGTTGCCCATCCTCGTCAGTTTCAGAGGGTAGATTTCTCCGTGTTGCTTTTTCCCCAGGTCTCCACGCCCTTGTGTGTTTCTTTTGCTTAACGTTTGCCACCTGAAGCCAGCCTCTCTTGCCCATCTTCCTCAGTTTCAGAGGGTGGATTTCTCAGTGTTGCTTTTTACCCAGGTCTCCACGCCCTTGTGTGTTTCTTTTGCTTAAAGATTGCCACCTGAGCTAGCCTCTGTTGCCCATCTTCGTCCGTTTCAGAGGGTAGATTTCTCAGTGTTGCCTTTTCGCCAGCTCCCCACGCCCTTGTGTGTTTCTTTTGCTTAAAGATTGTCACCTGAGCTAGGCACTGTTGCCCTGCTTCCTCAGTTTCAGAGGGTACCTTTTTCAGGGTAGCTTTTTGACCGGGTCTCCTCGCCATTGTATTTTTCTATTTCACTTTTTTTGCATAAAGATTGCCACCTGAGCTAGCCTCTGTTGCCCATCTTCTTCGGTTTCAGAGGGTAGATTTCTCAGTGTTTCATGTTCGCCAGCTCTCCACGCCCTTGCGTCTTTTTTTTTTTCTGCTTAAAGGTTGCAACCTGAGCTAGCTTCTTTTGCCCATGTTCGTCAGTTTCAGAGGGTGGATTTCTCCGTGTTGCTTTTTCCCCAGTTCTCCACGCCCTTGTGTGTTTCTTTTGCTTAACGATTGCCACCTGAGGTAGCCTCTGTTGCCCATCCTCGTCAGTTTCAGAGGGTAGATATATCAGGGTTGCTTTTTCCCCAGGTCTCCACGCCCTTGTGTGTTTCTTTTGCTTAAAGTTTGCCACCTGAAGCCAGCCTCTCTTGCCCATCTTCCTCAGTTTCAGAGGGTAGATATTTCAGGGTTGCTTTTTCCCCAGGTCTCCACGCCTTTGGGTCTTGCTTCTGCTTAACGATTGCCACCTGAGGTAGCCTCTGTTGCCCTTGTTCCTCAGTTTCAGAGGGTGGATTTCTCCGTGTTGCTTTTTCCCCAGGTCTCCACGCCCTTGTGTGTTTCTTTTGCTTAACGATTGCCACCTGAGGTAGCCTCTGTTGCCCATCCTCGTCAGTTTCAGAGGGTGGATTTCTCCCTGTTGCTTTTTCCCCAGGTCTCCACGCCCTTGTGTGTTCCTTTTGCTTAAACTTTGCCACCTGAAGCCAGACTCTCTTGCCCATCTTCCTCAGTTTCAGAGGGTAGATATTTCAGGGTTGCTTTTTCCCCAGGTCTCCACGCCTTTGGGTTTTGTTTTTGCTTAACGATTGCCACCTGGTCTAGCCTCTCTTGCCCATCTTCCTCAGTTTCAGAGGGTGGATTTCTCCGTGTTGCTTTTTCCCCAGGTCTCCACGCCCTTGTGTGTTTCTTTTGCTTAACGATTGCCACCTGAGGTAGCCTCTGTTGCCCATCCTCGTCAGTTTCAGAGGGTAGATTTCTCAGTGCTGCTTTTTCCCCAGGTCTCCACGCCCTCGTGTGTTTCTTTTGCTTAAAGTTTGTCACCTGAAGCCAGCCTCTCTTGCCCATCTTCCTCAGTTTCAGAGGGTAGATATTTCAGCGTTGCTTTTTCCCCAGGTCTTCACACCTTAGTGTTTTGTTTTTGCTTAACTATTGCCACCTGGGCTAGCCTCTGTTTCCCATCTTCCTCAGTTTCAGAGGGTTGATATTTCAGGGTTGCTTTTTCCCCAGGTCTCCACGCCCTTGTGTGTTTCTTTTGCTTAACGATTGCCACCTGACCTAGCCTCTGTTGCCCATCCTCGTCAGTTTCAGAGGGTAGATTTCTCCGTGTTGCTTTTTCCCCAGGTCTCCACGCCCTTGTGTGTTGCTTTTGCTTAAACTTTGCCACCTGAAGCCAGACTCTCTTGCCCATCTTCCTCAGTTTCAGAGGGTAGATATTTCAGGGTTGCTTTTTCCCCAGGTCTCCACGCCTTTGAGTTTTGTTTTTGCTTAACGATTGCCACCTGGGCTAGCCTCTCTTGCCCATCTTCCTCAGTTTTAGAGGGTGGATTTCTCCGTGTTGCTTTTTCCCCAGGTCTCCACGCCCTTGTGTGTTTCTTTTGCTTAAAGATTGCCACCTGAGCTAGCCTCTGTTGCCCATCTTCGTCCGTTTCAGAGGGTGGATTTCTCAGTGTTGCCTTTTCGCCAGCTCCCCACGCCCTTGTGTGTTTCTTTTGCTTAAAGATTGTCACCTGAGCTAGGCACTGTTGCCCTGCTTCCTCAGTTTCAGTGGGTACCTTTTTCAGGGTTGCTTTTTGACCGGGTCTCCTCGCCATTGTATTTTTCTATTTTCTTTTTTTTGCTTAAAGATTGCCACCTGAGCTAGCCTCTGTTGCCCATCTTCTTCGGTTTCAGAGGGTAGATTTGTCAGTGTTTCTTTTTCGCCAGCTCTCCACGCCCTTGCGTCTTTTTTTTTTTTCTGCTTAAAGGTTGCAACCTGAGCTAGCTTCTTTTGCCCATGTTCGTCAGTTTCAGAGGGTGGATTTCTCCGTGTTGCTTTTTCCCCAGGTCTCCACGCCCTTGTGTGTTTCTTTTGCTTAACGATTGCCACCTGAGGTAGCCTCTGTTGCCCATCCTCGTCAGTTTCAGAAGGTAGATATTTCAGGGTTGCTTTTTCCCCAGGTCTCCACGCCTTTGGGTTTTGTTTTTGCTTAACGATTGCCACCTGAGGTAGCCTCTCTTGCCCATCGTCCTGAGTTTCAGAGGGTGGATTTCTCCGTGTTGCTTTTTCCCCAGGTCTCCACGCCCTTGTGTGTTTCTTTTGCCTCACGATTGCCACCTGAGGTAGCCTCTGTTGCCCATCCTGGTCAGTTTCAGAGGGTGGATTTCTCCCTGTTGCTTTTTCCCCAGGTCTCCACGCCCTTGTGTGTTTCTTTTGCTTAAAGTTTGCCACCTGAAGCCAGCCTCTCTTGCCCATCTTCCTCAGTTTCAGAGGGTAGATATTTCAGGGTTGCTTTTTCCCCAGGTCTCCACGCCTTTGGGTTTTGTTTTTGCTTAACGATTGCCACCTGAGGTAGCCTCTGTTTCCCATCTTCCTCAATTTCAGAGGGTTGATATTTCAGGGTTGCTTTTTCCCCAGGTCTCCACGCCCTTGTGTGTTTCTTTTGCTTAACGATTGCCACCTGACCTAGCCTCTGTTGCCCATCCTCGTCAGTTTCAGAGGGTAGATTTCTCCGTGTTGCTTTTTCCCCAGGTCTCCACGCCCTTGTGTGTTTCTTTTGCTTAACGTTTGCCACCTGAAGCCAGCCTCTCTTGCCCATCTTCCTCAGTTTCAGAGGGTGGATTTCTCAGTGTTGCTTTTTACCCAGGTCTCCACGCCCTTGTGTGTTTCTTTTGCTTAAAGATTGCCACCTGAGCTAGCCTCTGTTGCCCATCTTCGTCCGTTTCAGAGGGTAGATTTCTCAGTGTTGCCTTTTCGCCAGCTCCCCACGCCCTTGTGTGTTTCTTTTGCTTAAAGATTGTCACCTGAGCTAGGCACTGTTGCCCTGCTTCCTCAGTTTCAGAGGGTACCTTTTTCAGGGTAGCTTTTTGACCGGGTCTCCTCGCCATTGTATTTTTCTATTTCACTTTTTTTGCATAAAGATTGCCACCTGAGCTAGCCTCTGTTGCCCATCTTCTTCGGTTTCAGAGGGTAGATTTCTCAGTGTTTCATGTTCGCCAGCTCTCCACGCCCTTGCGTCTTTTTTTTTTTCTGCTTAAAGGTTGCAACCTGAGCTAGCTTCTTTTGCCCATGTTCGTCAGTTTCAGAGGGTGGATTTCTCCGTGTTGCTTTTTCCCCAGTTCTCCACGCCCTTGTGTGTTTCTTTTGCTTAACGATTGCCACCTGAGGTAGCCTCTGTTGCCCATCCTCGTCAGTTTCAGAGGGTAGATATATCAGGGTTGCTTTTTCCCCAGGTCTCCACGCCCTTGTGTGTTTCTTTTGCTTAAAGTTTGCCACCTGAAGCCAGCCTCTCTTGCCCATCTTCCTCAGTTTCAGAGGGTAGATATTTCAGGGTTGCTTTTTCCCCAGGTCTCCACGCCTTTGGGTCTTGCTTCTGCTTAACGATTGCCACCTGAGGTAGCCTCTGTTGCCCTTGTTCCTCAGTTTCAGAGGGTGGATTTCTCCGTGTTGCTTTTTCCCCAGGTCTCCACGCCCTTGTGTGTTTCTTTTGCTTAACGATTGCCACCTGAGGTAGCCTCTGTTGCCCATCCTCGTCAGTTTCAGAGGGTGGATTTCTCCCTGTTGCTTTTTCCCCAGGTCTCCACGCCCTTGTGTGTTCCTTTTGCTTAAACTTTGCCACCTGAAGCCAGACTCTCTTGCCCATCTTCCTCAGTTTCAGAGGGTAGATATTTCAGGGTTGCTTTTTCCCCAGGTCTCCACGCCTTTGGGTTTTGTTTTTGCTTAACGATTGCCACCTGGTCTAGCCTCTCTTGCCCATCTTCCTCAGTTTCAGAGGGTGGATTTCTCCGTGTTGCTTTTTCCCCAGGTCTCCACGCCCTTGTGTGTTTCTTTTGCTTAACGATTGCCACCTGAGGTAGCCTCTGTTGCCCATCCTCCTCAGTTTCAGAGGGTAGATTTCTCAGTGCTGCTTTTTCCCCAGGTCTCCACGCCCTCGTGTGTTTCTTTTGCTTAAAGTTTGTCACCTGAAGCCAGCCTCTCTTGCCCATCTTCCTCAGTTTCAGAGGGTAGATATTTCAGCTTTGCTTTTTCCCCAGGTCTTCACACCTTAGTGTTTTGTTTTTGCTTAACGATTGCCACCTGGGTTAGCCTCTGTTTCCCATCTTCCTCAGTTTCAGAGGGTTGATATTTCAGGGTTGCTTTTTCCCCAGGTCTCCACGCCCTTGTGTGTTTCTTTTGCTTAACGATTGCCACCTGACCTAGCCTCTGTTGCCCATCCTCGTCAGTTTCAGAGGGTAGATTTCTCCGTGTTGCTTTTTCCCCAGGTGTCCACGCCCTTGTGTGTTGCTTTTGCTTAAACTTTGCCACCTGAAGCCAGACTCTCTTGCCCATCTTCCTCAGGTTCAGAGGGTAGATATTTCAGGGTTGCTTTTTCCCCAGGTCTCCACGCCTTTGAGTTTTGCTTTTGCTTAACGATTGCCACCTGGGCTAGCCTCTCTTGCCCATCTTCCTCAGTTTTAGAGGGTGGATTTCTCCGTGTTGCTTTTTCCCCAGGTCTCCACGCCCTTGTGTGTTTCTTTTGCTTAAAGATTGCCACCTGAGCTAGCCTCTGTTGCCCATCTTCGTCCGTTTCAGAGGGTGGATTTCTCAGTGTTGCCTTTTCGCCAGCTCCCCACGCCCTTGTGTGTTTCTTTTGCTTAAAGATTGTCACCTGAGCTAGGCACTGTTGCCCTGCTTCCTCAGTTTCAGAGGGTACCTTTTTCAGGGTTGCTTTTTGACCGGGTCTCCTCTCCATTGTATTTTTCTATTTTCTTTTTTTTGCTTAAAGATTGCCACCTGAGCTAGCCTCTGTTGCCCATCTTCTTCGGTTTCAGAGGGTAGATTTGTCAGTGTTTCTTTTTCGCCAGCTCTCCACGCCCTTGCGTCTTTTTTTTTTTTCTGCTTAAAGGTTGCAACCTGAGCTAGCTTCTTTTGCCCATGTTCGTCAGTTTCAGAGGGTGGATTTCTCCGTGTTGCTTTTTCCCCAGGTCTCCACGCCCTTGTGTGTTTCTTTTGCTTAACGATTGCCACCTGAGGTAGCCTCTGTTGCCCATCCTCGTCAGTTTCAGAAGGTAGATATTTCAGGGTTTCTTTTTCCCCAGGTCTCCACGCCTTTGGGTTTTGTTTTTGCTTAACGATTGCCACCTGAGGTAGCCTCTCTTGCCCATCGTCCTGAGTTTCAGAGGGTGGATTTCTCCGTGTTGCTTTTTCCCCAGGTCTCCACGCCCTTGTGTGTTTCTTTTGCTTCACGATTGCCACCTGACCTAGCCTCTGTTGCCCATCCTCGTCAGTTTCAGAGGGTGGATTTCTCCCTGTTGCTTTTTCCCCAGGTCTCCACGCCCTTGTGTGTTTCTTTTGCTTAAAGTTTGCCACCTGAAGCCAGCCTCTCTTGCCCATCTTCCTCAGTTTCAGAGGGTAGATATTTCAGGGTTGCTTTTTCCCCAGGTCTCCACGCCTTTGGGTTTTGTTTTTGCTTAACGATTGCCACCTGAGGTAGCCTCTGTTTCCCATCTTCCTCAATTTCAGAGGGTTGATATTTCAGGGTTGCTTTTTCCCCAGGTCTCCACGCCCTTGTGTGTTTCTTTTGCTTAACGATTGCCACCTGACCTAGCCTCTGTTGCCCATCCTCGTCAGTTTCAGAGGGTAGATTTCTCCGTGTTGCTTTTTCCCCAGGTCTCCACGCCCTTGTGTGTTTCTTTTGCTTAACGTTTGCCACCTGAAGCCAGCCTCTCTTGCCCATCTTCCTCAGTTTCAGAGGGTGGATTTCTCAGTGTTGCTTTTTACCCAGGTCTCCACGCCCTTGTGTGTTTCTTTTGCTTAAAGATTGCCACCTGAGCTAGCCTCTGTTGCCCATCTTCGTCCGTTTCAGAGGGTAGATTTCTCAGTGTTGCCTTTTCGCCAGCTCCCCACGCCCTTGTGTGTTTCTTTTGCTTAAAGATTGTCACCTGAGCTAGGCACTGTTGCCCTGCTTCCTCAGTTTCAGAGGGTACCTTTTTCAGGGTAGCTTTTTCACCGGGTCTCCTCGCCATTGTATTTTTCTATTTCACTTTTTTTGCATAAAGATTGCCACCTGAGCTAGCCTCTGTTGCCCATCTTCTTCGGTTTCAGAGGGTAGATTTCTCAGTGTTTCATGTTCGCCAGCTCTCCACGCCCTTGCGTCTTTTTTTTTTTCTGCTTAAAGGTTGCAACCTGAGCTAGCTTCTTTTGCCCATCCTCGTCAGTTTCAGAGGGTAGATATATCAGGGTTGCTTTTCCCCCAGGTCTCCACGCCCTTGTGTGTTTCTTTTGCTTAAAGTTTGCCACCTGAAGCCAGCCTCTCTTGCCCATCTTCCTCAGTTTCAGAGGGTAGATATTTCAGGGTTGCTTTTTCCCCAGGTCTCCACGCCTTTGGGTCTTGCTTCTGCTTAACGATTGCCACCTGAGGTAGCCTCTGTTGCCCTTGTTCCTCAGTTTCAGAGGGTGGATTTCTCCGTGTTGCTTTTTCCCCAGGTCTCCACGCCCTTGTGTGTTTCTTTTGCTTAACGATTGCCACCTGAGGTAGCCTCTGTTGCCCATCCTCGTCAGTTTCAGAGGGTGGATTTCTCCCTGTTGCTTTTTCCCCAGGTCTCCACGCCCTTGTGTGTTCCTTTTGCTTAAACTTTGCCACCTGAAGCCAGACTCTCTTGCCCATCTTCCTCAGTTTCAGAGGGTAGATATTTCAGGGTTGCTTTTTCCCCAGGTCTCCACGCCTTTGGGTTTTGTTTTTGCTTAACGATTGCCACCTGGTCTAGCCTCTCTTGCCCATCTTCCTCAGTTTCAGAGGGAGGATTTCTCCGTGTTGCTTTTTCCCCAGGTCTCCACGCCCTTGTGTGTTTCTTTTGCTTAACGATTGCCACCTGAGGTAGCCTCTGTTGCCCATCCTCGTCAGTTTCAGAGGGTAGATTTCTCAGTGCTGCTTTTTCCCCAGGTCTCCACGCCCTCGTGTGTTTCTTTTGCTTAAAGTTTGTCACCTGAAGCCAGCCTCTCTTGCCCATCTTCCTCAGTTTCAGAGGGTAGATATTTCAGCGTTGCTTTTTCCCCAGGTCTTCACACCTTAGTGTTTTGTTTTTGCTTAACGATTGCCACCTGGGCTAGCCTCTGTTTCCCATCTTCCTCAGTTTCAGAGGGTTGATATTTCAGGGTTGCTTTTTCCCCAGGTCTCCACGCCCTTGTGTGTTTCTTTTGCTTAACGATTGCCACCTGACCTAGCCTCTGTTGCCCATCCTCGTCAGTTTCAGAGGGTAGATTTCTCCGTGTTGCTTTTTCCCCAGGTCTCCACGCCCTTGTGTGTTGCTTTTGCTTAAACTTTGCCACCTGAAGCCAGACTCTCTTGCCCATCTTCCTCAGTTTCAGAGGGTAGATATTTCAGGGTTGCTTTTTCCCCAGGTCTCCACGCCTTTGAGTTTTGTTTTTGCTTAACGATTGCCACCTGGGCTAGCCTCTCTTGCCCATCTTCCTCAGTTTTAGAGGGTGGATTTCTCCGTGTTGCTTTTTCCCCAGGTCTCCACGCCCTTGTGTGTTTCTTTTGCTTAAAGATTGCCACCTGAGCTAGCCTCTGTTGCCCATCTTCGTCCGTTTCAGAGGGTGGATTTCTCAGTGTTGCCTTTTCGCCAGCTCCCCACGCCCTTGTGTGTTTCTTTTGCTTAAAGATTGTCACCTGAGCTAGGCACTGTTGCCCTGCTTCCTCAGTTTCAGAGGGTACCTTTTTCAGGGTTGCTTTTTGACCGGGTCTCCTCGCCATTGTATTTTTCTATTTTCTTTTTTTTGCTTAAAGATTGCCACCTGAGCTAGCCTCTGTTGCCCATCTTCTTCGGTTTCAGAGGGTAGATTTGTCAGTGTTTCTTTTTCGCCAGCTCTCCACGCCCTTGCGTCTTTTTTTTTTTTCTGCTTAAAGGTTGCAACCTGAGCTAGCTTCTTTTGCCCATGTTCGTCAGTTTCAGAGGGTGGATTTCTCCGTGTTGCTTTTTCCCCAGGTCTCCACGCCCTTGTGTGTTTCTTTTGCTTAACGATTGCCACCTGAGGTAGCCTCTGTTGCCCATCCTCGTCAGTTTCAGAAGGTAGATATTTCAGGGTTGCTTTTTCCCCAGGTCTCCACGCCTTTGGGTTTTGTTTTTGCTTAACGATTGCCACCTGAGGTAGCCTCTCTTGCCCATCGTCCTGAGTTTCAGAGGGTGGATTTCTCCGTGTTGCTTTTTCCCCAGGTCTCCACGCCCTTGTGTGTTTCTTTTGCTTCACGATTGCCACCTGACCTAGCCTCTGTTGCCCATCCTCGTCAGTTTCAGAGGGTGGATTTCTCCCTGTTGCTTTTTCCCCAGGTCTCCACGCCCTTGTGTGTTTCTTTTGCTTAAAGTTTGCCACCTGAAGCCAGCCTCTCTTGCCCATCTTCCTCAGTTTCAGAGGGTAGATATTTCAGGGTTGCTTTTTCCCCAGGTCTCCACGCCTTTGGGTTTTGTTTTTGCTTAACGATTGCCACCTGAGGTAGCCTCTGTTTCCCATCTTCCTCAATTTCAGAGGGTTGATATTTCAGGGTTGCTTTTTCCCCAGGTCTCCACGCCCTTGTGTGTTTCTTTTGCTTAACGATTGCCACCTGACCTAGCCTCTGTTGCCCATCCTCGTCAGTTTCAGAGGGTAGATTTCTCCGTGTTGCTTTTTCCCCAGGTCTCCACGCCCTTGTGTGTTTCTTTTGCTTAACGTTTGCCACCTGAAGCCAGCCTCTCTTGCCCATCTTCCTCAGTTTCAGAGGGTGGATTTCTCAGTGTTGCTTTTTACCCAGGTCTCCACGCCCTTGTGTGTTTCTTTTGCTTAAAGATTGCCACCTGAGCTAGCCTCTGTTGCCCATCTTCGTCCGTTTCAGAGGGTAGATTTCTCAGTGTTGCCTTTTCGCCAGCTCCCC
Organism: Equus asinus; assembly: GCF_041296235.1. NCBI lineage: Eukaryota > Metazoa > Chordata > Mammalia > Perissodactyla > Equidae > Equus > Equus asinus. The sequence goes on from NW_027225534.1 coordinate 119,177, forward strand.
ACGCCCTTGTGTGTTTCTTTTGCTTAAAGATTGTCACCTGAGCTAGGCACTGTTGCCCTGCTTCCTCAGTTTCAGAGGGTACCTTTTTCAGGGTAGCTTTTTGACCGGGTCTCCTCGCCATTGTATTTTTCTATTTCACTTTTTTTGCATAAAGATTGCCACCTGAGCTAGCCTCTGTTGCCCATCTTCTTCGGTTTCAGAGGGTAGATTTCTCAGTGTTTCATGTTCGCCAGCTCTCCACGCCCTTGCGTCTTTTTTTTTTTCTGCTTAAAGGTTGCAACCTGAGCTAGCTTCTTTTGCCCATGTTCGTCAGTTTCAGAGGGTGGATTTCTCCGTGTTGCTTTTTCCCCAGTTCTCCACGCCCTTGTGTGTTTCTTTTGCTTAACGATTGCCACCTGAGGTAGCCTCTGTTGCCCATCCTCGTCAGTTTCAGAGGGTAGATATATCAGGGTTGCTTTTTCCCCAGGTCTCCACGCCCTTGTGTGTTTCTTTTGCTTAAAGTTTGCCACCTGAAGCCAGCCTCTCTTGCCCATCTTCCTCAGTTTCAGAGGGTAGATATTTCAGGGTTGCTTTTTCCCCAGGTCTCCACGCCTTTGGGTCTTGCTTCTGCTTAACGATTGCCACCTGAGGTAGCCTCTGTTGCCCTTGTTCCTCAGTTTCAGAGGGTGGATTTCTCCGTGTTGCTTTTTCCCCAGGTCTCCACGCCCTTGTGTGTTTCTTTTGCTTCACGATTGCCACCTGAGGTAGCCTCTGTTGCCCATCCTCGTCAGTTTCAGAGGGTGGATTTCTCCCTGTTGCTTTTTCCCCAGGTCTCCACGCCCTTGTGTGTTCCTTTTGCTTAAACTTTGCCACCTGAAGCCAGACTCTCTTGCCCATCTTCCTCAGTTTCAGAGGGTAGATATTTCAGGGTTGCTTTTTCCCCTGGTCTCCACGCCTTTGGGTTTTGTTTTTGCTTAACGATTGCCACCTGGTCTAGCCTCTCTTGCCCATCTTCCTCAGTTTCAGAGGGTGGATTTCTCCGTGTTGCTTTTTCCCCAGGTCTCCACGCCCTTGTGTGTTTCTTTTGCTTAACGATTGCCACCTGAGGTAGCCTCTGTTGCCCATCCTCGTCAGTTTCAGAGGGTAGATTTCTCAGTGCTGCTTTTTCCCCAGGTCTCCACGCCCTCGTGTGTTTCTTTTGCTTAAAGTTTGTCACCTGAAGCCAGCCTCTCTTGCCCATCTTCCTCAGTTTCAGAGGGTAGATATTTCAGCGTTGCTTTTTCCCCAGGTCTTCACACCTTAGTGTTTTGTTTTTGCTTAACGATTGCCACCTGGGCTAGCCTCTGTTTCCCATCTTCCTCAGTTTCAGAGGGTTGATATTTCAGGGTTGCTTTTTCCCCAGGTCTCCACGCCCTTGTGTGTTTCTTTTGCTTAACGATTGCCACCTGACCTAGCCTCTGTTGCCCATCCTCGTCAGTTTCAGAGGGTAGATTTCTCCGTGTTGCTTTTTCCCCAGGTGTCCACGCCCTTGTGTGTTGCTTTTGCTTAAACTTTGCCACCTGAAGCCAGACTCTCTTGCCCATCTTCCTCAGTTTCAGAGGGTAGATATTTCAGGGTTGCTTTTTCCCCAGGTCTCCACGCCTTTGAGTTTTGTTTTTGCTTAACGATTGCCACCTGGGCTAGCCTCTCTTGCCCATCTTCCTCAGTTTTAGAGGGTGGATTTCTCCGTGTTGCTTTTTCCCCAGGTCTCCACGCCCTTGTGTGTTTCTTTTGCTTAAAGATTGCCACCTGAGCTAGCCTCTGTTGCCCATCTTCGTCCGTTTCAGAGGGTGGATTTCTCAGTGTTGCCTTTTCGCCAGCTCCCCACGCCCTTGTGTGTTTCTTTTGCTTAAAGATTGTCACCTGAGCTAGGCACTGTTGCCCTGCTTCCTCAGTTTCAGAGGGTACCTTTTTCAGGGTTGCTTTTTGACCGGGTCTCCTCGCCATTGTATTTTTCTATTTTCTTTTTTTTGCTTAAAGATTGCCACCTGAGCTAGCCTCTGTTGCCCATCTTCTTCGGTTTCAGAGGGTAGATTTGTCAGTGTTTCTTTTTCGCCAGCTCTCCACGCCCTTGCGTCTTTTTTTTTTTTCTGCTTAAAGGTTGCAACCTGAGCTAGCTTCTTTTGCCCATGTTCGTCAGTTTCAGAGGGTGGATTCCTCCGTGTTGCTTTTTCCCCAGGTCTCCACGCCCTTGTGTGTTTCTTTTGCTTAACGATTGCCACCTGAGGTAGCCTCTGTTGCCCATCCTCGTCAGTTTCAGAGGGTAGATATTTCAGGGTTGCTTTTTCCCCAGGTCTCCACGCCTTTGGGTTTTGTTTTGGCTTAACGATTGCCACCTGAGGTAGCCTCTCTTGCCCATCGTCCTGAGTTTCAGAGGGTGGATTTCTCCGTGTTGCTTTTTCCCCAGGTCTCCACGCCCTTGTGTGTTTCTTTTGCTTCACGATTGCCACCTGAGGTAGCCTCTGTTGCCCATCCTCGTCAGTTTCAGAGGGTGGATTTCTCCCTGTTGCTTTTTCCCCAGGTCTCCACGCCCTTGTGTGTTTCTTTTGCTTAAAGTTTGCCACCTGAAGCCAGCCTCTCTTGCCCATCTTCCTCAGTTTCAGAGGGTAGATATTTCAGGGTTGCTTTTTCCCCAGGTCTCCACGCCTTTGGGTTTTGTTTTTGCTTAACGATTGCCACCTGAGGTAGCCTCTGTTTCCCATCTTCCTCAATTTCAGAGGGTTGATATTTCAGGGTTGCTTTTTCCCCAGGTCTCCACGCCCTTGTGTGTTTCTTTTGCTTAACGATTGCCACCTGACCTAGCCTCTGTTGCCCATCCTCGTCAGTTTCAGAGGGTAGATTTCTCCGTGTTGCTTTTTCCCCAGGTCTCCACGCCCTTGTGTGTTTCTTTTGCTTAACGTTTGCCACCTGAAGCCAGCCTCTCTTGCCCATCTTCCTCAGTTTCAGAGGGTAGATATTTCAGGGTTGCTTTTTACCCAGGTCTCCACGCTTTTGGGTTTTGTTTTTGCTTAACGATTGCCACCTGAGGTAGCCTCTGTTGCCCATCTTCCTCAGTTTCAGAGGGTGGATTTCTCAGTGTTGCTTTTTACCCAGGTCTCCACGCCCTTGTGTGTTTCTTTTGCTTAAAGATTGCCACCTGAGCTAGCCTCTGTTGCCCATCTTCGTCCGTTTCAGAGGGTAGATTTCTCAGTGTTGCCTTTTCGCCAGCTCCCCACGCCCTTGTGTGTTTCTTTTGCTTAAAGATTGTCACCTGAGCTAGGCACTGTTGCCCTGCTTCCTCAGTTTCAGAGGGTTCCTTTTTCAGGGTAGCTTTTTGACCGGGTCTCCTCGCCATTGTATTTTTCTATTTCATTTTTTTTGCATAAAGATTGCCACCTGAGCTAGCCTCTGTTGCCCATCTTCTTCGGTTTCAGAGGGTAGATTTCTCAGTGTTTCATGTTCGCCAGCTCTCCACGCCCTTGCGTCTTTTTTTTTTTCTGCTTAAAGGTTGCAACCTGAGCTAGCTTCTTTTGCCCATGTTCGTCAGTTTCAGAGGGTGGATTTCTCCGTGTTGCTTTTTCCCCAGGTCTCCACGCCCTTGTGTGTTTCTTTTGCTTAACGATTGCCACCTGAGGTAGCCTCTGTTGCCCATCCTCGTCAGTTTCAGAGGGTAGATTTCTCAGTGCTGCTTTTTCCCCAGGTCTCCACGCCCTTGTGTGTTTCTTTTGCTTAAAGTTTGCCACCTGAAGCCAGCCTCTCTTGCCCATCTTCCTCAGTTTCAGAGGGTAGATATTTCAGGGTTGCTTTTTCCCCAGGTCTCCACGCCTTTGGGTCTTGCTTCTGCTTAACGATTGCCACCTGAGGTAGCCTCTGTTGCCCTTGTTCCTCAGTTTCAGAGGGTGGATTTCTCCGTGTTGCTTTTTCCCCAGGTCTCCACGCCCTTGTGTGTTTCTTTTGCTTCACGATTGCCACCTGAGGTAGCCTCTGTTGCCCATCCTCGTCAGTTTCAGAGGGTGGATTTCTCCCTGTTGCTTTTTCCCCAGGTCTCCACGCCCTTGTGTGTTCCTTTTGCTTAAACTTTGCCACCTGAAGCCAGAGTCTCTTGCCCATCTTCCTCAGTTTCAGAGGGTAGATATTTCAGGGTTGCTTTTTCCCCAGGTCTCCACGCCTTTGGGTTTTGTTTTTGCTTAACGATTGCCACCTGGGCTAGCCTCTGTTTCCCATCTTCCTCAGTTTCAGAGGGTGGATTTCTCCGTGTTGCTTTTTCCCCAGGTCTCCACGCCCTTGTGTGTTTCTTTTGCTTAACGATTGCCACCTGAGGTAGCCTCTGTTGCCCATCCTCGTCAGTTTCAGAGGGTAGATTTCTCAGTGCTGCTTTTTCCCCAGGTCTCCACGCCCTCGTGTGTTTCTTTTGCTTAAAGTTTGTCACCTGAAGCCAGCCTCTCTTGCCCATCTTCCTCAGTTTCAGAGGGTAGATATTTCAGCGTTGCTTTTTCCCCAGGTCTTCACACCTTAGTGTTTTGTTTTTGCTTAACGATTGCCACCTGGGCTAGCCTCTGTTTCCCATTTTCCTCAGTTTCAGAGGGTTGATATTTCAGGGTTGCTTTTTCCCCAGGTCTCCACGCCCTTGTGTGTTTCTTTTGCTTAACGATTGCCACCTGACCTAGCCTCTGTTGCCCATCCTCGTCAGTTTCAGAGGGTAGATTTCTCCGTGTTGCTTTTTCCCCAGGTCTCCACGCCCTTGTGTGTTTCTTTTGCTTAACGTTTGCCACCTGAAGACAGCCTCTCTTGCCCATCTTCCTCAGTTTCAGAGGGTAGATATTTCAGGGTTGCTTTTTACCCAGGTCTCCACGCTTTTGGGTTTTGTTTTTGCTTAACGATTGCCACCTGAGGTAGCCTCTGTTGCCCATCTTCCTCAGTTTCAGAGGGTGGATTTCTCAGTGTTGCTTTTTACCCAGGTCTCCACGCCCTTGTGTGTTTCTTTTGCTTAAAGATTGCCACCTGAGCTAGCCTCTGTTGCCCATCTTCGTCCGTTTCAGAGGGTGGATTTCTCAGTGTTGCCTTTTCGCCAGCTCCCCACGCCCTTGTGTGTTTCTTTTGCTTAAAGATTGTCACCTGAGCTAGGCACTGTTGCCCTGCTTCCTCAGTTTCAGAGGGTACCTTTTTCAGGGTAGCTTTTTGACCGGGTCTCCTCGCCATTGTATTTTTCTATTTCACTTTTTTTGCATAAAGATTGCCACCTGAGCTAGCCTCTGTTGCCCATCTTCTTCGGTTTCAGAGGGTAGATTTCTCAGTGCTGCTTTTTCCCCAGGTCTCCACGCCCTTGTGTGTTTCTTTTGCTTAAAGTTTGCCACCTGAAGCCAGCCTCTCTTGCCCATCTTCCTCAGTTTCAGAGGGTAGATATTTCAGGGTTGCTTTTTCCCCAGGTCTCCACGCCTTTGGGTTTTGTTTTTGCTTAACGATTGCCACCTGAGGTAGCCTCTCTTGCCCATCGTCCTGAGTTTCAGAGGGTGGATTTCTCCGTGTTGCTTTTTCCCCAGGTCTCCACGCCCTTGTGTGTTTCTTTTGCTTAAAGTTTGTCACCTGAAGCCAGCCTCTCTTGCCCATCTTCCTCAGTTTCAGAGGGTAGATATTTCAGCGTTGCTTTTTCCCCAGGTCTTCACAACTTAGTGTTTTGTTTTTGCTTAACGATTGCCACCTGGGCTAGCCTCTGTTTCCCATCTTCCTCAGTTTCAGAGGGTTGATATTTCAGGGTTGCTTTTTCCCCAGGTCTCCACGCCCTTGTGTGTTTCTTTTGCTTAACGATTGCCACCTGACCTAGCCTCTGTTGCCCATCCTCGTCAGTTTCAGAGGGTAGATTTCTCCGTGTTGCTTTTTCCCCAGGTCTCCACGCCCTGGTGTGTTTCTTTTGCTTAACGTTTGCCACCTGAAGCCAGCCTCTCTTGCCCATCTTCCTCAGTTTCAGAGGGTAGATATTTCAGGGTTGCTTTTTACCCAGGTCTCCACGCTTTTGGGTTTTGTTTTTGCTTAACGATTGCCACCTGAGGTAGCCTCTGTTGCCCATCTTCTTCGGTTTCAGAGGGTAGATTTCTCAGTGTTTCATGTTCGCCAGCTCTCCACGCCCTTGCGTCTTTTTTTTTTTCTGCTTAAAGGTTGCAACCTGAGCTAGCTTCTTTTGCCCATGTTCGTCAGTTTCAGAGGGTGGATTTCTCCGTGTTGCTTTTTCCCCAGGTCTCCACGCCCTTGTGTGTTTCTTTTGCTTAACGATTGCCACCTGAGGTAGCCTCTGTTGCTCATCCTCGTCAGTTTCAGAGGGTAGATATATCAGGGTTGCTTTTTCCCCAGGTCTCCACGCCCTTGTGTGTTTCTTTTGCTTAAAGTTTGCCACCTGAAGCCAGCCTCTCTTGCCCATCTTCCTCAGTTTCAGAGGGTAGATATTTCAGGGTTGCTTTTTCCCCAGGTCTCCACGCCTTTGGGTCTTGCTTCTGCTTAACGATTGCCACCTGAGGTAGCCTCTGTTGCCCATCCTCGTCAGTTTCAGAGGGTGGATTTCTCCCTGTTGCTTTTTCCCCAGGTCTCCACGCCCTTGTGTGTTTCTTTTGCTTAAAGTTTGCCACCTGAAGCCAGCCTTTCTTGCCCATCTTCCTCAGTTTCAGAGGGTAGATATTTCAGGGTTGCTTTTTCCCCAGGTCTCCACGCCTTTGGGTTTTGTTTTTGCTTAACGATTGCCACCTGAGGTAGCCTCTGTTTCCCATCTTCCTCAATTTCAGAGGGTTGATATTTGAGGGTTGCTTTTTCCCCAGGTCTCCACGCCCTTGTGTGTTTCTTTTGCTTAACGATTGCCACCTGACCTAGCCTCTGTTGCCCATCCTCGTCAGTTTCAGAGGGTAGATTTCTCCGTGTTGCTTTTTCCCCAGGTCTCCACGCCCTTGTGTGTTTCTTTTGCTTAACGTTTGCCACCTGAAGCCAGCCTCTCTTGCCCATCTTCCTCAGTTTCAGAGGGTGGATTTCTCAGTGTTGCTTTTTACCCAGGTCTCCACGCCCTTGTGTGTTTCTTTTGCTTAAAGATTGCCACCTGAGCTAGCCTCTGTTGCCCATCTTCGTCCGTTTCAGAGGGTAGATTTCTCAGTGTTGCCTTTTCGCCAGCTCCCCACGCCCTTGTGTGTTTCTTTTGCTTAAAGATTGTCACCTGAGCTAGGCACTGTTGCCCTGCTTCCTCAGTTTCAGAGGGTACCTTTTTCAGGGTTGCTTTTTGACCGGGTCTCCTCGCCATTGTATTTTTCTATTTCACTTTTTTTGCATAAAGATTGCCACCTGAGCTAGCCTCTGTTGCCCATCTTCTTCGGTTTCAGAGGGTAGATTTCTCAGTGTTTCATGTTCGCCAGCTCTCCACGCCCTTGCGTCTTTTTTTTTTTCTGCTTAAAGGTTGCAACCTGAGCTAGCTTCTTTTGCCCATGTTCGTCAGTTTCAGAGGGTGGATTTCTCCGTGTTGCTTTTTCCCCAGTTCTCCACGCCCTTGTGTGTTTCTTTTGCTTAACGATTGCCACCTGAGGTAGCCTCTGTTGCCCATCCTCGTCAGTTTCAGAGGGTAGATATATCAGGGTTGCTTTTTCCCCAGGTCTCCACGCCCTTGTGTGTTTCTTTTGCTTAAAGTTTGCCACCTGAAGCCAGCCTCTCTTGCCCATCTTCCTCAGTTTCAGAGGGTAGATATTTCAGGGTTGCTTTTTCCCCAGGTCTCCACGCCTTTGGGTCTTGCTTCTGCTTAACGATTGCCACCTGAGGTAGCCTCTGTTGCCCTTGTTCCTCAGTTTCAGAGGGTGGATTTCTCCGTGTTGCTTTTTCCCCAGGTCTCCACGCCCTTGTGTGTTTCTTTTGCTTCACGATTGCCACCTGAGGTAGCCTCTGTTGCCCATCCTCGTCAGTTTCAGAGGGTGGATTTCTCCCTGTTGCTTTTTCCCCAGGTCTCCACGCCCTTGTGTGTTCCTTTTGCTTAAACTTTGCCACCTGAAGCCAGACTCTCTTGCCCATCTTCCTCAGTTTCAGAGGGTAGATATTTCAGGGTTGCTTTTTCCCCAGGTCTCCACGCCTTTGGGTTTTGTTTTTGCTTAACGATTGCCACCTGGTCTAGCCTCTCTTGCCCATCTTCCTCAGTTTCAGAGGGTGGATTTCTCCGTGTTGCTTTTTCCCCAGGTCTCCACGCCCTTGTGTGTTTCTTTTGCTTAACGATTGCCACCTGAGGTAGCCTCTGTTGCCCATCCTCGTCAGTTTCAGAGGGTAGATTTCTCAGTGCTGCTTTTTCCCCAGGTCTCCACGCCCTCGTGTGTTTCTTTTGCTTAAAGTTTGTCACCTGAAGCCAGCCTCTCTTGCCCATCTTCCTCAGTTTCAGAGGGTAGATATTTCAGCGTTGCTTTTTCCCCAGGTCTTCACACCTTAGTGTTTTGTTTTTGCTTAACGATTGCCACCTGGGCTAGCCTCTGTTTCCCATCTTCCTCAGTTTCAGAGGGTTGATATTTCAGGGTTGCTTTTTCCCCAGGTCTCCACGCCCTTGTGTGTTTCTTTTGCTTAACGATTGCCACCTGACCTAGCCTCTGTTGCCCATCCTCGTCAGTTTCAGAGGGTAGATTTCTCCGTGTTGCTTTTTCCCCAGGTCTCCACGCCCTTGTGTGTTTCTTTTGCTTAACGTTTGCCACCTGAAGCCAGCCTCTCTTGCCCATCTTCCTCAGTTTCAGAGGGTGGATTTCTCAGTGTTGCTTTTTACCCAGGTCTCCACGCCCTTGTGTGTTTCTTTTGCTTAAAGATTGCCACCTGAGCTAGCCTCTGTTGCCCATCTTCGTCCGTTTCAGAGGGTAGATTTCTCAGTGTTGCCTTTTCGCCAGCTCCCCACGCCCTTGTGTGTTTCTTTTGCTTAAAGATTGTCACCTGAGCTAGGCACTGTTGCCCTGCTTCCTCAGTTTCAGAGGGTACCTTTTTCAGGGTTGCTTTTTTTTTTTTTTTTTTTTTTTTTTTTTTTTATTTTTTTTATTAATGTTATGATGGATTACAGGCTTGTGAAATTTCAGTTGTACATTTTTGTTAGTCATGTTGTGGGTACACCACTACCCCCTCCGTGCCCTCCCCCCAACCCCCCTTTTCCCTGGTAACCACCGATCAGATCTCCTTCTCAATATACTAATTTCCACCTATGAGTGGAGTCATATAGAGTTCGTCTTTCTCTGACTGACTTATTTCGCTTAACATAATGCCCTCGAGGTCCATCCACATTGTTGTGAATGGGCCAATTTCGTCTTTTTTTATGGCTGAGTAGTATTCCATTGTGTATATATACCACATCTTCTTTATCCAATCATCAGTTTCTGGGCATGTAGGCTGGTTCCACGTCTTGGCTATTGTAAATAATGCTGCGATGAACATAGGGGTGCAACGGACTCTTGAGATATCTGATATCAGGTTCTTAGGATAGATACCCAGTAATGGGATGGCTGGGTCATAGGGTATTTCTATTTTTAACTTTTTGAGAAATCTCCATACTGTTTTCCATAGTGGCTGTACCAGTTTGCATTCCCACCAACAGTGTATGAGGGTTCCTCTTTCTCCACAACCTCTCCAACATTTGTCGTTCTTGGTTTTGGATGTTTTTGCCAATCTAACGGGGGTAAGGTGATATCTTAGTGTAGTTTTGATTTGCATTTCCCTGATGATTAGCGATGATGAACATCTTTTCATGTGTCTATTGGCCATATTCATATCTTCTTTTGAGAAATGTCTGTTCATGTCCTCTGCCCATTTTTTGATCGGGTTGTTTGTTTTTTTGTTGTTAAGCAGTGTGAGTTCTTTGTATATTATGGAGATTAACCCTTTGTCGGATAAGTGGCTTGTAAATATTTTTTCCCAATTAGTGAGCTGTTTTTTTGTTTCAATTCTGTTTTCCCTTGCCTTGAAGAAGCTCTTTAGTCTGATGAAGTCCCATTTGTTTATTCTTTCTATTGTTTCCCTCAACTGAGGAGTTACAGTGTCCGAAAAGATTCTTTTGAAACTGATGTCAAAGAGTGTACTACCTATATTCTCTTCCAAAAGACTTATTGTCTCAGGCCTAATCTTTAGGTCTTTGATCCATTTTGAGTTTATTTTGGTGTGTGGTGAAAAAGAATGGTCGATTTTCAATCTTTTGCATGTGGCTGTCCAGTTTTCCCAGCACCATTTGTTGAAGAGACTTTCTTTTCTCCATTGTAGGCCCTCTGCTCCTTTGTCGAAGATTAGCTGTCCATAGATGTGTGGTTTTATCTCTGGGCTTTCAATTCTGTTCCATTGATCTGTGCACCTGTTTTTGTACCAGTACCATGCTGTTTTGATCACTGTAGCTTTGTAGTATGTTTTGAAATCAGGGATTGTGATTCCGCCGGCTTTGTTTTTCTTGCTCAAGATTGCTTTAGCAATTCGTGGTCTTTTGTTCCCCCATATGAATTTTAGGATTGTTTGTTGAATTTCTGTGAAGAATGTTCTTGGGATTCTGATTGGGATAGCATTGAATCTGTATATTGCTTTGGGTAGTATGGACATTTTAACTATGTTTATTCTTCCAATCCATGTGCAAGGAATGTCTTTCCATCTCTTTATGTCATCGTCAATTTCTTTCAAGAAAGTCTTGTAGTTTTCATTGTATAGATCCTTCACTTCCTTGGTTAAGTTTATCCCAAGGTATTTTATTCTTTTCGTTGCGATTGTGAATGGGATAGAGTTCTTGAGTTCTTTTTCTGTTAGTTTATTGTTAGTGTATAGAAATGCTACTGATTTATGCACGTTAATTTTATACCCTGCTACTTTGCTGTAGTTGTTGATTATTTCTAATAGTTTTTCTGTGGATTCTTTGGGGTTTTCTATGTATAAGATCATGTCGTCTGCAAACAACGCGAGTTTTACTTCTTCGTTACCTATTTGGATTCCTTTTATTTTTTTTTCCTGCCGAATTGCTCTGGCCAGCACCTCCAGTACTATGTTGAATAGGAGTGGTGAAAGTGGGCACCCTTGTCTTGTTCCTGTCCTCAGAGGGATGGCTTTCAGCTTTTGTCCATTGAGTATGATGTTGGCTGTGGGTCTATCATATATGGCCTTTATTATGTTGAGGTACTTTCCTTCTATACCCATTTTACTGAGGGTTTTTATCATAAATGGATGTTGGATCTTGTCGAATGCTTTCTCTGCGTCTATTGAGATGATCATGTGGTTTTTGTTTTTCATTTTGTTGATGTAGTGTATCACGTTGATTGACTTGCGGATGTTGAACCATCCCTGTGTCCCTGGTATAAATCCCACTTGATCATGGTGTATAATCTTTTTGATGTATTGCTGTAATCGGTTTGCCAAAATTTTGTTGAGGATTTTTGCATCTATGTTCATCAGTGATATCGGCCTGTAGTTCTCCTTCTTTGTGTTGTCCTTGTCAGGTTTGGGGATCAGAGTGATGTTGGCTTCATAGAATGTGTTAGGGAGTTCTCCATCTTTCTCAATTTTCTGGAACAGTTTGAGGAGAATAGGTATTAAGTCTTCTTTGAATGTTTGGTAGAATTCTCCAGAGAAGCCGTCTGGTCCTGGACTCTTGTTTTTGGGAAGGTTTTTGATTACCGTTTCTATTTCCTTTCTTGTGATTGGTCTATTCAGATTCTCCATTTCTTCCTGATTCAGTTTGGGGAGATTGTAGGAGTCTAGGAATTTGTCCATTTCTTCCAGGTTGTTCAATTTGTTGGCATATAGTTTTTCATAGTATTCTCTTATGATCTCTTGTATTTCATTGGTATCTGTTGTGATTTCTCCTCTCTCATTCCTGATTTTATTAATTTGCGCTTTCTCTCTTCTTTTCTTGGTGAGTCTGGCTAGGGGTTTGTCAATTTTGTTAATTCTTTCGAAGAACCAACTCTTTGTTTCATTGATCCTTTCTATTGTCTTTTTTGTTTCAATATCGTTTATTTCTGCTCTTATTTTTATTATTTCCCTCCTTCTACTGACTCTGGGCTTTGTTTGTTCTTCTTTTTCTAGTTCTGTTAGGTGTCGTTTGAGGTTGCTTACGTGAGCTTTTTCTTGTTTAGTGAGGTGAGCCTGTATTGCGATGAATTTCCCTCTTAGGACTGCTTTTGCTGCATCCCAAATGATTTGGTATGTCGTGTTCTCATTTTCATTTGTCTCCAGATAATATTTGATTTCTTCTTTAATTTCTTCAATGATCCATTGTTTGTTGAGAAGCGTGTTGTTTAGTCTCCACATTTTTGCACCTTTCTCTGCTTTTTTCTTGTAGTTGATTTCTAGTTTAATAGCGTTATGATCAGAAAAGATGCTTGATATTATTTCAACTCTCTTGTATTTATTGATGTTTGCTTTGGTTCCCAAAATATGGTCAATCCTTGAGAATGTTCCATGTGCACTTGAGAAGAATGTGTAACCTGCTGTTTTTGGATGAAGTGTTCTATATATATCTATTAAGTCCATCTGGTCTAATTTTTCATTTAATTCTATTATTTCCTTGTTGATTTTCTGTCTGGATGTTCTGTCCATTGGTGTTAATGGTGTGTTGAGGTCCCCTACTATTATTGTATTGTTGTTGATGTCTTCTTTTAGTTCTATTAAGAGTTGCTTTACAAATTTTGGTGCTCCTGTGTTGGGTGCATATATATTTATAAGTGTTATGTCTTCTTGGTGGAGAGTCCCTTTTATCATTATATACTGTCCCTCTTTATCTTTCTTTATCTGTTTTGCTTTGAAATCTACCTTGTCTGATATTAGTATAGCGACACCTGCTTTCTTTTGTTCATTATTAGCTTGGAGTATTGTTATCCATCCCTTCACTCTGAGTCTGTGTTTGTCTTTGGGGCTGAGGTGTGTTTCCTGGAGGCAGCATATTGTTGGATCTTGTTCTTTGATCCATCCTGCCACTCTGTGTCTTTTGATTGGGGAGTTCAATCCATTTACATTTAGAGTGATTATTGAGACGTGGGGGCCTACCACTCCCATTTTGTGTCTTGTTTTCCGGTTTTCTTCAGTTTCCTTTGTTTCTCGTCCCATGGTTTAATCTGTTCTGATGTAGAGCTACTACTCTCTGTTGTTGTCCTTCTACTTATCTCCTCTGCTCTTGGTTTTGTAGCCCCTTTCCTTTTTTGGATTTTTCAGGAAAGAGGGTTTTCCTGAGGATTTCCTGAAGAGGAGGTTTTGTGGCAATGAACTCCCTTAATTTTTGTTTGTCTGGGAAAGTTTTTATTTCTCCATCGTATTTGAAGGATATTTTCGCTGGGTAGAGAATTCTCGGCTGTAGATTTTTGTCCTTCAGATTTTTGAATATATCATTCCACTCTCTTCTAGCCTGTAAAGTTTCTGCTGAGAAATCTGCTGATAGCCTGATGGGGGTTCCTTTGTAGGTTAGTTTCTTTTGCCTGGCTGTCCTTAATATTTTCTCCTTGTCGTTGACTCTTGCTAGCTTCACTACTATATGCCGTGGAGTTGGTCTTCTTGCATTGATAAAGTTTGGAGATCTATTGGCTTCTGTCACCTGAAGATCCATCTCCCTCACCAGATTTGGGAAGTTCTCAGCCATTATTTCTTTGAATAGGTTTTCTGCCCCTTTCTCCTTCTCTTCTCCCTCTGGTATACCTATAATCCTTACGTTGCATCTCCTAATTGTGTCTGATAATTCTCGGAGAGTTTCTTCATTTCTTTTAAGTCTTGCTTCTCTCTCCTCCTCTGCCTGCAACAATTCTATATTGCCATCTTCCAAATTGCTAATTCTTTCCTCCATATTATCGGCCCTACTGTTCAGAGCATCTAGATTTTTCTTAATCTCCTCTATTGTGTTCTTCATTTCCAATATTTCTGTTTGGTTCTTCTTTATCGTATCAAACTCTTTTGTGACATAGCTCCTGAACTCGTTGAGTTGTCGGTCAGAATTCTCTCTTAACTCATTGAGAATCTTAATGATGGCTGTTTTGAAGTCATCGTCATTTAGGTTATACATCTCATTTTCTTTGGGATTGTTTTCTGTGTATTTGTTGCTTTCTTTCTGTTCTGGAGATTTGATGTATTTTTTCATATTGCTTGATGTTGTTGATTTGTGCCTCCGCATGGAGATAGAGTTTAGTTGCTCCTTTCACTTGTTTCAGCTGCTGCGGTGGGAGGAGCAGCTGTTTATATTTCACCAACCAGGAACCCTGTCCGTAGTTGCTAACTGGGCCTGGGCCCCTCTTCGTAGCCACAGTGGCCCTTTGGATTCCCTCCTCTGCTGTGGGGGCCGTCACAGGGGGGCTTCAGGCTGCAGGTGCCTACTGTTGCAGCCCACCTAGATGTGCTCTCTCCTTGGGGTCTGCAACGGTGTTATGGGCTTTTCCAGCAGCCAGGGGTGGGATCACTTATATTTGTCGCTCCGTTGCTGTCGGCACCCACCAAATCTCACTTGTCCTCTATAGGTCGCAGGAGAGCTATTGGCATCTTCTACAGTCTGTGGTTAGTACACCTAGTTATGCTGCTTTTGCCCTGGGGTCTTCCAGCCTTGTGGCTGGCGGCTGGGTGCCTTCTACTGGTGCTGTGCAGAGGCTTTCCCTAAGGCTGCTGTAAGCCTGTAGGGTTTCCCCCTAGGCTACTAAGCTGGGTCTCTGGAACTCTCTCCAGCCCCAGTCCTCTCCGAGATCTCCGGCAATCCCTAGACCCACGGGGCGGGCAATGGCAGCTGGGGGTCGCCCCGCCCTCAGGGCTTCTCTCCTGGCCTCTCCCGGAGCCGTGAATGCTGGGCGTGGCCCCTCTGCCAATGACAGACAGGGAGTTTTGTCTGCTGCCCAGCGGAGCTCCAGCGCTTCCCCTCCGGGTCGCAGAACCGGCCTTTGAAAATTCCCCCGGCCCCGGTCCTCTCCGAGATCTCCGGCAATCCCTAGCCTCACGGGGTGGGCAACGGCAGCTGGGGGTCGCCCCGCCCTCAGGGCTTCTCTCCGGGCCTCTGCCGGAGCCGTGAATGCTCAGCGTGGCCCCTCTGCTAATAGCAAACAGAGAGTTTTGTCTGCTGCCTGGGCGGAGCTCCAGCGCTTCCCCTCCGGGTCGCAGGACCGGCCTTTTGAAAGTTCCCCCCGCCCCGGTCTTCTCCGAGATCTCCGGCAATCCCTAGCCCCACGGGGCGGGCAACGGCAGCTGGGGGTCGCCCCGCCCTCAGGGCTTCTCTCCGGGCCTCTGCCGGAGCGTGAATGCTGGGCGTGGCCCCTCTGCTAACCGCAGGCAGAGGGTTTTGTCTGCTGCCTGGGCGGAGCTCCGGCGCTTCCCCTCCGGGTCGCAGGACCGGCCTTTGAAAATTCCCCCGGCCCCGGTCCTCTCCGAGATCTCCGGCAATCCCTAGCCTCACGGGGTGGGCAACGGCAGCTGGGGGTCGCCCCGCCCTCAGGGCTTCGCTCCGGGCCTCTCCCGGAGCCGTGAATGCTCAGCGTGGCCCCTCTGCTAATGGCAGACAGAGAGTTTTGTCTGCTGACCGGGCGGAGCTCCGGCGCTTGCCCTCCGGGTCGCAGGACCGGCCTTTGAAAATTCCCCCCGCCCCGGTCCTCTCCGAGATCTCCGGCAATCCCTAGTCCCACGGGGCGGGCAACGGCAGCTGGGAGATCTCCGTGCCCTCCGTGTCTCTCTCTGGGACCCTCCGGGCGCCCCGAGCACCAGGCTGGATCCCCCCGCCAATGGCGGGGAGAGACTCTCCCCGCGGGCTCAGGTGTGCAACTCCAAAGTTTCCCTCTGCGTTTAGGAGTAATTGCAGGGGGTTTAGGTAGGGTTCTGGTCACCTGTTTCCACCGTCGCTCCTCTGTTGTGTTCTCGCTCCTGCCCTAGACGTGCGTGGATCCTCTGGGGGCATCCGTTGGAAGAAAGCCGCTTGCGGGTACCAGGCTGCCCGTCGGGGTCGGAGAGCCCTCACCTATTTCCACATCCTCCCGGAGGAAAGTCCATCCGCCTTCCGATGTATAGTCGCGTGGGTGTCTCAGACGTCCTGAGATGCTGTCTGGATATCCTTTGTCAAGCGATAAGTGTCCAAATAATTGTAGACTCGAAGGGCGAGAGACAAAGAGGACTACTCACGGCGCCATCTTGGCTCCTCCCCTCAGGGTTGCTTTTTGACCGGGTCTCCTCGCCATTGTATTTTTCTATTTCACTTTTTTTGCATAAAGATTGCCACCTGAGCTAGCCTCTGTTGCCCATCTTCTTCGGTTTCAGAGGGTAGATTTCTCAGTGTTTCATGTTCGCCAGCTCTCCACGCCCTTGCGTCTTTTTTTTTTTCTGCTTAAAGGTTGCAACCTGAGCTAGCTTCTTTTGCCCATGTTCGTCAGTTTCAGAGGGTGGATTTCTCCGTGTTGCTTTTTCCCCAGTTCTCCACGCCCTTGTGTGTTTCTTTTGCTTAACGATTGCCACCTGAGGTAGCCTCTGTTGCCCATCCTCGTCAGTTTCAGAGGGTAGATATATCAGGGTTGCTTTTTCCCCAGGTCTCCACGCCCTTGTGTGTTTCTTTTGCTTAAAGTTTGCCACCTGAAGCCAGCCTCTCTTGCCCATCTTCCTCAGTTTCAGAGGGTAGATATTTCAGGGTTGCTTTTTCCCCAGGTCTCCACGCCTTTGGGTCTTGCTTCTGCTTAACGATTGCCACCTGAGGTAGCCTCTGTTGCCCTTGTTCCTCAGTTTCAGAGGGTGGATTTCTCCGTGTTGCTTTTTCCCCAGGTCTCCACGCCCTTGTGTGTTTCTTTTGCTTAACGATTGCCACCTGAGGTAGCCTCTGTTGCCCATCCTCGTCAGTTTCAGAGGGTGGATTTCTCCCTGTTGCTTTTTCCCCAGGTCTCCACGCCCTTGTGTGTTCCTTTTGCTTAAACTTTGCCACCTGAAGCCAGACTCTCTTGCCCATCTTCCTCAGTTTCAGAGGGTAGATATTTCAGGGTTGCTTTTTCCCCAGGTCTCCACGCCTTTGGGTTTTGTTTTTGCTTAACGATTGCCACCTGGTCTAGCCTCTCTTGCCCATCTTCCTCAGTTTCAGAGGGTGGATTTCTCCGTGTTGCTTTTTCCCCAGGTCTCCACGCCCTTGTGTGTTTCTTTTGCTTAACGATTGCCACCTGAGGTAGCCTCTGTTGCCCATCCTCGTCAGTTTCAGAGGGTAGATTTCTCAGTGCTGCTTTTTCCCCAGGTCTCCACGCCCTCGTGTGTTTCTTTTGCTTAAAGTTTGTCACCTGAAGCCAGCCTCTCTTGCCCATCTTCCTCAGTTTCAGAGGGTAGATATTTCAGCGTTGCTTTTTCCCCAGGTCTTCACACCTTAGTGTTTTGTTTTTGCTTAACGATTGCCACCTGGGCTAGCCTCTGTTTCCCATCTTCCTCAGTTTCAGAGGGTTGATATTTCAGGGTTGCTTTTTCCCCAGGTCTCCACGCCCTTGTGTGTTTCTTTTGCTTAACGATTGCCACCTGACCTAGCCTCTGTTGCCCATCCTCGTCAGTTTCAGAGGGTAGATTTCTCCGTGTTGCTTTTTCCCCAGGTGTCCACGCCCTTGTGTGTTGCTTTTGCTTAAACTTTGCCACCTGAAGCCAGACTCTCTTGCACATCTTCCTCAGTTTCAGAGGGTAGATATTTCAGGGTTGCTTTTTCCCCAGGTCTCCACGCCTTTGAGTTTTGTTTTTGCTTAACGATTGCCACCTGGGCTAGCCTCTCTTGCCCATCTTCCTCAGTTTTAGAGGGTGGATTTCTCCGTGTTGCTTTTTCCCCAGGTCTCCACGCCCTTGTGTGTTTCTTTTGCTTAAAGATTGCCACCTGAGCTAGCCTCTGTTGCCCATCTTCGTCCGTTTCAGAGGGTGGATTTCTCAGTGTTGCCTTTTCGCCAGCTCCCCACGCCCTTGTGTGTTTCTTTTGCTTAAAGATTGTCACCTGAGCTAGGCACTGTTGCCCTGCTTCCTCAGTTTCAGAGGGTACCTTTTTCAGGGTTGCTTTTTGACCGGGTCTCCTCGCCATTGTATTTTTCTATTTTCTTTTTTTTGCTTAAAGATTGCCACCTGAGCTAGCCTCTGTTGCCCATCTTCTTCGGTTTCAGAGGGTAGATTTGTCAGTGTTTCTTTTTCGCCAGCTCTCCACGCCCTTGCGTCTTTTTTTTTTTTCTGCTTAAAGGTTGCAACCTGAGCTAGCTTCTTTTGCCCATGTTCGTCAGTTTCAGAGGGTGGATTTCTCCGTGTTGCTTTTTCCCCAGGTCTCCACGCCCTTGTGTGTTTCTTTTGCTTACCGATTGCCACCTGAGGTAGCCTCTGTTGCCCATCCACGTCAGTTTCAGAGGGTAGATATTTCAGGGTTGCTTTTTCCCCAGGTCTCCACGCCTTTGGGTTTTGTTTTTGCTTAACGATTGCCACCTGAGGTAGCCTCTCTTGCCCATCGTCCTGAGTTTCAGAGGGTGGATTTCTCCGTGTTGCTTTTTCCCCAGGTCTCCACGCCCTTGTGTGTTTCTTTTGCTTCACGATTGCCACCTGAGGTAGCCTCTGTTGCCCATCCTCGTCAGTTTCAGAGGGTGGATTTCTCCCTGTTGCTTTTTCCCCAGGTCTCCACGCCCTTGTGTGTTTCTTTTGCTTAAAGTTTGCCACCTGAAGCCAGCCTCTCTTGCCCATCTTCCTCAGTTTCAGAGGGTAGATATTTCAGGGTTGCTTTTTCCCCAGGTCTCCACGCCTTTGGGTTTTGTTTTTGCTTAACGATTGCCACCTGAGGTAGCCTCTGTTTCCCATCTTCCTCAATTTCAGAGGGTTGATATTTCAGGGTTGCTTTTTCCCCAGGTCTCCACGCCCTTGTGTGTTTCTTTTGCTTAACGATTGCCACCTGACCTAGCCTCTCTTGCCCATCTTCCTCAGTTTCAGAGGGTAGATATTTCAGGGTTGCTTTTTACCCAGGTCTCCACGCTTTTGGGTTTTGTTTTTGCTTAACGATTGCCACCTGAGTTAGCCTCTGTTGCCCATCTTCCTCAGTTTCAGAGGGTGGATTTCTCAGTGTTGCTTTTTACCCAGGTCTCCACGCCCTTGTGTGTTTCTTTTGCTTAAAGATTGCCACCTGAGCTAGCCTCTGTTGCCCATCTTCGTCCGTTTCAGAGGGTAGATTTCTCAGTGTTGCCTTTTCGCCAGCTCCCCACGCCCTTGTGTGTTTCTTTTGCTTAAAGATTGTCACCTGAGCTAGGCACTGTTGCCCTGCTTCCTCAGTTTCAGAGGGTACCTTTTTCAGGGTAGCTTTTTGACCGGGTCTCCTCGCCATTGTATTTTTCTATTTCACTTTTTTTGCATAAAGATTGCCACCTGAGCTAGCCTCTGTTGCCCATCTTCTTCGGTTTCAGAGGGTAGATTTCTCAGTGTTTCATGTTCGCCAGCTCTCCACGCCCTTGCGTCTTTTTTTTTTTCTGCTTAAAGGTTGCAACCTGAGCTAGCTTCTTTTGCCCATGTTCGTCAGTTTCAGAGGGTGGATTTCTCCGTGTTGCTTTTTCCCCAGGTCTCCACGCCCTTGTGTGTTTCTTTTGCTTAACGATTGCCACCTGAGGTAGCCTCTGTTGCCCATCCTCGTCAGTTTCAGAGGGTAGATATATCAGGGTTGCTTTTTCCCCAGGTCTCCACGCCCTTGTGTGTTTCTTTTGCTTAAAGTTTGCCACCTGAAGCCAGCCTCTCTTGCCCATCTTCCTCAGTTTCAGAGGGTAGATATTTCAGGGTTGCTTTTTCCCCAGGTCTCCACGCCTTTGGGTCTTGCTTCTGCTTAACGATTGCCACCTGAGGTAGCCTCTGTTGCCCTTGTTCCTCAGTTTCAGAGGGTGGATTTCTCCGTGTTGCTTTTTCCCCAGGTCTCCACGCCCTTGTGTGTTTCTTTTGCTTCACGATTGCCACCTGAGGTAGCCTCTGTTGCCCATCCTCGTCAGTTTCAGAGGGTGGATTTCTCCCTGTTGCTTTTTCCCCAGGTCTCCACGCCCTTGTGTGTTCCTTTTGCTTAAACTTTGCCACCTGAAGCCAGACTCTCTTGCCCATCTTCCTCAGTTTCAGAGGGTAGATATTTCAGGGTTGCTTTTTCCCCAGGTCTCCACGCCTTTGGGTTTTGTTTTTGCTTAACGATTGCCACCTGGGCTAGCCTCTGTTTCCCATCTTCCTCAGTTTCAGAGGGTTGATATTTCAGGGTTGCTTTTTCCCCAGGTCTCCACGCCCTTGTGTGTTTCTTTTGCTTAACGATTGCCACCTGACCTAGCCTCTGTTGCCCATCCTCGTCAGTTTCAGAGGGTAGATTTCTCCGTGTTGCTTTTTCCCCAGGTCTCCACGCCCTTGTGTGTTTCTTTTGCTTAACGTTTGCCACCTGAAGACAGCCTCTCTTGCCCATCTTCCTCAGTTTCAGAGGGTAGATATTTCAGGGTTGCTTTTTACCCAGGTCTCCACGCTTTTGGGTTTTGTTTTTGCTTAACGATTGCCACCTGAGGTAGCCTCTGTTGCCCATCTTCCTCAGTTTCAGAGGGTGGATTTCTCAGTGTTGCTTTTTACCCAGGTCTCCACGCCCTTGTGTGTTTCTTTTGCTTAAAGATTGCCACCTGAGCTAGCCTCTGTTGCCCATCTTCGTCCGTTTCAGAGGGTGGATTTCTCAGTGTTGCCTTTTCGCCAGCTCCCCACGCCCTTGTGTGTTTCTTTTGCTTAAAGATTGTCACCTGAGCTAGGCACTGTTGCCCTGCTTCCTCAGTTTCAGAGGGTACCTTTTTCAGGGTAGCTTTTTGACCGGGTCTCCTCGCCATTGTATTTTTCTATTTCACTTTTTTTGCATAAAGATTGCCACCTGAGCTAGCCTCTGTTGCCCATCTTCTTCGGTTTCAGAGGGTAGATTTCTCAGTGCTGCTTTTTCCCCAGGTCTCCACGCCCTTGTGTGTTTCTTTTGCTTAAAGTTTGCCACCTGAAGCCAGCCTCTCTTGCCCATCTTCCTCAGTTTCAGAGGGTAGATATTTCAGGGTTGCTTTTTCCCCAGGTCTCCACGCCTTTGGGTTTTGTTTTTGCTTAACGATTGCCACCTGAGGTAGCCTCTCTTGCCCATCGTCCTGAGTTTCAGAGGGTGGATTTCTCCGTGTTGCTTTTTCCCCAGGTCTCCACGCCCTTGTGTGTTTCTTTTGCTTCACGATTGCCACCTGAGGTAGCCTCTGTTGCCCATCCTCGTCAGTTTCAGAGGGTGGATTTCTCCCTGTTGCTTTTTCCCCAGGTCTCCACGCCCTTGTGTGTTTCTTTTGCTTAAAGTTTGCCACCTGAAGCCAGCCTCTCTTGCCCATCTTCCTCAGTTTCAGAGGGTAGATATTTCAGGGTTGCTTTTTCCCCAGGTCTCCACGCCTTTGGGTTTTGTTTTTGCTTAACGATTGCCACCTGAGGTAGCCTCTCTTGCCCATCTTCCTCAGTTTCAGAGGGTGGATTTCTCCGTGTTGCTCTTTCCACAGGTCTCCACGCACTTGTGTGTTTCTTTTGCTTAACGATTGCCACCTGAGGTAGCCTCTGTTGCCCATCCTCGTCAGTTTCAGAGGGTAGATTTCTCAGTGCTGCTTTTTCCCCAGGTCTCCACGCCCTCGTGTGTTTCTTTTGCTTAAAGTTTCTCACCTGAAGCCAGCCTCTCTTGCCCATCTTCCTCAGTTTCAGAGGGTAGATATTTCAGCGTTGCTTTTTCCCCAGGTCTTCACACCTTAGTGTTTTGTTTTTGCTTAACGATTGCCACCTGGGCTAGCCTCTGTTTCCCATCTTCCTCAGTTTCAGAGGGTTGATATTTCAGGGTTGCTTTTTCCCCAGGTCTCCACGCCCTTGTGTGTTTCTTTTGCTTAACGATTGCCACCTGACCTAGCCTCTGTTGCCCATCCTCGTCAGTTTCAGAGGGTAGATTTCTCCGTGTTGCTTTTTCCCCAGGTCTCCACGCCCTTGTGTGTTTCTTTTGCTTAACGTTTGCCACCTGAAGCCAGCCTCTCTTGCCCATCTTCCTCAGTTTCAGAGGGTAGATATTTCAGGGTTGCTTTTTACCCAGGTCTCCACGCTTTTGGGTTTTGTTTTTGCTTAACGATTGCCACCTGAGGTAGCCTCTGTTGCCCATCTTCTTCGGTTTCAGAGGGTAGATTTCTCAGTGTTTCATGTTCGCCAGCTCTCCACGCCCTTGCGTCTTTTTTTTTTTCTGCTTAAAGGTTGCAACCTGAGCTAGCTTCTTTTGCCCATGTTCGTCAGTTTCAGAGGGTGGATTTCTCCGTGTTGCTTTTTCCCCAGGTCTCCACGCCCTTGTGTGTTTCTTTTGCTTAACGATTGCCACCTGAGGTAGCCTCTGTTGCTCATCCTCGTCAGTTTCAGAGGGTAGATATATCAGGGTTGCTTTTTCCCCAGGTCTCCACGCCCTTGTGTGTTTCTTTTGCTTAAAGTTTGCCACCTGAAGCCAGCCTCTCTTGCCCATCTTCCTCAGTTTCAGAGGGTAGATATTTCAGGGTTGCTTTTTCCCCAGGTCTCCACGCCTTTGGGTCTTGCTTCTGCTTAACGATTGCCACCTGAGGTAGCCTCTGTTGCCCTTGTTCCTCAGTTTCAGAGGGTGGATTTCTCCGTGTTGCTTTTTCCCCAGGTCTCCACGCCCTTGTGTGTTTCTTTTGCTTAACGATTGCCACCTGAGGTAGCCTCTGTTGCCCATCCTCGTCAGTTTCAGAGGGTGGATTTGTCCCTGTTGCTTTTTCCCCAGGTCTCCACGCCCTTGTGTGTTCCTTTTGCTTAAACTTTGCCACCTGAAGCCAGACTCTCTTGCCCATCTTCCTCAGTTTCAGAGGGTAGATATTTCAGGGTTGCTTTTTCCCCAGGTCTCCACGCCTTTGGGTTTTGTTTTTGCTTAACGATTGCCACCTGGGCTAGCCTCTCTTGCCCATCTTCCTCAGTTTCAGAGGGTGGATTTCTCCGTGTTGCTTTTTCCCCAGGTCTCCACGTCCTTGTGTGTTTCTTTTGCTTAACGATTGCCACCTGAGGTAGCCTCTGTTGCCCATCCTCGTCAGTTTCAGAGGGTAGATTTCTCAGTGCTGCTTTTTCCCCAGGTCTCCACGCCCTCGTGTGTTTCTTTTGCTTAAAGTTTGTCACCTGAAGCCAGCCTCTCTTGCCCATCTTCCTCAGTTTCAGAGGGTAGATATTTCAGCGTTGCTTTTTCCCAAGGTCTTCACACCTTAGTGTTTTGTTTTTGCTTAACGATTGCCACCTGGGCTAGCCTCTGTTTCCCATCTTCCTCAGTTTCAGAGGGTTGATATTTCAGGGTTGCTTTTTCCCCAGGTCTCCACGCCCTTGTGTGTTTCTTTTGCTTAACGATTGCCACCTGACCTAGCCTCTGTTGCCCATCCTCGTCAGTTTCAGAGGGTAGATTTCTCCGTGTTGCTTTGTCCCCAGGTCTCCACGCCCTTGTGTGTTTCTTTTGCTTAACGTTTGCCACCTGAAGCCAGCCTCTCTTGCCCATCTTCCTCAGTTTCAGAGGGTAGATATTTCAGGGTTGCTTTTTACCCAGGTCTCCACGCTTTTGGGTTTTGTTTTTGCTTAACGATTGCCACCTGAGGTAGCCTCTGTTGCCCATCTTCCTCAGTTTCAGAGGGTGGATTTCTCAGTGTTGCTTTTTACCCAGGTCTCCACGCCCTTGTGTGTTTCTTTTGCTTAAAGATTGCCACCTGAGCTAGCCTCTGTTGCCCATCTTCGTCCATTTCAGAGGGTGGATTTCTCAGTGTTGCCTTTTCGCCAGCTCCCCACGCCCTTGTGTGTTTCTTTTGCTTAAAGATTGTCACCTGAGCTAGGCACTGTTGCCCTGCTTCCTCAGTTTCAGAGGGTACCTTTTTCAGGGTAGCTTTTTGACCGGGTCTCCTCGCCATTGTATTTTTCTATTTCACTTTTTTTGCATAAAGATTGCCACCTGAGCTAGCCTCTGTTGCCCATCTTCTTCGGTTTCAGAGGGTAGATTTCTCAGTGTTTCTTTTTCGCCAGCTCTCCAAGCCCTTGCGTCTTTTTTTTTTTTCTGCTTAAAGGTTGCAACCTGAGCTAGCTTCTTTTGCCCATGTTCGTCAGTTTCAGAGGGTGGATTTCTCCGTGTTGCTTTTTCCCCAGGTCTCCACGCCCTTGTGTGTTTCTTTTGCTTAACGATTGCCACCTGAGGTAGCCTCTGTTGCCCATCCTCGTCAGTTTCAGAGGGTAGATTTCTCAGTGCTGCTTTTTCCCCAGGTCTCCACGCCCTTGTGTGTTTCTTTTGCTTAAAGTTTGCCACCTGAAGCCAGCCTCTCTTGCCCATCTTCCTCAGTTTCAGAGGGTAGATATTTCAGGGTTGCTTTTTCCCCAGGTCTCCACGCCTTTGGGTTTTGTTTTTGCTTAACGATTGCCACCTGAGGTAGCCTCTCTTGCCCATCGTCCTGAGTTTCAGAGGGTGGATTTCTCCGTGTTGCTTTTTCCCCAGGTCTCCACGCCCTTGTGTGTTTCTTTTGCTTCACGATTGCCACCTGAGGTAGCCTCTGTTGCCCATCCTCGTCAGTTTCAGAGGGTGGATTTCTCCCTGTTGCTTTTTCCCCAGGTCTCCACGCCCTTGTGTGTTCCTTTTGCTCAAACTTTGCCACCTGAAGCCAGACTCTCTTGCCCATCTTCCTCAGTTTCAGAGGGTAGATATTTCAGGGTTGCTTTTTCCCCAGGTCTCCACGCCTTTGGGTTTTGTTTTTGCTTAACGATTGCCACCTGGGCTAGCCTCTCTTGCCCATCTTCCTCAATTTCAGAGGGTGGATTTCTCCGTGTTGCTTTTTCCCCAGGTCTCCACGCCCTTGTGTGTTTCTTTTGCTTAACGATTGCCACCTGAGGTAGCCTCTGTTGCCCATCCTCGTCAGTTTCAGAGGGTAGATTTCTCATTGCTGCTTTTTCCCCACGTCTCCACGCCCTTGTGTGTTTCTTTTGCTTAAAGTTTGTCACCTGAAGCCAGCCTCTCTTGCCCATCTTCCTCAGTTTCAGAGGGTAGATATTTCAGCGTTGCTTTTTCCCCAGGTCTTCACACCTTAGTGTTTTGTTTTTGCTTAACGATTGCCACCTGGGCTAGCCTCTGTTTCCCATCTTCCTCAGTTTCAGAGGGTTGATATTTCAGGGTTGCTTTTTCCCCAGGTCTCCACGCCCTTGTGTGTTTCTTTTGCTTAACGATTGCCACCTGACCTAGCCTCTGTTGCCCATCCTCGTCAGTTTCAGAGGGTAGATTTCTCCGTGTTGCTTTTTCCCCAGGTCTCCACGCCCTTGTGTGTTTCTTTTGCTTAACGTTTGCCACCTGAAGACAGCCTCTCTTGCCCATCTTCCTCAGTTTCAGAGGGTAGATATTTCAGGGTTGCTTTTTACCCAGGTCTCCACGCTTTTGGGTTTTGTTTTTGCTTAACGATTGCCACCTGAGGTAGCCTCTGTTGCCCATCTTCCTCAGTTTCAGAGGGTGGATTTCTCAGTGTTGCTTTTTACCCAGGTCTCCACGCCCTTGTGTGTTTCTTTTGCTTAAAGATTGCCACCTGAGCTAGCCTCTGTTGCCCATCTTCGTCCGTTTCAGAGGGTGGATTTCTCAGTGTTGCCTTTTCGCCAGCTCCCCACGCCCTTGTGTGTTTCTTTTGCTTAAAGATTGTCACCTGAGCTAGGCACTGTTGCCCTGCTTCCTCAGTTTCAGAGGGTACCTTTTTCAGGGTAGCTTTTTGACCGGGTCTCCTCGCCATTGTATTTTTCTATTTCACTTTTTTTGCATAAAGATTGCCACCTGAGCTAGCCTCTGTTGCCCATCTTCTTCGGTTTCAGAGGGTAGATTTCTCAGTGCTGCTTTTTCCCCAGGTCTCCACGCCCTTGTGTGTTTCTTTTGCTTAAAGTTTGCCACCTGAAGCCAGCCTCTCTTGCCCATCTTCCTCAGTTTCAGAGGGTAGATATTTCAGGGTTGCTTTTTCCCCAGGTCTCCACGCCTTTGGGTTTTGTTTTTGCTTAACGATTGCCACCTGAGGTAGCCTCTCTTGCCCATCGTCCTGAGTTTCAGAGGGTGGATTTCTCCGTGTTGCTTTTTCCCCAGGTCTCCACGCCCTTGTGTGTTTCTTTTGCTTCACGATTGCCACCTGAGGTAGCCTCTGTTGCCCATCCTCGTCAGTTTCAGAGGGTGGATTTCTCCCTGTTGCTTTTTCCCCAGGTCTCCACGCCCTTGTGTGTTTCTTTTGCTTAAAGTTTGCCACCTGAAGCCAGCCTCTCTTGCCCATCTTCCTGAGTTTCAGAGGGTAGATATTTCAGGGTTGCTTATTCCCCAGGTCTCCACGCCTTTGGGTTTTGTTTTTGCTTAACGATTGCCACCTGAGGTAGCCTCTCTTGCCCATCTTCCTCAGTTTCAGAGGGTGGATTTCTCCGTGTTGCTCTTTCCACAGGTCTCCACGCACTTGTGTGTTTCTTTTGCTTAACGATTGCCACCTGAGGTAGCCTCTGTTGCCCATCTTCGTCAGTTTCAGAGGGTAGATTTCTCAGTGCTGCTTTTTCCCCACGTCTCCACGCCCTCGTGTGTTTCTTTTGCTTAAAGTTTGTCACCTGAAGCCAGCCTCTCTTGCCCATCTTCCTCAGTTTCAGAGGGTAAATATTTCAGCGTTGCTTTTTCCCCAGGTCTTCACACCTTAGTGTTTTGTTTTTGCTTAACGATTGCCACCTGGGCTAGCCTCTGTTTCCCATCTTCCTCAGTTTCAGAGGGTTGATATTTCAGGGTTGCTTTTTCCCCAGGTCTCCACGCCCTTGTGTGTTTCTTTTGCTTAACGATTGCCACCTGACCTAGCCTCTGTTGCCCATCCTCGTCAGTTTCAGAGGGTAGATTTCTCCGTGTTGCTTTTTCCCCAGGTCTCCACGCCCTTGTGTGTTTCTTTTGCTTAACGTTTGCCACCTGAAGACAGCCTCTCTTGCCCATCTTCCTCAGTTTCAGAGGGTAGATATTTCAGGGTTGCTTTTTACCCAGGTCTCCACGCTTTTGGGTTTTGTTTTTGCTTAACGATTGCCACCTGAGGTAGCCTCTGTTGCCCATCTTCCTCAGTTTCAGAGGGTGGATTTCTCAGTGTTGCTTTTTACCCAGGTCTCCACGCCCTTGTGTGTTTCTTTTGCTTAAAGATTGCCACCTGAGCTAGCCTCTGTTGCCCATCTTCGTCCGTTTCAGAGGGTAGATTTCTCAGTGTTGCCTTTTCGCCAGCTCCCCACGCCCTTGTGTGTTTCTCTTGCTTAAAGATTGTCACCTGAGCTAGGCACTGTTGCCCTGCTTCCTCAGTTTCAGAGGGTACCTTTTTCAGGGTTGCTTTTTGACCGGGTCTCCTCGCCATTGTATTTTTCTATTTTCTTTTTTTTGCTTAAAGATTGCCACCTGAGCTAGCCTCTGTTGCCCATCTTCTTCGGTTTCAGAGGGTAGATTTGTCAGTGTTTCTTTTTCGCCAGCTCTCCACGCCCTTGCGTCTTTTTTTTTTTTCTGCTTAAAGGTTGCAACCTGAGCTAGCTTCTTTTGCCCATGTTCGTCAGTTTCAGAGGGTGGATTTCTCCGTGTTGCTTTTTCCCCAGGTCTCCACGCCCTTGTGTGTTTCTTTTGCTTAACGATTGCCACCTGAGGTAGCCTCTGTTGCCCATCCACGTCAGTTTCAGAGGGTAGATATTTCAGGGTTGCTTTTTCCCCAGGTCTCCACGCCTTTGGGTTTTGTTTTTGCTTAACGATTGCCACCTGAGGTAGCCTCTCTTGCCCATCGTCCTGAGTTTCAGAGGGTGGATTTCTCCGTGTTGCTTTTTCCCCAGGTCTCCACGCCCTTGTGTGTTTCTTTTGCTTCACGATTGCCACCTGAGGTAGCCTCTGTTGCCCATCCTCGTCAGTTTCAGAGGGTGGATTTCTCCCTGTTGCTTTTTCCCCAGGTCTCCACGCCCTTGTGTGTTTCTTTTGCTTAAAGTTTGCCACCTGAAGCCAGCCTCTCTTGCCCATCTTCCTCAGTTTCAGAGGGTAGATATTTCAGGGTTGCTTTTTCCCCAGGTCTCCACGCCTTTGGGTTTTGTTTTTGCTTAACGATTGCCACCTGAGGTAGCCTCTGTTTCCCATCTTCCTCAATTTCAGAGGGTTGATATTTCAGGGTTGCTTTTTCCCCAGGTCTCCACGCCCTTGTGTGTTTCTTTTGCTTAACGATTGCCACCTGACCTAGCCTCTCTTGCCCATCTTCCTCAGTTTCAGAGGGTAGATATTTCAGGGTTGCTTTTTACCCAGGTCTCCACGCTTTTGGGTTTTGTTTTTGCTTAACGATTGCCACCTGAGGTAGCCTCTGTTGCCCATCTTCCTCAGTTTCAGAGGGTGGATTTCTCAGTGTTGCTTTTTACCCAGGTCTCCACGCCCTTGTGTGTTTCTTTTGCTTAAAGATTGCCACCTGAGCTAGCCTCTGTTGCCCATCTTCGTCCGTTTCAGAGGGTAGATTTCTCAGTGTTGCCTTTTCGCCAGCTCCCCACGCCCTTGTGTGTTTCTTTTGCTTAAAGATTGTCACCTGAGCTAGGCACTGTTGCCCTGCTTCCTCAGTTTCAGAGGGTACCTTTTTCAGGGTAGCTTTTTGACCGGGTCTCCTCGCCATTGTATTTTTCTATTTCACTTTTTTTGCATAAAGATTGCCACCTGAGCTAGCCTCTGTTGCCCATCTTCTTCGGTTTCAGAGGGTAGATTTCTCAGTGTTTCATGTTCGCCAGCTCTCCACGCCCTTGCGTCTTTTTTTTTTTCTGCTTAAAGGTTGCAACCTGAGCTAGCTTCTTTTGCCCATGTTCGTCAGTTTCAGAGGGTGGATTTCTCCGTGTTGCTTTTTCCCCAGGTCTCCACGCCCTTGTGTGTTTCTTTTGCTTAACGATTGCCACCTGAGGTAGCCTCTGTTGCCCATCCTCGTCAGTTTCAGAGGGTAGATATATCAGGGTTGCTTTTTCCCCAGGTCTCCACGCCCTTGTGTGTTTCTTTTGCTTAAAGTTTGCCACCTGAAGCCAGCCTCTCTTGCCCATCTTCCTCAGTTTCAGAGGGTAGATATTTCAGGGTTGCTTTTTCCCCAGGTCTCCACGCCTTTGGGTCTTGCTTCTGCTTAACGATTGCCACCTGAGGTAGCCTCTGTTGCCCTTGTTCCTCAGTTTCAGAGGGTGGATTTCTCCGTGTTGCTTTTTCCCCAGGTCTCCACGCCCTTGTGTGTTTCTTTTGCTTCACGATTGCCACCTGAGGTAGCCTCTGTTGCCCATCCTCGTCAGTTTCAGAGGGTGGATTTCTCCCTGTTGCTTTTTCCCCAGGTCTCCACGCCCTTGTGTGTTCCTTTTGCTTAAACTTTGCCACCTGAAGCCAGACTCTCTTGCCCATCTTCCTCAGTTTCAGAGGGTAGATATTTCAGGGTTGCTTTTTCCCCAGGTCTCCACGCCTTTGGGTTTTGTTTTTGCTTAACGATTGCCACCTGGGCTAGCCTCTGTTTCCCATCTTCCTCAGTTTCAGAGGGTGGATTTCTCCGTGTTGCTTTTTCCCCAGGTCTCCACGCCCTTGTGTGTTTCTTTTGCTTAACGATTGCCACCTGAGGTAGCCTCTGTTGCCCATCCTCGTCAGTTTCAGAGGGTAGATTTCTCAGTGCTGCTTTTTCCCCAGGTCTCCACGCCCTCGTGTGTTTCTTTTGCTTAAAGTTTGTCACCTGAAGCCAGCCTCTCTTGCCCATCTTCCTCAGTTTCAGAGGGTAGATATTTCAGTGTTGCTTTTTCCCCAGGTCTTCACACCTTAGTGTTTTGTTTTTGCTTAACGATTGCCACCTGGGCTAGCTTCTGTTTCCCATCTTCCTCAGTTTCAGAGGGTTGATATTTCAGGGTTGCTTTTTCCCCAGGTCTCCACGCCCTTGTGTGTTTCTTTTGCTTAACGATTGCCACCTGACCTGGCCTCTCTTGCCCATCCTCGTCAGTTTCAGAGGGTAGATTTCTCCGTGTTGCTTTTTCCCCAGGTCTCCACGCCCTTGTGTGTTTCTTTTGCTTAACGTTTGCCACCTGAAGACAGCCTCTCTTGCCCATCTTCCTCAGTTTCAGAGGGTAGATATTTCAGGGTTGCTTTTTACCCAGGTCTCCACGCTTTTGGGTTTTGTTTTTGCTTAACGATTGCCACCTGAGGTAGCCTCTGTTGCCCATCTTCCTCAGTTTCAGAGGGTGGATTTCTCAGTGTTGCTTTTTACCCAGGTCTCCACGCCCTTGTGTGTTTCTTTTGCTTAAATATTGCCACCTGAGCTAGCCTCTGTTGCCCATCTTCGTCCGTTTCAGAGGGTGGATTTCTCAGTGTTGCCTTTTCGCCAGCTCCCCACGCCCTTGTGTGTTTCTTTTGCTTAAAGATTGTCACCTGAGCTAGGCACTGTTGCCCTGCTTCCTCAGTTTCAGAGGGTACCTTTTTCAGGGTAGCTTTTTGACCGGGTCTCCTCGCCATTGTATTTTTCTATTTCACTTTTTTTGCATAAAGATTGCCACCTGAGCTAGCCTCTGTTGCCCATCTTCTTCGGTTTCAGAGGGTAGATTTCTCAGTGCTGCTTTTTCCCCAGGTCTCCACGCCCTTGTGTGTTTCTTTTGCTTAAAGTTTGCCACCTGAAGCCAGCCTCTCTTGCCCATCTTCCTCAGTTTCAGAGGGTAGATATTTCAGGGATGCTTTTTCCCCAGGTCTCCACGCCTTTGGGTTTTGTTTTTGCTTAACGATTGCCACCTGAGGTAGCCTCTCTTGCCCATCGTCCTGAGTTTCAGAGGGTGGATTTCTCCGTGTTGCTTTTTCCCCAGGTCTCCACGCCCTTGTGTGTTTCTTTTGCTTCACGATTGCCACCTGAGGTAGCCTCTGTTGCCCATCCTCGTCAGTTTCAGAGGGTGGATTTCTCCCTGTTGCTTTTTCCCCAGGTCTCCACGCCCTTGTGTGTTTCTTTTGCTTAAAGTTTGCCACCTGAAGCCAGCCTCTCTTGCCCATCTTCCTCAGTTTCAGAGGGTAGATATTTCAGGGTTGCTTTTTCCCCAGGTCTCCACGCCTTTGGGTTTTGTTTTTGCTTAACGATTGCCACCTGAGGTAGCCTCTCTTGCCCATCTTCCTCAGTTTCAGAGGGTGGATTTCTCCGTGTTGCTCTTTCCACAGGTCTCCACGCACTTGTGTGTTTCTTTTGCTTAACGATTGCCACCTGAGGTACCCTCTGTTGCCCATCCTCGTCAGTTTCAGAGGGTAGATTTCTCAGTGCTGCTTTTTCCCCACGTCTCCACGCCCTCGTGTGTTTCTTTTGCTTAAAGTTTGTCACCTGAAGCCAGCCTCTCTTGCCCATCTTCCTCAGTTTCAGAGGGTAGATATTTCAGCGTTGCTTTTTCCCCAGGTCTTCACACCTTAGTGTTTTGTTTTTGCTTAACGATTGCCACCTGGGCTAGCCTCTGTTTCCCATCTTCCTCAGTTTCAGAGGGTTGATATTTCAGGGTTGCTTTTTCCCCAGGTCTCCACGCCCTTGTGTGTTTCTTTTGCTTAACGATTGCCACCTGACCTAGCCTCTGTTGCCCATCCTCGTCAGTTTCAGAGGGTAGATTTCTCCGTGTTGCTTTTTCCCCAGGTCTCCACGCCCTTGTGTGTTTCTTTTGGTTAACGTTTGCCACCTGAAGCAAGCCTCTCTTGCCCATCTTCCTCAGTTTCGAAGGGTAGATATTTCAGGGTTGCTTTTTACCCAGGACTCCACGCTTTTGGGTTTTGTTTTTGCTTAACGATTGCCACCTGAGGTAGCCTCTGTTGCCCATCTTCTTCGGTTTCAGAGGGTAGATTTCTCAGTGTTTCATGTTCGCCAGCTCTCCACGCCCTTGCGTCTTTTTTTTTTTCTGCTTAAAGGTTGCAACCTGAGCTAGCTTCTTTTGCCCATGTTCGTCAGTTTCAGAGGGTGGATTTCTCCGTGTTGCTTTTTCCCCAGGTCTCCACGCCCTTGTGTGTTTCTTTTGCTTAACGATTGCCACCTGAGGTAGCCTCTGTTGCTCATCCTCGTCAGTTTCAGAGGGTAGATATATCAGGGTTGCTTTTTCCCCAGGTCTCCACGCCCTTGTGTGTTTCTTTTGCTTAAAGTTTGCCACCTGAAGCCAGCCTCTCTTGCCCATCTTCCTCAGTTTCAGAGGGTAGATATTTCAGGGTTGCTTTTTCCCCAGGTCTCCACGCCTTTGGGTCTTGCTTCTGCTTAACGATTGCCACCTGAGGTAGCCTCTGTTGCCCTTGTTCCTCAGTTTCAGAGGGTGGATTTCTCCGTGTTGCTTTTTCCCCAGGTCTCCACGCCCTTGTGTGTTTCTTTTGCTTAACGATTGCCACCTGAGGTAGCCTCTGTTGCCCATCCTCGTCAGTTTCAGAGGGTGGATTTCTCCCTGTTGCTTTTTCCCCAGGTCTCCACGCCCTTGTGTGTTCCTTTTGCTTAAACTTTGCCACCTGAAGCCAGACTCTCTTGCCCATCTTCCTCAGTTTCAGAGGGTAGATATTTCAGGGTTGCTTTTTCCCCAGGTCTCCACGCCTTTGGGTTTTGTTTTTGCTTAACGATTGCCACCTGGGCTAGCCTCTCTTGCCCATCTTCCTCAGTTTCAGAGGGTGGATTTCTCCGTGTTGCTTTTTCCCCAGGTCTCCACGTCCTTGTGTGTTTCTTTTGCTTAACGATTGCCACCTGAGGTAGCCTCTGTTGCCCATCCTCGTCAGTTTCAGAGGGTAGATTTCTCAGTGCTGCTTTTTCCCCAGGTCTCCACGCCCTCGTGTGTTTCTTTTGCTTAAAGTTTGTCACCTGAAGCCAGCCTCTCTTGCCCATCTTCCTCAGTTTCAGAGGGTAGATATTTCAGCGTTGCTTTTTCCCCAGGTCTTCACACCTTAGTGTTTTGTTTTTGCTTAACGATTGCCACCTGGGCTAGCCTCTGTTTCCCATCTTCCTCAGTTTCAGAGGGTTGATATTTCAGGGTTGCTTTTTCCCCAGGTCTCCACGCCCTTGTGTGTTTCTTTTGCTTAACGATTGCCACCTGACCTAGCCTCTGTTGCCCATCCTCGTCAGTTTCAGAGGGTAGATTTCTCCGTGTTGCTTTGTCCCCAGGTCTCCACGCCCTTGTGTGTTTCTTTTGCTTAACGTTTGCCACCTGAAGCCAGCCTCTCTTGCCCATCTTCCTCAGTTTCAGAGGGTAGATATTTCAGGGTTGCTTTTTCCCCAGGTCTCCACGCTTTTGGGTTTTGTTTTTGCTTAACGATTGCCACCTGAGGTAGCCTCTGTTGCCCATCTTCCTCAGTTTCAGAGGGTGGATTTCTCAGTGTTGCTTTTTACCCAGGTCTCCACGCCCTTGTGTGTTTCTTTTGCTTAAAGATTGCCACCTGAGCTAGCCTCTGTTGCCCATCTTCGTCCATTTCAGAGGGTGGATTTCTCAGTGTTGCCTTTTCGCCAGCTCCCCACGCCCTTGTGTGTTTCTTTTGCTTAAAGATTGTCACCTGAGCTAGGCACTGTTGCCCTGCTTCCTCAGTTTCAGAGGGTACCTTTTTCAGGGTAGCTTTTTGACCGGGTCTCCTCGCCATTGTATTTTTCTATTTCACTTTTTTTGCATAAAGATTGCCACCTGAGCTAGCCTCTGTTGCCCATCTTCTTCGGTTTCAGAGGGTAGATTTCTCAGTGTTTCTTTTTCGCCAGCTCTCCAAGCCCTTGCGTCTTTTTTTTTTTTCTGCTTAAAGGTTGCAACCTGAGCTAGCTTCTTTTGCCCATGTTCGTCAGTTTCAGAGGGTGGATTTCTCCGTGTTGCTTTTTCCCCAGGTCTCCACGCCCTTGTGTGTTTCTTTTGCTTAACGATTGCCACCTGAGGTAGCCTCTGTTGCCCATCCTCGTCAGTTTCAGAGGGTAGATTTCTCAGTGCTGCTTTTTCCCCAGGTCTCCACGCCCTTGTGTGTTTCTTTTGCTTAAAGTTTGCCACCTGAAGCCAGCCTCTCTTGCCCATCTTCCTCAGTTTCAGAGGGTAGATATTTCAGGGTTGCTTTTTCCCCAGGTCTCCACGCCTTTGGGTTTTGTTTTTGCTTAACGATTGCCACCTGAGGTAGCCTCTCTTGCCCATCGTCCTGAGTTTCAGAGGGTGGATTTCTCCGTGTTGCTTTTTCCCCAGGTCTCCACGCCCTTGTGTGTTTCTTTTGCTTCACGATTGCCACCTGAGGTAGCCTCTGTTGCCCATCCTTGTCAGTTTCAGAGGGTGGATTTCTCCCTGTTGCTTTTTCCCCAGGTCTCCACGCCCTTGTGTGTTCCTTTTGCTTAAAGTTTGTCACCTGAAGCCAGACTCTCTTGCCCATCTTCCTCAGTTTCAGAGGGTAGATATTTCAGGGTTGCTTTTTCCCCAGGTCTCCACGCCTTTGGGTTTTGTTTTTGCTTAACGATTGCCACCTGGGCTAGCCTCTCTTGCCCATCTTCCTCAATTTCAGAGGGTGGATTTCTCCGTGTTGCTTTTTCCCCAGGTCTCCACGCCCTTGTGTGTTTCTTTTGCTTAACGATTGCCACCTGAGGTAGCCTCTGTTGCCCATCCTCGTCAGTTTCAGAGGGTAGATTTCTCAGTGCTGCTTTTTCCCCAGGTCTCCACGCCCTCGTGTGTTTCTTTTGCTTAAAGTTTGTCACCTGAAGCCAGCCTCTCTTGCCCATCTTCCTCAGTTTCAGAGGGTAGATATTTCAGCGTTGCTTTTTCCCCAGGTCTTCACACCTTAGTGTTTTGTTTTTGCTTAACGATTGCCACCTGGGCTAGCCTCTGTTTCCCATCTTCCTCAGTTTCAGAGGGTTGATATTTCAGGGTTGCTTTTTCCCCAGGTCTCCACGCCCTTGTGTGTTTCTTTTGCTTAACGATTGCCACCTGACCTAGCCTCTGTTGCCCATCCTCGTCAGTTTCAGAGGGTAGATTTCTCCGTGTTGCTTTTTCCCCAGGTCTCCACGCCCTTGTGTGTTTCTTTTGCTTAACGTTTGCCACCTGAAGACAGCCTCTCTTGCCCATCTTCCTCAGTTTCAGAGGGTAGATATTTCAGGGTTGCTTTTTACCCAGGTCTCCACGCTTTTGGGTTTTGTTTTTGCTTAACGATTGCCACCTGAGGTAGCCTCTGTTGCCCATCTTCCTCAGTTTCAGAGGGTGGATTTCTCAGTGTTGCTTTTTACCCAGGTCTCCACGCCCTTGTGTGTTTCTTTTGCTTAAAGATTGCCACCTGAGCTAGCCTCTGTTGCCCATCTTCGTCCGTTTCAGAGGGTGGATTTCTCAGTGTTGCCTTTTCGCCAGCTCCCCACGCCCTTGTGTGTTTCTTTTGCTTAAAGATTGTCACCTGAGCTAGGCACTGTTGCCCTGCTTCCTCAGTTTCAGAGGGTACCTTTTTCAGGGTAGCTTTTTGACCGGGTCTCCTCGCCATTGTATTTTTCTATTTCACTTTTTTTGCATAAAGATTGCCACCTGAGCTAGCCTCTGTTGCCCATCTTCTTCGGTTTCAGAGGGTAGATTTCTCAGTGCTGCTTTTTCCCCAGGTCTCCACGCCCTTGTGTGTTTCTTTTGCTTAAAGTTTGCCACCTGAAGCCAGCCTCTCTTGCCCATCTTCCTCAGTTTCAGAGGGTAG
Source organism: Equus asinus (assembly GCF_041296235.1). Taxonomy (NCBI): domain Eukaryota; kingdom Metazoa; phylum Chordata; class Mammalia; order Perissodactyla; family Equidae; genus Equus; species Equus asinus. The sequence continues at coordinate 154,746 of NW_027225534.1, forward strand.
ATATTTCAGGGTTGCTTTTTCCCCAGGTCTCCACGCCTTTGGGTTTTGTTTTTGCTTAACGATTGCCACCTGAGGTAGCCTCTCTTGCCCATCGTCCTGAGTTTCAGAGGGTGGATTTCTCCGTGTTGCTTTTTCCCCAGGTCTCCACGCCCTTGTGTGTTTCTTTTGCTTCACGATTGCCACCTGAGGTAGCCTCTGTTGCCCATCCTCGTCAGTTTCAGAGGGTGGATTTCTCCCTGTTGCTTTTTCCCCAGGTCTCCACGCCCTTGTGTGTTTCTTTTGCTTAAAGTTTGCCACCTGAAGCCAGCCTCTCTTGCCCATCTTCCTCAGTTTCAGAGGGTAGATATTTCAGGGTTGCTTTTTCCCCAGGTCTCCACGCCTTTGGGTTTTGTTTTTGCTTAACGATTGCCACCTGAGGTAGCCTCTCTTGCCCATCTTCCTCAGTTTCAGAGGGTGGATTTCTCCGTGTTGCTCTTTCCACAGGTCTCCACGCACTTGTGTGTTTCTTTTGCTTAACGATTGCCACCTGAGGTAGCCTCTGTTGCCCATCCTCGTCAGTTTCAGAGGGTAGATTTCTCAGTGCTGCTTTTTCCCCACGTCTCCACGCCCTCGTGTGTTTCTTTTGCTTAAAGTTTGTCACCTGAAGCCAGCCTCTCTTGCCCATCTTCCTCAGTTTCAGAGGGTAGATATTTCAGAGTTGCTTTTTCCCCAGGTCTTCACACCTTAGTGTTTTGTTTTTGCTTAACGATTGCCACCTGGGCTAGCCTCTGTTTCCCATCTTCCTCAGTTTCAGAGGGTTGATATTTCAGGGTTGCTTTTTCCCCAGGTCTCCACGCCCTTGTGTGTTTCTTTTGCTTAACGATTGCCACCTGACCTAGCCTCTGTTGCCCATCCTCGTCAGTTTCAGAGGGTAGATTTCTCCGTGTTGCTTTTTCCCCAGGTCTCCACGCCCTTGTGTGTTTCTTTTGCTTAACGTTTGCCACCTGAAGCCAGCCTCTCTTGCCCATCTTCCTCAGTTTCAGAGGGTAGATATTTCAGGGTTGCTTTTTCCCCAGGTCTCCACGCCTTTGGGTCTTGCTTCTGCTTAACGATTGCCACCTGAGGTAGCCTCTGTTGCCCTTGTTCCTCAGTTTCAGAGGGTGGATTTCTCCGTGTTGCTTTTTCCCCAGGTCTCCACGCCCTTGTGTGTTTCTTTTGCTTAACGATTGCCACCTGAGGTAGCCTCTGTTGCCCATCCTCGTCAGTTTCAGAGGGTGGATTTCTCCCTGTTGCTTTTTCCCCAGGTCTCCACGCCCTTGTGTGTTCCTTTTGCTTAAACTTTGCCACCTGAAGCCAGACTCTCTTGCCCATCTTCCTCAGTTTCAGAGGGTAGATATTTCAGGGTTGCTTTTTCCCCAGGTCTCCACGCCTTTGGGTTTTGTTTTTGCTTAACGATTGCCACCTGGGCTAGCCTCTCTTGCCCATCTTCCTCAGTTTCAGAGGGTGGATTTCTCCGTGTTGCTTTTTCCCCAGGTCTCCACGTCCTTGTGTGTTTCTTTTGCTTAACGATTGCCACCTGAGGTAGCCTCTGTTGCCCATCCTCGTCAGTTTCAGAGGGTAGATTTCTCAGTGCTGCTTTTTCCCCACGTCTCCACGCCCTCGTGTGTTTCTTTTGCTTAAAGTTTGTCACCTGAAGCCAGCCTCTCTTGCCCATCTTCCTCAGTTTCAGAGGGTAGATATTTCAGCGTTGCTTTTTCCCCAGGTCTTCACACCTTAGTGTTTTGTTTTTGCTTAACGATTGCCACCTGGGCTAGCCTCTGTTTCCCATCTTCCTCAGTTTCAGAGGGTTGATATTTCAGGGTTGCTTTTTCCCCAGGTCTCCACGCCCTTGTGTGTTTCTTTTGCTTAACGATTGCCACCTGACCTAGCCTCTGTTGCCCATCCTCGTCAGTTTCAGAGGGTAGATTTCTCCGTGTTGCTTTTTCCCCAGGTCTCCACGCCCTTGTGTGTTTCTTTTGCTTAACGTTTGCCACCTGAAGCCAGCCTCTCTTGCCCATCTTCCTCAGTTTCAGAGGGTAGATATTTCAGGGTTGCTTTTTACCCAGGTCTCCACGCTTTTGGGTTTTGTTTTTGCTTAACGATTGCCACCTGAGGTAGCCTCTGTTGCCCATCTTCCTCAGTTTCAGAGGGTGGATTTCTCAGTGTTGCTTTTTACCCAGGTCTCCACGCCCTTGTGTGTTTCTTTTGCTTAAAGATTGCCACCTGAGCTAGCCTCTGTTGCCCATCTTCGTCCATTTCAGAGGGTGGATTTCTCAGTGTTGCCTTTTCGCCAGCTCCCCACGCCCTTGTGTGTTTCTTTTGCTTAAAGATTGTCACCTGAGCTAGGCACTGTTGCCCTGCTTCCTCAGTTTCAGAGGGTACCTTTTTCAGGGTAGCTTTTTGACCGGGTCTCCTCGCCATTGTATTTTTCTATTTCACTTTTTTTGCATAAAGATTGCCACCTGAGCTAGCCTCTGTTGCCCATCTTCTTCGGTTTCAGAGGGTAGATTTCTCAGTGTTTCTTTTTCGCCAGCTCTCCAAGCCCTTGCGTCTTTTTTTTTTTTCTGCTTAAAGGTTGCAACCTGAGCTAGCTTCTTTTGCCCATGTTCGTCAGTTTCAGAGGGTGGATTTCTCCGTGTTGCTTTTTCCCCAGGTCTCCACGCCCTTGTGTGTTTCTTTTGCTTAACGATTGCCACCTGAGGTAGCCTCTGTTGCCCATCCTCGTCAGTTTCAGAGGGTAGATTTCTCAGTGCTGCTTTTTCCCCAGGTCTCCACGCCCTTGTGTGTTTCTTTTGCTTAAAGTTTGCCACCTGAAGCCAGCCTCTCTTGCCCATCTTCCTCAGTTTCAGAGGGTAGATATTTCAGGGTTGCTTTTTCCCCAGGTCTCCACGCCTTTGGGTTTTGTTTTTGCTTAACGATTGCCACCTGAGGTAGCCTCTCTTGCCCATCGTCCTGAGTTTCAGAGGGTGGATTTCTCCGTGTTGCTTTTTCCCCAGGTCTCCACGCCCTTGTGTGTTTCTTTTGCTTCACGATTGCCACCTGAGGTAGCCTCTGTTGCCCATCCTCGTCAGTTTCAGAGGGTGGATTTCTCCCTGTTGCTTTTTCCCCAGGTCTCCACGCCCTTGTGTGTTTCTTTTGCTTAAAGTTTGCCACCTGAAGCCAGCCTCTCTTGCCCATCTTCCTCAGTTTCAGAGGGTAGATATTTCAGGGTTGCTTTTTCCCCAGGTCTCCACGCCTTTGGGTTTTGTTTTTGCTTAACGATTGCCACCTGAGGTAGCCTCTGTTGCCCATCTTCCTCAGTTTCAGAGGGTGGATTTCTCAGTGTTGCTTTTTACCCAGGTCTCCACGCCCTTGTGTGTTTCTTTTGCTTAAAGATTGCCTCCTGAGCTAGCCTCTGTTGCCCATCTTCGTCCGTTTCAGAGGGTAGATTTCTCAGTGTTGCCTTTTCGCCAGCTCCCCACGCCCTTGTGTGTTTCTTTTGCTTAAAGATTGTCACCTGAGCTAGGCACTGTTGCCCTGCTTCCTCAGTTTCAGATGGTACCTTTTTCAGGGTAGCTTTTTGACCGGGTCTCCTCGCCATTGTATTTATCTATTTCACTTTTTTTGCATAAAGATTGCCACCTGAGCTAGCCTCTGTTGCCCATCTTCTTCGGTTTCAGAGGGTAGATTTCTCAGTGTTTCATGTTCGCCAGCTCTCCACGCCCTTGCGTCTTTTTTTTTTTCTGCTTAAAGGTTGCAACCTGAGCTAGCTTCTTTTGCCCATGTTCGTCAGTTTCAGAGGGTGGATTTCTCCGTGTTGCTTTTTCCCCAGGTCTCCACGCCCTTGTGTGTTTCTTTTGCTTAACGATTGCCACCTGACCTAGCCTCTGTTGCCCATCCTCGTCAGTTTCAGAGGGTAGATTTCTCCGTGTTGCTTTTTCCCCAGGTCTCCACGCCCTTGTGTGTTTCTTTTGCTTAACGTTTGCCACCTGAAGCCAGCCTCTCTTGCCCATCTTCCTCAGTTTCAGAGGGTAGATATTTCAGGGTTGCTTTTTCCCCAGGTCTCCACGCCTTTGGGTCTTGCTTCTGCTTAACGATTGCCACCTGAGGTAGCCTCTGTTGCCCTTGTTCCTCAGTTTCAGAGGGTGGATTTCTCCGTGTTGCTTTTTCCCCAGGTCTCCACGCCCTTGTGTGTTTCTTTTGCTTAACGATTGCCACCTGAGGTAGCCTCGGTTGCCCATCCTCGTCAGTTTCAGAGGGTAGATATATCAGGGTTGCTTTTTCCCCAGGTCTCCACGCCCTTGTGTGTTTCTTTTGCTTAAAGTTTGCCACCTGAAGCCAGCCTCTCTTGCCCATCTTCCTCAGTTTCAGAGGGTAGATATTTCAGGGTTGCTTTTTCCCCAGGTCTCCACGCCTTTGGGTCTTGCTTCTGCTTAACGATTGCCACCTGAAGTAGCCTCTGTTGCCCTTGTTCCTCAGTTTCAGAGGGTGGATTTCTCCGTGTTGCTTTTTCCCCAGGTCTCCACGCCCTTGTGTGTTTCTTTTGCTTAACGATTGCCACCTGAGGTAGCCTCTGTTGCCCATCCTCGTCAGTTTCAGAGGGTGGATTTCTCCCTGTTGCTTTTTCCCCAGGTCTCCACGCCCTTGTGTGTTCCTTTTGCTTAAACTTTGCCACCTGAAGCCAGCCTCTCTTGCCCATCTTCCTCAGTTTCAGAGGGTAGATATTTCAGCGTTGCTTTTTCCCCAGGTCTTCACACCTTAGTGTTTTGTTTTTGCTTAACGATTGCCACCTGGGCTAGCCTCTGTTTCCCATCTTCCTCAGTTTCAGAGGGTTGATATTTCAGGGTTGCTTTTTCCCCAGGTCTCCAAGCCCTTGTGTGTTTCTTTTGCTTAACGATTGCCACCTGACCTAGCCTCTGTTGCCCATCCTCGTCAGTTTCAGAGGGTAGATTTCTCCGTGTTGCTTTTTCCCCAGGTCTCCACGCCCTTGTGTGTTTCTTTTGCTTAACGTTTGCCACCTGAAGCCAGCCTCTCTTGCCCATCTTCCTCAGTTTCAGAGGGTAGATATTTCAGGCTTGCTTTTTACCCAGGTCTCCACGCTTTTGGATTTTGTTTTTGCTTAACGATTGCCACCTGAGGTAGCCTCTGTTGCCCATCTTCCTCAGTTTCAGAGGGTGGATTTCTCAGTGTTGCTTTTTACCCAGGTCTCCACGCCCTTGTGTGTTTCTTTTGCTTAAAGATTGCCACCTGAGCTAGCCTCTGTTGCCCATCTTCGTCCGTTTCAGAGGGTGGATTTCTCAGTGTTGCCTTTTCGCCAGCTCCCCACGCCCTTGTGTGTTTCTTTTGCTTAAAGATTGTCACCTGAGCTAGGCACTGTTGCCCTGCTTCCTCAGTTTCAGAGGGTACCTTTTTCAGGGTAGCTTTTTGACCGGGTCTCCTCGCCATTGTATTTTTCTATTTCACTTTTTTTGCATAAAGATTGCCACCTGAGGTAGACTCTGTTGCCCATCTTCTTCGGTTTCAGAGGGTAGATTTCTCAGTGTTTCATGTTCGCCAGCTCTCCACGCCCTTGCGTCTTTTTTTTTTTCTGCTTAAAGGTTGCAACCTGAGCTAGCTTCTTTTGCCCATGTTCGTCAGTTTCAGAGGGTGGATTTCTCCGTGTTGCTTTTTCCCCAGGTCTCCACGCCCTTGTGTGTTTCTTTTGCTTAACGATTGCCACCTGAGGTAGCCTCTGTTGCTCATCCTCGTCAGTTTCAGAGGGTAGATATATCAGGGTTGCTTTTTCCCCAGGTCTCCACGCCCTTGTGTGTTTCTTTTGCTTAAAGTTTGCCACCTGAAGCCAGCCTCTCTTGCCCATCTTCCTCAGTTTCAGAGGGTAGATATTTCAGGGTTGCTTTTTCCCCAGGTCTCCACGCCTTTGGGTCTTGCTTCTGCTTAACGATTGCCACCTGAGGTAGCCTCTGTTGCCCATCCTCGTCAGTTTCAGAAGGTAGATATTTCAGGGTTGCTTTTTCCCCAGGTCTCCACGCCTTTGGGTTTTGTTTTTGCTTAACGATTGCCACCTGAGGTAGCCTCTCTTGCCCATCGTCCTGAGTTTCAGAGGGTGGATTTCTCCGTGTTGCTTTTTCCCCAGGTCTCCACGCCCTTGTGTGTTTCTTTTGCTTCACGATTGCCACCTGAGGTAGCCTCTGTTGCCCATCCTCGTCAGTTTCAGAGGGTGGATTTCTCCCTGTTGCTTTTTCCCCAGGTCTCCACGCCCTTGTGTGTTTCTTTTGCTTAAAGTTTGCCACCTGAAGCCAGCCTCTCTTGCCCATCTTCCTCAGTTTCAGAGGGTAGATATTTCAGGGTTGCTTTTTCCCCAGGTCTCCACGCCTTTGGGTTTTGTTTTTGCTTATCGATTGCCACCTGAGGTAGCCTCTGTTTCCCATCTTCCTCAATTTCAGAGGGTTGATATTTCAGGGTTGCTTTTTCCCCAGGTCTCCACGCCCTTGTGTGTGTCTTTTGCTTAACGATTGCCACCTGACCTAGCCTCTGTTGCCCATCCTCGTCAGTTTCAGAGGGTAGATTTCTCCGTGTTGCTTTTTCCCCAGGTCTCCACGCCCTTGTGTGTTTCTTTTGCTTAACGTTTGCCACCTGAAGCCAGCCTCTCTTGCCCATCTTCCTCAGTTTCAGAGGGTGGATTTCTCAGTGTTGCTTTTTACCCAGGTCTCCACGCCCTTGTGTGTTTCTTTTGCTTAAAGATTGCCACCTGAGCTAGCCTCTGTTGCCCATCTTCGTCCGTTTCAGAGGGTAGATTTCTCAGTGTTGCCTTTTCGCCAGCTCCCCACGCCCTTGTGTGTTTCTTTTGCTTAAAGATTGTCACCTGAGCTAGGCACTGTTGCCCTGCTTCCTCAGTTTCAGAGGGTACCTTTTTCAGGGTAGCTTTTTGACCGGGTCTCCTCGCCATTGTATTTTTCTATTTCACTTTTTTTGCATAAAGATTGCCACCTGAGCTAGCCTCTGTTGCCCATCTTCTTCGGTTTCAGAGGGTAGATTTCTCAGTGTTTCATGTTCGCCAGCTCTCCACGCCCTTGCGTCTTTTTTTTTTTCTGCTTAAAGGTTGCAACCTGAGCTAGCTTCTTTTGCCCATGTTCGTCAGTTTCAGAGGGTGGATTTCTCCGTGTTGCTTTTTCCCCAGTTCTCCACGCCCTTGTGTGTTTCTTTTGCTTAACGATTGCCACCTGAGGTAGCCTCTGTTGCCCATCCTCGTCAGTTTCAGAGGGTAGATATATCAGGGTTGCTTTTTCCCCAGGTCTCCACGCCCTTGTGTGTTTCTTTTGCTTAAAGTTTGCCACCTGAAGCCAGCCTCTCTTGCCCATCTTCCTCAGTTTCAGAGGGTAGATATTTCAGGGTTGCTTTTTCCCCAGGTCTCCACGCCTTTGGGTTTTGTTTTTGCTTAACGATTGCCACCTGAGGTAGCCTCTCTTGCCCATCTTCCTCAGTTTCAGAGGGTGGATTTCTCCGTGTTGCTTTTTCCACAGGTCTCCACGCCCTTGTGTGTGTCTTTTGCTTAACGATTGCCACCTGACCTAGCCTCTGTTGCCCATCCTCGTCAGTTTCAGAGGGTAGATTTCTCAGTGCTGCTTTTTCCCCAGGTCTCCACGCCCTCGTGTGTTTCTTTTGCTTAAAGTTTGTCACCTGAAGCCATCCTCTCTTGCCCATCTTCCTCAGTTTCAGAGGGTAGATATTTCAGCGTTGCTTTTTCCCCAGGTCTTCACACCTTAGTGTTTTGTTTTTGCTTAACGATTGCCACCTGGGCTAGCCTCTGTTTCCCATCTTCCTCAGTTTCAGAGGGTTGATATTTCAGGGTTGCTTTTTCCCCAGGTCTCCACGCCCTTGTGTGTTTCTTTTGCTTAACGATTGCCACCTGACCTAGCCTCTGTTGCCCATCCTCGTCAGTTTCAGAGGGTAGATTTCTCCGTGTTGCTTTTTCCCCAGGTCTCCACGCCCTTGTGTGTTTCTTTTGCTTAACGTTTGCCACCTGAAGCCAGCCTCTCTTGCCCATCTTCCTCAGTTTCAGAGGGTAGATATTTCAGGGTTGCTTTTTACCCAGGTCTCCACGCTTTTGGGTTTTGTTTTTGCTTAACGATTGCCACCTGAGGTAGACTCTGTTGCCCATCTTCTTCGGTTTCAGAGGGTAGATTTCTCAGTGTTTCATGTTCGCCAGCTCTCCACGCCCTTGCGTCTTTTTTTTTTTCTGCTTAAAGGTTGCAACCTGAGCTAGCTTCTTTTGCCCATGTTCGTCAGTTTCAGAGGGTGGATTTCTCCGTGTTGCTTTTTCCCCAGGTCTCCACGCCCTTGTGTGTTTCTTTTGCTTAACGATTGCCACCTGAGGTAGCCTCTGTTGCTCATCCTCGTCAGTTTCAGAGGGTAGATATATCAGGGTTGCTTTTTCCCCAGGTCTCCACGCCCTTGTGTGTTTCTTTTGCTTAAAGTTTGCCACCTGAAGCCAGCCTCTCTTGCCCATCTTCCTCAGTTTCAGAGGGTAGATATTTCAGGGTTGCTTTTTCCCCAGGTCTCCACGCCTTTGGGTCTTGCTTCTGCTTAACGATTGCCACCTGAGGTAGCCTCTGTTGCCCATCCTCGTCAGTTTCAGAAGGTAGATATTTCAGGGTTGCTTTTTCCCCAGGTCTCCACGCCTTTGGGTTTTGTTTTTGCTTAACGATTGCCACCTGAGGTAGCCTCTCTTGCCCATCGTCCTGAGTTTCAGAGGGTGGATTTCTCCGTGTTGCTTTTTCCCCAGGTCTCCACGCCCTTGTGTGTTTCTTTTGCTTCACGATTGCCACCTGAGGTAGCCTCTGTTGCCCATCCTCGTCAGTTTCAGAGGGTGGATTTCTCCCTGTTGCTTTTTCCCCAGGTCTCCACGCCCTTGTGTGTTTCTTTTGCTTAAAGTTTGCCACCTGAAGCCAGCCTCTCTTGCCCATCTTCCTCAGTTTCAGAGGGTAGATATTTCAGGGTTGCTTTTTCCCCAGGTCTCCACGCCTTTGGGTTTTGTTTTTGCTTATCGATTGCCACCTGAGGTAGCCTCTGTTTCCCATCTTCCTCAATTTCAGAGGGTTGATATTTCAGGGTTGCTTTTTCCCCAGGTCTCCACGCCCTTGTGTGTGTCTTTTGCTTAACGATTGCCACCTGACCTAGCCTCTGTTGCCCATCCTCGTCAGTTTCAGAGGGTAGATTTCTCCGTGTTGCTTTTTCCCCAGGTCTCCACGCCCTTGTGTGTTTCTTTTGCTTAACGTTTGCCACCTGAAGCCAGCCTCTCTTGCCCATCTTCCTCAGTTTCATAGGGTGGATTTCTCAGTGTTGCTTTTTACCCAGGTCTCCACGCCCTTGTGTGTTTCTTTTGCTTAAGGATTGCCACCTGAGCTAGCCTCTGTTGCCCATCTTCGTCCGTTTCAGAGGGTAGATTTCTCAGTGTTGCCTTTTCGCCAGCTCCCCACGCCCTTGTGTGTTTCTTTTGCTTAAAGATTGTCACCTGAGCTAGGCACTGTTGCCCTGCTTCCTCAGTTTCAGAGGGTACCTTTTTCAGGGTAGCTTTTTGACCGGGTCTCCTCGCCATTGTATTTTTCTATTTCACTTTTTTTGCATAAAGATTGCCACCTGAGCTAGCCTCTGTTGCCCATCTTCTTCGGTTTCAGAGGGTAGATTTCTCAGTGTTTCATGTTCGCCAGCTCTCCACGCCCTTGCGTCTTTTTTTTTTTCTGCTTAAAGGTTGCAACCTGAGCTAGCTTCTTTTGCCCATGTTCGTCAGTTTCAGAGGGTGGATTTCTCCGTGTTGCTTTTTCCCCAGTTCTCCACGCCCTTGTGTGTTTCTTTTGCTTAACGATTGCCACCTGAGGTAGCCTCTGTTGCCCATCCTCGTCAGTTTCAGAGGGTAGATATATCAGGGTTGCTTTTTCCCCAGGTCTCCACGCCCTTGTGTGTTTCTTTTGCTTAAAGTTTGCCACCTGAAGCCAGCCTCTCTTGCCCATCTTCCTCAGTTTCAGAGGGTAGATATTTCAGGGTTGCTTTTTCCCCAGGTCTCCACGCCTTTGGGTCTTGCTTCTGCTTAACGATTGCCACCTGAGGTAGCCTCTGTTGCCCTTGTTCCTCAGTTTCAGAGGGTGGATTTCTCCGTGTTGCTTTTTCCCCAGGTCTCCACGCCCTTGTGTGTTTCTTTTGCTTAACGATTGCCACCTGAGGTAGCCTCTGTTGCCCATCCTCGTCAGTTTCAGAGGGTGGATTTCTCCCTGTTGCTTTTTCCCCAGGTCTCCACGCCCTTGTGTGTTCCTTTTGCTTAAACTTTGCCACCTGAAGCCAGCCTCTCTTGCCCATCTTCCTCAGTTTCAGAGGGTAGATATTTCAGGGTTGCTTTTTCCCCAGGTCTTCACACCTTAGTGTTTTGTTTTTGCTTAACGATTGCCACCTGAGGTAGCCTCTGTTGCCCATCTTCCTCAGTTTCAGAGGGTGGATTTCTACCTGTTGCTTTTTCCCCACGTCTCCACGCCCTTGTGTGTTGCTTTTGCTTAAACTTTGCCACCTGAAGCCAGACTCTCTTGCCCATCTTCCTCAGTTTCAGAGGGTAGATATTTCAGGGTTGCTTTTTACCCAGGTCTCCACGCTTTTGGGTTTTGTTTTTGCTTAACGATTGCCACCTGAGGTAGCCTCTGTTGCCCATCTTCCTCAGTTTCAGAGGGTGGATTTCTCAGTGTTGCTTTTTACCCAGGTCTCCACGCCCTTGTGTGTTTCTTTTGCTTAAAGATTGCCACCTGAGCTAGCCTCTGTTGCCCATCTTCGTCCGTTTCAGAGGGTAGATTTCTCAGTGTTGCCTTTTCGCCAGCTCCCCACGCCCTTGTGTGTTTCTTTTGCTTAAAGATTGTCACCTGAGCTAGGCACTGTTGCCCTGCTTCCTCAGTTTCAGAGGGTACCTTTTTCAGGGTAGCTTTTTGACCGGGTCTCCTCGCCATTGTATTTTTCTATTTCACTTTTTTTGCATAAAGATTGCCACCTGAGCTAGCCTCTGTTGCCCATCTTCTTCGGTTTCAGAGGGTAGATTTCTCAGTGTTTCATGTTCGCCAGCTCTCCACGCCCTTGCGTCTTTTTTTTTTTTTTGCTTAAAGGTTGCAACCTGAGCTAGCTTCTTTTGCCCATGTTCGTCAGTTTCAGAGGGTGGATTTCTCCGTGTTGCTTTTTCCCCAGGTCTCCACGCCCTTGTGTGTTTCTTTTGCTTAACGATTGCCACCTGAGGTAGCCTCTGTTGCCCATCCTCGTCAGTTTCAGAGGGTAGATATTTCAGGGTTGCTTTTTCCCCAGGTCTCCACGCCTTTGGGTTTTGTTTTTGCTTAACGATTGCCACCTGAGGTAGCCTCTCTTGCCCATCGTCCTGAGTTTCAGAGGGTGGATTTCTCCGTGTTGCTTTTTCCCCAGGTCTCCACGCCCTTGTGTGTTTCTTTTGCTTCACGATTGCCACCTGAGGTAGCCTCTGTTGCCCATCCTCGTCAGTTTCAGAGGGTGGATTTCTCCCTGTTGCTTTTTCCCCAGGTCTCCACGCCCTCGTGTGTTTCTTTTGCTTAAAGTTTGTCACCTGAAGCCAGCCTCTCTTGCCCATCTTCCTCAGTTTCAGAGGGTAGATATTTCAGCGTTGCTTTTTCCCCAGGTCTTCACACCTTAGTGTTTTGTTTTTGCTTAACGATTGCCACCTGGGCTAGCCTCTGTTTCCCATCTTCCTCAGTTTCAGAGGGTTGATATTTCAGGGTTGCTTTTTCCCCAGGTCTCCACGCCCTTGTGTGTTTCTTTTGCTTAACGATTGCCACCTGACCTAGCCTCTGTTGCCCATCCTCGTCAGTTTCAGAGGGTAGATTTCTCCGTGTTGCTTTTTCCCCAGGTCTCCACGCCCTTGTGTGTTTCTTTTGGTTAACGTTTGCCACCTGAAGCCAGCCTCTCTTGCCCATCTTCCTCAGTTTCGAAGGGTAGATATTTCAGGGTTGCTTTTTACCCAGGACTCCACGCTTTTGGGTTTTGTTTTTGCTTAACGATTGCCACCTGAGGTAGCCTCTGTTGCCCATCTTCTTCGGTTTCAGAGGGTAGATTTCTCAGTGTTTCATGTTCGCCAGCTCTCCACGCCCTTGCGTCTTTTTTTTTTTCTGCTTAAAGGTTGCAACCTGAGCTAGCTTCTTTTGCCCATGTTCGTCAGTTTCAGAGGGTGGATTTCTCCGTGTTGCTTTTTCCCCAGGTCTCCACGCCCTTGTGTGTTTCTTTTGCTTAACGATTGCCACCTGAGGTAGCCTCTGTTGCTCATCCTCGTCAGTTTCAGAGGGTAGATATATCAGGGTTGCTTTTTCCCCAGGTCTCCACGCCCTTGTGTGTTTCTTTTGCTTAAAGTTTGCCACCTGAAGCCAGCCTCTCTTGCCCATCTTCCTCAGTTTCAGAGGGTAGATATTTCAGGGTTGCTTTTTCCCCAGGTCTCCACGCCTTTGGGTCTTGCTTCTGCTTAACGATTGCCACCTGAGGTAGCCTCTGTTGCCCTTGTTCCTCAGTTTCAGAGGGTGGATTTCTCCGTGTTGCTTTTTCCCCAGGTCTCCACGCCCTTGTGTGTTTCTTTTGCTTAACGATTGCCACCTGAGGTAGCCTCTGTTGCCCATCCTCGTCAGTTTCAGAGGGTGGATTTCTCCCTGTTGCTTTTTCCCCAGGTCTCCACGCCCTTGTGTGTTCCTTTTGCTTAAACTTTGCCACCTGAAGCCAGACTCTCTTGCCCATCTTCCTCAGTTTCAGAGGGTAGATATTTCAGGGTTGCTTTTTCCCCAGGTCTCCACGCCTTTGGGTTTTGTTTTTGCTTAACGATTGCCACCTGGGCTAGCCTCTCTTGCCCATCTTCCTCAGTTTCAGAGGGTGGATTTCTCCGTGTTGCTTTTTCCCCAGGTCTCCACGTCCTTGTGTGTTTCTTTTGCTTAACGATTGCCACCTGAGGTAGCCTCTGTTGCCCATCCTCGTCAGTTTCAGAGGGTAGATTTCTCAGTGCTGCTTTTTCCCCAGGTCTCCACGCCCTCGTGTGTTTCTTTTGCTTAAAGTTTGTCACCTGAAGCCAGCCTCTCTTGCCCATCTTCCTCAGTTTCAGAGGGTAGATATTTCAGCGTTGCTTTTTCCCCAGGTCTTCACACCTTAGTGTTTTGTTTTTGCTTAACGATTGCCACCTGGGCTAGCCTCTGTTTCCCATCTTCCTCAGTTTCAGAGGGTTGATATTTCAGGGTTGCTTTTTCCCCAGGTCTCCACGCCCTTGTGTGTTTCTTTTGCTTAACGATTGCCACCTGACCTAGCCTCTGTTGCCCATCCTCGTCAGTTTCAGAGGGTAGATTTCTCCGTGTTGCTTTGTCCCCAGGTCTCCACGCCCTTGTGTGTTTCTTTTGCTTAACGTTTGCCACCTGAAGCCAGCCTCTCTTGCCCATCTTCCTCAGTTTCAGAGGGTAGATATTTCAGGGTTGCTTTTTCCCCAGGTCTCCACGCTTTTGGGTTTTGTTTTTGCTTAACGATTGCCACCTGAGGTAGCCTCTGTTGCCCATCTTCCTCAGTTTCAGAGGGTGGATTTCTCAGTGTTGCTTTTTACCCAGGTCTCCACGCCCTTGTGTGTTTCTTTTGCTTAAAGATTGCCACCTGAGCTAGCCTCTGTTGCCCATCTTCGTCCATTTCAGAGGGTGGATTTCTCAGTGTTGCCTTTTCGCCAGCTCCCCACGCCCTTGTGTGTTTCTTTTGCTTAAAGATTGTCACCTGAGCTAGGCACTGTTGCCCTGCTTCCTCAGTTTCAGAGGGTACCTTTTTCAGGGTAGCTTTTTGACCGGGTCTCCTCGCCATTGTATTTTTCTATTTCACTTTTTTTGCATAAAGATTGCCACCTGAGCTAGCCTCTGTTGCCCATCTTCTTCGGTTTCAGAGGGTAGATTTCTCAGTGTTTCTTTTTCGCCAGCTCTCCAAGCCCTTGCGTCTTTTTTTTTTTTCTGCTTAAAGGTTGCAACCTGAGCTAGCTTCTTTTGCCCATGTTCGTCAGTTTCAGAGGGTGGATTTCTCCGTGTTGCTTTTTCCCCAGGTCTCCACGCCCTTGTGTGTTTCTTTTGCTTAACGATTGCCACCTGAGGTAGCCTCTGTTGCCCATCCTCGTCAGTTTCAGAGGGTAGATTTCTCAGTGCTGCTTTTTCCCCAGGTCTCCACGCCCTTGTGTGTTTCTTTTGCTTAAAGTTTGCCACCTGAAGCCAGCCTCTCTTGCCCATCTTCCTCAGTTTCAGAGGGTAGATATTTCAGGGTTGCTTTTTCCCCAGGTCTCCACGCCTTTGGGTTTTGTTTTTGCTTAACGATTGCCACCTGAGGTAGCCTCTCTTGCCCATCGTCCTGAGTTTCAGAGGGTGGATTTCTCCGTGTTGCTTTTTCCCCAGGTCTCCACGCCCTTGTGTGTTTCTTTTGCTTCACGATTGCCACCTGAGGTAGCCTCTGTTGCCCATCCTTGTCAGTTTCAGAGGGTGGATTTCTCCCTGTTGCTTTTTCCCCAGGTCTCCACGCCCTTGTGTGTTCCTTTTGCTTAAAGTTTGTCACCTGAAGCCAGACTCTCTTGCCCATCTTCCTCAGTTTCAGAGGGTAGATATTTCAGGGTTGCTTTTTCCCCAGGTCTCCACGCCTTTGGGTTTTGTTTTTGCTTAACGATTGCCACCTGGGCTAGCCTCTCTTGCCCATCTTCCTCAATTTCAGAGGGTGGATTTCTCCGTGTTGCTTTTTCCCCAGGTCTCCACGCCCTTGTGTGTTTCTTTTGCTTAACGATTGCCACCTGAGGTAGCCTCTGTTGCCCATCCTCGTCAGTTTCAGAGGGTAGATTTCTCAGTGCTGCTTTTTCCCCAGGTCTCCACGCCCTCGTGTGTTTCTTTTGCTTAAAGTTTGTCACCTGAAGCCAGCCTCTCTTGCCCATCTTCCTCAGTTTCAGAGGGTAGATATTTCAGCGTTGCTTTTTCCCCAGGTCTTCACACCTTAGTGTTTTGTTTTTGCTTAACGATTGCCACCTGGGCTAGCCTCTGTTTCCCATCTTCCTCAGTTTCAGAGGGTTGATATTTCAGGGTTGCTTTTTCCCCAGGTCTCCACGCCCTTGTGTGTTTCTTTTGCTTAACGATTGCCACCTGACCTAGCCTCTGTTGCCCATCCTCGTCAGTTTCAGAGGGTAGATTTCTCCGTGTTGCTTTTTCCCCAGGTCTCCACGCCCTTGTGTGTTTCTTTTGCTTAACGTTTGCCACCTGAAGACAGCCTCTCTTGCCCATCTTCCTCAGTTTCAGAGGGTAGATATTTCAGGGTTGCTTTTTACCCAGGTCTCCACGCTTTTGGGTTTTGTTTTTGCTTAACGATTGCCACCTGAGGTAGCCTCTGTTGCCCATCTTCCTCAGTTTCAGAGGGTGGATTTCTCAGTGTTGCTTTTTACCCAGGTCTCCACGCCCTTGTGTGTTTCTTTTGCTTAAAGATTGCCACCTGAGCTAGCCTCTGTTGCCCATCTTCGTCCGTTTCAGAGGGTGGATTTCTCAGTGTTGCCTTTTCGCCAGCTCCCCACGCCCTTGTGTGTTTCTTTTGCTTAAAGATTGTCACCTGAGCTAGGCACTGTTGCCCTGCTTCCTCAGTTTCAGAGGGTACCTTTTTCAGGGTAGCTTTTTGACCGGGTCTCCTCGCCATTGTATTTTTCTATTTCACTTTTTTTGCATAAAGATTGCCACCTGAGCTAGCCTCTGTTGCCCATCTTCTTCGGTTTCAGAGGGTAGATTTCTCAGTGCTGCTTTTTCCCCAGGTCTCCACGCCCTTGTGTGTTTCTTTTGCTTAAAGTTTGCCACCTGAAGCCAGCCTCTCTTGCCCATCTTCCTCAGTTTCAGAGGGTAGATATTTCAGGGTTGCTTTTTCCCCAGGTCTCCACGCCTTTGGGTCTTGCTTCTGCTTAACGATTGCCACCTGAGGTAGCCTCTGTTGCCCTTGTTCCTCAGTTTCAGAGGGTGGATTTCTCCGTGTTGCTTTTTCCCCAGGTCTCCACGCCCTTGTGTGTTTCTTTTGCTTAACGATTGCCACCTGAGGTAGCCTCTGTTGCCCATCCTCGTCAGTTTCAGAGGGTGGATTTCTCCCTGTTGCTTTTTCCCCAGGTCTCCACGCCCTTGTGTGTTCCTTTTGCTTAAACTTTGCCACCTGAAGCCAGCCTCTCTTGCCCATCTTCCTCAGTTTCAGAGGGTAGATATTTCAGGGTTGCTTTTTCCCCAGGTCTTCACACCTTAGTGTTTTGTTTTTGCTTAACGATTGCCACCTGAGGTAGCCTCTGTTGCCCATCTTCCTCAGTTTCAGAGGGTGGATTTCTACCTGTTGCTTTTTCCCCACGTCTCCACGCCCTTGTGTGTTGCTTTTGCTTAAACTTTGCCACCTGAAGCCAGACTCTCTTGCCCATCTTCCTCAGTTTCAGAGGGTAGATATTTCAGGGTTGCTTTTTACCCAGGTCTCCACGCTTTTGGGTTTTGTTTTTGCTTAACGATTGCCACCTGAGGTAGCCTCTGTTGCCCATCTTCCTCAGTTTCAGAGGGTGGATTTCTCAGTGTTGCTTTTTACCCAGGTCTCCACGCCCTTGTGTGTTTCTTTTGCTTAAAGATTGCCACCTGAGCTAGCCTCTGTTGCCCATCTTCGTCCGTTTCAGAGGGTAGATTTCTCAGTGTTGCCTTTTCGCCAGCTCCCCACGCCCTTGTGTGTTTCTTTTGCTTAAAGATTGTCACCTGAGCTAGGCACTGTTGCCCTGCTTCCTCAGTTTCAGAGGGTACCTTTTTCAGGGTAGCTTTTTGACCGGGTCTCCTCGCCATTGTATTTTTCTATTTCACTTTTTTTGCATAAAGATTGCCACCTGAGCTAGCCTCTGTTGCCCATCTTCTTCGGTTTCAGAGGGTAGATTTCTCAGTGTTTCATGTTCGCCAGCTCTCCACGCCCTTGCGTCTTTTTTTTTTTTTTGCTTAAAGGTTGCAACCTGAGCTAGCTTCTTTTGCCCATGTTCGTCAGTTTCAGAGGGTGGATTTCTCCGTGTTGCTTTTTCCCCAGGTCTCCACGCCCTTGTGTGTTTCTTTTGCTTAACGATTGCCACCTGAGGTAGCCTCTGTTGCCCATCCTCGTCAGTTTCAGAGGGTAGATATTTCAGGGTTGCTTTTTCCCCAGGTCTCCACGCCTTTGGGTTTTGTTTTTGCTTAACGATTGCCACCTGAGGTAGCCTCTCTTGCCCATCGTCCTGAGTTTCAGAGGGTGGATTTCTCCGTGTTGCTTTTTCCCCAGGTCTCCACGCCCTTGTGTGTTTCTTTTGCTTCACGATTGCCACCTGAGGTAGCCTCTGTTGCCCATCCTCGTCAGTTTCAGAGGGTGGATTTCTCCCTGTTGCTTTTTCCCCAGGTCTCCACGCCCTCGTGTGTTTCTTTTGCTTAAAGTTTGTCACCTGAAGCCAGCCTCTCTTGCCCATCTTCCTCAGTTTCAGAGGGTAGATATTTCAGCGTTGCTTTTTCCCCAGGTCTTCACACCTTAGTGTTTTGTTTTTGCTTAACGATTGCCACCTGGGCTAGCCTCTGTTTCCCATCTTCCTCAGTTTCAGAGGGTTGATATTTCAGGGTTGCTTTTTCCCCAGGTCTCCACGCCCTTGTGTGTTTCTTTTGCTTAACGATTGCCACCTGACCTAGCCTCTGTTGCCCATCCTCGTCAGTTTCAGAGGGTAGATTTCTCCGTGTTGCTTTTTCCCCAGGTCTCCACGCCCTTGTGTGTTTCTTTTGGTTAACGTTTGCCACCTGAAGCCAGCCTCTCTTGCCCATCTTCCTCAGTTTCGAAGGGTAGATATTTCAGGGTTGCTTTTTACCCAGGACTCCACGCTTTTGGGTTTTGTTTTTGCTTAACGATTGCCACCTGAGGTAGCCTCTGTTGCCCATCTTCTTCGGTTTCAGAGGGTAGATTTCTCAGTGTTTCATGTTCGCCAGCTCTCCACGCCCTTGCGTCTTTTTTTTTTTCTGCTTAAAGGTTGCAACCTGAGCTAGCTTCTTTTGCCCATGTTCGTCAGTTTCAGAGGGTGGATTTCTCCGTGTTGCTTTTTCCCCAGGTCTCCACGCCCTTGTGTGTTTCTTTTGCTTAACGATTGCCACCTGAGGTAGCCTCTGTTGCTCATCCTCGTCAGTTTCAGAGGGTAGATATATCAGGGTTGCTTTTTCCCCAGGTCTCCACGCCCTTGTGTGTTTCTTTTGCTTAAAGTTTGCCACCTGAAGCCAGCCTCTCTTGCCCATCTTCCTCAGTTTCAGAGGGTAGATATTTCAGGGTTGCTTTTTCCCCAGGTCTCCACGCCTTTGGGTCTTGCTTCTGCTTAACGATTGCCACCTGAGGTAGCCTCTGTTGCCCTTGTTCCTCAGTTTCAGAGGGTGGATTTCTCCGTGTTGCTTTTTCCCCAGGTCTCCACGCCCTTGTGTGTTTCTTTTGCTTAACGATTGCCACCTGAGGTAGCCTCTGTTGCCCATCCTCGTCAGTTTCAGAGGGTGGATTTCTCCCTGTTGCTTTTTCCCCAGGTCTCCACGCCCTTGTGTGTTCCTTTTGCTTAAACTTTGCCACCTGAAGCCAGACTCTCTTGCCCATCTTCCTCAGTTTCAGAGGGTAGATATTTCAGGGTTGCTTTTTCCCCAGGTCTCCACGCCTTTGGGTTTTGTTTTTGCTTAACGATTGCCACCTGGGCTAGCCTCTCTTGCCCATCTTCCTCAGTTTCAGAGGGTGGATTTCTCCGTGTTGCTTTTTCCCCAGGTCTCCACGTCCTTGTGTGTTTCTTTTGCTTAACGATTGCCACCTGAGGTAGCCTCTGTTGCCCATCCTCGTCAGTTTCAGAGGGTAGATTTCTCAGTGCTGCTTTTTCCCCAGGTCTCCACGCCCTCGTGTGTTTCTTTTGCTTAAAGTTTGTCACCTGAAGCCAGCCTCTCTTGCCCATCTTCCTCAGTTTCAGAGGGTAGATATTTCAGCGTTGCTTTTTCCCCAGGTCTTCACACCTTAGTGTTTTGTTTTTGCTTAACGATTGCCACCTGGGCTAGCCTCTGTTTCCCATCTTCCTCAGTTTCAGAGGGTTGATATTTCAGGGTTGCTTTTTCCCCAGGTCTCCACGCCCTTGTGTGTTTCTTTTGCTTAACGATTGCCACCTGACCTAGCCTCTGTTGCCCATCCTCGTCAGTTTCAGAGGGTAGATTTCTCCGTGTTGCTTTGTCCCCAGGTCTCCACGCCCTTGTGTGTTTCTTTTGCTTAACGTTTGCCACCTGAAGCCAGCCTCTCTTGCCCATCTTCCTCAGTTTCAGAGGGTAGATATTTCAGGGTTGCTTTTTCCCCAGGTCTCCACGCTTTTGGGTTTTGTTTTTGCTTAACGATTGCCACCTGAGGTAGCCTCTGTTGCCCATCTTCCTCAGTTTCAGAGGGTGGATTTCTCAGTGTTGCTTTTTACCCAGGTCTCCACGCCCTTGTGTGTTTCTTTTGCTTAAAGATTGCCACCTGAGCTAGCCTCTGTTGCCCATCTTCGTCCATTTCAGAGGGTGGATTTCTCAGTGTTGCCTTTTCGCCAGCTCCCCACGCCCTTGTGTGTTTCTTTTGCTTAAAGATTGTCACCTGAGCTAGGCACTGTTGCCCTGCTTCCTCAGTTTCAGAGGGTACCTTTTTCAGGGTAGCTTTTTGACCGGGTCTCCTCGCCATTGTATTTTTCTATTTCACTTTTTTTGCATAAAGATTGCCACCTGAGCTAGCCTCTGTTGCCCATCTTCTTCGGTTTCAGAGGGTAGATTTCTCAGTGTTTCTTTTTCGCCAGCTCTCCAAGCCCTTGCGTCTTTTTTTTTTTTCTGCTTAAAGGTTGCAACCTGAGCTAGCTTCTTTTGCCCATGTTCGTCAGTTTCAGAGGGTGGATTTCTCCGTGTTGCTTTTTCCCCAGGTCTCCACGCCCTTGTGTGTTTCTTTTGCTTAACGATTGCCACCTGAGGTAGCCTCTGTTGCCCATCCTCGTCAGTTTCAGAGGGTAGATTTCTCAGTGCTGCTTTTTCCCCAGGTCTCCACGCCCTTGTGTGTTTCTTTTGCTTAAAGTTTGCCACCTGAAGCCAGCCTCTCTTGCCCATCTTCCTCAGTTTCAGAGGGTAGATATTTCAGGGTTGCTTTTTCCCCAGGTCTCCACGCCTTTGGGTTTTGTTTTTGCTTAACGATTGCCACCTGAGGTAGCCTCTCTTGCCCATCGTCCTGAGTTTCAGAGGGTGGATTTCTCCGTGTTGCTTTTTCCCCAGGTCTCCACGCCCTTGTGTGTTTCTTTTGCTTCACGATTGCCACCTGAGGTAGCCTCTGTTGCCCATCCTTGTCAGTTTCAGAGGGTGGATTTCTCCCTGTTGCTTTTTCCCCAGGTCTCCACGCCCTTGTGTGTTCCTTTTGCTTAAAGTTTGTCACCTGAAGCCAGACTCTCTTGCCCATCTTCCTCAGTTTCAGAGGGTAGATATTTCAGGGTTGCTTTTTCCCCAGGTCTCCACGCCTTTGGGTTTTGTTTTTGCTTAACGATTGCCACCTGGGCTAGCCTCTCTTGCCCATCTTCCTCAATTTCAGAGGGTGGATTTCTCCGTGTTGCTTTTTCCCCAGGTCTCCACGCCCTTGTGTGTTTCTTTTGCTTAACGATTGCCACCTGAGGTAGCCTCTGTTGCCCATCCTCGTCAGTTTCAGAGGGTAGATTTCTCAGTGCTGCTTTTTCCCCAGGTCTCCACGCCCTCGTGTGTTTCTTTTGCTTAAAGTTTGTCACCTGAAGCCAGCCTCTCTTGCCCATCTTCCTCAGTTTCAGAGGGTAGATATTTCAGCGTTGCTTTTTCCCCAGGTCTTCACACCTTAGTGTTTTGTTTTTGCTTAACGATTGCCACCTGGGCTAGCCTCTGTTTCCCATCTTCCTCAGTTTCAGAGGGTTGATATTTCAGGGTTGCTTTTTCCCCAGGTCTCCACGCCCTTGTGTGTTTCTTTTGCTTAACGATTGCCACCTGACCTAGCCTCTGTTGCCCATCCTCGTCAGTTTCAGAGGGTAGATTTCTCCGTGTTGCTTTTTCCCCAGGTCTCCACGCCCTTGTGTGTTTCTTTTGCTTAACGTTTGCCACCTGAAGACAGCCTCTCTTGCCCATCTTCCTCAGTTTCAGAGGGTAGATATTTCAGGGTTGCTTTTTACCCAGGTCTCCACGCTTTTGGGTTTTGTTTTTGCTTAACGATTGCCACCTGAGGTAGCCTCTGTTGCCCATCTTCCTCAGTTTCAGAGGGTGGATTTCTCAGTGTTGCTTTTTACCCAGGTCTCCACGCCCTTGTGTGTTTCTTTTGCTTAAAGATTGCCACCTGAGCTAGCCTCTGTTGCCCATCTTCGTCCGTTTCAGAGGGTGGATTTCTCAGTGTTGCCTTTTCGCCAGCTCCCCACGCCCTTGTGTGTTTCTTTTGCTTAAAGATTGTCACCTGAGCTAGGCACTGTTGCCCTGCTTCCTCAGTTTCAGAGGGTACCTTTTTCAGGGTAGCTTTTTGACCGGGTCTCCTCGCCATTGTATTTTTCTATTTCACTTTTTTTGCATAAAGATTGCCACCTGAGCTAGCCTCTGTTGCCCATCTTCTTCGGTTTCAGAGGGTAGATTTCTCAGTGCTGCTTTTTCCCCAGGTCTCCACGCCCTTGTGTGTTTCTTTTGCTTAAAGTTTGCCACCTGAAGCCAGCCTCTCTTGCCCATCTTCCTCAGTTTCAGAGGGTAGATATTTCAGGGTTGCTTTTTCCCCAGGTCTCCACGCCTTTGGGTTTTGTTTTTGCTTAACGATTGCCACCTGAGGTAGCCTCTCTTGCCCATCGTCCTGAGTTTCAGAGGGTGGATTTCTCCGTGTTGCTTTTTCCCCAGGTCTCCACGCCCTTGTGTGTTTCTTTTGCTTCACGATTGCCACCTGAGGTAGCCTCTGTTGCCCATCCTCGTCAGTTTCAGAGGGTGGATTTCTCCCTGTTGCTTTTTCCCCAGGTCTCCACGCCCTTGTGTGTTTCTTTTGCTTAAAGTTTGCCACCTGAAGCCAGCCTCTCTTGCCCATCTTCCTCAGTTTCAGAGGGTAGATATTTCAGGGTTGCTTTTTCCCCAGGTCTCCACGCCTTTGGGTTTTGTTTTTGCTTAACGATTGCCACCTGAGGTAGCCTCTCTTGCCCATCTTCTTCAGTTTCAGAGGGTAGATATTTCAGGGTTGCTTTTTCCCCAGGTCTCCACGCCTTTGGGTTTTGTTTCTGCTTAACGATTGCCACCTGAGGTAGCCTCTGTTGCCCTTGTTCCTCAGTTTCAGAGGGTGGATTTCTCCGTGTTGCTTTTTCCCCAGGTCTCCACGCCCTTGTGTGTTTCTTTTGCTTAACGATTGCCACCTGAGGTAGCCTCTGTTGCCCATCCTCGTCAGTTTCAGAGGGTGGATTTCTCCCTGTTGCTTTTTCCCCAGGTCTCCACGCCCTTGTGTGTTCCTTTTGCTTAAACTTTGCCACCTGAAGCCAGACTCTCTTGCCCATCTTCCTCAGTTTCAGAGGGTAGATATTTCAGGGTTGCTTTTTCCCCAGGTCTCCACGCCTTTGGGTTTTGTTTTTGCTTAACGATTGCCACCTGGGCTAGCCTCTCTTGCCCATCTTCCTCAGTTTCAGAGGGTGGATTTCTCCGTGTTGCTTTTTCCCCAGGTCTCCACGTCCTTGTGTGTTTCTTTTGCTTAACGATTGCCACCTGAGGTAGCCTCTGTTGCCCATCCTCGTCAGTTTCAGAGGGTAGATTTCTCAGTGCTGCTTTTTCCCCACGTCTCCACGCCCTCGTGTGTTTCTTTTGCTTAAAGTTTGTCACCTGAAGCCAGCCTCTCTTGCCCATCTTCCTCAGTTTCAGAGGGTAGATATTTCAGCGTTGCTTTTTCCCCAGGTCTTCACACCTTAGTGTTTTGTTTTTGCTTAACGATTGCCACCTGGGCTAGCCTCTGTTTCCCATCTTCCTCAGTTTCAGAGGGTTGATATTTCAGGGTTGCTTTTTCCCCAGGTCTCCACGCCCTTGTGTGTTTCTTTTGCTTAACGATTGCCACCTGACCTAGCCTCTGTTGCCCATCCTCGTCAGTTTCAGAGGGTAGATTTCTCCGTGTTGCTTTTTCCCCAGGTCTCCACGCCCTTGTGTGTTTCTTTTGCTTAACGTTTGCCACCTGAAGCCAGCCTCTCTTGCCCATCTTCCTCAGTTTCAGAGGGTAGATATTTCAGGGTTGCTTTTTACCCAGGTCTCCACGCTTTTGGGTTTTGTTTTTGCTTAACGATTGCCACCTGAGGTAGCCTCTGTTGCCCATCTTCCTCAGTTTCAGAGGGTGGATTTCTCAGTGTTGCTTTTTACCCAGGTCTCCACGCCCTTGTGTGTTTCTTTTGCTTAAAGATTGCCACCTGAGCTAGCCTCTGTTGCCCATCTTCGTCCATTTCAGAGGGTGGATTTCTCAGTGTTGCCTTTTCGCCAGCTCCCCACGCCCTTGTGTGTTTCTTTTGCTTAAAGATTGTCACCTGAGCTAGGCACTGTTGCCCTGCTTCCTCAGTTTCAGAGGGTACCTTTTTCAGGGTAGCTTTTTGACCGGGTCTCCTCGCCATTGTATTTTTCTATTTCACTTTTTTTGCATAAAGATTGCCACCTGAGCTAGCCTCTGTTGCCCATCTTCTTCGGTTTCAGAGGGTAGATTTCTCAGTGTTTCTTTTTCGCCAGCTCTCCAAGCCCTTGCGTCTTTTTTTTTTTTCTGCTTAAAGGTTGCAACCTGAGCTAGCTTCTTTTGCCCATGTTCGTCAGTTTCAGAGGGTGGATTTCTCCGTGTTGCTTTTTCCCCAGGTCTCCACGCCCTTGTGTGTTTCTTTTGCTTAACGATTGCCACCTGAGGTAGCCTCTGTTGCCCATCCTCGTCAGTTTCAGAGGGTAGATTTCTCAGTGCTGCTTTTTCCCCAGGTCTCCACGCCCTTGTGTGTTTCTTTTGCTTAAAGTTTGCCACCTGAAGCCAGCCTCTCTTGCCCATCTTCCTCAGTTTCAGAGGGTAGATATTTCAGGGTTGCTTTTTCCCCAGGTCTCCACGCCTTTGGGTTTTGTTTTTGCTTAACGATTGCCACCTGAGGTAGCCTCTCTTGCCCATCGTCCTGAGTTTCAGAGGGTGGATTTCTCCGTGTTGCTTTTTCCCCAGGTCTCCACGCCCTTGTGTGTTTCTTTTGCTTCACGATTGCCACCTGAGGTAGCCTCTGTTGCCCATCCTCGTCAGTTTCAGAGGGTGGATTTCTCCCTGTTGCTTTTTCCCCAGGTCTCCACGCCCTTGTGTGTTTCTTTTGCTTAAAGTTTGCCACCTGAAGCCAGCCTCTCTTGCCCATCTTCCTCAGTTTCAGAGGGTAGATATTTCAGGGTTGCTTTTTCCCCAGGTCTCCACGCCTTTGGGTTTTGTTTTTGCTTAACGATTGCCACCTGAGGTAGCCTCTGTTGCCCATCTTCCTCAGTTTCAGAGGGTGGATTTCTCAGTGTTGCTTTTTACCCAGGTCTCCACGCCCTTGTGTGTTTCTTTTGCTTAAAGATTGCCTCCTGAGCTAGCCTCTGTTGCCCATCTTCGTCCGTTTCAGAGGGTAGATTTCTCAGTGTTGCCTTTTCGCCAGCTCCCCACGCCCTTGTGTGTTTCTTTTGCTTAAAGATTGTCACCTGAGCTAGGCACTGTTGCCCTGCTTCCTCAGTTTCAGATGGTACCTTTTTCAGGGTAGCTTTTTGACCGGGTCTCCTCGCCATTGTATTTTTCTATTTCACTTTTTTTGCATAAAGATTGCCACCTGAGCTAGCCTCTGTTGCCCATCTTCTTCGGTTTCAGAGGGTAGATTTCTCAGTGTTTCATGTTCGCCAGCTCTCCACGCCCTTGCGTCTTTTTTTTTTTCTGCTTAAAGGTTGCAACCTGAGCTAGCTTCTTTTGCCCATGTTCGTCAGTTTCAGAGGGTGGATTTCTCCGTGTTGCTTTTTCCCCAGGTCTCCACGCCCTTGTGTGTTTCTTTTGCTTAACGATTGCCACCTGACCTAGCCTCTGTTGCCCATCCTCGTCAGTTTCAGAGGGTAGATTTCTCCGTGTTGCTTTTTCCCCAGGTCTCCACGCCCTTGTGTGTTTCTTTTGCTTAACGTTTGCCACCTGAAGCCAGCCTCTCTTGCCCATCTTCCTCAGTTTCAGAGGGTAGATATTTCAGGGTTGCTTTTTCCCCAGGTCTCCACGCCTTTGGGTCTTGCTTCTGCTTAACGATTGCCACCTGAGGTAGCCTCTGTTGCCCTTGTTCCTCAGTTTCAGAGGGTGGATTTCTCCGTGTTGCTTTTTCCCCAGGTCTCCACGCCCTTGTGTGTTTCTTTTGCTTAACGATTGCCACCTGAGGTAGCCTCGGTTGCCCATCCTCGTCAGTTTCAGAGGGTAGATATATCAGGGTTGCTTTTTCCCCAGGTCTCCACGCCCTTGTGTGTTTCTTTTGCTTAAAGTTTGCCACCTGAAGCCAGCCTCTCTTGCCCATCTTCCTCAGTTTCAGAGGGTAGATATTTCAGGGTTGCTTTTTCCCCAGGTCTCCACGCCTTTGGGTCTTGCTTCTGCTTAACGATTGCCACCTGAAGTAGCCTCTGTTGCCCTTGTTCCTCAGTTTCAGAGGGTGGATTTCTCCGTGTTGCTTTTTCCCCAGGTCTCCACGCCCTTGTGTGTTTCTTTTGCTTAACGATTGCCACCTGAGGTAGCCTCTGTTGCCCATCCTCGTCAGTTTCAGAGGGTGGATTTCTCCCTGTTGCTTTTTCCCCAGGTCTCCACGCCCTTGTGTGTTCCTTTTGCTTAAACTTTGCCACCTGAAGCCAGCCTCTCTTGCCCATCTTCCTCAGTTTCAGAGGGTAGATATTTCAGCGTTGCTTTTTCCCCAGGTCTTCACACCTTAGTGTTTTGTTTTTGCTTAACGATTGCCACCTGGGCTAGCCTCTGTTTCCCATCTTCCTCAGTTTCAGAGGGTTGATATTTCAGGGTTGCTTTTTCCCCAGGTCTCCAAGCCCTTGTGTGTTTCTTTTGCTTAACGATTGCCACCTGACCTAGCCTCTGTTGCCCATCCTCGTCAGTTTCAGAGGGTAGATTTCTCCGTGTTGCTTTTTCCCCAGGTCTCCACGCCCTTGTGTGTTTCTTTTGCTTAACGTTTGCCACCTGAAGCCAGCCTCTCTTGCCCATCTTCCTCAGTTTCAGAGGGTAGATATTTCAGGCTTGCTTTTTACCCAGGTCTCCACGCTTTTGGATTTTGTTTTTGCTTAACGATTGCCACCTGAGGTAGCCTCTGTTGCCCATCTTCCTCAGTTTCAGAGGGTGGATTTCTCAGTGTTGCTTTTTACCCAGGTCTCCACGCCCTTGTGTGTTTCTTTTGCTTAAAGATTGCCACCTGAGCTAGCCTCTGTTGCCCATCTTCGTCCGTTTCAGAGGGTGGATTTCTCAGTGTTGCCTTTTCGCCAGCTCCCCACGCCCTTGTGTGTTTCTTTTGCTTAAAGATTGTCACCTGAGCTAGGCACTGTTGCCCTGCTTCCTCAGTTTCAGAGGGTACCTTTTTCAGGGTAGCTTTTTGACCGGGTCTCCTCGCCATTGTATTTTTCTATTTCACTTTTTTTGCATAAAGATTGCCACCTGAGGTAGACTCTGTTGCCCATCTTCTTCGGTTTCAGAGGGTAGATTTCTCAGTGTTTCATGTTCGCCAGCTCTCCACGCCCTTGCGTCTTTTTTTTTTTCTGCTTAAAGGTTGCAACCTGAGCTAGCTTCTTTTGCCCATGTTCGTCAGTTTCAGAGGGTGGATTTCTCCGTGTTGCTTTTTCCCCAGGTCTCCACGCCCTTGTGTGTTTCTTTTGCTTAACGATTGCCACCTGAGGTAGCCTCTGTTGCTCATCCTCGTCAGTTTCAGAGGGTAGATATATCAGGGTTGCTTTTTCCCCAGGTCTCCACGCCCTTGTGTGTTTCTTTTGCTTAAAGTTTGCCACCTGAAGCCAGCCTCTCTTGCCCATCTTCCTCAGTTTCAGAGGGTAGATATTTCAGGGTTGCTTTTTCCCCAGGTCTCCACGCCTTTGGGTCTTGCTTCTGCTTAACGATTGCCACCTGAGGTAGCCTCTGTTGCCCATCCTCGTCAGTTTCAGAAGGTAGATATTTCAGGGTTGCTTTTTCCCCAGGTCTCCACGCCTTTGGGTTTTGTTTTTGCTTAACGATTGCCACCTGAGGTAGCCTCTCTTGCCCATCGTCCTGAGTTTCAGAGGGTGGATTTCTCCGTGTTGCTTTTTCCCCAGGTCTCCACGCCCTTGTGTGTTTCTTTTGCTTCACGATTGCCACCTGAGGTAGCCTCTGTTGCCCATCCTCGTCAGTTTCAGAGGGTGGATTTCTCCCTGTTGCTTTTTCCCCAGGTCTCCACGCCCTTGTGTGTTTCTTTTGCTTAAAGTTTGCCACCTGAAGCCAGCCTCTCTTGCCCATCTTCCTCAGTTTCAGAGGGTAGATATTTCAGGGTTGCTTTTTCCCCAGGTCTCCACGCCTTTGGGTTTTGTTTTTGCTTATCGATTGCCACCTGAGGTAGCCTCTGTTTCCCATCTTCCTCAATTTCAGAGGGTTGATATTTCAGGGTTGCTTTTTCCCCAGGTCTCCACGCCCTTGTGTGTGTCTTTTGCTTAACGATTGCCACCTGACCTAGCCTCTGTTGCCCATCCTCGTCAGTTTCAGAGGGTAGATTTCTCCGTGTTGCTTTTTCCCCAGGTCTCCACGCCCTTGTGTGTTTCTTTTGCTTAACGTTTGCCACCTGAAGCCAGCCTCTCTTGCCCATCTTCCTCAGTTTCAGAGGGTGGATTTCTCAGTGTTGCTTTTTACCCAGGTCTCCACGCCCTTGTGTGTTTCTTTTGCTTAAAGATTGCCACCTGAGCTAGCCTCTGTTGCCCATCTTCGTCCGTTTCAGAGGGTAGATTTCTCAGTGTTGCCTTTTCGCCAGCTCCCCACGCCCTTGTGTGTTTCTTTTGCTTAAAGATTGTCACCTGAGCTAGGCACTGTTGCCCTGCTTCCTCAGTTTCAGAGGGTACCTTTTTCAGGGTAGCTTTTTGACCGGGTCTCCTCGCCATTGTATTTTTCTATTTCACTTTTTTTGCATAAAGATTGCCACCTGAGCTAGCCTCTGTTGCCCATCTTCTTCGGTTTCAGAGGGTAGATTTCTCAGTGTTTCATGTTCGCCAGCTCTCCACGCCCTTGCGTCTTTTTTTTTTTCTGCTTAAAGGTTGCAACCTGAGCTAGCTTCTTTTGCCCATGTTCGTCAGTTTCAGAGGGTGGATTTCTCCGTGTTGCTTTTTCCCCAGTTCTCCACGCCCTTTTGTGTTTCTTTTGCTTAACGATTGCCACCTGAGGTAGCCTCTGTTGCCCATCCTCGTCAGTTTCAGAGGGTAGATATATCAGGGTTGCTTTTTCCCCAGGTCTCCACGCCCTTGTGTGTTTCTTTTGCTTAAAGTTTGCCACCTGAAGCCAGCCTCTCTTGCCCATCTTCCTCAGTTTCAGAGGGTAGATATTTCAGGGTTGCTTTTTCCCCAGGTCTCCACGCCTTTGGGTTTTGTTTTTGCTTAACGATTGCCACCTGAGGTAGCCTCTCTTGCCCATCTTCCTCAGTTTCAGAGGGTGGATTTCTCCGTGTTGCTTTTTCCACAGGTCTCCACGCCCTTGTGTGTGTCTTTTGCTTAACGATTGCCACCTGACCTAGCCTCTGTTGCCCATCCTCGTCAGTTTCAGAGGGTAGATTTCTCAGTGCTGCTTTTTCCCCAGGTCTCCACGCCCTCGTGTGTTTCTTTTGCTTAAAGTTTGTCACCTGAAGCCATCCTCTCTTGCCCATCTTCCTCAGTTTCAGAGGGTAGATATTTCAGCGTTGCTTTTTCCCCAGGTCTTCACACCTTAGTGTTTTGTTTTTGCTTAACGATTGCCACCTGGGCTAGCCTCTGTTTCCCATCTTCCTCAGTTTCAGAGGGTTGATATTTCAGGGTTGCTTTTTCCCCAGGTCTCCACGCCCTTGTGTGTTTCTTTTGCTTAACGATTGCCACCTGACCTAGCCTCTGTTGCCCATCCTCGTCAGTTTCAGAGGGTAGATTTCTCCGTGTTGCTTTTTCCCCAGGTCTCCACGCCCTTGTGTGTTTCTTTTGCTTAACGTTTGCCACCTGAAGCCAGCCTCTCTTGCCCATCTTCCTCAGTTTCAGAGGGTAGATATTTCAGGGTTGCTTTTTACCCAGGTCTCCACGCTTTTGGGTTTTGTTTTTGCTTAACGATTGCCACCTGAGGTAGACTCTGTTGCCCATCTTCTTCGGTTTCAGAGGGTAGATTTCTCAGTGTTTCATGTTCGCCAGCTCTCCACGCCCTTGCGTCTTTTTTTTTTTCTGCTTAAAGGTTGCAACCTGAGCTAGCTTCTTTTGCCCATGTTCGTCAGTTTCAGAGGGTGGATTTCTCCGTGTTGCTTTTTCCCCAGGTCTCCACGCCCTTGTGTGTTTCTTTTGCTTAACGATTGCCACCTGAGGTAGCCTCTGTTGCTCATCCTCGTCAGTTTCAGAGGGTAGATATATCAGGGTTGCTTTTTCCCCAGGTCTCCACGCCCTTGTGTGTTTCTTTTGCTTAAAGTTTGCCACCTGAAGCCAGCCTCTCTTGCCCATCTTCCTCAGTTTCAGAGGGTAGATATTTCAGGGTTGCTTTTTCCCCAGGTCTCCACGCCTTTGGGTCTTGCTTCTGCTTAACGATTGCCACCTGAGGTAGCCTCTGTTGCCCATCCTCGTCAGTTTCAGAAGGTAGATATTTCAGGGTTGCTTTTTCCCCAGGTCTCCACGCCTTTGGGTTTTGTTTTTGCTTAACGATTGCCACCTGAGGTAGCCTCTCTTGCCCATCGTCCTGAGTTTCAGAGGGTGGATTTCTCCGTGTTGCTTTTTCCCCAGGTCTCCACGCCCTTGTGTGTTTCTTTTGCTTCACGATTGCCACCTGAGGTAGCCTCTGTTGCCCATCCTCGTCAGTTTCAGAGGGTGGATTTCTCCCTGTTGCTTTTTCCCCAGGTCTCCACGCCCTTGTGTGTTTCTTTTGCTTAAAGTTTGCCACCTGAAGCCAGCCTCTCTTGCCCATCTTCCTCAGTTTCAGAGGGTAGATATTTCAGGGTTGCTTTTTCCCCAGGTCTCCACGCCTTTGGGTTTTGTTTTTGCTTATCGATTGCCACCTGAGGTAGCCTCTGTTTCCCATCTTCCTCAATTTCAGAGGGTTGATATTTCAGGGTTGCTTTTTCCCCAGGTCTCCACGCCCTTGTGTGTGTCTTTTGCTTAACGATTGCCACCTGACCTAGCCTCTGTTGCCCATCCTCGTCAGTTTCAGAGGGTAGATTTCTCCGTGTTGCTTTTTCCCCAGGTCTCCACGCCCTTGTGTGTTTCTTTTGCTTAACGTTTGCCACCTGAAGCCAGCCTCTCTTGCCCATCTTCCTCAGTTTCATAGGGTGGATTTCTCAGTGTTGCTTTTTACCCAGGTCTCCACGCCCTTGTGTGTTTCTTTTGCTTAAGGATTGCCACCTGAGCTAGCCTCTGTTGCCCATCTTCGTCCGTTTCAGAGGGTAGATTTCTCAGTGTTGCCTTTTCGCCAGCTCCCCACGCCCTTGTGTGTTTCTTTTGCTTAAAGATTGTCACCTGAGCTAGGCACTGTTGCCCTGCTTCCTCAGTTTCAGAGGGTACCTTTTTCAGGGTAGCTTTTTGACCGGGTCTCCTCGCCATTGTATTTTTCTATTTCACTTTTTTTGCATAAAGATTGCCACCTGAGCTAGCCTCTGTTGCCCATCTTCTTCGGTTTCAGAGGGTAGATTTCTCAGTGTTTCATGTTCGCCAGCTCTCCACGCCCTTGCGTCTTTTTTTTTTTCTGCTTAAAGGTTGCAACCTGAGCTAGCTTCTTTTGCCCATGTTCGTCAGTTTCAGAGGGTGGATTTCTCCGTGTTGCTTTTTCCCCAGTTCTCCACGCCCTTGTGTGTTTCTTTTGCTTAACGATTGCCACCTGAGGTAGCCTCTGTTGCCCATCCTCGTCAGTTTCAGAGGGTAGATATATCAGGGTTGCTTTTTCCCCAGGTCTCCACGCCCTTGTGTGTTTCTTTTGCTTAAAGTTTGCCACCTGAAGCCAGCCTCTCTTGCCCATCTTCCTCAGTTTCAGAGGGTAGATATTTCAGGGTTGCTTTTTCCCCAGGTCTCCACGCCTTTGGGTCTTGCTTCTGCTTAACGATTGCCACCTGAGGTAGCCTCTGTTGCCCTTGTTCCTCAGTTTCAGAGGGTGGATTTCTCCGTGTTGCTTTTTCCCCAGGTCTCCACGCCCTTGTGTGTTTCTTTTGCTTAACGATTGCCACCTGACCTAGCCTCTGTTGCCCATCCTCGTCAGTTTCAGAGGGTGGATTTCTCCCTGTTGCTTTTTCCCCAGGTCTCCACGCCCTTGTGTGTTCCTTTTGCTTAAACTTTGCCACCTGAAGCCAGCCTCTCTTGCCCATCTTCCTCAGTTTCAGAGGGTAGATATTTCAGGGTTGCTTTTTCCCCAGGTCTTCACACCTTAGTGTTTTGTTTTTGCTTAACGATTGCCACCTGAGGTAGCCTCTGTTGCCCATCTTCCTCAGTTTCAGAGGGTGGATTTCTACCTGTTGCTTTTTCCCCACGTCTCCACGCCCTTGTGTGTTGCTTTTGCTTAAACTTTGCCACCTGAAGCCAGACTCTCTTGCCCATCTTCCTCAGTTTCAGAGGGTAGATATTTCAGGGTTGCTTTTTACCCAGGTCTCCACGCTTTTGGGTTTTGTTTTTGCTTAACGATTGCCACCTGAGGTAGCCTCTGTTGCCCATCTTCCTCAGTTTCAGAGGGTGGATTTCTCAGTGTTGCTTTTTACCCAGGTCTCCACGCCCTTGTGTGTTTCTTTTGCTTAAAGATTGCCACCTGAGCTAGCCTCTGTTGCCCATCTTCGTCCGTTTCAGAGGGTAGATTTCTCAGTGTTGCCTTTTCGCCAGCTCCCCACGCCCTTGTGTGTTTCTTTTGCTTAAAGATTGTCACCTGAGCTAGGCACTGTTGCCCTGCTTCCTCAGTTTCAGAGGGTACCTTTTTCAGGGTAGCTTTTTGACCGGGTCTCCTCGCCATTGTATTTTTCTATTTCACTTTTTTTGCATAAAGATTGCCACCTGAGCTAGCCTCTGTTGCCCATCTTCTTCGGTTTCAGAGGGTAGATTTCTCAGTGTTTCATGTTCGCCAGCTCTCCACGCCCTTGCGTCTTTTTTTTTTTTTTGCTTAAAGGTTGCAACCTGAGCTAGCTTCTTTTGCCCATGTTCGTCAGTTTCAGAGGGTGGATTTCTCCGTGTTGCTTTTTCCCCAGGTCTCCACGCCCTTGTGTGTTTCTTTTGCTTAACGATTGCCACCTGAGGTAGCCTCTGTTGCCCATCCTCGTCAGTTTCAGAGGGTAGATATTTCAGGGTTGCTTTTTCCCCAGGTCTCCACGCCTTTGGGTTTTGTTTTTGCTTAACGATTGCCACCTGAGGTAGCCTCTCTTGCCCATCGTCCTGAGTTTCAGAGGGTGGATTTCTCCGTGTTGCTTTTTCCCCAGGTCTCCACGCCCTTGTGTGTTTCTTTTGCTTCACGATTGCCACCTGAGGTAGCCTCTGTTGCCCATCCTCGTCAGTTTCAGAGGGTGGATTTCTCCCTGTTGCTTTTTCCCCAGGTCTCCACGCCCTTGTGTGTTTCTTTTGCTTAAAGTTTGCCACCTGAAGCCAGCCTCTCTTGCCCATCTTCCTCAGTTTCAGAGGGTAGATATTTCAGGGTTGCTTTTTCCCCAGGTCTCCACGCCTTTGGGTTTTGTTTTTGCTTAACGATTGCCACCTGAGGTAGCCTCTGTTTCCCATCTTCCTCAATTTCAGAGGGTTGATATTTCAGGGTTGCTTTTTCCCCAGGTCTCCACGCCCTTGTGTGTTTCTTTTGCTTAACGATTGCCACCTGAGGTAGCCTCTGTTGCCCATCCTCGTCAGTTTCAGAGGGTAGATTTCTCCGTGTTGCTTTTTCCCCAGGTCTCCACGCCCTTGTGTGTTTCTTTTGCTTAACGTTTGCCACCTGAAGCCAGCCTCTCTTGCCCATCTTCCTCAGTTTCAGAGGGTAGATATTTCAGGGTTGCTTTTTACCCAGGTCTCCACGCTTTTGGGTTTTGTTTTTGCTTAACGATTGCCACCTGAGGTAGCCTCTGTTGCCCATCTTCCTCAGTTTCAGAGGGTGGATTTCTCAGTGTTGCTTTTTACCCAGGTCTCCACGCCCTTGTGTGTTTCTTTTGCTTAAAGATTGCCACCTGAGCTAGCCTCTGTTGCCCAACTTCGTCCGTTTCAGAGGGTGGATTTCTCAGTGTTGCCTTTTCGCCAGCTCCCCACGCCCTTGTGTGTTTCTTTTGCTTAAAGATTGTCACCTGAGCTAGGCACTGTTGCCCTGCTTCCTCAGTTTCAGAGGGTACCTTTTTCAGGGTAGCTTTTTGACCGGGTCTCCTCGCCATTGTATTTTTCTATTTCACTTTTTTTGCATAAAGATTGCCACCTGAGCTAGCCTCTGTTGCCCATCTTCTTCGGTTTCAGAGGGTAGATTTCTCAGTGTTTCATGTTCGCCAGCTCTCCACGCCCTTGCGTCTTTTTTTTTTTTTGCTTAAAGGTTGCAACCTGAGCTAGCTTCTTTTGCCCATGTTCGTCAGTTTCAGAGGGTGGATTTCTCCGTGTTGCTTTTTCCCCAGGTCTCCACGCCCTTGTGTGTTTCTTTTGCTTAACGATTGCCACCTGAGGTAGCCTCTGTTGCCCATCCTCGTCAGTTTCAGAGGGTAGATATATCAGGGTTGCTTTTTCCCCAGGTCTCCACGCCCTTGTGTGTTTCTTTTGCTTAAAGTTTGCCACCTGAAGCCAGCCTCTCTTGCCCATCTTCCTCAGTTTCAGAGGGTAGATATTTCAGGGTTGCTTTTTCCCCAGGTCTCCACGCCTTTGGGTCTTGCTTCTGCTTAACGATTGCCACCTGAGGTAGCCTCTGTTGCCCTTGTTCCTCAGTTTCAGAGGGTGGATTTCTCCGTGTTGCTTTTTCCCCAGGTCTCCACGCCCTTGTGTGTTTCTTTTGCTTCACGATTGCCACCTGAGGTAGCCTCTGTTACCCATCCTCGTCAGTTTCAGAGGGTGGATTTCTCCCTGTTGCTTTTTCCCCAGGTCTCCACGCCCTTGTGTGTTCCTTTTGCTTAAACTTTGCCACCTGAAGCCAGCCTCTCTTGCCCATCTTCCTCAGTTTCAGAGGGTAGATATTTCAGGGTTGCTTTTTCCCCAGGTCTCCACGCCTTTGGGTTTTGTTTTTGCTTAACGATTGCCACCTGGGCTAGCCTCTGTTTCCCATCTTCCTCAGTTTCAGAGGGTGGATTTCTCCGTGTTGCTTTTTCCCCAGGTCTCCACGCCCTTGTGTGTTTCTTTTGCTTAACGATTGCCACCTGAGGTAGCCTCTGTTGCCCATCCTCGTCAGTTTCAGAGGGTAGATTTCTCCGTGTTGCTTTTTCCCCAGGTCTCCACGCCCTCGTGTGTTTCTTTTGCTTAAAGTTTGTCACCTGAAGCCAGCCTCTCTTGCCCATCTTCCTCAGTTTCAGAGGGTAGATATTTCAGCGTTGCTATTTCCCCAGGTCTTCACACCTTAGTGTTTTGTTTTTGCTTAACGATTGCCACCTGGGCTAGCCTCTGTTTCCCATCTTCCTCAGTTTCAGAGGGTTGATATTTCAGGGTTGCTTTTTCCCCAGGTCTCCACGCCCTTGTGTGTTTCTTTTGCTTAACGATTGCCACCTGACCTAGCCTCTGTTGCCCATCCTCGTCAGTTTCAGAGGGTAGATTTCTCCGTGTTGCTTTTTCCCCAGGTCTCCACGCCCTTGTGTGTTTCTTTTGCTTAACGTTTGCCACCTGAAGACAGCCTCTCTTGCCCATCTTCCTCAGTTTCAGAGGGTAGATATTTCAGGGTTGCTTTTTACCCAGGTCTCCACGCTTTTGGGTTTTGTTTTTGCTTAACGATTGCCACCTGAGGTAGCCTCTGTTGCCCATCTTCCTCAGTTTCAGAGGGTGGATTTCTCAGTGTTGCTTTTTACCCAGGTCTCCACGCCCTTGTGTGTTTCTTTTGCTTAAAGATTGCCACCTGAGCTAGCCTCTGTTGCCCATCTTCGTCCATTTCAGAGGGTGGATTTCTCAGTGTTGCCTTTTCGCCAGCTCCCCACGCCCTTGTGTGTTTCTTTTGCTTAAAGATTGTCACCTGAGCTAGGCACTGTTGCCCTGCTTCCTCAGTTTCAGATGGTACCTTTTTCAGGGTAGCTTTTTGACCGGGTCTCCTCGCCATTGTATTTTTCTATTTCACTTTTTTTGCATAAAGATTGCCACCTGAGCTAGCCTCTGTTGCCCATCTTCTTCGGTTTCAGAGGGTAGATTTCTCAGTGTTTCTTTTTCGCCAGCTCTCCAAGCCCTTGCGTCTTTTTTTTTTTTCTGCTTAAAGGTTGCAACCTGAGCTAGCTTCTTTTGCCCATGTTCGTCAGTTTCAGAGGGTGGATTTCTCCGTGTTGCTTTTTCCCCAGGTCTCCACGCCCTTGTGTGTTTCTTTTGCTTAACGATTGCCACCTGAGGTAGCCTCTGTTGCCCATCCTCGTCAGTTTCAGAGGGTAGATTTCTCAGTGCTGCTTTTTCCCAGGTCTCCACGCCCTTGTGTGTTTCTTTTGCTTAAAGTTTGCCACCTGAAGCCAGCCTCTCTTGCCCATCTTCCTCAGTTTCAGAGGGTAGATATTTCAGGGTTGCTTTTTCCCCAGGTCTCCACGCCTTTGGGTTTTGTTTTTGCTTAACGATTGCCACCTGAGGTAGCCTCTCTTGCCCATCGTCCTGAGTTTCAGAGGGTGGATTTCTCCGTGTTGCTTTTTCCCCAGGTCTCCACGCCCTTGTGTGTTTCTTTTGCTTCACGATTGCCACCTGAGGTAGCCTCTGTTGCCCATCCTCGTCAGTTTCAGAGGGTGGATTTCTCCCTGTTGCTTTTTCCCCAGGTCTCCACGCCCTTGTGTGTTTCTTTTGCTTAAAGTTTGCCACCTGAAGCCAGCCTCTCTTGCCCATCTTCCTCAGTTTCAGAGGGTAGATATTTCAGGGTTGCTTTTTCCCCAGGTCTCCACGCCTTTGGGTTTTGTTTTTGCTTAACGATTGCCACCTGAGGTAGCCTCTGTTGCCCATCTTCCTCAGTTTCAGAGGGTGGATTTCTCAGTGTTGCTTTTTACCCAGGTCTCCACGCCCTTGTGTGTTTCTTTTGCTTAAAGTTTGCCACCTGAAGCCAGCCTCTCTTGCCCATCTTCCTCAGTTTCAGAGGGTAGATATTTCAGGGTTGCTTTTTCCCCAGGTCTCCACGCCTTTGGGTCTTGCTTCTGCTTAACGATTGCCACCTGAGGTAGCCTCTGTTGCCCTTGTTCCTCAGTTTCAGAGGGTGGATTTCTCCGTGTTGCTTTTTCCCCAGGTCTCCACGCCCTTGTGTGTTTCTTTTGCTTAACGATTGCCACCTGAGGTAGCCTCTGTTGCCCATCCTCGTCAGTTTCAGAGGGTGGATTTCTCCCTGTTGCTTTTTCCCCAGGTCTCCACGCCCTTGTGTGTTCCTTTTGCTTAAACTTTGCCACCTGAAGCCAGCCTCTCTTGCCCATCTTCCTCAGTTTCAGAGGGTAGATATTTCAGCGTTGCTTTTTCCCCAGGTCTTCACACCTTAGTGTTTTGTTTTTGCTTAACGATTGCCACCTGGGCTAGCCTCTGTTTCCCATCTTCCTCAGTTTCAGAGGGTTGATATTTCAGGGTTGCTTTTTCCCCAGGTCTCCACGCCCTTGTGTGTTTCTTTTGCTTAACGATTGCCACCTGACCTAGCCTCTGTTGCCCATCCTCGTCAGTTTCAGAGGGTAGATTTCTCCGTGTTGCTTTTTCCCCAGGTCTCCACGCCCTTGTGTGTTTCTTTTGCTTAACGTTTGCCACCTGAAGCCAGCCTCTCTTGCCCATCTTCCTCAGTTTCAGAGGGTAGATATTTCAGGGTTGCTTTTTACCCAGGTCTCCACGCTTTTGGGTTTTGTTTTTGCTTAACGATTGCCACCTGAGGTAGCCTCTGTTGCCCATCTTCCTCAGTTTCAGAGGGTGGATTTCTCAGTGTTGCTTTTTACCCAGGTCTCCACGCCCTTGTGTGTTTCTTTTGCTTAAAGATTGCCACCTGAGCTAGCCTCTGTTGCCCATCTTCGTCCGTTTCAGAGGGTGGATTTCTCAGTGTTGCCTTTTCGCCAGCTCCCCACGCCCTTGTGTGTTTCTTTTGCTTAAAGATTGTCACCTGAGCTAGGCACTGTTGCCCTGCTTCCTCAGTTTCAGAGGGTACCTTTTTCAGGGTAGCTTTTTGACCGGGTCTCCTCGCCATTGTATTTTTCTATTTCACTTTTTTTGCATAAAGATTGCCACCTGAGCTAGCCTCTGTTGCCCATCTTCTTCGGTTTCAGAGGGTAGATTTCTCAGTGCTGCTTTTTCCCCAGGTCTCCACGCCCTTGTGTGTTTCTTTTGCTTAAAGTTTGCCACCTGAAGCCAGCCTCTCTTGCCCATCTTCCTCAGTTTCAGAGGGTAGATATTTCAGGGTTGCTTTTTCCCCAGGTCTCCACGCCTTTGGGTTTTGTTTTTGCTTAACGATTGCCACCTGAGGTAGGCTCTCTTCCCCATCGTCCTGAGTTTCAGAGGGTGGATTTCTCCGTGTTGCTTTTTCCCCAGGTCTCCACGCCCTTGTGTGTTTCTTTTGCTTCACGATTGCCACCTGAGGTAGCCTCTGTTGCCCATCCTCGTCAGTTTCAGAGGGTGGATTTCTCCCTGTTGCTTTTTCCCCAGGTCTCCACGCCCTTGTGTGTTTCTTTTGCTTAAAGTTTGCCACCTGAAGCCAGCCTCTCTTGCCCATCTTCCTCAGTTTCAGAGGGTAGATATTTCAGGGTTGCTTTTTCCCCAGGTCTCCACGCCTTTGGGTTTTGTTTTTGCTTAACAATTGCCACCTGAGGTAGCCTCTCTTGACCATCTTCCTCAGTTTCAGAGGGTGGATTTCTCCGTGTTGCTCTTTCCACAGGTCTCCACGCCCTTGTGTGTTTCTTTTGCTTAACGATTGCCACCTGAGGTAGCCTCTGTTGCCCATCCTCGTCAGTTTCAGAGGGTAGATTTCTCAGTGCTGCTTTTTCCCCACGTCTCCACGCCCTCGTGTGTTTCTTTTGCTTAAAGTTTGTCACCTGAAGCCAGCCTCTCTTGCCCATCTTCCTCAGTTTCAGAGGGTAGATATTTCAGCGTTGCTTTTTCCCCAGGTCTTCACACCTTAGTGTTTTGTTTTTGCTTAACGATTGCCACCTGGGCTAGCCTCTGTTTCCCATCTTCCTCAGTTTCAGAGGGCTGATATTTCAGGGTTGCTTTTTCCCCAGGTCTCCACGCCCTTGTGTGTTTCTTTTGCTTAACGATTGCCACCTGACCTAGCCTCTGTTGCCCATCCTCGTCAGTTTCAGAGGGTAGATTTCTCCGTGTTGCTTTTTCCCCAGGTCTCCACGCCCTTGTGTGTTTCTTTTGCTTAACGTTTGCCACCTGAAGCCAGCCTCTCTTGCCCATCTTCCTCAGTTTCAGAGGGTAGATATTTCAGGGTTGCTTTTTACCCAGGTCTCCACGCTTTTGGGTTTTGTTTTTGCTTAACGATTGCCACCTGAGGTAGCCTCTGTTGCCCATCTTCTTCGGTTTCAGAGGGTAGATTTCTCAGTGTTTCATGTTCGCCAGCTCTCCACGCCCGTGCGTCTTTTTTTTTTTCTGCTTAAAGGTTGCAACCTGAGCTAGCTTCTTTTGCCCATGTTCTTCAGTTTCAGAGGGTGGATTTCTCCGTGTTGCTTTTTCCCCAGGTCTCCACGCCCTTGTGTGTTTCTTTTGCTTAACGATTGCCACCTGAGGTAGCCTCTGTTGCCCATCCTCGTCAGTTTCAGAGGGTAGATATATCAGGGTTGCTTTTTCCCCAGGTCTCCACGCCCTTGTGTGTTTCTTTTGCTTAAAGTTTGCCACCTGAAGCCAGCCTCTCTTGCCCATCTTCCTCAGTTTCAGAGGGTAGATATTTCAGGGTTGCTTTTTCCCCAGGTCTCCACGCCTTTGGGTCTTGCTTCTGCTTAACGATTGCCACCTGAGGTAGCCTCTGTTGCCCTTGTTCCTCAGTTTCAGGGGGTGGATTTCTTCGTGTTGCTTTTTCCCCAGGTCTCCACGCCCTTGTGTGTTTCTTTTGCTTAACGATTGCCACCTGAGGTAGCCTCTGTTGCCCATCCTCGTCAGTTTCAGAGGGTGGATTTCTCCCTGTTGCTTTTACCCCAGGTCTCCACGCCCTTGTGTGTTCCTTTTGCTTAAACTTTGCCACCTGAAGCCAGACTCTCTTGCCCATCTTCCTCAGTTTCAGAGGGTAGATATTTCAGGGTTGCTTTTTCCCCAGGTCTCCACGCCTTTGGGTTTTGTTTTTGCTTAACGATTGCCACCTGGGCTAGCCTCTCTTGCCCATCTTCCTCAGTTTCAGAGGGTGGATTTCTCCGTGTTGCTTTTTCCCCAGGTCTCCACGCCCTTGTGTGTTTCTTTTGCTTAACGATTGCCACCTGAGGTAGCCTCTGTTGCCCATCCTCGTCAGTTTCAGAGGGTAGATTTCTCAGTGCTGCTTTTTCTCCAGGTCTCCACGCCCTCGTGTGTTTCTTTTGCTTAAAGTTTGTCACCTGAAGCCAGCCTCTCTTGCCCATCTTCCTCAGTTTCAGAGGGTAGATATTTCAGCGTTGCTTTTTCCCCAGGTCTTCACACCTTAGTGTTTTGTTTTTGCTTAACGATTGCCACCTGGGCTAGCCTCTGTTTCCCATCTTCCTCAGTTTCAGAGGGTTGATATTTCAGGGTTGCTTTTTCCCCAGGTCTCCACGCCCTTGTGTGTTTCTTTTGCTTAACGATTGCCACCTGACCTAGCCTCTGTTGCCCATCCTCGTCAGTTTCAGAGGGTAGATTTCTCCGTGTTGCTTTTTCCCCAGGTCTCCACGCCCTTGTGTGTTTCTTTTGCTTAACGTTTGCCACCTGAAGCCAGCCTCTCTTGCCCATCTTCCTCAGTTTCAGAGGGTAGATATTTCAGGGTTGCTTTTTACCCAGGTCTCCACGCTTTTGGGTTTTGTTTTTGCTTAACGATTGCCACCTGAGGTAGCCTCTGTTGCCCATCTTCTTCGGTTTCAGAGGGTAGATTTCTCAGTGTTTCATGTTCGCCAGCTCTCCACGCCCGTGCGTCTTTTTTTTTTTCTGCTTAAAGGTTGCAACCTGAGCTAGCTTCTTTTGCCCATGTTCGTCAGTTTCAGAGGGTGGATTTCTCCGTGTTGCTTTTTCCCCAGGTCTCCACGCCCTTGTGTGTTTCTTTTGCTTAACGATTGCCACCTGAGGTAGCCTCTGTTGCCCATCCTCGTCAGTTTCAGAGGGTAGATATATCAGGGTTGCTTTTTCCCCAGGTCTCCACGCCCTTGTGTGTTTCTTTTGCTTAAAGTTTGCCACCTGAAGCCAGCCTCTCTTGCCCATCTTCCTCAGTTTCAGAGGGTAGATATTTCAGGGTTGCTTTTTCCCCAGGTCTCCAGGCCTTTGGGTTTTGTTTTTGCTTAACGATTGCCACCTGGGCTAGCCTCTCTTGCCCATCTTCCTCAGTTTCAGAGGGTGGATTTCTCCGTGTTGCTTTTTCCCCAGGTCTCCACGCCCTTGTGTGTTTCTTTTGCTTAACGATTGCCACCTGAGGTAGCCTCTGTTGCCCATCCTCGTCAGTTTCAGAGGGTAGATTTCTCAGTGCTGCTTTTTCCCCACGTCTCCACGCCCTCGTGTGTTTCTTTTGCTTAAAGTTTGTCACCTGAAGCCAGCCTCTCTTGCCCATCTTCCTCAGTTTCAGAGGGTAGATATTTCAGCGTTGCTTTTTCCCCATGTCTTCACACCTTAGTGTTTTGTTTTTGCTTAACGATTGCCACCTGGGCTAGCCTCTGTTTCCCATCTTCCTCAGTTTCAGAGGGTTGATATTTCAGGGTTGCTTTTTCCCCAGGTCTCCACGCCCTTGTGTGTTTCTTTTGCTTAACGATTGCCACCTGACCTAGCCTCTGTTGCCCATCCTCGTCAGTTTCAGAGGGTAGATTTCTCCGTGTTGCTTTTTCCCCAGGTCTCCACGCCCTTGTGTGTTTCTTTTGCTTAACGTTTGCCACCTGAAGCCAGCCTCTCTTGCCCATCTTCCTCAGTTTCAGAGGGTAGATATTTCAGGGTTGCTTTTTACCCAGGTCTCCACGCTTTTGGGTTTTGTTTTTGCTTAACGATTGCCACCTGAGGTAGCCTCTGTTGCCCATCTTCTTCGGTTTCAGAGGGTAGATTTCTCAGTGTTTCATGTTCGCCAGCTCTCCACGCCCGTGCGTCTTTTTTTTTTTCTGCTTAAAGGTTGCAACCTGAGCTAGCTTCTTTTGCCCATGTTCTTCAGTTTCAGAGGGTGGATTTCTCCGTGTTGCTTTTTCCCCAGGTCTCCACGCCCTTGTGTGTTTCTTTTGCTTAACGATTGCCACCTGAGGTAGCCTCTGTTGCCCATCCTCGTCAGTTTCAGAGGGTAGATATATCAGGGTTGCTTTTTCCCCAGGTCTCCACGCCCTTGTGTGTTTCTTTTGCTTAAAGTTTGCCACCTGAAGCCAGCCTCTCTTGCCCATCTTCCTCAGTTTCAGAGGGTAGATATTTCAGGGTTGCTTTTTCCCCAGGTCTCCACGCCTTTGGGTCTTGCTTCTGCTTAACGATTGCCACCTGAGGTAGCCTCTGTTGCCCTTGTTCCTCAGTTTCAGAGGGTGGATTTCTTCGTGTTGCTTTTTCCCCAGGTCTCCACGCCCTTGTGTGTTTCTTTTGCTTAACGATTGCCACCTGAGGTAGCCTCTGTTGCCCATCCTCGTCAGTTTCAGAGGGTGGATTTCTCCCTGTTGCTTTTACCCCAGGTCTCCACGCCCTTGTGTGTTCCTTTTGCTTAAACTTTGCCACCTGAAGCCAGACTCTCTTGCCCATCTTCCTCAGTTTCAGAGGGTAGATATTTCAGGGTTGCTTTTTCCCCAGGTCTCCACGCCTTTGGGTTTTGTTTTTGCTTAACGATTGCCACCTGGGCTAGCCTCTCTTGCCCATCTTCCTCAGTTTCAGAGGGTGGATTTCTCCGTGTTGCTTTTTCCCCAGGTCTCCACGCCCTTGTGTGTTTCTTTTGCTTAACGATTGCCACCTGAGGTAGCCTCTGTTGCCCATCCTCGTCAGTTTCAGAGGGTAGATTTCTCAGTGCTGCTTTTTCTCCAGGTCTCCACGCCCTCGTGTGTTTCTTTTGCTTAAAGTTTGTCACCTGAAGCCAGCCTCTCTTGCCCATCTTCCTCAGTTTCAGAGGGTAGATATTTCAGCGTTGCTTTTTCCCCAGGTCTTCACACCTTAGTGTTTTGTTTTTGCTTAACGATTGCCACCTGGGCTAGCCTCTGTTTCCCATCTTCCTCAGTTTCAGAGGGTTGATATTTCAGGGTTGCTTTTTCCCCAGGTCTCCACGCCCTTGTGTGTTTCTTTTGCTTAACGATTGCCACCTGACCTAGCCTCTGTTGCCCATCCTCGTCAGTTTCAGAGGGTAGATTTCTCCGTGTTGCTTTTTCCCCAGGTCTCCACGCCCTTGTGTGTTTCTTTTGCTTAACGTTTGCCACCTGAAGCCAGCCTCTCTTGCCCATCTTCCTCAGTTTCAGAGGGTAGATATTTCAGGGTTGCTTTTTACCCAGGTCTCCACGCTTTTGGGTTTTGTTTTTGCTTAACGATTGCCACCTGAGGTAGCCTCTGTTGCCCATCTTCCTCAGTTTCAGAGGGTGGATTTCTCCGTGTTGCTTTTTACCCAGGTCTCCACGCCCTTGTGTGTTTCTTTTGCTTAAAGATTGCCACCTGAGCTAGCCTCTGTTGCCCATCTTCGTCCGTTTCAGAGGGTGGATTTCTCAGTGTTGCCTTTTCGCCAGCTCCCCACGCCCTTGTGTGTTTCTTTTGCTTAAAGATTGTCACCTGAGCTAGGCACTGTTGCCCTGCTTCCTCAGTTTCAGAGGGTACCTTTTTCAGGGTAGCTTTTTGACCGGGTCTCCTCGCCATTGTATTTTTCTATTTCACTTTTTTTGCATAAAGATTGCCACCTGAGCTAGCCTCTGTTGCC
This sequence comes from Equus asinus, assembly GCF_041296235.1. NCBI lineage: Eukaryota > Metazoa > Chordata > Mammalia > Perissodactyla > Equidae > Equus > Equus asinus. The sequence goes on from NW_027225534.1 coordinate 198,039, forward strand.
CATCTTCTTCGGTTTCAGAGGGTAGATTTCTCAGTGCTGCTTTTTCCCCAGGTCTCCACGCCCTTGTGTGTTTCTTTTGCTTAAAGTTTGCCACCTGAAGCCAGCCTCTCTTGCCCATCTTCCTCAGTTTCAGAGGGTAGATATTTCAGGGTTGCTTTTTCCCCAGGTCTCCACGCCTTTGGGTTTTGTTTTTGCTTAACGATTGCCACCTGAGGTAGGCTCTCTTCCCCATCGTCCTGAGTTTCAGAGGGTGGATTTCTCCGTGTTGCTTTTTCCCCAGGTCTCCACGCCCTTGTGTGTTTCTTTTGCTTCACGATTGCCACCTGAGGTAGCCTCTGTTGCCCATCCTCGTCAGTTTCAGAGGGTGGATTTCTCCCTGTTGCTTTTTCCCCAGGTCTCCACGCCCTTGTGTGTTTCTTTTGCTTAAAGTTTGCCACCTGAAGCCAGCCTCTCTTGCCCATCTTCCTCAGTTTCAGAGGGTAGATATTTCAGGGTTGCTTTTTACCCAGGTCTCCACGCTTTTGGGTTTTGTTTTTGCTTAACGATTGCCACCTGAGGTAGCCTCTGTTGCCCATCTTCTTCGGTTTCAGAGGGTAGATTTCTCAGTGTTTCATGTTCGCCAGCTCTCCACGCCCGTGCGTCTTTTTTTTTTTCTGCTTAAAGGTTGCAACCTGAGCTAGCTTCTTTTGCCCATGTTCGTCAGTTTCAGAGGGTGGATTTCTCCGTGTTGCTTTTTCCCCAGGTCTCCACGCCCTTGTGTGTTTCTTTTGCTTAACGATTGCCACCTGAGGTAGCCTCTGTTGCCCATCCTCGTCAGTTTCAGAGGGTAGATATATCAGGGTTGCTTTTTCCCCAGGTCTCCACGCCCTTGTGTGTTTCTTTTGCTTAAAGTTTGCCACCTGAAGCCAGCCTCTCTTGCCCATCTTCCTCAGTTTCAGAGGGTAGATATTTCAGGGTTGCTTTTTCCCCAGGTCTCCACGCCTTTGGGTCTTGCTTCTGCTTAACGATTGCCACCTGAGGTAGCCTCTGTTGCCCTTGTTCCTCAGTTTCAGAGGGTGGATTTCTTCGTGTTGCTTTTTCCCCAGGTCTCCACGCCCTTGTGTGTTTCTTTTGCTTAACGATTGCCACCTGAGGTAGCCTCTGTTGCCCATCCTCGTCAGTTTCAGAGGGTGGATTTCTCCCTGTTGCTTTTACCCCAGGTCTCCACGCCCTTGTGTGTTCCTTTTGCTTAAACTTTGCCACCTGAAGCCAGACTCTCTTGCCCATCTTCCTCAGTTTCAGAGGGTAGATATTTCAGGGTTGCTTTTTCCCCAGGTCTCCACGCCTTTGGGTTTTGTTTTTGCTTAACGATTGCCACCTGGGCTAGCCTCTCTTGCCCATCTTCCTCAGTTTCAGAGGGTGGATTTCTCCGTGTTGCTTTTTCCCCAGGTCTCCACGCCCTTGTGTGTTTCTTTTGCTTAACGATTGCCACCTGAGGTAGCCTCTGTTGCCCATCCTCGTCAGTTTCAGAGGGTAGATTTCTCAGTGCTGCTTTTTCTCCAGGTCTCCACGCCCTCGTGTGTTTCTTTTGCTTAAAGTTTGTCACCTGAAGCCAGCCTCTCTTGCCCATCTTCCTCAGTTTCAGAGGGTAGATATTTCAGCGTTGCTTTTTCCCCAGGTCTTCACACCTTAGTGTTTTGTTTTTGCTTAACGATTGCCACCTGGGCTAGCCTCTGTTTCCCATCTTCCTCAGTTTCAGAGGGTTGATATTTCAGGGTTGCTTTTTCCCCAGGTCTCCACGCCCTTGTGTGTTTCTTTTGCTTAACGATTGCCACCTGACCTAGCCTCTGTTGCCCATCCTCGTCAGTTTCAGAGGGTAGATTTCTCCGTGTTGCTTTTTCCCCAGGTCTCCACGCCCTTGTGTGTTTCTTTTGCTTAACGTTTGCCACCTGAAGCCAGCCTCTCTTGCCCATCTTCCTCAGTTTCAGAGGGTAGATATTTCAGGGTTGCTTTTTACCCAGGTCTCCACGCTTTTGGGTTTTGTTTTTGCTTAACGATTGCCACCTGAGGTAGCCTCTGTTGCCCATCTTCCTCAGTTTCAGAGGGTGGATTTCTCCGTGTTGCTTTTTACCCAGGTCTCCACGCCCTTGTGTGTTTCTTTTGCTTAAAGATTGCCACCTGAGCTAGCCTCTGTTGCCCATCTTCGTCCGTTTCAGAGGGTGGATTTCTCAGTGTTGCCTTTTCGCCAGCTCCCCACGCCCTTGTGTGTTTCTTTTGCTTAAAGATTGTCACCTGAGCTAGGCACTGTTGCCCTGCTTCCTCAGTTTCAGAGGGTACCTTTTTCAGGGTAGCTTTTTGACCGGGTCTCCTCGCCATTGTATTTTTCTATTTCACTTTTTTTGCATAAAGATTGCCACCTGAGCTAGCCTCTGTTGCCCATCTTCTTCGGTTTCAGAGGGTAGATTTCTCAGTGCTGCTTTTTCCCCAGGTCTCCACGCCCTTGTGTGTTTCTTTTGCTTAAAGTTTGCCACCTGAAGCCAGCCTCTCTTGCCCATCTTCCTCAGTTTCAGAGGGTAGATATTTCAGGGTTGCTTTTTCCCCAGGTCTCCACGCCTTTGGGTTTTGTTTTTGCTTAACGATTGCCACCTGAGGTAGGCTCTCTTCCCCATCGTCCTGAGTTTCAGAGGGTGGATTTCTCCGTGTTGCTTTTTCCCCAGGTCTCCACGCCCTTGTGTGTTTCTTTTGCTTCACGATTGCCACCTGAGGTAGCCTCTGTTGCCCATCCTCGTCAGTTTCAGAGGGTGGATTTCTCCCTGTTGCTTTTTCCCCAGGTCTCCACGCCCTTGTGTGTTTCTTTTGCTTAAAGTTTGCCACCTGAAGCCAGCCTCTCTTGCCCATCTTCCTCAGTTTCAGAGGGTAGATATTTCAGGGTTGCTTTTTACCCAGGTCTCCACGCTTTTGGGTTTTGTTTTTGCTTAACGATTGCCACCTGAGGTAGCCTCTGTTGCCCATCTTCTTCGGTTTCAGAGGGTAGATTTCTCAGTGTTTCATGTTCGCCAGCTCTCCACGCCCGTGCGTCTTTTTTTTTTTCTGCTTAAAGGTTGCAACCTGAGCTAGCTTCTTTTGCCCATGTTCGTCAGTTTCAGAGGGTGGATTTCTCCGTGTTGCTTTTTCCCCAGGTCTCCACGCCCTTGTGTGTTTCTTTTGCTTAACGATTGCCACCTGAGGTAGCCTCTGTTGCCCATCCTCGTCAGTTTCAGAGGGTAGATATATCAGGGTTGCTTTTTCCCCAGGTCTCCACGCCCTTGTGTGTTTCTTTTGCTTAAAGTTTGCCACCTGAAGCCAGCCTCTCTTGCCCATCTTCCTCAGTTTCAGAGGGTAGATATTTCAGGGTTGCTTTTTCCCCAGGTCTCCAGGCCTTTGGGTTTTGTTTTTGCTTAACGATTGCCACCTGGGCTAGCCTCTCTTGCCCATCTTCCTCAGTTTCAGAGGGTGGATTTCTCCGTGTTGCTTTTTCCCCAGGTCTCCACGCCCTTGTGTGTTTCTTTTGCTTAACGAATGCCACCTGAGGTAGCCTCTGTTGCCCATCCTCGTCAGTTTCAGAGGGTAGATTTCTCAGTGCTGCTTTTTCCCCACGTCTCCACGCCCTCGTGTGTTTCTTTTGCTTAAAGTTTGTCACCTGAAGCCAGCCTCTCTTGCCCATCTTCCTCAGTTTCAGAGGGTAGATATTTCAGCGTTGCTTTTTCCCCAGGTCTTCACACCTTAGTGTTTTGTTTTTGCTTAACGATTGCCACCTGGGCTAGCCTCTGTTTCCCATCTTCCTCAGTTTCAGAGGGTTGATATTTCAGGGTTGCTTTTTCCCCAGGTCTCCACGCCCTTGTGTGTTTCTTTTGCTTAACGATTGCCACCTGACCTAGCCTCTGTTGCCCATCCTCGTCAGTTTCAGAGGGTAGATTTCTCCGTGTTGCTTTTTCCCCAGGTCTCCACGCCCTTGTGTGTTTCTTTTGCTTAACGTTTGCCACCTGAAGCCAGCCTCTCTTGCCCATCTTCCTCAGTTTCAGAGGGTAGATATTTCAGGGTTGCTTTTTACCCAGGTCTCCACGCTTTTGGGTTTTGTTTTTGCTTAACGATTGCCACCTGAGGTAGCCTCTGTTGCCCATCTTCTTCGGTTTCAGAGGGTAGATTTCTCAGTGTTTCATGTTCGCCAGCTCTCCACGCCCGTGCGTCTTTTTTTTTTTCTGCTTAAAGGTTGCAACCTGAGCTAGCTTCTTTTGCCCATGTTCTTCAGTTTCAGAGGGTGGATTTCTCCGTGTTGCTTTTTCCCCAGGTCTCCACGCCCTTGTGTGTTTCTTTTGCTTAACGATTGCCACCTGAGGTAGCCTCTGTTGCCCATCCTCGTCAGTTTCAGAGGGTAGATATATCAGGGTTGCTTTTTCCCCAGGTCTCCACGCCCTTGTGTGTTTCTTTTGCTTAAAGTTTGCCACCTGAAGCCAGCCTCTCTTGCCCATCTTCCTCAGTTTCAGAGGGTAGATATTTCAGGGTTGCTTTTTCCCCAGGTCTCCACGCCTTTGGGTCTTGCTTCTGCTTAACGATTGCCACCTGAGGTAGCCTCTGTTGCCCTTGTTCCTCAGTTTCAGAGGGTGGATTTCTTCGTGTTGCTTTTTCCCCAGGTCTCCACGCCCTTGTGTGTTTCTTTTGCTTAACGATTGCCACCTGAGGTAGCCTCTGTTACCCATCCTCGTCAGTTTCAGAGGGTGGATTTCTCCCTGTTGCTTTTACCCCAGGTCTCCACGCCCTTGTGTGTTCCTTTTGCTTAAACTTTGCCACCTGAAGCCAGACTCTCTTGCCCATCTTCCTCAGTTTCAGAGGGTAGATATTTCAGGGTTGCTTTTTCCCCAGGTCTCCACGCCTTTGGGTTTTGTTTTTGCTTAACGATTGCCACCTGGGCTAGCCTCTCTTGCCCATCTTCCTCAGTTTCAGAGGGTGGATTTCTCCGTGTTGCTTTTTCCCCAGGTCTCCACGCCCTTGTGTGTTTCTTTTGCTTAACGATTGCCACCTGAGGTAGCCTCTGTTGCCCATCCTCGTCAGTTTCAGAGGGTAGATTTCTCAGTGCTGCTTTTTCTCCAGGTCTCCACGCCCTCGTGTGTTTCTTTTGCTTAAAGTTTGTCACCTGAAGCCAGCCTCTCTTGCCCATCTTCCTCAGTTTCAGAGGGTAGATATTTCAGCGTTGCTTTTTCCCCAGGTCTTCACACCTTAGTGTTTTGTTTTTGCTTAACGATTGCCACCTGGGCTAGCCTCTGTTTCCCATCTTCCTCAGTTTCAGAGGGTTGATATTTCAGGGTTGCTTTTTCCCCAGGTCTCCACGCCCTTGTGTGTTTCTTTTGCTTAACGATTGCCACCTGACCTAGCCTCTGTTGCCCATCCTCGTCAGTTTCAGAGGGTAGATTTCTCCGTGTTGCTTTTTCCCCAGGTCTCCACGCCCTTGTGTGTTTCTTTTGCTTAACGTTTGCCACCTGAAGCCAGCCTCTCTTGCCCATCTTCCTCAGTTTCAGAGGGTAGATATTTCAGGGTTGCTTTTTACCCAGGTCTCCACGCTTTTGGGTTTTGTTTTTGCTTAACGATTGCCACCTGAGGTAGCCTCTGTTGCCCATCTTCCTCAGTTTCAGAGGGTGGATTTCTCCGTGTTGCTTTTTACCCAGGTCTCCACGCCCTTGTGTGTTTCTTTTGCTTAAAGATTGCCACCTGAGCTAGCCTCTGTTGCCCATCTTCGTCCGTTTCAGAGGGTGGATTTCTCAGTGTTGCCTTTTCGCCAGCTCCCCACGCCCTTGTGTGTTTCTTTTGCTTAAAGATTGTCACCTGAGCTAGGCACTGTTGCCCTGCTTCCTCAGTTTCAGAGGGTACCTTTTTCAGGGTAGCTTTTTGACCGGGTCTCCTCGCCATTGTATTTTTCTATTTCACTTTTTTTGCATAAAGATTGCCACCTGAGCTAGCCTCTGTTGCCCATCTTCTTCGGTTTCAGAGGGTAGATTTCTCAGTGCTGCTTTTTCCCCAGGTCTCCACGCCCTTGTGTGTTTCTTTTGCTTAAAGTTTGCCACCTGAAGCCAGCCTCTCTTGCCCATCTTCCTCAGTTTCAGAGGGTAGATATTTCAGGGTTGCTTTTTCCCCAGGTCTCCACGCCTTTGGGTTTTGTTTTTGCTTAACGATTGCCACCTGAGGTAGGCTCTCTTCCCCATCGTCCTGAGTTTCAGAGGGTGGATTTCTCCGTGTTGCTTTTTCCCCAGGTCTCCACGCCCTTGTGTGTTTCTTTTGCTTCACGATTGCCACCTGAGGTAGCCTCTGTTGCCCATCCTCGTCAGTTTCAGAGGGTGGATTTCTCCCTGTTGCTTTTTCCCCAGGTCTCCACGCCCTTGTGTGTTTCTTTTGCTTAAAGTTTGCCACCTGAAGCCAGCCTCTCTTGCCCATCTTCCTCAGTTTCAGAGGGTAGATATTTCAGGGTTGCTTTTTCCCCAGGTCTCCACGCCTTTGGGTTTTGTTTTTGCTTAACAATTGCCACCTGAGGTAGCCTCTCTTGCCCATCTTCCTCAGTTTCAGAGGGTGGATTTCTCCGTGTTGCTCTTTCCACAGGTCTCCACGCCCTTGTGTGTTTCTTTTGCTTAACGATTGCCACCTGAGGTAGCCTCTGTTGCCCATCCTCGTCAGTTTCAGAGGGTAGATTTCTCAGTGCTGCTTTTTCCCCACGTCTCCACGCCCTCGTGTGTTTCTTTTGCTTAAAGTTTGTCACCTGAAGCCAGCCTCTCTTGCCCATCTTCCTCAGTTTCAGAGGGTAGATATTTCAGCGTTGCTTTTTCCCCAGGTCTTCACACCTTAGTGTTTTGTTTTTGCTTAACGATTGCCACCTGGGCTAGCCTCTGTTTCCCATCTTCCTCAGTTTCAGAGGGTTGATATTTCAGGGTTGCTTTTTCCCCAGGTCTCCACGCCCTTGTGTGTTTCTTTTGCTTAACGATTGCCACCTGACCTAGCCTCTGTTGCCCATCCTCGTCAGTTTCAGAGGGTAGATTTCTCCGTGTTGCTTTTTCCCCAGGTCTCCACGCCCTTGTGTGTTTCTTTTGCTTAACGTTTGCCACCTGAAGCCAGCCTCTCTTGCCCATCTTCCTCAGTTTCAGAGGGTAGATATTTCAGGGTTGCTTTTTACCCAGGTCTCCACGCTTTTGGGTTTTGTTTTTGCTTAACGATTGCCACCTGAGGTAGCCTCTGTTGCCCATCTTCTTCGGTTTCAGAGGGTAGATTTCTCAGTGTTTCATGTTCGCCAGCTCTCCACGCCCGTGCGTCTTTTTTTTTTTCTGCTTAAAGGTTGCAACCTGAGCTAGCTTCTTTTGCCCATGTTCGTCAGTTTCAGAGGGTGGATTTCTCCGTGTTGCTTTTTCCCCAGGTCTCCACGCCCTTGTGTGTTTCTTTTGCTTAACGATTGCCACCTGAGGTAGCCTCTGTTGCCCATCCTCGTCAGTTTCAGAGGGTAGATATATCAGGGTTGCTTTTTCCCCAGGTCTCCACGCCCTTGTGTGTTTCTTTTGCTTAAAGTTTGCCACCTGAAGCCAGCCTCTCTTGCCCATCTTCCTCAGTTTCAGAGGGTAGATATTTCAGGGTTGCTTTTTCCCCAGGTCTCCAGGCCTTTGGGTTTTGTTTTTGCTTAACGATTGCCACCTGGGCTAGCCTCTCTTGCCCATCTTCCTCAGTTTCAGAGGGTGGATTTCTCCGTGTTGCTTTTTCCCCAGGTCTCCACGCCCTTGTGTGTTTCTTTTGCTTAACGAATGCCACCTGAGGTAGCCTCTGTTGCCCATCCTCGTCAGTTTCAGAGGGTAGATTTCTCAGTGCTGCTTTTTCCCCACGTCTCCACGCCCTCGTGTGTTTCTTTTGCTTAAAGTTTGTCACCTGAAGCCAGCCTCTCTTGCCCATCTTCCTCAGTTTCAGAGGGTAGATATTTCAGCGTTGCTTTTTCCCCAGGTCTTCACACCTTAGTGTTTTGTTTTTGCTTAACGATTGCCACCTGGGCTAGCCTCTGTTTCCCATCTTCCTCAGTTTCAGAGGGTTGATATTTCAGGGTTGCTTTTTCCCCAGGTCTCCACGCCCTTGTGTGTTTCTTTTGCTTAACGATTGCCACCTGACCTAGCCTCTGTTGCCCATCCTCGTCAGTTTCAGAGGGTAGATTTCTCCGTGTTGCTTTTTCCCCAGGTCTCCACGCCCTTGTGTGTTTCTTTTGCTTAACGTTTGCCACCTGAAGCCAGCCTCTCTTGCCCATCTTCCTCAGTTTCAGAGGGTAGATATTTCAGGGTTGCTTTTTACCCAGGTCTCCACGCTTTTGGGTTTTGTTTTTGCTTAACGATAGCCACCTGAGGTAGCCTCTGTTGCCCATCTTCTTCGGTTTCAGAGGGTAGATTTCTCAGTGTTTCATGTTCGCCAGCTCTCCACGCCCGTGCGTCTTTTTTTTTTTCTGCTTAAAGGTTGCAACCTGAGCTAGCTTCTTTTGCCCATGTTCGTCAGTTTCAGAGGGTGGATTTCTCCGTGTTGCTTTTTCCCCAGGTCTCCACGCCCTTGTGTGTTTCTTTTGCTTAACGATTGCCACCTGAGGTAGCCTCTGTTGCCCATCCTCGTCAGTTTCAGAGGGTAGATATATCAGGGTTGCTTTTTCCCCAGGTCTCCACGCCCTTGTGTGTTTCTTTTGCTTAAAGTTTGCCACCTGAAGCCAGCCTCTCTTGCCCATCTTCCTCAGTTTCAGAGGGTAGATATTTCAGGGTTGCTTTTTCCCCAGGTCTCCAGGCCTTTGGGTTTTGTTTTTGCTTAACGATTGCCACCTGGGCTAGCCTCTCTTGCCCATCTTCCTCAGTTTCAGAGGGTGGATTTCTCCGTGTTGCTTTTTCCCCAGGTCTCCACGCCCTTGTGTGTTTCTTTTGCTTAACGATTGCCACCTGAGGTAGCCTCTGTTGCCCATCCTCGTCAGTTTCAGAGGGTAGATTTCTCAGTGCTGCTTTTTCCCCACGTCTCCACGCCCTCGTGTGTTCCTTTTGCTTAAAGTTTGTCACCTGAAGCCAGCCTCTCTTGCCCATCTTCCTCAGTTTCAGAGGGTAGATATTTCAGCGTTGCTTTTTCCCCAGGTCTTCACACCTTAGTGTTTTGTTTTTGCTTAACGATTGCCACCTGGGCTAGCCTCTGTTTCCCATCTTCCTCAGTTTCAGAGGGTTGATATTTCAGGGTTGCTTTTTCCCCAGGTCTCCACGCCCTTGTGTGTTTCTTTTGCTTAACGATTGCCACCTGACCTAGCCTCTGTTGCCCATCCTCGTCAGTTTCAGAGGGTAGATTTCTCCGTGTTGCTTTTTCCCCAGGTCTCCACGCCCTTGTGTGTTTCTTTTGCTTAACGTTTGCCACCTGAAGCCAGCCTCTCTTGCCCATCTTCCTCAGTTTCAGAGGGTAGATATTTCAGGGTTGCTTTTTACCCAGGTCTCCACGCTTTTGGGTTTTGTTTTTGCTTAACGATTGCCACCTGAGGTAGCCTCTGTTGCCCATCTTCTTCGGTTTCAGAGGGTAGATTTCTCAGTGTTTCATGTTCGCCAGCTCTCCACGCCCGTGCGTCTTTTTTTTTTTCTGCTTAAAGGTTGCAACCTGAGCTAGCTTCTTTTGCCCATGTTCGTCAGTTTCAGAGGGTGGATTTCTCCGTGTTGCTTTTTCCCCAGGTCTCCACGCCCTTGTGTGTTTCTTTTGCTTAACGATTGCCACCTGAGGTAGCCTCTGTTGCCCATCCTCGTCAGTTTCAGAGGGTAGATATATCAGGGTTGCTTTTTCCCCAGGTCTCCACGCCCTTGTGTGTTTCTTTTGCTTAAAGTTTGCCACCTGAAGCCAGCCTCTCTTGCCCATCTTCCTCAGTTTCAGAGGGTAGATATTTCAGGGTTGCTTTTTCCCCAGGTCTCCACGCCTTTGGGTCTTGCTTCTGCTTAACGATTGCCACCTGAGGTAGCCTCTGTTGCCCTTGTTCCTCAGTTTCAGAGGGTGGATTTCTTCGTGTTGCTTTTTCCCCAGGTCTCCACGCCCTTGTGTGTTTCTTTTGCTTAACGATTGCCACCTGAGGTAGCCTCTGTTGCCCATCCTCGTCAGTTTCAGAGGGTGGATTTCTCCCTGTTTCTTTTACCCCAGGTCTCCACGCCCTTGTGTGTTCCTTTTGCTTAAACTTTGCCACCTGAAGCCAGACTCTCTTGCCCATCTTCCTCAGTTTCAGAGGGTAGATATTTCAGGGTTGCTTTTTCCCCAGGTCTCCAGGCCTTTGGGTTTTGTTTTTGCTTAACGATTGCCACCTGGGCTAGCCTCTCTTGCCCATCTTCCTCAGTTTCAGAGGGTGGATTTCTCCGTGTTGCTTTTTCCCCAGGTCTCCACGCCCTTGTGTGTTTCTTTTGCTTAACGATTGCCACCTGAGGTAGCCTCTGTTGCCCATCCTCGTCAGTTTCAGAGGGTAGATTTCTCAGTGCTGCTTTTTCTCCAGGTCTCCACGCCCTCGTGTGTTTCTTTTGCTTAAAGTTTGTCACCTGAAGCCAGCCTCTCTTGCCCATCTTCCTCAGTTTCAGAGGGTAGATATTTCAGCGTTGCTTTTTCCCCAGGTCTTCACACCTTAGTGTTTTGTTTTTGCTTAACGATTGCCACCTGGGCTAGCCTCTGTTTCCCATCTTCCTCAGTTTCAGAGGGTTGATATTTCAGGGTTGCTTTTTCCCCAGGTCTCCACGCCCTTGTGTGTTTCTTTTGCTTAACGATTGCCACCTGACCTAGCCTCTGTTGCCCATCCTCGTCAGTTTCAGAGGGTAGATTTCTCCGTGTTGCTTTTTCCCCAGGTCTCCACGCCCTTGTGTGTTTCTTTTGCTTAACGTTTGCCACCTGAAGACAGCCTCTCTTGCCCATCTTCCTCAGTTTCAGAGGGTAGATATTTCAGGGTTGCTTTTTACCCAGGTCTCCACGCTTTTGGGTTTTGTTTTTGCTTAACGATTGCCACCTGAGGTAGCCTCTGTTGCCCATCTTCCTCAGTTTCAGAGGGTGGATTTTTCAGTGTTGCTTTTTACCCAGGTCTCCCCGCCCTTGTGTGTTTCTTTTGCTTAAAGATTGCCACCTGAGCTAGCCTCTGTTGCCCATCTTCGTCCATTTCAGAGGGTGGATTTCTCAGTGTTGCCTTTTCGCCAGCTCCCCACGCCCTTGTGTGTTTCTTTTGCTTAAAGATTGTCACCTGAGCTAGGCACTGTTGCCCTGCTTCCTCAGTTTCAGAGGGTACCTTTTTCAGGGTAGCTTTTTGACCGGGTCTCCTCGCCATTGTATTTTTCTATTTCACTTTTTTTGCATAAAGATTGCCACCTGAGCTAGCCTCTGTTGCCCATCTTCTTCGGTTTCAGAGGGTAGATTTCTCAGTGTTTCTTTTTCGCCAGCTCTCCAAGCCCTTGCGTCTTTTTTTTTTTTCTGCTTAAAGGTTGCAACCTGAGCTAGCTTCTTTTGCCCATGTTCGTCAGTTTCAGAGGGTGGATTTCTCCGTGTTGCTTTTTCCCCAGGTCTCCACGCCCTTGTGTGTTTCTTTTGCTTAACGATTACCACCTGAGGTAGCCTCTGTTGCCCATCCTCGTCAGTTTCAGAGGGTAGATTTCTCAGTGCTGCTTTTTCCCCAGGTCTCCACGCCCTTGTGTGTTTCTTTTGCTTAAAGTTTGCCACCTGAAGCCAGCCTCTCTTGCCCATCTTCCTCAGTTTCAGAGGGTAGATATTTCAGGGTTGCTTTTTCCCCAGGTCTCCACGCCTTTGGGTCTTGCTTCTGCTTAACGATTGCCACCTGAGGTAGCCTCTGTTGCCCTTGTTCCTCAGTTTCAGAGGGTGGATTTCTCCGTGTTGCTTTTTCCCCAGGTCTCCACGCCCTTGTGTGTTTCTTTTGCTTAACGATTGCCACCTGAGGTAGCCTCTGTTGCCCATCCTCGTCAGTTTCAGAGGGTGGATTTCTCCCTGTTGCTTTTTCCCCAGGTCTCCACGCCCTTGTGTGTTTCTTTTGCTTAAAGTTTGCCACCTGAAGCCAGCCTCTCTTGCCCATCTTCCTCAGTTTCAGAGGGTAGATATTTCAGGGTTGCTTTTTCCCCAGGTCTCCACGCCTTTGGGTTTTGTTTTTGCTTAACAATTGCCACCTGAGGTAGCCTCTCTTGCCCATCTTCCTCAGTTTCAGAGGGTGGATTTCTCCGTGTTGCTCTTTCCACAGGTCTCCACGCCCTTGTGTGTTTCTTTTGCTTAACGATTGCCACCTGAGGTAGCCTCTGTTGCCCATCCTCGTCAGTTTCAGAGGGTAGATTTCTCAGTGCTGCTTTTTCCCCACGTCTCCACGCCCTCGTGTGTTTCTTTTGCTTAAAGTTTGTCACCTGAAGCCAGCCTCTCTTGCCCATCTTCCTCAGTTTCAGAGGGTAGATATTTCAGCGTTGCTTTTTCCCCAGGTCTTCACACCTTAGTGTTTTGTTTTTGCTTAACGATTGCCACCTGGGCTAGCCTCTGTTTCCCATCTTCCTCAGTTTCAGAGGGTTGATATTTCAGGGTTGCTTTTTCCCCAGGTCTCCACGCCCTTGTGTGTTTCTTTTGCTTAACGATTGCCACCTGACCTAGCCTCTGTTGCCCATCCTCGTCAGTTTCAGAGGGTAGATTTCTCCGTGTTGCTTTTTCCCCAGGTCTCCACGCCCTTGTGTGTTTCTTTTGCTTAACGTTTGCCACCTGAAGCCAGCCTCTCTTGCCCATCTTCCTCAGTTTCAGAGGGTAGATATTTCAGGGTTGCTTTTTACCCAGGTCTCCACGCTTTTGGGTTTTGTTTTTGCTTAACGATTGCCACCTGAGGTAGCCTCTGTTGCCCATCTTCTTCGGTTTCAGAGGGTAGATTTCTCAGTGTTTCATGTTCGCCAGCTCTCCACGCCCGTGCGTCTTTTTTTTTTTCTGCTTAAAGGTTGCAACCTGAGCTAGCTTCTCTTGCCCATGTTCGTCAGTTTCAGAGGGTGGATTTCTCCGTGTTGCTTTTTCCCCAGGTCTCCACGCCCTTGTGTGTTTCTTTTGCTTAAGGATTGCCACCTGAGGTAGCCTCTGTTGCCCATCCTCGTCAGTTTCAGAGGGTAGATATATCAGGGTTGCTTTTTCCCCAGGTCTCCACGCCCTTGTGTGTTTCTTTTGCTTAAAGTTTGCCACCTGAAGCCAGCCTCTCTTGCCCATCTTCCTCAGTTTCAGAGGGTAGATATTTCAGGGTTGCTTTTTCCCCAGGTCTCCACGCCTTTGGGTCTTGCTTCTGCTTAACGATTGCCACCTGAGGTAGCCTCTGTTGCCCTTGTTCCTCAGTTTCAGAGGGTGGATTTCTTCGTGTTGCTTTTTCCCCAGGTCTCCACGCCCTTGTGTGTTTCTTTTGCTTAACGATTGCCACCTGAGGTAGCCTCTGTTGCCCATCCTCGTCAGTTTCAGAGGGTGGATTTCTCCCTGTTGCTTTTACCCCAGGTCTCCACGCCCTTGTGTGTTCCTTTTGCTTAAACTTTGCCACCTGAAGCCAGACTCTCTTGCCCATCTTCCTCAGTTTCAGAGGGTAGATATTTCAGGGTTGCTTTTTCCCCAGGTCTCCACGCCTTTGGGTTTTGTTTTTGCTTAACGATTGCCACCTGGGCTAGCCTCTCTTGCCCATCTTCCTCAGTTTCAGAGGGTGGATTTCTCCGTGTTGCTTTTTCCCCAGGTCTCCACGCCCTTGTGTGTTTCTTTTGCTTAACGATTGCCACCTGAGGTAGCCTCTGTTGCCCATCCTCGTCAGTTTCAGAGGGTAGATTTCTCAGTGCTGCTTTTTCTCCAGGTCTCCACGCCCTCGTGTGTTTCTTTTGCTTAAAGTTTGTCACCTGAAGCCAGCCTCTCTTGCCCATCTTCCTCAGTTTCAGAGGGTAGATATTTCAGCGTTGCTTTTTCCCCAGGTCTTCACACCTTAGTGTTTTGTTTTTGCTTAACGATTGCCACCTGGGCTAGCCTCTGTTTCCCATCTTCCTCAGTTTCAGAGGGTTGATATTTCAGGGTTGCTTTTTCCCCAGGTCTCCACGCCCTTGTGTGTTTCTTTTGCTTAACGATTGCCACCTGACCTAGCCTCTGTTGCCCATCCTCGTCAGTTTCAGAGGGTAGATTTCTCCGTGTTGCTTTTTCCCCAGGTCTCCACGCCCTTGTGTGTTTCTTTTGCTTAACGTTTGCCACCTGAAGCCAGCCTCTCTTGCCCATCTTCCTCAGTTTCAGAGGGTAGATATTTCAGGGTTGCTTTTTACCCAGGTCTCCACGCTTTTGGGTTTTGTTTTTGCTTAACGATTGCCACCTGAGGTAGCCTCTGTTGCCCATCTTCCTCAGTTTCAGAGGGTGGATTTCTCCGTGTTGCTTTTTACCCAGGTCTCCACGCCCTTGTGTGTTTCTTTTGCTTAAAGATTGCCACCTGAGCTAGCCTCTGTTGCCCATCTTCGTCCGTTTCAGAGGGTGGATTTCTCAGTGTTGCCTTTTCGCCAGCTCCCCACGCCCTTGTGTGTTTCTTTTGCTTAAAGATTGTCACCTGAGCTAGGCACTGTTGCCCTGCTTCCTCAGTTTCAGAGGGTACCTTTTTCAGGGTAGCTTTTTGACCGGGTCTCCTCGCCATTGTATTTTTCTATTTCACTTTTTTTGCATAAAGATTGCCACCTGAGCTAGCCTCTGTTGCCCATCTTCTTCGGTTTCAGAGGGTAGATTTCTCAGTGCTGCTTTTTCCCCAGGTCTCCACGCCCTTGTGTGTTTCTTTTGCTTAAAGTTTGCCACCTGAAGCCAGCCTCTCTTGCCCATCTTCCTCAGTTTCAGAGGGTAGATATTTCAGGGTTGCTTTTTCCCCAGGTCTCCACGCCTTTGGGTTTTGTTTTTGCTTAACGATTGCCACCTGAGGTAGGCTCTCTTCCCCATCGTCCTGAGTTTCAGAGGGTGGATTTCTCCGTGTTGCTTTTTCCCCAGGTCTCCACGCCCTTGTGTGTTTCTTTTGCTTCACGATTGCCACCTGAGGTAGCCTCTGTTGCCCATCCTCGTCAGTTTCAGAGGGTGGATTTCTCCCTGTTGCTTTTTCCCCAGGTCTCCACGCCCTTGTGTGTTTCTTTTGCTTAAAGTTTGCCACCTGAAGCCAGCCTCTCTTGCCCATCTTCCTCAGTTTCAGAGGGTAGATATTTCAGGGTTGCTTTTTCCCCAGGTCTCCACGCCTTTGGGTTTTGTTTTTGCTTAACAATTGCCACCTGAGGTAGCCTCTCTTGCCCATCATCCTCAGTTTCAGAGGGTGGATTTCTCCGTGTTGCTCTTTCCACAGGTCTCCACGCCCTTGTGTGTTTCTTTTGCTTAACGATTGCCACCTGAGGTAGCCTCTGTTGCCCATCCTCGTCAGTTTCAGAGGGTAGATTTCTCAGTGCTGCTTTTTCCCCACGTCTCCACGCCCTCGTGTGTTTCTTTTGCTTAAAGTTTGTCACCTGAAGCCAGCCTCTCTTGCCCATCTTCCTCAGATTCAGAGGGTAGATATTTCAGCGTTGCTTTTTCCCCAGGTCTTCACACCTTAGTATTTTGTTTTTGCTTAACGATTGCCACCTGGGCTAGCCTCTGTTTCCCATCTTCCTCAGTTTCAGAGGGTTGATATTTCAGGGTTGCTTTTTCCCCAGGTCTCCACGCCCTTGTGTGTTTCTTTTGCTTAACGATTGCCACCTGACCTAGCCTCTGTTGCCCATCCTCGTCAGTTTCAGAGGGTAGATTTCTCCGTGTTGCTTTTTCCCCAGGTCTCCACGCCCTTGTGTGTTTCTTTTGCTTAACGTTTGCCACCTGAAGCCAGCCTCTCTTGCCCATCTTCCTCAGTTTCAGAGGGTAGATATTTCAGGGTTGCTTTTTACCCAGGTCTCCACGCTTTTGGGTTTTGTTTTTGCTTAACGATTGCCACCTGAGGTAGCCTCTGTTGCCCATCTTCTTCGGTTTCAGAGGGTAGATTTCTCAGTGTTTCATGTTCGCCAGCTCTCCACGCCCGTGCGTCTTTTTTTTTTTCTGCTTAA
Organism: Equus asinus; assembly: GCF_041296235.1. Taxonomy (NCBI): domain Eukaryota; kingdom Metazoa; phylum Chordata; class Mammalia; order Perissodactyla; family Equidae; genus Equus; species Equus asinus. The sequence goes on from NW_027225534.1 coordinate 214,100, forward strand.
AGGTTGCAACCTGAGCTAGCTTCTTTTGCCCATGTTCTTCAGTTTCAGAGGGTGGATTTCTCCGTGTTGCTTTTTCCCCAGGTCTCCACGCCCTTGTGTGTTTCTTTTGCTTAACGATTGCCACCTGAGGTAGCCTCTGTTGCCCATCCTCGTCAGTTTCAGAGGGTAGATATATCAGGGTTGCTTTTTCCCCAGGTCTCCACGCCCTTGTGTGTTTCTTTTGCTTAAAGTTTGCCACCTGAAGCCAGCCTCTCTTGCCCATCTTCCTCAGTTTCAGAGGGTAGATATTTCAGGGTTGCTTTTTCCCCAGGTCTCCACGCCTTTGGGTCTTGCTTCTGCTTAACGATTGCCACCTGAGGTAGCCTCTGTTGCCCTTGTTCCTCAGTTTCAGAGGGTGGATTTCTTCGTGTTGCTTTTTCCCCAGGTCTCCACGCCCTTGTGTGTTTCTTTTGCTTAACGATTGCCACCTGAGGTAGCCTCTGTTGCCCATCCTCGTCAGTTTCAGAGGGTGGATTTCTCCCTGTTGCTTTTACCCCAGGTCTCCACGCCCTTGTGTGTTCCTTTTGCTTAAACTTTGCCACCTGAAGCCAGACTCTCTTGCCCATCTTCCTCAGTTTCAGAGGGTAGATATTTCAGGGTTGCTTTTTCCCCAGGTCTCCACGCCTTTGGGTTTTGTTTTTGCTTAACGATTGCCACCTGGGCTAGCCTCTCTTGCCCATCTTCCTCAGTTTCAGAGGGTGGATTTCTCCGTGTTGCTTTTTCCCCAGGTCTCCACGCCCTTGTGTGTTTCTTTTGCTTAACGATTGCCACCTGAGGTAGCCTCTGTTGCCCATCCTCGTCAGTTTCAGAGGGTAGATTTCTCAGTGCTGCTTTTTCTCCAGGTCTCCACGCCCTCGTGTGTTTCTTTTGCTTAAAGTTTGTCACCTGAAGCCAGCCTCTCTTGCCCATCTTCCTCAGTTTCAGAGGGTAGATATTTCAGCGTTGCTTTTTCCCCAGGTCTTCACACCTTAGTGTTTTGTTTTTGCTTAACGATTGCCACCTGGGCTAGCCTCTGTTTCCCATCTTCCTCAGTTTCAGAGGGTTGATATTTCAGGGTTGCTTTTTCCCCAGGTCTCCACGCCCTTGTGTGTTTCTTTTGCTTAACGATTGCCACCTGACCTAGCCTCTGTTGCCCATCCTCGTCAGTTTCAGAGGGTAGATTTCTCCGTGTTGCTTTTTCCCCAGGTCTCCACGCCCTTGTGTGTTTCTTTTGCTTAACGTTTGCCACCTGAAGCCAGCCTCTCTTGCCCATCTTCCTCAGTTTCAGAGGGTAGATATTTCAGGGTTGCTTTTTACCCAGGTCTCCACGCTTTTGGGTTTTGTTTTTGCTTAACGATTGCCACCTGAGGTAGCCTCTGTTGCCCATCTTCCTCAGTTTCAGAGGGTGGATTTCTCCGTGTTGCTTTTTACCCAGGTCTCCACGCCCTTGTGTGTTTCTTTTGCTTAAAGATTGCCACCTGAGCTAGCCTCTGTTGCCCATCTTCGTCCGTTTCAGAGGGTGGATTTCTCAGTGTTGCCTTTTCGCCAGCTCCCCACGCCCTTGTGTGTTTCTTTTGCTTAAAGATTGTCACCTGAGCTAGGCACTGTTGCCCTGCTTCCTCAGTTTCAGAGGGTACCTTTTTCAGGGTAGCTTTTTGACCGGGTCTCCTCGCCATTGTATTTTTCTATTTCACTTTTTTTGCATAAAGATTGCCACCTGAGCTAGCCTCTGTTGCCCATCTTCTTCGGTTTCAGAGGGTAGATTTCTCAGTGCTGCTTTTTCCCCAGGTCTCCACGCCCTTGTGTGTTTCTTTTGCTTAAAGTTTGCCACCTGAAGCCAGCCTCTCTTGCCCATCTTCCTCAGTTTCAGAGGGTAGATATTTCAGGGTTGCTTTTTCCCCAGGTCTCCACGCCTTTGGGTTTTGTTTTTGCTTAACGATTGCCACCTGAGGTAGGCTCTCTTCCCCATCGTCCTGAGTTTCAGAGGGTGGATTTCTCCGTGTTGCTTTTTCCCCAGGTCTCCACGCCCTTGTGTGTTTCTTTTGCTTCACGATTGCCACCTGAGGTAGCCTCTGTTGCCCATCCTCGTCAGTTTCAGAGGGTGGATTTCTCCCTGTTGCTTTTTCCCCAGGTCTCCACGCCCTTGTGTGTTTCTTTTGCTTAAAGTTTGCCACCTGAAGCCAGCCTCTCTTGCCCATCTTCCTCAGTTTCAGAGGGTAGATATTTCAGGGTTGCTTTTTCCCCAGGTCTCCACGCCTTTGGGTTTTGTTTTTGCTTAACAATTGCCACCTGAGGTAGCCTCTCTTGCCCATCATCCTCAGTTTCAGAGGGTGGATTTCTCCGTGTTGCTCTTTCCACAGGTCTCCACGCCCTTGTGTGTTTCTTTTGCTTAACGATTGCCACCTGAGGTAGCCTCTGTTGCCCATCCTCGTCAGTTTCAGAGGGTAGATTTCTCAGTGCTGCTTTTTCCCCACGTCTCCACGCCCTCGTGTGTTTCTTTTGCTTAAAGTTTGTCACCTGAAGCCAGCCTCTCTTGCCCATCTTCCTCAGTTTCAGAGGGTAGATATTTCAGCGTTGCTTTTTCCCCAGGTCTTCACACCTTAGTATTTTGTTTTTGCTTAACGATTGCCACCTGGGCTAGCCTCTGTTTCCCATCTTCCTCAGTTTCAGAGGGTTGATATTTCAGGGTTGCTTTTTCCCCAGGTCTCCACGCCCTTGTGTGTTTCTTTTGCTTAACGATTGCCACCTGACCTAGCCTCTGTTGCCCATCCTCGTCAGTTTCAGAGGGTAGATTTCTCCGTGTTGCTTTTTCCCCAGGTCTCCACGCCCTTGTGTGTTTCTTTTGCTTAACGTTTGCCACCTGAAGCCAGCCTCTCTTGCCCATCTTCCTCAGTTTCAGAGGGTAGATATTTCAGGGTTGCTTTTTACCCAGGTCTCCACGCTTTTGGGTTTTGTTTTTGCTTAACGATTGCCACCTGAGGTAGCCTCTGTTGCCCATCTTCTTCGGTTTCAGAGGGTAGATTTCTCAGTGTTTCATGTTCGCCAGCTCTCCACGCCCGTGCGTCTTTTTTTTTTTCTGCTTAAAGGTTGCAACCTGAGCTAGCTTCTTTTGCCCATGTTCGTCAGTTTCAGAGGGTGGATTTCTCCGTGTTGCTTTTTCCCCAGGTCTCCACGCCCTTGTGTGTTTCTTTTGCTTAACGATTGCCACCTGAGGTAGCCTCTGTTGCCCATCCTCGTCAGTTTCAGAGGGTAGATATATCAGGGTTGCTTTTTCCCCAGGTCTCCACGCCCTTGTGTGTTTCTTTTGCTTAAAGTTTGCCACCTGAAGCCAGCCTCTCTTGCCCATCTTCCTCAGTTTCAGAGGGTAGATATTTCAGGGTTGCTTTTTCCCCAGGTCTCCAGGCCTTTGGGTTTTGTTTTTGCTTAACGATTGCCACCTGGGCTAGCCTCTCTTGCCCATCTTCCTCAGTTTCAGAGGGTGGATTTCTCCGTGTTGCTTTTTCCCCAGGTCTCCACGCCCTTGTGTGTTTCTTTTGCTTAACGATTGCCACCTGAGGTAGCCTCTGTTGCCCATCCTCGTCAGTTTCAGAGGGTAGATTTCTCAGTGCTGCTTTTTCCCCACGTCTCCACGCCCTCGTGTGTTTCTTTTGCTTAAAGTTTGTCACCTGAAGCCAGCCTCTCTTGCCCATCTTCCTCAGTTTCAGAGGGTAGATATTTCAGCGTTGCTTTTTCCCCAGGTCTTCACACCTTAGTGTTTTGTTTTTGCTTAACGATTGCCACCTGGGCTAGCCTCTGTTTCCCATCTTCCTCAGTTTCAGAGGGTTGATATTTCAGGGTTGCTTTTTCCCCAGGTCTCCACGCCCTTGTGTGTTTCTTTTGCTTAACGATTGCCACCTGACCTAGCCTCTGTTGCCCATCCTCGTCAGTTTCAGAGGGTAGATTTCTCCGTGTTGCTTTTTCCCCAGGTCTCCACGCCCTTGTGTGTTTCTTTTGCTTAACGTTTGCCACCTGAAGCCAGCCTCTCTTGCCCATCTTCCTCAGTTTCAGAGGGTAGATATTTCAGGGTTGCTTTTTACCCAGGTCTCCACGCTTTTGGGTTTTGTTTTTGCTTAACGATTGCCACCTGAGGTAGCCTCTGTTGCCCATCTTCTTCGGTTTCAGAGGGTAGATTTCTCAGTGTTTCATGTTCGCCAGCTCTCCACGCCCGTGCGTCTTTTTTTTTTTCTGCTTAAAGGTTGCAACCTGAGCTAGCTTCTTTTGCCCATGTTCTTCAGTTTCAGAGGGTGGATTTCTCCGTGTTGCTTTTTCCCCAGGTCTCCACGCCCTTGTGTGTTTCTTTTGCTTAACGATTGCCACCTGAGGTAGCCTCTGTTGCCCATCCTCGTCAGTTTCAGAGGGTAGATATATCAGGGTTGCTTTTTCCCCAGGTCTCCACGCCCTTGTGTGTTTCTTTTGCTTAAAGTTTGCCACCTGAAGCCAGCCTCTCTTGCCCATCTTCCTCAGTTTCAGAGGGTAGATATTTCAGGGTTGCTTTTTCCCCAGGTCTCCACGCCTTTGGGTCTTGCTTCTGCTTAACGATTGCCACCTGAGGTAGCCTCTGTTGCCCTTGTTCCTCAGTTTCAGAGGGTGGATTTCTTCGTGTTGCTTTTTCCCCAGGTCTCCACGCCCTTGTGTGTTTCTTTTGCTTAACGATTGCCACCTGAGGTAGCCTCTGTTACCCATCCTCGTCAGTTTCAGAGGGTGGATTTCTCCCTGTTGCTTTTACCCCAGGTCTCCACGCCCTTGTGTGTTCCTTTTGCTTAAACTTTGCCACCTGAAGCCAGACTCTCTTGCCCATCTTCCTCAGTTTCAGAGGGTAGATATTTCAGGGTTGCTTTTTCCCCAGGTCTCCACGCCTTTGGGTTTTGTTTTTGCTTAACGATTGCCACCTGGGCTAGCCTCTCTTGCCCATCTTCCTCAGTTTCAGAGGGTGGATTTCTCCGTGTTGCTTTTTCCCCAGGTCTCCACGCCCTTGTGTGTTTCTTTTGCTTAACGATTGCCACCTGACCTAGCCTCTGTTGCCCATCCTCGTCAGTTTCAGAGGGTAGATTTCTCAGTGCTGCTTTTTCTCCAGGTCTCCACGCCCTCGTGTGTTTCTTTTGCTTAAAGTTTGTCACCTGAAGCCAGCCTCTCTTGCCCATCTTCCTCAGTTTCAGAGGGTAGATATTTCAGCGTTGCTTTTTCCCCAGGTCTTCACACCTTAGTGTTTTGTTTTTGCTTAACGATTGCCACCTGGGCTAGCCTCTGTTTCCCATCTTCCTCAGTTTCAGAGGGTTGATATTTCAGGGTTGCTTTTTCCCCAGGTCTCCACGCCCTTGTGTGTTTCTTTTGCTTAACGATTGCCACCTGACCTAGCCTCTGTTGCCCATCCTCGTCAGTTTCAGAGGGTAGATTTCTCCGTGTTGCTTTTTCCCCAGGTCTCCACGCCCTTGTGTGTTTCTTTTGCTTAACGTTTGCCACCTGAAGCCAGCCTCTCTTGCCCATCTTCCTCAGTTTCAGAGGGTAGATATTTCAGGGTTGCTTTTTACCCAGGTCTCCACGCTTTTGGGTTTTGTTTTTGCTTAACGATTGCCACCTGAGGTAGCCTCTGTTGCCCATCTTCCTCAGTTTCAGAGGGTGGATTTCTCCGTGTTGCTTTTTACCCAGGTCTCCACGCCCTTGTGTGTTTCTTTTGCTTAAAGATTGCCACCTGAGCTAGCCTCTGTTGCCCATCTTCGTCCGTTTCAGAGGGTGGATTTCTCAGTGTTGCCTTTTCGCCAGCTCCCCACGCCCTTGTGTGTTTCTTTTGCTTAAAGATTGTCACCTGAGCTAGGCACTGTTGCCCTGCTTCCTCAGTTTCAGAGGGTACCTTTTTCAGGGTAGCTTTTTGACCGGGTCTCCTCGCCATTGTATTTTTCTATTTCACTTTTTTTGCATAAAGATTGCCACCTGAGCTAGCCTCTGTTGCCCATCTTCTTCGGTTTCAGAGGGTAGATTTCTCAGTGCTGCTTTTTCCCCAGGTCTCCACGCCCTTGTGTGTTTCTTTTGCTTAAAGTTTGCCACCTGAAGCCAGCCTCTCTTGCCCATCTTCCTCAGTTTCAGAGGGTAGATATTTCAGGGTTGCTTTTTCCCCAGGTCTCCACGCCTTTGGGTCTTGCTTCTGCTTAACGATTGCCACCTGAGGTAGCCTCTGTTGCCCTTGTTCCTCAGTTTCAGAGGGTGGATTTCTCCGTGTTGCTTTTTCCCCAGGTCTCCACGCCCTTGTGTGTTTCTGTTGCTTAACGATTGCCACCTGAGGTAGCCTCTGTTGCCCATCCTCGTCAGTTTCAGAGGGTGGATTTCTAACTGTTGCTTTTTCCCCAGGTCTCCACGCCCTTGTGTGTTCCTTTTGCTTAAACTTTGCCACCTGAAGCCAGACTCTCTTGCCCATCTTCCTCAGTTTCAGAGGGTAGATATTTCAGGGTTGCTTTTTCCCCAGGTCTCCACGCCTTTGGGTTTTGTTTTTGCTTAACGATTGCCACCTGGGCTAGCCTCTCTTGCCCATCTTCCTCAGTTTCAGAGGGTTGATATTTCAGGGTTGCTTTTTCCCCAGGTCTCCACGCCCTTGTGTGTTTCTTTTGCTTAACGATTGCCACCTGAGGTAGCCTCTGTTGCCCATCCTCGTCAGTTTCAGAGGGTAGATTTCTCCGTGTTGCTTTTTCCCCAGGTCTCCACGCCCTTGTGTGTTTCTTTTGCTTAACGATTGCCACCTGACCTAGCCTCTCTTGCCCATCTTCCTCAGTTTCAGAGGGTAGATATTTCAGGGTTGCTTTTTACCCAGGTCTCCACGCTTTTGGGTTTTGTTTTTGCTTAACGATTGCCACCTGAGGTAGCCTCTGTTGCCCATCTTCTTCGGTTTCAGAGGGTAGATTTCTCAGTGTTTCATGTTCGCCAGCTCTCCACGCCCGTGCGTCTTTTTTTTTTTCTGCTTAAAGGTTGCAACCTGAGCTAGCTTCTTTTGCCCATGTTCGTCAGTTTCAGAGGGTGGATTTCTCCGTGTTGCTTTTTCCCCAGGTCTCCACGCCCTTGTGTGTTTCTTTTGCTTAACGATTGCCACCTGAGGTAGCCTCTGTTGCCCATCCTCGTCAGTTTCAGAGGGTAGATATATCAGGGTTGCTTTTTCCCCAGGTCTCCACGCCCTTGTGTGTTTCTTTTGCTTAAAGTTTGCCACCTGAAGCCAGCCTCTCTTGCCCATCTTCCTCAGTTTCAGAGGGTAGATATTTCAGGGTTGCTTTTTCCCCAGGTCTCCAGGCCTTTGGGTTTTGTTTTTGCTTAACGATTGCCACCTGGGCTAGCCTCTCTTGCCCATCTTCCTCAGTTTCAGAGGGTGGATTTCTCCGTGTTGCTTTTTCCCCAGGTCTCCACGCCCTTGTGTGTTTCTTTTGCTTAACGATTGCCACCTGAGGTAGCCTCTGTTGCCCATCCTCGTCAGTTTCAGAGGGTAGATTTCTCAGTGCTGCTTTTTCCCCACGTCTCCACGCCCTCGTGTGTTTCTTTTGCTTAAAGTTTGTCACCTGAAGCCAGCCTCTCTTGCCCATCTTCCTCAGTTTCAGAGGGTAGATATTTCAGCGTTGCTTTTTCCCCAGGTCTTCATACCTTAGTGTTTTGTTTTTGCTTAACGATTGCCACCTGGGCTAGCCTCTGTTTCCCATCTTCCTCAGTTTCAGAGGGTTGATATTTCAGGGTTGCTTTTTCCCCAGGTCTCCACGCCCTTGTGTGTTTCTTTTGCTTAACGATTGCCACCTGACCTAGCCTCTGTTGCCCATCCTCGTCAGTTTCAGAGGGTAGATTTCTCCGTGTTGCTTTTTCCCCAGGTCTCCACGCCCTTGTGTGTTTCTTTTGCTTAACGTTTGCCACCTGAAGCCAGCCTCTCTTGCCCATCTTCCTCAGTTTCAGAGGGTAGATATTTCAGGGTTGCTTTTTACCCAGGTCTCCACGCTTTTGGGTTTTGTTTTTGCTTAACGATTGCCACCTGGGCTAGCCTCTCTTGCCCATCTTCCTCAGTTTCAGAGGGTGGATTTCTCCGTGTTGCTTTTTCCCCAGGTCTCCACGCCCTTGTGTGTTTCTTTTGCTTAACGATTGCCACCTGAGGTAGCCTCTGTTGCCCATCCTCGTCAGTTTCAGAGGGTGGATTTCTCCGTGTTGCTTTTTCCCCAGGTCTCCACGCCCTTGTGTGTTTCTTTTGCTTAACGATTGCCACCTGAGGTAGCCTCTGTTGCCCATCCTCGTCAGTTTCAGAGGGTAGATATATCAGGGTTGCTTTTTCCCCAGGTCTCCACGCCCTTGTGTGTTTCTTTTGCTTAAAGTTTGCCACCTGAAGCCAGCCTCTCTTGCCCATCTTCCTCAGTTTCAGAGGGTAGATATTTCAGGGTTGCTTTTTCCCCAGGTCTCCACGCCTTTGGGTCTTGCTTCTGCTTAACGATTGCCACCTGAGGTAGCCTCTGTTGCCCTTGTTCCTCAGTTTCAGAGGGTGGATTTCTTCGTGTTGCTTTTTCCCCAGGTCTCCACGCCCTTGTGTGTTTCTTTTGCTTAACGATTGCCACCTGAGGTAGCCTCTGTTGCCCATCCTCGTCAGTTTCAGAGGGTGGATTTCTCCCTGTTTCTTTTACCCCAGGTCTCCACGCCCTTGTGTGTTCCTTTTGCTTAAACTTTGCCACCTGAAGACAGACTCTCTTGCCCATCTTCCTCAGTTTCAGAGGGTAGATATTTCAGCGTTGCTTTTTCCCCAGGTCTCCAGGCCTTTGGGTTTTGTTTTTGCTTAACGATTGCCACCTGGGCTAGCCTCTCTTGCCCATCTTCCTCAGTTTCAGAGGGTGGATTTCTCCGTGTTGCTTTTTCCCCAGGTCTCCACGCCCTTGTGTGTTTCTTTTGCTTAACGATTGCCACCTGACCTAGCCTCTGTTGCCCATCCTCGTCAGTTTCAGAGGGTAGATTTCTCCGTGTTGCTTTTTCCCCAGGTCTCCACGCCCTTGTGTGTTTCTTTTGCTTAACGTTTGCCACCTGAAGACAGCCTCTCTTGCCCATCTTCCTCAGTTTCAGAGGGTAGATATTTCAGGGTTGCTTTTTACCCAGGTCTCCACGCCTTTGAGTTTTGTTTTTGCTTAACGATTGCCACCTGAGGTAGCCTCTGTTGCCCATCTTCCTCAGTTTCAGAGGGTGGATTTTTCAGTGTTGCTTTTTACCCAGGTCTCCACGCCCTTGTGTGTTTCTTTTGCTTAAAGATTGCCACCTGAGCTAGCCTCTGTTGCCCATCTTCGTCCATTTCAGAGGGTGGATTTCTCAGTGTTGCCTTTTCGCCAGCTCCCCACGCCCTTGTGTGTTTCTTTTGCTTAAAGATTGTCACCTGAGCTAGGCACTGTTGCCCTGCTTCCTCAGTTTCAGAGGGTACCTTTTTCAGGGTAGCTTTTTGACCGGGTCTCCTCGCCATTGTATTTTTCTATTTCACTTTTTTTGCATAAAGATTGCCACCTGAGCTAGCCTCTGTTGCCCATCTTCTTCGGTTTCAGAGGGTAGATTTCTCAGTGTTTCTTTTTCGCCAGCTCTCCAAGCCCTTGCGTCTTTTTTTTTTTTCTGCTTAAAGGTTGCAACCTGAGCTAGCTTCTTTTGCCCATGTTCGTCAGTTTCAGAGGGTGGATTTCTCCGTGTTGCTTTTTCCCCAGGTCTCCACGCCCTTGTGTGTTTCTTTTGCTTAACGATTACCACCTGAGGTAGCCTCTGTTGCCCATCCTCGTCAGTTTCAGAGGGTAGATTTCTCAGTGCTGCTTTTTCCCCAGGTCTCCACGCCCTTGTGTGTTTCTTTTGCTTAAAGTTTGCCACCTGAAGCCAGCCTCTCTTGCCCATCTTCCTCAGTTTCAGAGGGTAGATATTTCAGGGTTGCTTTTTCCCCAGGTCTCCACGCCTTTGGGTCTTGCTTCTGCTTAACGATTGCCACCTGAGGTAGCCTCTGTTGCCCTTGTTCCTCAGTTTCAGAGGGTGGATTTCTCCGTGTTGCTTTTTCCCCAGGTCTCCACGCCCTTGTGTGTTTCTGTTGCTTAACGATTGCCACCTGAGGTAGCCTCTGTTGCCCATCCTCGTCAGTTTCAGAGGGTGGATTTCTAACTGTTGCTTTTTCCCCAGGTCTCCACGCCCTTGTGTGTTCCTTTTGCTTAAACTTTGCCACCTGAAGCCAGACTCTCTTGCCCATCTTCCTCAGTTTCAGAGGGTAGATATTTCAGGGTTGCTTTTTCCCCAGGTCTCCACGCCTTTGGGTTTTGTTTTTGCTTAACGATTGCCACCTGGGCTAGCCTCTCTTGCCCATCTTCCTCAGTTTCAGAGGGTTGATATTTCAGGGTTGCTTTTTCCCCAGGTCTCCACGCCCTTGTGTGTTTCTTTTGCTTAACGATTGCCACCTGAGGTAGCCTCTGTTGCCCATCCTCGTCAGTTTCAGAGGGTAGATTTCTCCGTGTTGCTTTTTCCCCAGGTCTCCACGCCCTTGTGTGTTTCTTTTGCTTAACGATTGCCACCTGACCTAGCCTCTCTTGCCCATCTTCCTCAGTTTCAGAGGGTAGATATTTCAGGGTTGCTTTTTACCCAGGTCTCCACGCTTTTGGGTTTTGTTTTTGCTTAACGATTGCCACCTGAGGTAGCCTCTGTTGCCCATCTTCTTCGGTTTCAGAGGGTAGATTTCTCTGTGTTTCATGTTCGCCAGCTCTCCACGCCCGTGCGTCTTTTTTTTTTTCTGCTTAAAGGTTGCAACCTGAGCTAGCTTCTTTTGCCCATGTTCGTCAGTTTCAGAGGGTGGATTTCTCCGTGTTGCTTTTTCCCCAGGTCTCCACGCCCTTGTGTGTTTCTTTTGCTTAACGATTGCCACCTGAGGTAGCCTCTGTTGCCCATCCTCGTCAGTTTCAGAGGGTAGATATATCAGGGTTGCTTTTTCCCCAGGTCTCCACGCCCTTGTGTGTTTCTTTTGCTTAAAGTTTGCCACCTGAAGCCAGCCTCTCTTGCCCATCTTCCTCAGTTTCAGAGGGTAGATATTTCAGGGTTGCTTTTTCCCCAGGTCTCCACGCCTTTGGGTCTTGCTTCTGCTTAACGATTGCCACCTGAGGTAGCCTCTGTTGCCCTTGTTCCTCAGTTTCAGAGGGTGGATTTCTTCGTGTTGCTTTTTCCCCAGGTCTCCACGCCCTTGTGTGTTTCTTTTGCTTAACGATTGCCACCTGAGGTAGCCTCTGTTGCCCATCCTCGTCAGTTTCAGAGGGTGGATTTCTCCCTGTTTCTTTTACCCCAGGTCTCCACGCCCTTGTGTGTTCCTTTTGCTTAAACTTTGCCACCTGAAGCCAGACTCTCTTGCCCATCTTCCTCAGTTTCAGAGGGTAGATATTTCAGGGTTGCTTTTTCCCCAGGTCTCCAGGCCTTTGGGTTTTGTTTTTGCTTAACGATTGCCACCTGGGCTAGCCTCTCTTGCCCATCTTCCTCAGTTTCAGAGGGTGGATTTCTCCGTGTTGCTTTTTCCCCAGGTCTCCACGCCCTTGTGTGTTTCTTTTGCTTAACGATTGCCACCTGACCTAGCCTCTGTTGCCCATCCTCGTCAGTTTCAGAGGGTAGATTTCTCCGTGTTGCTTTTTCCCCAGGTCTCCACGCCCTTGTGTGTTTCTTTTGCTTAACGTTTGCCACCTGAAGACAGCCTCTCTTGCCCATCTTCCTCAGTTTCAGAGGGTAGATATTTCAGGGTTGCTTTTTACCCAGGTCTCCACGCTTTTGGGTTTTGTTTTTGCTTAACGATTGCCACCTGAGGTAGCCTCTGTTGCCCATCTTCCTCAGTTTCAGAGGGTGGATTTTTCAGTGTTGCTTTTTACCCAGGTCTCCACGCCCTTGTGTGTTTCTTTTGCTTAAAGATTGCCACCTGAGCTAGCCTCTGTTGCCCATCTTCGTCCATTTCAGAGGGTGGATTTCTCAGTGTTGCCTTTTCGCCAGCTCCCCACGCCCTTGTGTGTTTCTTTTGCTTAAAGATTGTCACCTGAGCTAGGCACTGTTGCCCTGCTTCCTCAGTTTCAGAGGGTACCTTTTTCAGGGTAGCTTTTTGACCGGGTCTCCTCGCCATTGTATTTTTCTATTTCACTTTTTTTGCATAAAGATTGCCACCTGAGCTAGCCTCTGTTGCCCATCTTCTTCGGTTTCAGAGGGTAGATTTCTCAGTGTTTCTTTTTCGCCAGCTCTCCAAGCCCTTGCGTCTTTTTTTTTTTTCTGCTTAAAGGTTGCAACCTGAGCTAGCTTCTTTTGCCCATGTTCGTCAGTTTCAGAGGGTGGATTTCTCCGTGTTGCTTTTTCCCCAGGTCTCCACGCCCTTGTGTGTTTCTTTTGCTTAACGATTACCACCTGAGGTAGCCTCTGTTGCCCATCCTCGTCAGTTTCAGAGGGTAGATTTCTCAGTGCTGCTTTTTCCCCAGGTCTCCACGCCCTTGTGTGTTTCTTTTGCTTAAAGTTTGCCACCTGAAGCCAGCCTCTCTTGCCCATCTTCCTCAGTTTCAGAGGGTAGATATTTCAGGGTTGCTTTTTCCCCAGGTCTCCACGCCTTTGGGTCTTGCTTCTGCTTAACGATTGCCACCTGAGGTAGCCTCTGTTGCCCTTGTTCCTCAGTTTCAGAGGGTGGATTTCTCCGTGTTGCTTTTTCCCCAGGTCTCCACGCCCTTGTGTGTTTCTTTTGCTTAACGATTGCCACCTGAGGTAGCCTCTGTTGCCCATCCTCGTCAGTTTCAGAGGGTGGATTTCTAACTGTTGCTTTTTCCCCAGGTCTCCACGCCCTTGTGTGTTCCTTTTGCTTAAACTTTGCCACCTGAAGCCAGACTCTCTTGCCCATCTTCCTCAGTTTCAGAGGGTAGATATTTCAGGGTTGCTTTTTCCCCAGGTCTCCACGCCTTTGGGTTTTGTTTTTGCTTAACGATTGCCACCTGGGCTAGCCTCTCTTGCCCATCTTCCTCAGTTTCAGAGGGTTGATATTTCAGGGTTGCTTTTTCCCCAGGTCTCCACGCCCTTGTGTGTTTCTTTTGCTTAACGATTGCCACCTGACCTAGCCTCTGTTGCCCATCCTCGTCAGTTTCAGAGGGTAGATTTCTCCGTGTTGCTTTTTCCCCAGGTCTCCACGCCCTTGTGTGTTTCTTTTGCTTAACGTTTGCCACCTGAAGACAGCCTCTCTTGCCCATCTTCCTCAGTTTCAGAGGGTAGATATTTCAGGGTTGCTTTTTACCCAGGTCTCCACGCTTTTGGGTTTTGTTTTTGCTTAACGATTGCCACCTGAGGTAGCCTCTGTTGCCCATCTTCCTCAGTTTCAGAGGGTGGATTTCTCAGTGTTGCTTTTTACCCAGGTCTCCACGCCCTTGTGTGTTTCTTTTGCTTAAAGATTGCCACCTGAGCTAGCCTCTGTTGCCCATCTTCGTCCGTTTCAGAGGGTGGATTTCTCAGTGTTGCCTTTTCGCCAGCTCCCCACGCCCTTGTGTGTTTCTTTTGCTTAAAGATTGTCACCTGAGCTAGGCACTGTTGCCCTGCTTCCTCAGTTTCAGAGGGTACCTTTTTCAGGGTAGCTTTTTGACCGGGTCTCCTCGCCATTGTATTTTTCTATTTCACTTTTTTTGCATAAAGATTGCCACCTGAGCTAGCCTCTGTTGCCCATCTTCTTCGGTTTCAGAGGGTAGATTTCTCAGTGTTTCTTTTTCGCCAGCTCTCCAAGCCCTTGCGTCTTTTTTTTTTTTCTGCTTAAAGGTTGCAACCTGAGCTAGCTTCTTTTGCCCATGTTCGTCAGTTTCAGAGGGTGGATTTCTCCGTGTTGCTTTTTCCACAGGTCTCCACGCCCTTGTGTGTTTCTTTTGCTTAACGATTGCCACCTGAGGTAGCCTCTGTTGCCCATCCTCGTCAGTTTCAGAGGGTAGATTTCTCAGTGCTGCTTTTTCCCCAGGTCTCCACGCCCTTGTGTGTTTCTTTTGCTTAAAGTTTGCCACCTGAAGCCAGCCTCTCTTGCCCATCTTCCTCAGTTTCAGAGGGTAGATATTTCAGGGTTGCTTTTTCCCCAGGTCTCCACGCCTTTGGGTTTTGTTTTTGCTTAACGATTGCCACCTGAGGTAGCCTCTCTTGCCCATCGTCCTGAGTTTCAGAGGGTGGATTTCTCCGTGTTGCTTTTTCCCCAGGTCTCCACGCCCTTGTGTGTTTCTTTTGCTTAACGATTGCCACCTGAGGTAGCCTCTGTTGCCCATCCTCGTCAGTTTCAGAGGCTGGATTTCTCCCTGTTGCTTTTTCCCCAGGTCTCCACGCCCTTGTGTGTTTCTTTTGCTTAAAGTTTGCCACCTGAAGCCAGCCTCTCTTGCCCATCTTCCTCAGTTTCAGAGGGTAGATATTTCAGGGTTGCTTTTTCCCCAGGTCTCCACGCCTTTGGGTTTTGTTTTTGCTTAACGATTGCCACCTGAGGTAGCCTCTCTTGCCCATCTTCCTCAGTTTCAGAGGGTGGATTTCTCCGTGTTGCTTTTTCCACAGGTCTCCACGCCCTTGTGTGTTTCTTTTGCTTCACGATTGCCACCTGAGGTAGCCTCTGTTGCCCATCCTCGTCAGTTTCAGAGGGTAGATTTCTCAGTGCTGCTTTTTCCCCAGGTCTCCACGCCCTCGTGTGTTTCTTTTGCTTAAAGTTTGTCACCTGAAGCCAGCCTCTCTTGCCCATCTTCCTCAGTTTCAGAGGGTAGATATTTCAGCGTTGCTTTTTCCCCAGGTCTTCACACCTTAGTGTTTTGTTTTTGCTTAACGATTGCCACCTGGGCTAGCCTCTGTTTCCCATCTTCCTCAGTTTCAGAGGGTTGATATTTCAGGGTTGCTTTTTCCCCAGGTCTCCACGCCCTTGTGTGTTTCTTTTGCTTAACGATTGCCACCTGAGGTAGCCTCTGTTGCCCATCTTCCTCAGTTTCAGAGGGTGGATTTCTCAGTGTTGCTTTTTACCCAGGTCTCCACGCCCTTGTGTGTTTCTTTTGCTTAAAGATTGCCACCTGAGCTAGCCTCTGTTGCCCATCTTCGTCCGTTTCAGAGGGTAGATTTCTCAGTGTTGCCTTTTCGCCAGCTCCCCACGCCCTTGTGTGTTTCTTTTGCTTAAAGATTGTCACCTGAGCTAGGCACTGTTGCCCTGCTTCCTCAGTTTCAGAGGGTACCTTTTTCAGGGTAGCTTTTTGACCGGGTCTCCTCGCCATTGTATTTTTCTATTTCACTTTTTTTGCATAAAGATTGCCACCTGAGCTAGCCTCTGTTGCCCATCTTCTTCGGTTTCAGAGGGTAGATTTCTCAGTGTTTCATGTTCGCCAGCTCTCCACGCCCTTGCGTCTTTTTTTTTTTTTTGCTTAAAGGTTGCAACCTGAGCTAGCTTCTTTTGCCCATGTTCGTCAGTTTCAGAGGGTGGATTTCTCCGTGTTGCTTTTTCCCCAGGTCTCCACGCCCTTGTGTGTTTCTTTTGCTTAACGATTGCCACCTGAGGTAGCCTCTGTTGCCCATCCTCGTCAGTTTCAGAGGGTAGATATATCAGGGTTGCTTTTTCCCCAGGTCTCCACGCCCTTGTGTGTTTCTTTTGCTTAAAGTTTGCCACCTGAAGCCAGCCTCTCTTGCCCATCTTCCTCAGTTTCAGAGGGTAGATATTTCAGGGTTGCTTTTTCCCCAGGTCTCCACGCCTTTGGGTCTTGCTTCTGCTTCACGATTGCCACCTGAGGTAGCCTCTGTTGCCCTTGTTCCTCAGTTTCAGAGGGTGGATTTCTCCGTGTTGCTTTTTCCCCAGGTCTCCACGCCCTTGTGTGTTTCTTTTGCTTAACGATTGCCACCTGAGGTAGCCTCTGTTGCCCATCCTCGTCAGTTTCAGAGGGTGGATTTCTCCCTGTTGCTTTTTCCCCAGGTCTCCACGCCCTTGTGTGTTTCTTTTGCTTAAAGTTTGCCACCTGAAGCCAGCCTCTCTTGCCCATCTTCCTCAGTTTCAGAGGGTAGATATTTCAGGGTTGCTTTTTCCCCAGGTCTCCACGCCTTTGGGTTTTGTTTTTGCTTAACGATTGCCACCTGAGGTAGCCTCTCTTGCCCATCTTCCTCAGTTTCAGAGGGTGGATTTCTCCGTGTTGCTTTTTCCCCAGGTCTCCACGCCCTTGTGTGTTTCTTTTGCTTAACGATTGCCACCTGAGGTAGCCTCTGTTGCCCATCCTCGTCAGTTTCAGAGGGTGGATTTCTAACTGTTGCTTTTTCCCCAGGTCTCCACGCCCTTGTGTGTTCCTTTTGCTTAAACTTTGCCACCTGAAGCCAGACTCTCTTGCCCATCTTCCTCAGTTTCAGAGGGTAGATATTTCAGGGTTGCTTTTTCCCCAGGTCTCCACGCCTTTGGGTTTTGTTTTTGCTTAACGATTGCCACCTGGGCTAGCCTCTCTTGCCCATCTTCCTCAGTTTCAGAGGGTTGATATTTCAGGGTTGCTTTTTCCCCAGGTCTCCACGCCCTTGTGTGTTTCTTTTGCTTAACGATTGCCACCTGACCTAGCCTCTGTTGCCCATCCTCGTCAGTTTCAGAGGGTAGATTTCTCCGTGTTGCTTTTTCCCCAGGTCTCCACGCCCTTGTGTGTTTCTTTTGCTTAACGTTTGCCACCTGAAGACAGCCTCTCTTGCCCATCTTCCTCAGTTTCAGAGGGTAGATATTTCAGGGTTGCTTTTTACCCAGGTCTCCACGCTTTTGGGTTTTGTTTTTGCTTAACGATTGCCACCTGAGGTAGCCTCTGTTGCCCATCTTCCTCAGTTTCAGAGGGTGGATTTCTCAGTGTTGCTTTTTACCCAGGTCTCCACGCCCTTGTGTGTTTCTTTTGCTTAAAGATTGCCACCTGAGCTAGCCTCTGTTGCCCATCTTCGTCCGTTTCAGAGGGTGGATTTCTCAGTGTTGCCTTTTCGCCAGCTCCCCACGCCCTTGTGTGTTTCTTTTGCTTAAAGATTGTCACCTGAGCTAGGCACTGTTGCCCTGCTTCCTCAGTTTCAGAGGGTACCTTTTTCAGGGTAGCTTTTTGACCGGGTCTCCTCGCCATTGTATTTTTCTATTTCACTTTTTTTGCATAAAGATTGCCACCTGAGCTAGCCTCTGTTGCCCATCTTCTTCGGTTTCAGAGGGTAGATTTCTCAGTGTTTCTTTTTCGCCAGCTCTCCAAGCCCTTGCGTCTTTTTTTTTTTTCTGCTTAAAGGTTGCAACCTGAGCTAGCTTCTTTTGCCCATGTTCGTCAGTTTCAGAGGGTGGATTTCTCCGTGTTGCTTTTTCCACAGGTCTCCACGCCCTTGTGTGTTTCTTTTGCTTAACGATTGCCACCTGAGGTAGCCTCTGTTGCCCATCCTCGTCAGTTTCAGAGGGTAGATTTCTCAGTGCTGCTTTTTCCCCAGGTCTCCACGCCCTTGTGTGTTTCTTTTGCTTAAAGTTTGCCACCTGAAGCCAGCCTCTCTTGCCCATCTTCCTCAGTTTCAGAGGGTAGATATTTCAGGGTTGCTTTTTCCCCAGGTCTCCACGCCTTTGGGTTTTGTTTTTGCTTAACGATTGCCACCTGAGGTAGCCTCTCTTGCCCATCGTCCTGAGTTTCAGAGGGTGGATTTCTCCGTGTTGCTTTTTCCCCAGGTCTCCACGCCCTTGTGTGTTTCTTTTGCTTAACGATTGCCACCTGAGGTAGCCTCTGTTGCCCATCCTCGTCAGTTTCAGAGGCTGGATTTCTCCCTGTTGCTTTTTCCCCAGGTCTCCACGCCCTTGTGTGTTTCTTTTGCTTAAAGTTTGCCACCTGAAGCCAGCCTCTCTTGCCCATCTTCCTCAGTTTCAGAGGGTAGATATTTCAGGGTTGCTTTTTCCCCAGGTCTCCACGCCTTTGGGTTTTGTTTTTGCTTAACGATTGCCACCTGAGGTAGCCTCTCTTGCCCATCTTCCTCAGTTTCAGAGGGTGGATTTCTCCGTGTTGCTTTTTCCACAGGTCTCCACGCCCTTGTGTGTTTCTTTTGCTTCACGATTGCCACCTGAGGTAGCCTCTGTTGCCCATCCTCGTCAGTTTCAGAGGGTAGATTTCTCAGTGCTGCTTTTTCCCCAGGTCTCCACGCCCTCGTGTGTTTCTTTTGCTTAAAGTTTGTCACCTGAAGCCAGCCTCTCTTGCCCATCTTCCTCAGTTTCAGAGGGTAGATATTTCAGGGTTGCTTTTTCCCCAGGTCTCCACGCCTTTGGGTCTTGCTTCTGCTTAACGATTGCCACCTGAGGTAGCCTCTGTTGCCCTTGTTCCTCAGTTTCAGAGGGTGGATTTCTCCGTGTTGCTTTTTCCCCAGGTCTCCACGCCCTTGTGTGTTTCTTTTGCTTAACGATTGCCACCTGAGGTAGCCTCTGTTGCCCATCCTCGTCAGTTTCAGAGGGTGGATTTCTAACTGTTGCTTTTTCCCCAGGTCTCCACGCCCTTGTGTGTTCCTTTTGCTTAAACTTTGCCACCTGAAGCCAGACTCTCTTGCCCATCTTCCTCAGTTTCAGAGGGTAGATATTTCAGGGTTGCTTTTTCCCCAGGTCTCCACGCCTTTGGGTTTTGTTTTTGCTTAACGATTGCCACCTGGGCTAGCCTCTCTTGCCCATCTTCCTCAGTTTCAGAGGGTTGATATTTCAGGGTTGCTTTTTCCCCAGGTCTCCACGCCCTTGTGTGTTTCTTTTGCTTAACGATTGCCACCTGACCTAGCCTCTGTTGCCCATCCTCGTCAGTTTCAGAGGGTAGATTTCTCCGTGTTGCTTTTTCCCCAGGTCTCCACGCCCTTGTGTGTTTCTTTTGCTTAACGTTTGCCACCTGAAGACAGCCTCTCTTGCCCATCTTCCTCAGTTTCAGAGGGTAGATATTTCAGGGTTGCTTTTTACCCAGGTCTCCACGCTTTTGGGTTTTGTTTTTGCTTAACGATTGCCACCTGAGGTAGCCTCTGTTGCCCATCTTCCTCAGTTTCAGAGGGTGGATTTCTCAGTGTTGCTTTTTACCCAGGTCTCCACGCCCTTGTGTGTTTCTTTTGCTTAAAGATTGCCACCTGAGCTAGCCTCTGTTGCCCATCTTCGTCCGTTTCAGAGGGTGGATTTCTCAGTGTTGCCTTTTCGCCAGCTCCCCACGCCCTTGTGTGTTTCTTTTGCTTAAAGATTGTCACCTGAGCTAGGCACTGTTGCCCTGCTTCCTCAGTTTCAGAGGGTACCTTTTTCAGGGTAGCTTTTTGACCGGGTCTCCTCGCCATTGTATTTTTCTATTTCACTTTTTTTGCATAAAGATTGCCACCTGAGCTAGCCTCTGTTGCCCATCTTCTTCGGTTTCAGAGGGTAGATTTCTCAGTGTTTCTTTTTCGCCGGCTCTCCAAGCCCTTGCGTCTTTTTTTTTTTTCTGCTTAAAGGTTGCAACCTGAGCTAGCTTCTTTTGCCCATGTTCGTCAGTTTCAGAGGGTGGATTTCTCCGTGTTGCTTTTTCCACAGGTCTCCACGCCCTTGTGTGTTTCTTTTGCTTAACGATTGCCACCTGAGGTAGCCTCTGTTGCCCATCCTCGTCAGTTTCAGAGGGTAGATTTCTCAGTGCTGCTTTTTCCCCAGGTCTCCACGCCCTTGTGTGTTTCTTTTGCTTAAAGTTTGCCACCTGAAGCCAGCCTCTCTTGCCCATCTTCCTCAGTTTCAGAGGGTAGATATTTCAGGGTTGCTTTTTCCCCAGGTCTCCACGCCTTTGGGTTTTGTTTTTGCTTAACGATTGCCACCTGAGGTAGCCTCTCTTGCCCATCTTCCTCAGTTTCAGAGGGTGGATTTCTCCGTGTTGCTTTTTCCCCAGGTCTCCACGCCCTTGTGTGTTTCTTTTGCTTAACGATTGCCACCTGAGGTAGCCTCTGTTGCCCATCCTCGTCAGTTTCAGAGGCTGGATTTCTCCCTGTTGCTTTTTCCCCAGGTCTCCACGCCCTTGTGTGTTTCTTTTGCTTAAAGTTTGCCACCTGAAGCCAGCCTCTCTTGCCCATCTTCCTCAGTTTCAGAGGGTAGATATTTCAGGGTTGCTTTTTCCCCAGGTCTCCACGCCTTTGGGTTTTGTTTTTGCTTAACGATTGCCACCTGAGGTAGCCTCTCTTGCCCATCTTCCTCAGTTTCAGAGGGTGGATTTCTCCGTGTTGCTTTTTCCACAGGTCTCCACGCCCTTGTGTGTTTCTTTTGCTTCACGATTGCCACCTGAGGTAGCCTCTGTTGCCCATCCTCGTCAGTTTCAGAGGGTAGATTTCTCAGTGCTGCTTTTTCCCCAGGTCTCCACGCCCTCGTGTGTTTCTTTTGCTTAAAGTTTGTCACCTGAAGCCAGCCTCTCTTGCCCATCTTCCTCAGTTTCAGAGGGTAGATATTTCAGCGTTGCTTTTTCCCCAGGTCTTCACACCTTAGTGTTTTGTTTTTGCTTAACGATTGCCACCTGGGCTAGCCTCTGTTTCCCATCTTCCTCAGTTTCAGAGGGTTGATATTTCAGGGTTGCTTTTTCCCCAGGTCTCCACGCCCTTGTGTGTTTCTTTTGCTTAACGATTGCCACCTGACCTAGCCTCTGTTGCCCATCCTCGTCAGTTTCAGAGGGTAGATTTCTCCGTGTTGCTTTTTCCCCAGGTCTCCACGCCCTTGTGTGTTTCTTTTGCTTAACGTTTGCCACCTGAAGCCAGCCTCTCTTGCCCATCTTCCTCAGTTTCAGAGGGTAGATATTTCAGGGTTGCTTTTTACCCAGGTCTCCACGCTTTTGGGTTTTGTTTTTGCTTAACGATTGCCACCTGAGTTAGCCTCTGTTGCCCATCTTCCTCAGTTTCAGAGGGTGGATTTCTCAGTGTTGCTTTTTACCCAGGTCTCCACGCCCTTGTGTGTTTCTTTTGCTTAAAGATTGCCACCTGAGCTAGCCTCTGTTGCCCATCTTCGTCCGTTTCAGAGGGTAGATTTCTCAGTGTTGCCTTTTCGCCAGCTCCCCACGCCCTTGTGTGTTTCTTTTGCTTAAAGATTGTCACCTGAGCTAGGCACTGTTGCCCTGCTTCCTCAGTTTCAGAGGGTACCTTTTTCAGGGTAGCTTTTTGACCGGGTCTCCTCGCCATTGTATTTTTCTATTTCACTTTTTTTGCATAAAGATTGCCACCTGAGCTAGCCTCTGTTGCCCATCTTCTTCGGTTTCAGAGGGTAGATTTCTCAGTGTTTCATGTTCGCCAGCTCTCCACGCCCTTGCGTCTTTTTTTTTTTTTTGCTTAAAGGTTGCAACCTGAGCTAGCTTCTTTTGCCCATGTTCGTCAGTTTCAGAGGGTAGATATTTCAGGGTTGCTTTTTACCCAGGTCTCCACGCCTTTGGGTCTTGCTTCTGCTTAACGATTGCCACCTGAGGTAGCCTCTGTTGCCCTTGTTCCTCAGTTTCAGAGGGTGGATTTCTCCGTGTTGCTTTTTCCCCAGGTCTCCACGCCCTTGTGTGTTTCTTTTGCTTAACGATTGCCACCTGAGGTAGCCTCTGTTGCCCATCCTCGTCAGTTTCAGAGGGTAGATATATCAGGGTTGCTTTTTCCCCAGGTCTCCACGCCCTTGTGTGTTTCTTTTGCTTAAAGTTTGCCACCTGAAGCCAGCCTCTCTTGCCCATCTTCCTCAGTTTCAGAGGGTAGATATTTCAGGGTTGCTTTTTCCCCAGGTCTCCACGCCTTTGGGTCTTGTTTCTGCTTAACGATTGCCACCTGAGGTAGCCTCTGTTGCCCTTGTTCCTCAGTTTCAAAGGGTGGATTTCTCCGTGTTGCTTTTTCCCCAGGTCTCCACGCCCTTGTGTGTTTCTTTTGCTTAACGATTGCCACCTGAGGTAGCCTCTGTTGCCCATCCTCGTCAGTTTCAGAGGGTGGATTTCTCCCTGTTGCTTTTTCCCCAGGTCTCCACGCCCTTGTGTGTTTCTTTTGCTTAAAGTTTGCCACCTGAAGCCAGCCTCTCTTGCCCATCTTCCTCAGTTTCAGAGGGTAGATATTTCAGGGTTGCTTTTTCCCCAGGTCTCCACGCCTTTGGGTTTTGTTTTTGCTTAACGATTGCCACCTGAGGTAGCCTCTCTTGCCCATCTTCCTCAGTTTCAGAGGGTGGATTTCTCCGTGTTGCTTTTTCGACAGGTCTCCACGCCCTTGTGTGTTTCTTTTGCTTCACGATTGCCACCTGAGGTAGCCTCTGTTGCCCATCCTCGTCAGTTTCAGAGGGTAGATTTCTCAGTGCTGCTTTTTCCCCAGGTCTCCACGCCCTCGTGTGTTTCTTTTGCTTAAAGTTTGTCACCTGAAGCCAGCCTCTCTTGCCCATCTTCCTCAGTTTCAGAGGGTAGATATTTCAGCGTTGCTTTTTCCCCAGGTCTTCACACCTTAGTGTTTTGTTTTTGCTTAACGATTGCCACCTGGGCTAGCCTCTGTTTCCCATCTTCCTCAGTTTCAGAGGGTTGATATTTCAGGGTTGCTTTTTCCCCAGGTCTCCACGCCCTTGTGTGTTTCTTTTGCTTAACGATTGCCACCTGAGGTAGCCTCTGTTGCCCATCTTCCTCAGTTTCAGAGGGTGGATTTCTCAGTGTTGCTTTTTACCCAGGTCTCCACGCCCTTGTGTGTTTCTTTTGCTTAAAGATTGCCACCTGAGCTAGCCTCTGTTGCCCATCTTCGTCCGTTTCAGAGGGTAGATTTCTCAGTGTTGCCTTTTCGCCAGCTCCCCACGCCCTTGTGTGTTTCTTTTGCTTAAAGATTGTCACCTGAGCTAGGCACTGTTGCCCTGCTTCCTCAGTTTCAGAGGGTACCTTTTTCAGGGTAGCTTTTTGACCGGGTCTCCTCGCCATTGTATTTTTCTATTTCACTTTTTTTGCATAAAGATTGCCACCTGAGCTAGCCTCTGTTGCCCATCTTCTTCGGTTTCAGAGGGTAGATTTCTCAGTGTTTCATGTTCGCCAGCTCTCCACGCCCTTGCGTCTTTTTTTTTTTTTTGCTTAAAGGTTGCAACCTGAGCTAGCTTCTTTTGCCCATGTTCGTCAGTTTCAGAGGGTGGATTTCTCCGTGTTGCTTTTTCCCCAGGTCTCCACGCCCTTGTGTGTTTCTTTTGCTTAACGATTGCCACCTGAGGTAGCCTCTGTTGCCCATCCTCGTCAGTTTCAGAGGGTAGATATATCAGGGTTGCTTTTTCCCCAGGTCTCCACGCCCTTGTGTGTTTCTTTTGCTTAAAGTTTGCCACCTGAAGCCAGCCTCTCTTGCCCATCTTCCTCAGTTTCAGAGGGTAGATATTTCAGGGTTGCTTTTTCCCCAGGTCTCCACGCCTTTGGGTCTTGCTTCTGCTTCACGATTGCCACCTGAGGTAGCCTCTGTTGCCCTTGTTCCTCAGTTTCAGAGGGTGGATTTCTCCGTGTTGCTTTTTCCCCAGGTCTCCACGCCCTTGTGTGTTTCTTTTGCTTAACGATTGCCACCTGAGGTAGCCTCTGTTGCCCATCCTCGTCAGTTTCAGAGGGTGGATTTCTCCCTGTTGCTTTTTCCCCAGGTCTCCACGCCCTTGTGTGTTTCTTTTGCTTAAAGTTTGCCACCTGAAGCCAGCCTCTCTTGCCCATCTTCCTCAGTTTCAGAGGGTAGATATTTCAGGGTTGCTTTTTCCCCAGGTCTCCACGCCTTTGGGTTTTGTTTTTGCTTAACGATTGCCACCTGAGGTAGCCTCTCTTGCCCATCTTCCTCAGTTTCAGAGGGTGGATTTCTCCGTGTTGCTTTTTCCACAGGTCTCCACGCCCTTGTGTGTTTCTTTTGCTTAACGATTGCCACCTGAGGTAGCCTCTGTTGCCCATCCTCGTCAGTTTCAGAGGGTAGATTTCTCAGTGCTGCTTTTTCCCCAGGTCTCCACGCCCTCGTGTGTTTCTTTTGCTTAAAGTTTGTCACCTGAAGCCAGCCTCTCTTGCCCATCTTCCTCAGTTTCAGAGGGTAGATATTTCAGCGTTGCTTTTTCCCCAGGTCTTCACACCTTAGTGTTTTGTTTTTGCTTAACGATTGCCACCTGGGCTAGCCTCTGTTTCCCATCTTCCTCAGTTTCAGAGGGTTGATATTTCAGGGTTGCTTTTTCCCCAGGTCTCCACGCCCTTGTGTGTTTCTTTTGCTTAACGATTGCCACCTGACCTAGCCTCTGTTGCCCATCCTCGTCAGTTTCAGAGGGTAGATTTCTCCGTGTTGCTTTTTCCCCAGGTCTCCACGCCCTTGTGTGTTTCTTTTGCTTAACGTTTGCCACCTGAAGCCAGCCTCTCTTGCCCATCTTCCTCAGTTTCAGAGGGTAGATATTTCAGGGTTGCTTTTTACCCAGGTCTCCACGCTTTTGGGTTTTGTTTTTGCTTAACGATTGCCACCTGAGGTAGCCTCTGTTGCCCATCTTCCTCAGTTTCAGAGGGTGGATTTCTCAGTGTTGCTTTTTACCCAGGTCTCCACGCCCTTGTGTGTTTCTTTTGCTTAAAGATTGCCACCTGAGCTAGCCTCTGTTGCCCATCTTCGTCCGTTTCAGAGGGTAGATTTCTCAGTGTTGCCTTTTCGCCAGCTCCCCACGCCCTTGTGTGTTTCTTTTGCTTAAAGATTGTCACCTGAGCTAGGCACTATTGCCCTGCTTCCTCAGTTTCAGAGGGTACCTTTTTCAGGGTAGCTTTTTGACCGGGTCTCCTCGCCATTGTATTTTTCTATTTCACTTTTTTTGCATAAAGATTGCCACCTGAGCTAGCCTCTGTTGCCCATCTTCTTCGGTTTCAGAGGGTAGATTTCTCAGTGTTTCATGTTCGCCAGCTCTCCACGCCCTTGCGTCTTTTTTTTTTTTTTGCTTAAAGGTTGCAACCTGAGCTAGCTTCTTTTGCCCATGTTCGTCAGTTTCAGAGGGTGGATTTCTCCGTGTTGCTTTTTCCCCAGGTCTCCACGCCCTTGTGTGTTTCTTTTGCTTAACGAATGCCACCTGAGGTAGCCTCTGTTGCCCATCCTCGTCAGTTTCAGAGGGTAGATATATCAGGGTTGCTTTTTCCCCAGGTCTCCACGCCCTTGTGTGTTTCTTTTGCTTAAAGTTTGCCACCTGAAGCCAGCCTCTCTTGCCCATCTTCCTCAGTTTCAGAGGGTAGATATTTCAGGGTTGCTTTTTCCCCAGGTCTCCACGCCTTTGGGTCTTGCTTCTGCTTAACGATTGCCACCTGAGGTAGCCTCTGTTGCCCTTGTTCCTCAGTTTCAGAGGGTGGATTTCTCCGTGTTGCTTTTTCCCCAGGTCTCCACGCCCTTGTGTGTTTCTTTTGCTTAACGATTGCCACCTGAGGTAGCCTCTGTTGCCCATCCTCGTCAGTTTCAGAGGGTGGATTTCTCCCTGTTGCTTTTTCCCCAGGTCTCCACGCCCTTGTGTGTTTCTTTTGCTTAAAGTTTGCCACCTGAAGCCAGCCTCTCTTGCCCATCTTCCTCAGTTTCAGAGGGTAGATATTTCAGGGTTGCTTTTTCCCCAGGTCTCCACGCCTTTGGGTTTTGTTTTTGCTTAACGATTGCCACCTGAGGTAGCCTCTCTTGCCCATCTTCCTCAGTTTCAGAGGGTGGATTTCTCCGTGTTGCTTTTTCCACAGGTCTCCACGCCCTTGTGTGTTTCTTTTGCTTCACGATTGCCACCTGAGGTAGCCTCTGTTGCCCATCCTCGTCAGTTTCAGAGGGTAGATTTCTCAGTGCTGCTTTTTCCCCAGGTCTCCACGCCCTCGTGTGTTTCTTTTGCTTAAAGTTTGTCACCTGAAGCCAGCCTCTCTTGCCCATCTTCCTCAGTTTCAGAGGGTAGATATTTCAGCGTTGCTTTTTCCCCAGGTCTTCACACCTTAGTGTTTTGTTTTTGCTTAACGATTGCCACCTGGGCTAGCCTCTGTTTCCCATCTTCCTCAGTTTCAGAGGGTTGATATTTCAGGGTTGCTTTTTCCCCAGGTCTCCACGCCCTTGTGTGTTTCTTTTGCTTAACGATTGCCACCTGAGGTAGCCTCTGTTGCCCATCTTCCTCAGTTTCAGAGGGTGGATTTCTCCGTGTTGCTTTTTCCACAGGTCTCCACGCCCTTGTGTGTTTCTTTTGCTTAACGATTGCCACCTGACCTAGCCTCTGTTGCCCATCCTCGTCAGTTTCAGAGGGTGGATTTCTCCCTGTTGCTTTTTCCCCAGGTCTCCACGCCCTTGTGTGTTTCTTTTGCTTAAAGTTTGCCACCTGAAGCCAGCCTCTCTTGCCCATCTTCCTCAGTTTCAGAGGGTAGATATTTCAGGGTTGCTTTTTCCCCAGGTCTCCACGCCTTTGGGTTTTGTTTTTGCTTAACGATTGCCACCTGAGGTAGCCTCTCTTGCCCATCTTCCTCAGTTTCAGAGGGTGGATTTCTCCGTGTTGCTTTTTCCACAGGTCTCCACGCCCTTGTGTGTTTCTTTTGCTTCACGATTGCCACCTGAGGTAGCCTCTGTTGCCCATCCTCGTCAGTTTCAGAGGGTAGATTTCTCAGTGCTGCTTTTTCCCCAGGTCTCCACGCCCTCGTGTGTTTCTTTTGCTTAAAGTTTGTCACCTGAAGCCAGCCTCTCTTGCCCATCTTCCTCAGTTTCAGAGGGTAGATATTTCAGCGTTGCTTTTTCCCCAGGTCTTCACACCTTAGTGTTTTGTTTTTGCTTAACGATTGCCACCTGGGCTAGCCTCTGTTTCCCATCTTCCTCAGTTTCAGAGGGTTGATATTTCAGGGTTGCTTTTTCCCCAGGTCTCCACGCCCTTGTGTGTTTCTTTTGCTTAACGATTGCCACCTGACCTAGCCTCTGTTGCCCATCCTCGTCAGTTTCAGAGGGTAGATTTCTCCGTGTTGCTTTTTCCCCAGGTCTCCACGCCCTTGTGTGTTTCTTTTGCTTAACGTTTGCCACCTGAAGCCAGCCTCTCTTGCCCATCTTCCTCAGTTTCAGAGGGTAGATATTTCAGGGTTGCTTTTTACCCAGGTCTCCACGCTTTTGGGTTTTGTTTTTGCTTAACGATTGCCACCTGAGGTAGCCTCTGTTGCCCATCTTCCTCAGTTTCAGAGGGTGGATTTCTCAGTGTTGCTTTTTACCCAGGTCTCCACGCCCTTGTGTGTTTCTTTTGCTTAAAGATTGCCACCTGAGCTAGCCTCTGTTGCCCATCTTCGTCCGTTTCAGAGGGTAGATTTCTCAGTGTTGCCTTTTCGCCAGCTCCCCACGCCCTTGTGTGTTTCTTTTGCTTAAAGATTGTCACCTGAGCTAGGCACTGTTGCCCTGCTTCCTCAGTTTCAGAGGGTACCTTTTTCAGGGTAGCTTTTTGACCGGGTCTCCTCGCCATTGTATTTTTCTATTTCACTTTTTTTGCATAAAGATTGCCACCTGAGCTAGCCTCTGTTGCCCATCTTCTTCGGTTTCAGAGGGTAGATTTCTCAGTGTTTCATGTTCGCCAGCTCTCCACGCCCTTGCGTCTTTTTTTTTTTTTTGCTTAAAGGTTGCAACCTGAGCTAGCTTCTTTTGCCCATGTTCGTCAGTTTCAGAGGGTGGATTTCTCCGTGTTGCTCTTTCCCCAGGTCTCCACGCCCTTGTGTGTTTCTTTTGCTTAATGATTGCCACCTGAGGTAGCCTCTGTTGCCCATCCTCGTCAGTTTCAGAGGGTAGATATATCAGGGTTGCTTTTTCCCCAGGTCTCCACGCCCTTGTGTGTTTCTTTTGCTTAAAGTTTGCCACCTGAAGCCAGCCTCTCTTGCCCATCTTCCTCAGTTTCAGAGGGTAGATATTTCAGGGTTGCTTTTTCCCCAGGTCTCCACGCCTTTGGGTCTTGCTTCTGCTTAACGATTGCCACCTGAGGTAGCCTCTGTTGCCCTTGTTCCTCAGTTTCAGAGGGTGGATTTCTCCGTGTTGCTTTTTCCCCAGGTCTCCACGCCCTTGTGTGTTTCTTTTGCTTAACGATTGCCACCTGAGGTAGCCTCTGTTGCCCATCCTCGTCAGTTTCAGAGGGTGGATTTCTCCCTGTTGCTTTTTCCCCAGGTCTCCACGCCCTTGTGTGTTTCTTTTGCTTAAAGTTTGCCACCTGAAGCCAGCCTCTCTTGCCCATCTTCCTCAGTTTCAGAGGGTAGATATTTCAGGGTTGCTTTTTCCCCAGGTCTCCACGCCTTTGGGTTTTGTTTTTGCTTAACGATTGCCACCTGAGGTAGCCTCTCTTGCCCATCTTCCTCAGTTTCAGAGGGTGGATTTCTCCGTGTTGCTTTTTCCACAGGTCTCCACGCCCTTGTGTGTTTCTTTTGCTTCACGATTGCCACCTGAGGTAGCCTCTGTTGCCCATCCTCGTCAGTTTCAGAGGGTAGATTTCTCAGTGCTGCTTTTTCCCCAGGTCTCCACGCCCTCGTGTGTTTCTTTTGCTTAAAGTTTGTCACCTGAAGCCAGCCTCTCTTGCCCATCTTCCTCAGTTTCAGAGGGTAGATATTTCAGCGTTGCTTTTTCCCCAGGTCTTCACACCTTAGTGTTTTGTTTTTGCTTAACGATTGCCACCTGGGCTAGCCTCTGTTTCCCATCTTCCTCAGTTTCAGAGGGTTGATATTTCAGGGTTGCTTTTTCCCCAGGTCTCCACGCCCTTCTGTGTTTCTTTTGCTTAACGATTGCCACCTGACCTAGCCTCTGTTGCCCATCCTCGTCAGTTTCAGAGGGTAGATTTCTCCGTGTTGCTTTTTCCCCAGGTCTCCACGCCCTTGTGTGTTTCTTTTGCTTAACGTTTGCCACCTGAAGCCAGCCTCTCTTGCCCATCTTCCTCAGTTTCAGAGGGTAGATATTTCAGGGTTGCTTTTTACCCAGGTCTCCACGCTTTTGGGTTTTGTTTTTGCTTAACGATTGCCACCTGAGGTAGCCTCTGTTGCCCATCTTCCTCAGTTTCAGAGGGTGGATTTCTCAGTGTTGCTTTTTACCCAGGTCTCCACGCCCTTGTGTGTTTCTTTTGCTTAAAGATTGCCACCTGAGCTAGCCTCTGTTGCCCATCTTCGTCCGTTTCAGAGGGTAGATTTCTCAGTGTTGCCTTTTCGCCAGCTCCCCACGCCCTTGTGTGTTTCTTTTGCTTAAAGATTGTCACCTGAGCTAGGCACTGTTGCCCTGCTTCCTCAGTTTCAGAGGGTACCTTTTTCAGGGTAGCTTTTTGACCGGGTCTCCTCGCCATTGTATTTTTCTATTTCACTTTTTTTGCATAAAGATTGCCACCTGAGCTAGCCTCTGTTGCCCATCTTCTTCGGTTTCAGAGGGTAGATTTCTCAGTGTTTCATGTTCGCCAGCTCTCCACGCCGTTGCGTCTTTTTTTTTTTTTTGCTTAAAGGTTGCAACCTGAGCTAGCTTCTTTTGCCCATGTTCGTCAGTTTCAGAGGGTGGATTTCTCCGTGTTGCTTTTTCCCCAGGTCTCCACGCCCTTGTGTGTTTCTTTTGCTTAACGATTGCCACCTGAGGTAGCCTCTGTTGCCCATCCTCGTCAGTTTCAGAGGGTAGATATATCAGGGTTGCTTTTTCCCCAGGTCTCCACGCCCTTGTGTGTTTCTTTTGCTTAAAGTTTGCCACCTGAAGCCAGCCTCTCTTGCCCATCTTCCTCAGTTTCAGAGGGTAGATATTTCAGGGTTGCTTTTTCCCCAGGTCTCCACGCCTTTGGGTCTTGCTTCTGCTTAACGATTGCCACCTGAGGTAGCCTCTGTTGCCCTTGTTCCTCAGTTTCAGAGGGTGGATTTCTCCGTGTTGCTTTTTCCCCAGGTCTCCACGCCCTTGTGTGTTTCTTTTGCTTAACGATTGCCACCTGAGGTAGCCTCTGTTGCCCATCCTCGTCAGTTTCAGAGGGTGGATTTCTCCCTGTTGCTTTTTCCCCAGGTCTCCACGCCCTTGTGTGTTTCTTTTGCTTAAAGTTTGCCACCTGAAGCCAGCCTCTCTTGCCCATCTTCCTCAGTTTCAGAGGGTAGATATTTCAGGGTTGCTTTTTCCCCAGGTCTCCACGCCTTTGGGTTTTGTTTTTGCTTAACGATTGCCACCTGAGGTAGCCTCTCTTGCCCATCTTCCTCAGTTTCAGAGGGTGGATTTCTCCGTGTTGCTTTTTCCACAGGTCTCCACGCCCTTGTGTGTTTCTTTTGCTTAACGATTGCCACCTGAGGTAGCCTCTGTTGCCCATCCTCGTCAGTTTCAGAGGGTAGATTTCTCAGTGCTGCTTTTTCCCCAGGTCTCCACGCCCTTGTGTGTTTCTTTTGCTTAAAGTTTGTCACCTGAAGCCAGCCTCTCTTGCCCATCTTCCTCAGTTTCAGAGGGTAGATATTTCAGCGTTGCTTTTTCCCCAGGTCTCCACGCCTTTGGGTTTTGTTTTTGCTTAACGATTGCCACCTGAGGTAGCCTCTGTTGCCCATCTTCCTCAGTTTCAGAGGGTGGATTTCTACCTGTTGCTTTTTCCCCACGTCTCCACGCCCTTGTGTGTTGCTTTTGCTTAAACTTTGCCACCTGAAGCCAGACTCTCTTGCCCATCTTCCTCAGTTTCAGAGGGTAGATATTTCAGGGTTGCTTTTTACCCAGGTCTCCACGCTTTTGGGTTTTGTTCTTGCTTAACGATTGCCACCTGAGGTAGCCTCTGTTGCCCATCTTCCTCAGTTTCAGAGGGTGGATTTCTCAGTGTTGCTTTTTACCCAGGTCTCCACGCCCTTGTGTGTTTCTTTTGCTTAAAGATTGCCACCTGAGCTAGCCTCTGTTGCCCATCTTCGTCCGTTTCAGAGGGTAGATTTCTCAGTGTTGCCTTTTCGCCAGCTCCCCACGCCCTTGTGTGTTTCTTTTGCTTAAAGATTGTCACCTGAGCTAGGCACTGTTGCCCTGCTTCCTCAGTTTCAGAGGGTACCTTTTTCAGGGTAGCTTTTTGACCGGGTCTCCTCGCCATTGTATTTTTCTATTTCACTTTTTTTGCATAAAGATTGCCACCTGAGCTAGCCTCTGTTGCCCATCTTCTTCGGTTTCAGAGGGTAGATTTCTCAGTGTTTCATGTTCGCCAGCTCTCCACGCCCTTGCGTCTTTTTTTTTTTTTTGCTTAAAGGTTGCAACCTGAGCTAGCTTCTTTTGCCCATGTTCGTCAGTTTCAGAGGGTGGATTTCTCCGTGTTGCTTTTTCCCCAGGTCTCCACGCCCTTGTGTGTTTCTTTTGCTTAACGATTGCCACCTGAGGTAGCCTCTGTTGCCCATCCTCGTCAGTTTCAGAGGGTAGATATATCAGGGTTGCTTTTTCCCCAGGTCTCCACGCCCTTGTGTGTTTCTTTTGCTTAAAGTTTGCCACCTGAAGCCAGCCTCTCTTGCCCATCTTCCTCAGTTTCAGAGGGTAGATATTTCAGGGTTGCTTTTTCCCCAGGTCTCCACGCCTTTGGGTCTTGCTTCTGCTTAACGATTGCCACCTGAGGTAGCCTCTGTTGCCCTTGTTCCTCAGTTTCAGAGGGTGGATTTCTCCGTGTTGCTTTTTCCCCAGGTCTCCACGCCCTTGTGTGTTTCTTTTGCTTAACGATTGCCACCTGAGGTAGCCTCTGTTGCCCATCCTCGTCAGTTTCAGAGGGTGGATTTCTCCCTGTTGCTTTTTCCCCAGGTCTCCACGCCCTTGTGTGTTTCTTTTGCTTAAAGTTTGCCACCTGAAGCCAGCCTCTCTTGCCCATCTTCCTCAGTTTCAGAGGGTAGATATTTCAGGGTTGCTTTTTCCCCAGGTCTCCACGCCTTTGGGTTTTGTTTTTGCTTAACGATTGCCACCTGAGGTAGCCTCTCTTGCCCATCTTCCTCAGTTTCAGAGGGTGGATTTCTCCGTGTTGCTTTTTCCACAGGTCTCCACGCCCTTGTGTGTTTCTTTTGCTTCACGATTGCCACCTGAGATAGCCTCTGTTGCCCTTGTTCCTCAGTTTCAGAGGGTGGATTTCTCCGTGTTGCTTTTTCCCCAGGTCTCCACGCCCTTGTGTGTTTCTTTTGCTTAACGATTGCCACCTGAGGTAGCCTCTGTTGCCCATCCTCGTCAGTTTCAGAGGGTGGATTTCTCCCTGTTGCTTTTTCCCCAGGTCTCCACGCCCTTGTGTGTTTCTTTTGCTTAAAGTTTGCCACCTGAAGCCAGCCTCTCTTGCCCATCTTCCTCAGTTTCAGAGGGTAGATATTTCAGGGTTGCTTTTTCCCCAGGTCTCCACGCCTTTGGGTTTTGTTTTTGCTTAACGATTGCCACCTGAGGTAGCCTCTCTTGCCCATCTTCCTCAGTTTCAGAGGGTGGATTTCTCCGTGTTGCTTTTTCCACAGGTCTCCACGCCCTTGTGTGTTTCTTTTGCTTAACGATTGCCACCTGAGGTAGCCTCTGTTGCCCATCCTCGTCAGTTTCAGAGGGTAGATTTCTCAGTGCTGCTTTTTCCCCAGGTCTCCACGCCCTTGTGTGTTTCTTTTGCTTAAAGTTTGTCACCTGAAGCCAGCCTCTCTTGCCCATCTTCCTCAGTTTCAGAGGGTAGATATTTCAGCGTTGCTTTTTCCCCAGGTCTCCACGCCTTTGGGTTTTGTTTTTGCTTAACGATTGCCACCTGAGGTAGCCTCTGTTGCCCATCTTCCTCAGTTTCAGAGGGTGGATTTCTACCTGTTGCTTTTTCCCCACGTCTCCACGCCCTTGTGTGTTGCTTTTGCTTAAACTTTGCCACCTGAAGCCAGACTCTCTTGCCCATCTTCCTCAGTTTCAGAGGGTAGATATTTCAGGGTTGCTTTTTACCCAGGTCTCCACGCTTTTGGGTTTTGTTTTTGCTTAACGATTGCCACCTGAGGTAGCCTCTGTTGCCCATCTTCCTCAGTTTCAGAGGGTGGATTTCTCAGTGTTGCTTTTTACCCAGGTCTCCACGCCCTTGTGTGTTTCTTTTGCTTAAAGATTGCCACCTGAGCTAGCCTCTGTTGCCCATCTTCGTCCGTTTCAGAGGGTAGATTTCTCAGTGTTGCCTTTTCGCCAGCTCCCCACGCCCTTGTGTGTTTCTTTTGCTTAAAGATTGTCACCTGAGCTAGGCACTGTTGCCCTGCTTCCTCAGTTTCAGAGGGTACCTTTTTCAGGGTAGCTTTTTGACCGGGTCTCCTCGCCATTGTATTTTTCTATTTCACTTTTTTTGCATAAAGATTGCCACCTGAGCTAGCCTCTGTTGCCCATCTTCTTCGGTTTCAGAGGGTAGATTTCTCAGTGTTTCATGTTCGCCAGCTCTCCACGCCCTTGCGTCTTTTTTTTTTTTTTGCTTAAAGGTTGCAACCTGAGCTAGCTTCTTTTGCCCATGTTCGTCAGTTTCAGAGGGTGGATTTCTCCGTGTTGCTTTTTCCCCAGGTCTCCACGCCCTTGTGTGTTTCTTTTGCTTAACGATTGCCACCTGAGGTAGCCTCTGTTGCCCATCCTCGTCAGTTTCAGAGGGTAGATATATCAGGGTTGCTTTTTCCCCAGGTCTCCACGCCCTTGTGTGTTTCTTTTGCTTAAAGTTTGCCACCTGAAGCCAGCCTCTCTTGCCCATCTTCCTCAGTTTCAGAGGGTAGATATTTCAGGGTTGCTTTTTCCCCAGGTCTCCACGCCTTTGGGTCTTGCTTCTGCTTAACGATTGCCACCTGAGGTAGCCTCTGTTGCCCTTGTTCCTCAGTTTCAGAGGGTGGATTTCTCCGTGTTGCTTTTTCCCCAGGTCTCCACGCCCTTGTGTGTTTCTTTTGCTTAACGATTGCCACCTGAGGTAGCCTCTGTTGCCCATCCTCGTCAGTTTCAGAGGGTGGATTTCTCCCTGTTGCTTTTTCCCCAGGTCTCCACGCCCTTGTGTGTTTCTTTTGCTTAAAGTTTGCCACCTGAAGCCAGCCTCTCTTGCCCATCTTCCTCAGTTTCAGAGGGTAGATATTTCAGGGTTGCTTTTTCCCCAGGTCTCCACGCCTTTGGGTTTTGTTTTTGCTTAACGATTGCCACCTGAGGTAGCCTCTCTTGCCCATCTTCCTCAGTTTCAGAGGGTGGATTTCTCCGTGTTGCTTTTTCCACAGGTCTCCACGCCCTTGTGTGTTTCTTTTGCTTCACGATTGCCACCTGAGATAGCCTCTGTTGCCCATCCTCGTCAGTTTCAGAGGGTAGATTTCTCAGTGCTGCTTTTTCCCCAGGTCTCCACGCCCTCGTGTGTTTCTTTTGCTTAAAGTTTGTCACCTGAAGCCAGCCTCTCTTGCCCATCTTCCTCAGTTTCAGAGGGTAGATATTTCAGCGTTGCTTTTTCCCCAGGTCTTCACACCTTAGTGTTTTGTTTTTGCTTAACGATTGCCACCTGGGCTAGCCTCTGTTTCCCATCTTCCTCAGTTTCAGAGGGTTGATATTTCAGGGTTGCTTTTTCCCCAGGTCTCCACGCCCTTGTGTGTTTCTTTTGCTTAACGATTGCCACCTGACCTTGCCTCTGTTGCCCATCCTCGTCAGTTTCAGAGGGTAGATTTCTCCGTGTTGCTTTTTCCCCAGGTCTCCACGCCCTTGTGTGTTTCTTTTGCTTAACGTTTGCCACCTGAAGCCAGCCTCTCTTGCCCATCTTCCTCAGTTTCAGAGGGTAGATATTTCAGGGTTGCTTTTTACCCAGGTCTCCACGCTTTTGGGTTTTGTTTTTGCTTAACGATTGCCACCTGAGGTAGCCTCTGTTGCCCATCTTCCTCAGTTTCAGAGGGTGGATTTCTCAGTGTTGCTTTTTACCCAGGTCTCCACGCCCTTGTGTGTTTCTTTTGCTTAAAGATTGCCACCTGAGCTAGCCTCTGTTGCCCATCTTCGTCCGTTTCAGAGGGTAGATTTCTCAGTGTTGCCTTTTCGCCAGCTCCCCACGCCCTTGTGTGTTTCTTTTGCTTAAAGATTGTCACCTGAGCTAGGCACTGTTGCCCTGCTTCCTCAGTTTCAGAGGGTACCTTTTTCAGGGTAGCTTTTTGACCGGGTCTCCTCGCCATTGTATTTTTCTATTTCACTTTTTTTGCATAAAGATTGCCACCTGAGCTAGCCTCTGTTGCCCATCTTCTTCGGTTTCAGAGGGTAGATTTCTCAGTGTTTCATGTTCGCCAGCTCTCCACGCCCTTGCGTCTTTTTTTTTTTTTTGCTTAAAGGTTGCAACCTGAGCTAGCTTCTTTTGCCCATGTTCGTCAGTTTCAGAGGGTGGATTTCTCCGTGTTGCTCTTTCCCCAGGTCTCCACGCCCTTGTGTGTTTCTTTTGCTTAATGATTGCCACCTGAGGTAGCCTCTGTTGCCCATCCTCGTCAGTTTCAGAGGGTGGATTTCTCCCTGTTGCTTTTTCCCCAGGTCTCCACGCCCTTGTGTGTTTCTTTTGCTTAAAGTTTGCCACCTGAAGCCAGCCTCTCTTGCCCATCTTCCTCAGTTTCAGAGGGTAGATATTTCAGGGTTGCTTTTTCCCCAGGTCTCCACGCCTTTGGGTTTTGTTTTTGCTTAACGATTGCCACCTGAGGTAGCCTCTCTTGCCCATCTTCCTCAGTTTCAGAGGGTGGATTTCTCCGTGTTGCTTTTTCCACAGGTCTCCACGCCCTTGTGTGTTTCTTTTGCTTCACGATTGCCACCTGAGATAGCCTCTGTTGCCCTTGTTCCTCAGTTTCAGAGGGTGGATTTCTCCGTGTTGCTTTTTCCCCAGGTCTCCACGCCCTTGTGTGTTTCTTTTGCTTAACGATTGCCACCTGAGGTAGCCTCTGTTGCCCATCCTCGTCAGTTTCAGAGGGTAGATTTCTCCCTGTTGCTTTTTCCCCAGGTCTCCACGCCCTTGTGTGTTTCTTTTGCTTAAAGTTTGCCACCTGAAGCCAGCCTCTCTTGCCCATCTTCCTCAGTTTCAGAGGGTAGATATTTCAGGGTTGCTTTTTCCCCAGGTCTCCACGCCTTTGGGTTTTGTTTTTGCTTAACGATTGCCACCTGAGGTAGCCTCTCTTGCCCATCTTCCTCAGTTTCAGAGGGTGGATTTCTCCGTGTTGCTTTTTCCACAGGTCTCCACGCCCTTGTGTGTTTCTTTTGCTTAACGATTGCCACCTGAGGTAGCCTCTGTTGCCCATCCTCGTCAGTTTCAGAGGGTAGATTTCTCAGTGCTGCTTTTTCCCCAGGTCTCCACGCCCTTGTGTGTTTCTTTTGCTTAAAGTTTGTCACCTGAAGCCAGCCTCTCTTGCCCATCTTCCTCAGTTTCAGAGGGTAGATATTTCAGCGTTGCTTTTTCCCCAGGTCTCCACGCCTTTGGGTTTTGTTTTTGCTTAACGATTGCCACCTGAGGTAGCCTCTGTTGCCCATCTTCCTCAGTTTCAGAGGGTGGATTTCTACCTGTTGCTTTTTCCCCACGTCTCCACGCCCTTGTGTGTTGCTTTTGCTTAAACTTTGCCACCTGAAGCCAGACTCTCTTGCCCATCTTCCTCAGTTTCAGAGGGTAGATATTTCAGGGTTGCTTTTTACCCAGGTCTCCACGCTTTTGGGTTTTGTTTTTGCTTAACGATTGCCACCTGAGGTAGCCTCTGTTGCCCATCTTCCTCAGTTTCAGAGGGTGGATTTCTCAGTGTTGCTTTTTACCCAGGTCTCCACGCCCTTGTGTGTTTCTTTTGCTTAAAGATTGCCACCTGAGCTAGCCTCTGTTGCCCATCTTCGTCCGTTTCAGAGGGTAGATTTCTCAGTGTTGCCTTTTCGCCAGCTCCCCACGCCCTTGTGTGTTTCTTTTGCTTAAAGATTGTCACCTGAGCTAGGCACTGTTGCCCTGCTTCCTCAGTTTCAGAGGGTACCTTTTTCAGGGTAGCTTTTTGACCGGGTCTCCTCGCCATTGTATTTTTCTATTTCACTTTTTTTGCATAAAGATTGCCACCTGAGCTAGCCTCTGTTGCCCATCTTCTTCGGTTTCAGAGGGTAGATTTCTCAGTGTTTCATGTTCGCCAGCTCTCCACGCCGTTGCGTCTTTTTTTTTTTTTTGCTTAAAGGTTGCAACCTGAGCTAGCTTCTTTTGCCCATGTTCGTCAGTTTCAGAGGGTGGATTTCTCCGTGTTGCTTTTTCCCCAGGTCTCCACGCCCTTGTGTGTTTCTTTTGCTTAACGATTGCCACCTGAGGTAGCCTCTGTTGCCCATCCTCGTCAGTTTCAGAGGGTAGATATATCAGGGTTGCTTTTTCCCCAGGTCTCCACGCCCTTGTGTGTTTCTTTTGCTTAAAGTTTGCCACCTGAAGCCAGCCTCTCTTGCCCATCTTCCTCAGTTTCAGAGGGTAGATATTTCAGGGTTGCTTTTTCCCCAGGTCTCCACGCCTTTGGGTCTTGCTTCTGCTTAACGATTGCCACCTGAGGTAGCCTCTGTTGCCCTTGTTCCTCAGTTTCAGAGGGTGGATTTCTCCGTGTTGCTTTTTCCCCAGGTCTCCACGCCCTTGTGTGTTTCTTTTGCTTAACGATTGCCACCTGAGGTAGCCTCTGTTGCCCATCCTCGTCAGTTTCAGAGGGTGGATTTCTCCCTGTTGCTTTTTCCCCAGGTCTCCACGCCCTTGTGTGTTTCTTTTGCTTAAAGTTTGCCACCTGAAGCCAGCCTCTCTTGCCCATCTTCCTCAGTTTCAGAGGGTAGATATTTCAGGGTTGCTTTTTCCCCAGGTCTCCACGCCTTTGGGTTTTGTTTTTGCTTAACGATTGCCACCTGAGGTAGCCTCTCTTGCCCATCTTCCTCAGTTTCAGAGGGTGGATTTCTCCGTGTTGCTTTTTCCACAGGTCTCCACGCCCTTGTGTGTTTCTTTTGCTTCACGATTGACACCTGAGATAGCCTCTGTTGCCCATCCTCGTCAGTTTCAGAGGGTAGATTTCTCAGTGCTGCTTTTTCCCCAGGTCTCCACGCCCTCGTGTGTTTCTTTTGCTTAAAGTTTGTCACCTGAAGCCAGCCTCTCTTGCCCATCTTCCTCAGTTTCAGAGGGTAGATATTTCAGCGTTGCTTTTTCCCCAGGTCTTCACACCTTAGTGTTTTGTTTTTGCTTAACGATTGCCACCTGGGCTAGCCTCTGTTTCCCATCTTCCTCAGTTTCAGAGGGTTGATATTTCAGGGTTGCTTTTTCCCCAGGTCTCCACGCCCTTGTGTGTTTCTTTTGCTTAACGATTGCCACCTGACCTTGCCTCTGTTGCCCATCCTCGTCAGTTTCAGAGGGTAGATTTCTCCGTGTTGCTTTTTCCCCAGGTCTCCACGCCCTTGTGTGTTTCTTTTGCTTAACGTTTGCCACCTGAAGCCAGCCTCTCTTGCCCATCTTCCTCAGTTTCAGAGGGTAGATATTTCAGGGTTGCTTTTTACCCAGGGTTCCACGCTTTTGGGTTTTGTTTTTGCTTAACGATTGCCACCTGAGGTAGCCTCTGTTGCCCATCTTCCTCAGTTTCAGAGGGTGGATTTCTCAGTGTTGCTTTTTACCCAGGTCTCCACGCCCTTGTGTGTTTCTTTTGCTTAAAGATTGCCACCTGAGCTAGCCTCTGTTGCCCATCTTCGTCCGTTTCAGAGGGTAGATTTCTCAGTGTTGCCTTTTCGCCAGCTCCCCACGCCCTTGTGTGTTTCTTTTGCTTAAAGATTGTCACCTGAGCTAGGCACTGTTGCCCTGCTTCCT
Source organism: Equus asinus (assembly GCF_041296235.1). NCBI lineage: Eukaryota > Metazoa > Chordata > Mammalia > Perissodactyla > Equidae > Equus > Equus asinus. Next base: position 252,711 of record NW_027225534.1, read on the forward strand.
CAGTTTCAGAGGGTACCTTTTTCAGGGTAGCTTTTTGACCGGGTCTCCTCGCCATTGTATTTTTCTATTTCACTTTTTTTGCATAAAGATTGCCACCTGAGCTAGCCTCTGTTGCCCATCTTCTTCGGTTTCAGAGGGTAGATTTCTCAGTGTTTCATGTTCGCCAGCTCTCCACGCCCTTGCGTCTTTTTTTTTTTTTTGCTTAAAGGTTGCAACCTGAGCTAGCTTCTTTTGCCCATGTTCGTCAGTTTCAGAGGGTGGATTTCTCCGTGTTGCTTTTTCCCCAGGTCTCCACGCCCTTGTGTGTTTCTTTTGCTTAACGATTGCCACCTGAGGTAGCCTCTGTTGCCCATCCTCGTCAGTTTCAGAGGGTAGATATATCAGGGTTGCTTTTTCCCCAGGTCTCCACGCCCTTGTGTGTTTCTTTTGCTTAAAGTTTGCCACCTGAAGCCAGCCTCTCTTGCCCATCTTCCTCAGTTTCAGAGGGTAGATATTTCAGGGTTGCTTTTTCCCCAGGTCTCCACGCCTTTGGGTCTTGCTTCTGCTTAACGATTGCCACCTGAGGTAGCCTCTGTTGCCCTTGTTCCTCAGTTTCAGAGGGTGGATTTCTCCGTGTTGCTTTTTCCCCAGGTCTCCACGCCCTTGTGTGTTTCTTTTGCTTAACGATTGCCACCTGAGGTAGCCTCTGTTGCCCATCCTCGTCAGTTTCAGAGGGTGGATTTCTCCCTGTTGCTTTTTCCCCAGGTCTCCACGCCCTTGTGTGTTTCTTTTGCTTAAAGTTTGTCACCTGAAGCCAGCCTCTCTTGCCCATCTTCCTCAGTTTCAGAGGGTAGATATTTCAGCGTTGCTTTTTCCCCAGGTCTCCACGCCTTTGGGTTTTGTTTTTGCTTAACGATTGCCACCTGAGGTAGCCTCTGTTGCCCATCTTCCTCAGTTTCAGAGGGTGGATTTCTACCTGTTGCTTTTTCCCCACGTCTCCACGCCCTTGTGTGTTGCTTTTGCTTAAACTTTGCCACCTGAAGCCAGACTCTCTTGCCCATCTTCCTCAGTTTCAGAGGGTAGATATTTCAGGGTTGCTTTTTACCCAGGTCTCCACGCTTTTGGGTTTTGTTTTTGCTTAACGATTGCCACCTGAGGTAGCCTCTGTTGCCCATCTTCCTCAGTTTCAGAGGGTGGATTTCTCAGTGTTGCTTTTTACCCAGGTCTCCACGCCCTTGTGTGTTTCTTTTGCTTAAAGATTGCCACCTGAGCTAGCCTCTGTTGCCCATCTTCGTCCGTTTCAGAGGGTAGATTTCTCAGTGTTGCCTTTTCGCCAGCTCCCCACGCCCTTGTGTGTTTCTTTTGCTTAAAGATTGTCACCTGAGCTAGGCACTGTTGCCCTGCTTCCTCAGTTTCAGAGGGTACCTTTTTCAGGGTAGCTTTTTGACCGGGTCTCCTCGCCATTGTATTTTTCTATTTCACTTTTTTTGCATAAAGATTGCCACCTGAGCTAGCCTCTGTTGCCCATCTTCTTCGGTTTCAGAGGGTAGATTTCTCAGTGTTTCATGTTCGCCAGCTCTCCACGCCCTTGCGTCTTTTTTTTTTTTTTGCTTAAAGGTTGCAACCTGAGCTAGCTTCTTTTGCCCATGTTCGTCAGTTTCAGAGGGTGGATTTCTCCGTGTTGCTTTTTCCCCAGGTCTCCACGCCCTTGTGTGTTTCTTTTGCTTAACGATTGCCACCTGAGGTAGCCTCTGTTGCCCATCCTCGTCAGTTTCAGAGGGTAGATATATCAGGGTTGCTTTTTCCCCAGGTCTCCACGCCCTTGTGTGTTTCTTTTGCTTAAAGTTTGCCACCTGAAGCCAGCCTCTCTTGCCCATCTTCCTCAGTTTCAGAGGGTAGATATTTCAGGGTTGCTTTTTCCCCAGGTCTCCACGCCTTTGGGTCTTGCTTCTGCTTAACGATTGCCACCTGAGGTAGCCTCTGTTGCCCTTGTTCCTCAGTTTCAGAGGGTGGATTTCTCCGTGTTGCTTTTTCCCCAGGTCTCCACGCCCTTGTGTGTTTCTTTTGCTTAACGATTGCCACCTGAGGTAGCCTCTGTTGCCCATCCTCGTCAGTTTCAGAGGGTGGATTTCTCCCTGTTGCTTTTTCCCCAGGTCTCCACGCCCTTGTGTGTTTCTTTTGCTTAAAGTTTGCCACCTGAAGCCAGCCTCTCTTGCCCATCTTCCTCAGTTTCAGAGGGTAGATATTTCAGGGTTGCTTTTTCCCCAGGTCTCCACGCCTTTGGGTTTTGTTTTTGCTTAACGATTGCCACCTGAGGTAGCCTCTCTTGCCCATCTTCCTCAGTTTCAGAGGGTGGATTTCTCCGTGTTGCTTTTTCCACAGGTCTCCACGCCCTTGTGTGTTTCTTTTGCTTCACGATTGCCACCTGAGGTAGCCTCTGTTGCCCATCCTCGTCAGTTTCAGAGGGTAGATTTCTCAGTGCTGCTTTTTCCCCAGGTCTCCACGCCCTCGTGTGTTTCTTTTGCTTAAAGTTTGTCACCTGAAGCCAGCCTCTCTTGCCCATCTTCCTCAGTTTCAGAGGGTAGATATTTCAGCGTTGCTTTTTCCCCTGGTCTTCACACCTTAGTGTTTTGTTTTTACTTAACGATTGCCACCTGGGCTAGCCTCTGTTTCCCATCTTCCTCAGTTTCAGAGGGTTGATATTTCAGGGTTGCTTTTTCCCCAGGTCTCCACGCCCTTGTGTGTTTCTTTTGCTTAACGATTGCCACCTGACCTAGCCTCTGTTGCCCATCCTCGTCAGTTTCAGAGGGTAGATTTCTCCGTGTTGCTTTTTCCCCAGGTCTCCACGCCCTTGTGTGTTTCTTTTGCTTAACGTTTGCCACCTGAAGCCAGCCTCTCTTGCCCATCTTCCTCAGTTTCAGAGGGTAGATATTTCAGGGTTGCTTTTTACCCAGGTCTCCACGCTTTTGGGTTTTGTTTTTGCTTAACGATTGCCACCTGAGGTAGCCTCTGTTGCCCATCTTCCTCAGTTTCAGAGGGTGGATTTCTCAGTGTTGCTTTTTACCCAGGTCTCCACGCCCTTGTGTGTTTCTTTTGCTTAAAGATTGCCACCTGAGCTAGCCTCTGTTGCCCATCTTCGTCCGTTTCAGAGGGTAGATTTCTCAGTGTTGCCTTTTCGCCAGCTCCCCACGCCCTTGTGTGTTTCTTTTGCTTAAAGATTGTCACCTGAGCTAGGCACTGTTGCCCTGCTTCCTCAGTTTCAGAGGGTACCTTTTTCAGGGTAGCTTTTTGACCGGGTCTCCTCGCCATTGTATTTTTCTATTTCACTTTTTTTGCATAAAGATTGCCACCTGAGCTAGCCTCTGTTGCCCATCTTCTTCGGTTTCAGAGGGTAGATTTCTCAGTGTTTCATGTTCGCCAGCTCTCCACGCCCTTGCGTCTTTTTTTTTTTTTTGCTTAAAGGTTGCAACCTGAGCTAGCTTCTTTTGCCCATGTTCGTCAGTTTCAGAGGGTGGATTTCTCCGTGTTGCTTTTTCCCCAGGTCTCCACGCCCTTGTGTGTTTCTTTTGCTTAACGATTGCCACCTGAGGTAGCCTCTGTTGCCCATCCTCGTCAGTTTCAGAGGGTAGATATATCAGGGTTGCTTTTTCCCCAGGTCTCCACGCCCTTGTGTGTTTCTTTTGCTTAAAGTTTGCCACCTGAAGCCAGCCTCTCTTGCCCATCTTCCTCAGTTTCAGAGGGTAGATATTTCAGGGTTGCTTTTTCCCCAGGTCTCCACGCCTTTGGGTCTTGCTTCTGCTTAACGATTGCCACCTGAGGTAGCCTCTGTTGCCCTTGTTCCTCAGTTTCACAGGGTGGATTTCTTCGTGTTGCTTTTTCCCCAGGTCTCCACGCCCTTGTGTGTTTCTTTTGCTTAACGATTGCCACCTGAGGTAGCCTCTGTTGCCCATCCTCGTCAGTTTCAGAGGGTGGATTTCTCCCTGTTGCTTTTTCCCCAGGTCTCCACGCCCTTGTGTGTTTCTTTTGCTTAAAGTTTGCCACCTGAAGCCAGCCTCTCTTGCCCATCTTCCTCAGTTTCAGAGGGTAGATATTTCAGGGTTGCTTTTTCCCCAGGTCTCCACGCCTTTGGGTTTTGTTTTTGCTTAACGATTGCCACCTGGGCTAGCCTCTCTTGCCCATCTTCCTCAGTTTCAGAGGGTGGATTTCTCCGTGTTGCTTTTTCCACAGGTCTCCACGCCCTTGTGTGTTTCTTTTGCTTCACGATTGCCACCTGAGGTAGCCTCTGTTGCCCATCCTCGTCAGTTTCAGAGGGTAGATTTCTCAGTGCTGCTTTTTCCCCAGGTCTCCACGCCCTCGTGTGTTTCTTTTGCTTAAAGTTTGTCACCTGAAGCCAGCCTCTCTTGCCCATCTTCCTCAGTTTCAGAGGGTAGATATTTCAGCGTTGCTTTTTCCCCTGGTCTTCACACCTTAGTGTTTTGTTTTTGCTTAACGATTGCCACCTGGGCTAGCCTCTGTTTCCCATCTTCCTCAGTTTCAGAGGGTTGATATTTCAGGGTTGCTTTTTCCCCAGGTCTCCACGCCCTTGTGTGTTTCTTTTGCTTAACGATTGCCACCTGACCTAGCCTCTGTTGCCCATCCTCGTCAGTTTCAGAGGGTAGATTTCTCCGTGTTGCTTTTTCCCCAGGTCTCCACGCCCTTGTGTGTTTCTTTTGCTTAACGTTTGCCACCTGAAGCCAGCCTCTCTTGCCCATCTTCCTCAGTTTCAGAGGGTAGATATTTCAGGGTTGCTTTTTACCCAGGTCTCCACGCTTTTGGGTTTTGTTTTTGCTTAACGATTGCCACCTGAGGTAGCCTCTGTTGCCCATCTTCCTCAGTTTCAGAGGGTGGATTTCTCAGTGTTGCTTTTTACCCAGGTCTCCACGCCCTTGTGTGTTTCTTTTGCTTAAAGATTGCCACCTGAGCTAGCCTCTGTTGCCCATCTTCGTCCGTTTCAGAGGGTAGATTTCTCAGTGTTGCCTTTTCGCCAGCTCCCCACGCCCTTGTGTGTTTCTTTTGCTTAAAGATTGTCACCTGAGCTAGGCACTGTTGCCCTGCTTCCTCAGTTTCAGAGGGTACCTTTTTCAGGGTAGCTTTTTGACCGGGTCTCCTCGCCATTGTATTTTTCTATTTCACTTTTTTTGCATAAAGATTGCCACCTGAGCTAGCCTCTGTTGCCCATCTTCTTCGGTTTCAGAGGGTAGATTTCTCAGTGTTTCATGTTCGCCAGCTCTCCACGCCCTTGCGTCTTTTTTTTTTTTTTGCTTAAAGGTTGCAACCTGAGCTAGCTTCTTTTGCCCATGTTCGTCAGTTTCAGAGGGTGGATTTCTCCGTGTTGCTTTTTCCCCAGGTCTCCACGCCCTTGTGTGTTTCTTTTGCTTAACGATTGCCACCTGAGGTAGCCTCTGTTGCCCATCCTCGTCAGTTTCAGAGGGTAGATATATCAGGGTTGCTTTTTCCCCAGGTCTCCACGCCCTTGTGTGTTTCTTTTGCTTAAAGTTTGCCACCTGAAGCCAGCCTCTCTTGCCCATCTTCCTCAGTTTCAGAGGGTAGATATTTCAGGGTTGCTTTTTCCCCAGGTCTCCACGCCTTTGGGTCTTGCTTCTGCTTAACGATTGCCACCTGAGGTAGCCTCTGTTGCCCTTGTTCCTCAGTTTCAGAGGGTGGATTTCTCCGTGTTGCTTTTTCCCCAGGTCTCCACGCCCTTGTGTGTTTCTTTTGCTTAACGATTGCCACCTGAGGTAGCCTCTGTTGCCCATCCTCGTCAGTTTCAGAGGGTGGATTTCTCCCTGTTGCTTTTTCCCCAGGTCTCCACGCCCTTGTGTGTTTCTTTTGCTTAAAGTTTGCCACCTGAAGCCAGCCTCTCTTGCCCATCTTCCTCAGTTTCAGAGGGTAGATATTTCAGGGTTGCTTTTTCCCCAGGTCTCCACGCCTTTGGGTTTTGTTTTTGCTTAACGATTGCCACCTGAGGTAGCCTCTCTTGCCCATCTTCCTCAGTTTCAGAGGGTGGATTTCTCCGTGTTGCTTTTTCCACAGGTCTCCACGCCCTTGTGTGTTTCTTTTGCTTCACGATTGCCACCTGAGGTAGCCTCTGTTGCCCATCCTCGTCAGTTTCAGAGGGTAGATTTCTCAGTGCTGCTTTTTCCCCAGGTCTCCACGCCCTCGTGTGTTTCTTTTGCTTAAAGTTTGTCACCTGAAGCCAGCCTCTCTTGCCCATCTTCCTCAGTTTCAGAGGGTAGATATTTCAGCGTTGCTTTTTCCCCAGGTCTTCACACCTTAGTGTTTTGTTTTTGCTTAACGATTGCCACCTGGGCTAGCCTCTGTTTCCCATCTTCCTCAGTTTCAGAGGGTTGATATTTCAGGGTTGCTTTTTCCCCAGGTCTCCACGCCCTTGTGTGTTTCTTTTGCTTAACGATTGCCACCTGACCTAGCCTCTGTTGCCCATCCTCGTCAGTTTCAGAGGGTAGATTTCTCCGTGTTGCTTTTTCCCCAGGTCTCCACGCCCTTGTGTGTTTCTTTTGCTTAACGTTTGCCACCTGAAGCCAGCCTCTCTTGCCCATCTTCCTCAGTTTCAGAGGGTAGATATTTCAGGGTTGCTTTTTACCCAGGTCTCCACGCTTTTGGGTTTTGTTTTTGCTTAACGATTGCCACCTGAGGTAGCCTCTGTTGCCCATCTTCCTCAGTTTCAGAGGGTGGATTTCTCAGTGTTGCTTTCTACCCAGGTCTCCACGCCCTTGTGTGTTTCTTTTGCTTAAAGATTGCCACCTGAGCTAGCCTCTGTTGCCCATCTTCGTCCGTTTCAGAGGGTAGATTTCTCAGTGTTGCCTTTTCGCCAGCTCCCCACGCCCTTGTGTGTTTCTTTTGCTTAAAGATTGTCACCTGAGCTAGGCACTGTTGCCCTGCTTCCTCAGTTTCAGAGGGTACCTTTTTCAGGGTAGCTTTTTGACCGGGTCTCCTCGCCATTGTATTTTTCTATTTCACTTTTTGTGCATAAAGATTGCCACCTGAGCTAGCCTCTGTTGCCCATCTTCTTCGGTTTCAGAGGGTAGATTTCTCAGTGTTTCATGTTCGCCAGCTCTCCACGCCCTTGCGTCTTTTTTTTTTTTTTGCTTAAAGGTTGCAACCTGAGCTAGCTTCTTTTGCCCATGTTCGTCAGTTTCAGAGGGTGGATTTCTCCGTGTTGCTTTTTCCCCAGGTCTCCACGCCCTTGTGTGTTTCTTTTGCTTAACGATTGCCACCTGAGGTAGCCTCTGTTGCCCATCCTCGTCAGTTTCAGAGGGTAGATATATCAGGGTTGCTTTTTCCCCAGGTCTCCACGCCCTTGTGTGTTTCTTTTGCTTAAAGTTTGCCACCTGAAGCCAGCCTCTCTTGCCCATCTTCCTCAGTTTCAGAGGGTAGATATTTCAGGGTTGCTTTTTCCCCAGGTCTCCACGCCTTTGGGTCTTGCTTCTGCTTAACGATTGCCACCTGAGGTAGCCTCTGTTGCCCTTGTTCCTCAGTTTCAGAGGGTGGATTTCTCCGTGTTGCTTTTTCCCCAGGTCTCCACGCCCTTGTGTGTTTCTTCTGCTTAACGATTGCCACCTGAGGTAGCCTCTGTTGCCCATCCTCGTCAGTTTCAGAGGGTGGATTTCTCCCTGTTGCTTTTCCCCCAGGTCTCCACGCCCTTGTGTGTTCCTTTTGCTTAAACTTTGCCACCTGAAGCCAGACTCTCTTGCCCATCTTCCTCAGTTTCAGAGGGTAGATACTTCAGGGTTGCTTTTTCCCCAGGTCTCCACGCCTTTGGGTTTTGTTTTTGCTTAACGATTGCCACCTGGGCTAGCCTCTCTTGCCCATCTTCCTCAGTTTCAGAGGGTGGATTTCTCCGTGTTGCTTTTTCCACAGGTCTCCACGCCCTTGTGTGTTTCTTTTGCTTAACGATTGCCACCTGAGGTAGCCTCTGTTGCCCATCCTCGTCAGTTTCAGAGGGTAGATTTCTCAGTGCTGCTTTTTCCCCAGGTCTCCACGCCCTCGTGTGTTTCTTTTGCTTAAAGTTTGTCACCTGAAGCCAGCCTCTCTTGCCCATCTTCCTCAGTTTCAGAGGGTAGATATTTCAGCGTTGCTTTTTCCCCAGGTCTTCACACCTTAGTGTTTTGTTTTTGCTTAACGATTGCCACCTGGGCTAGCCTCTGTTTCCCATCTTCCTCAGTTTCAGAGGGTTGATATTTCAGGGTTGCTTTTTCCCCAGGTCTCCACGCCCTTGTGTGTTTCTTTTGCTTAACGATTGCCACCTGACCTAGCCTCTGTTGCCCATCCTCGTCAGTTTCAGAGGGTAGATTTCTCAGTGCTGCTTTTTCCCCAGGTCTCCACGCCCTCGTGTGTTTCTTTTGCTTAAAGTTTGTCACCTGAAGCCAGCCTCTCTTGCCCATCTTCCTCAGTTTCAGAGGGTAGATATTTCAGCGTTGCTTTTTCCCCAGGTCTTCACACCTTAGTGTTTTGTTTTTGCTTAACGATTGCCACCTGGGCTAGCCTCTGTTTCCCATCTTCCTCAGTTTCAGAGGGTTGATATTTCAGGGTTGCTTTTTCCCCAGGTCTCCACGCCCTTGTGTGTTTCTTTTGCTTAACGATTGCCACCTGACCTAGCCTCTGTTGCCCATCCTCGTCAGTTTCAGAGGGTAGATTTCTCCGTGTTGCTTTTTCCCCAGGTCTCCACGCCCTTGTGTGTTTCTTTTGCTTAACGTTTGCCACCTGAAGCCAGCCTCTCTTGCCCATCTTCCTCAGTTTCAGAGGGTAGATATTTCAGGGTTGCTTTTTCCCCAGGTCTCCACGCCTTTGGGTCTTGCTTCTGCTTAACGATTGCCACCTGAGGTAGCCTCTGTTGCCCTTGTTCCTCAGTTTCAGAGGGTGGATTTCTCCGTGTTGCTTTTTCCCCAGGTCTCCACGCCCTTGTGTGTTTCTTTTGCTTAACGATTGCCACCTGAGGTAGCCTCTGTTGCCCATCCTCGTCAGTTTCAGAGGGTGGATTTCTCCCTGTTGCTTTTTCCCCAGGTCTCCACGCCCTTGTGTGTTTCTTTTGCTTAAAGTTTGCCACCTGAAGCCAGCCTCTCTTGCCCATCTTCCTCAGTTTCAGAGGGTAGATATTTCAGGGTTGCTTTTTCCCCAGGTCTCCACGCCTTTGGGTTTTGTTTTTGCTTAACGATTGCCACCTGAGGTAGCCTCTCTTGCCCATCTTCCTCAGTTTCAGAGGGTGGATTTCTCCGTGTTGCTTTTTCCACAGGTCTCCACGCCCTTGTGTGTTTCTTTTGCTTCACGATTGCCACCTGAGGTAGCCTCTGTTGCCCATCCTCGTCAGTTTCAGAGGGTAGATTTCTCAGTGCTGCTTTTTCCCCAGGTCTCCACGCCCTCGTGTGTTTCTTTTGCTTAAAGTTTGTCACCTGAAGCCAGCCTCTCTTGCCCATCTTCCTCAGTTTCAGAGGGTAGATATTTCAGCGTTGCTTTTTCCCCAGGTCTTCACACCTTAGTGTTTTGTTTTTGCTTAACGATTGCCACCTGGGCTAGCCTCTGTTTCCCATCTTCCTCAGTTTCAGAGGGTTGATATTTCAGGGTTGCTTTTTCCCCAGGTCTCCACGCCCTTGTGTGTTTCTTTTGCTTAACGATTGCCACCTGACCTAGCCTCTGTTGCCCATCCTCGTCAGTTTCAGAGGGTAGATTTCTCCGTGTTGCTTTTTCCCCAGGTCTCCACGCCCTTGTGTGTTTCTTTTGCTTAACGTTTGCCACCTGAAGCCAGCCTCTCTTGCCCATCTTCCTCAGTTTCAGAGGGTAGATATTTCAGGGTTGCTTTTTACCCAGGTCTCCACGCTTTTGGGTTTTGTTTTTGCTTAACGATTGCCACCTGAGGTAGCCTCTGTTGCCCATCTTCCTCAGTTTCAGAGGGTGGATTTCTCAGTGTTGCTTTTTACCCAGGTCTCCACGCCCTTGTGTGTTTCTTTTGCTTAAAGATTGCCACCTGAGCTAGCCTCTGTTGCCCATCTTCGTCCGTTTCAGAGGGTAGATTTCTCAGTGTTGCCTTTTCGCCAGCTCCCCACGCCCTTGTGTGTTTCTTTTGCTTAAAGATTGTCACCTGAGCTAGGCACTGTTGCCCTGCTTCCTCAGTTTCAGAGGGTACCTTTTTCAGGGTAGCTTTTTGACCGGGTCTCCTCGCCATTGTATTTTTCTATTTCACTTTTTTTGCATAAAGATTGCCACCTGAGCTAGCCTCTGTTGCCCATCTTCTTCGGTTTCAGAGGGTAGATTTCTCAGTGTTTCATGTTCGCCAGCTCTCCACGCCCTTGCGTCTTTTTTTTTTTTTTGCTTAAAGGTTGCAACCTGAGCTAGCTTCTTTTGCCCATGTTCGTCAGTTTCAGAGGGTGGATTTCTCCGTGTTGCTTTTTCCCCAGGTCTCCACGCCCTTGTGTGTTTCTTTTGCTTAACGATTGCCACCTGAGGTAGCCTCTGTTGCCCATCCTCGTCAGTTTCAGAGGGTAGATATATCAGGGTTGCTTTTTCCCCAGGTCTCCACGCCCTTGTGTGTTTCTTTTGCTTAAAGTTTGCCACCTGAAGCCAGCCTCTCTTGCCCATCTTCCTCAGTTTCAGAGGGTAGATATTTCAGGGTTGCTTTTTCCCCAGGTCTCCACGCCTTTGGGTCTTGCTTCTGCTTAACGATTGCCACCTGAGGTAGCCTCTGTTGCCCTTGTTCCTCAGTTTCAGAGGGTGGATTTCTCCGTGTTGCTTTTTCCCCAGGTCTCCACGCCCTTGTGTGTTTCTTCTGCTTAACGATTGCCACCTGAGGTAGCCTCTGTTGCCCATCCTCGTCAGTTTCAGAGGGTGGATTTCTCCCTGTTGCTTTTTCCCCAGGTCTCCACGCCCTTGTGTGTTCCTTTTGCTTAAACTTTGCCACCTGAAGCCAGACTCTCTTGCCCATCTTCCTCAGTTTCAGAGGGTAGATACTTCAGGGTTGCTTTTTCCCCAGGTCTCCACGCCTTTGGGTTTTGTTTTTGCTTAACGATTGCCACCTGGGCTAGCCTCTCTTGCCCATCTTCCTCAGTTTCAGAGGGTGGATTTCTCCGTGTTGCTTTTTCCACAGGTCTCCACGCCCTTGTGTGTTTCTTTTGCTTAACGATTGCCACCTGAGGTAGCCTCTGTTGCCCATCCTCGTCAGTTTCAGAGGGTAGATTTCTCAGTGCTGCTTTTTCCCCAGGTCTCCACGCCCTCGTGTGTTTCTTTTGCTTAAAGTTTGTCACCTGAAGCCAGCCTCTCTTGCCCATCTTCCTCAGTTTCAGAGGGTAGATATTTCAGCGTTGCTTTTTCCCCAGGTCTTCACACCTTAGTGTTTTGTTTTTGCTTAACGATTGCCACCTGGGCTAGCCTCTGTTTCCCATCTTCCTCAGTTTCAGAGGGTTGATATTTCAGGGTTGCTTTTTCCCCAGGTCTCCACGCCCTTGTGTGTTTCTTTTGCTTAACGATTGCCACCTGACCTAGCCTCTGTTGCCCATCCTCGTCAGTTTCAGAGGGTAGATTTCTCCGTGTTGCTTTTTCCCCAGGTCTCCACGCCCTTGTGTGTTTCTTTTGCTTAACGTTTGCCACCTGAAGCCAGCCTCTCTTGCCCATCTTCCTCAGTTTCAGAGGGTAGATATTTCAGGGTTGCTTTTTACCCAGGTCTCCACGCTTTTGGGTTTTGTTTTTGCTTAACGATTGCCACCTGAGGTAGCCTCTGTTGCCCATCTTCCTCAGTTTCAGAGGGTGGATTTCTCAGTGTTGCTTTTTACCCAGGTCTCCACGCCCTTGTGTGTTTCTTTTGCTTAAAGATTGCCACCTGAGCTAGCCTCTGTTGCCCATCTTCGTCCGTTTCAGAGGGTAGATTTCTCAGTGTTGCCTTTTCGCCAGCTCCCCACGCCCTTGTGTGTTTCTTTTGCTTAAAGATTGTCACCTGAGCTAGGCACTGTTGCCCTGCTTCCTCAGTTTCAGAGGGTACCTTTTTCAGGGTAGCTTTTTGACCGGGTCTCCTCGCCATTGTATTTTTCTATTTCACTTTTTTTGCATAAAGATTGCCACCTGAGCTAGCCTCTGTTGCCCATCTTCTTCGGTTTCAGAGGGTAGATTTCTCAGTGTTTCATGTTCGCCAGCTCTCCACGCCCTTGCGTCTTTTTTTTTTTTTTGCTTAAAGGTTGCAACCTGAGCTAGCTTCTTTTGCCCATGTTCGTCAGTTTCAGAGGGTGGATTTCTCCGTGTTGCTTTTTCCCCAGGTCTCCACGCCCTTGTGTGTTTCTTTTGCTTAACGATTGCCACCTGAGGTAGCCTCTGTTGCCCATCCTCGTCAGTTTCAGAGGGTAGATATATCAGGGTTGCTTTTTCCCCAGGTCTCCACGCCCTTGTGTGTTTCTTTTGCTTAACGTTTGCCACCTGAAGCCAGCCTCTCTTGCCCATCTTCCTCAGTTTCAGAGGGTAGATATTTCAGGGTTGCTTTTTACCCAGGTCTCCACGCTTTTGGGTTTTGTTTTTGCTTAACGATTGCCACCTGAGGTAGCCTCTGTTGCCCATCTTCCTCAGTTTCAGAGGGTGGATTTCTCAGTGTTGCTTTTTACCCAGGTCTCCACGCCCTTGTGTGTTTCTTTTGCTTAAAGATTGCCACCTGAGCTAGCCTCTGTTGCCCATCTTCGTCCGTTTCAGAGGGTAGATTTCTCAGTGTTGCCTTTTCGCCAGCTCCCCACGCCCTTGTGTGTTTCTTTTGCTTAAAGATTGTCACCTGAGCTAGGCACTGTTGCCCTGCTTCCTCAGTTTCAGAGGGTACCTTTTTCAGGGTAGCTTTTTGACCGGGTCTCCTCGCCATTGTATTTTTCTATTTCACTTTTTTTGCATAAAGATTGCCACCTGAGCTAGCCTCTGTTGCCCATCTTCTTCGGTTTCAGAGGGTAGATTTCTCAGTGTTTCATGTTCGCCAGCTCTCCACGCCCTTGCGTCTTTTTTTTTTTTTTGCTTAAAGGTTGCAACCTGAGCTAGCTTCTTTTGCCCATGTTCGTCAGTTTCAGAGGGTGGATTTCTCCGTGTTGCTTTTTCCCCAGGTCTCCACGCCCTTGTGTGTTTCTTTTGCTTAAAGTTTGCCACCTGAAGCCAGCCTCTCTTGCCCATCTTCCTCAGTTTCAGAGGGTAGATATTTCAGGGTTGCTTTTTCCCCAGGTCTCCACGCCTTTGGGTCTTGCTTCTGCTTAACGATTGCCACCTGAGGTAGCCTCTGTTGCCCTTGTTCCTCAGTTTCAGAGGGTGGATTTCTCCGTGTTGCTTTTTCACCAGGTCTCCACGCCCTTGTGTGTTTCTTTTGCTTAACGATTGCCACCTGAGGTAGCCTCTGTTGCCCATCCTCGTCAGTTTCAGAGGGTGGATTTCTCCCTGTTGCTTTTTCCCCAGGTCTCCACGCCCTTGTGTGTTCCTTTTGCTTAAACTTTGCCACCTGAAGCCAGACTCTCTTGCCCATCTTCCTCAGTTTCAGAGGGTAGATACTTCAGGGTTGCTTTTTCCCCAGGTCTCCACGCCTTTGGGTTTTGTTTTTGCTTAACGATTGCCACCTGAGCTAGCCTCTCTTGCCCATCTTCCTCAGTTTCAGAGGGTGGATTTCTCCGTGTTGCTTTTTCCACAGGTCTCCACGCCCTTGTGTGTTTCTTTTGCTTAACGATTGCCAACTGAGGTAGCCTCTGTTGCCCATCCTCGTCAGTTTCAGAGGGTAGATTTCTCAGTGCTGCTTTTTCCCCAGGTCTCCGCGCCCTTGTGTGTTTCTTTTGCTTAACGTTTGCCACCTGAAGCCAGCCTCTCTTGCCCATCTTCCTCAGTTTCAGAGCGTAGATATTTCAGGGTTGCTTTTTACCCAGGTCTCCATGCTTTTGGGTTTTGTTTTTGCTTAACGATTGCCACCTGAGGTAGCCTCTGTTGCCCATTTCCTCAGTTTCAGAGGGTGGATTTCTCAGTGTTGCTTTTTACCCAGGTCTCCACGCCCTTGTGTGTTTCTTTTGCTTAAAGATTGCCACCTGAGCTAGCCTCTGTTGCCCATCTTCGTCCGTTTCAGAGGGTAGATTTCTCAGTGTTGCCTTTTCGCCAGCTCCCCACGCCCTTGTGTGTTTCTTTTGCTTAAAGATTGTCACCTGAGCTAGGCACTGTTGCCCTGCTTCCTCAGTTTCAGAGGGTACCTTTTTCAGGGTAGCTTTTTGACCGGGTCTCCTCGCCATTGTATTTTTCTATTTCACTTTTTTTGCATAAAGATTGCCACCTGAGCTAGCCTCTGTTGCCCATCTTCTTCGGTTTCAGAGGGTAGATTTCTCAGTGTTTCATGTTCGCCAGCTCTCCACGCCCTTGCGTCTTTTTTTTTTTTTTGCTTAAAGGTTGCAACCTGAGCTAGCTTCTTTTGCCCATGTTCGTCAGTTTCAGAGGGTGGATTTCTCCGTGTTGCTTTTTCCCCAGGTCTCCACGCCCTTGTGTGTTTCTTTTGCTTAACGATTGCCACCTGAGGTAGCCTCTGTTGCCCATCCTCGTCAGTTTCAGAGGGTAGATATATCAGGGTTGCTTTTTCCCCAGGTCTCCACGCCCTTGTGTGTTTCTTTTGCTTAAAGTTTGCCACCTGAAGCCAGCCTCTCTTGCCCATCTTCCTCAGTTTCAGAGGGTAGATATTTCAGGGTTGCTTTTTCCCCAGGTCTCCACGCCTTTGGGTCTTGCTTCTGCTTAACGATTGCCACCTGAGGTAGCCTCTGTTGCCCTTGTTCCTCAGTTTCAGAGGGTGGATTTCTCCGTGTTGCTTTTTCCCCAGGTCTCCACGCCCTTGTGTGTTTCTTTTGCTTAACGATTGCCACCTGAGGTAGCCTCTGTTGCCCATCCTCGTCAGTTTCAGAGGGTGGATTTCTCCCTGTTGCTTTTTCCCCAGGTCTCCACGCCCTTGTGTGTTCCTTTTGCTTAAACTTTGCCACCTGAAGCCAGACTCTCTTGCCCATCTTCCTCAGTTTCAGAGGGTAGATATTTCAGGGTTGCTTTTTCCCCAGGTCTCCACGCCTTTGGGTTTTGTTTTTGCTTAACGATTGCCACCTGGGCTAGCCTCTCTTGCCCATCTTCCTCAGTTTCAGAGGGTGGATTTCTCCGTGTTGCTTTTTCCACAGGTCTCCACGCCCTTGTGTGTTTCTTTTGCTTAACGATTGCCACCTGAGGTAGCCTCTGTTGCCCATCCTCGTCAGTTTCAGAGGGTAGATTTCTCAGTGCTGCTTTTTCCCCAGGTCTCCACGCCCTCGTGTGTTTCTTTTGCTTAAAGTTTGTCACCTGAAGCCAGCCTCTCTTGCCCATCTTCCTCAGTTTCAGAGGGTAGATATTTCAGCGTCGCTTTTTCCCCAGGTCTTCACACCTTAGTGTTTTGTTTTTGCTTAACGATTGCCACCTGGGCTAGCCTCTGTTTCCCATCTTCCTCAGTTTCAGAGGGTTGATATTTCAGGGTTGCTTTTTCCCCAGGTCTCCACGCCCTTGTGTGTTTCTTTTGCTTAACGATTGCCACCTGACCTAGCCTCTGTTGCCCATCCTCGTCAGTTTCAGAGGGTAGATTTCTCCGTGTTGCTTTTTCCCCAGGTCTCCACGCCCTTGTGTGTTTCTTTTGCTTAACGTTTGCCACCTGAAGCCAGCCTCTCTTGCCCATCTTCCTCAGTTTCAGAGGGTAGATATTTCAGGGTTGCTTTTTACCCAGGTCTCCACGCTTTTGGGTTTTGTTTTTGCTTAACGATTGCCACCTGAGGTAGCCTCTGTTGCCCATCTTCCTCAGTTTCAGAGGGTGGATTTCTCAGTGTTGCTTTTTACCCAGGTCTCCACGCCCTTGTGTGTTTCTTTTGCTTAAAGATTGCCACCTGAGCTAGCCTCTGTTGCCCATCTTCGTCCGTTTCAGAGGGTAGATTTCTCAGTGTTGCCTTTTCGCCAGCTCCCCACGCCCTTGTGTGTTTCTTTTGCTTAAAGATTGTCACCTGAGCTAGGCACTGTTGCCCTGCTTCCTCAGTTTCAGAGGGTACCTTTTTCAGGGTAGCTTTTTGACCGGGTCTCCTCGCCATTGTATTTTTCTATTTCACTTTTTTTGCATAAAGATTGCCACCTGAGCTAGCCTCTGTTGCCCATCTTCTTCGGTTTCAGAGGGTAGATTTCTCAGTGTTTCATGTTCGCCAGCTATCCACGCCCTTGCGTCTTTTTTTTTTTTTTGCTTAAAGGTTGCAACCTGAGCTAGCTTCTTTTGCCCATGTTCGTCAGTTTCAGAGGGTGGATTTCTCCGTGTTGCTTTTTCCCCAGGTCTCCACGCCCTTGTGTGTTTCTTTTGCTTAACGATTGCCACCTGAGGTAGCCTCTGTTGCCCATCCTCGTCAGTTTCAGAGGGTAGATATATCAGGGTTGCTTTTTCCCCAGGTCTCCACGCCCTTGTGTGTTTCTTTTGCTTAAAGTTTGCCACCTGAAGCCAGCCTCTCTTGCCCATCTTCCTCAGTTTCAGAGGGTAGATATTTCAGGGTTGCTTTTTCCCCAGGTCTCCACGCCTTTGGGTCTTGCTTCTGCTTAACGATTGCCACCTGAGGTAGCCTCTGTTGCCCTTGTTCCTCAGTTTCAGAGGGTGGATTTCTCCGTGTTGCTTTTTCCCCAGGTCTCCACGCCCTTGTGTGTTTCTTTTGCTTAACGATTGCCACCTGAGGTAGCCTCTGTTGCCCATCCTCGTCAGTTTCAGAGGGTGGATTTCTCCCTGTTGCTTTTTCCCCAGGTCTCCACGCCCTTGTGTGTTCCTTTTGCTTAAACTTTGACACCTGAAGCCAGACTCTCTTGCCCATCTTCCTCAGTTTCAGAGGGTAGATACTTCAGGGTTGCTTTTTCCCCAGGTCTCCACGCCTTTGGGTTTTGTTTTTGCTTAACGATTGCCACCTGGGCTAGCCTCTCTTGCCCATCTTCCTCAGTTTCAGAGGGTGAATTTCTCCGTGTTGCTTTTTCCACAGGTCTCCACGCCCTTGTGTGTTTCTTTTGCTTAACGATTGCCACCTGAGGTAGCCTCTGTTGCCCATCCTCGTCAGTTTCAGAGGGTAGATTTCTCAGTGCTGCTTTTTCCCCAGGTCTCCACGCCCTCGTGTGTTTCTTTTGCTTAAAGTTTGTCACCTGAAGCCAGCCTCTCTTGCCCATCTTCCTCAGTTTCAGAGGGTAGATATTTCAGCGTCACTTTTTCCCCAGGTCTTCACACCTTAGTGTTTTGTTTTTGCTTAACGATTGCCACCTGGGCTAGCCTCTGTTTCCCATCTTCCTCAGTTTCAGAGGGTTGATATTTCAGGGTTGCTTTTTCCCCAGGTCTCCACGCCCTTGTGTGTTTCTTTTGCTTAACGATTGCCACCTGACCTAGCCTCTGTTGCCCATCCTCGTCAGTTTCAGAGGGTAGATTTCTCAGTGCTGCTTTTTCCCCAGGTCTCCACGCCCTCGTGTGTTTCTTTTGCTTAAAGTTTTTCACCTGAAGCCAGCCTCTCTTGCCCATCTTCCTCAGTTTCAGAGGGTAGATATTTCAGCGTTGCTTTTTCCCCAGGTCTTCACACCTTAGTGTTTTGTTTTTGCTTAACGATTGCCACCTGGGCTAGCCTCTGTTTCCCATCTTCCTCAGTTTCAGAGGGTTGATATTTCAGGGTTGCTTTTCCCCAGGTCTCCACGCCCTTGTGTGTTTCTTTTGCTTAACGATTGCCACCTGACCTAGCCTCTGTTGCCCATCCTCGTCAGTTTCAGAGGGTAGATTTCTCCGTGTTGCTTTTTCCCCAGGTCTCCACACCCTTGTGTGTTTCTTTTGCTTAACGTTTGCCACCTGAAGCCAGCCTCTCTTGCCCATCTTCCTCAGTTTCAGAGGGTAGATATTTCAGGGTTGCTTTTTACCCAGGTCTCCACGCTTTTGGGTTTTGTTTTTGCTTAACGATTGCCACCTGAGGTAGCCTCTGTTGCCCATCTTCCTCAGTTTCAGAGGGTGGATTTCTCAGTGTTGCTTTTTACCCAGGTCTCCACGCCCTTGTGTGTTTCTTTTGCTTAAAGATTGCCACCTGAGCTAGCCTCTGTTGCCCATCTTCGTCCGTTTCAGAGGGTAGATTTCTCAGTGTTGCCTTTTCGCCAGCTCCCCACGCCCTTGTGTGTTTCTTTTGCTTAAAGATTGTCACCTGAGCTAGGCACTGTTGCCCTGCTTCCTCAGTTTCAGAGGGTATCTTTTTCAGGGTAGCTTTTTGACCGGGTCTCCTCGCCATTGTATTTTTCTATTTCACTTTTTTTGCATAAAGATTGCCACCTGAGCTAGCCTCTGTTGCCCATCTTCTTCGGTTTCAGAGGGTAGATTTCTCAGTGTTTCATGTTCGCCAGCTCTCCACGCCCTTGCGTCTTTTTTTTTTTCTGCTTAAAGGTTGCAACCTGAGCTAGCTTCTTTTGCCCATGTTCGTCAGTTTCAGAGGGTGGATTTCTCCGTGTTGCTTTTTCCCCAGGTCTCCATGCCCTTGTGTGTTTCTTTTGCTTAACGATTGCCACCTGAGGTAGCCTCTGTTGCCCATCCTCGTCAGTTTCAGAAGGTAGATTTCTCAGTGCTGCTTTTCCCCCAGGTCTCCACGCCCTTGTGTGTTTCTTTTGCTTAAAGTTTGCCACCTGAAGCCAGCCTCTCTTGCCCATCTTCCTCAGTTTCAGAGGGTAGATATTTCAGGGTTGCTTTTTCCCCAGGTCTCCACGCCTTTGGGTTTTGTTTTTCCTTAACCTATG
This sequence comes from Equus asinus, assembly GCF_041296235.1. Classification (NCBI taxonomy): domain Eukaryota; kingdom Metazoa; phylum Chordata; class Mammalia; order Perissodactyla; family Equidae; genus Equus; species Equus asinus. Next base: position 271,485 of record NW_027225534.1, read on the forward strand.
CCACCTGAGGTAACCTCTGTTGCCCATCATCCTCAGTTTCAGAGGGTGGATTTCTCCGTGTTGCTTTTTCCACAGATCTCCACGCCCTTGTGTGTTTCTTTTGCTTGACGATTGCCACCTGAGGTAGCCTCTGTTGCTCATCCTCGTCAGTTTCTGAGGGTAGATTTCTCAGTGCTGCTTTTTCCCCAGGTCTCCACGCCCTTGTCTGTTTCTTTTGTTTAAAGTTTGCAACCTGAAGCCAGCCTCTCTTGCCCATCTTCCTCAGTTTCAGAGGGTAGATATTTCAGGGTTGCTTTTTCCCCAGGTCTCCACGCCTTTGGGTTTTGTTTTTGCTTAACGATTGCCACCTGAGGTAGCCTCTGTTGCCCATCTTCCTCAGTTTCAGAGGGTGGATTTCTACCTGTTGCTTTTTCCCCACGTCTCCACGCCCTTGTGTGTTGCTTTTGCTTAAACTTTGCCACCTGAAGCCAGACTCTCTTGCCCATCTTCCTCAGTTTCAGAGGGTAGATATTTCAGGGTTGCTTTTTCCCCAGGTCTCCACGCTTTTGGGTTTTGTTTTTGCTTAACGATTGCCACCTGAGGTAGCCTCTGTTGCCCATCTTCCTCAGTTTCAGAGGGTGGATTTCTCCGTGTTGCTTTTTACCCAGGTCTCCACGCCCTTGTGTGTTTCTTTTGCTTAAAGATTGCCACCTGAGCTAGCCTCTGTTGCCCATCTTCGTCCGTTTCAGAGGGTGGATTTCTCAGTGTTGCCTTTTCGCCAGCTCCCCACGCCCTTGTGTGTTTCTTTTGCTTAAAGATTGTCACCTGAGCTAGGCACTGTTGCCCTGCTTCCTCAGTTTCAGAGGGTACCTTTTTCAGGGTAGCTTTTTGACCGGGTCTCCTCGCCATTGTATTTTTCTATTTCACTTTTTTTGCATAAAGATTGCCACCTGAGCTAGCCTCTGTTGCCCATCTTCTTCGGTTTCAGAGGGTAGATTTCTCAGTGTTTCATGTTCGCCAGCTCTCCACGCCCTTGCGTCTTTTTTTTTTTTTTTGCTTAAAGGTTGCAACCTGAGCTAGCTTCTTTTGCCCATGTTCGTCAGTTTCAGAGGGTGGATTTCTCCGTGTTGCTTTTTCCCCAGGTCTCCACGCCCTTGTGTGTTTCTTTTGCTTAACGATTGCCACCTGAGGTAGCCTCTGTTGCCCATCCTCGTCAGTTTCAGAGGGTAGATATATCAGGGTTGCTTTTTCCCCAGGTCTCCACGCCCTTGTGTGTTTCTTTTGCTTAAAGTTTGCCACCTGAAGCCAGCCTCTCTTGCCCATCTTCCTCAGTTTCAGAGGGTAGATATTTCAGGGTTGCTTTTTCCCCAGGTCTCCACGCCTTTGGGTCTTGCTTCTGCTTAACGATTGCCACCTGAGGTAGCCTCTGTTGCCCTTGTTCCTCAGTTTCAGAGGGTGGATTTCTCCGTGTTGCTTTTTCCCCAGGTCTCCACGCCCTTGTGTGTTTCTTTTGCTTAACGATTGCCACCTGAGGTAGCCTCTGTTGCCCATCCTCGTCAGTTTCAGAGGGTGGATTTCTCCCTGTTGCTTTTTCCCCAGGTCTCCACGCCCTTGTGTGTTCCTTTTGCTTAAACTTTGCCACCTGAAGCCAGACTCTCTTGCCCATCTTCCTCAGTTTCAGAGGGTAGATACTTCAGGGTTGCTTTTTCCCCAGGTCTCCACGCCTTTGGGTTTTGTTTTTGCTTAACGATTGCCACCTGGGCTAGCCTCTCTTGCCCATCTTCCTCAGTTTCAGAGGGTGGATTTCTCCGTGTTGCTTTTTCCACAGGTCTCCACGCCCTTGTGTGTTTCTTTTGCTTAACGATTGCCACCTGAGGTAGCCTCTGTTGCCCATCCTCGTCAGTTTCAGAGGGTAGATTTCTCAGTGCTGCTTTTTCCCCAGGTCTCCACGCCCTCGTGTGTTTCTTTTGCTTAAAGTTTGTCACCTGAAGCCAGCCTCTCTTGCCCATCTTCCTCAGTTTCAGAGGGTAGATATTTCAGCGTTGCTTTTTCCCCAGGTCTTCACACCTTAGTGTTTTGTTTTTGCTTAACGATTGCCACCTGGGCTAGCCTCTGTTTCCCATCTTCCTCAGTTTCAGAGGGTTGATATTTCAGGGTTGCTTTTTCCCCAGGTCTCCACGCCCTTGTGTGTTTCTTTTGCTTAACGATTGCCACCTGACCTAGCTTCTGTTGCCCATCCTCGTCAGTTTCAGAGGGTAGATTTCTCCGTGTTGCTTTTTCCCCAGGTCTCCACGCCCTTGTGTGTTTCTTTTGCTTAACGTTTGCCACCTGAAGCCAGCCTCTCTTGCCCATCTTCCTCAGTTTCAGAGGGTAGATATTTCAGGGTTGCTTTTTACCCAGGTCTCCACGCTTTTGGGTTTTGTTTTTGCTTAACGATTGCCACCTGAGGTAGCCTCTGTTGCCCATCTTCCTCAGTTTCAGAGGGTGGATTTCTCAGTGTTGCTTTTTACCCAGGTCTCCACGCCCTTGTGTGTTTCTTTTGCTTAAAGATTGCCACCTGAGCTAGCCTCTGTTGCCCATCTTCGTCCGTTTCAGAGGGTAGATTTCTCAGTGTTGCCTTTTCGCCAGCTCCCCACGCCCTTGTGTGTTTCTTTTGCTTAAAGATTGTCACCTGAGCTAGGCACTGTTGCCCTGCTTCCTCAGTTTCAGAGGGTACCTTTTTCAGGGTAGCTTTTTGACCGGGTCTCCTCGCCATTGTATTTTTCTATTTCACTTTTTTTGCATAAAGATTGCCACCTGAGCTAGCCTCTGTTGCCCATCTTCTTCGGTTTCAGAGGGTAGATTTGTCAGTGTTTCATGTTCGCCAGCTCTCCACGCCCTTGCGTCTTTTTTTTTTTTTTGCTTAAAGGTTGCAACCTGAGCTAGCTTCTTTTGCCCATGTTCGTCAGTTTCAGAGGGTGGATTTCTCCGTGTTGCTTTTTCCCCAGGTCTCCACGCCCTTGTGTGTTTCTTTTGCTTAACGATTGCCACCTGAGGTAGCCTCTGTTGCCCATCCTCGTCAGTTTCAGAGGGTAGATATATCAGGGTTGCTTTTTCCCCAGGTCTCCACGCCCTTGTGTGTTTCTTTTGCTTAAAGTTTGCCACCTGAAGCCAGCCTCTCTTGCCCATCTTCCTCAGTTTCAGAGGGTAGATATTTCAGGGTTGCTTTTTCCCCAGGTCTCCACGCCTTTGGGTCTTGCTTCTGCTTAACGATTGCCACCTGAGGTAGCCTCTGTTGCCCTTGTTCCTCAGTTTCAGAGGGTGGATTTCTCCGTGTTGCTTTTTCCCCAGGTCTCCACGCCCTTGTGTGTTTCTTTTGCTTAACGATTGCCACCTGAGGTAGCCTCTGTTGCCCATCCTCGTCAGTTTCAGAGGGTGGATTTCTCCCTGTTGCTTTTTCCCCAGGTCTCCACGCCCTTGTGTGTTCCTTTTGCTTAAACTTTGACACCTGAAGCCAGACTCTCTTGGCCATCTTCCTCAGTTTCAGAGGGTAGATACTTCAGGGTTGCTTTTTCCCCAGGTCTCCACGCCTTTGGGTTTTGTTTTTGCTTAACGATTGCCACCTGGGCTAGCCTCTGTTGCCCATCTTCCTCAGTTTCAGAGGGTGGATTTCTCCGTGTTGCTTTTTCCACAGGTCTCCACGCCCTTGTGTGTTTCCTTTGCTTAACGATTGCCACCTGAGGTAGCCTCTGTTGCCCATCCTCGTCAGTTTCAGAGGGTAGATTTCTCAGTGCTGCTTTTTCCCCAGGTCTCCACGCCCTCGTGTGTTTCTTTTGCTTAAAGTTTGTCACCTGAAGCCAGCCTCTCTTGCCCATCTTCCTCAGTTTCAGAGGGTAGATATTTCAGCGTCGCTTTTTCCCCAGGTCTTCACACCTTAGTGTTTTGTTTTTGCTTAACGATTGCCACCTGGGCTAGCCTCTGTTTCCCATCTTCCTCAGTTTCAGAGGGTTGATATTTCAGGGTTGCTTTTTCCCCAGGTCTCCACGCCCTTGTGTGTTTCTTTTGCTTAACGATTGCCACCTGACCTAGCCTCTGTTGCCCATCCTCGTCAGTTTCAGAGGGTAGATTTCTCCGTGTTGCTTTTTCCCCAGGTCTCCACGCCCTTGTGTGTTTCTTTTGCTTAACGTTTGCCACCTGAAGCCAGCCTCTCTTGCCCATCTTCCTCAGTTTCAGAGGGTAGATATTTCAGGGTTGCTTTTTACCCAGGTCTCCACGCTTTTGGGTTTTGTTTTTGCTTAACGATTGCCACCTGAGGTAGCCTCTGTTGCCCATCCTCGTCAGTTTCAGAGGGTAGATTTCTCAGTGCTGCTTTTTCCCCAGGTCTCCACGCCCTCGTGTGTTTCTTTTGCTTAAAGTTTTTCACCTGAAGCCAGCCTCTCTTGCCCATCTTCCTCAGTTTCAGAGGGTAGATATTTCAGGGTTGCTTTTTACCCAGGTCTCCACGCTTTTGGGTTTTGTTTTTGCTTAACGATTGCCACCTGAGGTAGCCTCTGTTGCCCATCTTCCTCAGTTTCAGAGGGTGGATTTCTCAGTGTTGCTTTTTCCCCAGGTCTCCACGCCCTTGTGTGTTTCTTTTGCTTAAAGATTGCCACCTGAGCTAGCCTCTGTTGCCCATCTTCGTCCGTTTCAGAGGGTAGATTTCTCAGTGTTGCCTTTTCGCCAGCTCCCCACGCCCTTGTGTGTTTCTTTTGCTTAAAGATTGTCACCTGAGCTAGGCACTGTTGCCCTGCTTCCTCAGTTTCAGAGGGTACCTTTTTCAGGGTAGCTTTTTGACCGGGTCTCCTCGCCATTGTATTTTTCTATTTCACTTTTTTTGCATAAAGATTGCCACCTGAGCTAGCCTCTGTTGCCCATCTTCTTCGGTTTCAGAGGGTAGATTTCTCAGTGTTTCATGTTCGCCAGCTCTCCACGCCCTTGCGTCTTTTTTTTTTTTTTGCTTAAAGGTTGCAACCTGAGCTAGCTTCTTTTGCCCATGTTCGTCAGTTTCAGAGGGTGGATTTCTCCGTGTTGCTTTTTCCCCAGGTCTCCACGCCCTTGTGTGTTTCTTTTGCTTAACGATTGCCACCTGAGGTAGCCTCTGTTGCCCATCCTCGTCAGTTTCAGAGGGTAGATATATCAGGGTTGCTTTTTCCCCAGGTCTCCACGCCCTTGTGTGTTTCTTTTGCTTAAAGTTTGCCACCTGAAGCCAGCCTCTCTTGCCCATCTTCCTCAGTTTCAGAGGGTAGATATTTCAGGGTTGCTTTTTCCCCAGGTCTCCACGCCTTTGGGTCTTGCTTCTGCTTAACGATTGCCACCTGAGGTAGCCTCTGTTGCCCTTGTTCCTCAGTTTCAGAGGGTGGATTTCTCCGTGTTGCTTTTTCCCCAGGTCTCCACGCCCTTGTGTGTTTCTTTTGCTTAACGATTGCCACCTGAGGTAGCCTCTGTTGCCCATCCTCGTCAGTTTCAGAGGGTGGATTTCTCCCTGTTGCTTTTTCCCCAGGTCTCCAACCCTTGTGTGTTCCTTTTGCTTAAACTTTGACACCTGAAGCCAGACTCTCTTGCCCATCTTCCTCAGTTTCAGAGGGTAGATACTTCAGGGTTGCTTTTTCCCCAGGTCTCCACGCCTTTGGGTTTTGTTTTTGCTTAACGATTGCCACCTGGGCTAGCCTCTCTTGCCCATCTTCCTCAGTTTCAGAGGGTGAATTTCTCCGTGTTGCTTTTTCCACAGGTCTCCACGCCCTTGTGTGTTTCTTTTGCTTAACGATTGCCACCTGAGGTAGCCTCTGTTGCCCATCCTCGTCAGTTTCAGAGGGTAGATTTCTCAGTGCTGCTTTTTCCCCAGGTCTCCACGCCCTCGTGTGTTTCTTTTGCTTAAAGTTTGTCACCTGAAGCCAGCCTCTCTTGCCCATCTTCCTCAGTTTCAGAGGGTAGATATTTCAGCGTCGCTTTTTCCCCAGGTCTTCACACCTTAGTGTTTTGTTTTTGCTTAACGATTGCCACCTGGGCTAGCCTCTGTTTCCCATCTTCCTCAGTTTCAGAGGGTTGATATTTCAGGGTTGCTTTTTCCCCAGGTCTCCACGCCCTTGTGTGTTTCTTTTGCTTAACGATTGCCACCTGACCTAGCCTCTGTTGCCCATCCTCGTCAGTTTCAGAGGGTAGATTTCTCAGTGCTGCTTTTTCCCCAGGTCTCCACGCCCTCGTGTGTTTCTTTTGCTTAAAGTTTTTCACCTGAAGCCAGCCTCTCTTGCCCATCTTCCTCAGTTTCAGAGGGTAGATATTTCAGCGTTGCTTTTTCCCCAGGTCTTCACACCTTAGTGTTTTGTTTTTGCTTAACGATTGCCACCTGGGCTAGCCTCTGTTTCCCATCTTCCTCAGTTTCAGAGGGTTGATATTTCAGGGTTGCTTTTCCCCAGGTCTCCACGCCCTTGTGTGTTTCTTTTGCTTAACGATTGCCACCTGACCTAGCCTCTGTTGCCCATCCTCGTCAGTTTCAGAGGGTAGATTTCTCCGTGTTGCTTTTTCCCCAGGTCTCCACACCCTTGTGTGTTTCTTTTGCTTAACGTTTGCCACCTGAAGCCAGCCTCTCTTGCCCATCTTCCTCAGTTTCAGAGGGTAGATATTTCAGGGTTGCTTTTTACCCAGGTCTCCACGCTTTTGGGTTTTGTTTTTGCTTAACGATTGCCACCTGAGGTAGCCTCTGTTGCCCATCTTCCTCAGTTTCAGAGGGTGGATTTCTCAGTGTTGCTTTTTACCCAGGTCTCCACGCCCTTGTGTGTTTCTTTTGCTTAAAGATTGCCACCTGAGCTAGCCTCTGTTGCCCATCTTCGTCCGTTTCAGAGGGTAGATTTCTCAGTGTTGCCTTTTCGCCAGCTCCCCACGCCCTTGTGTGTTTCTTTTGCTTAAAGATTGTCACCTGAGCTAGGCACTGTTGCCCTGCTTCCTCAGTTTCAGAGGGTATCTTTTTCAGGGTAGCTTTTTGACCGGGTCTCCTCGCCATTGTATTTTTCTATTTCACTTTTTTTGCATAAAGATTGCCACCTGAGCTAGCCTCTGTTGCCCATCTTCTTCGGTTTCAGAGGGTAGATTTCTCAGTGTTTCATGTTCGCCAGCTCTCCACGCCCTTGCGTCTTTTTTTTTTTCTGCTTAAAGGTTGCAACCTGAGCTAGCTTCTTTTGCCCATGTTCGTCAGTTTCAGAGGGTGGATTTCTCCGTGTTGCTTTTTCCCCAGGTCTCCATGCCCTTGTGTGTTTCTTTTGCTTAACGATTGCCACCTGAGGTAGCCTCTGTTGCCCATCCTCGTCAGTTTCAGAAGGTAGATTTCTCAGTGCTGCTTTTCCCCCAGGTCTCCACGCCCTTGTGTGTTTCTTTTGCTTAAAGTTTGCCACCTGAAGCCAGCCTCTCTTGCCCATCTTCCTCAGTTTCAGAGGGTAGATATTTCAGGGTTGCTTTTTCCCCAGGTCTCCACGCCTTTGGGTTTTGTTTTTCCTTAACGTATGCCACCTGAGGTAACCTCTGTTGCCCATCATCCTCAGTTTCAGAGGGTGGATTTCTCCGTGTTGCTTTTTCCACAGATCTCCACGCCCTTGTGTGTTTCTTTTGCTTGACGATTGCCACCTGAGGTAGCCTCTGTTGCCCATCTTCGTCCGTTTCAGAGGGTAGATTTCTCAGTGTTGCCTTTTCGCCAGCTCCCCACGCCCTTGTGTGTTTCTTTTGCTTAAAGATTGTCACCTGAGCTAGGCACTGTTGCCCTGCTTCCTCAGTTTCAGAGGGTACCTTTTTCAGGGTAGCTTTTTGACCGGGTCTCCTCGCCATTGTATTTTTCTATTTCACTTTTTTTGCATAAAGATTGCCACCTGAGCTAGCCTCTGTTGCCCATCTTCTTCGGTTTCAGAGGGTAGATTTCTCAGTGTTTCATGTTCGCCAGCTCTCCACGCCCTTGCGTCTTTTTTTTTTTTTTGCTTAAAGGTTGCAACCTGAGCTAGCTTCTTTTGCCCATGTTCGTCAGTTTCAGAGGGTGGATTTCTCCGTGTTGCTTTTTCCCCAGGTCTCCACGCCCTTGTGTGTTTCTTTTGCTTAACGATTGCCACCTGAGGTAGCCTCTGTTGCCCATCCTCGTCAGTTTCAGAGGGTAGATATATCAGGGTTGCTTTTTCCCCAGGTCTCCACGCCCTTGTGTGTTTCTTTTGCTTAAAGTTTGCCACCTGAAGCCAGCCTCTCTTGCCCATCTTCCTCAGTTTCAGAGGGTAGATATTTCAGGGTTGCTTTTTCCCCAGGTCTCCACGCCTTTGGGTCTTGCTTCTGCTTAACGATTGCCACCTGAGGTAGCCTCTGTTGCCCTTGTTCCTCAGTTTCAGAGGGTGGATTTCTCCGTGTTGCTTTTTCCCCAGGTCTCCACGCCCTTGTGTGTTTCTTTTGCTTAACGATTGCCACCTGAGGTAGCCTCTGTTGCCCATCCTCGTCAGTTTCAGAGGGTGGATTTCTCCCTGTTGCTTTTTCCCCAGGTCTCCAACCCTTGTGTGTTCCTTTTGCTTAAACTTTGACACCTGAAGCCAGACTCTCTTGCCCATCTTCCTCAGTTTCAGAGGGTAGATACTTCAGGGTTGCTTTTTCCCCAGGTCTCCACGCCTTTGGGTTTTGTTTTTGCTTAACGATTGCCACCTGGGCTAGCCTCTCTTGCCCATCTTCCTCAGTTTCAGAGGGTGAATTTCTCCGTGTTGCTTTTTCCACAGGTCTCCACGCCCTTGTGTGTTTCTTTTGCTTAACGATTGCCACCTGAGGTAGCCTCTGTTGCCCATCCTCGTCAGTTTCAGAGGGTAGATTTCTCAGTGCTGCTTTTTCCCCAGGTCTCCACGCCCTCGTGTGTTTCTTTTGCTTAAAGTTTGTCACCTGAAGCCAGCCTCTCTTGCCCATCTTCCTCAGTTTCAGAGGGTAGATATTTCAGCGTCGCTTTTTCCCCAGGTCTTCACACCTTAGTGTTTTGTTTTTGCTTAACGATTGCCACCTGGGCTAGCCTCTGTTTCCCATCTTCCTCAGTTTCAGAGGGTTGATATTTCAGGGTTGCTTTTTCCCCAGGTCTCCACGCCCTTGTGTGTTTCTTTTGCTTAACGATTGCCACCTGACCTAGCCTCTGTTGCCCATCCTCGTCAGTTTCAGAGGGTAGATTTCTCAGTGCTGCTTTTTCCCCAGGTCTCCACGCCCTCGTGTGTTTCTTTTGCTTAAAGTTTTTCACCTGAAGCCAGCCTCTCTTGCCCATCTTCCTCAGTTTCAGAGGGTAGATATTTCAGCGTTGCTTTTTCCCCAGGTCTTCACACCTTAGTGTTTTGTTTTTGCTTAACGATTGCCACCTGGGCTAGCCTCTGTTTCCCATCTTCCTCAGTTTCAGAGGGTTGATATTTCAGGGTTGCTTTTCCCCAGGTCTCCACGCCCTTGTGTGTTTCTTTTGCTTAACGATTGCCACCTGACCTAGCCTCTGTTGCCCATCCTCGTCAGTTTCAGAGGGTGAATTTCTCCGTGTTGCTTTTTCCCCAGGTCTCCACACCCTTGTGTGTTTCTTTTGCTTAACGTTTGCCACCTGAAGCCAGCCTCTCTTGCCCATCTTCCTCAGTTTCAGAGGGTAGATATTTCAGGGTTGCTTTTTACCCAGGTCTCCACGCTTTTGGGTTTTGTTTTTGCTTAACGATTGCCACCTGAGGTAGCCTCTGTTGCCCATCTTCCTCAGTTTCAGAGGGTGGATTTCTCAGTGTTGCTTTTTACCCAGGTCTCCACGCCCTTGTGTGTTTCTTTTGCTTAAAGATTGCCACCTGAGCTAGCCTCTGTTGCCCATCTTCGTCCGTTTCAGAGGGTAGATTTCTCAGTGTTGCCTTTTCGCCAGCTCCCCACGCCCTTGTGTGTTTCTTTTGCTTAAAGATTGTCACCTGAGCTAGGCACTGTTGCCCTGCTTCCTCAGTTTCAGAGGGTATCTTTTTCAGGGTAGCTTTTTGACCGGGTCTCCTCGCCATTGTATTTTTCTATTTCACTTTTTTTGCATAAAGATTGCCACCTGAGCTAGCCTCTGTTGCCCATCTTCTTCGGTTTCAGAGGGTAGATTTCTCAGTGTTTCATGTTCGCCAGCTCTCCACGCCCTTGCGTCTTTTTTTTTTTCTGCTTAAAGGTTGCAACCTGAGCTAGCTTCTTTTGCCCATGTTCGTCAGTTTCAGAGGGTGGATTTCTCCGTGTTGCTTTTTCCCCAGGTCTCCATGCCCTTGTGTGTTTCTTTTGCTTAACGATTGCCACCTGAGGTAGCCTCTGTTGCCCATCCTCGTCAGTTTCAGAAGGTAGATTTCTCAGTGCTGCTTTTCCCCCAGGTCTCCACGCCCTTGTGTGTTTCTTTTGCTTAAAGTTTGCCACCTGAAGCCAGCCTCTCTTGCCCATCTTCCTCAGTTTCAGAGGGTAGATATTTCAGGGTTGCTTTTTCCCCAGGTCTCCACGCCTTTGGGTTTTGTTTTTCCTTAACGTATGCCACCTGAGGTAACCTCTGTTGCCCATCATCCTCAGTTTCAGAGGGTGGATTTCTCCGTGTTGCTTTTTCCACAGATCTCCACGCCCTTGTGTGTTTCTTTTGCTTGACGATTGCCACCTGAGGTAGCCTCTGTTGCTCATCCTCGTCAGTTTCTGAGGGTAGATTTCTCAGTGCTGCTTTTTCCCCAGGTCTCCACGCCCTTGTCTGTTTCTTTTGTTTAAAGTTTGCAACCTGAAGCCAGCCTCTCTTGCCCATCTTCCTCAGTTTCAGAGGGTAGATATTTCAGGGTTGCTTTTTCCCCAGGTCTCCACGCCTTTGGGTTTTGTTTTTGCTTAACGATTGCCACCTGAGGTAGCCTCTGTTGCCCATCTTCCTCAGTTTCAGAGGGTGGATTTCTACCTGTTGCTTTTTCCCCACGTCTCCACGCCCTTGTGTGTTGCTTTTGCTTAAACTTTGCCACCTGAAGCCAGACTCTCTTGCCCATCTTCCTCAGTTTCAGAGGGTAGATATTTCAGGGTTGCTTTTTCCCCAGGTCTCCACGCTTTTGGGTTTTGTTTTTGCTTAACGATTGCCACCTGAGGTAGCCTCTGTTGCCCATCTTCCTCAGTTTCAGAGGGTGGATTTCTCAGTGTTGCTTTTTACCCAGGTCTCCACGCCCTTGTGTGTTTCTTTTGCTTAAAGATTGCCACCTGAGCTAGCCTCTGTTGCCCATCTTCGTCCGTTTCAGAGGGTGGATTTCTCAGTGTTCCCTTTTCGCCAGCTCCCCACGCCCTTGTGTGTTTCTTTTGCTTAAAGATTGTCACCTGAGCTAGGCACTGTTGCCCTGCTTCCTCAGTTTCAGAGGCTACCTTTTTCAGGGTAGCTTTTTGACCGGGTCTCCTCGCCATTGTATTTTTCTATTTCACTTTTTTTGCATAAAGATTGCCACCTGAGCTAGCCTCTGTTGCCCATCTTCTTCGGTTTCAGAGGGTAGATTTCTCAGTGTTTCATGTTCGCCAGCTCTCCACGCCCTTGCGTCTTTTTTTTTTTTTTTGCTTAAAGGTTGCAACCTGAGCTAGCTTCTTTTGCCCATGTTCGTCAGTTTCAGAGGGTGGATTTCTCCGTGTTGCTTTTTCCCCAGGTCTCCACGCCCTTGTGTGTTTCTTTTGCTTAACGATTGCCACCTGAGGTAGCCTCTGTTGCCCATCCTCGTCAGTTTCAGAGGGTAGATATATCAGGGTTGCTTTTTCCCCAGGTCTCCACGCCCTTGTGTGTTTCTTTTGCTTAAAGTTTGCCACCTGAAGCCAGCCTCTCTTGCCCATCTTCCTCAGTTTCAGAGGGTAGATATTTCAGGGTTGCTTTTTCCCCAGGTCTCCACGCCTTTGGGTCTTGCTTCTGCTTAACGATTGCCACCTGAGGTAGCCTCTGTTGCCCTTGTTCCTCAGTTTCAGAGGGTGGATTTCTCCGTGTTGCTTTTTCCCCAGGTCTCCACGCCCTTGTGTGTTTCTTTTGCTTAACGATTGCCACCTGAGGTAGCCTCTGTTGCCCATCCTCGTCAGTTTCAGAGGGTGGATTTCTCCCTGTTGCTTTTTCCCCAGGTCTCCACGCCCTTGTGTGTTCCTTTTGCTTAAACTTTGCCACCTGAAGCCAGACTCTCTTGCCCATCTTCCTCAGTTTCAGAGGGTAGATACTTCAGGGTTGCTTTTTCCCCAGGTCTCCACGCGTTTGGGTTTTGTTTTTGCTTAACGATTGCCACCTGGGCTAGCCTCTCTTGCCCATCTTCCTCAGTTTCAGAGGGTGGATTTCTCCGTGTTGCTTTTTCCACAGGTCTCCACGCCCTTGTGTGTTTCTTTTGCTTAACGATTGCCACCTGAGGTAGCCTCTGTTGCCCATCCTCGTCAGTTTCAGAGGGTAGATTTCTCAGTGCTGCTTTTTCCCCAGGTCTCCACGCCCTCGTGTGTTTCTTTTGCTTAAAGTTTGTCACCTGAAGCCAGCCTCTCTTGCCCATCTTCCTCAGTTTCAGAGGGTAGATATTTCAGCGTCGCTTTTTCCCCAGGTCTTCACACCTTAGTGTTTTGTTTTTGCTTAACGATTGCCACCTGGGCTAGCCTCTGTTTCCCATCTTCCTCAGTTTCAGAGGGTTGATATTTCAGGGTTGCTTTTTCCCCAGGTCTCCACGCCCTTGTGTGTTTCTTTTGCTTAACGATTGCCACCTGACCTAGCCTCTGTTGCCCATCCTCGTCAGTTTCAGAGGGTAGATTTCTCCGTGTTGCTTTTTCCCCAGGTCTCCACGCCCTTGTGTGTTTCTTTTGCTTAACGTTTGCCACCTGAAGCCAGCCTCTCTTGCCCATCTTCCTCAGTTTCAGAGGGTAGATATTTCAGGGTTGCTTTTTACCCAGGTCTCCACGCTTTTGGGTTTTGTTTTTGCTTAACGATTGCCACCTGAGGTAGCCTCTGTTGCCCATCTTCCTCAGTTTCAGAGGGTGGATTTCTCAGTGTTGCTTTTTACCCAGGTCTCCACGCCCTTGTGTGTTTCTTTTGCTTAAAGATTGCCACCTGAGCTAGCCTCTGTTGCCCATCTTCGTCCGTTTCAGAGGGTAGATTTCTCAGTGTTGCCTTTTCGCCAGCTCCCCACGCCCTTGTGTGTTTCTTTTGCTTAAAGATTGTCACCTGAGCTAGGCACTGTTGCCCTGCTTCCTCAGTTTCAGAGGGTACCTTTTTCAGGGTAGCTTTTTGACCGGGTCTCCTCGCCATTGTATTTTTCTATTTCACTTTTTTTGCATAAAGATTGCCACCTGAGCTAGCCTCTGTTGCCCATCTTCTTCGGTTTCAGAGGGTAGATTTCTCAGTGTTTCATGTTCGCCAGCTCTCCACGCCCTTGCGTCTTTTTTTTTTTTTTTGCTTAAAGGTTGCAACCTGAGCTAGCTTCTTTTGCCCATGTTCGTCAGTTTCAGAGGGTGGATTTCTCCGTGTTGCTTTTTCCCCAGGTCTCCACGCCCTTGTGTGTTTCTTTTGCTTAACGATTGCCACCTGAGGTAGCCTCTGTTGCCCATCCTCGTCAGTTTCAGAGGGTAGATATATCAGGGTTGCTTTTTCCCCAGGTCTCCACGCCCTTGTGTGTTTCTTTTGCTTAAAGTTTGCCACCTGAAGCCAGCCTCTCTTGCCCATCTTCCTCAGTTTCAGAGGGTAGATATTTCAGGGTTGCTTTTTCCCCAGGTCTCCACGCCTTTGGGTCTTGCTTCTGCTTAACGATTGCCACCTGAGGTAGCCTCTGTTGCCCTTGTTCCTCAGTTTCAGAGGGTGGATTTCTCCGTGTTGCTTTTTCCCCAGGTCTCCACGCCCTTGTGTGTTTCTTTTGCTTAACGATTGCCACCTGAGGTAGCCTCTGTTGCCCATCCTCGTCAGTTTCAGAGGGTGGATTTCTCCCTGTTGCTTTTTCCCCAGGTCTCCACGCCCTTGTGTGTTCCTTTTGCTTAAACTTTGACACCTGAAGCCAGACTCTCTTGGCCATCTTCCTCAGTTTCAGAGGGTAGATACTTCAGGGTTGCTTTTTCCCCAGGTCTCCACGCCTTTGGGTTTTGTTTTTGCTTAACGATTGCCACCTGGGCTAGCCTCTGTTGCCCATCTTCCTCAGTTTCAGAGGGTGGATTTCTCCGTGTTGCTTTTTCCACAGGTCTCCACGCCCTTGTGTGTTTCTTTTGCTTAACGATTGCCACCTGAGGTAGCCTCTGTTGCCCATCCTCGTCAGTTTCAGAGGGTAGATTTCTCAGTGCTGCTTTTTCCCCAGGTCTCCACGCCCTCGTGTGTTTCTTTTGCTTAAAGTTTGTCACCTGAAGCCAGCCTCTCTTGCCCATCTTCCTCAGTTTCAGAGGGTAGATATTTCAGCGTCGCTTTTTCCCCAGGTCTTCACACCTTAGTGTTTTGTTTTTGCTTAACGATTGCCACCTGGGCTAGCCTCTGTTTCCCATCTTCCTCAGTTTCAGAGGGTTGATATTTCAGGGTTGCTTTTTCCCCAGGTCTCCACGCCCTTGTGTGTTTCTTTTGCTTAACGATTGCCACCTGACCTAGCCTCTGTTGCCCATCCTCGTCAGTTTCAGAGGGTAGATTTCTCCGTGTTGCTTTTTCCCCAGGTCTCCACGCCCTCGTGTGTTTCTTTTGCTTAAAGTTTGTCACCTGAAGCCAGACTCTCTTGGCCATCTTCCTCAGTTTCAGAGGGTAGATACTTCAGGGTTGCTTTTTCCCCAGGTCTCCACGCCTTTGGGTTTTGTTTTTGCTTAACGATTGCCACCTGGGCTAGCCTCTGTTGCCCATCTTCCTCAGTTTCAGAGGGTGGATTTCTCCGTGTTGCTTTTTCCACAGGTCTCCACGCCCTTGTGTGTTTCTTTTGCTTAACGATTGCCACCTGAGGTAGCCTCTGTTGCCCATCCTCGTCAGTTTCAGAGGGTAGATTTCTCAGTGCTGCTTTTTCCCCAGGTCTCCACGCCCTCGTGTGTTTCTTTTGCTTAAAGTTTGTCACCTGAAGCCAGCCTCTCTTGCCCATCTTCCTCAGTTTCAGAGGGTAGATATTTCAGCGTCGCTTTTTCCCCAGGTCTTCACACCTTAGTGTTTTGTTTTTGCTTAACGATTGCCACCTGGGCTAGCCTCTGTTTCCCATCTTCCTCAGTTTCAGAGGGTTGATATTTCAGGGTTGCTTTTTCCCCAGGTCTCCACGCCCTTGTGTGTTTCTTTTGCTTAACGATTGCCACCTGACCTAGCCTCTGTTGCCCATCCTCGTCAGTTTCAGAGGGTAGATTTCTCCGTGTTGCTTTTTCCCCAGGTCTCCACGCCCTTGTGTGTTTCTTTTGCTTAACGTTTGCCACCTGAAGCCAGCCTCTCTTGCCCATCTTCCTCAGTTTCAGAGGGTAGATATTTCAGGGTTGCTTTTTACCCAGGTCTCCACGCTTTTGGGTTTTGTTTTTGCTTAACGATTGCCACCTGAGGTAGCCTCTGTTGCCCATCCTCGTCAGTTTCAGAGGGTAGATTTCTCAGTGCTGCTTTTTCCCCAGGTCTCCACGCCCTTGTGTGTTTCTTTTGCTTAAAGTTTTTCACCTGAAGCCAGCCTCTCTTGCCCATCTTCCTCAGTTTCAGAGGGTAGATATTTCAGCGTTGCTTTTTCCCCAGGTCTTCACACCTTAGTGTTTAGTTTTTGCTTAACGATTGCCACCTGGGCTAGCCTCTGTTTCCCATCTTCCTCAGTTTCAGAGGGTTGATATTTCAGGGTTGCTTTTCCCCAGGTCTCCACGCCCTTGTGTGTTTCTTTTGCTTAACGATTGCCACCTGACCTAGCCTCTGTTGCCCATCCTCGTCAGTTTCAGAGGGTAGATTTCTCCGTGTTGCTTTTTCCCCAGGTCTCCACACCCTTGTGTGTTTCTTTTGCTTAACGTTTGCCACCTGAAGCCAGCCTCTCTTGCCCATCTTCCTCAGTTTCAGAGGGTAGATATTTCAGGGTTGCTTTTTACCCAGGTCTCCACGCTTTTGGGTTTTGTTTTTGCTTAACGATTGCCACCTGAGGTAGCCTCTGTTGCCCATCTTCCTCAGTTTCAGAGGGTGGATTTCTCAGTGTTGCTTTTTACCCAGGTCTCCACGCCCTTGTGTGTTTCTTTTGCTTAAAGATTGCCACCTGAGCTAGCCTCTGTTGCCCATCTTCGTCCGTTTCAGAGGGTAGATTTCTCAGTGTTGCCTTTTCGCCAGCTCCCCACGCCCTTGTGTGTTTCTTTTGCTTAAAGATTGTCACCTGAGCTAGGCACTGTTGCCCTGCTTCCTCAGTTTCAGAGGGTATCTTTTTCAGGGTAGCTTTTTGACCGGGTCTCCTCGCCATTGTATTTTTCTATTTCACTTTTTTTGCATAAAGATTGCCACCTGAGCTAGCCTCTGTTGCCCATCTTCTTCGGTTTCAGAGGGTAGATTTCTCAGTGTTTCATGTTCGCCAGCTCTCCACGCCCTTGCGTCTTTTTTTTTTCTGCTTAAAGGTTGCAACCTGAGCTAGCTTCTTTTGCCCATGTTCGTCAGTTTCAGAGGGTGGATTTCTCCGTGTTGCTTTTTCCCCAGGTCTCCACGCCCTTGTGTGTTTCTTTTGCTTAACGATTGCCACCTGAGGTAGCCTCTGTTGCCCATCCTCGTCAGTTTCAGAGGGTAGATATATCAGGGTTGCTTTTTCCCCAGGTCTCCACGCCCTTGTGTGTTTCTTTTGCTTAAAGTTTGCCACCTGAAGCCAGCCTCTCTTGCCCATCTTCCTCAGTTTTAGAGGGTAGATATTTCAGGGTTGCTTTTTCCCCTGGTCTCCACGCCTTTGTGTTTTGTTTTTGCTTAACGTATGCCACCTGAGGTAACCTCTGTTGCCCATCATCCTCAGTTTCAGAGGGTGGATTTCTCCGTGTTGCTTTTTCCACAGATCTCCACGCCCTTGTGTGTTTCTTTTGCTTGACGATTGCCACCTGTGGTAGCCTCTGTTGCTCATCCTCGTCAGTTTCTGAGGGTAGATTCTTCAGTGCTGCTTTTTCCCCAGGTCTCCACGCCCTTGTCTGTTTCTTTTGTTTAAAGTTTGCAACCTGAAGCCAGCCTCTCTTGCCCATCTTCCTCAGTTTCAGAGGGTAGATATTTCAGGGTTGCTTTTTCCCCAGGTCTCCACCCCTTTGGGTTTTGTTTTTGCTTAACGATTGCCACCTGAGGTAGCCTCTGTTGCCCATCTTCCTCAGTTTCAGAGGGTGGATTTCTACCTGTTGCTTTTTCCCCACGTCTCCACGCCCTTGTGTGTTGCTTTTGCTTAAAGATTGCCACCTGAGCTAGCCTCTGTTGCCCATCTTCGTCCGTTTCAGAGGGTGGATTTCTCAGTGTTGCCTTTTCGCCAGCTCCCCACGCCCTTGTGTGTTTCTTTTGCTTAAAGATTGTCACCTGAGCTAGGCACTGTTGCCCTGCTTCCTCAGTTTCAGAGGGTACCTTTTTCAGGGTTGCTTTTTGACAGGGTCTCCTCGCCATTGTATTTTTCTATTTTCTTTTTTTTGCTTAAAGATTGCCACCTGAGCTAGCCTCTGTTGCCCATCTTCTTCGGTTTCAGAGGGTAGATTTGTCAGTGTTTCTTTTTCGCCAGCTCTCCACGCCCTTGCGTCTTTTTTTTTTTCTGCTTAAAGGTTGCAACCTGAGCTAGCTTCTTTTGCCCATGTTCGTCAGTTTCAGAGGGTGGATTTCTCCGTGTTGCTTTTTCCCCAGGTCTCCACGCCCTTGTGTGTTTCTTTTGCTTAACGATTGCCACCTGAGGTATCCTCTGTTGCCCATCCTCGTCAGTTTCAGAAGGTAGATTTCTCAGTGCTGCTTTTCCCCCAGGTCTCCACGCCCTTGTGTGTTTCTTTTGCTTAAAGTTTGCCACCTGAAGCCAGCCTCTCTTGCCCATCTTCCTCAGTTTCAGAGGGTAGATATTTCAGGGTTGCTTTTTCTCCAGGTCTCCACGCCTTTGGGTTTTGTTTTTGCTTAACGTATGCCACCTGAGGTAACCTCTGTTGCCCATCATCCTCAGTTTCAGAGGGTGGATTTCTCCGTGTTGCTTTTTCCACAGATCTCCACGCCCTTGTGTGTTTCTTTTGCTTGACGATTGCCACCTGAGGTAGCCTCTGTTGCTCATCCTCCTCAGTTTCTGAGGGTAGATTTCTCAGTGCTGCTTTTTCCCCAGGTCTCCACGCCCTTGTCTGTTTCTTTTGTTTAAAGTTTGCAACCTGAAGCCAGCCTCTCTTGCCCATCTTCCTCAGTTTCAGAGGGTAGATATTTCAGGGTTGCTTTTTCCCCAGGTCTCCACGCCTTTGGGTTTTGTTTTTGCTTAACGATTGCCACCTGAGGTAGCCTCTGTTGCCCATCTTCCTCAGTTTCAGAGGGTGGATTTCTACCTGTTGCTTTTTCCCCACGTCTCCACGCCCTTGTGTGTTGCTTTTGCTTAAACTTTGCCACCTGAAGCCAGACTCTCTTGCCCATCTTCCTCAGTTTCAGAGGGTAGATATTTCAGGGTTGCTTTTTCCCCAGGTCTCCACGCCTTTGAGTTTTGTTTTTGCTTAACGATTGCCACCTGGGCTAGCCTCTCTTGCCCATCTTCCTCAGTTTCAGAGGGTGGATTTCTCCGTGTTGCTTTTTCCCCAGGTCTCCACGCCCTTGTGTGTTTCTTTTGCTTAAAGATTGCCACCTGAGCTAGCCTCTGTTGCCCATCTTCGTCCGTTTCAGAGGGTGGATTTCTCAGTGTTGCCTTTTCGCCAGCTCCCCACGCCCTTGTGTGTTTCTTTTGCTTAAAGATTGTCACCTGAGCTAGGCACTGTTGCCCTGCTTCCTCAGTTTCAGAGGGTACCTTTTTCTGGGTTGCTTTTTGACCGGGTCTCCTCGCCATTGTATTTTTCTATTTTCTTTTTTTTGCTTAAAGATTGCCACCTGAGCTAGCCTCTGTTGCCCATCTTCGTCCGTTTCAGAGGGTGGATTTCTCAGTGTTGCCTTTTCGCCAGCTCCCCACGCCCTTGTGTGTTTCTTTTGCTTAAAGATTGTCACCTGAGCTAGGCACTGTTGCCCTGCTTCCTCAGTTTCAGAGGGTACCTTTTTCAGGGTTGCTTTTTGACCGGGTCTCCTCGCCATTGTATTTTTCTATTTTCTTTTTTTTGCTTAAAGATTGCCACCTGAGCTAGCCTCTGTTGCCCATCTTCTTCGGTTTCAGAGGGTAGATTTCTCAGTGTTTCATGTTCGCCAGCTCTCCACGCCCTTGCGTCTTTTTTTTTTTCTGCTTAAAGGTTGCAACCTGAGCTAGCTTCTTTTGCCCATGTTCGTCAGTTTCAGAGGGTGGATTTCTCCGTGTTGCTTTTTCCCCAGGTCTCCACGCCCTTGTGTGTTTCTTTTGCTTAACGATTGCCACCTGAGGTAGCCTCTGTTGCCCATCCTCGTCAGTTTCAGAGGGTAGATATATCAGGGTTGCTTTTTCCCCAGGTCTCCACGCCCTTGTGTGTTTCTTTTGCTTAAAGTTTGCCACCTGAAGCCAGCCTCTCTTGCCCATCTTCCTCAGTTTCAGAGGGTAGATATTTCAGGGTTGCTTTTTCCCCAGGTCTCCACGCCTTTGGGTTTTGTTTTTGCTTAACGTATGCCACCTGAGGTAACCTCTGTTGCCCATCATCCTCAGTTTCAGAGGGTGGATTTCTCCGTGTTGCTTTTTCCACAGATCTCCACGCCCTTGTGTGTTTCTTTTGCTTGACGATTGCCACCTGAGGTAGCCTCTGTTGCTCATCCTCGTCAGTTTCTGAGGGTAGATTTCTCAGTGCTGCTTTTTCCCCAGGTCTCCACGCCCTTGTCTGTTTCTTTTGTTTAAAGTTTGCAACCTGAAGCCAGCCTCTCTTGCCCATCTTCCTCAGTTTCAGAGGGTAGATATTTCAGGGTTGCTTTTTCCCCAGGTCTCCACGCCTTTGGGTTTTGTTTTTGCTTAACGATTGCCACCTGAGGTAGCCTCTGTTGCCCATCTTCCTCAGTTTCAGAGGGTGGATTTCTACCTGTTGCTTTTTCCCCACGTCTCCACGCCCTTGTGTGTTGCTTTTGCTTAAACTTTGCCACCTGAAGCCAGACTCTCTTGCCCATCTTCCTCAGTTTCAGAGGGTAGATATTTCAGGGTTGCTTTTTCCCCAGGTCTCCACGCCTTTGAGTTTTGTTTTTGCTTAACGATTGCCACCTGGGCTAGCCTCTCTTGCCCATCTTCCTCAGTTTCAGAGGGTGGATTTCTCCGTGTTGCTTTTTCCCCAGGTCTCCACGCCCTTGTGTGTTTCTTTTGCTTAAAGATTGCCACCTGAGCTAGCCTCTGTTGCCCATCTTCGTCCGTTTCAGAGGGTGGATTTCTCAGTGTTGCCTTTTCGCCAGCTCCCCACGCCCTTGTGTGTTTCTTTTGCTTAAAGATTGTCACCTGAGCTAGGCACTGTTGCCCTGCTTCCTCAGTTTCAGAGGGTACCTTTTTCTGGGTTGCTTTTTGACCGGGTCTCCTCGCCATTGTATTTTTCTATTTTCTTTTTTTTGCTTAAAGATTGCCACCTGAGCTAGCCTCTGTTGCCCATCTTCGTCCGTTTCAGAGGGTGGATTTCTCAGTGTTGCCTTTTCGCCAGCTCCCCACGCCCTTGTGTGTTTCTTTTGCTTAAAGATTGTCACCTGAGCTAGGCACTGTTGCCCTGCTTCCTCAGTTTCAGAGGGTACCTTTTTCAGGGTTGCTTTTTGACCGGGTCTCCTCGCCATTGTATTTTTCTATTTTCTTTTTTTTGCTTAAAGATTGCCACCTGAGCTAGCCTCTGTTGCCCATCTTCTTCGGTTTCAGAGGGTAGATTTCTCAGTGTTTCATGTTCGCCAGCTCTCCACGCCCTTGCGTCTTTTTTTTTTTCTGCTTAAAGGTTGCAACCTGAGCTAGCTTCTTTTGCCCATGTTCGTCAGTTTCAGAGGGTGGATTTCTCCGTGTTGCTTTTTCCCCAGGTCTCCACGCCCTTGTGTGTTTCTTTTGCTTAACGATTGCCACCTGAGGTAGCCTCTGTTGCCCATCCTCGTCAGTTTCAGAGGGTAGATATATCAGGGTTGCTTTTTCCCCAGGTCTCCACGCCCTTGTGTGTTTCTTTTGCTTAAAGTTTGCCACCTGAAGCCAGCCTCTCTTGCCCATCTTCCTCAGTTTCAGAGGGTAGATATTTCAGGGTTGCTTTTTCCCCAGGTCTCCACGCCTTTGGGTTTTGTTTTTGCTTAACGTATGCCACCTGAGGTAACCTCTGTTGCCCATCATCCTCAGTTTCAGAGGGTGGATTTCTCCGTGTTGCTTTTTCCACAGATCTCCACGCCCTTGTGTGTTTCTTTTGCTTGACGATTGCCACCTGAGGTAGCCTCTGTTGCTCATCCTCGTCAGTTTCTGAGGGTAGATTTCTCAGTGCTGCTTTTTCCCCAGGTCTCCACGCCCTTGTCTGTTTCTTTTGTTTAAAGTTTGCAACCTGAAGCCAGCCTCTCTTGCCCATCTTCCTCAGTTTCAGAGGGTAGATATTTCAGGGTTGCTTTTTCCCCAGGTCTCCACGCCTTTGGGTTTTGTTTTTGCTTAACGATTGCCACCTGAGGTAGCCTCTGTTGCCCATCTTCCTCAGTTTCAGAGGGTGGATTTCTACCTGTTGCTTTTTCCCCACGTCTCCACGCCCTTGTGTGTTGCTTTTGCTTAAACTTTGCCACCTGAAGCCAGACTCTCTTGCCCATCTTCCTCAGTTTCAGAGGGTAGATATTTCAGGGTTGCTTTTTCCCCAGGTCTCCACGCCCTTGTCTGTTTCTTTTGTTTAAAGTTTGCAACCTGAAGCCAGCCTCTCTTGCCCATCTTCCTCAGTTTCAGAGGGTAGATATTTCAGGGATGCTTTTTCCCCAGGTCTCCACGGCTTTGGGTTTTGTTTTTGCTTAACGATTGCCACCTGAGGTAGCCTCTGTTGCCCATCTTCCTCAGTTTCAGAGGGTGGATTTCTACCTGTTGCTTTTTCCCCACGTCTCCACGCCCTTGTGTGTTGCTTTTGCTTAAACTTTGCCACCTGAAGCCAGACTCTCTTGCCCATCTTCCTCAGTTTCAGAGGGTAGATATTTCAGGGTTGCTTTTTCCCCAGGTCTCCACGCCTTTGAGTTTTGTTTTTGCTTAACGATTGCCACCTGAGCTAGCCTCTGTTGCCCATCTTCGTCCGTTTCAGAGGGTGGATTTCTCAGTGTTGCCTTTTCGCCAGCTCCCCACGCCCTTGTGTGTTTCTTTTGCTTAAAGATTGTCACCTGAGCTAGGCACTGTTGCCCTGCTTCCTCAGTTTCAGAGGGTACCTTTTTCTGGGTTGCTTTTTGACCGGGTCTCCTCGCCATTGTATTTTTCTATTTTCTTTTTTTTGCTTAAAGATTGCCACCTGAGCTAGCCTCTGTTGCCCATCTTCGTCCGTTTCAGAGGGTGGATTTCTCAGTGTTGCCTTTTCGCCAGCTCCCCACGCCCTTGTGTGTTTCTCTTGCTTAAAGATTGTCACCTGAGCTAGGCACTGTTGCCCTGCTTCCTCAGTTTCAGAGGGTACCTTTTTCAGGGTTGCTTTTTGACCGGGTCTCCTCGCCATTGTATTTTTCTATTTTCTTTTTTTTGCTTAAAGATTGCCACCTGAGCTAGCCTCTGTTGCCCATCTTCTTCGGTTTCAGAGGGTAGATTTCTCAGTGTTTCTTTTTCGCCAGCTCTCCACGCCCTTGCGTCTTTTTTTTTTCTGCTTAAAGGTTGCAACCTGAGCTAGCTTCTTTTGCCCATGTTCGTCAGTTTCAGAGGGTGGATTTCTCCGTGTTGCTTTTTCCCCAGGTCTCCACGCCCTTGTGTGGTTCTTTTGCTTAACGATTGCCACCTGAGGTAGCCTCTGTTGCCCATCCTCGTCAGTTTCAGAAGGTAGATTTCTCAGTGCTGCTTTTCCCCCAGGTCTCCACGCCCTTGTGTGTTTCTTTTGCTTAAAGTTTGCCACCTGAAGCCAGCCTCTCTTGCCCATCTTCCTCAGTTTCAGAGGGTAGATATTTCAGGGTTGCTTTTTCCCCAGGTCTCCACGCCTTTGGGTTTTGTTTTTGCTTAACGTATGCCACCTGAGGTAACCTCTGTTGCCCATCATCCTCAGTTTCAGAGGGTGGATTTCTCCGTGTTGCTTTTTCCACAGATCTCCACGCCCTTGTGTGTTTCTTTTGCTTGACGATTGCCACCTGAGGTAGCCTCTGTTGCTCATCCTCGTCAGTTTCTGAGGGTAGATTTCTCAGTGCTGCTTTTTCCCCAGGTCTCCACGCCCTTGTCTGTTTCTTTTGTTTAAAGTTTGCAACCTGAAGCCAGCCTCTCTTGCCCATCTTCCTCAGTTTCAGAGGGTAGATATTTCAGGGTTGCTTTTTCCCCAGGTCTCCACGCCTTTGGGTTTTGTTTTTGCTTAACGATTGCCACCTGAGGTAGCCTCTGTTGCCCATCTTCCTCAGTTTCAGAGGGTGGATTTCTACCTGTTGCTTTTTCCCCACGTCTCCACGCCCTTGTGTGTTGCTTTTGCTTAAACTTTGCCACCTGAAGCCAGCCTCTCTTGCCCATCTTCCTCAGTTTCAGAGGGTAGATATTTCAGGGTTGCTTTTTCCCCAGGTCTCCACGCCTTTGGGTTTTGTTTTTGCTTAACGATTGCCACCTGAGGTAGCCTCTGTTGCCCATCTTCCTCAGTTTCAGAGGGTGGATTTCTCAGTGTTGCTTTTTACCCAGGTCTCCACGCCCTTGTGTGTTTCTTTTGCTTAAAGATTGCCACCTGAGCTAGCCTCTGTTGCCCATCTTCCTCTGTTTCAGAGGGTGGATTTCTCAGTGTTGCCTTTTCGCCAGCTCCCCACGCCCTTGTGTGTTTCTTTTGCTTAAAGATTGTCACGTGAGCTAGGCACTGTTGCCCTGCTTCCTCAGTTTCAGAGGCTACCTTTTTCAGGGTTGCTTTTTGACAGGGTCTCCTCGCCATTGTATTTTTCTATTTCACTTTTTTTGCATAAAGATTGCCACCTGAGCTAGCCTCTGTTGCCCATCTTCTTCGGTTTCAGAGGGTAGATTTCTCAGTGTTTCATGTTCGCCAGCTCTCCACGCCCTTGCGTCTTTTTTTTTTTCTGCTTAAAGGTTGCAACCTGAGCTAGCTTCTTTTGCCCATGTTCGTCAGTTTCAGAGGGTGGATTTCTCCGTGTTGCTTTTTCCCCAGGTCTCCACGCCTTTGGGTTTTGTTTCTGCTTAACGATTGCCACCTGAGGTAGCCTCTGTTGCCCTTGTTCTTCAGTTTCAGAGGGTGGATTTCTCCGTGTTGCTTTTTCCCCAGGTCTCCACGCCCTTGTGTGTTTCTTTTGCTTAACGATTGCCACCTGAGGTAGCCTCTGTTGCCCATCCTCATCAGTTTCAGAGGGTGGATTTCTCCCTGTTGCTTTTTCCCCAGTTCTCCACGCCCTTGTGTGTTCCTTTTGCTTAAACTTTGCCACCTGAAGCCAGCCTCTCTTGCCCATCTTCCTCAGTTTCAGAGGGTAGATATTTCAGGGTTGCTTTTTCCCCAGGTCTCCACGCCTTTGGGTTTTGTTTTGGCTTAACGATTGCCACCTGGGGTAGCCTCTCTTGCCCATCTTCCTCAGTTTCAGAGGGTGGATTTCTCCGTGTTGCTTTTTCCACAGGTCTCCACGCCCTTGTGTGTGTCTTTTGCTTAACGATTGCCACCTGACCTAGCCTCTGTTGCCCATCCTCGTCAGTTTCAGAGGGTAGATTTCTCAGTGCTGCTTTTTCCCCAGGTCTCCACGCCCTCGTGTGTTTCTTTTGCTTAAAGTTTGTCACCTGAAGCCAGCCTCTCTTGCCCATCTTCCTCAGTTTCAGAGGGTAGATATTTCAGCGTTGGTTTTTCCCCAGGTCTTCACACCTTAGTGTTTTGTTTATGCTTAACGATTGCCACCTGGGCTAGCCTCTGTTTCCCATCTTCCTCAGTTTCCGAGGGTGGATTTCTCCCTGTTGCTTTTTCCCCAGGTCTCCACACCCTTGTGTGTTTCTTTTGCTTAACGATTGCCACCTGAGGTAGCCTCTGTTGCCCATCCTCGTCAGTTTCAGAGGGTAGATTTCTCAGTGCTGCTTTTTCCCCAGGTCTCCACGCCCTTGTGTGTTTGTTTTGCTTAAAGTTTGCCACCTGAGCCAGCCTCTCTTGCCCATCTTCCACAGTTTCAGACGGTAGATATTTCAGGGTTGCTTTTTCCCCAGGTCTTCACGCCTTTGGGTTTTGTTTTTGCTTAAGGATTGCCACCTGAGGTAGCCTCTGTTGCCCATCTTCCTCTGTTTCAGAGGGTGGATTTCTCCGTGTTGCTTTTTCCACAGGTCTCCACGCCCTTGTGTGTTTCTTTTGCTTAACTATTGCCACCTGACCTAGCCTCTGTTGCCCATCTTCGTCAGTTTCAGAGGGTAGATTTCTCCGTGTTGCTTTTTCCCCAGGTCTCCACGCCCTTGTGTGTTTCTTTTGCTTAACGTTTGCCACCTGAAGCCAGCCTCTCTTGCCCATCTTCCTCAGTTTCAGAGTGTAGATATTTCAGGGTTGCTGTTTCCCCAGGTCTCCACGCCCTTGTGTGTTTCTTTTGCTTAACGATTGCCATCTGAAGCCAGCCTCTCTTGCCCATCTTCCTCAGTTTCAGAGGGTGGATTTCTCCGTGTTGCTTTTTCCCCAGGTCTCCACGCCCTTGTGTGTTTCTTTTGCTTAAAGATTGCCACCTGAGCTAGCCTCTGTTGCCCATCTTCGTCCGTTTCAGAGGGTGGATTTCTCAGTGTTGCCTTTTCGCCAGCTCCCCACGCCCTTGTGTGTTTCTTTTGCTTAAAGATTGTCACCTGAGCTAGGCACTGTTGCCCTGCTTCCTCAGTTTCAGAGGGTACCTTTTTCAGGGTTGCTTTTTGACCGGGTCTCCTCGCCATTGTAATTTTCTATTTTCTTTTTTTTGCTTAAAGATTGCCACCTGAGCTAGCCTCTGTTGCCCATCTTCTTCGGTTTCAGAGGGTAGATTTCTCAGTGTTTCTTTTTCGCCAGCTCTCCACGCCCTTGCGTCTTTTTTTTTTTCTGCTTAAAGGTTGCAACCTGAGCTAGCTTCTTTTGCCCATGTTCGTCAGTTTCAGAGGGTGGATTTCTCCGTGTTGCTTTTTCCCCAGGTCTCCACGCCCTTGTGTGTTTCTTTTGCTTAAGGATTGCCACCTGAGGTAGCCTCTGTTGCCCATCCTCGTCAGTTTCAGAAGGTAGATTTCTCAGTGCTGCTTTTCCCCCAGGTCTCCACGCCCCTGTGTGTTTCTTTTGCTTAAAGTTTGCAACCTGAAGCCAGCCTCTCTTGCCCATCTTCCTCAGTTTCAGAGGGTAGATATTTCAGGGTTGCTTTTTCCCCAGGTCTCCAAGCCTTTGGGTTTTGTTTTTGCTTAACGATTGCCACCTGAGGTAGCCTCTGTTGCCCATCTTCCTCAGTTTCAGAGGGTGGATTTCTCCCTGTTGCTTTTTCCCCACGTCTCCACGCCCTTGTGTGTTGCTTTTGCTTAAACTTTGCCACCTGAAGCCAGCCTCTCTTGCCCATCTTCCTCAGTTTCAGAGGGTAGATATTTCAGGGTTGCTTTTTCCCCAGGTCTGCACGCCTTTGGGTTTTGTTTTTGCTTAACGATTGCCACCTGAGGTAGCCTCTGTTGCCCATCTTCCTCAGTTTCAGAGGGTGGATTTCTCAGTGTTGCTTTTTACCCAGGTCTCCACGCCCTTGTGTGTTTCTTTTGCTTAAAGATTGCCACCTGAGCTAGCCTCTGTTGCCCATCTTCTTCAGTTTCAGAGGGTAGATTTCTCAGTGTTTCATGTTCGCCAGCTCTCCACGCCCTTGCGTCTTTTTTTTTTTCTGCTTAAAGGTTGCAACCTGAGCTAGCCTCTTTTGCCCATGTTCGTCAGTTTCAGAGGGTGGATTTCTCCGTGTTGCTTTTTCCCCAGGTCTCCACGCCTTTGGGTTTTGTTTCTGCTTAACGATTGCCAGCTGAGGTAGCCTCTGTTGCCCTTGTTCCTCAGTTTCAGAGGGTGGATTTCTCCGTGTTGCTTTTTCCCCAGGTCTCCATGCCCTTGTGTGTTTCTTTTGCTTAAAGATTGCCACCTGAGCTAGCCTCTGTTGCCCATCTTCGTCCGTTTCAGAGGGTGGATTTCTCAGTGTTGCCTTTTCGCCAGCTCCCCACGCCCTTGTGTGTTTCTTTTGCTTAAAGATTGTCACCTGAGCTAGGCACTGTTGCCCTGCTTCCTCAGTTTCAGAGGGTACCTTTTTCAGGGTTGCTTTTTGACCGGGTCTCCTCGCCATTGTATTTTTCTATTTTCTTTTTTTTGCTTAAAGATTGCCACCTGAGCTAGCCTCTGTTGCCCATCTTCTTCGGTTTCAGAGGGTAGATTTCTCAGTGTTTCTTTTTCGCCAGCTCTCCACGCCCTTGCGTCTTTTTTTTTTTCTGCTTAAAGGTTGCAACCTGAGCTAGCTTCTTTTGCCCATGTTCGTCAGTTTCAGAGGGTGGATTTCTCCGTGTTGCTTTTTCCCCAGTTCTCCACGCCCTTGTGTGTTTCTTTTGCTTAAGGATTGCCACCTGAGGTAGCCTCTGTTGCCCATCCTCGTCAGTTTCAGAAGGTAGATTTCTCAGTGCTGCTTTTCCCCCAGGTCTCCACGCCCCTGTGTGTTTCTTTTGCTTAAAGTTTGCCACCTGAAGCCAGCCTCTCTTGCCCATCTTCCTCAGTTTCAGAGGGTAGATATTTCAGGGTTGCTTTTTCCCCAGGTCTCCACGCCTTTGGGTTTTGTTTTTGCTTAACGTATGCCACCTGAGGTAACCTCTGTTGCCCATCATCCTCAGTTTCAGAGGGTGGATTTCTCCGTGTTGTTTTTTCCACAGATCTCCACGCCCTTGTGTGTTTCTTTTGCTTGACGATTGCCACCTGAGGTAGCCTCGGTTGCTCATCCTCGTCAGTTTCAGAGGGTAGATTTCTCAGTGCTGCTTTTTCCCCAGGTCTCCACGCCCTTGTCTGTTTCTTTTGTTTAAAGTTTGCAACCTGAAGCCAGCCTCTCTTGCCCATCTTCCTCAGTTTCAGAGGGTAGATATTTCAGGGTTGCTTTTTCCCCAGGTCTCCAAGCCTTTGGGTTTTGTTTTTGCTTAACGATTGCCACCTGAGGTAGCCTCTGTTGCCCATCTTCCTCAGTTTCAGAGGGTGGATTTCTCCCTGTTGCTTTTTCCCCACGTCTCCTCGCCCTTGTGTGTTGCTTTTGCTTAAACTTTGCCACCTGAAGCCAGACTCTCTTGCCCATCTTCCTCAGTTTCAGAGGGTAGATATTTCAGGGTTGCTTTTTCCCCAGGTCTCCACGCCTTTGGGTTTTGTTTTTGCTTAACGATTGCCACCTGAGGTAGCCTCTGTTGCCCATCTTCCTCAGTTTCAGAGGGTGGATTTCTCAGTGTTGCTTTTTACCCAGGTCTCCACGCCCTTGTGTGTTTCTTTTGCTTAAAGATTGCCACCTGAGCTAGCCTCTGTTGCCCATCTTCGTCCGTTTCAGAGGGTAGATTTCTCAGTGTTGCCTTTTCGCCAGCTCCCCACGCCCTTGTGTGTTTCTTTTGCTTAAAGATTGTCACCTGAGCTAGGCACTGTTGCCCTGCTTCCTCAGTTTCAGAGGGTACCTTTTTCAGGGTAGCTTTTGGACCGGGTCTCCTCGCCATTGTATTTTTCTATTTCACTTTTTTTGCATAAAGATTGCCACCTGAGCTAGCCTCTGTTGCCCATCTTCTTCGGTTTCAGAGGGTAGATTTCTCAGTGTTTCATGTTCGCCAGCTCTCCACGCCCTTGCCTCTTTTTTTTTTTCTGCTTAAAGGTTGCAACCTGAGCTAGCTTCTTTTGCCCATGTTCGTCAGTTTCAGAGGGTGGATTTCTCCCTGTTGCTTTTTCCCCAGTTCTCCACGCCCTTGTGTGTTCCTTTTGAATAAACTTAGCCACCTGAAGCCAGCCTCTCTTGCCCATCTTCCTCAGTTTCAGAGGGTAGATATTTCAGGGTTGCTTTTTCCCCAGGTCTCCACGCCTTTGGGTTTTGTTTTGGCTTAACGATTGCCACCTGGGCTAGCCTCTCTTGCCCATCTTCCTCAGTTTCAGAGGGTGGATTTCTCCGTGTTGCTTTTTCCCCAGGTCTCCACGCCCTTGTGTGTTTCTTTTGCTTAACGATTGCCACCTGAGGTAGCCTCTGTTGCCCATCCTCGTCAGTTTCAGAGGGTAGATTTCTCAGTGCTGCTTTTTCCTCAGGTATCCACGCCCTCGTGTGTTTCTTTTGCTTACAGTTTGTCACCTGAAGCCAGCCTCTCTTGCCCATCTTCCTCAGTTTCAGAGGGTAGATATTTCAGCGTTGCTTTTTCCCCAGGTCTTCACACCTTAGTGTTTTGTTTATGCTTAACGATTGCCACCTGGGCTAGCCTCTGTTTCCCATCTTCCTCAGTTTCCGAGGGTGGATTTCTCCCTGTTGCTTTTTCCCCAGGTCTCCACACCCTTGTGTGTTTCTTTTGCTTAACGATTGCCACCTGAGGTAGCCTCTGTTGCCCATCCTCGTCAGTTTCAGAGGGTAGATTTCTCAGTGCTGCTTTTTCCCCAGGTCTCCACGCCCTTGTGTGTTTGTTTTGCTTAAAGTTTGCCACCTGAGCCAGCCTCTCTTGCCCATCTTCCACAGTTTCAGACGGTAGATATTTCAGGGTTGCTTTTTCCCCAGGTCTCCACGCCTTTGGGTTTTGTCTTTGCTTAAGGATTGCCACCTGAGGTAACCTCTGTTGCCCATCTTCCTCTGTTTCAGAGGGTGGATTTCTCCGTGTTGCTTTTTCCACAGGTCTCCACGCCCTTGTGTGTTTCTTTTGCTTAACGATTGCCACCTGACCTAGCCTCTGTTGCCCATCCTCGTCAGTTTCAGAGGGTAGATTTCTCCGTGTTGCTTTTTCCCCAGGTCTCCACGCCCTTGTGTGTTTCTTTTGCTTAACGTTTGCCACCTGAAGCCAGCCTCTCTTGCCCATCTTCCTCAGTTTCAGAGGGTAGATATTTCAGGGTTGCTGTTTCCCCAGGTCTCCACGCCCTTGTGTGTTTCTTTTGCTTAACGATTGCCATCTGAAGCCAGCCTCTCTTGCCCATCTTCCTCAGTTTCAGAGGGTGGATTTCTCCGTGTTGCTTTTTCCCCAGGTCTCCACGCCCTTGTGTGTTTCTTTTGCTTAAAGATTGCCACCTGAGCTAGCCTCTGTTGCCCATCTTCGTCCGTTTCAGAGGGTGGATTTCTCAGTGTTGCCTTTTCGCCAGCTCCCCACGCCCTTGTGTGTTTCTTTTGCTTAAAGATTGTCACCTGAGCTAGGCACTGTTGCCCTGCTTCCTCAGTTTCAGAGGGTACCTTTTTCAGGGTAGCTTTTTGACCGGGTCTCCTCGCCATTGTATTTTTCTATTTCACTTTTTTTGCATAAAGATTGCCACCTGAGCTAGCCTCTGTTGCCCATCTTCTTCGGTTTCAGAGGGTAGATTTCTCAGTGTTTCTTTTTCGCCAGCTCTCCACGCCCTTGCGTCTTTTTTGTTTCTGCTTAAAGGTTGCAACCTGAGCTAGCTTCTTTTGCCCATGTTCGTCAGTTTCAGAGGGTGGATTTCTCCGTGTTGCTTTTTCCCCAGGTCTCCACGCCCTTGTGTGTTTCTTTTGCTTAACGATTGCCACCTGAGGTAGCCTCTGTTGCCCATCCTCGTCAGTTTCAGAGGGTAGATATATCAGGGTTGCTTTTTCCCCAGGTCTCCACGCCCTTGTGTGTTTCTTTTGCTTAAAGTTTGCCACCTGAAGCCAGCCTCTCTTGCCCATCTTCCTCAGTTTCAGAGGGTAGATATTTCAGGGTTGCTTTTTCCCCTGGTCTCCACGCCTTTGTGTTTTGTTTTTGCTTAACGTATGCCACCTGAGGTAACCTCTGTTGCCCATCATCCTCAGTTTCAGAGGGTGGATTTCTCCGTGTTGCTTTTTCCACAGATCTCCACGCACTTGTGTGTTTCTTTTGCTTGACGATTGCCACCTGTGGTAGCCTCTGTTGCTCATCCTCGTCAGTTTCAGAGGGTAGATTTCTCAGTGCTGCTTTTTCCCCAGGTCTCCACGCCCTTGTGTGTTCCTTTTGCTTAAACTTTGACACCTGAAGCCAGACTCTCTTGCCCATCTTCCTCAGTTTCAGAGGGTAGATACTTCAGGGTTGCTTTTTCCCCAGGTCTCCACGCCTTTGGGTTTTGTTTTTGCTTAACGATTGCCACCTGGGCTAGCCTCTGTTGCCCATCTTCCTCAGTTTCAGAGGGTGGATTTCTCCGTGTTGCTTTTTCCACAGGTCTCCACGCCCTTGTGTGTTTCTTTTGCTTAACGATTGCCACCTGAGGTAGCCTCTGTTGCCCATCCTCGTCAGTTTCAGAGGGTAGATTTCTCAGTGCTGCTTTTTCCCCAGGTCTCCACGCCCTCGTGTGTTTCTTTTGCTTAAAGTTTGTCACCTGAAGCCAGCCTCTCTTGCCCATCTTCCTCAGTTTCAGAGGGTAGATATTTCAGCGTCGCTTTTTCCCCAGGTCTTCACACCTTAGTGTTTAGTTTTTGCTTAACGATTGCCACCTGGGCTAGCCTCTGTTTCCCATCTTCCTCAGTTTCAGAGGGTTGATATTTCAGGGTTGCTTTTCCCCAGGTCTCCACGCCCTTGTGTGTTTCTTTTGCTTAACGATTGCCACCTGACCTAGCCTCTGTTGCCCATCCTCGTCAGTTTCAGAGGGTAGATTTCTCCGTGTTGCTTTTTCCCCAGGTCTCCACACCCTTGTGTGTTTCTTTTGCTTAACGTTTGCCACCTGAAGCCAGCCTCTCTTGCCCATCTTCCTCAGTTTCAGAGGGTAGATATTTCAGGGTTGCTTTTTACCCAGGTCTCCACGCTTTTGGGTTTTGTTTTTGCTTAACGATTGCCACCTGAGGTAGCCTCTGTTGCCCATCTTCCTCAGTTTCAGAGGGTGGATTTCTCAGTGTTGCTTTTTACCCAGGTCTCCACGCCCTTGTGTGTTTCTTTTGCTTAAAGATTGCCACCTGAGCTAGCCTCTGTTGCCCATCTTCGTCCGTTTCAGAGGGTAGATTTCTCAGTGTTGCCTTTTCGCCAGCTCCCCACGCCCTTGTGTGTTTCTTTTGCTTAAAGATTGTCACCTGAGCTAGGCACTGTTGCCCTGCTTCCTCAGTTTCAGAGGGTATCTTTTTCAGGGTAGCTTTTTGACCGGGTCTCCTCGCCATTGTATTTTTCTATTTCACTTTTTTTGCATAAAGATTGCCACCTGAGCTAGCCTCTGTTGCCCATCTTCTTCGGTTTCAGAGGGTAGATTTCTCAGTGTTTCATGTTCGCCAGCTCTCCACGCCCTTGCGTCTTTTTTTTTTTCTGCTTAAAGGTTGCAACCTGAGCTAGCTTCTTTTGCCCATGTTCGTCAGTTTCAGAGGGTGGATTTCTCCGTGTTGCTTTTTCCCCAGGTCTCCACGCCCTTGTGTGTTTCTTTTGCTTAACGATTGCCACCTGAGGTAGCCTCTGTTGCCCATCCTCGTCAGTTTCAGAGGGTAGATATATCAGGGTTGCTTTTTCCCCAGGTCTCCACGCCCTTGTGTGTTTCTTTTGCTTAAAGTTTGCCACCTGAAGCCAGCCTCTCTTGCCCATCTTCCTCAGTTTCAGAGGGTAGATATTTCAGGGTTGCTTTTTCCCCTGGTCTCCACGCCTTTGTGTTTTGTTTTTGCTTAACGTATGCCACCTGAGGTAACCTCTGTTGCCCATCATCCTCAGTTTCAGAGGGTGGATTTCTCCGTGTTGCTTTTTCCACAGATCTCCACGCACTTGTGTGTTTCTTTTGCTTGACGATTGCCACCTGTGGTAGCCTCTGTTGCTCATCCTCGTCAGTTTCAGAGGGTAGATTTCTCAGTGCTGCTTTTTCCCCAGGTCTCCACGCCCTTGTGTGTTCCTTTTGCTTAAACTTTGACACCTGAAGCCAGACTCTCTTGCCCATCTTCCTCAGTTTCAGAGGGTAGATACTTCAGGGTTGCTTTTTCCCCAGGTCTCCACGCCTTTGGGTTTTGTTTTTGCTTAACGATTGCCACCTGGGCTAGCCTCTGTTGCCCATCTTCCTCAGTTTCAGAGGGTGGATTTCTCCGTGTTGCTTTTTCCACAGGTCTCCACGCCCTTGTGTGTTTCTTTTGCTTAACGATTGCCACCTGAGGTAGCCTCTGTTGCCCATCCTCGTCAGTTTCAGAGGGTAGATTTCTCAGTGCTGCTTTTTCCCCAGGTCTCCACGCCCTCGTGTGTTTCTTTTGCTTAAAGTTTGTCACCTGAAGCCAGCCTCTCTTGCCCATCTTCCTCAGTTTCAGAGGGTAGATATTTCAGCGTCGCTTTTTCCCCAGGTCTTCACACCTTAGTGTTTAGTTTTTGCTTAACGATTGCCACCTGGGCTAGCCTCTGTTTCCCATCTTCCTCAGTTTCAGAGGGTTGATATTTCAGGGTTGCTTTTCCCCAGGTCTCCACGCCCTTGTGTGTTTCTTTTGCTTAACGATTGCCACCTGACCTAGCCTCTGTTGCCCATCCTCGTCAGTTTCAGAGGGTAGATTTCTCCGTGTTGCTTTTTCCCCAGGTCTCCACACCCTTGTGTGTTTCTTTTGCTTAACGTTTGCCACCTGAAGCCAGCCTCTCTTGCCCATCTTCCTCAGTTTCAGAGGGTAGATATTTCAGGGTTGCTTTTTACCCAGGTCTCCACGCTTTTGGGTTTTGTTTTTGCTTAACGATTGCCACCTGAGGTAGCCTCTGTTGCCCATCTTCCTCAGTTTCAGAGGGTGGATTTCTCAGTGTTGCTTTTTACCCAGGTCTCCACGCCCTTGTGTGTTTCTTTTGCTTAAAGATTGCCACCTGAGCTAGCCTCTGTTGCCCATCTTCGTCCGTTTCAGAGGGTAGATTTCTCAGTGTTGCCTTTTCGCCAGCTCCCCACGCCCTTGTGTGTTTCTTTTGCTTAAAGATTGTCACCTGAGCTAGGCACTGTTGCCCTGCTTCCTCAGTTTCAGAGGGTATCTTTTTCAGGGTAGCTTTTTGACCGGGTCTCCTCGCCATTGTATTTTTCTATTTCACTTTTTTTGCATAAAGATTGCCACCTGAGCTAGCCTCTGTTGCCCATCTTCTTCGGTTTCAGAGGGTAGATTTCTCAGTGTTTCATGTTCGCCAGCTCTCCACGCCCTTGCGTCTTTTTTTTTTTCTGCTTAAAGGTTGCAACCTGAGCTAGCTTCTTTTGCCCATGTTCGTCAGTTTCAGAGGGTGGATTTCTCCGTGTTGCTTTTTCCCCAGGTCTCCACGCCCTTGTGTGTTTCTTTTGCTTAACGATTGCCACCTGAGGTAGCCTCTGTTGCCCATCCTCGTCAGTTTCAGAGGGTAGATATATCAGGGTTGCTTTTTCCCCAGGTCTCCACGCCCTTGTGTGTTTCTTTTGCTTAAAGTTTGCCACCTGAAGCCAGCCTCTCTTGCCCATCTTCCTCAGTTTCAGAGGGTAGATATTTCAGGGTTGCTTTTTCCCCTGGTCTCCACGCCTTTGTGTTTTGTTTTTGCTTAACGTATGCCACCTGAGGTAACCTCTGTTGCCCATCATCCTCAGTTTCAGAGGGTGGATTTCTCCGTGTTGCTTTTTCCACAGATCTCCACGCCCTTGTGTGTTTCTTTTGCTTGACGATTGCCACCTGTGGTAGCCTCTGTTGCTCATCCTCGTCAGTTTCTGAGGGTAGATTTCTCAGTGCTGCTTTTTCCCCAGGTCTCCACGCCCTTGTCTGTTTCTTTTGTTTAAAGTTTGCAACCTGAAGCCAGCCTCTCTTGCCCATCTTCCTCAGTTTCAGAGGGTAGATATTTCAGGGTTGCTTTTTCCCCAGGTCTCCACGCCTTTGGGTTTTGTTTTTGCTTAACGATTGCCACCTGAGGTAGCCTCTGTTGCCCATCTTCCTCAGTTTCAGAGGGTGGATTTCTACCTGTTGCTTTTTCCCCACGTCTCCACGCCCTTGTGTGTTGCTTTTGCTTAAAGATTGCCACCTGAGCTAGCCTCTGTTGCCCATCTTCGTCCGTTTCAGAGGGTGGATTTCTCAGTGTTGCCTTTTCGCCAGCTCCCCACGCCCTTGTGTGTTTCTTTTGCTTAAAGATTGTCACCTGAGCTAGGCACTGTTGCCCTGCTTCCTCAGTTTCAGAGGGTACCTTTTTCAGGGTTGCTTTTTGACAGGGTCTCCTCGCCATTGTATTTTTCTATTTTCTTTTTTTTGCTTAAAGATTGCCACCTGAGCTAGCCTCTGTTGCCCATCTTCTTCGGTTTCAGAGGGTAGATTTCTCAGTGTTTCTTTTTCGCCAGCTCTCCACGCCCTTGCGTCTTTTTTTTTTTCTGCTTAAAGGTTGCAACCTGAGCTAGCTTCTTTTGCCCATGTTCGTCAGTTTCAGAGGGTGGATTTCTCCGTGTTGCTTTTTCCCCAGGTCTCCACGCCCTTGTGTGTTTCTTTTGCTTAACGATTGCCACCTGAGGTAGCCTCTGTTGCCCATCCTCGTCAGTTTCAGAAGGTAGATTTCTCAGTGCTGCTTTTCCCCCAGGTCTCCACGCCCTTGTGTGTTTCTTTTGCTTAAAGTTTGCCACCTGAAGCCAGCCTCTCTTGCCCATCTTCCTCAGTTTCAGAGGGTAGATATTTCAGGGTTGCTTTTTCTCCAGGTCTCCACGCCTTTGGGTTTTGTTTTTGCTTAACGTATGCCACCTGAGGTAACCTCTGTTGCCCATCATCCTCAGTTTCAGAGGGTGGATTTCTCCGTGTTGCTTTTTCCACAGATCTCCACGCCCTTGTGTGTTTCTTTTGCTTGACGATTGCCACCTGAGGTAGCCTCTGTTGCTCATCCTCGTCAGTTTCTGAGGGTAGATTTCTCAGTGCTGCTTTTTCCCCAGGTCTCCACGCCCTTGTCTGTTTCTTTTGTTTAAAGTTTGCAACCTGAAGCCAGCCTCTCTTGCCCATCTTCCTCAGTTTCAGAGGGTAGATATTTCAGGGTTGCTTTTTCCCCAGGTCTCCACGCCTTTGGGTTTTGTTTTTGCTTAACGATTGCCACCTGAGGTAGCCTCTGTTGCCCATCTTCCTCAGTTTCAGAGGGTGGATTTCTACCTGTTGCTTTTTCCCCACGTCTCCACGCCCTTGTGTGTTGCTTTTGCTTAAACTTTGCCACCTGAAGCCAGACTCTCTTGCCCATCTTCCTCAGTTTCAGAGGGTAGATATTTCAGGGTTGCTTTTTCCCCAGGTCTCCACGCCTTTGAGTTTTGTTTTTGCTTAACGATTGCCACCTGGGCTAGCCTCTCTTGCCCGTCTTCCTCAGTTTCAGAGGGTGGATTTCTCCGTGTTGCTTTTTCCCCAGGTCTCCACGCCCTTGTGTGTTTCTTTTGCTTAAAGATTGCCACCTGAGCTAGCCTCTGTTGCCCATCTTCGTCCGTTTCAGAGGGTGGATTTCTCAGTGTTGCCTTTTCGCCAGCTCCCCACGCCCTTGTGTGTTTCTTTTGCTTAAAGATTGTCACCTGAGCTAGGCACTGTTGCCCTGCTTCCTCAGTTTCAGAGGGTACCTTTTTCTGGGTTGCTTTTTGACCGGGTCTCCTCGCCATTGTATTTTTCTATTTTCTTTTTTTTGCTTAAAGATTGCCACCTGAGCTAGCCTCTGTTGCCCATCTTCGTCCGTTTCAGAGGGTGGATTTCTCAGTGTTGCCTTTTCGCCAGCTCCCCACGCCCTTGTGTGTTTCTTTTGCTTAAAGATTGTCACCTGAGCTAGGCACTGTTGCCCTGCTTCCTCAGTTTCAGAGGGTACCTTTTTCAGGGTTGCTTTTTGACCGGGTCTCCTCGCCATTGTATTTTTCTATTTTCTTTTTTTTGCTTAAAGATTGCCACCTGAGCTAGCCTCTGTTGCCCATCTTCTTCGGTTTCAGAGGGTAGATTTCTCAGTGTTTCATGTTCGCCAGCTCTCCACGCCCTTGCGTCTTTTTTTTTTTCTGCTTAAAGGTTGCAACCTGAGCTAGCTTCTTTTGCCCATGTTCGTCAGTTTCAGAGGGTGGATTTCTCCGTGTTGCTTTTTCCCCAGG
This sequence comes from Equus asinus, assembly GCF_041296235.1. Lineage (NCBI taxonomy): Eukaryota > Metazoa > Chordata > Mammalia > Perissodactyla > Equidae > Equus > Equus asinus. Next base: position 308,634 of record NW_027225534.1, read on the forward strand.
TCTCCACGCCCTTGTGTGTTTCTTTTGCTTAACGATTGCCACCTGAGGTAGCCTCTGTTGCCCATCCTCGTCAGTTTCAGAGGGTAGATATATCAGGGTTGCTTTTTCCCCAGGTCTCCACGCCCTTGTGTGTTTCTTTTGCTTAAAGTTTGCCACCTGAAGCCAGCCTCTCTTGCCCATCTTCCTCAGTTTTAGAGGGTAGATATTTCAGGGTTGCTTTTTCCCCTGGTCTCCACGCCTTTGTGTTTTGTTTTTGCTTAACGTATGCCACCTGAGGTAACCTCTGTTGCCCATCATCCTCAGTTTCAGAGGGTGGATTTCTCCGTGTTGCTTTTTCCACAGATCTCCACGCCCTTGTGTGTTTCTTTTGCTTGACGATTGCCACCTGAGGTAGCCTCTGTTGCTCATCCTCCTCAGTTTCTGAGGGTAGATTTCTCAGTGCTGCTTTTTCCCCAGGTCTCCACGCCCTTGTCTGTTTCTTTTGTTTAAAGTTTGCAACCTGAAGCCAGCCTCTCTTGCCCATCTTCCTCAGTTTCAGAGGGTAGATATTTCAGGGTTGCTTTTTCCCCAGGTCTCCACGCCTTTGAGTTTTGTTTTTGCTTAACGATTGCCACCTGGGCTAGCCTCTCTTGCCCATCTTCCTCAGTTTCAGAGGGTGGATTTCTCCGTGTTGCTTTTTCCCCAGGTCTCCACGCCCTTGTGTGTTTCTTTTGCTTAAAGATTGCCACCTGAGCTAGCCTCTGTTGCCCATCTTCGTCCGTTTCAGAGGGTGGATTTCTCAGTGTTGCCTTTTCGCCAGCTCCCCACGCCCTTGTGTGTTTCTTTTGCTTAAAGATTGTCACCTGAGCTAGGCACTGTTGCCCTGCTTCCTCAGTTTCAGAGGGTACCTTTTTCTGGGTTGCTTTTTGACCGGGTCTCCTCGCCATTGTATTTTTCTATTTTCTTTTTTTTGCTTAAAGATTGCCACCTGAGCTAGCCTCTGTTGCCCATCTTCGTCCGTTTCAGAGGGTGGATTTCTCAGTGTTGCCTTTTCGCCAGCTCCCCACGCCCTTGTGTGTTTCTTTTGCTTAAAGATTGTCACCTGAGCTAGGCACTGTTGCCCTGCTTCCTCAGTTTCAGAGGGTACCTTTTTCAGGGTTGCTTTTTGACCGGGTCTCCTCGCCATTGTATTTTTCTATTTTCTTTTTTTTGCTTAAAGATTGCCACCTGAGCTAGCCTCTGTTGCCCATCTTCTTCGGTTTCAGAGGGTAGATTTCTCAGTGTTTCTTTTTCGCCAGCTCTCCACGCCCTTGCGTCTTTTTTTTTTCTGCTTAAAGGTTGCAACCTGAGCTAGCTTCTTTTGCCCATGTTCGTCAGTTTCAGAGGGTGGATTTCTCCGTGTTGCTTTTTCCCCAGGTCTCCACGCCCTTGTGTGTTTCTTTTGCTTAACGATTGCCACCTGAGGTAGCCTCTGTTGCCCATCCTCGTCAGTTTCAGAAGGTAGATTTCTCAGTGCTGCTTTTCCCCCAGGTCTCCACGCCCTTGTGTGTTTCTTTTGCTTAAAGTTTGCCACCTGAAGCCAGCCTCTCTTGCCCATCTTCCTCAGTTTCAGAGGGTAGATACTTCAGGGTTGCTTTTTCCCCAGGTCTCCACGCCTTTGGGTTTTGTTTTTGCTTAACGTATGCCACCTGAGGTAACCTCTGTTGCCCATCATCCTCAGTTTCAGAGGGTGGATTTCTCCGTGTTGCTTTTTCCACAGATCTCCACGCCCTTGTGTGTTTCTTTTGCTTGACGATTGCCACCTGAGGTAGCCTCTGTTGCTCATCCTCGTCAGTTTCTGAGGGTAGATTTCTCAGTGCTGCTTTTTCCCCAGGTCTCCACGCCCTTGTCTGTTTCTTTTGTTTAAAGTTTGCAACCTGAAGCCAGCCTCTCTTGCCCATCTTCCTCAGTTTCAGAGGGTAGATATTTCAGGGTTGCTTTTTCCCCAGGTCTCCACGCCTTTGGGTTTTGTTTTTGCTTAACGATTGCCACCTGAGGTAGCCTCTGTTGCCCATCTTCCTCAGTTTCAGAGGGTGGATTTCTACCTGTTGCTTTTTCCCCACGTCTCCACGCCCTTGTGTGTTGCTTTTGCTTAAAGATTGCCACCTGAGCTAGCCTCTGTTGCCCATCTTCGTCCGTTTCAGAGGGTGGATTTCTCAGTGTTGCCTTTTCGCCAGCTCCCCACGCCCTTGTGTGTTTCTTTTGCTTAAAGATTGTCACCTGAGCTAGGCACTGTTGCCCTGCTTCCTCAGTTTCAGAGGGTACCTTTTTCAGGGTTGCTTTTTGACAGGGTCTCCTCGCCATTGTATTTTTCTATTTTCTTTTTTTTGCTTAAAGATTGCCACCTGAGCTAGCCTCTGTTGCCCATCTTCTTCGGTTTCAGAGGGTAGATTTCTCAGTGTTTCTTTTTCGCCAGCTCTCCACGCCCTTGCGTCTTTTTTTTTTTCTGCTTAAAGGTTGCAACCTGAGCTAGCTTCTTTTGCCCATGTTCGTCAGTTTCAGAGGGTGGATTTCTCCGTGTTGCTTTTTCCCCAGGTCTCCACGCCCTTGTGTGTTTCTTTTGCTTAACGATTGCCACCTGAGGTAGCCTCTGTTGCCCATCCTCGTCAGTTTCAGAAGGTAGATTTCTCAGTGCTGCTTTTCCCCCAGGTCTCCACGCCCTTGTGTGTTTCTTTTGCTTAAAGTTTGCCACCTGAAGCCAGCCTCTCTTGCCCATCTTCCTCAGTTTCAGAGGGTAGATATTTCAGGGTTGCTTTTTCTCCAGGTCTCCACGCCTTTGGGTTTTGTTTTTGCTTAACGTATGCCACCTGAGGTAACCTCTGTTGCCCATCATCCTCAGTTTCAGAGGGTGGATTTCTCCGTGTTGCTTTTTCCACAGATCTCCACGCCCTTGTGTGTTTCTTTTGCTTGACGATTGCCACCTGAGGTAGCCTCTGTTGCTCATCCTCCTCAGTTTCTGAGGGTAGATTTCTCAGTGCTGCTTTTTCCCCAGGTCTCCACGCCCTTGTCTGTTTCTTTTGTTTAAAGTTTGCAACCTGAAGCCAGCCTCTCTTGCCCATCTTCCTCAGTTTCAGAGGGTAGATATTTCAGGGTTGCTTTTTCCCCAGGTCTCCACGCCTTTGGGTTTTGTTTTTGCTTAACGATTGCCACCTGAGGTAGCCTCTGTTGCCCATCTTCCTCAGTTTCAGAGGGTGGATTTCTACCTGTTGCTTTTTCCCCACGTCTCCACGCCCATGTGTGTTGCTTTTGCTTAAACTTTGCCACCTGAAGCCAGACTCTCTTGCCCATCTTCCTCAGTTTCAGAGGGTAGATATTTCAGGGTTGCTTTTTCCCCAGGTCTCCACGCCTTTGAGTTTTGTTTTTGCTTAACGATTGCCACCTGGGCTAGCCTCTCTTGCCCATCTTCCTCAGTTTCAGAGGGTGGATTTCTCCGTGTTGCTTTTTCCCCAGGTCTCCACGCCCTTGTGTGTTTCTTTTGCTTAAAGATTGCCACCTGAGCTAGCCTCTGTTGCCCATCTTCGTCCGTTTCAGAGGGTGGATTTCTCAGTGTTGCCTTTTCGCCAGCTCCCCACGCCCTTGTGTGTTTCTTTTGCTTAAAGATTGTCACCTGAGCTAGGCACTGTTGCCCTGCTTCCTCAGTTTCAGAGGGTACCTTTTTCTGGGTTGCTTTTTGACCGGGTCTCCTCGCCATTGTATTTTTCTATTTTCTTTTTTTTGCTTAAAGATTGCCACCTGAGCTAGCCTCTGTTGCCCATCTTCGTCCGTTTCAGAGGGTGGATTTCTCAGTGTTGCCTTTTCGCCAGCTCCCCACGCCCTTGTGTGTTTCTTTTGCTTAAAGATTGTCACCTGAGCTAGGCACTGTTGCCCTGCTTCCTCAGTTTCAGAGGGTACCTTTTTCAGGGTTGCTTTTTGACCGGGTCTCCTCGCCATTGTATTTTTCTATTTTCTTTTTTTTGCTTAAAGATTGCCACCTGAGCTAGCCTCTGTTGCCCATCTTCTTCGGTTTCAGAGGGTAGATTTCTCAGTGTTTCATGTTCGCCAGCTCTCCACGCCCTTGCGTCTTTTTTTTTTTCTGCTTAAAGGTTGCAACCTGAGCTAGCTTCTTTTGCCCATGTTCGTCAGTTTCAGAGGGTGGATTTCTCCGTGTTGCTTTTTCCCCAGGTCTCCACGCCCTTGTGTGTTTCTTTTGCTTAACGATTGCCACCTGAGGTAGCCTCTGTTGCCCATCCTCGTCAGTTTCAGAGGGTAGATATATCAGGGTTGCTTTTTCCCCAGGTCTCCACGCCCTTGTGTGTTTCTTTTGCTTAAAGTTTGCCACCTGAAGCCAGCCTCTCTTGCCCATCTTCCTCAGTTTTAGAGGGTAGATATTTCAGGGTTGCTTTTTCCCCTGGTCTCCACGCCTTTGTGTTTTGTTTTTGCTTAACGTATGCCACCTGAGGTAACCTCTGTTGCCCATCATCCTCAGTTTCAGAGGGTGGATTTCTCCGTGTTGCTTTTTCCACAGATCTCCACGCCCTTGTGTGTTTCTTTTGCTTGACGATTGCCACCTGAGGTAGCCTCTGTTGCTCATCCTCCTCAGTTTCTGAGGGTAGATTTCTCAGTGCTGCTTTTTCCCCAGGTCTCCACGCCCTTGTCTGTTTCTTTTGTTTAAAGTTTGCAACCTGAAGCCAGCCTCTCTTGCCCATCTTCCTCAGTTTCAGAGGGTAGATATTTCAGGGTTGCTTTTTCCCCAGGTCTCCACGCCTTTGAGTTTTGTTTTTGCTTAACGATTGCCACCTGGGCTAGCCTCTCTTGCCCATCTTCCTCAGTTTCAGAGGGTGGATTTCTCCGTGTTGCTTTTTCCCCAGGTCTCCACGCCCTTGTGTGTTTCTTTTGCTTAAAGATTGCCACCTGAGCTAGCCTCTGTTGCCCATCTTCGTCCGTTTCAGAGGGTGGATTTCTCAGTGTTGCCTTTTCGCCAGCTCCCCACGCCCTTGTGTGTTTCTTTTGCTTAAAGATTGTCACCTGAGCTAGGCACTGTTGCCCTGCTTCCTCAGTTTCAGAGGGTACCTTTTTCTGGGTTGCTTTTTGACCGGGTCTCCTCGCCATTGTATTTTTCTATTTTCTTTTTTTTGCTTAAAGATTGCCACCTGAGCTAGCCTCTGTTGCCCATCTTCGTCCGTTTCAGAGGGTGGATTTCTCAGTGTTGCCTTTTCGCCAGCTCCCCACGCCCTTGTGTGTTTCTTTTGCTTAAAGATTGTCACCTGAGCTAGGCACTGTTGCCCTGCTTCCTCAGTTTCAGAGGGTACCTTTTTCAGGGTTGCTTTTTGACCGGGTCTCCTCGCCATTGTATTTTTCTATTTTCTTTTTTTTGCTTAAAGATTGCCACCTGAGCTAGCCTCTGTTGCCCATCTTCTTCGGTTTCAGAGGGTAGATTTCTCAGTGTTTCATGTTCGCCAGCTCTCCACGCCCTTGCGTCTTTTTTTTTTTCTGCTTAAAGGTTGCAACCTGAGCTAGCTTCTTTTGCCCATGTTCGTCAGTTTCAGAGGGTGGATTTCTCCGTGTTGCTTTTTCCCCAGGTCTCCACGCCCTTGTGTGTTTCTTTTGCTTAACGATTGCCACCTGAGGTAGCCTCTGTTGCCCATCCTCGTCAGTTTCAGAGGGTAGATATATCAGGGTTGCTTTTTCCCCAGGTCTCCACGCCCTTGTGTGTTTCTTTTGCTTAAAGTTTGCCACCTGAAGCCAGCCTCTCTTGCCCATCTTCCTCAGTTTTAGAGGGTAGATATTTCAGGGTTGCTTTTTCCCCTGGTCTCCACGCCTTTGTGTTTTGTTTTTGCTTAACGTATGCCACCTGAGGTAACCTCTGTTGCCCATCATCCTCAGTTTCAGAGGGTGGATTTCTCCGTGTTGCTTTTTCCACAGATCTCCACGCCCTTGTGTGTTTCTTTTGCTTGACGATTGCCACCTGAGGTAGCCTCTGTTGCTCATCCTCCTCAGTTTCTGAGGGTAGATTTCTCAGTGCTGCTTTTTCCCCAGGTCTCCACGCCCTTGTCTGTTTCTTTTGTTTAAAGTTTGCAACCTGAAGCCAGCCTCTCTTGCCCATCTTCCTCAGTTTCAGAGGGTAGATATTTCAGGGTTGCTTTTTCCCCAGGTCTCCACGCCTTTGAGTTTTGTTTTTGCTTAACGATTGCCACCTGGGCTAGCCTCTCTTGCCCATCTTCCTCAGTTTCAGAGGGTGGATTTCTCCGTGTTGCTTTTTCCCCAGGTCTCCACGCCCTTGTGTGTTTCTTTTGCTTAAAGATTGCCACCTGAGCTAGCCTCTGTTGCCCATCTTCGTCCGTTTCAGAGGGTGGATTTCTCAGTGTTGCCTTTTCGCCAGCTCCCCACGCCCTTGTGTGTTTCTTTTGCTTAAAGATTGTCACCTGAGCTAGGCACTGTTGCCCTGCTTCCTCAGTTTCAGAGGGTACCTTTTTCTGGGTTGCTTTTTGACCGGGTCTCCTCGCCATTGTATTTTTCTATTTTCTTTTTTTTGCTTAAAGATTGCCACCTGAGCTAGCCTCTGTTGCCCATCTTCGTCCGTTTCAGAGGGTGGATTTCTCAGTGTTGCCTTTTCGCCAGCTCCCCACGCCCTTGTGTGTTTCTTTTGCTTAAAGATTGTCACCTGAGCTAGGCACTGTTGCCCTGCTTCCTCAGTTTCAGAGGGTACCTTTTTCAGGGTTGCTTTTTGACCGGGTCTCCTCGCCATTGTATTTTTCTATTTTCTTTTTTTTGCTTAAAGATTGCCACCTGAGCTAGCCTCTGTTGCCCATCTTCTTCGGTTTCAGAGGGTAGATTTCTCAGTGTTTCTTTTTCGCCAGCTCTCCACGCCCTTGCGTCTTTTTTTTTTCTGCTTAAAGGTTGCAACCTGAGCTAGCTTCTTTTGCCCATGTTCGTCAGTTTCAGAGGGTGGATTTCTCCGTGTTGCTTTTTCCCCAGGTCTCCACGCCCTTGTGTGTTTCTTTTGCTTAACGATTGCCACCTGAGGTAGCCTCTGTTGCCCATCCTCGTCAGTTTCAGAAGGTAGATTTCTCAGTGCTGCTTTTCCCCCAGGTCTCCCGCCCTTGTGTGTTTCTTTTGCTTAAAGTTTGCCACCTGAAGCCAGCCTCTCTTGCCCATCTTCCTCAGTTTCAGAGGGTAGATATTTCAGGGTTGCTTTTTCCCCAGGTCTCCACGCCTTTGGGTTTTGTTTTTGCTTAACGTATGCCACCTGAGGTAACCTCTGTTGCCCATCATCCTCAGTTTCAGAGGGTGGATTTCTCCGTGTTGCTTTTTCCACAGATCTCCACGCCCTTGTGTGTTTCTTTTGCTTGACGATTGCCACCTGAGGTAGCCTCTGTTGCTCATCCTCGTCAGTTTCTGAGGGTAGATTTCTCAGTGCTGCTTTTTCCCCAGGTCTCCACGCCCTTGTCTGTTTCTTTTGTTTAAAGTTTGCAACCTGAAGCCAGCCTCTCTTGCCCATCTTCCTCAGTTTCAGAGGGTAGATATTTCAGGGTTGCTTTTTCCCCAGGTCTCCACGCCTTTGGGTTTTGTTTTTGCTTAACGATTGCCACCTGAGGTAGCCTCTGTTGCCCATCTTCCTCAGTTTCAGAGGGTGGATTTCTACCTGTTGCTTTTTCCCCACGTCTCCACGCCCTTGTGTGTTGCTTTTGCTTACACTTTGCCACCTGAAGCCAGACTCTCTTGCCCATCTTCCTCAGTTTCAGAGGGTAGATATTTCAGGGTTGCTTTTTCCCCAGGTCTCCACGCCTTTGGGTTTTGTTTTTGCTTAACGATTGCCACCTGAGGTAGCCTCTGTTGCCCATCTTCCTCAGTTTCAGAGGGTGGATTTCTCAGTGTTGCTTTTTACCCAGGTCTCCACGCCCTTGTGTGTTTCTTTTGCTTAAAGATTGCCACCTGAGCTAGCCTCTGTTGCCCATCTTCCTCTGTTTCAGAGGGTGGATTTCTCAGTGTTGCCTTTTCGCCAGCTCCCCACGCCCTTGTGTGTTTCTTTTGCTTAAAGATTGTCACCTGAGCTAGGCACTGTTGCCCTGCTTCCTCAGTTTCAGAGGCTACCTTTTTCAGGGTTGCTTTTTGACAGGGTCTCCTCGCCATTGTATTTTTCTATTTCACTTTTTTTGCATAAAGATTGCCACCTGAGCTAGCCTCTGTTGCCCATCTTCTTTGGTTTCAGAGGGTAGATTTCTCAGTGTTTCATGTTCGCCAGCTCTCCACGCCCTTGCGTCTTTTTTTTTTTCTGCTTAAAGGTTGCAACCTGAGCTAGCTTCTTTTGCCCATGTTCGTCAGTTTCAGAGGGTGGATTTCTCCGTGTTGCTTTTTCCCCAGGTCTCCACGCCTTTGGGTTTTGTTTCTGCTTAACGATTGCCACCTGAGGTAGCCTCTGTTGCCCTTGTTCCTCAGTTTCAGAGGGTGGATTTCTCCGTGTTGCTTTTTCCCCAGGTCTCCACGCCCTTGTGTGTTTCTTTTGCTTAACGATTGCCACCTGAGGTAGCCTCTGTTGCCCATCCTCATCAGTTTCAGAGGGTGGATTTCTCCCTGTTGCTTTTTCCCCAGTTCTCCACGCCCTTGTGTGTTCCTTTTGCTTAAACTTTGCCACCTGAAGCCAGCCTCTCTTGCCCATCTTCCTCAGTTTCAGAGGGTAGATATTTCAGGGTTGCTTTTTCCCCAGGTCTCCACGCCTTTGGGTTTTGTTTTGGCTTAACGATTGCCACCTGGGGTAGCCTCTCTTGCCCATCTTCCTCAGTTTCAGAGGGTGGATTTCTCCGTGTTGCTTTTTCCCCAGGTCTCCACGCCCTTGTGTGTGTCTTTTGCTTAACGATTGCCACCTGACCTAGACTCTGTTGCCCATCCTCGTCAGTTTCAGAGGGTAGATTTCTCAGTGCTGCTTTTTCCCCAGGTCTCCACGCCCTCGTGTGTTTCTTTTGCTTAAAGTTTGTCACCTGAAGCCAGCCTCTCTTGCCCATCTTCCTCAGTTTCAGAGGGTAGATATTTCAGCGTTGCTTTTTCCCCAGGTCTTCACACCTTAGTGTTTTGTTTATGCTTAACGATTGCCACCTGGGCTAGCCTCTGTTTCCCATCTTCCTCAGTTTCCGAGGGTGGATTTCTCCCTGTTGCTTTTTCCCCAGGTCTCCACACCCTTGTGTGTTTCTTTTGCTTAACGATTGCCACCTGAGGTAGCCTCTGTTGCCCATCCTCGTCAGTTTCTGAGGGTAGATTTCTCAGTGCTGCTTTTTCCCCAGGTCTCCACGCCCTTGTGTGTTTGTTTTGCTTAAAGTTTGCCACCTGAGCCAGCCTCTCTTGCCCATCTTCCACAGTTTCAGACGGTAGATATTTCAGGGTTGCTTTTTCCCCAGGTCTCCACGCCTTTGGGTTTTGTTTTTGCTTAAGGATTGCCACCTGAGGTAGCCTCTGTTGCCCATCTTCCTCTGTTTCAGAGGGTGGATTTCTCCGTGTTGCTTTTTCCACAGGTCTCCACGCCCTTGTGTGTTTCTTTTGCTTAACGATTGCCACCTGACCTAGCCTCTGTTGCCCATGTTCGTCAGTTTCAGAGGGTGGATTTCTCCGTGTTGCTTTTTCCCCAGGTCTCCACGCCCTTGTGTGTTTCTTTTGCTTAACGTTTGCCACCTGAAGCCAGCCTCTCTTGCCCATCTTCCTCAGTTTCAGAGGGTAGATATTTCAGGGTTGCTGTTTCCCCAGGTCTCCACGCCCTTGTGTGTTTCTTTTGCTTAACGATTGCCATCTGAAGCCAGCCTCTCTTGCCCATCTTCCTCAGTTTCAGAGGGTGGATTTCTCCGTGTTGCTTTTTCCCCAGGTCTCCACGCCCTTGTGTGTTTCTTTTGCTTAAAGATTACCACCTGAGCTAGCCTCTGTTGCCCATCTTCGTCCGTTTCAGAGGGTGGATTTCTCAGTGTTGCCTTTTCGCCAGCTCCCCACGCCCTTGTGTGTTTCTTTTGCTTAAAGATTGTCACCTGAGCTAGGCACTGTTGCCCTGCTTCCTCAGTTTCAGAGGCTACCTTTTTCAGGGTTGCTTTTTGACAGGGTCTCCTCGCCATTGTATTTTTCTATTTCACTTTTTTTGCATAAAGATTGCCACCTGAGCTAGCCTCTGTTGCCCATCTTCTTCGGTTTCAGAGGGTAGATTTCTCAGTGTTTCATGTTCGCCAGCTCTCCACGCCCTTGCGTCTTTTTTTTTTTCTGCTTAAAGGTTGCAACCTGAGCTAGCTTCTTTTGCCCATGTTCGTCAGTTTCAGAGGGTGGATTTCTCCGTGTTGCTTTTTCCCCAGGTCTCCACGCCCTTGTGTGTTTCTTTTGCTTAACGATTGCCACCTGAGGTAGCCTCTGTTGCCCATCCTCGTCAGTTTCAGAGGGTAGATATATCAGGGTTGCTTTTTCCCCAGGTCTCCACGCCCTTGTGTGTTTCTTTTGCTTAAAGTTTGCCACCTGAAGCCAGCCTCTCTTGCCCATCTTCCTCAGTTTTAGAGGGTAGATATTTCAGGGTTGCTTTTTCCCCTGGTCTCCACGCCTTTGTGTTTTGTTTTTGCTTAACGTATGCCACCTGAGGTAACCTCTGTTGCCCATCATCCTCAGTTTCAGAGGGTGGATTTCTCCGTGTTGCTTTTTCCACAGATCTCCACGCCCTTGTGTGTTTCTTTTGCTTGACGATTGCCACCTGAGGTAGCCTCTGTTGCTCATCCTCCTCAGTTTCTGAGGGTAGATTTCTCAGTGCTGCTTTTTCCCCAGGTCTCCACGCCCTTGTCTGTTTCTTTTGTTTAAAGTTTGCAACCTGAAGCCAGCCTCTCTTGCCCATCTTCCTCAGTTTCAGAGGGTAGATATTTCAGGGTTGCTTTTTCCCCAGGTCTCCACGCCTTTGAGTTTTGTTTTTGCTTAACGATTGCCACCTGGGCTAGCCTCTCTTGCCCATCTTCCTCAGTTTCAGAGGGTGGATTTCTCCGTGTTGCTTTTTCCCCAGGTCTCCACGCCCTTGTGTGTTTCTTTTGCTTAAAGATTGCCACCTGAGCTAGCCTCTGTTGCCCATCTTCGTCCGTTTCAGAGGGTGGATTTCTCAGTGTTGCCTTTTCGCCAGCTCCCCACGCCCTTGTGTGTTTCTTTTGCTTAAAGATTGTCACCTGAGCTAGGCACTGTTGCCCTGCTTCCTCAGTTTCAGAGGGTACCTTTTTCTGGGTTGCTTTTTGACCGGGTCTCCTCGCCATTGTATTTTTCTATTTTCTTTTTTTTGCTTAAAGATTGCCACCTGAGCTAGCCTCTGTTGCCCATCTTCGTCCGTTTCAGAGGGTGGATTTCTCAGTGTTGCCTTTTCGCCAGCTCCCCACGCCCTTGTGTGTTTCTTTTGCTTAAAGATTGTCACCTGAGCTAGGCACTGTTGCCCTGCTTCCTCAGTTTCAGAGGGTACCTTTTTCAGGGTTGCTTTTTGACCGGGTCTCCTCGCCATTGTATTTTTCTATTTTCTTTTTTTTGCTTAAAGATTGCCACCTGTGCTAGCCTCTGTTGCCCATCTTCTTCGGTTTCAGAGGGTAGATTTCTCAGTGTTTCTTTTTCGCCAGCTCTCCACGCCCTTGCGTCTTTTTTTTTTCTGCTTAAAGGTTGCAACCTGAGCTAGCTTCTTTTGCCCATGTTCGTCAGTTTCAGAGGGTGGATTTCTCCGTGTTGCTTTTTCCCCAGGTCTCCACGCCCTTGTGTGTTTCTTTTGCTTAACGATTGCCACCTGAGGTAGCCTCTGTTGCCCATCCTCGTCAGTTTCAGAAGGTAGATTTCTCAGTGCTGCTTTTCCCCCAGGTCTCCACGCCCTTGTGTGTTTCTTTTGCTTAAAGTTTGCCACCTGAAGCCAGCCTCTCTTGCCCATCTTCCTCAGTTTCAGAGGGTAGATATTTCAGGGTTGCTTTTTCCCCAGGTCTCCACGCCTTTGGGTTTTGTTTTTGCTTAACGTATGCCACCTGAGGTAACCTCTGTTGCCCATCATCCTCAGTTTCAGAGGGTGGATTTCTCCGTGTTGCTTTTTCCACAGATCTCCACGCCCTTGTGTGTTTCTTTTGCTTGACGATTGCCACCTGAGGTAGCCTCTGTTGCTCATCCTCGTCAGTTTCTGAGGGTAGATTTCTCAGTGCTGCTTTTTCCCCAGGTCTCCACGCCCTTGTCTGTTTCTTTTGTTTAAAGTTTGCAACCTGAAGCCAGCCTCTCTTGCCCATCTTCCTCAGTTTCAGAGGGTAGATATTTCAGGGTTGCTTTTTCCCCAGGTCTCCACGCCTTTGGGTTTTGTTTTTGCTTAACGATTGCCACCTGAGGTAGCCTCTGTTGCCCATCTTCCTCAGTTTCAGAGGGTGGATTTCTACCTGTTGCTTTTTCCCCATGTCTCCACGCCCTTGTGTGTTGCTTTTGCTTAAACTTTGCCACCTGAAGCCAGACTCTCTTGCCCATCTTCCTCAGTTTCAGAGGGTAGATATTTCAGGGTTGCTTTTTCCCCAGGTCTCCACGCTTTTGGGTTTTGTTTTTGCTTAACGATTGCCACCTGAGGTAGCCTCTGTTGCCCATCTTCCTCAGTTTCAGAGGGTGGATTTCTCAGTGTTGCTTTTTACCCAGGTCTCCACGCCCTTGTGTGTTTCTTTTGCTTAAAGATTGCCACCTGAGCTAGCCTCTGTTGCCCATCTTCCTCTGTTTCAGAGGGTGGATTTCTCAGTGTTGCCTTTTCGCCAGCTCCCCACGCCCTTGTGTGTTTCTTTTGCTTAAAGATTGTCACCTGAGCTAGGCACTGTTGCCCTGCTTCCTCAGTTTCAGAGGCTACCTTTTTCAGGGTTGCTTTTTGACAGGGTCTCCTCGCCATTGTATTTTTCTATTTCACTTTTTTTGCATAAAGATTGCCACCTGAGCTAGCCTCTGTTGCCCATCTTCTTCGGTTTCAGAGGGTAGATTTCTCAGTGTTTCATGTTCGCCAGCTCTCCACGCCCTTGCGTCTTTTTTTTTTTCTGCTTAAAGGTTGCAACCTGAGCTAGCTTCTTTTGCCCATGTTCGTCAGTTTCAGAGGGTGGATTTCTCCGTGTTGCTTTTTCCCCAGGTCTCCACGCCTTTGGGTTTTGTTTCTGCTTAACGATTGCCACCTGAGGTAGCCTCTGTTGCCCTTGTTCCTCAGTTTCAGAGGGTGGATTTCTCCGTGTTGCTTTTTCCCCAGGTCTCCACGCCCTTGTGTGTTTCTTTTGCTTAACGATTGCCACCTGAGGTAGCCTCTGTTGCCCATCCTCATCAGTTTCAGAGGGTGGATTTCTCCCTGTTGCTTTTTCCCCAGTTCTCCACGCCCTTGTGTGTTCCTTTTGCTTAAACTTTGCCACCTGAAGCCAGCCTCTCTTGCCCATCTTCCTCAGTTTCAGAGGGTAGATATTTCAGGGTTGCTTTTTCCCCAGGTCTCCACGCCTTTGGGTTTTGTTTTGGCTTAACGATTGCCACCTGGGGTAGCCTCTCTTGCCCATCTTCCTCAGTTTCAGAGGGTGGATTTCTCCGTGTTGCTTTTTCCCCAGGTCTCCACGCCCTTGTGTGTGTCTTTTGCTTAACGATTGCCACCTGACCTAGCCTCTGTTGCCCATCCTCGTCAGTTTCAGAGGGTAGATTTCTCAGTGCTGCTTTTTCCCCAGGTCTCCACGCCCTCGTGTGTTTCTTTTGCTTAAAGTTTGTCACCTGAAGCCAGCCTCTCTTGCCCATCTTCCTCAGTTTCAGAGGGTAGATATTTCAGCGTTGCTTTTTCCCCAGGTCTTCACACCTTAGTGTTTTGTTTATGCTTAACGATTGCCACCTGGGCTAGCCTCTGTTTCCCATCTTCCTCAGTTTCCGAGGGTGGATTTCTCCCTGTTGCTTTTTCCCCAGGTCTCCACACCCTTGTGTGTTTCTTTTGCTTAACGATTGCCACCTGAGGTAGCCTCTGTTGCCCATCCTCGTCAGTTTCTGAGGGTAGATTTCTCAGTGCTGCTTTTTCCCCAGGTCTCCACGCCCTTGTGTGTTTGTTTTGCTTAAAGTTTGCCACCTGAGCCAGCCTCTCTTGCCCATCTTCCACAGTTTCAGACGGTAGATATTTCAGGGTTGCTTTTTCCCCAGGTCTCCACGCCTTTGGGTTTTGTTTTTGCTTAAGGATTGCCACCTGAGGTAGCCTCTGTTGCCCATCTTCCTCTGTTTCAGAGGGTGGATTTCTCCGTGTTGCTTTTTCCACAGGTCTCCACGCCCTTGTGTGTTTCTTTTGCTTAACGATTGCCACCTGACCTAGCCTCTGTTGCCCATGTTCGTCAGTTTCAGAGGGTGGATTTCTCCGTGTTGCTTTTTCCCCAGGTCTCCACGCCCTTGTGTGTTTCTTTTGCTTAACGTTTGCCACCTGAAGCCAGCCTCTCTTGCCCATCTTCCTCAGTTTCAGAGGGTAGATATTTCAGGGTTGCTGTTTCCCCAGGTCTCCACGCCCTTGTGTGTTTCTTTTGCTTAACGATTGCCATCTGAAGCCAGCCTCTCTTGCCCATCTTCCTCAGTTTCAGAGGGTGGATTTCTCCGTGTTGCTTTTTCCCCAGGTCTCCACGCCCTTGTGTGTTTCTTTTGCTTAAAGATTGCCACCTGAGCTAGCCTCTGTTGCCCATCTTCGTCCGTTTCAGAGGGTGGATTTCTCAGTGTTGCCTTTTCGCCAGCTCCCCACGCCCTTGTGTGTTTCTTTTGCTTAAAGATTGTCACCTGAGCTAGGCACTGTTGCCCTGCTTCCTCAGTTTCAGAGGGTACCTTTTTCAGGGTAGCTTTTTGACCGGGTCTTCTCGCCATTGTATTTTTCTATTTCACTTTTTTTGCATAAAGATTGCCACCTGAGCTAGCCTCTGTTGCCCATCTTCTTCGGTTTCAGAGGGTAGATTTCTCAGTGTTTCTTTTTCGCCAGCTCTCCACGCCCTTGCGTCTTTTTTTTTTCTGCTTAAAGGTTGCAACCTGAGCTAGCTTCTTTTGCCCATGTTCGTCAGTTTCAGAGGGTGGATTTCTCCGTGTTGCTTTTTCCCCAGGTCTCCACGCCCTTGTGTGTTTCTTTTGCTTAACGATTGCCACCTGAGGTAGCCTCTGTTGCCCATCCTCGTCAGTTTCAGAGGGTAGATATATCAGGGTTGCTTTTTCCCCAGGTCTCCACGCCCTTGTGTGTTTCTTTTGCTTAAAGTTTGCCACCTGAAGCCAGCCTCTCTTGCCCATCTTCCTCAGTTTCAGAGGGTAGATATTTCAGGGTTGCTTTTTCCCCTGGTCTCCACGCCTTTGTGTTTTGTTTTTGCTTAACGTATGCCACCTGAGGTAACCTCTGTTGCCCATCATCCTCAGTTTCAGAGGGTGGATTTCTCCGTGTTGCTTTTTCCACAGATCTCCACGCCCTTGTGTGTTTCTTTTGCTTCACGATTGCCACCTGTGGTAGCCTCTGTTGCTCATCCTCGTCAGTTTCTGAGGGTAGATTTCTCAGTGCTGCTTTTTCCCCAGGTCTCCACGCCCTTGTCTGTTTCTTTTGTTTAAAGTTTGCAACCTGAAGCCAGCCTCTCTTGCCCATCTTCCTCAGTTTCAGAGGGTAGATATTTCAGGGTTGCTTTTTCCCCAGGTCTCCACGCCTTTGGGTTTTGTTTTTGCTTAACGATTGCCACCTGAGGTAGCCTCTGTTGCCCATCTTCCTCAGTTTCAGAGGGTGGATTTCTACCTGTTGCTTTTTCCCCACGTCTCCACGCCCTTGTGTGTTGCTTTTGCTTAAACTTTGCCACCTGAAGCCAGACTCTCTTGCCCATCTTCCTCAGTTTCAGAGGGTAGATATTTCAGGGTTGCTTTTTCCCCAGGTCTCCACGCCTTTGAGTTTTGTTTTTGCTTAACGATTGCCACCTGGGCTAGCCTCTCTTGCCCATCTTCCGCAGTTTCAGAGGGTGGATTTCTCCGTGTTGCTTTTTCCCCAGGTCTCCACGCCCTTGTGTGTTTCTTTTGCTTAAAGATTGCCACCTGAGCTAGCCTCTGTTGCCCATCTTCGTCCTTTTCAGAGGGTGGATTTCTCAGTGTTGCCTTTTCGCCAGCTCCCCACGCCCTTGTGTGTTTCTTTTGCTTAAAGATTGTCACCTGAGCTAGGCACTGTTGCCCTGCTTCCTCAGTTTCAGAGGGTACCTTTTTCAGGGTTGCTTTTTGACCGGGTCTCCTCGCCATTGTATTTTTCTATTTTCTTTTTTTTGCTTAAAGATTGCCACCTGAGCTAGCCTCTGTTGCCCATCTTCTTCGGTTTCAGAGGGTAGATTTCTCAGTGTTTCTTTTTCGCCAGCTCTCCACGCCCTTGCGTCTTTTTTTTTTTCTGCTTAAAGGTTGCAACCTGAGCTAGCTTCTTTTGCCCATGTTCGTCAGTTTCAGAGGGTGGATTTCTCCGTGTTGCTTTTTCCCCAGGTCTCCACGCCCTTGTGTGTTTCTTTTGCTTAACGATTGCCACCTGAGGTAGCCTCTGTTGCCCATCCTCGTCAGTTTCAGAAGGTAGATTTCTCAGTGCTGCTTTTCCCCCAGGTCTCCACGCCCCTGTGTGTTTCTTTAGCTTAAACTTTGCCACCTGAAGCCAGCCTCTCTTGCCCATCTTCCTCAGTTTCAGAGGGTAGATATTTCAGGGTTGCTTTTTCCCCAGGTCTCCACGCCTTTGGGTTTTGTTTTTGCTTAACGTATGCCACCTGAGGTAACCTCTGTTGCCCATCATCCTCAGTTTCAGAGGGTGGATTTCTCCGTGTTGGTTTTTCCACAGATCTCCACGCCCTTGTGTGTTTCTTTTGCTTGACGATTGCCACCTGAGGTAGCCTCGGTTGCTCATCCTCGTCAGTTTCAGAGGGTAGATTTCTCAGTGCTGCTTTTTCCCCAGGTCTCCACTCCCTTGTCTGTTTCTTTTGTTTAAAGTTTGCAACCTGAAGCCAGCCTCTCTTGCCCATCTTCCTCAGTTTCAGAGGGTAGATATTTCAGGGTTGCTTTTTCCCCAGGTCTCCAAGCCTTTGGGTTTTGCTTTTGCTTAACGATTGCCACCTGAGGTAGCCTCTGTTGCCCATCTTCCTCAGTTTCAGAGGGTGGATTTCTCCCTGTTGCTTTTTCCCCACGTCTCCACGCCCTTGTGTGTTGCTTTTGCTTAAACTTTGCCACCTGAAGCCAGCCTCTCTTGCCCATCTTCCTCAGTTTCAGAGGGTAGATATTTCAGGGTTGCTTTTTCCCCAGGTCTGCACGCCTTTGGGTTTTGTTTTTGCTTAACGATTGCCACCTGAGGTAGCCTCTGTTGCCCATCTTCCTCAGTTTCAGAGGGTGGATTTCTCAGTGTTGCTTTTTACCCAGGTCTCCACGCCCTTGTGTGTTTCTTTTGCTTAAAGATTGCCACCTGAGCTAGCCTCTGTTGCCCATCTTCGTCCGTTTCAGAGGGTAGATTTCTCAGTGTTGCCTTTTCGCCAGCTCCCCACGCCCTTGTGTGTTTCTTTTGCTTAAAGATTGTCACCTGAGCTAGGCACTGTTGCCCTGCTTCCTCAGTTTCAGAGGGTACCTTTTTCATGGTAGCTTTTTGACCGGGTCTCCTCGCCATTGTATTTTTCTATTTCACTTTTTTTGCATAAAGATTGCCACCTGAGCTAGCCTCTGTTGCCCATCTTCTTCAGTTTCAGAGGGTAGATTTCTCAGTGTTTCATGTTCGCCAGCTCTCCACGCCCTTGCGTCTTTTTTTTTTTCTGCTTAAAGGTTGCAACCTGAGCTAGCTTCCTTTGCCCATGTTCGTCAGTTTCAGAGGGTGGATTTCTCCGTGTTGCTTTTTCCCCAGGTCTCCACGCCTTTGGGTTTTGTTTCTGCTTAACGATTGCCAGCTGAGGTAGCCTCTGTTGCCCTTGTTCCTCAGTTTCAGAGGGTGGATTTCTCCGTGTTGCTTTTTCCCCAGGTCTCCACGCCCTTGTGTGTTTCTTTTGCTTAAAGATTGCCACCTGAGCTAGCCTCTGTTGCCCATCTTCGTCCGTTTCAGAGGGTGGATTTCTCAGTGTTGCCTTTCGCCAGCTCCCCACGCCCTTGTGTGTTTCTTTTGCTTAAAGATTGTCACCTGAGCTAGGCACTGTTGCCCTGCTTCCTCAGTTTCAGAGGGTACCTTTTTCAGGGTTGCTTTTTGACCGGGTCTCCTCGCCATTGTATTTTTCTATTTTCTTTTTTTTGCTTAAAGATTGCCACCTGAGCTAGCCTCTGTTGCCCATCTTCTTCGGTTTCAGAGGGTAGATTTCTCAGTGTTTCTTTTTCGCCAGCTCTCCACGCCCTTGCGTCTTTTTTTTTTTCTGCTTAAAGGTTGCAACCTGAGCTAGCTTCTTTTGCCCATGTTCGTCAGTTTCAGAGGGTGGATTTCTCCGTGTTGCTTTTTCCCCAGGTCTCCACGCCCTTGTGTGTTTCTTTTGCTTAAGGATTGCCACCTGAGGTAGCCTCTGTTGCCCATCCTCGTCAGTTTCAGAAGGTAGATTTCTCAGTGCTGCTTTTCCCCCAGGTCTCCACGCCCCTGTGTGTTTCTTTTGCTTAAAGTTTGCCACCTGAAGCCAGCCTCTCTTGCCCATCTTCCTCAGTTTCAGAGGGTAGATATTTCAGGGTTGCTTTTTCCCCAGGTCTCCACGCCTTTGGGTTTTGTTTTTGCTTAACGTATGCCACCTGAGGTAACCTCTGTTGCCCATCATCCTCAGTTTCAGAGGGTGGATTTCTCCGTGTTGCTTTTTCCACAGATCTCCACGCCCTTGTGTGTTTCTTTTGCTTGACGATTGCCACCTGAGGTAGCCTCGGTTGCTCATCCTCGTCAGTTTCAGAGGGTAGATTTCTCAGTGCTGCTTTTTCCCCAGGTCTCCACGCCCTTGTCTGTTTCTTTTGTTTAAAGTTTGCAACCTGAAGCCAGCCTCTCTTGCCCATCTTCCTCAGTTTCAGAGGGTAGATATTTCAGGGTTGCTTTTTCCCCAGGTCTCCAAGCCTTTGGGTTTTGCTTTTGCTTAACGATTGCCACCTGAGGTAGCCTCTGTTGCCCATCTTCCTCAGTTTCAGAGGGTGGATTTCTCCCTGTTGCTTTTTCCCCACGTCTCCACGCCCTTGTGTGTTGCTTTTGCTTAAACTTTGCCACCTGAAGCCAGACTCTCTTGCCCATCTTCCTCAGTTTCAGAGGGTAGATATTTCAGGGTTGCTTTTTCCCCGGTCTCCACGCCTTTGGGTTTTGTTTTTGCTTAACGATTGCCACCTGAGGTAGCCTCTGTTGCCCATCTTCCTCAGTTTCAGAGGGTGGATTTCTCAGTGTTGCTTTTTACCCAGGTCTCCACGCCCTTGTGTGTTTCTTTTGCTTAAAGATTGCCACCTGAGCTAGCCTCTGTTGCCCATCTTCGTCCGTTTCAGAGGGTAGATTTCTCAGTGTTGCCTTTTCGCCAGCTCCCCACGCCCTTGTGTGTTTCTTTTGCTTAAAGATTGTCACCTGAGCTAGGCACTGTTGCCCTGCTTCCTCAGTTTCAGAGGGTACCTTTTTCAGGGTAGCTTTTGGACCGGGTCTCCTCGCCATTGTATTTTTCTATTTCACTTTTTTTGCATAAAGATTGCCACCTGAGCTAGCCTCTGTTGCCCATCTTCTTCGCTTTCAGAGGGTAGATTTCTCAGTGTTTCATGTTCGCCAGCTCTCCACGCCCTTGCCTCTTTTTTTTTTTCTGCTTAAAGGTTGCAACCTGAGCTAGCTTCTTTTGCCCATGTTCGTCAGTTTCAGAGGGTGGATTTCTCCGTGTTGCTTTTTCCCCAGGTCTCCACGCCTTTGGGTTTTGTTTCTGCTTAACGATTGCCAGCTGACGTAGCCTCTGTTGCCCTTGTTCCTCAGTTTCAGAGGGTGGATTTCTCCGTGTTGCTTTTTCCCCAGGTCTCCACGCCCTTGTGTTTTTCTTTTGCTTAACGATTGCCACCTGAGGTAGCCTCTGTTGCCCATCCTCGTCAGTTTCAGAGGGTGGATTTCTCCCTGTTGCTTTTTCCCCAGTTCTCCACGCCCTTGTGTGTTCCTTTTGCTTAAACTTTGCCACCTGAAGCCAGCCTCTCTTGCCCATCTTCCTCAGTTTCAGAGGGTAGATATTTCAGGGTTGCTTTTTCCCCAGGTCTCCACGCCTTTGGGTTTTGTTTTGGCTTAACGATTGCCACCTGGGCTAGCCTCTCTTGCCCATCTTCCTCAGTTTCAGAGGGTGGATTTCTCCGTGTTGCTTTTTCCCCAGGTCTCCACGCCCTTGTGTGTTTCTTTTGCTTAACGATTGCCACCTGAGGTAGCCTCTGTTGCCCATCCTCGTCAGTTTCAGAGGGTAGATTTCTCAGTGCTGCTTTTTCCTCAGGTATCCACGCCCTCGTGTGGTTCTTTTGCTTAAAGTTTGTCACCTGAAGCCAGCCTCTCTTGCCCATCTTCCTCAGTTTCAGAGGGTAGATATTTCAGCGTTGCTTTTTCCCCAGGTCTTCACACCTTAGTGTTTTGTTTATGCTTAACGATTGCCACCTGGGCTAGCCTCTGTTTCCCATCTTCCTCAGTTTCCGAGGGTGGATTTCTCCTTGTTGCTTTTTCCCCAGGTCTCCACACCCTTGTGTGTTTCTTTTGCTTAACGATTGCCACCTGAGGTAGCCTCTGTTGCCCATCCTCGTCAGTTTCAGAGGGTAGATTTCTCAGTGCTGCTTTTTCCCCAGGTCTCCACCCCCTTGTGTGTTTGTTTTGCTTAAAGTTTGCCACCTGAGCCAGCCTCTCTGGCCCATCTTCCACAGTTTCAGACGGTAGATATTTCAGGGTTGCTTTTTCCGCAGGTCTC
Organism: Equus asinus; assembly: GCF_041296235.1. Lineage (NCBI taxonomy): Eukaryota > Metazoa > Chordata > Mammalia > Perissodactyla > Equidae > Equus > Equus asinus. The sequence continues at coordinate 329,468 of NW_027225534.1, forward strand.
CACGCCTTTGGGTTTTGTTTTTGCTTAAGGATTGCCACCTGAGGTAGCCTCTGTTGCCCATCTTCCTCTGTTTCAGAGGGTGGATTTCTCCGTGTTGCTTTTTCCACAGGTCTCCACGCCCTTGTGTGTTCCTTTTGCTTAACGATTGCCACCTGACCTAGCCTCTGTTGCCCATCCTCGTCAGTTTCAGAGGGTAGATTTCTCCGTGTTGCTTTTTCCCCAGGTCTCCACGCCCTTGTGTGTTTCTTTTGCTTAACGTTTGCCACCTGAAGCCAGCCTCTCTTGCCCATCTTCCTCAGTTTCAGAGGGTAGATATTTCAGGGTTGCTGTTTCCCCAGGTCTCCACGCCCTTGTGTGTTTCTTTTGCTTAACGGTTGCCATCTGAAGCCAGCCTCTCTTGCCCATCTTCCTCAGTTTCAGAGGGTGGATTTCTCCGTGTTGCTTTTTCCCCAGGTCTCCACGCCCTTGTGTGTTTCTTTTGCTTAACGATTGCCACCTGAAGCCAGCCTCTCTTGCCCATCTTCCTCAGTTTCAGAGGGTAGATATTTCAGGGTTGCTTTATCGCCAGGTCTCCACGCCTTTGGGTTTTGTTTCTGCTTAACGATTGCCACCTGAGGTAGCCTCTGTTGCCCTTGTTCCTCAGTTTCAGAGGGTGGATTTCTCCGTGTTGCTTTTGCCCCAGGTCTCCACGCCCTTGTGTGTTTCTTTTGCTTCACGATTGCCACCTGAGGTAGCCTCTGTTGCCCATCCTCGTCAGTTTCAGAGGGTGGATTTCTCCCTGTTGCTTTTTCCCCAGGTCTCCACGCCCTTGTGTGTTCCTTTTGCTTAAACTTTGCCACCTGAAGCCAGACTCTCTTGCCCATCTTCCTCAGTTTCAGAGGGTAGATATTTCAGGGTTGCTTTTTCCCCATTTCTCCACGCCTTTGGTTTTTGTTTTTGCTTAACGATTGCCACCTGGGCTAGCCTCTCTTGCCCATCTTCCTCAGTTTCAGAGGGTGGATTTCTCCGTGTTGCTTTTTCCCCAGGTCTCCACGCCCTTGTGTGTTTCTTTTGCTTAACGATTGCCACCTGAGGTAGCCTCTGTTGCCCATCCTCGTCAGTTTCAGAGGGTAGATTTCTCAGTGCTGCTTTTTCCCCAGGTATCCACGCCCTCGTGTGTTTCTTTTGCTTAAAGTTTGTCACCTGAAGCCAGCCTCTCTTGCCCATCTTCCTCAGTTTCAGAGGGTAGATATTTCAGCGTTGCTTTTTCCCCAGGTCTTCACAACTTAGTGTTTTGTTTATGCTTAACGATTGCCACCTGGGCTAGCCTCTGTTTCCCATCTTCCTCAGTTTCCGAGGGTGGATTTCTCCCTGTTGCTTTTTCCCCAGGTCTCCACACCCTTGTGTGTTTCTTTTGCTTAACGATTGCCACCTGAGGTAGCCTCTGTTGCCCATCCTCGTCAGTTTCAGAGGGTAGATTTCTCAGTGCTGCTTTTTCCCCAGGTCTCCACGACCTTGTGTGTTTGTTTGCTTAAAGTTTGCCACCTGAGCCAGCCTCTCTTGCCCATCTTCCACAGTTTCAGACGGTAGATATTTCAGGGTTGCTTTTTCCCCAGGTCTCCACGCCTTTGGGTTTTGTTTTTGCTTAAGGATTGCCACCTGAGGTAGCCTCTGTTGCCCATCTTCCTCTGTTTCAGAGGGTGGATTTCTCCGTGTTGCTTTTTCCACAGGTCTCCACGCCCTTGTGTGTTTCTTTTGCTTAACGATTGCCACCTGACCTAGCCTCTGTTGCCCATCCTCGTCAGTTTAAGAGGGTAGATTTCTCCGTGTTGCTTTTTCCCCAAGTCTCCACGCCCTTGTGTGTTTCTTTTGCTTAATGTTTGCCACCTGAAGCCAGCCTCTCTTGCCCATCTTCCTCAGTTTCAGAGGGTAGATACTTCAGGGTTGCTGTTTCCCCAGGTCTCCACGCCCTTGTGTGTTTCTTTTGCTTAACGATTGCCATCTGAAGCCAGCCTCTCTTGCCCATCTTCCTCAGTTTCAGAGGGTGGATTTCTCCGTGTTGCTTTTTCCCCAGGTCTCCACGCCCTTGTGTGTTTCTTTTGCTTAAAGATTGCCACCTGAGGTAGCCTCTGTTGCCCATCCTCGTCAGTTTCAGAGGGTAGATATATCAGGGTTGCTTTTTCCCCAGGTCTCCACGCCCTTGTGTGTTTCTTTTGCTTAAAGTTTGCCACCTGAAGCCAGCCTCTCTTGCCCATCTTCCTCAGTTTCAGAGGGTAGATATTTCAGGGTTGCTTTTTCGCCAGGTCTCCACGCCTTTGGGTTTTGTTTCTGCTTAACGATTGCCACCTGAGGTAGCCTCTGTTGCCCTTGTTCCTCAGTTTCAGAGGGTGGATTTCTCCGTGTTGCTTTTTCCCCAGGTCTCCACGCCCTTGTGTGTTTCTTTTGCTTAACGATTGCCACCTGAGGTAGCCTCTGTTGCCCATCCTCGTCAGTTTCAGAGGGTAGATTTCTCAGTGCTGCTTTTTCCCCAGGTATCCACGGCCTCGTGTGTTTCTTTTGCTTAAAGTTTGTCACCTGAAGCCAGCCTCTCTTGCCCATCTTCCTCAGTTTCAGAGGGTAGATATTTCAGCGTTGCTTTTTCCCCAGGTCTTCACACCTTAGTGTTTTGTTTATGCTTAACGATTGCCACCTGGGCTAGCCTCTGTTTCCCATCTTCCTCAGTTTCCGAGGGTGGATTTCTCCCTGTTGCTTTTTCCCCAGGTCTCCACACCCTTGTGTGTTTCTTTTGCTTAACGATTGCCACCTGAGGTAGCCTCTGTTGCCCATCCTCGTCAGTTTCAGAGGGTAGATTTCTCAGTGCTGCTTTTTCCCCAGGTCTCCACGCCCTTGTGTGTTTGTTTTGCTTAAAGTTTGCCACCTGAGCCAGCCTCTCTGGCCCATCTTCCACAGTTTCAGACGGTAGATATTTCAGGGTTGCTTTTTCCCCAGGTCTCCACGCCTTTGGGTTTTGTTTTTGCTTAAGGATTGCCACCTGAGGTAGCCTCTGTTGCCCATCTTCCTCTGTTTCAGAGGGTGGATTTCTCCGTGTTGCTTTTTCCACAGGTCTCCACGCCCTTGTGTGTTTCTTTTGCTTAACGATTGCCATCTGAAGCCAGCCTCTCTTGCCCATCTTCCTCAGTTTCAGACGGTGGATTTCTCCGTGTTGCTTTTTACCCAGGTCTCCACGCCCTTGTGTGTTTCTTTTGCTTAAAGATTGCCACCTGAGCTAGCCTCTGTTGCCCATCTTCGTCCGTTTCAGAGGGTGGATTTCTCAGTGTTGCCTTTTCGCAAGCTCCCCACGCCCTTGTGTGTTTCTTTTGCTTAAAGATTGTCACCTGAGCTAGGCACTGTTGCCCTACTTCCTCAGTTTCAGAGGGTACCTTTTTCAGGGTAGCTTTTTGACCGGGTCTCCTCGCCATTGTATTTTTCTATTTCACTTTTTTTGCATAAAGATTGCCACCTGAGCTAGCCTCTGTTGCCCATCTTCTTCGGTTTCAGAGGGTAGATTTCTCAGTGTTTCTTTTTCGCCAGCTCTCCACGCACTTGCGTCTTTTTTTTTTCTGCTTAAAGGTTGCAACCTCAGCTAGCTTCTTTTGCCCATGTTCGTCAGTTTCAGAGGGTGGATTTCTCCGTGTTGCTTTTTCCCCAGGTCTCCACGCCCTTGTGTGTTTCTTTTGCTTAACGATTGCCACCTGAGGTAGCCTCTGTTGCCCATCCTCGTCAGTTTCAGAGGGTAGATATATCAGGGTTGCTTTTTCCCCAGGTCTCCACGCCCTTGTGTGTTTCTTTTGCTTAAAGTTTGCCACCTGAAGCCAGCCTCTCTTGCCCATCTTCCTCAGTTTCAGAGGGTAGATATTTCAGGGTTGCTTTTTCCCCAGGTCTCCACGCCTTTGGGTTTTGTTTCTGCTTAACGATTGCCACCTGAGGTTCCCTCTGTTGCCCTTGTTCCTCAGTTTCAGAGGGTGGATTTCTCCGTGTTGCTTTTTCCCCAGGTCTCCACGCCCTTGTGTGTTTCTTTTGCTTAACGATTGCCACCTGAGGTAGCCTCTGTTGCCCATCCTCATCAGTTTCAGAGGGTGGATTACTCCCTGTTGCTTTTTCCCCAGGTCTCCACGCCCTTGTGTGTTCCTTTTGCTTAAACTTTGCCACCTGAAGCCAGACTCTCTTGCCCATCTTCCTCAGTTTCAGAGGGTAGATATTTCAGGGTTGCTTTTTCCCCAGGTCTCCACGCCTTTGGTTTTTGTTTTTGCTTAACGATTGCCACCTGGGCTAGCCTCTCTTGCCCATCTTCCTCAGTTTCAGAGGGTGGATTTCTCCGTGTTGCTTTTTCCACAGGTCTCCACGCCCTTGTGTGTTTCTTTTGCTTAACGATTGCCACCTGAGGTAGCCTCTGTTGCCCATCCTCGTCAGTTTCAGAGGGTAGATTTCTCAGTGCTGCTTTTTCCCCAGGTCTCCACGCCCTCGTGTGTTTCTTTTGCTTAAAGTTTGTCACCTGAAGCCAGCCTCTCTTGCCCATCTTCCTCAGTTTCAGAGGGTAGATATTTCAGCGTTGCTTTTTCCCCAGGTCTTCACACCTTAGTGTTTTGTTTTTGCTTAACGATTGCCACCTGGGCTAGCCTCTGTTTCCCATCTTCCTCAGTTTCCGAGGGTGGATTTCTCCCTGTTGCTTTTTCCCCAGGTCTCCACGCCTTTGGGTTTTGTTTTTGCTTAACGATTGACACCTGAGCTAGCCTCTCTTGCCCATCTTCCTGAGTTTCAGAGGGTCGATATCTCCGTGTTGCTGTTTCCCCAGGTCTCCACGCCCTTGTGTGTTTCTTTTGCTTAACGTTTGCCACCTGAAGCCAGCCTCTCTTGCCCATCTTCCTCAGTTTCAGAGGGTAGATATTTCAGGGTTACTGTTTCCCCAGGTCTCCACGCCCTTGTGTGTTTCTTTTGCTTAACGATTGCCATCTGAAGCCAGCCTCTCTTGCCCATCTTCCTCAGTTTCAGAGGGTGGATTTCTCCGTGTTGCTTTTTCCCCAGGTCTCCACGCCCTTGTGTGTTTCTTTTGCTTAAAGATTGCCACCTGAGCTAGCCTCTGTTGCCCATCTTCGTCCGTTTCAGAGGGTGGATTTCTCAGTGTTGCCTTTCGCCAGCTCCCCACGCCCTTGTGTGTTTCTTTTGCTTAAAGATTGTCACCTGAGCTAGGCACTGTTGCCCTGCTTCCTCAGTTTCAGAGGGTACCTTTTTCAGGGTTGCTTTTTGACCGGGTCTCCTCGCCATTGTATTTTTCTATTTTCTTTTTTTTGCTTAAAGATTGCCACCTGAGCTAGCCTCTGTTGCCCATCTTCTTCGGTTTCAGAGGGTAGATTTCTCAGTGTTTCTTTTTCGCCAGCTCTCCACGCCCTTGCGTCTTTTTTTTTTTCTGCTTAAAGGTTGCAACCTGAGCTAGCTTCTTTTGCCCATGTTCGTCAGTTTCAGAGGGTGGATTTCTCCGTGTTGCTTTTTCCCCAGGTCTCCACGCCCTTGTGTGTTTCTTTTGCTTAAGGATTGCCACCTGAGGTAGCCTCTGTTGCCCATCCTCGTCAGTTTCAGAAGGTAGATTTCTCAGTGCTGCTTTTCCCCCAGGTCTCCACGCCCCTGTGTGTTTCTTTTGCTTAAAGTTTGCCACCTGAAGCCAGCCTCTCTTGCCCATCTTCCTCAGTTTCAGAGGGTAGATATTTCAGGGTTGCTTTTTCCCCAGGTCTCCACGCCTTTGGGTTTTGTTTTTGCTTAACGATTGCCACCTGGGCTAGCCTCTCTTGCCCATCTTCCTCAGTTTCAGAGGGTGGATTTCTCCGTGTTGCTTTTTCCACAGATCTCCACGCCCTTGTGTGTTTCTTTTGCTTGACGATTGCCACCTGAGGTAGCCTCGGTTGCTCATCCTCGTCAGTTTCAGAGGGTAGATTTCTCAGTGCTGCTTTTTCCCCAGGTCTCCACGCCCTTGTCTGTTTCTTTTGTTTAAAGTTTGCAACCTGAAGCCAGCCTCTCTTGCCCATCTTCCTCAGTTTCAGAGGGTAGATATTTCAGGGTTGCTTTTTCCCCAGGTCTCCAAGCCTTTGGGTTTTGCTTTTGCTTAACGATTGCCACCTGAGGTAGCCTCTGTTGCCCATCTTCCTCAGTTTCAGAGGGTGGATTTCTCCCTGTTGCTTTTTCCCCACGTCTCCACGCCCTTGTGTGTTGCTTTTGCTTAAACTTTGCCACCTGAAGCCAGACTCTCTTGCCCATCTTCCTCAGTTTCAGAGGGTAGATATTTCAGGGTTGCTTTTTCCCCAGGTCTCCACGCCTTTGGGTTTTGTTTTTGCTTAACGATTGCCACCTGAGGTAGCCTCTGTTGCCCATCTTCCTCAGTTTCAGAGGGTGGATTTCTCAGTGTTGCTTTTTACCCAGGTCTCCACGCCCTTGTGTGTTTCTTTTGCTTAAAGATTGCCACCTGAGCTAGCCTCTGTTGCCCATCTTCGTCCGTTTCAGAGGGTAGATTTCTCAGTGTTGCCTTTTCGCCAGCTCCCCACGCCCTTGTGTGTTTCTTTTGCTTAAAGATTGTCACCTGAGCTAGGCACTGTTGCCCTGCTTCCTCAGTTTCAGAGGGTACCTTTTTCAGGGTAGCTTTTGGACCGGGTCTCCTCGCCATTGTATTTTTCTATTTCACTTTTTTTGCATAAAGATTGCCACCTGAGCTAGCCTCTGTTGCCCATCTTCTTCGGTTTCAGAGGGTAGATTTCTCAGTGTTTCATGTTCGCCAGCTCTCCACGCCCTTGCCTCTTTTTTTTTTTCTGCTTAAAGGTTGCAACCTGAGCTAGCTTCTTTTGCCCATGTTCGTCAGTTTCAGAGGGTGGATTTCTCCGTGTTGCTTTTTCCCCAGGTCTCCACGCCTTTGGGTTTTGTTTCTGCTTAACGATTGCCAGCTGAGGTAGCCTCTGTTGCCCTTGTTCCTCAGTTTCAGAGGGTGGATTTCTCCGTGTTGCTTTTTCCCCAGGTCTCCACGCCCTTGTGTTTTTCTTTTGCTTAACGATTGCCACCTGAGGTAGCCTCTGTTGCCCATCCTCGTCAGTTTCAGAGGGTGGATTTCTCCCTGTTGCTTTTTCCCCAGTTCTCCACGCCCTTGTGTGTTCCTTTTGCTTAAACTTTGCCACCTGAAGCCAGCCTCTCTTGCCCATCTTCCTCAGTTTCAGAGGGTAGATATTTCAGGGTTGCTTTTTCCCCAGGTCTCCACGCCTTTGGGTTTTGTTTTGGCTTAACGATTGCCACCTGGGCTAGCCTCTCTTGCCCATCTTCCTCAGTTTCAGAGGGTGGATTTCTCCGTGTTGCTTTTTCCCCAGGTCTCCACGCCCTTGTGTGTTTCTTTTGCTTAACGATTGCCACCTGAGGTAGCCTCTGTTGCCCATCCTCGTCAGTTTCAGAGGGTAGATTTCTCAGTGCTGCTTTTTCCTCAGGTATCCACGCCCTCGTGTGGTTCTTTTGCTTAAAGTTTGTCACCTGAAGCCAGCCTCTCTTGCCCATCTTCCTCAGTTTCAGAGGGTAGATATTTCAGCGTTGCTTTTTCCCCAGGTCTTCACACCTTAGTGTTTTGTTTATGCTTAACGATTGCCACCTGGGCTAGCCTCTGTTTCCCATCTTCCTCAGTTTCCGAGGGTGGATTTCTCCTTGTTGCTTTTTCCCCAGGTCTCCACACCCTTGTGTGTTTCTTTTGCTTAACGATTGCCACCTGAGGTAGCCTCTGTTGCCCATCCTCGTCAGTTTCAGAGGGTAGATTTCTCAGTGCTGCTTTTTCCCCAGGTCTCCACCCCCTTGTGTGTTTGTTTTGCTTAAAGTTTGCCACCTGAGCCAGCCTCTCTGGCCCATCTTCCACAGTTTCAGACGGTAGATATTTCAGGGTTGCTTTTTCCGCAGGTCTCCACGCCTTTGGGTTTTGTTTTTGCTTAAGGATTGCCACCTGAGGTAGCCTCTGTTGCCCATCTTCCTCTGTTTCAGAGGGTGGATTTCTCCGTGTTGCTTTTTCCACAGGTCTCCACGCCCTTGTGTGTTCCTTTTGCTTAACGATTGCCACCTGACCTAGCCTCTGTTGCCCATCCTCGTCAGTTTCAGAGGGTAGATTTCTCCGTGTTGCTTTTTCCCCAGGTCTCCACGCCCTTGTGTGTTTCTTTTGCTTAACGTTTGCCACCTGAAGCCAGCCTCTCTTGCCCATCTTCCTCAGTTTCAGAGGGTAGATATTTCAGGGTTGCTGTTTCCCCAGGTCTCCACGCCCTTGTGTGTTTCTTTTGCTTAACGGTTGCCATCTGAAGCCAGCCTCTCTTGCCCATCTTCCTCAGTTTCAGAGGGTGGATTTCTCCGTGTTGCTTTTTCCCCAGGTCTCCACGCCCTTGTGTGTTTCTTTTGCTTAACGATTGCCACCTGAAGCCAGCCTCTCTTGCCCATCTTCCTCAGTTTCAGAGGGTAGATATTTCAGGGTTGCTTTATCGCCAGGTCTCCACGCCTTTGGGTTTTGTTTCTGCTTAACGATTGCCACCTGAGGTAGCCTCTGTTGCCCTTGTTCCTCAGTTTCAGAGGGTGGATTTCTCCGTGTTGCTTTTGCCCCAGGTCTCCACGCCCTTGTGTGTTTCTTTTGCTTCACGATTGCCACCTGAGGTAGCCTCTGTTGCCCATCCTCGTCAGTTTCAGAGGGTGGATTTCTCCCTGTTGCTTTTTCCCCAGGTCTCCACGCCCTTGTGTGTTCCTTTTGCTTAAACTTTGCCACCTGAAGCCAGACTCTCTTGCCCATCTTCCTCAGTTTCAGAGGGTAGATATTTCAGGGTTGCTTTTTCCCCATTTCTCCACGCCTTTGGTTTTTGTTTTTGCTTAACGATTGCCACCTGGGCTAGCCTCTCTTGCCCATCTTCCTCAGTTTCAGAGGGTGGATTTCTCCGTGTTGCTTTTTCCCCAGGTCTCCACGCCCTTGTGTGTTTCTTTTGCTTAACGATTGCCACCTGAGGTAGCCTCTGTTGCCCATCCTCGTCAATTTCAGAGGGTAGATTTCTCAGTGCTGCTTTTTCCCCAGGTATCCACGCCCTCGTGTGTTTCTTTTGCTTAAAGTTTGTCACCTGAAGCCAGCCTCTCTTGCCCATCTTCCTCAGTTTCAGAGGGTAGATATTTCAGCGTTGCTTTTTCCCCAGGTCTTCACAACTTAGTGTTTTGTTTATGCTTAACGATTGCCACCTGGGCTAGCCTCTGTTTCCCATCTTCCTCAGTTTCCGAGGGTGGATTTCTCCCTGTTGCTTTTTCCCCAGGTCTCCACACCCTTGTGTGTTTCTTTTGCTTAACGATTGCCACCTGAGGTAGCCTCTGTTGCCCATCCTCGTCAGTTTCAGAGGGTAGATTTCTCAGTGCTGCTTTTTCCCCAGGTCTCCACGACCTTGTGTGTTTGTTTGCTTAAAGTTTGCCACCTGAGCCAGCCTCTCTTGCCCATCTTCCACAGTTTCAGACGGTAGATATTTCAGGGTTGCTTTTTCCCCAGGTCTCCACGCCTTTGGGTTTTGTTTTTGCTTAAGGATTGCCACCTGAGGTAGCCTCTGTTGCCCATCTTCCTCTGTTTCAGAGGGTGGATTTCTCCGTGTTGCTTTTTCCACAGGTCTCCACGCCCTTGTGTGTTTCTTTTGCTTAACGATTGCCACCTGACCTAGCCTCTGTTGCCCATCCTCGTCAGTTTAAGAGGGTAGATTTCTCCGTGTTGCTTTTTCCCCAAGTCTCCACGCCCTTGTGTGTTTCTTTTGCTTAATGTTTGCCACCTGAAGCCAGCCTCTCTTGCCCATCTTCCTCAGTTTCAGAGGGTAGATACTTCAGGGTTGCTGTTTCCCCAGGTCTCCACGCCCTTGTGTGTTTCTTTTGCTTAACGATTGCCATCTGAAGCCAGCCTCTCTTGCCCATCTTCCTCAGTTTCAGAGGGTGGATTTCTCCGTGTTGCTTTTTCCCCAGGTCTCCACGCCCTTGTGTGTTTCTTTTGCTTAAAGATTGCCACCTGAGGTAGCCTCTGTTGCCCATCCTCGTCAGTTTCAGAGGGTAGATATATCAGGGTTGCTTTTTCCCCAGGTCTCCACGCCCTTGTGTGTTTCTTTTGCTTAAAGTTTGCCACCTGAAGCCAGCCTCTCTTGCCCATCTTCCTCAGTTTCAGAGGGTAGATATTTCAGGGTTGCTTTTTCGCCAGGTCTCCACGCCTTTGGGTTTTGTTTCTGCTTAACGATTGCCACCTGAGGTAGCCTCTGTTGCCCTTGTTCCTCAGTTTCAGAGGGTGGATTTCTCCGTGTTGCTTTTTCCCCAGGTCTCCACACCCTTGTGTGTTTCTTTTGCTTAACGATTGCCACCTGAGGTAGCCTCTGTTGCCCATCCTCGTCAGTTTCAGAGGGTAGATTTCTCAGTGCTGCTTTTTCCCCAGGTCTCCACGCCCTTGTGTGTTTGTTTTGCTTAAAGTTTGCCACCTGAGCCAGCCTCTCTTGCCCATCTTCCACATTTTCAGACGGTAGATATTTCAGGGTTGCTTTTTCCCCAGGTCTCCACGCCTTTGGGTTTTGTTTTTGCTTAACGATTGCCACCTGGGCTAGCCTCTATTTCCCATCTTCGTCAGTTTCCGAGGGTGGATTTCTCCCTGTTGCTTTTTCCCCAGGTCTCCACGCCTTTGGGTTTTGTTTTTGCTTAACGATTGACACCTGAGCTAGCCTCTCTTGCCCATCTTCCTGAGTTTCAGAGGGTCGATATCTCCGTGTTGCTGTTTCCCCAGGTCTCCACGCCCTTGTGTGTTTCTTTTGCTTAACGTTTGCCACCTGAAGCCAGCCTCTCTTGCCCATCTTCCTCAGTTTCAGAGGGTAGATATTTCAGGGTTACTGTTTCCCCAGGTCTCCACGCCCTTGTGTGTTTCTTTTGCTTAACGATTGCCATCTGAAGCCAGCCTCTCTTGCCCATCTTCCTCAGTTTCAGAGGGTGGATTTCTCCGTGTTGCTTTTTCCCCAGGTCTCCACGCCCTTGTGTGTTTCTTTTGCTTAAAGATTGCCACCTGAGCTAGCCTCTGTTGCCCATCTTCGTCCGTTTCAGAGGGTGGATTTCTCAATGTTGCCTTTTCGCCAGCTACCCACGCCCTTGTGTGTTTCTTTTGCTTAAAGATTGTCACCTGAGCTAGGCACTGTTGCCCTGCTTCCTCAGTTTCAGAGGGTACCTTTTTCAGCGTAGCTTTTTGACCGCATCTCCTCGCCATTGTATTTTTCTATTTCACTTTTTTTGCATAAAGATTGCCACCTGAGGTAGCCTCTGTTGCCCATCTTCTTCGGTTTCAGAGGGTAGATTTCTCAGTGTTTCTTTTTCGCCAGCTCTCCACGCCCTTGCGTCTTTTTTTTTTCTGCTTAAAGGTTGCAACCTTAGCTTGCTTCTTTTGCCCATGTTCGTCAGTTTCAGAGGGTGGATTTCTCCGTGTTGCTTTTTCCCCAGGTCTCCACGCCCTTGTGTGTTTCTTTTGCTTAACGATTGCCACCTGAGGTAGCCTCTGTTGCCCATCCTCGTCAGTTTCAGAGGGTAGATATATCAGGGTTGCTTTTTCCCCAGGTCTCCACGCCCTTGTGTGTTTCTTTTGCTTAAAGTTTGAAACCTGAAGCCAGCCTCTCTTGCCCATCTTCCTCAGTTTCAGAGGGTAGATATTTCAGGGTTGCTTTTTCCCCAGGTCTCCACGCCTTTGGGTTTTGTTTCTGCTTAACGATTGCCACCTGAGGTAGCCTCTGTTGCCCTTGTTCCTCAGTTTCAGAGGGTGGATTTCTCCGTGTTGCTTTTTCCCCAGGTCTCCACGCCCTTGTGTGTTTCTTTTGCTTAACGATTGCCACCTGAGGTAGGCTCTGTGGCCCATCCTCGTCAGTTTCAGAGGGTGGATTTCTCCCTGTTGCTTTTTCCCCAGGTCTCCACGCTCTTGTGTGTTCCTTTTGCTTAAACTTTGCCACCTGAAGCCAGACTCTCTTGCCCATCTTCCTCAGTTTCAGAGGGTAGATATTTCAGGGTTGCTTTTTCCCCAGGTCTCCACGCCTTTGGGTTTTGTTTTTGCTTAACGATTGCCACCTGGGCTAGCCTCTCTTGCCCATCTTCCTCAGTTTCAGAGGGTGGATTTCTCCGTGTTGCTTTTTCCCCAGGTCTCCACGCCCTTGTGTGTTTCTTTTGCTTAACGATTGCCACCTGGGCTAGCCTCTCTTGCCCATCTTCGTCCGTTTCAGAGGGTGGATTTCTCAGTGTTGCCTTTTCCCCAGCTCCCCACGCCCTTGTGTGTTTCTTTTGCTTAAAGATTGCCACCTGAAGCCAGCCTCTCTTGCCCATCTTCCTCAGTTTCAGAGGGTAGATATTTCAGGGTTGCTTTTTCCCCAGGTCACCACGCCTTTGGGTTATGTTTTTGCTTAAGGATTGCCACCTGAGCTAGCCTCTCTTGCCCATCTTCCTGAGTTTCACAGGGTCGATATCTCCGTGTTGCTGTTTCCCCAGGTCTCCACGCCCTTGTGTGTTTCTTTTGCTTAACGTTTGCCACCTGAAGCCAGCCTCTCTTGCCCATCTTCCTCAGTTTCAGAGGGTAGATATTTCAGGGTTGCTGTTTCCCCAGGTCTCCACGCCCTTGTGTGTTTCTTTTGCTTAACGATGGCCATCTGAAGCCAGCCTCTGTTGCCCATCTTCCTCAGTTTCAGAGGGTGGATTTCTCCGTGTTGCTTTTTCCCCAGGTCTCCACGCCCTTGTGTGTTTCTTTTGCTTAAACACTGCCACCTGAGCTAGCCTCTGTTGCCCATCTTCATCCGTTTCAGAGGGTGGATTTCTCAGTGTTGCCTTTTCGCCAGCTCCCCACGCCCTTGTGTGTTTCTTTTGCTTAAAGATTGTCACCTGAGCTAGGCACTGTTGCCCTGCTTCCTCAGTTTCAGAGGGTACCTTTTTCAGAGTAGCTTTTTGACCGGGTCTCCTCGCCATTGTATTTTTCTATTTCACTTTTTTTGCATAAAGATTGCCACCTGAGCTAGCCTCTGTTGCCCATCTTCTTCGGTTTCAGAGGGTAGATTTCTCAGTGTTTCTTTTTCGCCAGCTCTCCACGCCCTTGCGTCTTTTTTTTTTCTGCTTAAAGGTTGCAACCTGAGCTAGCTTCTTTTGCCCATGTTCGTCAGTTTCAGAGGGTGGATTTCTCCGTGTTGCTTTTTCCCCAGGTCTCCACGCCCTTGTGTGTTTCTTTTGCTTAACGATTGCCACCTGAGGTAGCCTCTGTTGCCCATCCTCGTCAGTTTCAGAGGGTAGTTATATCAGGGTTGCTTTTTCCCCAGGTCTCCACGCCCTTGTGTGTTTCTTTTGCTTAAAGTTTGCCACCTGAAGCCAGCCTCTCTTGCCCATCTTCCTCAGTTTCAGAGGGTAGATATTTTAGGGTTGCTTTTTCCCCAGGTCTCCACGCCTTTGGGTTTTGTTTCTGCTTAACGATTGCCACCTGAGGTAGCCTCTGTTGCCCTTGTTCCTCAGTTTCAGAGGGTGGATTTCTCCGTGTTGCTTTTTCCCCAGGTCTCCACGCCCTTGTGTGTTTCTTTTGCTTCACGATTGCCACCTGAGGTAGCCTCTGTTGCCCATCCTCGTCAGTTTCAGAGGGTAGATTTCTCAGTGCTGCTTTTTCCCCAGGTCTCCTCGCCCTCGTGTGTTTCTTTTGCTTAAAGTTTGTCACCTGAAGCCAGCCTCTCTTGCCCATCTTCCTCAGTTTCAGAGGGTAGATATTTCAGCGTTGCTTTTTCCCCAGTTCTCCACGCCTTTGGGTTTTGTTTCTGCTTAACGATTGCCACCTGAGGTAGCCTCTGTTGCCCATCCTCGTCAGTTTCAGAGGGTGGATTACTCCCTGTTGCTTTTTCCCCAGGTCTCCACGCCCTTGTGTGTTCCTTTTGCTTAAACTTTGCCACCTGAAGCCAGACTCTCTTGCCCATCTTCCTCAGTTTCAGAGGGTAGATATTTCAGGGTTGCTTTTTCCCCAGGTCTCCACGCCTTTGGTTTTTGTTTTTGCTTAACGATTGCCACCTGGGCTAGCCTCTCTTGCCCATCTTCCTCAGTTTCAGAGGGTGGATTTCTCCGTGTTGCTTTTTCCACAGGTCTCCACGCCCTTGTGTGTTTCTTTTGCTTAACGATTGCCACCTGAGGTAGCCTCTGTTGCCCATCCTCGTCAGTTTCAGAGGGTAGATTTCTCAGTGCTGCTTTTTCCCCAGGTCTCCACGCCCTCGTGTGTTTCTTTTGCTTAAAGTTTGTCACCTGAAGCCAGCCTCTCTTGCCCATCTTCCTCAGTTTCAGAGGGTAGATATTTCAGCGTTGCTTTTTCCCCAGGTCTTCACACCTTAGTGTTTTGTTTTTGCTTAACGATTGCCACCTGGGCTAGCCTCTGTTTCCCATCTTCCTCAGTGTCCGAGGGTGGATTTCTCCCTGTTGCTTTTTCCCCAGGTCTCCACGTCTTTGGGTTTTGTTTTTGCTTAACGATTGACACCTGAGCTAGCCTCTCTTGCCCATCTTCCTGAGTTTCAGAGGGTCGATATCTCCGTGTTGCTATTTCCCCAGGTCTCCACGCCCTTGTGTGTTTCTTTTGCTTAACGTTTGCCACCTGAAGCCAGCCTCTCTTTCCCATCTTCCTCAGTTTCAGAGGGTAGATATTTCAGGGTTACTGTTTCCCCAGGTCTCCACGCCCTTGTGTGTTTCTTTTGCTTAACGATTGCCATCTGAAGCCAGCCTCTCTTGCCCATCTTCCTCAGTTTCAGAGGGTGGATTTCTCCGTGTTGCTTTTTCCCCAGGTCTCCACGCCCTTGTGTGTTTCTTTTGCTTAAAGATTGCCACCTGAGCTAGCCTCTGTTGCCCATCTTCGTCCGTTTCAGAGGGTGGATTTCTCAATGTTGCCTTTTCGCCAGCTACCCACGCCCTTGTGTGTTTCTTTTGCTTAAAGATTGTCACCTGAGCTAGGCACTGTTGCCCTGCTTCCTCAGTTTCAGAGGGTACCTTTTTCAGCGTAGCTTTTTGACCGGGTCTCCTCGCCATTGTATTTTTCTATTTCACTTTTTTTGCATAAAGATTGCCACCTGAGCTAGCCTCTGTTGCCCATCTTCTTCGGTTTCAGAGGGTAGATTTCTCAGTGTTTCTTTTTCGCCAGCTCTCCACGCCCTTGCGTCTTTTTTTTTTCTGGTTAAAGGTTGCAACCTGAGCTTGCTTCTTTTGCCCATGTTCGTCAGTTTCAGAGGGTGGATTTCTCCGTGTTGCTTTTTCCCCAGGTCTCCACGCCCTTGTGTGTTTCTTTTGCTTAACGATTGCCACCTGACCTAGCCTCTGTTGCCCATCCTCGTCAGTTTCAGAGGGTAGATATATCAGGGTTGATTTTCCCCAGGTCTCCACGCCCTTGTGTGTTTCTTTTGCTTAAAGTTTGCCACCTGAAGCCAGCCTCTCTTGCCCATCTTCCTCAGTTTCAGAGGGTAGATATTTCAGGGTTGCTTTTTCCCCAGGTCACCACGCCTTTGGGTTATGTTTTTGCTTAAGGATTGCCACCTGAGCTAGCCACTCTTGCCCATCTTCCTGAGTTTCAGAGGGTCGATATCTCCGTGTTGCTGTTTCCCCAGGTCTCCACGCCCTTGTGTGTTTCTTTTGCTTAACGTTTGCCACCTGAAGCCAGCCTCTCTTGCCCATCTTCCTCAGTTTCAGAGGGTAGATATTTCAGGGTTGCTGTTTCCCCAGGTCTCCACGCCCTTGTGTGTTTCTTTTGCTTAACGATGGCCATCTGAAGCCAGCCTCTCTTGCCCATCTTCCTCAGTTTCAGAGGGTGGATTTCTCCGTGTTGCTTTTTCCCCAGGTCTCCACGCCCTTGTGTGTTTCTTTTGCTTAAACACTGCCACCTGAGCTAGCCTCTGTTGCCCATCTTCGTCCGTTTCAGAGGGTGGATTTCTCAGTGTTGCCTTTTCGCCAGCTCCCCACGCCCTTGTGTGTTTCTTTTGCTTAAAGATTGTCACCTGAGCTAGGCACTGTTGCCCTGCTTCCTCAGTTTCAGAGGGTACCTTTTTCAGCGTAGCTTTTTGACCGGGTCTCCTCGCCATTGTATTTTTCTATTTCACTTTTTTTGCATAAAGATTGCCACCTGAGCTAGCCTCTGTTGCCCATCTTCTTCGGTTTCAGAGGGTAGATTTCTCAGTGTTTCTTTTTCGCCAGCTCTCTACGCCCTTGCGTCTTTTTTTTTTCTGCTTAAAGGTTGCAACCTGAGCTAGCTTCTTTTGCCCATGTTCGTCAGTTTCAGAGGGTGGATTTCTCCGTGTTGCTTTTTCCCCAGGTCTCCACGCCCTTGTGTGTTTCTTTTGCTTAACGATTGCCACCTGAGGTAGCCTCTGTTGCCCATCCTCGTCAGTTTCAGAGGGTAGATATATCAGGGTTGCTTTTTCCCCAGGTCTCCACGCCCTTGTGTGTTTCTTTTGCTTAAAGTTTGCCACCTGAAGCCAGCCTCTCTTGCCCATCTTCCTCAGTTTCAGAGGGTAGATATTTCAGGGTTGCTTTTTCCCCAGGTCTCCACGCCTTTGGGTTTTGTTTCTGCTTAACGATTGACACCTGAGGTAGCCTCTGTTGCCCTTGTTCCTCAGTTTCAGAGGGTGGATTTCTCCGTGTTGCTTTTTCCCCAGGTCTCCACGCCCTTGTGTGTTTCTTTTGCTTAACGATTGCCACCTGAGGTAGCCTCTGTTGCCCATCCTCGTCAGTTTCAGAGGGTAGATTTCTCAGTGCTGCTTTTTCCCCAGGTCTCCACGCCCTCGTGTGTTTCTTTTGCTTAAAATTTGTCACCTGAAGCCAGCCTCTCTTGCCCATCTTCCTCAGTTTCAGAGGGTAGATATTTCAGCGTTGCTTTTTCCCCAGGTCTTCACACCTTAGTGTTTTGTTTTTGCTTAACGATTGCCACCTGGGCTAGCCTCTGTTTCCCATCTTCCTCAGTGTCCGAGGGTGGATTTCTCCCTGTTGCTTTTTCCCCAGGTCTGCACACCCTTGTGTGTTTCTTTTGCTTAACGATTGACACCTGAGGTAGCCTCTGTTGCCCATCCTCGTCAGTTTCAGAGGGTAGATTTCTCAGTGCTGCTTTTTCCCCAGGTCTCCACGCCCTTGTGTGTTTCTTTTGCTTAAAGTTTGCCACCTGAAGCCAGCCTCTCTTGCCCATCTTCCTCAGTTTCAGAGGGTAGATATTTCAGGGTTGCTTTTTACCCAGGTCTCCACGCCTTTGGGTTTTGTTTTTGCTTAACGATTGCCACCTGAGGTAGCCTCTCTTGCCCATCGTCCTGAGTTTCAGAGGGTGGATTTCTCCGTGTTGCTTTTTCCCCAGGTCTCCACGCCCTTGTGTGTTTCTTTTGCTTCATGATTGCCACCTGAGGTAGCCTCGGTTGCCCATCCTCGTCAGTTTCAGAGGGTAGATTTCTCCCTGTTGCTTTTTCCCCAGGTCTCCACGCCCTTGTGTGTTTCTTTTGCTTAACGTTTGCCACCTGAAGCCAGCCTCTCTTGCCCATCTTCCTCAGTTTCAGAGGGTAGATATTTCAGGGTTGCTTTTTACCCAGGTCTCCACGCCTTTGTGTTTTGTTTTTGCTTAACGTATGCCACCTGAGGTAACCTCTTTTGCCCATCATCCTCAGTTTCAGAGGGTGGATTTCTCCGTGTTGCTTTTTCCACAGATCTCCAAGCCCTTTTGTGTTTCTTTTGCTTGACGATTGCCACCTGACGTAGCCTCTGTTGCCCATCCTCGTCAATTTCCGAGGGTAGATTTCTCAGTGCTGCTTTTTCCCCAGGTCTCCACGCCCTTGTGTGTTTCTTTTGCTTAAAGTTTGCCACCTGAAGCCAGCCTCTCTTGCCCATCTTCCTCAGTTTCAGAGGGTAGATATTTCAGGGTTGCTTTTTCCCCAGGTCTCCACGCCTTTGGGTTTTGTTTTTGCTTAACGATTGCCACCTGAGGTAGCCTCTCTTGCCCATCGTCCTGAGTTTCAGAGGGTAGATTTCTCCGTGTTGCTTTTTCCCCAGGTCTCCACGCCCTTGTGTGTTTCTTTTGCTTCACGATTGCCACCTGAGGTAGCCTCTGTTGCCCATCCTCGTCAGTTTCAGAGGGTGGATTTCTCCCTGTTGCTTTTTCCCCAGGTCTCCACGCCCTTGTGTGTTCCTTTTGCTTAAACTTTGCCACCTGAAGCCAGACTCTCTTGCCCATCTTCCTCAGTTTCAGAGGGTAGATATTTCATGGTTGCTTTTTCCCCAGGTCTCCACGCCTTTGGGTTTTGTTTTTGCTTAACGATTGCCACCTGGGCTAGCCTCTCTTGCCCATCTTCCTCAGTTTCAGAGGGTGGATTTCTCCGTGTTGCTTTTTCCACAGGTCTCCACGCCCTTGTGTGTTTCTTTTGCTTAACGATTGCCACCTGAGGTAGCCTCTGTTGCCCATCCTCGTCAGTTTCAGAGGGTAGATTTCTCAGTGCTGCTTTTTCCCCAGGTCTCCACGCCCTCGTGTGTTTCTTTTGCTTAAAGTTTGTCACCTGAAGCCAGCCTCTCTTGCCCATCTTCCTCAGTTTCAGACGGTAGATATTTCAGCGTTGCTTTTTCCCCAGGTCTTCACACCTTAGTGTTTTGTTTTTGCTTAACGATTGCCACCTGGGCTAGCCTCTGTTTCCCAATTTCCTCAGTTTCCGAGGGTGGAATTCTCCCTGTTGCTTTTTCCCCAGGTCTCCACACCCTTGTGTGTTTCTTTTGCTTAACGATTGCCACCTGAGGTAGCCTCTGTTGCCCATCTTCGTCCGTTTCAGAGGGTGGATTTCTCAGTGTTGCCTTTTCCCCAGCTCCCCACGCCCTTGTGTGTTTCTTTTGCTTAAAGATTGCCACCTGAAGCCAGCCTCTACTGCCCATCTTCCTCAGTTTCAGAGGGTAGATATTTCAGGGTTGCTTTTTCCCCAGGTCTCCACGCCTTTGGGTTTTGTTTTTGCTTAACGATTGCCACCTGAGCTAGCCTCTCTTGCCCATCTTCCTGAGTTTCAGAGGTTCGATATCTCCGTGTTGCTGTTTCCCCAGGTCTCCACGCCCTTGTGTGTTTCTTTTGCTTAACGTTTGCCACCTGAAGCCAGCCTCTCTTGCCCATCTTCCTCAGTTTCAGAGGGTAGATATTTCAGGGTTACTGTTTCCCCAGGTCTCCACGCCCTTGTGTGTTTCTTTTGCTTAACGATTGCCATCTGAAGCCAGCCTCTCTTGCCCATCTTCCTCAGTTTCAGAGGGTGGATTTCTCCGTGTTTCTTTTTCCCCAGGTCTCCACGCCCTTGTGTGTTTCTTTTGCTTAAAGATTGCCACCTGAGCTAGCCTCTGTTGCCCATCTTCGTCCGTTTCAGAGGGTGGATTTCTCAATGTTGCCTTTTCGCCAGCTCCCCACGCCCTTGTGTGTTTCTTTTGCTTAAAGATTGTCACCTGAGCTAGGCACTGTTGCCCTGCTTCCTCAGTTTCAGAGGGTACCTTTTTCAGCGTAGCTTTTTGACCAGGTCTCCTCGCCATTGTATTTTTCTATTTCACTTTTTCTGCATAAAGATTGCCACCTGAGGTAGCCTCTGTTGCCCATCTTCTTCGGTTTCAGAGGGTAGATTTCTCAGTGTTTCTTTTTCGCCAGCTCTCCACGCCCTTGCGTCTTTTTTTTTTCTGCTTAAAGGTTGCAACCTTAGCTTGCTTCTTTTGCCCATGTTCGTCAGTTTCAGAGGGTGGATTTCTCCGTGTTGCTTTTTCCCCAGGTCTCCACGCACTTGTGTGTTTCTTTTGCTTAACGATTGCCACCTGAGGTAGCCTCTTTTGCCCATCCTCGTCAGTTTCAGAGGGTAGATTTCCCAGGGTTGCTTTTTCCCCAGGTCTCCACGCCCTTGTGTGTTTCTTTTGCTTAAAGTTTGAAACCTGAAGCCAGCCTCTCTTGCCCATCTTCCTCAGTTTCAGAGGGTAGATATTTCAGGGTTGCTTTTTCCCCAGGTCTCCACGCCTTTGGGTTTTGTTTCTGCTTAACGATTGCCACCTGAGGTAGCCTCTGTTGCCCTTGTTCCTCAGTTTCAGAGGGTGGATTTCTCCGTGTTGCTTTTTCCCCAGGTCTCCACGCCCTTGTGTGTTTCTTTTGCTTAACGATTGCCACCTGAGGTAGCCTCTGTTGCCCATCCTCGTCAGTTTCAGAGGGTGGATTTCTCCCTGTTGCTTTTTCCCCAGGTCTCCACGCCCTTGTGTGTTCCTTTTGCTTAAACTTTGCCACCTGAAGCCAGCCTCTCTTGCCCATCTTCCTCAGTTTCAGAGGGTAGATATTTCAGCGTTGCTTTTTCCCCAGGTCTTCACACCTTAGTGTTTTGTTTTTGCTTAACGATTGCCACCTGGGCTAGCCTCTGTTTCCAATCTTCCTCAGTTTCCGAGGGTGGATTTCTCCCTGTTGCTTTTTCCCCAGGTCTCCACACCCTTGTGTGTTTCTTTTGCTTAACGATTGCCACCTGACCTAGCCTCTGTTGCCCATCCTCGTCAGTTTCAGAGGGTAGATATATCAGGGTTGATTTTCCCCAGGTCTCCACGCCCTTGTGTGTTTCTTTTGCTTAAAGTTTGCCACCTGAAGCCAGCCTCTCTTGCCCATCTTCCTCAGTTTCAGAGGGTAGATATTTCAGGGTTGCTTTTTCCCCAGGTCTCCACGCCTTTGGGTTTTGTTTCTGCTTAACGATTGCCACCTGAGGTAGCCTCTGTTGCCCTTGTTCCTCAGTTTCAGAGGGTGGATTTCTCCGTGTTGCTTTTTCCCCAGGTCTCCACGCCCTTGTGTGTTTCTTTTGCTTAACGATTGCCACCTGACCTAGCCTCTGTTGCCCATCCTCGTCAGTTTCAGAGGGTGGGTTTCTCCCTGTTGCTTTTTCCCCAGGTCTCCACGCCCTTGTGTGTTCCTTTTGCTTAAACTTTGCCACCTGAAGCCAGACTCTCTTGCCCATCTTCCTCAGTTTCAGAGGGTAGATATTTCAGGGTTGCTTTTTCCCCAGGTCTCCACGCATTTGGGTTTTGTTTTTGCTTAACGATTGCCACCTGGGCTAGCCTCTCTTGCCCATCTTCCTCAGTTTCAGAGGGTGGATTTCTCCGTGTTGCTTTTTCCCCAGGTCTCCACGCCCTTGTGTGTTTCTTTTGCTTAACGATTGCCACCTGGGCTAGCCTCTCTTGCCCATCTTCGTCCGTTTCAGAGGGTGGATTTCTCAGTGTTGCCTTTTCCCCAGCTCCCCACGCCCTTGTGTGTTTCTTTTGCTTAAAGATTGCCACCTGAAGCCAGCCTCTCTTGCCCATCTTCCTCAGTTTCAGAGGGTGGATTTCTCCGTGTTGCTTTTTCCCCAGGTCTCCACGCCCTTGTGTGTTTCTTTTGCTTAAACACTGCCACCTGAGCTAGCCTCTGTTGCCCATCTTCGTCCGTTTCAGAGGGTGGATTTCTCAGTGTTGCCTTTTCGCCAGCTCCCCACGCCCTTGTGTGTTTCTTTTGCTTAAAGATTGTCACCTGAGCTAGGCACTGTTGCCCTGCTTCCTCAGTTTCAGAGGGTACCTTTTTCAGCGTAGCTTTTTGACCGGGTCTCCTCGCCATTGTATTTTTCTATTTCACTTTTTTTGCATAAAGATTGCCACCTGAGCTAGCCTCTGTTGCCCATCTTCTTCGGTTTCAGAGGGTAGATTTCTCAGTGTTTCTTTTTCGCCAGCTCTCCACGCCGTTGCGTCTTTTTTTTTTCTGCTTAAAGGTTGCAACCTGAGCTAGCTTCTTTTGCCCATGTTCGTCAGTTTCAGAGGGTGGATTTCTCCGTGTTGCTTTTTCCCCAGGTCTCCACGCCCTTGTGTGTTTCTTTTGCTTAACGATTGCCACCTGAGGTAGCCTCTGTTGCCCATCCTCGTCAGTTTCAGAGGGTAGATATATCAGGGTTGCTTTTTCCCCAGGTCTCCACGCCCTTGTGTGTTTCTTTTGCTTAAAGTTTGCCACCTGAAGCCAGCCTCTCTTGCCCATCTTCCTCAGTTTCAGAGGGTAGATATTTCAGGGTTGCTTTTTCCCCAGGTCTCCACGCCTTTGGGTTTTGTTTCTGCTTAACGATTGCCACCTGAGGCAGCCTCTGTTGCCCTTGTTCCTCAGTTTCAGAGGGTGGATTTCTCCGTGTTGCTTTTTCCCCAGGTCTCCACGCCCTTGTGTGTTTCTTTTGCTTAACGATTGCCACCTGAGGTAGCCTCTGTTGCCCATCCTCGTCAGTTTCAGAGGGTGGATTTCTCCCTGTTGCTTTTTCCCCAGGTCTCCACGCCCTTGTGTGTTCCTTTTGCTTAAACTTTGCCACCTGAAGCCAGACTCTCTTGCCCATCTTCCTCAGTTTCAGAGGGTAGATATTTCAGGGTTGCTTTTTCCCCAGGTCTCCACGCCTTTGGGTTTTGTTTTTGCTTAACGATTGCCACCTGGGCTAGCCTCTCTTGCCCATCTTCCTCAGTTTCAGAGGGTGGATTTCTCCGTGTTGCTTTTTCCCCAGGTCTCCACGCCCTTGTGTGTTTCTTTTGCTTAACGATTGCCACCTGAGGTAGCCTCTGTTGCCCATCCTCGTCAGTTTCAGAGGGTAGATTTCTCAGTGCTGCTTTTTCCCCAGGTCTCCACGCCCTCGTGTGTTTCTTTTGCTTAAAGTTTGTCACCTGAAGCCAGCCTCTCTTGCCCATCTTCCTCAGTTTCAGAGGGTAGATATTTCAGCGTTGCTTTTTCCCCAGGTCTTCACACCTTAGTGTTTTGTTTTTGCTTAACGATTGCCACCTGGGCTAGCCTCTGTTTCCAATCTTCCTCAGTTTCCGAGGGTGGATTTCTCCCTGTTGCTTTTTCCCCAGGTCTCCACACCCTTGTGTGTTTCTTTTGCTTAACGATTGCCACCTGACCTAGCCTCTGTTGCCCATCCTCGTCAGTTTCAGAGGGTAGATATATCAGGGTTGATTTTCCCCAGGTCTCCACGCCCTTGTGTGTTTCTTTTGCTTAAAGTTTGCCACCTGAAGCCAGCCTCTCTTGCCCATCTTCCTCAGTTTCAGAGGGTAGATATTTCAGGGTTGCTTTTTCCCCAGGTCTCCACGTCTTTGGGTTTTGTTTCTGCTTAACGATTGCCACCTGAGGTAGCCTCTGTTGCCCTTGTTCCTCAGTTTCAGAGGGTGGATTTCTCCGTGTTGCTTTTTCCCCAGGTCTCCACGCCCTTGTGTGTTTCTTTTGCTTAACGATTGCCACCTGACCTAGCCTCTGTTGCCCATCCTCGTCAGTTTCAGAGGGTGGGTTTCTCCCTGTTGCTTTTTCCCCAGGTCTCCACGCCCTTGTGTGTTCCTTTTGCTTAAACTTTGCCACCTGAAGCCAGACTCTCTTGCCCATCTTCCTCAGTTTCAGAGGGTAGATATTTCAGGGTTGCTTTTTCCCCAGGTCTCCACGCCTTTGGGTTTTGTTTTTGCTTAACGATTGCCACCTGGGCTAGCCTCTCTTGCCCATCTTCCTCAGTTTCAGAGGGTGGATTTCTCCGTGTTGCTTTTTCCCCAGGTCTCCACGCCCTTGTGTGTTTCTTTTGCTTAACGATTGCCACCTGGGCTAGCCTCTCTTGCCCATCTTCGTCCGTTTCAGAGGGTGGATTTCTCAGTGTTGCCTTTTCCCCAGCTCCCCACGCCCTTGTGTGTTTCTTTTGCTTAAAGATTGCCACCTGAAGCCAGCCTCTCTTGCCCATCTTCCTCAGTTTCAGAGGGTAGATATTTCAGGGTTGCTTTTTCCCCAGGTCACCACGCCTTTGGGTTATGTTTTTGCTTAAGGATTGCCACCTGAGCTAGCCTCTCTTGCCCATCTTCCTGAGTTTCAGAGGGTCGATATCTCCGTGTTGCTGTTTCCCCAGGTCTCCACGCCCTTGTGTGTTTCTTTTGCTTAACGTTTGCCACCTGAAGCCAGCCTCTCTTGCCCATCTTCCTCAGTTTCAGAGGGTAGATATTTCAGGGTTGCTGTTTCCCCAGGTCTCCACGCCCTTGTGTGTTTCCTTTGCTTAACGATTGCCATCTGAAGCCAGCCTCTCTTGCCCATCTTCCTCAGTTTCAGAGGGTGGATTTCTCCGTGTTGCTTTTTCCCCAGGTCTCCACGCCCTTGTGTGTTTCTTTTGCTTAAACACTGCCACCTGAGCTAGCCTCTGTTGCCCATCTTCGTCCGTTTCAGAGGGTGGATTTCTCAGTGTTGCCTTTTCGCCAGCTCCCCACGCCCTTGTGTGTTTCTTTTGCTTAAAGATTGTCACCTGAGCTAGGCACTGTTGCCCTGCTTCCTCAGTTTCAGAGGGTACCTTTTTCAGCGTAGCTTTTTGACCGGGTCTCCTCGCCATTGTATTTTTCTATTTCACTTTTTTTGCATAAAGATTGCCACCTGAGCTAGCCTCTGTTGCCCATCTTCTTCGGTTTCAGAGGGTAGATTTCTCAGTGTTTCTTTTTCGCCAGCTCTCCACGCCGTTGCGTCTTTTTTTTTTCTGCTTAAAGGTTGCAACCTGAGCTAGCTTCTTTTGCCCATGTTCGTCAGTTTCAGAGGGTGGATTTCTCCGTGTTGCTTTTTCCCCAGGTCTCCACGCCCTTGTGTGTTTCTTTTGCTTAACGATTGCCACCTGAGGTAGCCTCTGTTGCCCATCCTCGTCAGTTTCAGAGGGTAGATATATCAGGGTTGCTTTTTCCCCAGGTCTCCACGCCCTTGTGTGTTTCTTTTGCTTAAAGTTTGCCACCTGAAGCCAGCCTCTCTTGCCCATCTTCCTCAGTTTCAGAGGGTAGATATTTCAGGGTTGCTTTTTCCCCAGGTCTCCACGCCTTTGGGTTTTGTTTCTGCTTAACGATTGCCACCTGAGGTAGCCTCTGTTGCCCTTGTTCCTCAGTTTCAGAGGGTGGATTTCTCCGTGTTGCTTTTTCCCCAGGTCTCCACGCCCTTGTGTGTTTCTTTTGCTTAACGATTGCCACCTGAGGTAGCCTCTGTTGCCCATCCTCGTCAGTTTCAGAGGGTAGATTTCTCAGTGCTGCTTTTTCCCCAGGTCTCCACGCCCTCGTGTGTTTCTTTTGCTTAAAATTTGTCACCTGAAGCCAGCCTCTCTTGCCCATCTTCCTCAGTTTCAGAGGGTAGATATTTCAGCGTTGCTTTTTCCCCAGGTCTTCACACCTTAGTGTTTTGTTTTTGCTTAACGATTGCCACCTGGGCTAGCCTCTGTTTCCCATCTTCCTAAGTGTCCGAGGGTGGATTTCTCCCTGTTGCTTTTTCCCCAGGTCTGCACACCCTTGTGTGTTTCTTTTGCTTAACGATTGATACCTGAGGTAGCCTCTGTTGCCCATCCTCGTCAGTTTCAGAGGGTAGATTTCTCAGTGCTGCTTTTTCCCCAGGTCTCCACGCCCTTGTGTGTTTCTTTTGCTTAAAGTTTGCCACCTGAAGCCAGCCTCTCTTGCCCATCTTCCTCAGTTTCAGAGGGTAGATATTTCAGGGTTGCTTTTTACCCAGGTCTCCACGCCTTTGGGTTTTGTTTTTGCTTAACGATTGCCACCTGAGGTAGCCTCTCTTG
This sequence comes from Equus asinus, assembly GCF_041296235.1. Classification (NCBI taxonomy): domain Eukaryota; kingdom Metazoa; phylum Chordata; class Mammalia; order Perissodactyla; family Equidae; genus Equus; species Equus asinus. The sequence continues at coordinate 355,048 of NW_027225534.1, forward strand.
CCCATCGTCCTGAGTTTCAGAGGGTGGATTTCTCCGTGTTGCTTTTTCCCCAGGTCTCCACGCCCTTGTGTGTTTCTTTTGCTTCATGATTGCCACCTGAGGTAGCCTCTGTTGCCCATCCTCGTCAGTTTCAGAGGGTAGATTTCTCCCTGTTGCTTTTTCCCCAGGTCTCCACGCCCTTGTGTGTTTCTTTTGCTTAACGTTTGCCACCTGAAGCCAGCCTCTCTTGCCCATCTTCCTCAGTTTCAGAGGGTAGATATTTCAGGGTTGCTTTTTACCCAGGTCTCCACGCCTTTGTGTTTTGTTTTTGCTTAACGTATGCCACCTGAGGTAACCTCTTTTGCCCATCATCCTCAGTTTCAGAGGGTGGATTTCTCCGTGTTGCTTTTTCCACAGATCTCCACGCCCTTGTGTGTTTCTTTTGCTTGACGATTGCCACCTGACGTAGCCTCTGTTGCCCATCCTCGTCAATTTCCGAGGGTAGATTTCTCAGTGCTGCTTTTTCCCCAGGTCTCCACGCCCTTGTGTGTTTCTTTTGCTTAAAGTTTGCCACCTGAAGCCAGCCTCTCTTGCCCATCTTCCTCAGTTTCAGAGGGTAGATATTTCAGGGTTGCTTTTTCCCCAGGTCTCCACGCCTTTGGGTTTTGTTTTTGCTTAACGATTGCCACCTGAGGTAGCCTCTCTTGCCCATCGTCCTGAGTTTCAGAGGGTAGATTTCTCCGTGTTGCTTTTTCCCCAGGTCTCCACGCCCTTGTGTGTTTCTTTTGCTTCACGATTGCCACCTGAGGTAGCCTCTGTTGCCCATCCTCGTCAGTTTCAGAGGGTGGATTTCTCCCTGTTGCTTTTTCCCCAGGTCTCCACGCCCTTGTGTGTTCCTTTTGCTTAAACTTTGCCACCTGAAGCCAGACTCTCTTGCCCATCTTCCTCAGTTTCAGAGGGTAGATATTTCAGGGTTGCTTTTTCCCCAGGTCTCCACGCCTTTGGGTTTTGTTTTTGCTTAACGATTGCCACCTGGGCTAGCCTCTCTTGCCCATCTTCCTCAGTTTCAGAGGGTGGATTTCTCCGTGTTGCTTTTTCCACAGGTCTCCACGCCCTTGTGTGTTTCTTTTGCTTAACGATTGCCACCTGAGGTAGCCTCTGTTGCCCATCCTCGTCAGTTTCAGAGGGTAGATTTCTCAGTGCTGCTTTTTCCCCAGGTCTCCACGCCCTCGTGTGTTTCTTTTGCTTAAAGTTTGTCACCTGAAGCCAGCCTCTCTTGCCCATCTTCCTCAGTTTCAGAGGGTAGATATTTCAGCGTTGCTTTTTCCCCAGGTCTTCACACCTTAGTGTTTTGTTTTTGCTTAACGATTGCCACCTGGGCTAGCCTCTGTTTCCCAATTTCCTCAGTTTCCGAGGGTGGAATTCTCCCTGTTGCTTTTTCCCCAGGTCTCCACACCCTTGTGTGTTTCTTTTGCTTAACGATTGCCACCTGAGGTAGCCTCTGTTGCCCATCTTCGTCCGTTTCAGAGGGTGGATTTCTCAGTGTTGCCTTTTCCCCAGCTCCCCAGCCCTTGTGTGTTTCTTTTGCTTAAAGATTGCCACCTGAAGCCAGCCTCTACTGCCCATCTTCCTCAGTTTCAGAGGGTAGATATTTCAGGGTTGCTTTTTCCCCAGGTCTCCACGCCTTTGGGTTTTGTTTTTGCTTAACGATTGCCACCTGAGCTAGCCTCTCTTGCCCATCTTCCTGAGTTTCAGAGGTTCGATATCTCCGTGTTGCTGTTTCCCCAGGTCTCCACGCCCTTGTGTGTTTCTTTTGCTTAACGTTTGCCACCTGAAGCCAGCCTCTCTTGCCCATCTTCCTCAGTTTCAGAGGGTAGATATTTCAGGGTTACTGTTTCCCCAGGTCTCCACGCCCTTGTGTGTTTCTTTTGCTTAACGATTGCCATCTGAATCCAGCCTCTCTTGCCCATCTTCCTCAGTTTCAGAGGGTGGATTTCTCCGTGTTTCTTTTTCCCCAGGTCTCCACGCCCTTGTGTGTTTCTTTTGCTTAAAGATTGCCACCTGACCTAGCCTCTGTTGCCCATCTTCGTCCGTTTCAGAGGGTGGATTTCTCAATGTTGCCTTTTCGCCAGCTCCCCACGCCCTTGTGTGTTTCTTTTGCTTAAAGATTGTCACCTGAGCTAGGCACTGTTGCCCTGCTTCCTCAGTTTCAGAGGGTACCTTTTTCAGCGTAGCTTTTTGACCGGGTCTCCTCGCCATTGTATTTTTCTATTTCACTTTTTCTGCATAAAGATTGCCACCTGAGGTAGCCTCTGTTGCCCATCTTCTTCGGTTTCAGAGGGTAGATTTCTCAGTGTTTCTTTTTCGCCAGCTCTCCACGCCCTTGCGTCTTTTTTTTTTCTGCTTAAAGGTTGCAACCTTAGCTTGCTTCTTTTGCCCATGTTCGTCAGTTTCAGAGGGTGGATTTCTCCGTGTTGCTTTTTCCCCAGGTCTCCACGCCCTTGTGTGTTTCTTTTGCTTAACGATTGCCACCTGAGGTAGCCTCTGTTGCCCATCCTCGTCAGTTTCAGAGGGTAGATTTCCCAGGGTTGCTTTTTCCCCAGGTCTCCACGCCCTTGTGTGTTTCTTTTGCTTAAAGTTTGAAACCTGAAGCCAGCCTCTCTTGCCCATCTTCCTCAGTTTCAGAGGGTAGATATTTCAGGGTTGCTTTTTCCCCAGGTCTCCACGCCTTTGGGTTTTGTTTCTGCTTAACGATTGCCACCTGAGGTAGCCTCTGTTGCCCTTGTTCCTCAGTTTCAGAGGGTGGATTTCTCCGTGTTGCTTTTTCCCCAGGTCTCCACGCCCTTGTGTGTTTCTTTTGCTTAACGATTGCCACCTGAGGTAGCCTCTGTTGCCCATCCTCGTCAGTTTCAGAGGGTGGATTTCTCCCTGTTGCTTTTTCCCCAGGTCTCCACGCCCTTGTGTGTTCCTTTTGCTTAAACTTTGCCACCTGAAGCCAGACTCTCTTGCCCATCTTCCTCAGTTTCAGAGGGTAGATATTTCAGGGTTGCTTTTTCCCCAGGTCTCCACGCCTTTGGGTTTTGTTTTTGCTTAACGATTGCCACCTGGGCTAGCCTCTCTTGCCCATCTTCCTCAGTTTCAGAGGGTGGATTTCTCCGTGTTGCTTTTTCCCCAGGTCTCCACGCCCTTGTGTGTTTCTTTTGCTTAACGATTGCCACCTGAGGTAGCCTCTGTTGCCCATCCTCGTCAGTTTCAGAGGGTAGATTTCTCAGTGCTGCTTTTTCCCCAGGTCTCCACGCCCTCGTGTGTTTCTTTTGCTTAAAGTTTGTCACCTGAAGCCAGCCTCTCTTGCCCATCTTCCTCAGTTTCAGAGGGTAGATATTTCAGCGTTGCTTTTTCCCCAGGTCTTCACACCTTAGTGTTTTGTTTTTGCTTAACGATTGCCACCTGGGCTAGCCTCTGTTTCCAATCTTCCTCAGTTTCCGAGGGTGGATTTCTCCCTGTTGCTTTTTCCCCAGGTCTCCACACCCTTGTGTGTTTCTTTTGCTTAACGATTGCCACCTGACCTAGCCTCTGTTGCCCATCCTCGTCAGTTTCAGAGGGTAGATATATCAGGGTTGATTTTCCCCAGGTCTCCACGCCCTTGTGTGTTTCTTTTGCTTAAAGTTTGCCACCTGAAGCCAGCCTCTCTTGCCCATCTTCCTCAGTTTCAGAGGGTAGATATTTCAGGGTTGCTTTTTCCCCAGGTCTCCACGCCTTTGGGTTTTGTTTCTGCTTAACGATTGCCACCTGAGGTAGCCTCTGTTGCCCTTGTTCCTCAGTTTCAGAGGGTGGATTTCTCCGTGTTGCTTTTTCCCCAGGTCTCCACGCCCTTGTGTGTTTCTTTTGCTTCACGATTGCCACCTGAGGTAGCCTCTGTTGCCCATCCTCGTCAGTTTCAGAGGGTGGATTTCTCCCTGTTGCTTTTTCCCCAGGTCTCCACGCCCTTGTGTGTTCCTTTTGCTTAAACTTTGCCACCTGAAGCCAGACTCTCTTGCCCATCTTCCTCAGTTTCAGAGGGTAGATATTTCAGGGTTGCTTTTTCCCCAGGTCTCCACGCCTTTGGGTTTTGTTTTTGCTTAACGATTGCCACCTGGGCTAGCCTCTCTTGCCCATCTTCCTCAGTTTCAGAGGGTGGATTTCTCCGTGTTGCTTTTTCCCCAGGTCTCCACGCCCTTGTGTGTTTCTTTTGCTTAACGATTGCCACCTGGGCTAGCCTCTCTTGCCCATCTTCGTCCGTTTCAGAGGGTGGATTTCTCAGTGTTGCCTTTTCCCCAGCTCCCCACGCCCTTGTGTGTTTCTTTTGCTTAAAGATTGCCACCTGAAGCCAGCCTCTCTTGCCCATCTTCCTCAGTTTCAGAGGGTAGATATTTCAGGGTTGCTTTTTCCCCAGGTCACCACGCCTTTGGGTTATGTTTTTGCTTAAGGATTGCCACCTGAGCTAGCCTCTCTTGCCCATCTTCCTGAGTTTCAGAGGGTCGATATCTCCGTGTTGCTGTTTCCCCAGGTCTCCACGCCCTTGTGTGTTTCTTTTGCTTAACGTTTGCCACCTGAAGCCATCCTCTCTTGCCCATCTTCCTCAGTTTCAGAGGGTAGATATTTCAGGGTTGCTGTTTCCCCAGGTCTCCACGCCCTTGTGTGTTTCCTTTGCTTAACGATTGCCATCTGAAGCCAGCCTCTCTTGCCCATCTTCCTCAGTTTCAGAGGGTGGATTTCTCCGTGTTGCTTTTTCCCCAGGTCTCCACGCCCTTGTGTGTTTCTTTTGCTTAAACACTGCCACCTGAGCTAGCCTCTGTTGCCCATCTTCGTCCGTTTCAGAGGGTGGATTTCTCAGTGTTGCCTTTTCGCCAGCTCCCCACGCCCTTGTGTGTTTCTTTTGCTTAAAGATTGTCACCTGAGCTAGGCACTGTTGCCCTGCTTCCTCAGTTTCAGAGGGTACCTTTTTCAGCGTAGCTTTTTGACCGGGTCTCCTCGCCATTGTATTTTTCTATTTCACTTTTTTTGCATAAAGATTGCCACCTGAGCTAGCCTCTGTTGCCCATCTTCTTCGGTTTCAGAGGGTAGATTTCTCAGTGTTTCTTTTTCGCCAGCTCTCCACGCCCTTGCGTCTTTTTTTTTTTCTGCTTAAAGGTTGCAACCTGAGCTAGCTTCTTTTGCCCATGTTCGTCAGTTTCAGAGGGTGGATTTCTCCGTGTTGCTTTTTCCCCAGGTCTCCACGCCCTTGTGTGTTTCTTTTGCTTAACGATTGCCACCTGAGGTAGCCTCTGTTGCCCATCCTCGTCAGTTTCAGAGGGTAGATATATCAGGGTTGCTTTTTCCCCAGGTCTCCACGCCCTTGTGTGTTTCTTTTGCTTAAAGTTTGCCACCTGAAGCCAGCCTCTCTTGCCCATCTTCCTCAGTTTCAGAGGGTAGATATTTCAGGGTTGCTTTTTCCCCAGGTCTCCACGCCTTTGGGTTTTGTTTCTGCTTAACGATTGCCACCTGAGGTAGCCTCTGTTGCCCTTGTTCCTCAGTTTCAGAGGGTGGATTTCTCCGTGTTGCTTTTTCCCCAGGTCTCCACGCCCTTGTGTGTTTCTTTTGCTTAACGATTGCCACCTGAGGTAGCCTCTGTTGCCCATCCTCGTCAGTTTCAGAGGGTAGATTTCTCAGTGCTGCTTTTTCCCCAGGTCTCCACGCCCTTGTGTGTTTCTTTTGCTTAAAGTTTGCCACCTGAAGCCAGCCTCTCTTGCCCATCTTCCTCAGTTTCAGAGGGTAGATATTTCAGGGTTGCTTTTTACCCAGGTCTCCACGCCTTTGGGTTTTGTTTTTGCTTAACGATTGCCACCTGAGGTAGCCTCTCTTGCCCATCGTCCTGAGTTTCAGAGGGTGGATTTCTCCGTGTTGCTTTTTCCCCAGGTCTCCACGCCCTTGTGTGTTTCTTTTGCTTCATGATTGCCACCTGAGGTAGCCTCTGTTGCCCATCCTCGTCAGTTTCAGAGGGTAGATTTCTCCCTGTTGCTTTTTCCCCAGGTCTCCACGCCCTTGTGTGTTTCTTTTGCTTAACGTTTGCCACCTGAAGCCAGCCTCTCTTGCCCATCTTCCTCAGTTTCAGAGGGTAGATATTTCAGGGTTGCTTTTTACCCAGGTCTCCACGCCTTTGTGTTTTGTTTTTGCTTAACGTATGCCACCTGAGGTAACCTCTTTTGCCCATCATCCTCAGTTTCAGAGGGTGGATTTCTCCGTGTTGCTTTTTCCACAGATCTCCACGCCCTTGTGTGTTTCTTTTGCTTGACGATTGCCACCTGACGTAGCCTCTGTTGCCCATCCTCGTCAATTTCCGAGGGTAGATTTCTCAGTGCTGCTTTTTCCCCAGGTCTCCACGCCCTTGTGTGTTTCTTTTGCTTAAAGTTTGCCACCTGAAGCCAGCCTCTCTTGCCCATCTTCCTCAGTTTCAGAGGGTAGATATTTCAGGGTTGCTTTTTCCCCAGGTCTCCACGCCTTTGGGTTTTGTTTTTGCTTAACGATTGCCACCTGAGGTAGCCTCTCTTGCCCATCGTCCTGAGTTTCAGAGGGTAGATTTCTCCGTGTTGCTTTTTCCCCAGGTCTCCACGCCCTTGTGTGTTTCTTTTGCTTCACGATTGCCACCTGAGGTAGCCTCTGTTGCCCATCCTCGTCAGTTTCAGAGGGTGGATTTCTCCCTGTTGCTTTTTCCCCAGGTCTCCACGCCCTTGTGTGTTCCTTTTGCTTAAACTTTGCCACCTGAAGCCAGACTCTCTTGCCCATCTTCCTCAGTTTCAGAGGGTAGATATTTCAGGGTTGCTTTTTCCCCAGGTCTCCACGCCTTTGGGTTTTGTTTTTGCTTAACGATTGCCACCTGGGCTAGCCTCTCTTGCCCATCTTCCTCAGTTTCAGAGGGTGGATTTCTCCGTGTTGCTTTTTCCACAGGTCTCCACGCCCTTGTGTGTTTCTTTTGCTTAACGATTGCCACCTGAGGTAGCCTCTGTTGCCCATCCTCGTCAGTTTCAGAGGGTAGATTTCTCAGTGCTGCTTTTTCCCCAGGTCTCCACGCCCTCGTGTGTTTCTTTTGCTTAAAGTTTGTCACCTGAAGCCAGCCTCTCTTGCCCATCTTCCTCAGTTTCAGAGGGTAGATATTTCAGCGTTGCTTTTTCCCCAGGTCTTCACACCTTAGTGTTTTGTTTTTGCTTAACAATTGCCACCTGGGCTAGCCTCTGTTTCCCAATTTCCTCAGTTTCCGAGGGTGGAATTCTCCCTGTTGCTTTTTCCCCAGGTCTCCACACCCTTGTGTGTTTCTTTTGCTTAACGATTGCCACCTGAGGTAGCCTCTGTTGCCCATCTTCGTCCGTTTCAGAGGGTGGATTTCTCAGTGTTGCCTTTTCCCCAGCTCCCCACGCCCTTGTGTGTTTCTTTTGCTTAAAGATTGCCACCTGAAGCCAGCCTCTACTGCCCATCTTCCTCAGTTTCAGAGGGTAGATATTTCAGGGTTGCTTTTTCCCCAGGTCTCCACGCCTTTGGGTTTTGTTTTTGCTTAACGATTGCCACCTGAGCTAGCCTCTCTTGCCCATCTTCCTGAGTTTCAGAGGTTCGATATCTCCGTGTTGCTGTTTCCCCAGGTCTCCACGCCCTTGTGTGTTTCTTTTGCTTAACGTTTGCCACCTGAAGCCAGCCTCTCTTGCCCATCTTCCTCAGTTTCAGAGGGTAGATATTTCAGGGTTACTGTTTCCCCAGGTCTCCACGCCCTTGTGTGTTTCTTTTGCTTAACGATTGCCATCTGAAGCCAGCCTCTCTTGCCCATCTTCCTCAGTTTCAGAGGGTGGATTTCTCCGTGTTTCTTTTTCCCCAGGTCTCCACGCCCTTGTGTGTTTCTTTTGCTTAAAGATTGCCACCTGAGCTAGCCTCTGTTGCCCATCTTCGTCCGTTTCAGAGGGTGGATTTCTCAATGTTGCCTTTTCGCCAGCTCCCCACGCCCTTGTGTGTTTCTTTTGCTTAAAGATTGTCACCTGAGCTAGGCACTGTTGCCCTGCTTCCTCAGTTTCAGAGGGTACCTTTTTCAGCGTAGCTTTTTGACCGGGTCTCCTCGCCATTGTATTTTTCTATTTCACTTTTTCTGCATAAAGATTGCCACCTGAGGTAGCCTCTGTTGCCCATCTTCTTCGGTTTCAGAGGGTAGATTTCTCAGTGTTTCTTTTTCGCCAGCTCTCCACGCCCTTGCGTCTTTTTTTTTTCTGCTTAAAGGTTGCAACCTTAGCTTGCTTCTTTTGCCCATGTTCGTCAGTTTCAGAGGGTGGATTTCTCCGTGTTGCTTTTTCCCCAGGTCTCCACGCCCTTGTGTGTTTCTTTTGCTTAACGATTGCCACCTGAGGTAGCCTCTGTTGCCCATCCTCGTCAGTTTCAGAGGGTAGATTTCCCAGGGTTGCTTTTTCCCCAGGTCTCCACGCCCTTGTGTGTTTCTTTTGCTTAAAGTTTGAAACCTGAAGCCAGCCTCTCTTGCCCATCTTCCTCAGTTTCAGAGGGTAGATATTTCAGGGTTGCTTTTTCCCCAGGTCTCCACGCCTTTGGGTTTTGTTTCTGCTTAACGATTGCCACCTGAGGTAGCCTCTGTTGCCCTTGTTCCTCAGTTTCAGAGGGTGGATTTCTCCGTGTTGCTTTTTCCCCAGGTCTCCACGCCCTTGTGTGTTTCTTTTGCTTAACGATTGCCACCTGAGGTAGCCTCTGTTGCCCATCCTTGTCAGTTTCAGAGGGTGGATTTCTCCCTGTTGCTTTTTCCCCAGGTCTCCACGCCCTTGTGTGTTCCTTTTGCTTAAACTTTGCCACCTGAAGCCAGACTCTCTTGCCCATCTTCCTCAGTTTCAGAGGGTAGATATTTCAGGGTTGCTTTTTCCCCAGGTCTCCACGCCTTTGGGTTTTGTTTTTGCTTAACGATTGCCACCTGGGCTAGCCTCTCTTGCCCATCTTCCTCAGTTTCAGAGGGTGGATTTCTCCGTGTTGCTTTTTCCCCAGGTCTCCACGCCCTTGTGTGTTTCTTTTGCTTAACGATTGCCACCTGAGGTAGCCTCTGTTGCCCATCCTCGTCAGTTTCAGAGGGTAGATTTCTCAGTGCTGCTTTTTCCCCAGGTCTCCACGCCCTCGTGTGTTTCTTTTGCTTAAAGTTTGTCACCTGAAGCCATCCTCTCCTGCCCATCTTCCTCAGTTTCAGAGGGTAGATATTTCAGCGTTGCTTTTTCCCCAGGTCTTCACACCTTAGTGTTTTGTTTTTGCTTAACGATTGCCACCTGGGCTAGCCTCTGTTTCCAATCTTCCTCAGTTTCCGAGGGTGGATTTCTCCCTGTTGCTTTTTCCCCAGGTCTCCACACCCTTGTGTGTTTCTTTTGCTTAACGATTGCCACCTGACCTAGCCTCTGTTGCCCATCCTCGTCAGTTTCAGAGGGTAGATATATCAGGGTTGATTTTCCCCAGGTCTCCACGCCCTTGTGTGTTTCTTTTGCTTAAAGTTTGCCACCTGAAGCCAGCCTCTCTTGCCCATCTTCCTCAGTTTCAGAGGGTAGATATTTCAGGGTTGCTTTTTCCCCAGGTCTCCACGCCTTTGGGTTTTGTTTCTGCTTAACGATTGCCACCTGAGGTAGCCTCTGTTGCCCTTGTTCCTCAGTTTCAGAGGGTGGATTTCTCCGTGTTGCTTTTTCCCCAGGTCTCCACGCCCTTGTGTGTTTCTTTTGCTTAACGATTGCCACCTGACCTAGCCTCTGTTGCCCATCCTCGTCAGTTTCAGAGGGTGGATTTCTCCCTGTTGCTTTTTCCCCAGGTCTCCACGCCCTTGTGTGTTCCTTTTGCTTAAACTTTGCCACCTGAAGCCAGACTCTCTTGCCCATCTTCCTCAGTTTCAGAGGGTAGATATTTCAGGGTTGCTTTTTCCCCAGGTCTCCACGCCTTTGGGTTTTGTTTTTGCTTAACGATTGCCACCTGGGCTAGCCTCTCTTGCCCATCTTCCTCAGTTTCAGAGGGTGGATTTCTCCGTGTTGCTTTTTCCCCAGGTCTCCACGCCCTTGTGTGTTTCTTTTGCTTAACGATTGCCACCTGGGCTAGCCTCTCTTGCCCATCTTCGTCCGTTTCAGAGGGTGGATTTCTCAGTGTTGCCTTTTCCCCAGCTCCCCACGCCCTTGTGTGTTTCTTTTGCTTAAAGATTGCCACCTGAAGCCAGCCTCTCTTGCCCATCTTCCTCAGTTTCAGAGGGTAGATATTTCAGGGTTGCTTTTTCCCCAGGTCACCACGCCTTTGGGTTATGTTTTTGCTTAAGGATTGCCACCTGAGCTAGCCTCTCTTGCCCATCTTCCTGAGTTTCAGAGGGTCGATATCTCCGTGTTGCTGTTTCCCCAGGTCTCCACGCCCTTGTGTGTTTCTTTTGCTTAACGTTTGCCACCTGAAGCCATCCTCTCTTGCCCATCTTCCTCAGTTTCAGAGGGTAGATATTTCAGGGTTGCTGTTTCCCCAGGTCTCCACGCCCTTGTGTGTTTCCTTTGCTTAACGATTGCCATCTGAAGCCAGCCTCTCTTGCCCATCTTCCTCAGTTTCAGAGGGTGGATTTCTCCGTGTTGCTTTTTCCCCAGGTCTCCACGCCCTTGTGTGTTTCTTTTGCTTAAACACTGCCACCTGAGCTAGCCTCTGTTGCCCATCTTCGTCCGTTTCAGAGGGTGGATTTCTCAGTGTTGCCTTTTCGCCAGCTCCCCACGCCCTTGTGTGTTTCTTTTGCTTAAAGATTGTCACCTGAGCTAGGCACTGTTGCCCTGCTTCCTCAGTTTCAGAGGGTACCTTTTTCAGTGTAGCTTTTTGACCGGGTCTCCTCGCCATTGTATTTTTCTATTTCACTTTTTTTGCATAAAGATTGCCACCTGAGCTAGCCTCTGTTGCCCATCTTCTTCGGTTTCAGAGGGTAGATTTCTCAGTGTTTCTTTTTCGCCAGCTCTCCACGCCGTTGCGTCTTTTTTTTTTCTGCTTAAAGGTTGCAACCTGAGCTAGCTTCTTTTGCCCATGTTCGTCAGTTTCAGAGGGTGGATTTCTCCGTGTTGCTTTTTCCCCAGGTCTCCACGCCCTTGTGTGTTTCTTTTGCTTAACGATTGCCACCTGAGGTAGCCTCTGTTGCCCATCCTCGTCAGTTTCAGAGGGTAGATATATCAGGGTTGCTTTTTCCCCAGGTCTCCACGCCCTTGTGTGTTTCTTTTGCTTAAAGTTTGCCACCTGAAACCAGCCTCTCTTGCCCATCTTCCTCAGTTTCAGAGGGTAGATATTTCAGGGTTGCTTTTTCCCCAGGTCTCCACGCCTTTGGGTTTTGTTTCTGCTTAACGATTGCCACCTGAGGTAGCCTCTGTTGCCCTTGTTCCTCAGTTTCAGAGGGTGGATTTCTCCGTGTTGCTTTTTCCCCAGGTCTCCACGCCCTTGTGTGTTTCTTTTGCTTAACGATTGCCACCTGAGGTAGCCTCTGTTGCCCATCCTCGTCAGTTTCAGAGGGTGGATTTCTCCCTGTTGCTTTTTCCCCAGGTCTCCACGCCCTTGTGTGTTCCTTTTGCTTAAACTTTGCCACCTGAAGCCAGACTCTCTTGCCCATCTTCCTCAGTTTCAGAGGGTAGATATTTCAGGGTTGCTTTTTCCCCAGGTCTCCACGCCTTTGGGTTTTGTTTTTGCTTAACGATTGCCACCTGGGCTAGCCTCTCTTGCCCATCTTCCTCAGTTTCAGAGGGTGGATTTCTCCGTGTTGCTTTTTCCCCAGGTCTCCACGCCCTTGTGTGTTTCTTTTGCTTAACGATTGCCACCTGAGGTAGCCTCTGTTGCCCATCCTCGTCAGTTTCAGAGGGTAGATTTCTCAGTGCTGCTTTTTCCCCAGGTCTCCACGCCCTCGTGTGTTTCTTTTGCTTAAAGTTTGTCACCTGAAGCCAGCCTCTCTTGCCCATCTTCCTCAGTTTCAGAGGGTAGATATTTCAGCGTTGCTTTTTCCCCAGGTCTTCACACCTTAGTGTTTTGTTTTTGCTTAACGATTGCCACCTGGGCTAGCCTCTGTTTCCAATCTTCCTCAGTTTCCGAGGGTGGATTTCTCCCTGTTGCTTTTTCCCCAGGTCTCCACACCCTTGTGTGTTTCTTTTGCTTAACGATTGCCACCTGACCTAGCCTCTGTTGCCCATCCTCGTCAGTTTCAGAGGGTAGATATATCAGGGTTGATTTTCCCCAGGTCTCCACGCCCTTGTGTGTTTCTTTTGCTTAAAGTTTGCCACCTGAAGCCAGCCTCTCTTGCCCATCTTCCTCAGTTTCAGAGGGTAGATATTTCAGGGTTGCTTTTTCCCCAGGTCTCCACGCCTTTGGGTTTTGTTTCTGCTTAACGATTGCCACCTGAGGTAGCCTCTGTTGCCCTTGTTCCTCAGTTTCAGAGGGTGGATTTCTCCGTGTTGCTTTTTCCCCAGGTCTCCACGCCCTTGTGTGTTTCTTTTGCTTAACGATTGCCACCTGACCTAGCCTCTGTTGCCCATCCTCGTCAGTTTCAGAGGGTGGATTTCTCCCTGTTGCTTTTTCCCCAGGTCTCCACGCCCTTGTGTGTTCCTTTTGCTTAAACTTTGCCACCTGAAGCCAGACTCTCTTGCCCATCTTCCTCAGTTTCAGAGGGTAGATATTTCAGGGTTGCTTTTTCCCCAGGTCTCCACGCCTTTGGGTTTTGTTTTTGCTTAACGATTGCCACCTGGGCTAGCCTCTCTTGCCCATCTTCCTCAGTTTCAGAGGGTGGATTTCTCCGTGTTGCTTTTTCCCCAGGTCTCCACGCCCTTGTGTGTTTCTTTTGCTTAACGATTGCCACCTGGGCTAGCCTCTCTTGCCCATCTTCGTCCGTTTCAGAGGGTGGATTTCTCAGTGTTGCCTTTTCCCCAGCTCCCCACGCCCTTGTGTGTTTCTTTTGCTTAAAGATTGCCACCTGAAGCCAGCCTCTCTTGCCCATCTTCCTCAGTTTCAGAGGGTAGATATTTCAGGGTTGCTTTTTCCCCAGGTCACCACGCCTTTGGGTTATGTTTTTGCTTAAGGATTGCCACCTGAGCTAGCCTCTCTTGCCCATCTTCCTGAGTTTCAGAGGGTCGATATCTCCGTGTTGCTGTTTCCCCAGGTCTCCACGCCCTTGTGTGTTTCTTTTGCTTAACGTTTGCCACCTGAAGCCATCCTCTCTTGCCCATCTTCCTCAGTTTCAGAGGGTAGATATTTCAGGGTTGCTGTTTCCCCAGGTCTCCACGCCCTTGTGTGTTTCCTTTGCTTAACGATTGCCATCTGAAGCCAGCCTCTCTTGCCCATCTTCCTCAGTTTCAGAGGGTGGATTTCTCCGTGTTGCTTTTTCCCCAGGTCTCCACGCCCTTGTGTGTTTCTTTTGCTTAAACACTGCCACCTGAGCTAGCCTCTGTTGCCCATCTTCGTCCGTTTCAGAGGGTGGATTTCTCAGTGTTGCCTTTTCGCCAGCTCCCCACGCCCTTGTGTGTTTCTTTTGCTTAAAGATTGTCACCTGAGCTAGGCACTGTTGCCCTGCTTCCTCAGTTTCAGAGGGTACCTTTTTCAGCGTAGCTTTTTGACCGGGTCTCCTCGCCATTGTATTTTTCTATTTCACTTTTTTTGCATAAAGATTGCCACCTGAGCTAGCCTCTGTTGCCCATCTTCTTCGGTTTCAGAGGGTAGATTTCTCAGTGTTTCTTTTTCGCCAGCTCTCCACGCCGTTGCGTCTTTTTTTTTTCTGCTTAAAGGTTGCAACCTGAGCTAGCTTCTTTTGCCCATGTTCGTCAGTTTCAGAGGGTGGATTTCTCCGTGTTGCTTTTTCCCCAGGTCTCCACGCCCTTGTGTGTTTCTTTTGCTTAACGATTGCCACCTGAGGTAGCCTCTGTTGCCCATCCTCGTCAGTTTCAGAGGGTAGATATATCAGGGTTGCTTTTTCCCCAGGTCTCCACGCCCTTGTGTGTTTCTTTTGCTTAAAGTTTGCCACCTGAAGCCAGCCTCTCTTGCCCATCTTCCTCAGTTTCAGAGGGTAGATATTTCAGGGTTGCTTTTTCCCCAGGTCTCCACGCCTTTGGGTTTTGTTTCTGCTTAACGATTGCCACCTGAGGTAGCCTCTGTTGCCCTTGTTCCTCAGTTTCAGAGGGTGGATTTCTCCGTGTTGCTTTTTCCCCAGGTCTCCACGCCCTTGTGTGTTTCTTTTGCTTAACGATTGCCACCTGAGGTAGCCTCTGTTGCCCATCCTCGTCAGTTTCAGAGGGTGGATTTCTCCCTGTTGCTTTTTCCCCAGGTCTCCACGCCCTTGTGTGTTCCTTTTGCTTAAACTTTGCCACCTGAAGCCAGACTCTCTTGCCCATCTTCCTCAGTTTCAGAGGGTAGATATTTCAGGGTTGCTTTTTCCCCAGGTCTCCACGCCTTTGGGTTTTGTTTTTGCTTAACGATTGCCACCTGGGCTAGCCTCTCTTGCCCATCTTCCTCAGTTTCAGAGGGTGGATTTCTCCGTGTTGCTTTTTCCCCAGGTCTCCACGCCCTTGTGTGTTTCTTTTGCTTAACGATTGCCACCTGAGGTAGCCTCTGTTGCCCATCCTCGTCAGTTTCAGAGGGTAGATTTCTCAGTGCTGCTTTTTCCCCAGGTCTCCACGCCCTCGTGTGTTTCTTTTGCTTAAAGTTTGTCACCTGAAGCCAGCCTCTCTTGCCCATCTTCCTCAGTTTCAGAGGGTAGATATTTCAGCGTTGCTTTTTCCCCAGGTCTTCACACCTTAGTGTTTTGTTTTTGCTTAACGATTGCCACCTGGGCTAGCCTCTGTTTCCAATCTTCCTCAGTTTCCGAGGGTGGATTTCTCCCTGTTGCTTTTTCCCCAGGTCTCCACACCCTTGTGTGTTTCTTTTGCTTAACGATTGCCACCTGACCTAGCCTCTGTTGCCCATCCTCGTCAGTTTCAGAGGGTAGATATATCAGGGTTGATTTTCCCCAGGTCTCCACGCCCTTGTGTGTTTCTTTTGCTTAAAGTTTGCCACCTGAAGCCAGCCTCTCTTGCCCATCTTCCTCAGTTTCAGAGGGTAGATATTTCAGGGTTGCTTTTTCCCCAGGTCTCCACGCCTTTGGGTTTTGTTTCTGCTTAACGATTGCCACCTGAGGTAGCCTCTGTTGCCCTTGTTCCTCAGTTTCAGAGGGTGGATTTCTCCGTGTTGCTTTTTCCCCAGGTCTCCACGCCCTTGTGTGTTTCTTTTGCTTAACGATTGCCACCTGACCTAGCCTCTGTTGCCCATCCTCGTCAGTTTCAGAGGGTGGGTTTCTCCCTGTTGCTTTTTCCCCAGGTCTCCACGCCCTTGTGTGTTCCTTTTGCTTAAACTTTGCCACCTGAAGCCAGACTCTCTTGCCCATCTTCCTCAGTTTCAGAGGGTAGATATTTCAGGGTTGCTTTTTCCCCAGGTCTCCACGCCTTTGGGTTTTGTTTTTGCTTAACGATTGCCACCTGGGCTAGCCTCTCTTGCCCATCTTCCTCAGTTTCAGAGGGTGGATTTCTCCGTGTTGCTTTTTCCCCAGGTCTCCACGCCCTTGTGTGTTTCTTTTGCTTAACGATTGCCACCTGGGCTAGCCTCTCTTGCCCATCTTCGTCCGTTTCAGAGGGTGGATTTCTCAGTGTTGCCTTTTCCCCAGCTCCCCACGCCCTTGTGTGTTTCTTTTGCTTAAAGATTGCCACCTGAAGCCAGCCTCTCTTGCCCATCTTCCTCAGTTTCAGAGGGTAGATATTTCAGGGTTGCTTTTTCCCCAGGTCACCACGCCTTTGGGTTATGTTTTTGCTTAAGGATTGCCACCTGAGCTAGCCTCTCTTGCCCATCTTCCTGAGTTTCAGAGGGTCGATATCTCCGTGTTGCTGTTTCCCCAGGTCTCCACGCCCTTGTGTGTTTCTTTTGCTTAACGTTTGCCACCTGAAGCCAGCCTCTCTTGCCCATCTTCCTCAGTTTCAGAGGGTAGATATTTCAGGGTTGCTGTTTCCCCAGGTCTCCACGCCCTTGTGTGTTTCCTTTGCTTAACGATTGCCATCTGAAGCCAGCCTCTCTTGCCCATCTTCCTCAGTTTCAGAGGGTGGATTTCTCCGTGTTGCTTTTTCCCCAGGTCTCCACGCCCTTGTGTGTTTCTTTTGCTTCAACACTGCCACCTGAGCTAGCCTCTGTTGCCCATCTTCGTCCGTTTCAGAGGGTGGATTTCTCAGTGTTGCCTTTTCGCCAGCTCCCCACGCCCTTGTGTGTTTCTTTTGCTTAAAGATTGTCACCTGAGCTAGGCACTGTTGCCCTGCTTCCTCAGTTTCAGAGGGTACCTTTTTCAGCGTAGCTTTTTGACCGGGTCTCCTCGCCATTGTATTTTTCTATTTCACTTTTTTTGCATAAAGATTGCCACCTGAGCTAGCCTCTGTTGCCCATCTTCTTCGGTTTCAGAGGGTAGATTTCTCAGTGTTTCTTTTTCGCCAGCTCTCCACGCCGTTGCGTCTTTTTTTTTTCTGCTTAAAGGTTGCAACCTGAGCTAGCTTCTTTTGCCCATGTTCGTCAGTTTCAGAGGGTGGATTTCTCCGTGTTGCTTTTTCCCCAGGTCTCCACGCCCTTGTGTGTTTCTTTTGCTTAACGATTGCCACCTGAGGTAGCCTCTGTTGCCCATCCTCGTCAGTTTCAGAGGGTAGATATATCAGGGTTGCTTTTTCCCCAGGTCTCCACGCCCTTGTGTGTTTCTTTTGCTTAAAGTTTGCCACCTGAAGCCAGCCTCTCTTGCCCATCTTCCTCAGTTTCAGAGGGTAGATATTTCAGGGTTGCTTTTTCCCCAGGTCTCCACGCCTTTGGGTTTTGTTTCTGCTTAACGATTGCCACCTGAGGTAGCCTCTGTTGCCCTTGTTCCTCAGTTTCAGAGGGTGGATTTCTCCGTGTTGCTTTTTCCCCAGGTCTCCACGCCCTTGTGTGTTTCTTTTGCTTAACGATTGCCACCTGAGGTAGCCTCTGTTGCCCATCCTCGTCAGTTTCAGAGGGTAGATTTCTCAGTGCTGCTTTTTCCCCAGGTCTCCACGCCCTCGTGTGTTTCTTTTGCTTAAAATTTGTCACCTGAAGCCAGCCTCTCTTGCCCATCTTCCTCAGTTTCAGAGGGTAGATATTTCAGCGTTGCTTTTTCCCCAGGTCTTCACACCTTAGTGTTTTGTTTTTGCTTAACGATTGCCACCTGGGCTAGCCTCTGTTTCCCATCTTCCTAAGTGTCCGAGGGTGGATTTCTCCCTGTTGCTTTTTCCCCAGGTCTGCACACCCTTGTGTGTTTCTTTTGCTTAACGATTGATACCTGAGGTAGCCTCTGTTGCCCATCCTCGTCAGTTTCAGAGGGTAGATTTCTCAGTGCTGCTTTTTCCCCAGGTCTCCACGCCCTTGTGTGTTTCTTTTGCTTAAAGTTTGCCACCTGAAGCCAGCCTCTCTTGCCCATCTTCCTCAGTTTCAGAGGGTAGATATTTCAGGGTTGCTTTTTACCCAGGTCTCCACGCCTTTGGGTTTTGTTTTTGCTTAACGATTGCCACCTGAGGTAGCCTCTCTTGCCCATCGTCCTGAGTTTCAGAGGGTGGATTTCTCCGTGTTGCTTTTTCCCCAGGTCTCCACGCCCTTGTGTGTTTCTTTTGCTTCACGATTGCCACCTGAGGTAGCCTCTGTTGCCCATCCTCGTCAGTTTCAGAGGGTGGATTTCTCCCTGTTGCTTTTTCCCCAGGTCTCCACGCCCTTGTGTGTTCCTTTTGCTTAAACTTTGCCACCTGAAGCCAGACTCTCTTGCCCATCTTCCTCAGTTTCAGAGGGTAGATATTTCAGGGTTGCTTTTTCCCCAGGTCTCCACGCCTTTGGGTTTTGTTTTTGCTTAACGATTGCCACCTGGGCTAGCCTCTCTTGCCCATCTTCCTCAGTTTCAGAGGGTGGATTTCTCCGTGTTGCTTTTTCCACAGGTCTCCACGCCCTTGTGTGTTTCTTTTGCTTAACGATTGCCACCTGAGGTAGCCTCTGTTGCCCATCCTCGTCAGTTTCAGAGGGTAGATTTCTCAGTGCTGCTTTTTCCCCAGGTCTCCACGCCCTCGTGTGTTTCTTTTGCTTAAAGTTTGTCACCTGAAGCCAGCCTCTCTTGCCCATCTTCCTCAGTTTCAGAGGGTAGATATTTCAGCGTTGCTTTTTCCCCAGGTCTTCACACCTTAGTGTTTTGTTTTTGCTTAACGATTGCCACCTGGGCTAGCCTCTGTTTCCCAATTTCCTCAGTTTCCGAGGGTGGAATTCTCCCTGTTGCTTTTTCCCCAGGTCTCCACACCCTTGTGTGTTTCTTTTGCTTAACGATTGCCACCTGAGGTAGCCTCTGTTGCCCATCTTCGTCCGTTTCAGAGGGTGGATTTCTCAGTGTTGCCTTTTCCCCAGCTCCCCACGCCCTTGTGTGTTTCTTTTGCTTAAAGATTGCCACCTGAAGCCAGCCTCTACTGCCCATCTTCCTCAGTTTCAGAGGGTAGATATTTCAGGGTTGCTTTTTCCCCAGGTCTCCACGCCTTTGGGTTTTGTTTTTGCTTAACGATTGCCACCTGAGCTAGCCTCTCTTGCCCATCTTCCTGAGTTTCAGAGGTTCGATATCTCCGTGTTGCTGTTTCCCCAGGTCTCCACGCCCTTGTGTGTTTCTTTTGCTTAACGTTTGCCACCTGAAGCCAGCCTCTCTTGCCCATCTTCCTCAGTTTCAGAGGGTAGATATTTCAGGGTTACTGTTTCCCCAGGTCTCCACGCCCTTGTGTGTTTCTTTTGCTTAACGATTGCCATCTGAAGCCAGCCTCTCTTGCCCATCTTCCTCAGTTTCAGAGGGTGGATTTCTCCGTGTTTCTTTTTCCCCAGGTCTCCACGCCCTTGTGTGTTTCTTTTGCTTAAAGATTGCCACCTGAGCTATCCTCTGTTGCCCATCTTCGTCCGTTTCAGAGGGTGGATTTCTCAATGTTGCCTTTTCGCCAGCTCCCCACGCCCTTGTGTGTTTCTTTTGCTTAAAGATTGTCACCTGAGCTAGGCACTGTTGCCCTGCTTCCTCAGTTTCAGAGGGTACCTTTTTCAGCGTAGCTTTTTGACCGGGTCTCCTCGCCATTGTATTTTTCTATTTCACTTTTTTTGCATAAAGATTGCCACCTGAGGTAGCCTCTGTTGCCCATCTTCTTCGGTTTCAGAGGGTAGATTTCTCAGTGTTTCTTTTTCGCCAGCTCTCCACGCCCTTGCGTCTTTTTTTTTTCTGCTTAAAGGTTGCAACCTTAGCTTGCTTCTTTTGCCCATGTTCGTCAGTTTCAGAGGGTGGATTTCTCCGTGTTGCTTTTTCCCCAGGTCTCCACGCCCTTGTGTGTTTCTTTTGCTTAACGATTGCCACCTGAGGTAGCCTCTGTTGCCCATCCTCGTCAGTTTCAGAGGGTAGATTTCCCAGGGTTGCTTTTTCCCCAGGTCTCCACGCCCTTGTGTGTTTCTTTTGCTTAAAGTTTGAAACCTGAAGCCAGCCTCTCTTGCCCATCTTCCTCAGTTTCAGAGGGTAGATATTTCAGGGTTGCTTTTTCCCCAGGTCTCCACGCCTTTGGGTTTTGTTTCTGCTTAACGATTGCCACCTGAGGTAGCCTCTGTTGCCCTTGTTCCTCAGTTTCAGAGGGTGGATTTCTCCGTGTTGCTTTTTCCCCAGGTCTCCACGCCCTTGTGTGTTTCTTTTGCTTAACGATTGCCACCTGAGGTAGCCTCTGTTGCCCATCCTCGTCAGTTTCAGAGGGTAGATTTCTCAGTGCTGCTTTTTCCCCAGGTCTCCACGCCCTCGTGTGTTTCTTTTGCTTAAAGTTTGTCACCTGAAGCCAGCCTCTCTTGCCCATCTTCCTCAGTTTCAGAGGGTAGATATTTCAGCGTTGCTTTTTCCCCAGGTCTTCACACCTTAGTGTTTTGTTTTTGCTTAACGATTGCCACCTGGGCTAGCCTCTGTTTCCAATCTTCCTCAGTTTCCGAGGGTGGATTTCTCCCTGTTGCTTTTTCCCCAGGTCTCCACACCCTTGTGTGTTTCTTTTGCTTAACGATTGCCACCTGAGATAGCCTCTGTTGCCCATCCTCGTCAGTTTCAGAGGGTAGATTTCTCAGTGCTGCTTTTTCCCCAGGTCTCCACGCCCTTGTGTGTTTCTTTTGCTTAAAGTTTGAAACCTGAAGCCAGCCTCTCTTGCCCATCTTCCTCAGTTTCAGAGGGTAGATATTTCAGGGTTGCTTTTTCCCCAGGTCTCCACGCCTTTGGGTTTTGTTTTTGCTTAACGATTAAAACCTGAGGTAGCCACTCTTGCCCATCGTCCTGAGTTTCAGAGGGTAGATTTCTCCGTGTTGCTTTTTCCCCAGGTCTCCACGCCCTTGTGTGTTTCTTTTGCTTCACGATTGCCACCTGAGGTAGCCTCTGTTGCCCATCCTCGTCAGTTTCAGACTGTGGATTTCTCCCTGTTGCTTTTTCCCCAGGTCTCCACGCCCTTGTGTGTTCCTTTTGCTTAAACTTTGCCACCTGAAGCCAGACTCTCTTGCCCATCTTCCTCAGTTTCAGAGGGTAGATATTTCTGGGTTGCTTTTTCCCCAGGTCTCCACACCTTTGGGTTTTGTTTTTGCTTAACGATTGCCACCTGGGCTAGCCTCTCTTGCCCATCTTCCTCAGTTTCAGAGGGTGGATTTCTCCGTGTTGCTTTTTCCCCAGGTCTCCACGCCCTTGTGTGTTTCTTTTGCTTAAAGATTGCCACCTGAGCTAGCCTCTGTTGCCCATCTTCGTTCGTTTCAGAGGGTGGATTTCTCAGTGTTGCCTTTTCGCCAGCTCCCCACGCCCTTGTGTGTTTCTTTTGCTTAAAGATTGTCACCTGAGCTAGGCACTGTTGCCCTGCTTCCTCAGTTTCAGAGGGTACCTTTTTCAGCGTAGCTTTTTGACCGGGTCTCCTCGCCATTGTATTTTTCTATTTCACTTTTTTTGCATAAAGATTGCCACCTGAGGTAGCCTCTGTTGCCCATCTTCTTCGGTTTCAGAGGGTAGATTTCTCAGTGTTTCTTTTTCGCCAGCTCTCCACGCCCTTGCGTCTTTTTTTTTTCTGCTTAAAGGTTGCAACCTGAGCTAGCTTCTTTTGCCCATGTTCGTCAGTTTCAGAGGGTGGATTTCTCCGTGTTGCTTTTTCCCCAGGTCTCCACGCCCTTGTGTGTTTCTTTTGCTTAACGATTGCCACCTGAGGTAGCCTCTGTTGCCCATCCTCGTCAGTTTCAGAGGGTAGATATATCAGGGTTGCTTTTTCCCCAGGTCTCCACGACCTTGTGTGTTTCTTTTGCTTAAAGTTTGCCACCTGAAGCCAGCCTCTCTTGCCCATCTTCCTCAGTTTCAGAGGGTAGATATTTCAGGGTTGCTTTTTCCCCAGGTCTCCACGCCTTTGGGTTTTGTTTCTGCTTAACGATTGCCACCTGAGTTAGCCTCTGTTGCCCTTGTTCCTCAGTTTCAGAGGGTGGATTTCTCCGTGTTGCTTTTTCCCCAGGTCTCCACGCCCTTGTGTGTTTCTTTTGCTTAACGATTGCCACCTGAGGTAGCCTCTGTTGCCCATCCTCGTCAGTTTCAGAGGGTAGATTTCTCAGTGCTGCTTTTTCCCCAGGTCTCCACGCCCTCGTTGTTTCTTTTGCTTAAAATTTGTCACCTGAAGCCAGCCTCTCTTGCCCATCTTCCTCAGTTTCAGAGGGTAGATATTTCAGCGTTGCTTTTTCCCCAGGTCTTCACACCTTAGTGTTTTGTTTTTGCTTAACGATTGCCACCTGGGCTAGCCTCTGTTTCCCATCTTCCTCAGTGTCCGAGGGTGGATTTCTCCCTGTTGCTTTTTCCCCAGGTCTGCACACCCTTGTGTGTTTCTTTTGCTTAACGATTGACACCTGAGGTAGCCTCTGTTGCCCATCCTCGTCAGTTTCAGAGGGTAGATTTCTCAGTGCTGCTTTTTCCCCAGGTCTCCACGCCCTTGTGTGTTTCTTTTGCTTAAAGTTTGCCACCTGAAGCCAGCCTCTCTTGCCCATCTTCCTCAGTTTCAGAGGGTAGATATTTCAGGGTTGCTTTTTCCCCAGGTCTCCACGCCTTTGGGTTTTGTTTTTGCTTAACGATTGCCACCTGGGCTAGCCTCTCTTGCCCATCTTCCTCAGTTTCAGAGGGTGGATTTCTCCGTGTTGCTTTTTCCCCAGGTCTCCACGCCCTTGTGTGTTTCTTTTGCTTAAAGATTGCCACCTGAGCTAGCCTCTGTTGCCCATCTTCGTTCGTTTCAGAGGGTGGATTTCTCAGTGTTGCCTTTTCGCCAGCTCCCCACGCCCTTGTGTGTTTCTTTTGCTTAAAGATTGTCACCTGAGCTAGGCACTGTTGCCCTGCTTCCTCAGTTTCAGAGGGTACCTTTTTCAGCGTAGCTTTTTGACCGGGTCTCCTCGCCATTGTATTTTTCTATTTCACTTTTTTTGCATAAAGATTGCCACCTGAGGTAGCCTCTGTTGCCCATCTTCTTCGGTTTCAGAGGGTAGATTTCTCAGTGTTTCTTTTTCGCCAGCTCTCCACGCCCTTGCGTCTTTTTTTTTTCTGCTTAAAGGTTGCAACCTGAGCTAGCTTCTTTTGCCCATGTTCGTCAGTTTCAGAGGGTGGATTTCTCCGTGTTGCTTTTTCCCCAGGTCTCCACGCCCTTGTGTGTTTCTTTTGCTTAACGATTGCCACCTGAGGTAGCCTCTGTTGCCCATCCTCGTCAGTTTCAGAGGGTAGATATATCAGGGTTGCTTTTTCCCCAGGTCTCCACGACCTTGTGTGTTTCTTTTGCTTAAAGTTTGCCACCTGAAGCCAGCCTCTCTTGCCCATCTTCCTCAGTTTCAGAGGGTAGATATTTCAGGGTTGCTTTTTCCCCAGGTCTCCACGCCTTTGGGTTTTGTTTCTGCTTAACGATTGCCACCTGAGTTAGCCTCTGTTGCCCTTGTTCCTCAGTTTCAGAGGGTGGATTTCTCCGTGTTGCTTTTTCCCCAGGTCTCCACGCCCTTGTGTGTTTCTTTTGCTTAACGATTGCCACCTGAGGTAGCCTCTGTTGCCCATCCTCGTCAGTTTCAGAGGGTAGATTTCTCAGTGCTGCTTTTTCCCCAGGTCTCCACGCCCTCGTTGTTTCTTTTGCTTAAAATTTGTCACCTGAAGCCAGCCTCTCTTGCCCATCTTCCTCAGTTTCAGAGGGTAGATATTTCAGCGTTGCTTTTTCCCCAGGTCTTCACACCTTAGTGTTTTGTTTTTGCTTAACGATTGCCACCTGGGCTAGCCTCTGTTTCCCATCTTCCTCAGTGTCCGAGGGTGGATTTCTCCCTGTTGCTTTTTCCCCAGGTCTGCACACCCTTGTGTGTTTCTTTTGCTTAACGATTGACACCTGAGGTAGCCTCTGTTGCCCATCCTCGTCAGTTTCAGAGGGTAGATTTCTCAGTGCTGCTTTTTCCCCAGGTCTCCACGCCCTTGTGTGTTTCTTTTGCTTAAAGTTTGCCACCTGAAGCCAGCCTCTCTTGCCCATCTTCCTCAGTTTCAGAGGGTAGATATTTCAGGGTTGCTTTTTACCCAGGTCTCCACGCCTTTGGGTTTTGTTTTTGCTTAACGATTGCCACCTGAGGTAGCCTCTCTTGCCCATCGTCCTGAGTTTCAGAGGGTGGATTTCTCCGTGTTGCTTTTTCCCCAGGTCTCCACGCCCTTGTGTGTTTCTTTTGCTTCATGATTGCCACCTGAGGTAGCCTCTGTTGCCCATCCTCGTCAGTTTCAGAGGGTGGATTTCTCCCTGTTGCTTTTTCCCCAGGTCTCCACGCCCTTGTGTGTTTCTTTTGCTTAACGTTTGCCACCTGAAGCCAGCCTCTCTTGCCCATCTTCCTCAGTTTCAGAGGGTAGATATTTCAGGGTTGCTTTTTACCCAGGTCTCCACGCCTTTGTGTTTTGTTTTTGCTTAACGTATGCCACCTGAGGTAACCTCTTTTGCCCATCATCCTCAGTTTCAGAGGGTGGATTTCTCCGTGTTGCTTTTTCCACAGATCTCCAAGCCCTTTTGTGTTTCTTTTGCTTGACGATTGCCACCTGACGTAGCCTCTGTTGCCCATCCTCGTCAATTTCCGAGGGTAGATTTCTCAGTGCTGCTTTTTCCCCAGGTCTCCACGCCCTTGTGTGTTTCTTTTGCTTAAAGTTTGCCACCTGAAGCCAGCCTCTCTTGCCCATCTTCCTCAGTTTCAGAGGGTAGATATTTCAGGGTTGCTTTTTCCCCAGGTCTCCACGCCTTTGGGTTTTGTTTTTGCTTAACGATTGCCACCTGAGGTAGCCTCTCTTGCCCATCGTCCTGAGTTTCAGAGGGTAGATTTCTCCGTGTTGCTTTTTCCCCAGGTCTCCACGCCCTTGTGTGTTTCTTTTGCTTCACGATTGCCACCTGAGGTAGCCTCTGTTGCCCATCCTCGTCAGTTTCAGAGGGTGGATTTCTCCCTGTTGCTTTTTCCCCAGGTCTCCACGCCCTTGTGTGTTCCTTTTGCTTAAACTTTGCCACCTGAAGCCAGACTCTCTTGCCCATCTTCCTCAGTTTCAGAGGGTAGATATTTCAGGGTTGCTTTTTCCCCAGGTCTCCACGCCTTTGGGTTTTGTTTTTGCTTAACGATTGCCACCTGGGCTAGCCTCTCTTGCCCATCTTCCTCAGTTTCAGAGGGTGGATTTCTCCGTGTTGCTTTTTCCCCAGGTCTCCACGCCCTTGTGTGTTTCTTTTGCTTAACGATTGCCACCTGAGGTAGCCTCTGTTGCCCATCCTCGTCAGTTTCAGAGGGTAGATTTCTCAGTGCTGCTTTTTCCCCAGGTCTCCACGCCCTCGTTGTTTCTTTTGCTTAAAATTTGTCACCTGAAGCCAGCCTCTCTTGCCCATCTTCCTCAGTTTCAGAGGGTAGATATTTCAGCGTTGCTTTTTCCCCAGGTCTTCACACCTTAGTGTTTTGTTTTTGCTTAACGATTGCCACCTGGGCTAGCCTCTGTTTCCCATCTTCCTCAGTGTCCGAGGGTGGATTTCTCCCTGTTGCTTTTTCCCCAGGTCTGCACACCCTTGTGTGTTTCTTTTGCTTAACGATTGACACCTGAGGTAGCCTCTGTTGCCCATCCTCGTCAGTTTCAGAGGGTAGATTTCTCAGTGCTGCTTTTTCCCCAGGTCTCCACGCCCTTGTGTGTTTCTTTTGCTTAAAGTTTGCCACCTGAAGCCAGCCTCTCTTGCCCATCTTCCTCAGTTTCAGAGGGTAGATATTTCAGGGTTGCTTTTTCCCCAGGTCTCCACGCCTTTGGGTTTTGTTTTTGCTTAACGATTGCCACCTGGGCTAGCCTCTCTTGCCCATCTTCCTCAGTTTCAGAGGGTGGATTTCTCCGTGTTGCTTTTTCCCCAGGTCTCCACGCCCTTGTGTGTTTCTTTTGCTTAAAGATTGCCACCTGAGCTAGCCTCTGTTGCCCATCTTCGTTCGTTTCAGAGGGTGGATTTCTCAGTGTTGCCTTTTCGCCAGCTCCCCACGCCCTTGTGTGTTTCTTTTGCTTAAAGATTGTCACCTGAGCTAGGCACTGTTGCCCTGCTTCCTCAGTTTCAGAGGGTACCTTTTTCAGCGTAGCTTTTTGACCGGGTCTCCTCGCCATTGTATTTTTCTATTTCACTTTTTTTGCATAAAGATTGCCACCTGAGGTAGCCTCTGTTGCCCATCTTCTTCGGTTTCAGAGGGTAGATTTCTCAGTGTTTCTTTTTCGCCAGCTCTCCACGCCCTTGCGTCTTTTTTTTTTCTGCTTAAAGGTTGCAACCTGAGCTAGCTTCTTTTGCCCATGTTCGTCAGTTTCAGAGGGTGGATTTCTCCGTGTTGCTTTTTCCCCAGGTCTCCACGCCCTTGTGTGTTTCTTTTGCTTAACGATTGCCACCTGAGGTAGCCTCTGTTGCCCATCCTCGTCAGTTTCAGAGGGTAGATATATCAGGGTTGCTTTTTCCCCAGGTCTCCACGACCTTGTGTGTTTCTTTTGCTTAAAGTTTGCCACCTGAAGCCAGCCTCTCTTGCCCATCTTCCTCAGTTTCAGAGGGTAGATATTTCAGGGTTGCTTTTTCCCCAGGTCTCCACGCCTTTGGGTTTTGTTTCTGCTTAACGATTGCCACCTGAGTTAGCCTCTGTTGCCCTTGTTCCTCAGTTTCAGAGGGTGGATTTCTCCGTGTTGCTTTTTCCCCAGGTCTCCACGCCCTTGTGTGTTTCTTTTGCTTAACGATTGCCACCTGAGGTAGCCTCTGTTGCCCATCCTCGTCAGTTTCAGAGGGTAGATTTCTCAGTGCTGCTTTTTCCCCAGGTCTCCACGCCCTCGTTGTTTCTTTTGCTTAAAATTTGTCACCTGAAGCCAGCCTCTCTTGCCCATCTTCCTCAGTTTCAGAGGGTAGATATTTCAGCGTTGCTTTTTCCCCAGGTCTTCACACCTTAGTGTTTTGTTTTTGCTTAACGATTGCCACCTGGGCTAGCCTCTGTTTCCCATCTTCCTCAGTGTCCGAGGGTGGATTTCTCCCTGTTGCTTTTTCCCCAGGTCTGCACACCCTTGTGTGTTTCTTTTGCTTAACGATTGACACCTGAGGTAGCCTCTGTTGCCCATCCTCGTCAGTTTCAGAGGGTAGATTTCTCAGTGCTGCTTTTTCCCCAGGTCTCCACGCCCTTGTGTGTTTCTTTTGCTTAAAGTTTGCCACCTGAAGCCAGCCTCTCTTGCCCATCTTCCTCAGTTTCAGAGGGTAGATATTTCAGGGTTGCTTTTTACCCAGGTCTCCACGCCTTTGGGTTTTGTTTTTGCTTAACGATTGCCACCTGAGGTAGCCTCTCTTGCCCATCGTCCTGAGTTTCAGAGGGTGGATTTCTCCGTGTTGCTTTTTCCCCAGGTCTCCACGCCCTTGTGTGTTTCTTTTGCTTCATGATTGCCACCTGAGGTAGCCTCTGTTGCCCATCCTCGTCAGTTTCAGAGGGTGGATTTCTCCCTGTTGCTTTTTCCCCAGGTCTCCACGCCCTTGTGTGTTTCTTTTGCTTAACGTTTGCCACCTGAAGCCAGCCTCTCTTGCCCATCTTCCTCAGTTTCAGAGGGTAGATATTTCAGGGTTGCTTTTTACCCAGGTCTCCACGCCTTTGTGTTTTGTTTTTGCTTAACGTATGCCACCTGAGGTAACCTCTTTTGCCCATCATCCTCAGTTTCAGAGGGTGGATTTCTCCGTGTTGCTTTTTCCACAGATCTCCAAGCCCTTTTGTGTTTCTTTTGCTTGACGATTGCCACCTGACGTAGCCTCTGTTGCCCATCCTCGTCAATTTCCGAGGGTAGATTTCTCAGTGCTGCTTTTTCCCCAGGTCTCCACGCCCTTGTGTGTTTCTTTTGCTTAAAGTTTGCCACCTGAAGCCAGCCTCTCTTGCCCATCTTCCTCAGTTTCAGAGGGTAGATATTTCAGGGTTGCTTTTTCCCCAGGTCTCCACGCCTTTGGGTTTTGTTTTTGCTTAACGATTGCCACCTGAGGTAGCCTCTCTTGCCCATCGTCCTGAGTTTCAGAGGGTAGATTTCTCCGTGTTGCTTTTTCCCCAGGTCTCCACGCCCTTGTGTGTTTCTTTTGCTTCACGATTGCCACCTGAGGTAGCCTCTGTTGCCCATCCTCGTCAGTTTCAGAGGGTGGATTTCTCCCTGTTGCTTTTTCCCCAGGTCTCCACGCCCTTGTGTGTTCCTTTTGCTTAAACTTTGCCACCTGAAGCCAGACTCTCTTGCCCATCTTCCTCAGTTTCAGAGGGTAGATATTTCAGGGTTGCTTTTTCCCCAGGTCTCCACGCCTTTGGGTTTTGTTTTTGCTTAACGATTGCCACCTGGGCTAGCCTCTCTTGCCCATCTTCCTCAGTTTCAGAGGGTGGATTTCTCCGTGTTGCTTTTTCCACAGGTCTCCACGCCCTTGTGTGTTTCTTTTGCTTAACGATTGCCACCTGAGGTAGCCTCTGTTGCCCATCCTCGTCAGTTTCAGAGGGTAGATTTCTCAGTGCTGCTTTTTCCCCAGGTCTCCACGCCCTCGTGTGTTTCTTTTGCTTAAAGTTTGTCACCTGAAGCCAGCCTCTCTTGCCCATCTTCCTCAGTTTCAGAGGGTAGATATTTCAGCGTTGCTTTTTCCCCAGGTCTTCACACCTTAGTGTTTTGTTTTTGCTTAACGATTGCCACCTGGGCTAGCCTCTGTTTCCCAATTTCCTCAGTTTCCGAGGGTGGAATTCTCCCTGTTGCTTTTTCCCCAGGTCTCCACACCCTTGTGTGTTTCTTTTGCTTAGCGATTGCCACCTGAGGTAGCCTCTGTTGCCCATCTTCGTCCGTTTCAGAGGGTGGATTTCTCAGTGTTGCCTTTTCCCCAGCTCCCCACGCCCTTGTGTGTTTCTTTTGCTTAAAGATTGCCACCTGAAGCCAGCCTCTACTGCCCATCTTCCTCAGTTTCAGAGGGTAGATATTTCAGGGTTGCTTTTTCCCCAGGTCTCCACGCCTTTGGGTTTTGTTTTTGCTTAACGATTGCCACCTGAGCTAGCCTCTCTTGCCCATCTTCCTGAGTTTCAGAGGTTCGATGTCTCCGTGTTGCTGTTTCCCCAGGTCTCCACGCCCTTGTGTGTTTCTTTTGCTTAACGTTTGCCACCTGATGCCAGCCTCTCTTGCCCATCTTCCTCAGTTTCAGAGGGTAGATATTTCAGGGTTACTGTTTCCCCAGGTCTCCACGCCCTTGTGTGTTTCTTTTGCTTAACGATTGCCATCTGAAGCCAGCCTCTCTTGCCCATCTTCCTCAGTTTCAGAGGGTGGATTTCTCCGTGTTTATTTTTCCCCAGGTCTCCACGCCCTTGTGTGTTTCTTTTGCTTAAAGATTGCCACATGAGCTAGCCTCTGTTGCCCATCTTCGTCCGTTTCAGAGGGTGGATTTCTCAATGTTGCCTTTTCGCCAGCTCCCCACGCCCTTGTGTGTTTCTTTTGCTTAAAGATTGTCACCTGAGCTAGGCACTGTTGCCCTGCTTCCTCAGTTTCAGAGGGTACCTTTTTCAGCGTAGCTTTTTGACAGGGTCTCCTCGCCATTGTATTTTTCTATTTCACTTTTTTTGCATAAAGATTGCCACCTGAGCTAGCCTCTGTTGCCCATCTTCTTCGGTTTCAGAGGGTAGATTTCTCAGTGTTTCTTTTTCGCCAGCTCTCCACGCCCTTGCGTCTTTTTTTTTTCTGCTTAAAGGTTGCAACCTTAGCTTGCTTCTTTTGCCCATGTTCGTCAGTTTCAGAGGGTGGATTTCTCCGTGTTGCTTTTTCCCCAGGTCTCCACGCCCTTGTGTGTTTCTTTTGCTTAACGATTGCCACCTGAGGTAGCCTCTGTTGCCCATCCTCGTCAGTTTCAGAGGGTAGATATATCAGGGTTGCTTTTTCACCAGGTCTCCACGCCCTTGTGTGTTTCTTTTGCTTAAAGTTTGAAACCTGAAGCCAGCCTCTCTTGCCCATCTTCCTCAGTTTCAGAGGGTAGATATTTCAGGGTTGCTTTTTCCCCAGGTCTCCACGCCTTTGGGTTTTGTTTCTGCTTAACGATTGCCACCTGAGGTAGCCTCTGTTGCCCTTGTTCCTCAGTTTCAGAGGGTGGATTTCTCCGTGTTGCTTTTTCCCCAGGTCTTCACACCTTAGTGTTTTGTTTTTGCTTAACGATTGCCACCTGGGCTAGCCTCTGTTTCCAATCTTCCTCAGTTTCCGAGGGTGGATTTCTCCCTGTTGCTTTTTCCCCAGGTCTCCACACCCTTGTGTGTTTCTTTTGCTTAACGATTGCCACCTGAGGTAGCCTCTGTTGCCCATCCTCGTCAGTTTCAGAGGGTAGATTTCTCAGTGCTGCTTTTTCCCCAGGTCTCCACGCCCTTGTGTGTTTCTTTTGCTTAAAGTTTGAAACCTGAAGCCAGCCTCTCTTGCCCATCTTCCTCAGTTTCAGAGGGTAGATATTTCAGGGTTGCTTTTTCCCCAGGTCTCCACGCCTTTGGGTTTTGTTTTTGCTTAACGATTAAAACCTGAGGTAGCCACTCTTGCCCATCGTCCTGAGTTTCAGAGGGTAGATTTCTCCGTGTTGCTTTTTCCCCAGGTCTCCACGCCCTTGTGTGTTTCTTTTGCTTCACGATTGCCACCTGAGGTAGCCTCTGTTGCCCATCCTCGTCAGTTTCAGAGGGTGGATTTCTCCCTGTTGCTTTTTCCCCAGGTCTCCACGCCCTTGTGTGTTCCTTTTGCTTAAACTTTGCCACCTGAAGCCAGACTCTCTTGCCCATCTTCCTCAGTTTCAGAGGGTAGATATTTCTGGGTTGCTTTTTCCCCAGGTCTCCACACCTTTGGGTTTTGTTTTTGCTTAACGATTGCCACCTGGGCTAGCCTCTCTTGCCCATCTTCCTCAGTTTCAGAGGGTGGATTTCTCCGTGTTGCTTTTTCCCCAGGTCTCCACGCCCTTGTGTGTTTCTTTTGCTTAAAGATTGCCACCTGAGCTAGCCTCTGTTGCCCATCTTCGTTCGTTTCAGAGGGTGGATTTCTCAGTGTTGCCTTTTCGCCAGCTCCCCACGCCCTTGTGTGTTTCTTTTGCTTAAAGATTGTCACCTGAGCTAGGCACTGTTGCCCTGCTTCCTCAGTTTCAGAGGGTACCTTTTTCAGCGTAGCTTTTTGACCGGGTCTCCTCGCCATTGTATTTTTCTATTTCACTTTTTTTGCATAAAGATTGCCACCTGAGGTAGCCTCTGTTGCCCATCTTCTTCGGTTTCAGAGGGTAGATTTCTCAGTGTTTCTTTTTCGCCAGCTCTCCACGCCCTTGCGTCTTTTTTTTTTCTGCTTAAAGGTTGCAACCTGAGCTAGCTTCTTTTGCCCATGTTCGTCAGTTTCAGAGGGTGGATTTCTCCGTGTTGCTTTTTCCCCAGGTCTCCACGCCCTTGTGTGTTTCTTTTGCTTAACGATTGCCACCTGAGGTAGCCTCTGTTGCCCATCCTCGTCAGTTTCAGAGGGTAGATATATCAGGGTTGCTTTTTCCCCAGGTCTCCACGCCCTTGTGTGTTTCTTTTGCTTAAAGTTTGCCACCTGAAGCCAGCCTCTCTTGCCCATCTTCCTCAGTTTCAGAGGGTAGATATTTCAGGGTTGCTTTTTCCCCAGGTCTCCACGCCTTTGGGTTTTGTTTCTGCTTAACGATTGCCACCTGAGTTAGCCTCTGTTGCCCTTGTTCCTCAGTTTCAGAGGGTGGATTTCTCCGTGTTGCTTTTTCCCCAGGTCTCCACGCCCTTGTGTGTTTCTTTTGCTTAACGATTGCCACCTGAGGTAGCCTCTGTTGCCCATCCTCGTCAGTTTCAGAGGGTAGATTTCTCAGTGCTGCTTTTTCCCCAGGTCTCCACGCCCTCGTTGTTTCTTTTGCTTAAAATTTGTCACCTGAAGCCAGCCTCTCTTGCCCATCTTCCTCAGTTTCAGAGGGTAGATATTTCAGCGTTGCTTTTTCCCCAGGTCTTCACACCTTAGTGTTTTGTTTTTGCTTAACGATTGCCACCTGGGCTAGCCTCTGTTTCCCATCTTCCTCAGTGTCCGAGGGTGGATTTCTCCCTGTTGCTTTTTCCCCAGGTCTGCACACCCTTGTGTGTTTCTTTTGCTTAACGATTGACACCTGAGGTAGCCTCTGTTGCCCATCCTCGTCAGTTTCAGAGGGTAGATTTCTCAGTGCTGCTTTTTCCCCAGGTCTCCACGCCCTTGTGTGTTTCTTTTGCTTAAAGTTTGCCACCTGAAGCCAGCCTCTCTTGCCCATCTTCCTCAGTTTCAGAGGGTAGATATTTCAGGGTTGCTTTTTACCCAGGTCTCCACGCCTTTGGGTTTTGTTTTTGCTTAACGATTGCCACCTGAGGTAGCCTCTCTTGCCCATCGTCCTGAGTTTCAGAGGGTGGATTTCTCCGTGTTGCTTTTTCCCCAGGTCTCCACGCCCTTGTGTGTTTCTTTTGCTTCATGATTGCCACCTGAGGTAGCCTCTGTTGCCCATCCTCGTCAGTTTCAGAGGGTGGATTTCTCCCTGTTGCTTTTTCCCCAGGTCTCCACGCCCTTGTGTGTTTCTTTTGCTTAACGTTTGCCACCTGAAGCCAGCCTCTCTTGCCCATCTTCCTCAGTTTCAGAGGGTAGATATTTCAGGGTTGCTTTTTACCCAGGTCTCCACGCCTTTGTGTTTTGTTTTTGCTTAACGTATGCCACCTGAGGTAACCTCTTTTGCCCATCATCCTCAGTTTCAGAGGGTGGATTTCTCCGTGTTGCTTTTTCCACAGATCTCCAAGCCCTTTTGTGTTTCTTTTGCTTGACGATTGCCACCTGACGTAGCCTCTGTTGCCCATCCTCGTCAATTTCCGAGGGTAGATTTCTCAGTGCTGCTTTTTCCCCAGGTCTCCACGCCCTTGTGTGTTTCTTTTGCTTAAAGTTTGCCACCTGAAGCCAGCCTCTCTTGCCCATCTTCCTCAGATTCAGAGGGTAGATATTTCAGGGTTGCTTTTTCCCCAGGTCTCCACGCCTTTGGGTTTTGTTTTTGCTTAACGATTGCCACCTGAGGTAGCCTCTCTTGCCCATCGTCCTGAGTTTCAGAGGGTAGATTTCTCCGTGTTGCTTTTTCCCCAGGTCTCCACGCCCTTGTGTGTTTCTTTTGCTTCACGATTGCCACCTGAGGTAGCCTCTGTTGCCCATCCTCGTCAGTTTCAGAGGGTGGATTTCTCCCTGTTGCTTTTTCCCCAGGTCTCCACGCCCTTGTGTGTTCCTTTTGCTTAAACTTTGCCACCTGAAGCCAGACTCTCTTGCCCATCTTCCTCAGTTTCAGAGGGTAGATATTTCAGGGTTGCTTTTTCCCCAGGTCTCCACGCCTTTGGGTTTTGTTTTTGCTTAACGATTGCCACCTGGGCTAGCCTCTCTTGCCCATCTTCCTCAGTTTCAGAGGGTGGATTTCTCCGTGTTGCTTTTTCCACAGGTCTCCACGCCCTTGTGTGTTTCTTTTGCTTAACGATTGCCACCTGAGGTAGCCTCTGTTGCCCATCCTCGTCAGTTTCAGAGGGTAGATTTCTCAGTGCTGCTTTTTCCCCAGGTCTCCACGCCCTCGTGTGTTTCTTTTGCTTAAAGTTTGTCACCTGAAGCCAGCCTCTCTTGCCCATCTTCCTCAGTTTCAGAGGGTAGATATTTCAGCGTTGCTTTTTCCCCAGGTCTTCACACCTTAGTGTTTTGTTTTTGCTTAACGATTGCCACCTGGGCTAGCCTCTGTTTCCCAATTTCCTCAGTTTCCGAGGGTGGAATTCTCCCTGTTGCTTTTTCCCCAGGTCTCCACACCCTTGTGTGTTTCTTTTGCTTAGCGATTGCCACCTGAGGTAGCCTCTGTTGCCCATCTTCGTCCGTTTCAGAGGGTGGATTTCTCAGTGTTGCCTTTTCCCCAGCTCCCCACGCCCTTGTGTGTTTCTTTTGCTTAAAGATTGCCACCTGAAGCCAGCCTCTACTGCCCATCTTCCTCAGTTTCAGAGGGTAGATATTTCAGGGTTGCTTTTTCCCCAGGTCTCCACGCCTTTGGGTTTTGTTTTTGCTTAACGATTGCCACCTGAGCTAGCCTCTCTTGCCCATCTTCCTGAGTTTCAGAGGTTCGATATCTCCGTGTTGCTGTTTCCCCAGGTCTCCACGCCCTTGTGTGTTTCTTTTGCTTAACGTTTGCCACCTGATGCCAGCCTCTCTTGCCCATCTTCCTCAGTTTCAGAGGGTAGATATTTCAGGGTTACTGTTTCCCCAGGTCTCCACGCCCTTGTGTGTTTCTTTTGCTTAACGATTGCCATCTGAAGCCAGCCTCTCTTGCCCATCTTCCTCAGTTTCAGAGGGTGGATTTCTCCGTGTTTATTTTTCCCCAGGTCTCCACGCCCTTGTGTGTTTCTTTTGCTTAAAGATTGCCACCTGAGCTAGCCTCTGTTGCCCATCTTCGTCCGTTTCAGAGGGTGGATTTCTCAATGTTGCCTTTTCGCCAGCTCCCCACGCCCTTGTGTGTTTCTTTTGCTTAAAGATTGTCACCTGAGCTAGGCACTGTTGCCCTGCTTCCTCAGTTTCAGAGGGTACCTTTTTCAGCGTAGCTTTTTGACAGGGTCTCCTCGCCATTGTATTTTTCTATTTCACTTTTTTTGCATAAAGATTGCCACCTGAGCTAGCCTCTGTTGCCCATCTTCTTCGGTTTCAGAGGGTAGATTTCTCAGTGTTTCTTTTTCGCCAGCTCTCCACGCCCTTGCGTCTTTTTTTTTTCTGCTTAAAGGTTGCAACCTTAGCTTGCTTCTTTTGCCCATGTTCGTCAGTTTCAGAGGGTGGATTTCTCCGTGTTGCTTTTTCCCGAGGTCTCCACGCCCTTGTGTGTTTCTTTTGCTTAACGATTGCCACCTGAGGTAGCCTCTGTTGCCCATCCTCGTCAGTTTCAGAGGGTAGATATATCAGGGTTGCTTTTTCCCCAGGTCTCCACGCCCTTGTGTGTTTCTTTTGCTTAAAGTTTGAAACCTGAAGCCAGCCTCTCTTGCCCATCTTCCTCAGTTTCAGAGGGTAGATATTTCAGGGTTGCTTTTTCCCCAGGTCTCCACGCCTTTGGGTTTTGTTTCTGCTTAACGATTGCCACCTGAGGTAGCCTCTGTTGCACTTGTTCCTCAGTTTCAGAGGGTGGATTTCTCCGTGTTGCTTTTTCCCCAGGTCTCCACGCCCTTGTGTGTTTCTTTTGCTTAACGATTGCCACCTGAGGTAGCCTCTGTTGCCCATCCTCGTCAGTTTCAGAGGGTGGATTTCTCCCTGTTGCTTTTTCCCCAGGTCTCCACGCCCTTGTGTGTTCCTTTTGCTTAAACTTTGCCAACTGAAGCCAGACTCTCTTGCCCATCTTCCTCAGTTTCAGAGGGTAGATATTTCAGGGTTGCTTTTTCCCCAGGTCTCCACGCCTTTGGGTTTTGTTTTTGCTTAACGATTGCCACCTGGGCTAGCCTCTCTTGCCCATCTTCCTCAGTTTCAGAGGGTGGATTTCTCCGTGTTGCTTTTTCCCCAGGTCTCCACGCCCTTGTGTGTTTCTTTTGCTTAACGATTGCCACCTGAGGTAGCCTCTGTTGCCCATCCTCGTCAGTTTCAGAGGGTAGATTTCTCAGTGCTGCTTTTTCCCCAGGTCTCCACGCCCTCGTGTGTTTCTTTTGCTTAAAGTTTGTCACCTGAAGCCAGCCTCTCTTGCCCATCTTCCTCAGTTTCAGAGGGTAGATATTTCAGCGTTGCTTTTTCCCCAGGTCTTCACACCTTAGTGTTTTGTTTTTGCTTAACGATTGCCACCTGGGCTAGTCTCTGTTTCCAATCTTCCTCAGTTTCCGAGGGTGGATTTCTCCCTGTTGCTTTTTCCCCAGGTCTCCACACCCTTGTGTGTTTCTTTTGCTTAACGATTGCCACCTGAGGTAGCCTCTGTTGCCCATCCTCGTCAGTTTCAGAGGGTAGATTTCTCAGTGCTGCTTTTTCCCCAGGTCTCCACGCCCTTGTGTGTTTCTTTTGCTTAAAGTTTGAAACCTGAAGCCAGCCTCTCTTGCCCATCTTCCTCAGTTTCAGAGGGTAGATATTTCAGGGTTGCTTTTTCCCCAGGTCTCCACGCCTTTGGGTTTTGTTTTTGCTTAACGATTAAAACCTGAGGTAGCCTCTCTTGCCCATCGTCCTGAGTTTCAGAGGGTAGATTTCTCCGTGTTGCTTTTTCCCCAGGTCTCCACGCCCTTGTGTGTTTCTTTTGCTTCACGATTGCCACCTGAGGTAGCCTCTGTTGCCCATCCTCGTCAGTTTCAGAGGGTGGATTTCTCCCTGTTGCTTTTTCCCCAGGTCTCCACGCCCTTGTGTGTTCCTTTTGCTTAAACTTTGCCACCTGAAGCCAGACTCTCTTGCCCATCTTCCTCAGTTTCAGAGGGTAGATATTTCAGGGTTGCTTTTTCCCCAGGTCTCCACACCTTTGGGTTTTGTTTTTGCTTAACGATTGCCACCTGGGCTAGCCTCTCTTGCCCATCTTCCTCAGTTTCAGAGGGTGGATTTCTCCGTGTTGCTTTTTCCCCAGGTCTCCACGCCCTTGTGTGTTTCTTTTGCTTAAAGATTGCCACCTGAGCTAGCCTCTGTTGCCCATCTTCGTTCGTTTCAGAGGGTGGATTTCTCAATGTTGCCTTTTCGCCAGCTCCCCACGCCCTTGTGTGTTTCTTTTGCTTAAAGATTGTCACCTGAGCTAGGCACTGTTGCCCTGCTTCCTCAGTTTCAGAGGGTACCTTTTTCAGCGTAGCTTTTTGACCGGGTCTCCTCGCCATTGTATTTTTCTATTTCACTTTTTTTGCATAAAGATTGCCACCTGAGGTAGCCTCTGTTGCCCATCTTCTTCGGTTTCAGAGGGTAGATTTCTCAGTGTTTCTTTTTCGCCAGCTCTCCACGCCCTTGCGTCTTTTTTTTTTCTGCTTAAAGGTTGCAACCTTAGCTTGCTTCTTTTGCCCATGTTCGTCAGTTTCAGAGGGTGGATTTCTCCGTGTTGCTTTTTCCCCAGGTCTCCACGCCCTTGTGTGTTTCTTTTGCTTAACGATTGCCACCTGAGGTAGCCTCTGTTGCCCATCCTCGTCAGTTTCAGAGGGTAGATATATCAGGGTTGCTTTTTCCCCAGGTCTCCACGCCCTTGTGTGTTTCTTTTGCTTAAAGTTTGAAACCTGAAGCCAGCCTCTCTTGCCCATCTTCCTCAGTTTCAGAGGGTAGATATTTCAGGGTTGCTTTTTCCCCAGGTCTCCACGCCTTTGGGTTTTGTTTCTGCTTAACGATTGCCACCTGGGCTAGCCTCTCTTGCCCTTGTTCCTCAGTTTCAGAGGGTGGATTTCTCCGTGTTGCTTTTTCCCCAGGTCTCCACGCCCTTGTGTGTTTCTTTTGCTTAACGATTGCCACCTGAGGTAGCCTCTGTTGCCCATCCTCGTCAGTTTCAGAGGGTAGATTTCTCAGTGCTGCTTTTTCCCCAGGTCTCCACGCCCTCGTGTGTTTCTTTTGCTTAAAGTTTGTCACCTGAAGCCAGCCTCTCTTGCCCATCTTCCTCAGTTTCAGAGGGTAGATATTTCAGCGTTGCTTTTTCCCCAGGTCTTCACACCTTAGTGTTTTGTTTTTGCTTAACGATTGCCACCTGGGCTAGCCTCTGTTTCCAATCTTCCTCAGTTTCCGAGGGTGGATTTCTCCCTGTTGCTTTTTCCCCAGGTCTCCACACCCTTGTGTGTTTCTTTTGCTTAACGATTGCCACCTGAGGTAGCCTCTGTTGCCCATCCTCGTCAGTTTCAGAGGGTAGATTTCTCAGTGCTGCTTTTTCCCCAGGTCTCCACGCCCTTGTGTGTTTCTTTTGCTTAAAGTTTGAAACCTGAAGCCAGCCTCTCTTGCCCATCTTCCTCAGTTTCAGAGGGTAGATATTTCAGGGTTGCTTTTTCCCCAGGTCTCCACGCCTTTGGGTTTTGTTTTTGCTTAACGATTACCACCTGAGGTAGCCTCTCTTGCCCATCGTCCTGAGTTTCAGAGGGTAGATTTCTCCGTGTTGCTTTTTCCCCAGGTCTCCACGCCCTTGTGTGTTTCTTTTGCTTCACGATTGCCACCTGAGGTAGCCTCTGTTGCCCATCCTCGTCAGTTTCAGAGGGTGGATTTCTCCCTGTTGCTTTTTCCCCAGGTCTCCACGCCCTTGTGTGTTCCTTTTGCTTAAACTTTGCCACCTGAAGCCAGACTCTCTTGCCCATCTTCCTCAGTTTCAGAGTGTAGATATTTCAGGGTTGCTTTTTCCCCAGGTCTCCACACCTTTGGGTTTTGTTTTTGCTTAACGATTGCCACCTGGGCTAGCCTCTCTTGCCCATCTTCCTCAGTTTCAGAGGGTGGATTTCTCCGTGTTGCTTTTTCCCCAGGTCTCCACGCCCTTGTGTGTTTCTTTTGCTTAAAGATTGCCACCTGAGCTAGCCTCTGTTGCCCATCTTCGTTCGTTTCAGAGGGTGGATTTCTCAATGTTGCCTTTTCGCCAGCTCCCCACGCCCTTGTGTGTTTCTTTTGCTTAAAGATTGTCACCTGAGCTAGGCACTGTTGCCCTGCTTCCTCAGTTTCAGAGGGTACCTTTTTCAGC
Source organism: Equus asinus (assembly GCF_041296235.1). NCBI lineage: Eukaryota > Metazoa > Chordata > Mammalia > Perissodactyla > Equidae > Equus > Equus asinus. The sequence goes on from NW_027225534.1 coordinate 393,237, forward strand.
GTAGCTTTTTGACCGGGTCTCCTCGCCATTGTATTTTTCTATTTCACTTTTTTTGCATAAAGATTGCCACCTGAGGTAGCCTCTGTTGCCCATCTTCTTCGGTTTCAGAGGGTAGATTTCTCAGTGTTTCTTTTTCGCCAGCTCTCCACGCCCTTGCGTCTTTTTTTTTTCTGCTTAAAGGTTGCAACCTTAGCTTGCTTCTTTTGCCCATGTTCGTCAGTTTCAGAGGGTGGATTTCTCCGTGTTGCTTTTTCCCCAGGTCTCCACGCCCTTGTGTGTTTCTTTTGCTTAACGATTGCCACCTGAGGTAGCCTCTGTTGCCCATCCTCGTCAGTTTCAGAGGGTAGATATATCAGGGTTGCTTTTTCCCCAGGTCTCCACGCCCTTGTGTGTTTCTTTTGCTTAAAGTTTGAAACCTGAAGCCAGCCTCTCTTGCCCATCTTCCTCAGTTTCAGAGGGTAGATATTTCAGGGTTGCTTTTTCCCCAGGTCTCCCCGCCTTTGGGTTTAGTTTCTGCTTAACGATTGCCACCTGAGGTAGCCTCTGTTGCCCTTGTTCCTCAGTTTCAGAGGGTGGATTTCTCCTTGTTGCTTTTTCCCCAGGTCTCCACGCCCTTGTGTGTTTCTTTTGCTTAACGATTGCCACCTGAGGTAGCCTCTGTTGCCCATCCTCGTCAGTTTCAGAGGGTGGATTTCTCCCTGTTGCTTTTTCCCCAGGTCTCCACGCCCTTGTGTGTTCCTTTTGCTTAAACTTTGCCACCTGAAGCCAGACTCTCTTGCCCATCTTCCTCAGTTTCAGAGGGTAGATATTTCAGGGTTGCTTTTTCCCCAGGTCTCCACGCCTTTGGGTTTTGTTTTTGCTTAACGATTGCCACCTGGGCTAGCCTCTCTTGCCCATCTTCCTCAGTTTCAGAGGGTAGATATTTCAGCGTTGCTTTTTCCCCAGGTCTTCACACCTTAGTGTTTTGTTTTTGCTTAACGATTGCCACCTGGGCTAGCCTCTGTTTCCCGTCTTCCTCAGTTTCCGAGGGTGGATTTCTCCCTGTTGCTTTTTCCCCAGGTCTCCACACCCTTGTGTGTTTCTTTTGCTTAACGATTGCCACCTGAGGTAGCCTCTGTTGCCCATCCTCGTCAGTTTCAGAGGGTAGATTTCTCAGTGCTGCTTTTTCCCCAGGTCTCCACGCCCTTGTGTGTTTCTTTTGCTTAAAGTTTGCCACCTGAAGCCAGCCTCTCTTGCCCATCTTCCTCAGTTTCAGAGGGTAGATATTTCAGGGTTGCTTTTTCCCCAGGTCTCCACGCCTTTGGGTTTTGTTTTTGCTTAACGATTGCCACCTGAGGTAGCCTCTCTTGCCCATCGTCCTGAGTTTCAGAGGGTAGATTTCTCCGTGTTGCTTTTTCCCCAGGTCTCCACGCCCTTGTGTGTTTCTTTTGATTCACGATTGCCACCTGAGGTAGCCTCTGTTGCCCATCCTCGTCAGTTTCAGAGGGTGGATTTCTCCCTGTGGCTTTTTCCCCAGGTCTCCACGCCCTTGTGTGTTTCTTTTGCTTAACGATTGCCACCTGAGGTAGCCTCTGTTGCCCATCTTCGTCCGTTTCAGAGGGTGGATTTCTCAATGTTGCCTTTTCGCCAGCTCCCCACGCCCTTGTGTGTTTCTTTTGCTTAAAGATTGTCACCTGAGCTAGGCACTGTTGCCCTGCTTCCTCAGTTTCAGAGGGTACCTTTTTCAGCATAGCTTTTTGACCGGGTCTCCTCGCCATTGTATTTTTCTATTTCACTTTTTTTGCATAAAGATTGCCACCTGAGCTAGCCTCTGTTGCCCATCTTCTTCGGTTTCATAGGGTAGATTTCTCAGTGTTTCTTTTTCGCCAGCTCTCCACGCCCTTGCGTCTTTTTTTTTTCTGCTTAAAGGTTGCAACCTTAGCTTGCTTCTTTTGCCCATGTTCGTCAGTTTCAGAGGGTGGATTTCTCCGTGTTGCTTTTTCCCCAGGTCTCCACGCCCTTGTGTGTTTCTTTTGCTTAACGATTGCCACCTGAGGTAGCCTCTGTTGCCCATCCTCGTCAGTTTCAGAGGGTAGATATATCAGGGTTGCTTTTTCCCCAGGTCTCCACGCCCTTGTGTGTTTCTTTTGCTTAAAATTTGAAACCTGAAGCCAGCCTCTCTTGCCCATCTTCCTCAGTTTCAGAGGGTAGATATTTCAGGGTTGCTTTTTCCCCAGGTCTCCACGCCTTTGGGTTTTGTTTCTGCTTAACGATTGCCACCTGAGGTAGCCTCTGTTGCCCTTGTTCCTCAGTTTCAGAGGGTGGATTTCTCCGTGTTGCTTTTTCCCCAGGTCTCCACGCCCTTGTGTGTTTCTTTTGCTTAACGATTGCCACCTGAGGTAGCCTCTGTTGCCCATCCTCGTCAGTTTCAGAGGGTGGATTTCTCCCTGTTGCTTTTTCCCCAGGTCTCTACGCCCTTGTGTGCTCCTTTTGCTTAAACTTTGCCACCTGAAGCCAGACTCTCTTGCCCATCTTCCTCAGTTTCAGAGGGTAGATATTTCAGGGTTGCTTTTTCCCCAGGTCTCCACGCCTTTGGGTTTTGTTTTTGCCTAACGATTGCCACCTGGGCTAGCCTCTCTTGCCCATCTTCCTCAGTTTCAGAGGGTGGATTTCTCCGTGTTGCTTTTTCCCCAGGTCTCCACGCCCTTGTGTGTTTCTTTTGCTTAACGATTGCCACCTGAGGTAGCCTCTGTTGCCCATCCTCGTCAGTTTCAGAGGGTAGATTTCTCAGTGCTGCTTTTTCCCCAGGTCTCCACGCCCTCGTGTGTTTCTTTTGCTTAAAGTTTGTCACCTGAAGCCAGCCTCTCTTGCCCATCTTCCTCAGTTTCAGAGGGTAGATATTTCAGCGTTGCTTTTTCCCCAGGTCTTCACACCTTAGTGTTTTGTTTTTGCTTAACGATTGCCACCTGGGCTAGCCTCTGTTTCCCATCTTCCTCAGTGTCCGAGGGTGGATTTCTCCCTGTTGCTTTTTCCCCAGGTCTCCACACCCTTGTGTGTTTCTTTTGCTTAACGATTGCCACCTGAGGTAGCCTCTGTTGCCCATCCTCGTCAGTTTCAGAGGGTGGATTTCTCCCTGTTGCTTTTTCCCCAGGTCTCCACGCCCTTGTGTGTTCCTTTTGCTTAAACTTTGCCACCTGAAGCCAGACTCTCTTGCCCATCTTCCTCAGTTTCAGAGGGTAGATATTTCAGGGTTGCTTTTTCCCCAGGTCTCCACGCCTTTGGGTTTTGTTTTTGCTTAACGATTGCCACCTGGGCTAGCCTCTCTTGCCCATCTTCCTCAGTTTCAGAGGGTGGATTTCTCCGTGTTGCTTTTTCCCCAGGTCTCCACGCCCTTGTGTGTTTCTTTTGCTTAAAGATTGCCACCTGAGCTAGCCTCTGTTGCCCATCTTCGTCCGTTTCAGAGGGTGGATTTCTCAATGTTGCCTTTTCGCCAGCTCCCCACGCCCTTGTGTGTTTCTTTTGCTTAAAGATTGTCACCTGAGCTAGGCACTGTTGCCCTGCTTCCTCAGTCTCAGAGGGTACCTTTTTCAGCATAGCTTTTTGACCGGGTCTCCTCGCCATTGTATTTTTCTATTTCACTTTTTTTGCATAAAGATTGCCACCTGAGGTAGCCTCTGTTGCCCATCTTCTTCGGTTTCAGAGGGTAGATTTCTCAGTGTTTCTTTTTCGCCAGCTCTCCACGCCCTTGCGTCTTTTTTTTTTCTGCTTAAAGGTTGCAACCTTAGCTTGCTTCTTTTGCCCATGTTCGTCAGTTTCAGAGGGTGGATTTCTCCGTGTTGCTTTTTCCCCAGGTCTCCACGCCCTTGTGTGTTTCTTTTGCTTAACGATTGCCACCTGAGGTAGCCTCTCTTGCCCATCGTCCTGAGTTTCAGAGGGTAGATTTCTCCGTGTTGCTTTTTCCCCAGGTCTCCACGCCCTTGTGTGTTTCTTTTGCTTAAAGTTTGAAACCTGAAGCCAGCCTCTCTTGCCCATCTTCCTCAGTTTCAGAGGGTAGATATTTCAGGGTTGCTTTTTCCCCAGGTCTCCACGCCTTTGGGTTTTGTTTCTGCTTAACGATTGCCACCTGAGGTAGCCTCTGTTGCCCTTGTTCCTCAGTTTCAGAGGGTGGATTTCTCCGTGTTGCTTTTTCCCCAGGTCTCCACGCCCTTGTGTGTTTCTTTTGCTTAACGATTGCCACCTGAGGTAGCCTCTGTGGCCCATCCTCGTCAGTTTCAGAGGGTGGATTTCTCCCTGTTGCTTTTTCCCCAGGTCTCCACGCCCTTGTGTGTTCCTTTTGCTTAAACTTTGCCACCTGAAGCCAGACTCTCTTGCCCATCTTCCTCAGTTTCAGAGGGTAGATATTTCAGGGTTGCTTTTTCCCCAGGTCTCCACGCCTTTGGGTTTTGTTTTTGCTTAACGATTGCCACCTGGGCTAGCCTCTCTTGCCCATCTTCCTCAGTTTCAGAGGGTGGATTTCTCCGTGTTGCTTTTTCCCCAGGTCTCCACGCCCTTGTGTGTTTCTTTTGCTTAACGATTGCCACCTGAGGTAGCCTCTGTTGCCCATCCTCGTCAGTTTCAGAGGGTAGATATATCAGGGTTGCTTTTTCCCCAGGTCTCCACGCCCTTGTGTGTTTCTTTTGCTTAAAGTTTGCCACCTGAAGCCAGCCTCTCTTGCCCATCTTCCTCAGTTTCAGAGGGTAGATATTTCAGGGTTGCTTTTTCCCCAGGTCTCCACGCCTTTGGGTTTTGTTTCTGCTTAACGATTGCCACCTGAGGTAGCCTCTGTTGCCCTTGTTCCTCAGTTTCAGAGGGTGGATTTCTCCGTGTTGCTTTTTCCCCAGGTCTCCACGCCCTTGTGTGTTTCTTTTGCTTAACGATTGCCACCTGAGGTAGCCTCTGTTGCCCATCCTCGTCAGTTTCAGAGGGTAGATTTCTCAGTGCTGCTTTTTCCCCAGGTCTCCACGCCCTCGTGTGTTTCTTTTGCTTAAAGTTTGTCACCTGAAGCCAGCCTCTCTTGCCCATCTTCCTCAGTTTCAGAGGGTAGATATTTCAGCGTTGCTTTTTCCCCAGGTCTTCACACCTTAGTGTTTTGTTTTTGCTTAACGATTGCCACCTGGGCTAGCCTCTGTTTCCAATCTTCCTCAGTTTCCGAGGGTGGATTTCTCCCTGTTGCTTTTTCCCCAGGTCTCCACACCCTTGTGTGTTTCTTTTGCTTAACGATTGCCACCTGAGGTAGCCTCTGTTGCCCATCCTCGTCAGTTTCAGAGGGTAGATTTCTCAGTGCTGCTTTTTACCCAGGTCTCCACGCCCTTGTGTGTTTCTTTTGCTTAAAGTTTGAAACCTGAAGCCAGCCTCTCTTGCCCATCTTCCTCAGTTTCAGAGGGTAGATATTTCAGGGTTGCTTTTTCCCCAGGTCTCCACGCCTTTGGGTTTTGTTTTTGCTTAACGATTACCACCTGAGGTAGCCTCTCTTGCCCATCGTCCTGAGTTTCAGAGGGTAGATTTCTCCGTGTTGCTTTTTCCCCAGGTCTCCACGCCCTTGTGTGTTTCTTTTGCTTAAAGTTTGAAACCTGAAGCCAGCCTCTCTTGCCCATCTTCCTCAGTTTCAGAGGGTAGATATTTCAGGGTTGCTTTTTCCCCAGGTCTCCACGCCTTTGGGTTTTGTTTCTGCTTAACGATTGCCACCTGAGGTAGCCTCTGTTGCCCTTGTTCCTCAGTTTCAGAGGGTGGATTTCTCCGTGTTGCTTTTTCCCCAGGTCTCCACGCCCTTGTGTGTTTCTTTTGCTTAACGATTGCCACCTGAGGTAGCCTCTGTGGCCCATCCTCGTCAGTTTCAGAGGGTGGATTTCTCCCTGTTGCTTTTTCCCCAGGTCTCCACGCCCTTGTGTGTTCCTTTTGCTTAAACTTTGCCACCTGAAGCCAGACTCTCTTGCCCATCTTCCTCAGTTTCAGAGGGTAGATATTTCAGGGTTGCTTTTTCCCCAGGTCTCCACGCCTTTGGGTTTTGTTTTTGCTTAACGATTGCCACCTGGGCTAGCCTCTCTTGCCCATCTTCCTCAGTTTCAGAGGGTGGATTTCTCCGTGTTGCTTTTTCCCCAGGTCTCCACGCCCTTGTGTGTTTCTTTTGCTTAACGATTGCCACCTGAGGTAGCCTCTGTTGCCCATCCTCGTCAGTTTCAGAGGGTAGATTTCTCAGTGCTGCTTTTTCCAGAGGTCTCCACGCCCTCGTGTGTTTCTTTTGCTTAAAGTTTGTCACCTGAAGCCAGCCTCACTTGCCCATCTTCCTCAGTTTCAGAGGGTAGATATTTCAGCGTTGCTTTTTCCCCAGGTCTTCACACCTTAGTGTTTTGTTTTTGCTTAACGATTGCCACCTGGGCTAGCCTCTGTTTCCCATCTTACTCAGTTTCCGAGGGTGGATTTCTCCCTGTTGCTTTTTCCCCAGGTCTCCACACCCTTGTGTGTTTCTTTTGCTTAACGATTGCCACCTGAGGTAGCCTCTGTTGCCCATCCTCGTCAGTTTCAGAGGGTAGATTTCTCAGTGCTGCTTTTTCCCCAGGTCTCCACGCCCTTGTGTGTTTCTTTTGCTTAAAGTTTGCCACCTGAAGCCAGCCTCTCTTGCCCATCTTCCTCAGTTTCAGAGGGTAGATATTTCAGGGTTGCTTTTTCCCCAGGTCTCCACGCCTTTGGGTTTTGTTTTTGCTTAACGATTGCCACTTGAGGTAGCCTCTCTTGCCCATCGTCCTGAGTTTCAGAGGGTAGATTTCTCCGTGTTGCTTTTTCCCCAGGTCTCCACGCCCTTGTGTGTTTCTTTTGATTCACGATTGCCACCTGAGGTAGCCTCTGTTGCCCATCCTCGTCAGTTTCAGAGGGTGGATTTCTCCCTGTTGCTTTTTCCCCAGGTCTCCACGCCCTTGTGTGTTTCTTTTGCTTAACGATTGCCACCTGAGGTAGCCTCTGTTGCCCATCTTCGTCCGTTTCAGAGGGTGGATTTCTCAATGTTGCCTTTTCGCCAGCTCCCCACGCCCTTGTGTGTTTCTTTTGCTTAAAGATTGTCACCTGAGCTAGGCACTGTTGCCCTGCTTCCTCAGTTTCAGAGGGTACCTTTTTCAGCATAGCTTTTTGACCGGGTCTCCTCGCCATTGTATTTTTCTATTTCACTTTTTTTGCATAAAGATTGCCACCTGAGCTAGCCTCTGTTGCCCATCTTCTTCGGTTTCAGAGGGTAGATTTCTCAGTGTTTCTTTTTCGCCAGCTCTCCACGCCCTTGCGTCTTTTTTTTTTCTGCTTAAAGGTTGCAACCTTAGCTTGCTTCTTTTGCCCATGTTCGTCAGTTTCAGAGGGTGGATTTCTCCGTGTTGCTTTTTCCCCAGGTCTCCACGCCCTTGTGTGTTTCTTTTGCTTAACGATTGCCACCTGAGGTAGCCTCTCTTGCCCATCCTCGTCAGTTTCAGAGGGTAGATATATCAGGGTTGCTTTTTCCCCAGGTCTCCACGCCCTTGTGTGTTTCTTTTGCTTAAAGTTTGAAACCTGAAGCCAGCCTCTCTTGCCCATCTTCTTCAGTTTCAGAGGGTAGATATTTCAGGGTTGCTTTTTCCCCAGGTCTCCACGCCTTTGGGTTTTGTTTCTGCTTAACGATTGCCACCTGAGGTAGCCTCTGTTGCCCTTGTTCCTCAGTTTCAGAGGGTGGATTTCTCCGTGTTGCTTTTTCCCCAGGTCTCCACGCCCTTGTGTGTTTCTTTTGCTTAACGATTGCCACCTGAGGTAGCCTCTGTTGCCCATCCTCGTCAGTTTCAGAGGGTGGATTTCTCCCTGTTGCTTTTTCCCCAGGTCTCTACGCCCTTGTGTGTTCCTTTTGCTTAAACTTTGCCACCTGAAGCCAGACTCTCTTGCCCATCTTCCTCAGTTTCAGAGGGTAGATATTTCAGGGTTGCTTTTTCCCCAGGTCTCCACGCCTTTGGGTTTTGTTTTTGCCTAACGATTGCCACCTGGGCTAGCCTCTCTTGCCCATCTTCCTCAGTTTCAGAGGGTGGATTTCTCCGTGTTGCTTTTTCCCCAGGTCTCCACGCCCTTGTGTGTTTCTTTTGCTTAACGATTGCCACCTGAGGTAGCCTCTGTTGCCCATCCTCGTCAGTTTCAGAGGGTAGATTTCTCAGTGCTGCTTTTTCCCCAGGTCTCCACGCCCTCGTGTGTTTCTTTTGCTTAAAGTTTGTCACCTGAAGCCAGCCTCTCTTGCCCATCTTCCTCAGTTTCAGAGGGTAGATATTTCAGCGTTGCTTTTTCCCCAGGTCTTCACACCTTAGTGTTTTGTTTTTGCTTAACGATTGCCACCTGGGCTAGCCTCTGTTTCCCATCTTCCTCAGTGTCCGAGGGTGGATTTCTCCCTGTTGCTTTTTCCCCAGGTCTCCACACCCTTGTGTGTTTCTTTTGCTTAACGATTGCCACCTGAGGTAGCCTCTGTTGCCCATCCTCGTCAGTTTCAGAGGGTGGATTTCTCCCTGTTGCTTTTTCCCCAGGTCTCCACGCCCTTGTGTGTTCCTTTTGCTTAAACTTTGCCACCTGAAGCCAGACTCTCTTGCCCATCTTCCTCAGTTTCAGAGGGTAGTTATTTCAGGGTTGCTTTTTCCCCAGGTCTCCACGCCTTTGGGTTTTGTTTTTGCTTAACGATTGCCACCTGGGCTAGCCTCTCTTGCCCATCTTCGTCCGTTTCAGAGGGTGGATTTCTCAATGTTGCCTTTTCGCCAGCTCCCCACGCCCTTGTGTGTTTCTTTTGCTTAAAGATTGTCACCTGAGCTAGGCACTGTTGCCCTGCTTCCTCAGTCTCAGAGGGTACCTTTTTCAGCGTAGCTTTTTGACCGGGTCTCCTCGCCATTGTATTTTTCTATTTCACTTTTTTTGCATAAAGATTGCCACCTGAGGTAGCCTCTGTTGCCCATCTTCTTCGGTTTCAGAGGGTAGATTTCTCAGTGTTTCTTTGTCGCCAGCTCTCCACGCCCTTGCGTCTTTTTTTTTTCTGCTTAAAGGTTGCAACCTTAGCTTGCTTCTTTTGCCCATGTTCGTCAGTTTCAGAGGGTGGATTTCTCCGTGTTGCTTTTTCCCCAGGTCTCCACGCCCTTGTGTGTTTCTTTTGCTTAACGATTGCCACCTGAGGTAGCCTCTGTTGCCCATCCTCGTCAGTTTCAGAGGGTAGATATATCAGGGTTGCTTTTTCCCCAGGTCTCCACGCCCTTGTGTGTTTCTTTTGCTTAAAGTTTGCCACCTGAAGCCAGCCTCTCTTGCCCATCTTCCTCAGTTTCAGAGGGTAGATATTTCAGGGTTGCTTTTTCCCCAGGTCTCCACGCCTTTGGGTTTTGTTTCTGCTTAACGATTGCCACCTGAGGTAGCCTCTGTTGCGCTTGTTCCTCAGTTTCAGAGGGTGGATTTCTCCGTGTTGCTTTTTCCCCAGGTCTCCACGCCCTTGTGTGTTTCTTTTGCTTAACGATTGCCACCTGAGGTAGCCTCTGTGGCCCATCCTCGTCAGTTTCAGAGGGTGGATTTCTCCCTGTTGCTTTTTCCCCAGGTCTCTACGCCCTTGTGTGTTCCTTTTGCTTAAACTTTGCCACCTGAAGCCAGACTCTCTTGCCCATCTTCCTCAGTTTCAGAGGGTAGATATTTCAGGGTTGCTTTTTCCCCAGGTCTCCACGCCTTTGGGTTTTGTTTTTGCCTAACGATTGCCACCTGGGCTAGCCTCTCTTGCCCATCTTCCTCAGTTTCAGAGGGTGGATTTCTCCGTGTTGCTTTTTCCCCAGGTCTCCACGCCCTTGTGTGTTTCTTTTGCTTAAAGATTGCCACCTGAGCTAGCCTCTGTTGCCCATCTTCGTCCGTTTCAGAGGGTGGATTTCTCAATGTTGCCTTTTCGCCAGCTCCCCACGCCCTTGTGTGTTTCTTTTGCTTAAAGATTGTCACCTGAGCTAGGCACTGTTGCCCTGCTTCCTCAGTTTCAGAGGGTACCTTTTTCAGCGTAGCTTTTTGACCGGGTCTCCTCGCCATTGTATTTTTCTATTTCACTTTTTCTGCATAAAGATTGCCACCTGAGGTAGCCTCTGTTGCCCATCTTCTTCGGTTTCAGAGGGTAGATTTCTCAGTGTTTCTTTTTCGCCAGCTCTCCACGCCCTTGCGTCTTTTTTTTTTCTGCTTAAAGGTTGCAACCTTAGCTTGCTTCTTTTGCCCATGTTCGTCAGTTTCAGAGGGTGGATTTCTCCGTGTTGCTTTTTCCCCAGGTCTCCACGCCCTTGTGTGTTTCTTTTGCTTAACGATTGCCACCTGAGGTAGCCTCTGTTGCCCATCCTCGTCAGTTTCAGAGGGTAGATTTCCCAGGGTTGCTTTTTCCCCAGGTCTCCACGCCCTTGTGTGTTTTTTTGCTTAAAGTTTGAAACCTGAAGCCAGCCTCTCTTGCCCATCTTCCTCAGTTTCAGAGGGTAGATATTTCAGGGTTGCTTTTTCCCCAGGTCTCCACGCCTTTGGGTTTTGTTTCTGCTTAACGATTGCCATCTGAAACCAGCCTCTCTTGCCCATCTTCCTCAGTTTCAGAGGGTGGATTTCTCCGTGTTGCTTTTTCCCCAGGTCTCCACGCCCTTGTGTGTTTCTTTTGCTTAACGATTGCCACCTGAGGTAGCCTCTGTTGCCCATCCTCGTCAGTTTCAGAGGGTGGATTTCTCCCTGTTGCTTTTTCCCCAGGTCTCCACGCCCTTGTGTGTTCCTTTTGCTTAAACTTTGCCACCTGAAGCCAGACTCTCTTGCCCATCTTCCTCAGTTTCAGAGGGTAGATATTTCAGGGTTGCTTTTTCCCCAGGTCTCCACGCCTTTGGGTTTTGTTTTTGCTTAACGATTGCCACCTGGGCTAGCCTCTCTTGCCCATCTTCCTCAGTTTCAGAGGGTGGATTTCTCCGTGTTGCTTTTTCCCCAGGTCTCCACGCCCTTGTGTGTTTCTTTTGCTTAAAGATTGCCACCTGAGGTAGCCTCTGTTGCCCATCCTCGTCAGTTTCAGAGGGTAGATTTCTCAGTGCTGCTTTTTCCCCAGGTCTCCACGCCCTTGTGTGTTTCTTTTGCTTAAAGTTTGAAACCTGAAGCCAGCCTCTCTTGCCCATCTTCCTCAGTTTCAGAGGGTAGATATTTCAGGGTTGCATTTTCCCCAGGTCTCCACGCCTTTGGGTTTTGTTTTTGCTTAACGATTGCCACCTGAGGTAGCCTCTCTTGCCCATCGTCCTGAGTTTCAGAGGGTAGATTTCTCCGTGTTGCTTTTTCCCCAGGTCTCCACGCCCTTGTGTGTTTCTTTTGCTTCACGATTGCCACCTGAGGTAGCCTCTGTTGCCCATCCTCGTCAGTTTCAGAGGGTGGATTTCTCCCTGTTGCTTTTTCCCCAGGTCTCCACGCCCTTGTGTGTTCCTTTTGCTTAAACTTTGCCACCTGAAGCCAGCCTCTCTTGCCCATCTTCCTCAGTTTCAGAGGGTAGATATTTCAGGGTTGCTTTTTCCCCAGGTCTCCACACCTTTGGGTTTTGTTTTTGCTTAACGATTGCCACCTGGGCTAGCCTCTGTTGCCCATCTTCCTCAGTTTCAGAGGGTGGATTTCTCCCTGTTGCTTTTTCCCCAGGTCTCCACGCCCTTGTGTGTTCCTTTTGCTTAAACTTTGCCACCTGAAGCCAGACTCTCTTGCCCATCTTCCTCAGTTTCAGAGGGTAGATATTTCAGGGTTGCTTTTTCCCCAGGTCTCCACGCCTTTGGGTTTTGTTTTTGCTTAACGATTGCCACCTGGGCTAGCCTCTCTTGCCCATCTTCCTCAGTTTCAGAGGGTGGATTTCTCCGTGTTGCTTTTTCCCCAGGTCTCCACGCCCTTGTGTGTTTCTTTTGCTTAACGATTGCCACCTGAGGTAGCCTCTGTTGCCCATCCTCGTCAGTTTCAGAGGGTAGATTTCTCAGTGCTGCTTTTTCCCCAGGTCTCCACGCCCTTGTGTGTTTCTTTTGCTTAAAGTTTGAAACCTGAAGCCAGCCTCTCTTGCCCATCTTCCTCAGTTTCAGAGGGTAGATATTTCAGGGTTGCTTTTTCCCCAGGTCTCCACGCCTTTGGGTTTTGTTTTTGCTTAACGATTAAAACCTGAGGTAGCCTCTCTTGCCCATCGTCCTGAGTTTCAGAGGGTAGATTTCTCCGTGTTGCTTTTTCCCCAGGTCTCCACGCCCTTGTGTGTTTCTTTTGCTTCACGATTGCCACCTGAGGTAGCCTCTGTTGCCCATCCTCGTCAGTTTCAGAGGGTGGATTTCTCCCTGTTGCTTTTTCCCCAGGTCTCCACGCCCTTGTGTGTTCCTTTTGCTTAAACTTTGCCACCTGAAGCCAGACTCTCTTGCCCATCTTCCTCAGTTTCAGAGGGTAGATATTTCAGGGTTGCTTTTTCCCCAGGTCTCCACGCCTTTGGGTTTTGTTTTTGCTTAACGATTGCCACCTGGGCTAGCCTCTCTTGCCCATCTTCCTCAGTTTCAGAGGGTGGATTTCTCCGTGTTGCTTTTTCCACAGGTCTCCACGCCCTTGTGTGTTTCTTTTGCTTAACGATTGCCACCTGAGGTAGCCTCTGTTGCCCATCCTCGTCAGTTTCAGAGGGTAGATTTCTCAGTGCTGCTTTTTCCCCAGGTCTCCACGCCCTCGTGTGTTTCTTTTGCTTAAAGTTTGTCACCTGAAGCCAGCCTCTCTTGCCCATCTTCCTCAGTTTCAGAGGGTAGATATTTCAGCGTTGCTTTTTCCCCAGGTCTTCACACCTTAGTGTTTTGTTTTTGCTTAACGATTGCCACCTGGGCTAGCCTCTGTTTCCCAATTTCCTCAGTTTCCGAGGGTGGATTTCTCCCTGTTGCTTTTTCCCCAGGTCTCCACACCCTTGTGTGTTTCTTTTGCTTAACGATTGCCACCTGAGGTAGCCTCTCTTGCCCATCGTCCTGAGTTTCAGAGGGTAGATTTCTCCGTGTTGCTTTTTCCCCAGGTCTCCACGCCCTTGTGTGTTTCTTTTGCTTCACGATTGCCACCTGAGGTAGCCTCTGTTGCCCATCCTCGTCAGTTTCAGAGGGTGGATTTCTCCCTGTTGCTTTTTCCCCAGGTCTCCACGCCCTTGTGTGTTCCTTTTGCTTAAACTTTGCCACCTGAAGCCAGACTCTCTTGCCCATCTTCCTCAGTTTCAGAGGGTAGATATTTCAGGGTTGCTTTTTCCCCAGGTCTCCACACCTTTGGGTTTTGTTTTTGCTTAACGATTGCCACCTGGGCTAGCCTCTCTTGCCCATCTTCCTCAGTTTCAGAGGGTGGATTTCTCCGTGTTGCTTTTTCCCCAGGTCTCCACGCCCTTGTGTGTTTCTTTTGCTTAAAGATTGCCACCTGAGCTAGCCTCTGTTGCCCATCTTCGTCCGTTTCAGAGGGTGGATTTCTCAATGTTGCCTTTTCGCCAGCTCCCCACGCCCTTGTGTGTTTCTTTTGCTTAAAGATTGTCACCTGAGCTAGGCACTGTTGCCCTGCTTCCTCAGTTTCAGAGGGTACCTTTTTCAGCGTAGCTTTTTGACCGGGTCTCCTCGCCATTGTATTTTTCTATTTCACTTTTTTTGCATAAAGATTGCCACCTGAGGTAGCCTCTGTTGCCCATCTTCTTCGGTTTCAGAGGGTAGATTTCTCAGTGTTTCTTTTTCGCCAGCTCTCCACGCCCTTGCGTCTTTTTTTTTTCTGCTTAAAGGTTGCAACCTTAGCTTGCTTCTTTTGCCCATGTTCGTCAGTTTCAGAGGGTGGATTTCTCCGTGTTGCTTTTTCCCCAGGTCTCCACGCCCTTGTGTGTTTCTTTTGCTTAACGATTGTCACCTGAGGTAGCCTCTGTTGCCCATCCTCGTCAGTTTCAGAGGGTGGATTTCTCCCTGTTGCTTTTTCCCCAGGTCTCCACGCCCTTGTGTGTTCCTTTTGCTTAAACTTTGCCACCTGAAGCCAGACTCTCTTGCCCATCTTCCTCAGTTTCAGAGGGTAGATATTTCAGGGTTGCTTTTTCCCCAGGTCTCCACGCCTTTGGGTTTTGTTTTTGCTTAACGATTGCCACCTGGGCTAGCCTCTCTTGCCCATCTTCCTCAGTTTCAGAGGGTGGATTTCTCCGTGTTGCTTTTTCCCCAGGTCTCCACGCCCTTGTGTGTTTCTTTTGCTTAACGATTGCCACCTGAGGTAGCCTCTGTTGCCCATCCTCGTCAGTTTCAGAGGGTAGATTTCTCAGTGCTGCTTTTTCCCCAGGTCTCCACGCCCTCGTGTGTTTCTTTTGCTTAAAGTTTGTCACCTGAAGCCAGCCTCTCTTGCCCATCTTCCTCAGTTTCAGAGGGTAGATATTTCAGCGTTGCTTTTTCCCCAGGTCTTCACACCTTAGTGTTTTGTTTTTGCTTAACGATTGCCACCTGGGCTAGCCTCTGTTTCCCAATTTCCTCAGTTTCCGAGGGTGGATTTCTCCGTGTTGCTTTTTCCCCAGGTCTCCACACCCTTGTGTGTTTCTTTTGCTTAACGATTGCCACCTGAGGTAGCCTCTGTTGCCCATCTTCGTCCGTTTCAGAGGGTGGATTTCTCAGTGTTGCCTTTTCCCCAGCTCCCCACGCCCTTGTGTGTTTCTTTTGCTTAAAGATTGCCACCTGAAGCCAGCCTCTCTTGCCCATCTTTCTCAGTTTCAGAGGGTAGATATTTCAGGGTTGCTTTTTCCCCAGGTCTCCACGCCTTTGGGTTTTGTTTTTGCTTAACGATTGCCACCTGAGCTAGCCTCTCTTGCCCATCTTCCTGAGTTTCAGAGGGTCGATATCTCCGTGTTGCTGTTTCCCCAGGTCTCCACGCCCTTGTGTGTTTCTTTTGCTTAACGTTTGCCACCTGAAGCCAGCCTCTCTTGCCCATCTTCCTCAGTTTCAGAGGGTAGATATTTCAGGGTTACTGTTTCCCCAGGTCTCCACGCCCTTGTGTGTTTCTTTTGCTTAACGATTGCCATCTGAAGCCAGCCTCTCTTGCCCATCTTCCTCAGTTTCAGAGGGTGGATTTCTCCGTGTTGCTTTTTCCCCAGGTCTCCACGCCCTTGTGTGTTTCTTTTGCTTAAAGATTGCCACCTGAGCTAGCCTCTGTTGCCCATCTTCGTCCGTTTCAGAGGGTGGATTTCTCAATGTTGCCTTTTCGCCAGCTCCCCACGCCCTTGTGTGTTTCTTTTGCTTAAAGATTGTCACCTGAGCTAGGCACTGTTGCCCTGCTTCCTCAGTTTCAGAGGGTACCTTTTTCAGCGTAGCTTTTTGACCGGGTCTCCTCGCCATTGTATTTTTCTATTTCACTTTTTTTGCATAAAGATTGCCACCTGAGCTAGCCTCTGTTGCCCATCTTCTTCGGTTTCAGATGGTAGATTTCTCAGTGTTTCTTTTTCGCCAGCTCTCCACGCCCTTGCGTCTTTTTTTTTTCTGCTTAAAGGTTGCAACCTGAGCTTGCTTCTTTTGCCCATGTTCGTCAGTTTCAGAGGGTGGATTTCTCCGTGTTGCTTTTTCCCCAGGTCTCCACGCCCTTGTGTGTTTCTTTTGCTTCACGATTGCCACCTGAGGTAGCCTCTGTTGCCCATCCTCGTCAGTTTCAGAGGGTAGATTTCTCCCTGTTGCTTTTTCCCCAGGTCTCCACGCCCTTGTGTGTTTCTTTTGCTTAACGTTTGCCACCTGAAGCCAGCCTCTCTTGCCCATCTTCCTCAGTTTCAGAGGGTAGATATTTCAGGGTTGCTTTTTACCCAGGTCTCCACGCTTTTGGGTTTTGTTTTTGCTTAACGATTGCCACCTGAGGTAGCCTCTGTTGCCCATCTTCCTCAGTTTCAGAGGGTGGATTTCTCAGTGTTGCTTTTTACCCAGGTCTCCACGCCCTTGTGTGTTTCTTTTGCTTAAAGATTGCCACCTGAGCTAGCCTCTGTTGCCCATCTTCGTCCGTTTCAGAGGGTGGATTTCTCAGTGTTGCCTTTTCGCCAGCTCCCCACGCCCTTGTGTGTTTCTTTTGCTTAAAGATTGTCACCTGAGCTAGGCACTGTTGCCCTGCTTCCTCAGTTTCAGAGGGTACCTTTTTCAGGGTAGCTTTTTGACCGGGTCTCCTCGCCATTGTATTTTTCTATTTCACTTTTTTTGCATAAAGATTGCCACCTGAGCTAGCCTCTGTTGCCCATCTTCTTCGGTTTCAGAGGGTAGATTTCTCAGTGTTTCATGTTCGCCAGCTCTCCACGCCCTTGCGTC
Source organism: Equus asinus (assembly GCF_041296235.1). Lineage (NCBI taxonomy): Eukaryota > Metazoa > Chordata > Mammalia > Perissodactyla > Equidae > Equus > Equus asinus. Next base: position 409,514 of record NW_027225534.1, read on the forward strand.
TTTTTTTTTTTTCTGCTTAAAGGTTGCAACCTGAGCTAGCTTCTTTTGCCCATGTTCGTCAGTTTCAGAGGGTGGATTTCTCCGTGTTGCTTTTTCCCCAGGTCTCCACGCCCTTGTGTGTTTCTTTTGCTTAACGATTGCCACCTGAGGTAGCCTCTGTTGCCCATCCTCGTCAGTTTCAGAGGGTAGATTTCTCAGTGCTGCTTTTTCCCCAGGTCTCCACGCCCTTGTGTGTTTCTTTTGCTTAAAGTTTGCCACCTGAAGCCAGCCTCTCTTGCCCATCTTCCTCAGTTTCAGAGGGTAGATATTTCAGGGTTGCTTTTTCCCCAGGTCTCCACGCCTTTGGGTTTTGTTTTTGCTTAACGATTGCCACCTGAGGTAGCGTCTCTTGCCCATCGTCCTGAGTTTCAGAGGGTAGATTTCTCCGTGTTGCTTTTTCCCCAGGTCTCCACGCCCTTGTGTGTTTCTTTTGCTTCACGATTGCCACCTGAGGTAGCCTCTGTTGCCCATCCTCGTCAGTTTCAGAGGGTGGATTTCTCCCTGTTGCTTTTTCCCCAGGTCTCCACGCCCTTGTGTGTTTCTTTTGCTTAAAGTTTGCCACCTGAAGCCAGCCTCTCTTGCCCATCTTCCTCAGTTTCAGAGGGTAGATATTTCAGGGTTGCTTTTTCCCCAGGTCTCCACGCCTTTGGGTTTTGTTTTTGCTTAAGGATTGCCACCTGAGGTAGCCTCTCTTGCCCATCGTCCTGAGTTTCAGAGGGTGGATTTCTCCGTGTTGCTTTTTCCCCAGGTCTCCACGCCCTTGTGTTTTTCTTTTGCTTCACGATTGCCACCTGAGGTAGCCTCTGTTGCCCATCCTCGTCAGTTTCAGAGGGTGGATTTCTCCCTGTTGCTTTTTCCCCAGGTCTCCACGCCTTTGGGTTTTGTTTTTGCTTAACGATTGCCACCTGAGGTAGCCTCTGTTTCCCATCTTCCTCAATTTCAGAGGGTTGATATTTCAGGGTTGCTTTTTCCCCAGTTCTCCACGCCCTTGTGTCTTTCTTTTGCTTAACGATTGCCACCTGAGGTAGCATCTGTTGCCCATTCTCATCAGTTTCAGAAGGTAGATTTCTCAGTGCTGCTTTTCCCCCAGGTCTCCACGCCCTTGTGTGTTTGTTTTGCTTAAAGTTTGCCACCTGAGCCAGCCTCTCTTGCCCATCTTCCACAGTTTCAGACGGTAGATATTTCAGGGTTGCTTTTTCCCCATGTCTCCACGCCTTTGGGTTTTGTTTCTGCTTAAGGATTGCCACCTGAGGTAGCCTCTGTTGCCCATCCTCGTCAGTTTCAGAGGGTAGATTTCTCAGTGCTGCTTTTTCCCCAGGTCTCCACGCCCTCGTGTGTTTCTTTTGCTTAAAGTTTGTCACCTGAAGCCAGCCTCTCTTGCCCATCTTCCTCAGTTTCAGAGGGTAGATATTTCAGCGTTGCTTTTTCCCCAGGTCTTCACGCCTTTGGGTTTTGTTTTTGCTTAACGATTGCCACCTGGGCTAGCCTCTGTTGCCCATCTTCCTCAGTTTCAGAGGGTGGATTTCTCAGTGTTGCCTTTTCGCCAGCTCCCCACGCCCTTGTGTGTTTCTTTTGCTTAAAGATTGTCACCTGAGCTAGGCACTGTTGCTCTGCTTCCTCAGTTTCAGAGGGTACCTTTTTCAGGGTTGCTTTTTGACCGGGTCTCCTCGCCATTGTATTTTTCTATTTTCTTTTTTTTGCTTAAAGATTGCCACCTGAGCTAGCCTCTGTTGCCCATCTCCTTTGGTTTCAGAGGGTAGATTTCTCAGTGTTTCTTTTTCGCCAGCTCTAAACGCCCTTGCGTCTTTTTTTTTTTCTGCTTAAAGGTTGCAACCTGAGCTAGCTTCTTTTGCCCATGTTCGTCAGTTTCAGAGGGTGGATTTCTCCGTGTTGCTTTTTCCCCAGGTCTCCACGCCCTTGTGTGTTTCTTTTGCTTAACGATTGCCACCTGAGGTAGCCTCTGTTGCCCATCCTCGTCAGTTTCAGAGGGTAGATTTCCCAGGGTTGCTTTTTCCCCAGGTCTCCACGCCCTTGTGTGTTTCTTTTGCTTAAAGTTTGCCATCTGAAGCCAGCCTCTCTTGCCCATCTTCCTCAGTTTCAGAGGGTAGATATTTCAGGGTTGCTTTTTCCCCAGGTCTCCACGCCTTTGGGTTGTTTTTGCTTAACGATTTCCACCTGAGGTAGCCTCTGTTGCCCATCCTCGTCAGTTTCAGAGGGTGGATTTCTCCCTGTTGCTTTTTCCCCAGGTCTCCACGCCCTTGTGTGTTCCTTTTGCTTAAACTTTGCCACCTGAAGCCAGACTCTCTTGCCCATCTTCCTCAGTTTCAGAGGGTAGATATTTCAGGGTTGCTTTTTCCCCAGGTCTCCACGCCTTTGGGTTTTGTTTTTGCTTAACGATTGCCACCTGGGCTAGCCTCTCTTGCCCATCTTCCTCAGTTTCAGAGGGTGGATTTCTCCGTGTTGCTTTTTCCACAGGTCTCCACGCCCTTGTGTGTTTCTTTTGCTTAACGATTGCCACCTGAGGTAGCCTCTGTTGCCCATCCTCGTCAGTTTCAGAGGGTAGATTTCTCAGTGCTGCTTTTTCCCCAGGTCTCCACGCCCTCGTGTGTTTCTTTTGCTTAAAGTTTGTCACCTGAAGCCAGCCTCTCTTGCCCATCTTCCTCAGTTTCAGAGGGTAGATATTTCAGCGTTGCTTTTTCCCCAGGTCTTCACGCCTTAGTGTTTTGTTTTTGCTTAACGATTGCCACCTGGGCTAGCCTCTGTTGCCCATCTTCCTCAGTTTCAGAGGGTGGATTTCTCCGTGTTGCTCTTTCCCCAGGTCTCCACACCCTTGTGTGTTTCTTTTGCTTAAAGATTGCCACCTGAGCTAGCCTCTGTTGCTCATCTTCGTCCGTTTCAGAGGGTGGATTTCTCAGTGTTGCCTTTTCGCCAGCTCCCCACGCCCTTGTGTGTTTCTTTTGCTTAAAGATTGTCACCTGAGCTAGGCACTGTTGCCCTGCTTCCTCAGTTTCAGAGGGTACCTTTTTCAGGGTAGCTTTTTGACCGGGTCTCCTCGCCATTGTATTTTTCTATTTCACTTTTTTTGCATAAAGATTGCCACCTGAGCTAGCCTCTGTTGCCCATCTTCTTCGGTTTCAGAGGGTAGATTTCTCAGTGTTTCTTTTTCGCCAGCTCTCCACGCCCTTGCGTCTTTTTTTTTTCTGCTTAAAGGTTGCAACCTGAGCTTGCTTCTTTTGCCCATGTTCGTCAGTTTCAGAGGGTGGATTTCTCCGTGTTGCTTTTTCCCCAGGTCTCCACGCCCTTGTGTGTTTCTTTTGCTTAACGATTGCCACCTGAGGTAGCCTCTGTTGCCCATCCTCGTCAGTTTCAGAGGGTAGATATATCAGGGTTGCTTTTTCCCCAGGTCTCCACGCCCTTGTGTGTTTCTTTTGCTTAAAGTTTGAAACCTGAAGCCAGCCTCTCTTGCCCATCTTCCTCAGTTTCAGAGGGTACATATTTCAGGGTTGCTTTTTCCCCAGGTCTCCACGCCTTTGGGTTTTGTTTCTGCTTAACGATTGCCACCTGGGCTAGTCTCTGTTTCCCATCTTCCTCAGTTTCCGAGGGTGGATTTCTCCGTGTTGCTTTTTCCCCAGGTCTCCACGCCCTTGTGTGTTTCTTTTGCTTAAATTTTGCCACCTGAAGCCAGCCTCTCTTGCCCATCTTCCTCAGTTTCAGAGGGTAGATATTTCAGGGTTGCTTTTTACCCAGGTCTCCACGCCTTTGGGTTTTGTTTTTGCTTAACGATTGCCACCTGAGGTAGCCTCTCTTGCCCATCGTCCTGAGTTTCAGAGGGTGGATTTCTCCGTGTTGCTTTTTCCCCAGGTCTCCACGCCCTTGTGTGTTTCTTTTGCTTAACGATTGCCACCTGAGGTAGCCTCTGTTGCCCATCCTCGTCAGTTTCAGAGGGTAGATTTCTCCCTGTTGCTTTTTCCCCAGGTCTCCACGCCCTTGTGTGTTTCTTTTGCTTAACGTTTGCCACCTGAAGCCAGCCTCTCTTGCCCATCTTCCTCAGTTTCAGAGGGTAGATATTTCAGGGTTGCTTTTTACCCAGGTCTCCACGCTTTTGGGTTTAGTTTTTGCTTAACGATTGCCACCTGAGGTAGCCTCTGTTGCCCATCTTCCTCAGTTTCAGAGGGTGGATTTCTCAGTGTTGCTTTTTACCCAGGTCTCCACGCCCTTGTGTGTTTCTTTTGCTTAAAGATTGCCACCTGAGCTAGCCTCTGTTGCCCATCTTCGTCCGTTTCAGAGGGTGGATTTCTCAGTGTTGCCTTTTTGCCAGCTCCCCACGCCCTTGTGTGTTTCTTTTGCTTAAAGATTGTCACCTGAGCTAGGCACTGTTGCCCTGCTTCCTCAGTTTCAGAGGGTACCTTTTTCAGGGTTGCTTTTTTACCGGGTCTCCTCGCCATTGTATTTTTCTATTTTCTTTTTTTTGCTTAAAGATTGCCACCTGAGCTAGCCTCTGTTGCCCATCTCCTTTGGTTTCAGAGGGTAGATTTCTCAGTGTTTCTTTTTCGCCAGCTCTCCACGCCCTTGCGTCTTTTTTTTTTTCTGCTTAAAGGTTGCAACCTGAGCTAGCTTCTTTTGCCCATGTTCGTCAGTTTCAGAGGGTGGATTTCTCCGTGTTGCTTTTTCCCCAGGTCTCCACGCCCTTGTGTGTTTCTTTTGCTTAACGATTGCCACCTGAGGTAGCCTCTGTTGCCCATCCTCGTCAGTTTCAGAGGGTAGATTTCCCAGGGTTGCTTTTTCCCCAGGTCTCCACGCCCTTGTGTGTTTCTTTTGCTTAAAGTTTGCCATCTGAAGCCAGCCTCTCTTGCCCATCTTCCTCAGTTTCAGAGGGTAGATATTTCAGGGTTGCTTTTTCCCCAGGTCTCCACGCCTTTGGGTTGTTTTTGCTTAACGATTTCCACCTGAGGTAGCCTCTGTTGCCCATCCTCGTCAGTTTCAGAGGGTGGATTTCTCCCTGTTGCTTTTTCCCCAGGTCTCCACGCCCTTGTGTGTTCCTTTTGCTTAAACTTTGCCACCTGAAGCCAGACTCTCTTGCCCATCTTCCTCAGTTTCAGAGGGTAGATATTTCAGGGTTGCTTTTTCCCCAGGTCTCCACGCCTTTGGGTTTTGTTTTTGCTTAACGATTGCCACCTGGGCTAGCCTCTGTTGCCCATCTTCCTCAGTTTCAGAGGTTGGATTTCTCCGTGTTGCTTTTTCCCCAGGTCTCCCCGCCCTTGTGTGTTTCTTTTGCTTAACGATTGCCACCTGAGGTAGCCTCTGTTGCCCATCCTCGTCAGTTTCAGAGGGTAGATTTCCCAGGGTTGCTTTTTCCCCAGGTCTCCACGCCCTTGTGTGTTTCTTTTGCTTAAAGTTTGCCATCTGAAGCCAGCCTCTCTTGCCCATCTTCCTCAGTTTCAGAGGGTAGATATTTCAGGGTTGCTTTTTCCCCAGGTCTCCACGCCTTTGGGTTGTTTTTGCTTAACGATTTCCACCTGAGGTAGCCTCTGTTGCCCATCCTCGTCAGTTTCAGAGGGTGGATTTCTCCCTGTTGCTTTTTCCCCAGGTCTCCACGCCCTTGTGTGTTCCTTTTGCTTAAACTTTGCCACCTGAAGCCAGACTCTCTTGCCCATCTTCCTCAGTTTCAGAGGGTAGATATTTCAGGGTTGCTTTTTCCCCAGGTCTCCACGCCTTTGGGTTTTGTTTTTGCTTAACGATTGCCACCTGGGCTAGCCTCTGTTGCCCATCTTCCTCAGTTTCAGAGGGTGGATTTCTCCGTGTTGCTTTTTCCCCAGGTCTCCCCGCCCTTGTGTGTTTCTTTTGCTTAACGATTGCCACCTGAGGTAGCCTCTGTTGCCCATCCTCGTCAGTTTCAGAGGGTAGATTTCTCAGTGCTGCTTTTTCCCCAGGTCTCCACGCCCTCGTGTGTTTCTTTTGCTTAAATTTGTCACCTGAAGCCAGCCTCTCTTGCCCATCTTCCTCAGTTTCAGAGGGTAGATATTTCAGCGTTGCTTTTTCCCCAGGTCTTCACGCCTTAGTGTTTTGTTTTTGCTTAACGATTGCCACCTGGGCTAGCCTCTGTTGCCCATCTTCCTCAGTTTCAGAGGGTGGATTTCTCCGTGTTGCTCTTTCCCCAGGTCTCCACACCCTTGTGTGTTTCTTTTGCTTAAAGATTGCCACCTGAGCTAGCCTCTGTTGCCCATCTTCGTCCGTTTCAGAGGGTGGATTTCTCAGTGTTGCCTTTTCGCCAGCTCCCCACGCCCTTGTGTGTTTCTTTTGCTTAAAGATTGTCACCTGAGCTAGGCACTGTTGCCCTGCTTCCTCAGTTTCAGAGGGTACCTTTTTCAGGGTTGCTTTTTTACCGGGTCTCCTCGCCATTGTATTTTTCTATTTTCTTTTTTTTGCTTAAAGATTGCCACCTGAGCTAGCCTCTGTTGCCCATCTCCTTTGGTTTCAGAGGGTAGATTTCTCAGTGTTTCTTTTTCGCCAGCTCTCCACGCCCTTGCGTCTTTTTTTTTTTCTGCTTAAAGGTTGCAACCTGAGCTAGCTTCTTTTGCCCATGTTCGTCAGTTTCAGAGGGTGGATTTCTCCGTGTTGCTTTTTCCCCAGGTCTCCACGCCCTTGTGTGTTTCTTTTGCTTAACGATTGCCACCTGAGGTAGCCTCTGTTGCCCATCCTCGTCAGTTTCAGAGGGTAGATTTCCCAGGGTTGCTTTTTCCCCAGGTCTCCACGCCCTTGTGTGTTTCTTTTGCTTAAAGTTTGCCATCTGAAGCCAGCCTCTCTTGCCCATCTTCCTCAGTTTCAGAGGGTAGATATTTCAGGGTTGCTTTTTCCCCAGGTCTCCACGCCTTTGGGTTGTTTTTGCTTAACGATTGCCACCTGAGGTAGCCTCTGTTGCCCATCCTCGTCAGTTTCAGAGGGTGGATTTCTCCCTGTTGCTTTTTCCCCAGGTCTCCACGCCCTTGTGTGTTCCTTTTGCTTAAACTTTGCCACCTGAAGCCAGACTCTCTTGCCCATCTTCCTCAGTTTCAGAGGGTAGATATTTCAGGGTTGCTTTTTCCCCAGGTCTCCACGCCTTTGGGTTTTGTTTTTGCTTAACGATTGCCACCTGGGCTAGCCTCTGTTGCCCATCTTCCTCAGTTTCAGAGGTTGGATTTCTCCGTGTTGCTTTTTCCCCAGGTCTCCCCGCCCTTGTGTGTTTCTTTTGCTTAACGATTGCCACCTGAGGTAGCCTCTGTTGCCCATCCTCGTCAGTTTCAGAGGGTAGATTTCCCAGGGTTGCTTTTTCCCCAGGTCTCCACGCCCTTGTGTGTTTCTTTTGCTTAAAGTTTGCCATCTGAAGCCAGCCTCTCTTGCCCATCTTCCTCAGTTTCAGAGGGTAGATATTTCAGGGTTGCTTTTTCCCCAGGTCTCCACGCCTTTGGGTTGTTTTTGCTTAACGATTTCCACCTGAGGTAGCCTCTGTTGCCCATCCTCGTCAGTTTCAGAGGGTGGATTTCTCCCTGTTGCTTTTTCCCCAGGTCTCCACGCCCTTGTGTGTTCCTTTTGCTTAAACTTTGCCACCTGAAGCCAGACTCTCTTGCCCATCTTCCTCAGTTTCAGAGGGTAGATATTTCAGGGTTGCTTTTTCCCCAGGTCTCCACGCCTTTGGGTTTTGTTTTTGCTTAACGATTGCCACCTGGGCTAGCCTCTGTTGCCCATCTTCCTCAGTTTCAGAGGGTGGATTTCTCCGTGTTGCTTTTTCCCCAGGTCTCCCCGCCCTTGTGTGTTTCTTTTGCTTAACGATTGCCACCTGAGGTAGCCTCTGTTGCCCATCCTCGTCAGTTTCAGAGGGTAGATTTCTCAGTGCTGCTTTTTCCCCAGGTCTCCACGCCCTCGTGTGTTTCTTTTGCTTAAATTTGTCACCTGAAGCCAGCCTCTCTTGCCCATCTTCCTCAGTTTCAGAGGGTAGATATTTCAGCGTTGCTTTTTCCCCAGGTCTTCACGCCTTAGTGTTTTGTTTTTGCTTAACGATTGCCACCTGGGCTAGCCTCTGTTGCCCATCTTCCTCAGTTTCAGAGGGTGGATTTCTCCGTGTTGCTCTTTCCCCAGGTCTCCACACCCTTGTGTGTTTCTTTTGCTTAAAGATTGCCACCTGAGCTAGCCTCTGTTGCCCATCTTCGTCCGTTTCAGAGGGTGGATTTCTCAGTGTTGCCTTTTCGCCAGCTCCCCACGCCCTTGTGTGTTTCTTTTGCTTAAAGATTGTCACCTGAGCTAGGCACTGTTGCCCTGCTTCCTCAGTTTCAGAGGGTACCTTTTTCAGGGTAGCTTTTTGACCGGGTCTCCTCGCCATTGTATTTTTCTATTTCACTTTTTTTGCATAAAGATTGCCACCTGAGCTAGCCTCTGTTGCCCATCTTCTTCGGTTTCAGAGGGTAGATTTCTCAGTGTTTCTTTTTCGCCAGCTCTCCACGCCCTTGCGTCTTTTTTTTTTCTGCTTAAAGGTTGCAACCTGAGCTTGCTTCTTTTGCCCATGTTCGTCAGTTTCAGAGGGTGGATTTCTCCGTGTTGCTTTTTCCCCAGGTCTCCACGCCCTTGTGTGTTTCTTTTGCTTAACGATTGCCACCTGAGGTAGCCTCTGTTGCCCATCCTCGTCAGTTTCAGAGGGTAGATATATCAGGGTTACTTTTTCCCCAGGTCTCCACGCCCTTGTGTGTTTCTTTTGCTTAAAGTTTGCCACCTGAAGCCAGCCTCTCTTGCCCATCTTCCTCAGTTTCAGAGGGTGGATTTCTCCGTGTTGCTTTTTCCCCAGGTCTCCACGCCCTTGTGTGTTTCTTTTGCTTAACGATTGCCACCTGAGGTAGCCTCTGTTGCCCATCCTCGTCAGTTTCAGAGGGTGGATTTCTCCCTGTTGCTTTTTCCCCAGGTCTCCAGGCCCTTGTGTGTTCCTTTTGCTTAAACTTTGCCACCTGAAGCCAGACTCTCTTGCCCATCTTCCTCAGTTTCAGAGGGTAGATATTTCAGGGTTGCTTTTTCCCCAGGTCTCCACGCCTTTCGGTTTTGTTTTTGCTTAACGATTGCCACCTGGGCTAGCCTCTCTTGCCCATCTTCCTCAGTTTCAGAGGGTGGATTTCTCAGTGCTGCTTTTTCCCCAGGTCTCCACGCCCTTGTGTGTTTGTTTTGCTTAAAGTTTGCCACCTGAGCCAGCCTCTCTTGCCCATCTTCCACAGTTTCAGACGGTAGATATTTCAGGGTTGCTTTTTCCCCAGGTCTCCACGCCTTTGGGTTTTGTTTTTGCTTAAGGATTGCCACCTGAGGTAGCCTCTGTTGCCCATCTTCCTCAGTTTCAGAGGGTGGATTTCTCCGTGTTGCTTTTTCCACAGGTCTCCACGCCCTTGTGTGTTTCTTTTGCTTAACGATTGCCACCTGACCTAGCCTCTGTTGCCCATCCTCGTCAGTTTCAGAGGGTAGATATTTCAGGGTTGCTTTTTCCCCAGGTCTCCACGCCCTTGTGTGTTTCTTTTGCTTAACGTTTGCCACCTGAAGCCAGCCTCTCTTGCCCATCTTCCTCAGTTTCAGAGGGTAGATATTTCAGGGTTGCTGTTTCCCCAGGTCTCCACGCCCTTGTGTGTTTCTTTTGCTTAACGATTGCCATCTGAAGCCAGCCTCTCTTGCCCATCTTCCTCAGTTTCAGAGGGTGGATTTCTCAGTGTTGCTTTTTCCCCAGGTCTCCACGCCCTTGTGTGTTTCTTTTGCTTAAAGATTGCCACCTGACCTAGCCTCTCTTGCCCATCTTCGTCCGTTTCAGAGGGTGGATTTCTCAGTGTTGCCTTTTCGCCAGCTCCCCACGCCCTTGTGTGTTTCTTTTGCTTAAAGATTGTCACCTGAGCTAGGCACTGTTGCCCTGCTTCCTCAGTTTCAGAGGGTACCTTTTTCAGGGTAGCTTTTTGACCGGGTCTCCTCGCCATTGTATTTTTCTATTTTCTTTTTTTTGCTTAAAGATTGCCACCTGAGCTAGCCTCTGTTGCCCATCTTCTTCGGTTTCAGAGGGTAGATTTCTCAGTGTTTCTTTTTCGCCAGCTCTCCACGCCCTTGCGTCTTTTTTTTTTTCTGCTTAAAGGTTGCAACCTGAGCTAGCTTCTTTTGCCCATGTTCGTCAGTTTCAGAGGGTGGATTTCTTCGTGTTGCTTTTTCCCCAGGTCTCCACGCCCTTGTGTGTTTCTTTTGCTTAAAGATTGCCACCTGAGGTAGCCTCTGTTGCCCATCCTCGTCAGTTTCAGAGGGTAGATATATCAGGGTTGCTTTTTCCCCAGGTCTCCACGCCCTTGTGTGTTTCTTTTGCTTAAAGTTTGCCATCTGAAGCCAGCCTCTCTTGCCCATCTTCCTCAGTTTCAGAGGGTAGATATTTCAGGGTTGCTTTTTCCCCAGGTCTCCACGCCTTTGGGTTGTTTTTGCTTAACGATTGCCAGCTGAGGTAGCCTCTGTTGCCCATCCTCGTCAGTTTCAGAGGGTGGATTTCTCCCTGTTGCTTTTTCCCCAGGTCTCCACACCCTTGTGTGTTTCTTTTGCTTAAACTTTGCCACCTGAAGCCAGACTCTCTTGCCCATCTTCCTCAGTTTCAGAGGGTAGATATTTCAGGGTTGCTTTTTCCCCAGGTCTCCACGCCTTTGGGTTTTGTTTTTGCTTAACGATTGCCACCTGGGCTAGCCTCTGTTGCCCATCTTCCTCAGTTTCAGAGGGTGGATTTCTCCGTGTTGCTTTTTCCCCAGGTCTCCCCGCCCTTGTGTGTTTCTTTTGCTTAACGATTGCCACCTGAGGTAGCCTCTGTTGCCCATCCTCGTCAGTTTCAGAGGGTAGATTTCTCAAGGCTGCTTTTTGCCCAGGTCTCCACGCCCTCGTGTGTTTCTTTTGCTTAAAGTTTGTCACCTGAAGCCAGCCTCTCTTGCCCATCTTCCTCAGTTTCAGAGGGTAGATATTTCAGCGTTGCTTTTTCCCCAGGTCTTCACGCCTTAGTGTTTTGTTTTTGCTTAACGATTGCCACCTGGGCTAGCCTCTGTTGCCCATCTTCCTCAGTTTCAGAGGGTGGATTTCTCCGTGTTGCTCTTTCCCCAGGTCTCCACACCCTTGTGTGTTTCTTTTGCTTAAAGATTGCCACCTGAGCTAGCCTCTGTTGCCCATCTTCGTCCGTTTCAGAGGGTGGATTTCTCAGTGTTGCCTTTTCGCCAGCTCCCCACGCCCTTGTGTGTTTCTTTTGCTTAAAGATTGTCACCTGAGCTAGGCACTGTTGCCCTGCTTCCTCAGTTTCAGAGGGTACCTTTTTCAGGGTAGCTTTTTGACCGGGTCTCCTCGCCATTGTATTTTTCTATTTCACTTTTTTTGCATAAAGATTGCCACCTGAGCTAGCCTCTGTTGCCCATCTTCTTAGGTTTCAGAGGGTAGATTTCTCAGTGTTTCTTTTTCGCCAGCTCTCCACGCCCTTGCGTCTTTTTTTTTTCTGCTTAAAGGTTGCAACCTGAGCTTGCTTCTTTTGCCCATGTTCGTCAGTTTCAGAGGGTGGATTTCTCCGTGTTGCTTTTTCCCCAGGTCTCCACGCCCTTGTGTGTTTCTTTTGCTTAACGATTGCCACCTGAGGTAGCCTCTGTTGCCCATCCTCGTCAGTTTCAGAGGGTAGATATATCAGGGTTACTTTTTCCCCAGGTCTCCACGCCCTTGTGTGTTTCTTTTGCTTAAAGTTTGCCACCTGAAGCCAGCCTCTCTTGCCCATCTTCCTCAGTTTCAGAGGGTGGATTTCTCCGTGTTGCTTTTTCCCCAGGTCTCCACGCCCTTGTGTGTTTCTTTTGCTTAACGATTGCCACCTGAGGTAGCCTCTGTTGCCCATCCTCGTCAGTTTCAGAGGGTGGATTTCTCCCTGTTGCTTTTTCCCCAGGTCTCCACGCCCTTGTGTGTTCCTTTTGCTTAAAGTTTGCCACCTGAAGCCAGCCTCTCTTGCCCATCTTCCTCAGTTTCAGAGGGTAGATATTTCAGGGTTGCTTTTTCCCCAGGTCTCCACGCCTTTCGGTTTTGTTTTTGCTTAACGATTGCCACCTGGGCTAGCCTCTCTTGCCCATCTTCCTCAGTTTCAGAGGGTGGATTTCTCAGTGCTGCTTTTTCCCCAGGTCTCCACGCCCCTGTGTGTTTCTTTTGCTTAAAGTTTGTCACCTGAAGCCAGCCTCTCTTGCCCATCTTCCTCAGTTTCAGAGGGTAGATATTTCAGCGTTGCTTTTTCCCCAGGTCCTCACACCTTACTGTTTTGTTTTTGCTTAACGATTGCCACCTGGGCTAGCCTCTGTTTCCCATCTTCCTCAGTTTCCGAGGGTGGATTTATCCCTGTTGCTTTTTCCCAGGTCTCCACACCCTTGTGTGTTTCTTTTGCTTAACGATTGCCACCTGAGGTAGCCTCTGTTGCCCATCCTCGTCAGTTTCAGAGGGTGGATTTCTCCCTGTTGCTTTTTCCCCTGGTCTCCACGCCCTTGTGTGTTCCTTTTGCTTAAACTTTGCCACCTGAAGCCAGACTCTCTTGCCCATCTTCCTCAGTTTCAGAGGGTAGATATTTCAGGGTTGCTTTTTCCCCAGGTCTCCACGCCTTTGGGTTTTGTTTTTGCTTAACGATTGCCACCTGGGCTAGCCTCTCTTGCCCATATTCCTCAGTTTCAGAGGGTGGATTTCTCCGTGTTGCTTTTTCCACAGGTCTCCACGCCCTTGTGTGTTTCTTTTGCTTAACGATTGCCACCTGAGGTAGCCTCTGTTGCCCATCCTCGTCAGTTTCAGAGGGTAGATATATCAGGGCTGCTTTTTCCCCAGGTCTCTACGCCCTTGTGTGTTTCTTTTGCTTAACGATTGCCATCTGAAGCCAGCCTCTCTTGCCCATCTTCCTCAGTTTCAGAGGGTGGATTTCTCCGTGTTGCTTTTTCCCCAGGTCTCCACGCCCTTGTGTGTTTCTTTTGCTTAAGGATTGCCACCTGAGCTAGCCTCTGTTGCCCATCTTCGTCCGTTTCAGAGGGTGGATTTCTCAGTGTTGCCTTTTCGCCAGCTCCCCACGCCCTTGTGTGTTTCTTTTGCTTAAAGATTGTCACCTGAGCTAGGCACTGTTGCCCTGCTTCCTCAGTTTCAGAGGGTACCTTTTTCAGCGTAGCTTTTTGACCGGGTCTCCTCGCCATTGTATTTTTCTATTTCACTTTTTTTGCATAAAGATTGCCACCTGAGCTAGCCTCTGTTGCCCATCTTCTTCGGTTTCAGAGGGTAGATTTCTCAGTGTTTCTTTTTCGCCAGCTCTCCACGCCCTTGCGTCTTTTTTTTTTCTGCTTAAAGGTTGCAACCTGAGCTAGCTTCTTTTGCCCATGTTCGTCAGTTTCAGAGGGTGGATTTCTCCGTGTTGCTTTTTCCCCAGGTCTCCACGCCCTTGTGTGTTTCTTTTGCTTCACGATTGCCACCTGAGGTAGCCTCTGTTGCCCATCCTCGTCAGTTTCAGAGGGTAGATATATCAGGGTTGCTTTTTCCCCAGGTCTCCACTCCCTTGTGTGTTTCTTTTGCTTAAAGTTTGCCACCTGAAGCCAGCCTCTCTTGCCCATCTTCCTCAGTTTCAGAGGGTAGATATTTCAGGGTTGCTTTTTCCCCAGGTCTCCACGCCTTTGGGTTTTGTTTCTGCTTAACGATTGCCACCTGAGGTAGCCTCTGTTGCCCATCTTCCTCAGTTTCAGAGGGTGGATTTCTCCGTGTTGCTTTTTCCCCAGGGCTCCACGCCCTTGTGTGTTTCTTTTGCTTAACGTTTGCCACCTGAAGCCAGCCTCTCTTGCCCATCTTCCTCAGTTTCAGAGGGTAGATATTTCAGGGTTTCTTTATCCCCAGGTCTCCACACCTTTGGGTTTGGTTTTTGCTTAATGATTGCCACCTGAGGTAGCCTCTGTTGCCCATCTTCCTCAGTTTCAGAGGGTGGATTTCTCCGTGTTGCTTTTTCCCCAGGTCTCCACGCCCTTGTGTGTTTCTTTTGCTTAAAGTTTGCCACCTGAAGCCAGCCTCTCTTGCCCATCTTCCTCAGTTTCAGAGGGTAGATATTTCAGGGTTTCTTTTTCCCCAGGTCTGCCTGCATTTGTGCTTTGTTTTTGCTTAACGATTGCCACCTGAGGTAGCCTCTCTTGCCCATCTTCCTCAGATTCAGAGGGTGGATTTCTCCGTGTTGCTTTTTCCCCTTGTCTCCACGCCCTTGTGTGTTTCTTTTGCTTAAAGATTGCCACCTGAGCTAGCCTCTGTTGCCCATCTTCTTCGGTTTCAGAGGGTAGATTTCTCAGTGTTGCTTTTTCGCCAGCTCTCCACGCCCTTGCGTCTTTTTTTTTTTTTCTGCTTAAAGGTTGCAACCTGAGCTAGCTTCTTTTGCCCATGTTCGTCAGTTTCAGAGGGTGGATTTCTCCGTGTTGCTTTTTCCCCAGGTCTCCACGCCCTTGTGTGTTTCTTTTGCTTAACGATTGCCACCTGAGGTAGCCTCTGTTGCCCATCCTCGTCAGTTTCAGAGGGTAGATTGCCCAGTGCTGCTTTTTCCCCAGGACTCCACGCCCTTGTGTGTTTCTTTTGCTTAAAGTTTGCCACCTGAAGCCAGCCTCTCTTGCCCATCTTCCTCAGTTTCAGAGGGTAGATATTTCAGGGTTGCTTTTTCCCCAGGTCTGCACGCCTTTGTGTTTTGTTTTTGCTTAACGATTGCCACCTGAGGTAGCCTCTGTTGCCCATCTTCCTCAGTTTCAGAGGGTGGATTTCTCCGTGTTGCTTTTTCCCCAGGGCTCCACGCCCTTGTGTGTTTCTTTTGCTTAACGTTTACCAGCTGAAGCCAGCCTCTCTTGCCCATCTTCCTCAGTTTCAGAGGGTAGATATTTCAGCGTTGCTTTTTCCCCAGGTCTTCACACCTTACTGTTTTGTTTTTGCTTAACGATTGCCACCTGGGCTAGCCTCTGTTTCCCATCTTCCTCAGTTTCCGAGGGTGGATTTCTCCCTGTTGCTTGTTCCCAGGTCTCCACACCCTTGTGTGTTTCTTTTGCTTAACGATTGCCACCTGAGGTAGGCTCTGTTGCCCATCCTCGTCAGTTTCAGAGGGTAGATTTCTCAGTGCTGCTTTTTCCCCAGGTCTCCACGCCCTTGTGTGTTTGTTTTGCTTAAAGTTTGCCACCTGAGCCAGCCTCTCTTGCCCATCTTCCACAGTTTCAGACGGTAGATATTTCAGGGTTGCTTTTTCCCCAGGTCTCCACGCCTTTGGGTTTTGTTTTTGCTTAAGGATTGCCACCTGAGGTAGCCTCTGTTGCCCATCTTCCTCAGTTTCAGAGGGTGGATTTCTCCGTGTTGCTTTTTCCACAGGTCTCCACGCCCTTGTGTGTTTCTTTTGCTTAACGATTGCCACCTGACCTAGCCTCTGTTGCCCATCCTCGTCAGTTTCAGAGGGTAGATTTCTCCGTGCTGCTTTTTCCCCAGGTCTCCACGCCCTTGTGTGTTTCTTTTGCTTAACGTTTGCCACCTGAAGCCAGCCTCTCTTGCCCATCTTCCTCAGTTTCAGAGGGTGGATTTCTCCGTGTTGCTTTTTCCCCAGGTCTCCACGCCCTTGTGTGTTTCTTTTGCTTAAAGATTGCCACCTGAGCTAGCCTCTGTTGCCCATCTTCGTCCGTTTCAGAGGGTGGATTTCTCAGTGTTGCCTTTTCGCCAGCTCCCCACGCCCTTGTGTGTTTCTTTTGCTTAAAGATTGTCACCTGAGCTAGGCACTGTTGCCCTGCTTCCTCAGTTTCAGAGGGTACCTTTTTCAGGGTAGCTTTTTGACCGGGTCTCCTCGCCATTGTATTTTTCTATTTCACTTTTTTTGCATAAAGATTGCCACCTGAGCTAGCCTCTGTTGCCCATCTTCCACAGTTTCAGAGGGTAGATATTTCAGGGTTGCTTTTTCCCCAGGTCTCCACGCCTTTGGGTTTTGTTTTTGCTTAACGATTGCCACCTGAGCTAGCCTCTCTTGCCCATCTTCCTGAGTTTCAGAGGGTCGATATCTCCGTGTTGCTGTTTCCCCAGGTCTCCACGCCCTTGTGTGTTTCTTTTGCTTAACGTTTGCCACCTGAAGCCAGCCACTCTTGCCCATCTTCCTCAGTTTCAGAGGGTAGATATTTCAGGGTTGCTGTTTCCCCAGGTCTCCACGCCCTTGTGTGTTTCTTTTGCTTAACGATTGCCACCTGAGGTAGCCTCTGTTGCCCATCCTCGTCAGTTTCAGAGGGTAGATTTCTCAGTGCTGCTTTTTCCCCAGGTCTCCACGCCCTCGTGTGTTTCTTTTGCTTAAAGTTTGTCACCTGAAGCCAGCCTCTCTTGCCCATCTTCCTCAGTTTCAGAGGGTAGATATTTCAGCGTTGCTTTTTCCCCAGGTCTTCACGCCTTAGTGTTTTGTTTTTGCTTAACGATTGCCACCTGGGCTAGCCTCTGTTGCCCATCTTCCTCAGTTTCAGAGGGTGGATTTCTCCGTGTTGCTCTTTCCCCAGGTCTCCACACCCTTGTGTGTTTCTTTTGCTTAAAGATTGCCACCTGAGCTAGCCTCTGTTGCCCATCTTCGTCCGTTTCAGAGGGTGGATTTCTCAGTGTTGCCTTTTCGCCAGCTCCCCAAGCCCTTGTGTGTTTCTTTTGCTTAAAGATTGTCACCTGAGCTAGGCACTGTTGCCCTGCTTCCTCAGTTTCAGAGGGTACCTTTTTCAGGGTAGCTTTTTGACCGGGTCTCCTCGCCATTGTATTTTTCTATTTCACTTTTTTTGCATAAAGATTGCCACCTGAGCTAGCCTCTGTTGCCCATCTTCTTCGGTTTCAGAGGGTAGATTTCTCAGTGTTTCTTTTTCGCCAGCTCTCCACGCCCTTGCGTCTTTTTTTTTTCTGCTTAAAGGTTGCAACCTGAGCTTGCTTCTTTTGCCCATGTTCGTCAGTTTCAGAGGGTGGATTTCTCCGTGTTGCTTTTTCCCCAGGTCTCCACGAACTTGTGTGTTTCTTTTGCTTAACGATTGCCACCTGATGTAGCCTCTGTTGCCCATCCTCGTCAGTTTCAGAGGGTAGATATATCAGGGTTACTTTTTCCCCAGGTCTCCACGCCCTTGTGTGTTTCTTTTGCTTAAAGTTTGCCACCTGAAGCCAGCCTCTCTTGCCATCTTCCTCAGTTTCAGAGGGTGGATTTCTCCGTGTTGCTTTTTCCCCAGGTCTCCACGCCCTTGTGTGTTTCTTTTGCTTAACGATTGCCACCTGAGGTAGCCTCTGTTGCCCATCCTCGTCAGTTTCAGAGGGTGGATTTCTCCCTGTTGCTTTTTCCCCAGGTCTCCAGGCCCTTGTGTGTTCCTTTTGCTTAAACTTTGCCACCTGAAGCCAGACTCTCTTGCCCATCTTCCTCAGTTTCAGAGGGTAGATATTTCAGGGTTGCTTTTTGCCCAGGTCTCCACGCCTTTCGGTTTTGTTTTTGCTTAACGATTGCCACCTGGGCTAGCCTCTCTTGCCCATCTTCCTCAGTTTCAGAGGGTGGATTTCTCAGTGCTGCTTTTTCCCCAGGTCTCCACGCCCTTGTGTGTTTGTTTTGCTTAAAGTTTGCCACCTGAGCCAGCCTCTCTTGCCCATCTTCCACAGTTTCAGACGGTAGATATTTCAGGGTTGCTTTTTCCCCAGGTCTCCACGCCTTTGGGTTTTGTTTTTGCTTAAGGATTGCCACCTGAGGTAGCCTCTGTTGCCCATCTTCCTCAGTTTCAGAGGGTGGATTTCTCCGTGTTGCTTTTTCCACAGGTCTCCACGCCCTTGTGTGTTTCTTTTGCTTAACGATTGCCACCTGACCTAGCCTCTGTTGCCCATCCTCGTCAGTTTCAGAGGGTAGATATTTCAGGGTTGCTTTTTCCCCAGGTCTCCACGCCCTTGTGTGTTTCTTTTGCTTAACGTTTGCCACCTGAAGCCAGCCTCTCTTGCCCATCTTCCTCAGTTTCAGAGGGTAGATATTTCAGGGTTGCTGTTTCCCCAGGTCTCCACGCCCTTGTGTGTTTCTTTTGCTTAACGATTGCCATCTGAAGCCAGCCTCTCTTGCCCATCTTCCTCAGTTTCAGAGGGTGGATTTCTCCGTGTTGCTTTTTCCCCAGGTCTCCACGCCCTTGTGTGTTTCTTTTGCTTAAATATTGCCACCTGACCTAGCCTCTCTTGCCCATCTTCGTCCGTTTCAGAGGGTGGATTTCTCAGTGTTGCCTTTTCGCCAGCTCCCCACGCCCTTGTGTGTTTCTTTTGCTTAAAGATTGTCACCTGAGCTAGGCACTGTTGCCCTGCTTCCTCAGTTTCAGAGGGTACCTTTTTCAGGGTAGCTTTTTGACCGGGTCTCCTCGCCATTGTATTTTTCTATTTTCTTTTTTTTGCTTAAAGATTGCCACCTGAGCTAGCCTCTGTTGCCCATCTTCTTCGGTTTCAGAGGGTAGATTTCTCAGTGTTTCTTTTTCGCCAGCTCTCCACGCCCTTGCGTCTTTTTCTTTTTCTGCTTAAAGGTTGCAACCTGAGCTAGCTTCTTTTGCCCATGTTCGTCAGTTTCAGAGGGTGGATTTCTTCGTGTTGCTTTTTCCCCAGGTCTCCACGCCCTTGTGTGTTTCTTTTGCTTAAAGATTGCCACCTGAGGTAGCCTCTGTTGCCCATCCTCGTCAGTTTCAGAGGGTAGATATATCAGGGTTGCTTTTTCCCCAGGTCTCCACGCCCTTGTGTGTTTCTTTTGCTTAAAGTTTGCCATCTGAAGCCAGCCTCTCTTGCCCATCTTCCTCAGTTTCAGAGGGTAGATATTTCAGGGTTGCTTTTTCCCCAGGTCTCCACGCCTTTGGGTTGTTTTTTCTTAACGATTGCCAGCTGAGGTAGCCTCTGTTGCCCATCCTCGTCAGTTTCAGAGGGTGGATTTCTCCCTGTTGCTTTTTCCCCAGGTCTCCACGCCCTTGTGTGTTCCTTTTGCTTAAACTTTGCCACCTGAAGCCAGACTCTCTTGCCCATCTTCCTCAGTTTCAGAGGGTAGATATTTCAGGGTTGCTTTTTCCCCAGGTCTCCACGCCTTTGGGTTTTGTTTTTGCTTAACGATTGCCACCTGGGCTAGCCTCTGTTGCCCATCTTCCTCAGTTTCAGAGGGTGGATTTCTCCGTGTTGCTTTTTCCCCAGGTCTCCCCGCCCTTGTGTGTTTCTTTTGCTTAACGATTGCCACCTGAGGTAGCCTCTGTTGCCCATCCTCGTCAGTTTCAGAGGGTAGATTTCTCAGTGCTGCTTTTTCCCCAGGTCTCCACGCCCTCGTGTGTTTCTTTTGCTTAAAGTTTGTCACCTGAAGCCAGCCTCTCTTGCCCATCTTCCTCAGTTTCAGAGGGTAGATATTTCACCGTTGCTTTTTCCCCAGGTCTTCACGCCTTAGTGTTTTGTTTTTGCTTAACGATTGCCACCTGGGCTAGCCTCTGTTGCCCATCTTCCTCAGTTTCAGAGGGTGGATTTCTCCGTGTTGCTCTTTCCCCAGGTCTCCACACCCTTGTGTGTTTCTTTTGCTTAAAGATTGCCACCTGAGCTAGCCTCTGTTGCCCATCTTCGTCCGTTTCAGAGGGTGGATTTCTCAGTGTTGCCTTTTCGCCAGCTCCCCACGCCCTTGTGTGTTTCTTTTGCTTAAAGATTGTCACCTGAGCTAGGCACTGTTGCCCTGCTTCCTCAGTTTCAGAGGGTACCTTTTTCAGGGTAGCTTTTTGACCGGGTCTCCTCGCCATTGTATTTTTCTATTTCACTTTTTTTGCATAAAGATTGCCACCTGAGCTAGCCTCTGTTGCCCATCTTCTTAGGTTTCAGAGGGTAGATTTCTCAGTGTTTCTTTTTCGCCGGCTCTCCACGCCCTTGCGTCTTTTTTTTTTCTGCTTAAAGGTTGCAACCTGAGCTTGCTTCTTTTGCCCATGTTCGTCAGTTTCAGAGGGTGGATTTCTCCGTGTTGCTTTTTCCCCAGGTCTCCACGCCCTTGTGTGTTTCTTTTGCTTAACGATTGCCACCTGAGGTAGCCTCTGTTGCCCATCCTCGTCAGTTTCAGAGGGTAGATATATCAGGGTTACTTTTTCCCCAGGTCTCCACGCCCTTGTGTGTTTCTTTTGCTTAAAGTTTGCCACCTGAAGCCAGCCTCTCTTGCCCATCTTCCTCAGTTTCAGAGGGTAGATATTTCAGGGTTGCTTTTTCCCCAGGTCTCCACGCCTTTCGGTTTTGTTTTTGCTTAACGATTGCCACCTGGGCTAGCCTCTCTTGCCCATCTTCCTCAGTTTCAGAGGGTGGATTTCTCAGTGCTGCTTTTTCCCCAGGTCTCCACGCCCCTGTGTGTTTCTTTTGCTTAAAGTTTGTCACCTGAAGCCAGCCTCTCTTGCCCATCTTCCTCAGTTTCAGAGGGTAGATATTTCAGCGTTGCTTTTTCCCCAGGTCTTCACACCTTACTGTTTTGTTTTTGCTTAACGATTGCCACCTGGGCTAGCCTCTGTTTCCCATCTTCCTCAGTTTCCGAGGGTGGATTTCTCCCTGTTGCTTTTTCCCAGGTCTCCACACCCTTGTGTGTTTCTTTTGCTTAACGATTGCCACCTGAGGTAGCCTCTGTTGCCCATCCTCGTCAGTTTCAGAGGGTGGATTTCTCCCTGTTGCTTTTTCCCCTGGTCTCCACGCCCTTCTGTGTTCCTTTTGCTTAAACTTTGCCACCTGAAGCCAGACTCTCTTGCCCATCTTCCTCAGTTTCAGAGGGTAGATATTTCAGGGTTGCTTTTTCCACAGGTCTCCACGCCTTTGGGTTTTGTTTTTGCTTAACGATTGCCACCTGGGCTAGCCTCTCTTGCCCATATTCCTCAGTTTCAGAGGGTGGATTTCTCCGTGTTGCTTTTTCCACAGGTCTCCACGCCCTTGTGTGTTTCTTTTGCTTAACGATTGCCACCTGAGGTAGCCTCTGTTGCCCATCCTCGTCAGTTTCAGAGGGTAGATATATCAGGGCTGCTTTTTCCCCAGGTCTCTACGCCCTTGTGTGTTTCTTTTGCTTAAAGTTTGCCACCTGAAGCCAGCCTCTCTTGCCCATCTTCCTCAGTTTCAGAGGGTAGATATTTCAGCGTTGCTTTATCCCCAGGTCTTCACACCTTAGTGTTTTGTTTTTGCTTAACGATTGCCACCTGGGCTAGCCTCTGTTTCCCATCTTCCTCAGTTTCCGAGGGTGGATTTCTCCCTGTTGCTTTTTCCCCAGGTCTCCACACCCTTGTGTGTTTCTTTTGCTTAACGATTGCCACCTGAGGTAGCCTCTGTTGCCCATCTTCGTCCGTTTCAGATGGTGGATTTCTCAATGTTGCCTTTTCCCCAGCTCCCCACGCCCTTGTGTGTTTCTTTTGCTTAAAGATTGCCACCTGAAGCCAGCCTCTCTTGCCCATCTTCCTCAGTTTCAGAGGGTAGATATTTCAGGGTTGCTTTTTCCCCAGGTCTCCACGCCTTTGGGTTTTGTTTTTGCTTAACGATTGCCACCTGGGCTAGCCTCTCTTGCCCATCTTCCTGAGTTTCAGGGGGTCGATATCTCCGTGTTGCTGTTTCCCCAGGTCTCCACGCCCTTGTGTGTTTCTTTTGCTTAACGTTTGCCACCTGAAGCCAGCCTCTCTTGCCCATCTTCCTCAGTTTCAGAGGGTAGATATTTCAGGGTTGCTGTTTCCCCAGGTCTCCACGCCCTTGTGTGTTTCTTTTGCGTAACGATTGCCATCTGAAGCCAGCCTCTCTTGCCCATCTTCCTCAGTTTCAGAGGGTGGATTTCTCCGTGTTGCTTTTTCCCCAGGTCTCCACGCCCTTGTGTGTTTCTTTTGCTTAAGGATTGCCACCTGAGCTAGCCTCTGTTGCCCATCTTCGTCCGTTTCAGAGGGTGGATTTCTCAGTGTTGCCTTTTCGCCAGCTCCCCACGCCCTTGTGTGTTTCTTTTGCTTAAAGATTGTCACCTGAGCTAGGCACTGTTGCCCTGCTTCCTCAGTTTCAGAGGGTACCTTTTTCAGCGTAGCTTTTTGACCGGGTCTCCTCGCCATTGTATTTTTCTATTTCACTTTTTTTGCATAAAGATTGCCACCTGAGCTAGCCTCTGTTGCCCATCTTCTTCGGTTTCAGAGGGTAGATTTCTCAGTGTTTCTTTTTCGCCAGCTCTCCACGCCCTTGCGTCTTTTTTTTTTCTGCTTAAAGGTTGCAACCTGAGCTAGCTTCTTTTGCCCATGTTCGTCAGTTTCAGAGGGTGGATTTCTCCGTGTTGCTTTTTCCCCAGGTCTCCACGCCCTTGTGTGTTTCTTTTGCTTCACGATTGCCACCTGAGGTAGCCTCTGTTGCCCATCCTCGTCAGTTTCAGAGGGTAGATATATCAGGGTTGCTTTTTCCCCAGGTCTCCACTCCCTTGTGTGTTTCTTTTGCTTAAAGTTTGCCACCTGAAGCCAGCCTCTCTTGCCCATCTTCCTCAGTTTCAGAGGGTAGATATTTCAGGGTTGCTTTTTCCCCAGGTCTCCACGCCTTTGGGTTTTGTTTCTGCTTAACGATTGCCACCTGAGGTAGCCTCTGTTGCCCATCTTCCTCAGTTTCAGAGGGTGGATTTCTCCGTGTTGCTTTTTCCCCAGGGCTCCACGCCCTTGTGTGTTTCTTTTGCTTAACGTTTGCCACCTGAAGCCAGCCTCTCTTGCCCATCTTCCTCAGTTTCAGAGGGTAGATATTTCAGGGTTTCTTTTTCCCCAGGTCTCCACACCTTTGGGTTTGGTTTTTGCTTAACGATTGCCACCTGAGGTAGCCTCTGTTGCCCATCTTCCTCAGTTTCAGAGGGTGGATTTCTCCGTGTTGCTTTTTCCCCAGGTCTCCACGCCCTTGTGTGTTTCTTTTGCTTAAAGTTTGCCACCTGAAGCCAGCCTCTCTTGCCCATCTTCCTCAGTTTCAGAGGGTAGATATTTCAGGGTTTCTTTTTCCCCAGGTCTCCCTGCATTTGTGCTTTGTTTTTGCTTAACGATTGCCACCTGAGGTAGCCTCTCTTGCCCATCTTCCTCAGATTCAGAGGGTGGATTTCTCCGTGTTGCTTTTTCCCCTTGTCTCCACGCCCTTGTGTGTTTCTTTTGCTTAAAGATTGCCACCTGAGCTAGCCTCTGTTGCCCATCTTCTTCGGTTTCAGAGGGTAGATTTCTCAGTGTTGCTTTTTCGCCAGCTCTCCACGCCCTTGCGTCTTTTTTTTTTTTTCTGCTTAAAGGTTGCAACCTGAGCTAGCTTCTTTTGCCCATGTTCGTCAGTTTCAGAGGGTGGATTTCTCCGTGTTGCTTTTTCCCCAGGTCTCCACGCCCTTGTGTGTTTCTTTTGCTTAACGATTGCCACCTGAGGTAGCCTCTGTTGCCCATCCTCGTCAGTTTCAGAGGGTAGATTGCCCAGTGCTGCTTTTTCCCCAGGACTCCACGCCCTTGTGTGTTTCTTTTGCTTAAAGTTTGCCACCTGAAGCCAGCCTCTCTTGCCCATCTTCCTCAGTTTCAGAGGGTAGATATTTCAGGGTTGCTTTTTCCCCAGGTCTGCACGCCTTTGTGTTTTGTTTTTGCTTAACGATTGCCACCTGAGGTAGCCTCTGTTGCCCATCTTCCTCAGTTTCAGAGGGTGGATTTCTCCGTGTTGCTTTTTCCCCAGGGCTCCACGCCCTTGTGTGTTTCTTTTGCTTAACGTTTACCACCTGAAGCCAGCCTCTCTTGCCCATCTTCCTCAGTTTCAGAGGGTAGATATTTCAGCGTTGCTTTTTCCCCAGGTCTTCACACCTTACTGTTTTGTTTTTGCTTAACGATTGCCACCTGGGCTAGCCTCTGTTTCCCATCTTCCTCAGTTTCCGAGGGTGGATTTCTCCCTGTTGCTTGTTCCCAGGTCTCCACACCCTTGTGTGTTTCTTTTGCTTAACGATTGCCACCTGAGGTAGGCTCTGTTGCCCATCCTCGTCAGTTTCAGAGGGTAGATTTCTCAGTGCTGCTTTTTCCCCAGGTCTCCACGCCCTTGTGTGTTTGTTTTGCTTAAAGTTTGCCACCTGAGCCAGCCTCTCTTGCCCATCTTCCACAGTTTCAGACGGTAGATATTTCAGGGTTGCTTTTTCCCCAGGTCTCCACGCCTTTGGGTTTTGTTTTTGCTTAAGGGTTGCCACCTGAGGTAGCCTCTGTTGCCCATCTTCCTCAGTTTCAGAGGGTGGATTTCTCCGTGTTGCTTTTTCCACAGGTCTCCACGCCCTTGTGTGTTTCTTTTGCTTAACGATTGCCACCTGACCTAGCCTCTGTTGCCCATCCTCGTCAGTTTCAGAGGGTAGATTTCTCCGTGCTGCTTTTTCCCCAGGTCTCCACGCCCTTGTGTGTTTCTTTTGCTTAACGTTTGCCACCTGAAGCCAGCCTCTCTTGCCCATCTTCCTCAGTTTCAGAGGGTGGATTTCTCCGTGTTGCTTTTTCCCCAGGTCTCCATGCCCTTGTGTGTTTCTTTTGCTTAAAGATTGCCACCTGAGCTAGCCTCTGTTGCCCATCTTCGTCCGTTTCAGAGGGTGGATTTCTCAGTGTTGCCTTTTCGCCAGCTCCCCACGCCCTTGTGTGTTTCTTTTGCTTAAAGATTGTCACCTGAGCTAGGCACTGTTGCCCTGCTTCCTCAGTTTCAGAGGGTACCTTTTTCAGGGTAGCTTTTTGACCGGGTCTCCTCGCCATTGTATTTTTCTATTTCACTTTTTTTGCATAAAGATTGCCACCTGAGCTAGCCTCTGTTGCCCATCTTCCTCAGTTTCAGAGGGTAGATATTTCAGGGTTGCTTTTTCCCCAGGTCTCCACGCCTTTGGGTTTTGTTTTTGCTTAACGATTGCCACCTGAGCTAGCCTCTCTTGCCCATCTTCCTGAGTTTCAGAGGGTCGATATCTCCGTGTTGCTGTTTCCCCAGGTCTCCACGCCCTTGTGTGTTTCTTTTGCTTAACGTTTGCCACCTGAAGCCAGCCTCTCTTGCCCATCTTCCTCAGTTTCAGAGGGTAGATATTTCAGGGTTGCTGTTTCCCCAGGTCTCCACGCCCTTGTGTGTTTCTTTTGCTTAACGTTTGCCACCTGAAGCCAGCCTCTCTTGCCCATCTTCCTCAGTTTCAGAGGGTAGATATTTCAGGGTTGCTGTTTCCCCAGGTCTCCACGCCCTTGTGTGTTTCTTTTGCGTAACGATTGCCATCTGAAGCCAGCCTCTCTTGCCCATCTTCCTCAGTTTCAGAGGGTGGATTTCTCCGTGTTGCTTTTTCCCCAGGTCTCCACGCCCTTGTGTGTTTCTTTTGCTTAAGGATTGCCACCTGAGCTAGCCTCTGTTGCCCATCTTCGTCCGTTTCAGAGGGTGGATTTCTCAGTGTTGCCTTTTCGCCAGCTCCCCACGCCCTTGTGTGTTTCTTTTGCTTAAAGATTGTCACCTGAGCTAGGCACTGTTGCCCTGCTTCCTCAGTTTCAGAGGGTACCTTTTTCAGCGTAGCTTTTTGACCGGGTCTCCTCGCCATTGTATTTTTCTATTTCACTTTTTTTGCATAAAGATTGCCACCTGAGCTAGCCTCTGTTGCCCATCTTCTTCGGTTTCAGAGGGTAGATTTCTCAGTGTTTCTTTTTCGCCAGCTCTCCACGCCCTTGCGTCTTTTTTTTTTCTGCTTAAAGGTTGCAACCTGAGCTAGCTTCTTTTGCCCATGTTCGTCAGTTTCAGAGGGTGGATTTCTCCGTGTTGCTTTTTCCCCAGGTCTCCACGCCCTTGTGTGTTTCTTTTGCTTCACGATTGCCACCTGAGGTAGCCTCTGTTGCCCATCCTCGTCAGTTTCAGAGGGTAGATATATCAGGGTTGCTTTTTCCCCAGGTCTCCACTCCCTTGTGTGTTTCTTTTGCTTAAAGTTTGCCACCTGAAGCCAGCCTCTCTTGCCCATCTTCCTCAGTTTCAGAGGGTAGATATTTCAGGGTTGCTTTTTCCCCAGGTCTCCACGCCTTTGGGTTTTGTTTCTGCTTAACGATTGCCACCTGAGGTAGCCTCTGTTGCCCATCTTCCTCAGTTTCAGAGGGTGGATTTCTCCGTGTTGCTTTTTCCCCAGGGCTCCACGCCCTTGTGTGTTTCTTTTGCTTAACGTTTGCCACCTGAAGCCAGCCTCTCTTGCCCATCTTCCTCAGTTTCAGAGGGTAGATATTTCAGGGTTTCTTTTTCCCCAGGTCTCCACACCTTTGGGTTTGGTTTTTGCTTAACGATTGCCACCTGAGGTAGCCTCTGTTGCCCATCTTCCTCAGTTTCAGAGGGTGGATTTCTCCGTGTTGCTTTTTCCCCAGGTCTCCACGCCCTTGTGTGTTTCTTTTGCTTAAAGTTTGCCACCTGAAGCCAGCCTCTCTTGCCCATCTTCCTCAGTTTCAGAGGGTAGATATTTCAGGGTTTCTTTTTCCCCAGGTCTCCCTGCATTTGTGCTTTGTTTTTGCTTAACGATTGCCACCTGAGGTAGCCTCTCTTGCCCATCTTCCTCAGATTCAGAGGGTGGATTTCTCCGTGTTGCTTTTTCCCCTTGTCTCCACGCCCTTGTGTGTTTCTTTTGCTTAAAGATTGCCACCTGAGCTAGCCTCTGTTGCCCATCTTCTTCGGTTTCAGAGGGTAGATTTCTCAGTGTTGCTTTTTCGCCAGCTCTCCACGCCCTTGCGTCTTTTTTTTTTTTCTGCTTAAAGGTTGCAACCTGAGCTAGCTTCTTTTGCCCATGTTCGTCAGTTTCAGAGGGTGGATTTCTCCGTGTTGCTTTTTCCCCAGGTCTCCACGCCCTTGTGTGTTTCTTTTGCTTAACGATTGCCACCTGAGGTAGCCTCTGTTGCCCATCCTCGTCAGTTTCAGAGGGTAGATTGCCCAGTGCTGCTTTTTCCCCAGGACTCCACGCCCTTGTGTGTTTCTTTTGCTTAAAGTTTGCCACCTGAAGCCAGCCTCTCTTGCCCATCTTCCTCAGTTTCAGAGGGTAGATATTTCAGGGTTGCTTTTTCCCCAGGTCTGCACGCCTTTGTGTTTTGTTTTTGCTTAACGATTGCCACCTGAGGTAGCCTCTGTTGCCCATCTTCCTCAGTTTCAGAGGGTGGATTTCTCCGTGTTGCTTTTTCCCCAGGGCTCCACGCCCTTGTGTGTTTCTTTTGCTTAACGTTTACCACCTGAAGCCAGCCTCTCTTGCCCATCTTCCTCAGTTTCAGAGGGTAGATATTTCAGCGTTGCTTTTTCCCCAGGTCTTCACACCTTACTGTTTTGTTTTTGCTTAACGATTGCCACCTGGGCTAGCCTCTGTTTCCCATCTTCCTCAGTTTCCGAGGGTGGATTTCTCCCTGTTGCTTGTTCCCAGGTCTCCACACCCTTGTGTGTTTCTTTTGCTTAACGATTGCCACCTGAGGTAGGCTCTGTTGCCCATCCTCGTCAGTTTCAGAGGGTAGATTTCTCAGTGCTGCTTTTTCCCCAGGTCTCCACGCCCTTGTGTGTTTGTTTTGCTTAAAGTTTGCCACCTGAGCCAGCCTCTCTTGCCCATCTTCCACAGTTTCAGACGGTAGATATTTCAGGGTTGCTTTTTCCCCAGGTCTCCACGCCTTTGGGTTTTGTTTTTGCTTAAGGGTTGCCACCTGAGGTAGCCTCTGTTGCCCATCTTCCTCAGTTTCAGAGGGTGGATTTCTCCGTGTTGCTTTTTCCACAGGTCTCCACGCCCTTGTGTGTTTCTTTTGCTTAACGATTGCCACCTGACCTAGCCTCTGTTGCCCATCCTCGTCAGTTTCAGAGGGTAGATTTCTCCGTGCTGCTTTTTCCCCAGGTCTCCACGCCCTTGTGTGTTTCTTTTGCTTAACGTTTGCCACCTGAAGCCAGCCTCTCTTGCCCATCTTCCTCAGTTTCAGAGGGTGGATTTCTCCGTGTTGCTTTTTCCCCAGGTCTCCATGCCCTTGTGTGTTTCTTTTGCTTAAAGATTGCCACCTGAGCTAGCCTCTGTTGCCCATCTTCGTCCGTTTCAGAGGGTGGATTTCTCAGTGTTGCCTTTTCGCCAGCTCCCCACGCCCTTGTGTGTTTCTTTTGCTTAAAGATTGTCACCTGAGCTAGGCACTGTTGCCCTGCTTCCTCAGTTTCAGAGGGTACCTTTTTCAGGGTAGCTTTTTGACCGGGTCTCCTCGCCATTGTATTTTTCTATTTCACTTTTTTTGCATAAAGATTGCCACCTGAGCTAGCCTCTGTTGCCCATCTTCCTCAGTTTCAGAGGGTAGATATTTCAGGGTTGCTTTTTCCCCAGGTCTCCACGCCTTTGGGTTTTGTTTTTGCTTAACGATTGCCACCTGAGCTAGCCTCTCTTGCCCATCTTCCTGAGTTTCAGAGGGTCGATATCTCCGTGTTGCTGTTTCCCCAGGTCTCCACGCCCTTGTGTGTTTCTTTTGCTTAACGTTTGCCACCTGAAGCCAGCCTCTCTTGCCCATCTTCCTCAGTTTCAGAGGGTAGATATTTCAGGGTTGCTGTTTCCCCAGGTCTCCACGCCCTTGTGTGTTTCTTTTGCTTAACGTTTGCCACCTGAAGCCAGCCTCTCTTGCCCATCTTCCTCAGTTTCAGAGGGTAGATATTTCAGGGTTTCTTTTTCCCCAGGTCTCCCTGCCTTTGTGCTTTGTTTTTGCTTAACGATTGCCACCTGAGGTAGCCTCTCTTGCCCATCTTCCTCAGATTCAGAGGGTGGATTTCTCCGTGTTGCTTTTTCCCCTTGTCTCCACGCCCTTGTGTGTTTCTTTTGCTTAAAGATTGCCACCTGAAGCCAGCCTCTGTTGCCCATCTTCTTCGGTTTCAGAGGGTAGATTTCTCAGTGTTGCTTTTTCGCCAGCTCTCCACGCCCTTGCGTCTTTTTTTTTTTTTCTGCTTAAAGGTTGCAACCTGAGCTAGCTTCTTTTGCCCATGTTCGTCAGTTTCAGAGGGTGGATTTCTCCGTGTTGCTTTTTCCCCAGGTCTCCACGCCCTTGTGTGTTTCTTTTGCTTAACGATTGCCACCTGAGCTAGCCTCTCTTGCCCATCCTCGTCAGTTTCAGAGGGTAGATATATCAGGGTTGCTTTTTCCCCAGGTCTCCACTCCCTTGTGTGTTTCTTTTGCTTAAAGTTTGCCACCTGAAGCCAGCCTCTCTTGCCCATCTTCCTCAGTTTCAGAGGGTAGATATTTCAGGGTTGCTTTTTCCCCAGGTCTCCACGCCTTTGGGTTTTGTTTTTGCTTAACGATTGCCACCTGAGGTAGCCTCTCTTGCCCATCGTCCTGAGTTTCAGAGGGTAGATTTCTCCGTGTTGCTTTTTCCCCAGGTCTCCACGCCCTTGTGTGTTTCTTTTGCTTCACGATTGCCACCTGAGGTAGCCTCTGTTGCCCATCCTCGTCAGTTTCAGAGGGTGGATTTCTCCCTGTTGCTTTTTCCCCAGGTCTCCACGCCTTTGGGTTTTGTTTTTGCTTAACGATTGCCACCTGAGGTAGCCTCTGTTTCCCATCTTCCTCAATTTCAGAGGGTTGATATTTCAGGGTTGCTTTTTCCCCAGTTCTCCACGCCCTTGTGTCTTTCTTTTGCTTAACGATTGCCACCTGAGGTAGCATCTGTTGCCCATTCTCATCAGTTTCAAAAGGTAGATTTCTCAGTGCTGCTTTTCCCCCAGGTCTCCACGCCCTTGTGTGTTTGTTTTGCTTAAAGTTTGCCACCTGAGCCAGCCTCTCTTGCCCATCTTCCACAGTTTCAGACGGTAGATATTTCAGGGTTGCTTTTTCCCCATGTCTCCACGCCTTTGGGTTTTGTTTCTGCTTAAGGATTGCCACCTGAGGTAGCATCTGTTGCCCATCCTCGTCAGTTTCAGAGGGTAGATTTCTCAGTGCTGCTTTTTCCCCAGGTCTCCACGCCCTCGTGTGTTTCTTTTGCTTAAAGTTTGTCACCTGAAGCCAGCCTCTCTTGCCCATCTTCCTCAGTTTCAGAGGGTAGATATTTCAGCGTTGCTTTTTCCCCAGGTCTTCACGCCTTTGGGTTTTGTTTTTGCTTACCGATTGCCACCTGGGCTAGCCTCTGTTGCCCATCTTCCTCAGTTTCAGAGGGTGGATTTCTCAGTGTTGCCTTTTCGCCAGCTCCCCACGCCCTTGTGTGTTTCTTTTGCTTAAAGATTGTCACCTGAGCTAGGCACTGTTGCTCTGCTTCCTCAGTTTCAGAGGGTACCTTTTTCAGGGTTGCTTTTTGACCGGGTCTCCTCGCCATTGTATTTTTCTATTTTCTTTTTTTTGCTTAAAGATTGCCACCTGAGCTAGCCTCTGTTGCCCATCTCCTTTGGTTTCAGAGGGTAGATTTCTCAGTGTTTCTTTTTCGCCAGCTCTCCACGCCCTTGCGTCTTTTTTTTTTTCTGCTTAAAGGTTGCAACCTGAGCTAGCTTCTTTTGCTCATGTTCGTCAGTTTCAGAGGGTGGATTTCTCCGTGTTGCTTTTTCCCCAGGTCTCCACGCCCTTGTGTGTTTCTTTTGCTTAACGATTGCCACCTGAGGTAGCCTCTGTTGCCCATCCTCGTCAGTTTCAGAGGGTAGATTTCCCAGGGTTGCTTTTTCCCCAGGTCTCCACGCCCTTGTGTGTTTCTTTTGCTTAAAGTTTGCCATCTGAAGCCAGCCTCTCTTGCCCATCTTCCTCAGTTTCAGAGGGTAGATATTTCAGGGTTGCTTTTTCCCCAGGTCTCCACGCCTTTGGGTTGTTTTTGCTTAACGATTTCCACCTGAGGTAGCCTCTGTTGCCCATCCTCGTCAGTTTCAGAGGGTGGATTTCTCCCTGTTGCTTTTTCCCCAGGTCTCCACGCCCTTGTGTGTTCCTTTTGCTTAAACTTTGCCACCTGAAGCCAGACTCTCTTGCCCATCTTCCTCAGTTTCAGAGGGTAGATATTTCAGGGTTGCTTTTTCCCCAGGTCTCCACGCCTTTGGGTTTTGTTTTTGCTTAACGATTGCCACCTGGGCTAGCCTCTGTTGCCCATCTTCCTCAGTTTCAGAGGGTGGATTTCTCCGTGTTGCTTTTTCCCCAGGTCTCCCCGCCCTTGTGTGTTTCTTTTGCTTAACGATTGCCACCTGAGGTAGCCTCTGTTGCCCATCCTCGTCAGTTTCAGAGGGTAGATTTCTCAGTGCTGCTTTTTCCCCAGGTCTCCACGCCCTCGTGTGTTTCTTTTGCTTAAAGTTTGCCACCTGAAGCCAGCCTCTCTTGCCCATCTTCCTCAGTTTCAGAGGGTAGATATTTCAGCGTTGCTTTTTCCCCAGGTCTTCACGCCTTAGTGTTTTGTTTTTGCTTAACGATTGCCACCTGGGCTAGCCTCTGTTGCCCATCTTCCTCAGTTTCAGAGGGTGGATTTCTCCGTGTTGCTCTTTCCCCAGGTCTCCACACCCTTGTGTGTTTCTTTTGCTTAAAGATTGCCACCTGAGCTAGCCTCTGTTGCCCATCTTCGTCCGTTTCAGAGGGTGGATTTCTCAGTGTTGCCTTTTCGCCAGCTCCCCACGCCCTTGTGTGTTTCTTTTGCTTAAAGATTGTCACCTGAGCTAGGCACTGTTGCCCTGCTTCCTCAGTTTCAGAGGGTACCTTTTTCAGGGTAGCTTTTTGACCGGGTCTCCTCGCCATTGTATTTTTCTATTTCACTTTTTTTGCATAAAGATTGCCACCTGAGCTAGCCTCTGTTGCCCATCTTCTTCGGTTTCAGAGGGTAGATTTCTCAGTGTTTCTTTTTCGCCAGCTCTCCACGCCCTTGCGTCTTTTTTTTTTCTGCTTAAAGGTTGCAACCTGAGCTTGCTTCTTTTGCCCATGTTCGTCAGTTTCAGAGGGTGGATTTCTCCGTGTTGCTTTTTCCCCAGGTCTCCACGCCCTTGTGTGTTTCTTTTGCTTAACGATTGCCACCTGAGGTAGCCTCTGTTGCCCATCCTCGTCAGTTTCAGAGGGTAGATATATCAGGGTTGCTTTTTCCCCAGGTCTCCACGCCCTTGTGTGTTTCTTTTGCTTAAAGTTTGAAACCTGAAGCCAGCCTCTCTTGCCCATCTTCCTCAGTTTCAGAGGGTACATATTTCAGGGTTGCTTTTTCCCCAGGTCTCCACGCCTTTGGGTTTTGTTTCTGCTTAACGATTGCCACCTGAGGTAGCCTCTGTTGCCCTTGTTCCTCATTTTCAGAGGGTGGATTTCTCCGTGTTGCTTTTTCCCCAGGTCTCCACGCCCTTGTGTGTTTCTTTTGCTTAACGATTGCCACCTGAGGTAGCCTCTGTTGCCCATCCTCGTCAGTTTCAGAGGGTGGATTTCTCCCTGTTGCTTTTTCCGCAGGTCTCCACGCCCTCGTGTGTTTCTTTTGCTTAAAGTTTGTCACCTGAAGCCAGCTTCTCTTGCCCATCTTCCACAGTTTCAGAGGGTAGATATTTCAGCGTTGCTTTTTCCCCAGGTCTTCACACCTTAGTGTTTTGTTTTTGCTTAACGATTGCCACCTGGGCTAGTCTCTGTTTCCCATCTTCCTCAGTTTCCGAGGGTGGATTTCTCCCTGTTGCTTTTTCCCCAGGTCTCCACACCCTTGTGTGTTTCTTTTGCATAACGATTGCCACCTGAGATAGCCTCTGTTGCCCATCCTCGTCAGTTTCAGAGGGTAGATTTCTCAGTGCTGCTTTTTCCCCAGGTCTCCACGCCCTTGTGTGTTTCTTTTGCTTAAAGTTTGCCACCTGAAGCCAGCCTCTCTTGCCCATCTTCCTCAGTTTCAGAGGGTAGATATTTCAGGGTTGCTTTTTACCCAGGTCTCCACGCCTTTGGGTTTTGTTTTTGCTTAACGATTGCCATCTGAGGTAGCCTCTCTTGCCCATCGTCCTGAGTTTCAGAGGGTGGATTTCTCCGTGTTGCTTTTTCCCCAGGTCTCCACGCCCTTGTGTGTTTCTTTTGCTTAACGATTGCCACCTGAGGTAGCCTCAGTTGCCCATCCTCGTCAGTTTCAGAGGGTAGATTTCTCCCTGTTGCTTTTTCCCCAGGTCTCCACGCCCTTGTGTGTTTCTTTTGCTTAACGTTTGCCACCTGAAGCCAGCCTCTCTTGCCCATCTTCCTCAGTTTCAGAGGGTAGATATTTCAGGGTTGCTTTTTACCCAGGTCTCCACGCTTTTGGGTTTTGTTTTTGCTTAACGATTGCCACCTGAGGTAGCCTCTGTTGCCCATCTTCCTCAGTTTCAGAGGGTGGATTTCTCAGTGTTGCTTTTTACCCAGGTCTCCACGCCCTTGTGTGTTTCTTTTGCTTAAAGATTGCCACCTGAGCTAGCCTCTGTTGCCCATCTTCGTCCGTTTCAGAGGGTGGATTTCTCAGTGTTGCCTTTTCGCCAGCTCCCCACGCCCTTGTGTGTTTCTTTTGCTTAAAGATTGTCACCTGAGCTAGGCACTGTTGCCCTGCTTCCTCAGTTTCAGAGGGTACCTTTTTCAGGGTTGCTTTTTTACCGGGTCTCCTCGCCATTGTATTTTTCTATTTTCTTTTTTTTGCTTAAAGATTGCCACCTGAGCTAGCCTCTGGTGCCCATCTCCTTTGGTTTCAGAGGGTAGATTTCTCAGTGTTTCTTTTTCGCCAGCTCTCCACGCCCTTGCGTCTTTTTTTTTTTCTGCTTAAAGGTTGCAACCTGAGCTAGCTTCTTTTGCCCATGTTCGTCAGTTTCAGAGGGTGGATTTCTCCGTGTTGCTTTTTCCCCAGGTCTCCACGCCCTTGTGTGTTTCTTTTGCTTAACGATTGCCACCTGAGGTAGCCTCTGTTGCCCATCCTCGTCAGTTTCAGAGGGTAGATTTCCCAGGGTTGCTTTTTCCCCAGGTCTCCACGCCCTTGTGTGTTTCTTTTGCTTAAAGTTTGCCATCTGAAGCCAGCCTCTCTTGCCCATCTTCCTCAGTTTCAGAGGGTAGATATTTCACGGTTGCTTTTTCCCCAGGTCTCCACGCCTTTGGGTTGTTTTTGCTTAACGATTGCCACCTGAGGTAGCCTCTGTTGCCCATCCTCGTCAGTTTCAGAGGGTGGATTTCTCCCTGTTGCTTTTTCCCCAGGTCTCCACGCCCTTGTGTGTTCCTTTTGCTTAAACTTTGCCACCTGAAGCCAGACTCTCTTGCCCATCTTCCTCAGTTTCAGAGGGTAGATATTTCAGGGTTGCTTTTTCCCCAGGTCTCCACGCCTTTGGGTTTTGTTTTTGCTTAACGATTGCCACCTGGGCTAGCCTCTGTTGCCCATCTTCCTCAGTTTCAGAGGTTGGATTTCTCCGTGTTGCTTTTTCCCCAGGTCTCCCCGCCCTTGTGTGTTTCTTTTGCTTAACGATTGCCACCTGAGGTAGCCTCTGTTGCCCATCCTCGTCAGTTTCAGAGGGTAGATTTCTTAGTGCTGCTTTTTCCCCAGGTCTCCACGCCCTCGTGTGTTTCTTTTGCTTAAAGTTTGTCACCTGAAGCCAGCCTCTCTTGCCCATCTTCCTCAGTTTCAGAGGGTAGATATTTCAGCGTGTCTTTTTCCCCAGGTCTTCACGCCTTAGTGTTTTGTTTTTGCTTAACGATTGCCACCTGGGCTAGCCTCTGTTGCCCATCTTCCTCAGTTTCAGAGGGTGGATTTCTCCGTGTTGCTCTTTCCCCAGGTCTCCACACCCTTGTGTGTTTCTTTTGCTTAAAGATTGCCACCTGAGCTAGCCTCTGTTGCCCATCTTCGTCCGTTTCAGAGGGTGGATTTCTCAGTGTTGCCTTTTCGCCAGCTCCCCACGCCCTTGTGTGTTTCTTTTGCTTAAAGATTGTCACCTGAGCTAGGCACTGTTGCCCTGCTTCCTCAGTTTCAGAGGGTACCTTTTTCAGGGTAGCTTTTTGACCGGGTCTCCTCGCCATTGTATTTTTCTATTTCACTTTTTTTGCATAAAGATTGCCACCTGAGCTAGCCTCTGTTGCCCATCTTCTTCGGTTTCAGAGGGTAGATTTCTCAGTGTTTCTTTTTCGCCAGCTCTCCACGCCCTTGCGTCTTTTTTTTTTCTGCTTAAAGGTTGCAACCTGAGCTTGCTTCTTTTGCCCATGTTCGTCAGTTTCAGAGTGTGGATTTCTCCGTGTTGCTTTTTCCCCAGGTCTCCACGCGTTTGGGTTTTGTTTTTGCTTAAGGATTGCCACCTGAGGTAGCCTCTGTTGCCCATCTTCCTCAGTTTCAGAGGGTGGATTTCTCCGTGTTGCTTTTTCCACAGGTCTCCACGCCCTTGTGTGTTTCTTTTGCTTAACGATTGCCACCTGACCTAGCCTCTGTTGCCCATCCTCGTCAGTTTCAGAGGGTAGATATTTCAGGGTTGCTTTTTCCCCAGGTCTCCACGCCCTTGTGTGTTTCTTTTGCTTAACGTTTGCCACCTGAAGCCAGCCTCTCTTGCCCATCTTCCTCAGTTTCAGAGGGTAGATATTTCAGGGTTGCTGTTTCCCCAGGTCTCCACGCCCTTGTGTGTTTCTTTTGCTTAACGATTGCCATCTGAAGCCAGCCTCTCTTGCCCATCTTCCTCAGTTTCAGAGGGTGGATTTCTCCGTGTTGCTTTTTCCCCAGGTCTCCACGCCCTTGTGTGTTTCTTTTGCTTAAAGATTGCCACCTGAGCTAGCCTCTGTTGCCCATCTTCGTCCGTTTCAGAGGGTGGATTTCTCAGTGTTGCCTTTTCGCCAGCTCCCCACGCCCTTGTGTGTTTCTTTTGCTTAAAGATTGTCACCTGAGCTAGGCACTGTTGCCCTGCTTCCTCAGTTTCAGAGGGTACCTTTTTCAGGGTAGCTTTTTGACCGGGTCTCCTCGCCATTGTATTTTTCTGTTTCACTTTTTTTGCATAAAGATTGCCACCTGAGCTAGCCTCTGTTGCCCATCTTCTTCGGTTTCAGAGGGTAGATTTCTCAGTGTTTCTTTTTCGCCAGCTCTCCACGCCCTTGCGTCTTTTTTTTTTCTGCTTAAAGGTTGCAACCTGAGCTAGCTTCTTTTGCCCATGTTCGTCAGTTTCAGAGGGTGGATTTCTCCGTGTTGCTTTTTCCCCAGGTCTCCACGCCCTTGTGTGTTTCTTTTGCTTAACGATTGCCACCTGAGGTAGCCTCTGTTGCCCATCCTCGTCAGTTTCAGAGGGTAGATATATCAGGGTTGCTTTTTCCCCAGGTCTCCACGCCCTTGTGTGTTTCTTTTGCTTAACGATTGCCACCTGAGGTAGCCTCTGTTGCCCATCCTCGTCAGTTTCAGAGGGTGGATTTCTCCCTGTTGCTTTTTCCCCAGGTCTCCACGCCCTTGTGTGTTCCTTTTGCTTAAACTTTGCCACCTGAAGCCAGACTCTCTTGCCCATCTTCCTCAGTTTCAGAGGGTAGATATTTCAGGGTTGCTTTTTCCCCAGGTCTCCACGCCTTTGGGTTTTGTTTTTGCTTAACGATTGCCACCTGGGCTAGCCTCTCTTGCCCATCTTCCTCAGTTTCAGAGGTTGGATTTCTCCGTGTTGCTTTTTCCCCAGGTCTCCCCGCCCTTGTGTGTTTCTTTTGCTTAACGATTGCCACCTGAGGTAGCCTCTGTTGCCCATCCTCGTCAGTTTCAGAGGGTAGATTTCTCAGTGCTGCTTTTTCCCCAGGTCTCCACGCCCTCGTGTGTTTCTTTTGCTTAAAGTTTGTCACCTGAAGCCAGCCTCTCTTGCCCATCTTCCTCAGTTTCAGAGGGTAGATATTTCAGCGTGTCTTTTTCCCCAGGTCTTCACGCCTTAGTGTTTTGTTTTTGCTTAACGATTGCCACCTGGGCTAGCCTCTGTTGCCCATCTTCCTCAGTTTCAGAGGGTGGATTTCTCCGTGTTGCTCTTTCCCCAGGTCTCCACACCCTTGTGTGTTTCTTTTGCTTAACGATTGCCACCTGAGCTAGCCTCTGTTGCCCATCTTCGTCCGTTTCAGAGGGTGGATTTCTCAGTGTTGCCTTTTCGCCAGCTCCCCACGCCCTTGTGTGTTTCTTTTGCTTAAAGATTGTCACCTGAGCTAGGCACTGTTGCCCTGCTTCCTCAGTTTCAGAGGGTACCTTTTTCAGGGTAGCTTTTTGACCGGGTCTCCTCGCCATTGTATTTTTCTATTTCACTTTTTTTGCATAAAGATTGCCACCTGAGCTAGCCTCTGTTGCCCATCTTCTTCGGTTTCAGAGGGTAGATTTCTCAGTGTTTCTTTTTCGCCAGCTCTCCACGCCCTTGCGTCTTTTTTTTTTCTGCTTAAAGGTTGCAACCTGAGCTTGCTTCTTTTGCCCATGTTCGTCAGTTTCAGAGTGTGGATTTCTCCGTGTTGCTTTTTCCCCAGGTCTCCACGCGTTTGGGTTTTGTTTTTGCTTAAGGATTGCCACCTGAGGTAGCCTCTGTTGCCCATCTTCCTCAGTTTCAGAGGGTGGATTTCTCCGTGTTGCTTTTTCCACAGGTCTCCACGCCCTTGTGTGTTTCTTTTGCTTAACGATTGCCACCTGACCTAGCCTCTGTTGCCCATCCTCGTCAGTTTCAGAGGGTAGATATTTCAGGGTTGCTTTTTCCCCAGGTCTCCACGCCCTTGTGTGTTTCTTTTGCTTAACGTTTGCCACCTGAAGCCAGCCTCTCTTGCCCATCTTCCTCAGTTTCAGAGGGTAGATATTTCAGGGTTGCTGTTTCCCCAGGTCTCCACGCCCTTGTGTGTTTCTTTTGCTTAACGATTGCCATCTGAAGCCAGCCTCTCTTGCCCATCTTCCTCAGTTTCAGAGGGTGGATTTCTCCGTGTTGCTTTTTCCCCAGGTCTCCACGCCCTTGTGTGTTTCTTTTGCTTAAAGATTGCCACCTGAGCTAGCCTCTGTTGCCCATCTTCGTCCGTTTCAGAGGGTGGATTTCTCAGTGTTGCCTTTTCGCCAGCTCCCCACGCCCTTGTGTGTTTCTTTTGCTTAAAGATTGTCACCTGAGCTAGGCACTGTTGCCCTGCTTCCTCAGTTTCAGAGGGTACCTTTTTCAGGGTAGCTTTTTGACCGGGTCTCCTCGCCATTGTATTTTTCTGTTTCACTTTTTTTGCATAAAGATTGCCACCTGAGCTAGCCTCTGTTGCCCATCTTCTTCGGTTTCAGAGGGTAGATTTCTCAGTGTTTCTTTTTCGCCAGCTCTCCACGCCCTTGCGTCTTTTTTTTTTCTGCTTAAAGGTTGCAACCTGAGCTAGCTTCTTTTGCCCATGTTCGTCAGTTTCAGAGGGTGGATTTCTCCGTGTTGCTTTTTCCCCAGGTCTCCACGCCCTTGTGTGTTTCTTTTGCTTAACGATTGCCACCTGAGGTAGCCTCTGTTGCCCATCCTCGTCAGTTTCAGAGGGTAGATATATCAGGGTTGCTTTTTCCCCAGGTCTCCACGCCCTTGTGTGTTTCTTTTGCTTAACGATTGCCACCTGAGGTAGCCTCTGTTGCCCATCCTCGTCAGTTTCAGAGGGTGGATTTCTCCCTGTTGCTTTTTCCCCAGGTCTCCACGCCCTTGTGTGTTCCTTTTGCTTAAACTTTGCCACATGAAGCCAGACTCTCTTGCCCATCTTCCTCAGTTTCAGAGGGTAGATATTTCAGGGTTGCTTTTTCCCCAGGTCTCCACGCCTTTGGGTTTTGTTTTTGCTTAACGATTGCCACCTGGGCTAGCCTCTCTTGCCCATATTCCTAAGTTTCCGAGGGTGGATTTCTCCGTGTTGCTTTTTCCCCAGGTCTCCACGCCCTTGTGTGTTTCTTTTGCTTAACGATTGCCACCTGAGGTAGCCTCTGTTGCCCATCCTCGTCAGTTTCAGAGGGTAGATATATCAGGGTTGCTTTTTCCCCAGGTCTCCACGCCCTTGTGTGTTTCTTTTGCTTAACGATTGCCACCTGAGGTAGCCTCTGTTGCCCATCCTCGTCAGTTTCAGAGGGTGGATTTCTCCCTGTTGCTTTTTCCCCAGGTCTCCATGCCCTTGTCTGTTCCTTTTGCTTAAACTTTGCCACCTGAAGCCAGACTCTCTT
Organism: Equus asinus; assembly: GCF_041296235.1. Lineage (NCBI taxonomy): Eukaryota > Metazoa > Chordata > Mammalia > Perissodactyla > Equidae > Equus > Equus asinus. Next base: position 448,525 of record NW_027225534.1, read on the forward strand.
GCCCATCTTCCTCAGTTTCAGAGGGTAGATATTTCAGGGTTGCTTTTTCCCCAGGTCTCCACGCCTTTGGGTTTTGTTTTTGCTTAACGATTGCCACCTGGGCTAGCCTCTGTTGCCCATCTTCCTCAGTTTCAGAGGTTGGATTTCTCCGTGTTGCTTTTTCCCCAGGTCTCCCCGCCCTTGTGTGTTTCTTTTGCTTAACGATTGCCACCTGAGGTAGCCTCTGTTGCCCATCTTCGTCCGTTTCAGATGGTGGATTTCTCAATGTTGCCTTTTCCCCAGCTCCCCACGCCCTTGTGTGTTTCTTTTGCTTAAAGATTGCCACCTGAAGCCAGCCTCTCTTGCCCATCTTCCTCAGTTTCAGAGGGTAGATATTTCAGGGTTGCTTTTTCCCCAGGTCTCCACGCCTTTGGGTTTTGTTTTTGCTTAACGATTGCCACCTGGGCTAGCCTCTCTTGCCCATATTCCTCAGTTTCAGAGGGTGGATTTCTCCGTGTTGCTTTTTCCACAGGTCTCCACGCCCTTGTGTGTTTCTTTTGCTTAACGATTGCCACCTGAGGTAGCCTCTGTTGCCCATCCTCGTCAGTTTCAGAGGGTAGATTTCTCAGTGCTGCTTTTTCCCCAGGTCTCCACGCCCTCGTGTGTTTCTTTTGCTTAAAGTTTGTCACCTGAAGCCAGCCTCTCTTGCCCATCTTCCTCAGTTTCAGAGGGTAGATATTTCAGCGTTGCTTTTTCCCCAGGTCTTCACACCTTAGTGTTTTGTTTTTGCTTAACGATTGCCTCCTGGGCTAGCCTCTGTTTCCCATCTTCCTCAGTTTCCGAGGGTGGATTTCTCCCTGTTGCTTTTTCCCCAGGTCTCCACACCCTTGTGTGTTTCTTTTGCTTAACGATTGCCACCTGAGGTAGCCTCTGTTGCCCATCTTCGTCCGTTTAAGATGGTGGATTTCTCAATGTTGCCTTTTCCCCAGCTCCCCACGCCCTTGTGTGTTTCTTTTGCTTAAAGATTGCCACCTGAAGCCAGCCTCTCTTGCCCATCTTCCTCAGTTTCAGAGGGTAGATATTTCAGGGTTGCTTTTTCCCCAGGTCTCCACGCCTTTGGGTTTTGTTTTTGCTTAACGATTGCCACCTGAGCTAGCCTCTCTTGCCCATCTTCCTGAGTTTCAGGGGGTCGATATCTCCGTGTTGCTGTTTCCCCAGGTCTCCACGCCCTTGTGTGTTTCTTTTGCTTAACGTTTGCCACCTGAAGCCAGCCTCTCTTGCCCATCTTCCTCAGTTTCAGAGGGTAGATATTTCAGGGTTGCTGTTTCCCCAGGTCTCCACGCCCTTGTGTGTTTCTTTTGCTTAACGATTGCCATCTGAAGCCAGCCTCTCTTGCCCATCTTCCTCAGTTTCAGAGGGTGGATTTCTCCGTGTTGCTTTTTCCCCAGGTCTCCACGCCCTTGTGTGTTTCTTTTGCTTAAGGATTGCCACCTGAGCTAGCCTCTGTTGCCCATCTTCGTCCGTTTCAGAGGGTGGATTTCTCAGTGTTGCCTTTTCGCCAGCTCCCCACGCCCTTGTGTGTTTCTTTTGCTTAAAGATTGTCACCTGAGCTAGGCACTGTTGCCCTGCTTCCTCAGTTTCAGAGGGTACCTTTTTCAGCGTAGCTTTTTGACCGGGTATCCTCGCCATTGTATTTTTCTATTTCACTTTTTTTGCATAAAGATTGCCACCTGAGCTAGCCTCTGTTGCCCATCTTCTTCGGTTTCAGAGGGTAGATTTCTCAGTGTTTCATGTTCGCCAGCTCTCCACGCCCTTGCGTCTTTTTTTTTTCTGCTTAAAGGTTGCAACCTGAGCTAGCTTCTTTTGCCCATGTTCGTCAGTTTCAGAGGGTGGATTTCTCCGTGTTGCTTTTTCCCCAGGGCTCCACGCCCTTGTGTGTTTCTTTTGCTTAACGTTTGCCACCTGAAGCCAGCCTCTCTTGCCCATCTTCCTCAGTTTCAGAGGGTAGATATTTCAGGGTTTCTTTTTCCCCAGGTCTCCACACCTTTGGGTTTGGTTTTTGCTTAACGATTGCCACCTGAGGTAGCCTCTGTTGCCCATCTTCCTCAGTTTCAGAGGGTGGATTTCTCCGTGTTGCTTTTTCCCCAGGTCTCCACGCCCTTGTGTGTTTCTTTTGCTTAAAGTTTGCCACCTGAAGCCAGCCTCTCTTGCCCATCTTCCTCAGTTTCAGAGGGTAGATATTTCAGGGTTTCTTTTTCCCCAGGTCTCCCTGCCTTTGTGCTTTGTTTTTGCTTAACGATTGCCACCTGAGGTAGCCTCTCTTGCCCATCTTCCTCAGATTCAGAGGGTGGATTTCTCTGTGTTGCTTTTTCCCCTTGTCTCCACGCCCTTGTGTGTTTCTTTTGCTTAAAGATTGCCACCTGAGCTAGCCTCTGTTGCCCATCTTCTTCGGTTTAAGAGGGTAGATTTCTCAGTGTTGCTTTTTCGCCAGCTCTCCACGCCCTTGCGTCTTTTTTTTTTTTTCTGCTTAAAGGTTGCAACCTGAGCTAGCTTCTTTTGCCCATGTTCGTCAGTTTCAGAGGGTGGATTTCTCCGTGTTGCTTTTTCCCCAGGTCTCCACGCCCTTGTGTGTTTCTTTTGCTTAAGGATTGCCACCTGAGGTAGCCTCTGTTGCCCATCCTTGTCAGTTTCAGAGGGTAGATTGCCCAGTGCTGCTTTTTCCCCAGGACTACACGCCCTTGTGTGTTTCTTTTGCTTAAAGTTTGCCACCTGAAGCCAGCCTCTCTTGCCCATCTTCCTCAGTTTCAGAGGGTAGATATTTCAGGGTTGCTTTTTCCCCAGGTCTGCACGCCTTTGTGTTTTGTTTTTGCTTAACGATTGCCACCTGAGGTAGCCTCTGTTGCCCATCTTCCTCAGTTTCAGAGGGTGGATTTCTCCGTGTTGCTTTTTCCCCAGGGCTCCACGCCCTTGTGTGTTTCTTTTGCTTAACGTTTACCACCTGAAGCCAGCCTCTCTTGCCCATCTTCCTCAGTTTCAGAGGGTAGATATTTCAGCGTTGCTTTTTCCCCAGGTCTTCACACCTTACTGTTTTGTTTTTGCTTAACGATTGCCACCTGGGCTAGCCTCTGTTTCCCATCTTCCTCAGTTTCCGAGGGTGGATTTCTCCCTGTTGCTTTTTCCCAGGTCTCCACACCCTTGTGTGTTTCTTTTGCTTAACGATTGCCACCTGAGGTAGGCTCTGTTGCCCATCCTCGTCAGTTTCAGAGGGTAGATTTCTCAGTGCTGCTTTTTCCCCAGGTCTCCACGCCCTTGTGTGTTTGTTTTGCTTAAAGTTTGCCACCTGAGCCAGCCTCTCTTGCCCATCTTCCACAGTTTCAGACGGTAGATATTTCAGGGTTGCTTTTTCCCCAGGTCTCCACGCCTTTGGGTTTTGTTTTTGCTTAAGGATTGCCACCTGAGGTAGCCTCTGTTGCCCATCTTCCTCAGTTTCAGAGGGTGGATTTCTCCGTGTTGCTTTTTCCACAGGTCTCCACGCCCTTGTGTGTTTCTTTTGCTTAACGATTGCCACCTGACCTAGCCTCTGTTGCCCATCCTCGTCAGTTTCAGAGGGTAGATTTCTCCGTGTTGCTTTTTCCCCAGGTCTCCACGCCCTTGTGTGTTTCTTTTGCTTAACGTTTGCCACCTGAAGCCAGCCTCTCTTGCCCATCTTCCTCAGTTCCAGAGGGTGGATTTCTCAGTGTTGCTTTTTCCCCAGGTCTCCACGCCCTTGTGTGTTTCTTTTGCTTAAAGATTGCCACCTGAGCTAGCCTCTGTTGCCCATCTTCGTCCGTTTCAGAGGGTGGATTTCTCAGTGTTGCCTTTTCGCCAGCTCCCCACGCCCTTGTGTGTTTCTTTTGCTTAAAGATTGTCACCTGAGCTAGGCACTGTTGCCCTGCTTCCTCAGTTTCAGAGGGTACCTTTTTCAGGGTAGCTTTTTGACCGGGTCTCCTCGCCATTGTATTTTTCTATTTCACTTTTTTTGCATAAAGATTGCCACCTGAGCTAGCCTCTGTTGCCCATCTTCTTCGGTTTCAGAGGGTAGATTTCTCAGTGTTTCTTTTTCGCCAGCTCTCCACGCCCTTTTTTTTTTTTTTTTTTCTGCTTAAAGGTTGCAACCTGAGCTAGCTTCTTTTGCCCATGTTCGTCAGTTTCAGAGGGTGGATTTCTCCGTGTTGCTTTTTCCCCAGGTCTCCACGCCCTTGTGTGTTTCTTTTGCTTAACGATTGCCACCTGAGGTAGCCTCTGTTGCCCATCCTCGTCAGTTTCAGAGGGTAGATATATCAGGGTTACTTTTTCCTCAGGTCTCCACGCCCTTGTGTGTTTCTTTTGCTTAACGATTGCCACCTGAGCTAGCCTCTGTTGCCCATCCTCGTCAGTTTCAGAGGGTGGATTTCTCCCTGTTGCTTTTTCCCCAGGTCTCCACGCCCTTGTGTGTTCCTTTTGCTTAAACTTTGCCACCTGAAGCCAGACTCTCTTGCCCATCTTCCTCAGTTTCAGAGGGTAGATATTTCAGGGTTGCTTTTTCCCCAGGTCTCCACGCCTTTGGGTTTTGTTTTTGCTTAACGATTGCCAGCTGGGCTAGCCTCTCTTGCCCAATTTCCTCAGTTTCAGAGGGTGGATTTCTCCGTGTTGCTTTTTCCACAGGTCTCCACGCCCTTGTGTGTTTCTTTTGCTTAACGATTGCCACCTGAGGTAGCCTCTGTTGCCCATCCTCGTCAGTTTCAGAGGGTAGATATATCAGGGTTGCTTTTTCCCCAGGTCTCCACGCCCTTGTGTGTTTCTTTTGCTTAAAGTTTGCCACCTGAAGCCAGCCTCTCTTGCCCATCTTCCTCAGTTTCAGAGGGTAGATATTTCAGGGTTGCTTTTTCCCCAGGTCTCCACCACTTTGGGTTTTGTTTCTGCTTAACGATTGCCACATGAGGTAGCCTCTGTTGCCCTTGTTCCTCAGTTTCAGAGGGTGGATTTCTCCGTGTTGCTTTTTCCCCAGTTCTCCATGCCCTTGTGTGTTTCTTTTGCTTAACGATTGCCACCTGAGCTAGCCTCTGTTGCCCATCCTCGTCAGTTTCAGAGGGTGGATTTCTCCCTGTTGCTTTTTCCCCAGGTCTCCACGCCCTTGTGTGTTCCTTTTGCTTAAACTTTGCCACCTGAAGCCAGACTCTCTTGCCCATCTTCCTCAGTTTCAGAGGGTAGATATTTCAGGGTTGCTTTTTCCCCAGGTCTCCACGCCTTTGGGTTTTGTTTTTGCTTAACGATTGCCACCTGGGCTAGCCTCTCTTGCCCATATTCCTCAGTTTCAGAGGGTGGATTTCTCCGTGTTGCTTTTTCCCCAGGTCTCCCCGCCCTTGTGTGTTTCTTTTGCTTAACGATTGCCACCTGAGGTAGCCTCTGTTGCCCATCCTCGTCAGTTTCAGAGGGTAGATTTCTCAGTGCTGCTTTTTCCCCAGGTCTCCACGCCCTCGTGTGTTTCTTTTGCTTAAAGTTTGTCACCTGAAGCCAGCCTCTCTTGCCCATCTTCCTCAGTTTCAGAGGGTAGATATTTCAGCGTTGCTTTTTCCCCAGGTCTTCACGCCTTAGTGTTTTGTTTTTGCTTAACGATTGCCACCTGGGCTAGCCTCTGTTGCCCATCTTCCTCAGTTTCAGAGGGTGGATTTCTCCGTGTTGCTCTTTCCCCAGGTCTCCACACCCTTGTGTGTTTCTTTTGCTTAAAGATTGCCACCTGAGCTAGCCTCTGTTGCCCATCTTCGTCCGTTTCAGAGGGTGGATTTCTCAGTGTTGCCTTTTCGCCAGCTCCCCATGCCCTTGTGTGTTTCTTTTGCTTAAAGATTGTCACCTGAGCTAGGCACTGTTGCCCTGCTTCCTCAGTTTCAGAGGGTACCTTTTTCAGGGTAGCTTTTTGACCGGGTCTCCTCGCCATTGTATTTTTCTATTTCACTTTTTTTGCATAAAGATTGCCACCTGAGGTAGCCTCTGTTGCCCATCTTCTTCGGTTTCAGAGGGTAGATTTCTCAGTGTTTCTTTTTCGCCAGCTCTCCACGCCCTTGCGTCTTTTTTTTTTCTGCTTAAAGGTTGCAACCTGAGCTTGCTTCTTTTGCCCATGTTCGTCAGTTTCAGAGGGTGGATTTCTCCGTGTTGCTTTTTCCCCAGGTCTCCACGCCCTTGTGTGTTTCTTTTGCTTAACGATTGCCACCTGAGGTAGCCTCTGTTGCCCATCCTCGTCAGTTTCAGAGGGTAGATATATCAGGGTTGCTTTTTCCCCAGGTCTCCACGCCCTTGTGTGTTTCTTTTGCTTAAAGTTTGAAACCTGAAGCCAGCCTCTCTTGCCCATCTTCCTCAGTTTCAGAGGGTACATATTTCAGGGTTGCTTTTTCCCCAGGTCTCCACGCCTTTGGGTTTTGTTTCTGCTTAACGATTGCCACCTGAGGTAGCCTCTGTTGCCCTTGTTCCTCATTTTCAGAGGGTGGATTTCTCCGTGTTGCTTTTTCCCCAGGTCTCCACGCCCTTGTGTGTTTCTTTTGCTTAACGATTGCCACCTGAGGTAGCCTCTGTTGCCCATCCTCGTCAGTTTCAGAGGGTGGATTTCTCCCTGTTGCTTTTTCCGCAGGTCTCCACGCCCTCGTGTGTTTCTTTTGCTTAAAGTTTGTCACCTGAAGCCAGCTTCTCTTGCCCATCTTCCACAGTTTCAGAGGGTAGATATTTCAGCGTTGCTTTTTCCCCAGGTCTTCACACCTTAGTGTTTTGTTTTTGCTTAACGATTGCCACCTGGGCTAGTCTCTGTTTCCCATCTTCCTCAGTTTCCGAGGGTGGATTTCTCCGTGTTGCTTTTTCCCCAGGTCTCCACGCCCTTGTGTGTTTCTTTTGCTTAAAGTTTGCCACCTGAAGCCAGCCTCTCTTGCCCATCTTCCTCAGTTTCAGAGGGTAGATATTTCAGGGTTGCTTTTTACCCAGGTCTCCACGCCTTTGGGTTTTGTTTTTGCTTAACGATTGCCACCTGAGGTAGCCTCTCTTGCCCATCGTCCTGAGTTTCAGAGGGTGGATTTCTCCGTGTTGCTTTTTCCCCAGGTCTCCACGCCCTTGTGTGTTTCTTTTGCTTAACGATTGCCACCTGAGGTAGCCTCTGTTGCCCATCCTCGTCAGTTTCAGAGGGTAGATTTCTCCCTGTTGCTTTTTCCCCAGGTCTCCACGCCCTTGTGTGTTTCTTTTGCTTAACGTTTGCCACCTGAAGCCAGCCTCTCTTGCCCATCTTCCTCAGTTTCAGAGGGTAGATATTTCAGGGTTGCTTTTTACCCAGGTCTCCACGCTTTTGGGTTTTGTTTTTGCTTAACGATTGCCACCTGAGGTAGCCTCTGTTGCCCATCTTCCTCAGTTTCAGAGGGTGGATTTCTCAGTGTTGCTTTTTACCCAGGTCTCCACGCCCTTGTGTGTTTCTTTTGCTTAAAGATTGCCACCTGAGCTAGCCTCTGTTGCCCATCTTCGTCCGTTTCAGAGGGTGGATTTCTCAGTGTTGCCTTTTTGCCAGCTCCCCACGCCCTTGTGTGTTTCTTTTGCTTAAAGATTGTCACCTGAGCTAGGCACTGTTGCCCTGCTTCCTCAGTTTCAGAGGGTACCTTTTTCAGGGTTGCTTTTTTACCGGGTCTCCTCGCCATTGTATTTTTCTATTTTCTTTTTTTTGCTTAAAGATTGCCACCTGAGCTAGCCTCTGTTGCCCATCTCCTTTGGTTTCAGAGGGTAGATTTCTCAGTGTTTCTTTTTCGCCAGCTCTCCACGCCCTTGCGTCTTTTTTTTTTTCTGCTTAAAGGTTGCAACCTGAGCTAGCTTCTTTTGCCCATGTTCGTCAGTTTCAGAGGGTGGATTTCTCCGTGTTGCTTTTTCCCCAGGTCTCCACGCCCTTGTGTGTTTCTTTTGCTTAACGATTGCCACCTGAGGTAGCCTCTGTTGCCCATCCTCGTCAGTTTCAGAGGGTAGATTTCCCAGGGTTGCTTTTTCCCCAGGTCTCCACGCCCTTGTGTGTTTCTTTTGCTTAAAGTTTGCCATCTGAAGCCAGCCTCTCTTGCCCATCTTCCTCAGTTTCAGAGGGTAGATATTTCAGGGTTGCTTTTTCCCCAGGTCTCCACGCCTTTGGGTTGTTTTTGCTTAACGATTGCCACCTGAGGTAGCCTCTGTTGCCCATCCTCGTCAGTTTCAGAGGGTGGATTTCTCCCTGTTGCTTTTTCCCCAGGTCTCCACGCCCTTGTGTGTTCCTTTTGCTTAAACTTTGCCACCTGAAGCCAGACTCTCTTGCCCATCTTCCTCAGTTTCAGAGGGTAGATATTTCAGGGTTGCTTTTTCCCCAGGTCTCCACGCCTTTCGGTTTTGTTTTTGCTTAACGATTGCCACCTGGGCTAGCCTCTCTTGCCCATCTTCCTCAGTTTCAGAGGGTGGATTTCTCAGTGCTGCTTTTTCCCCAGGTCTCCACGCCCTTGTGTGTTTGTTTTGCTTAAAGTATGCCACCTGAGCCAGCCTCTCTTGCCCATCTTCCACAGTTTCAGACGGTAGATATTTCAGGGTTGCTTTTTCCCCAGGTCTCCACGCCTTTGGGTTTTGTTTTTGCTTAAGGATTGCCACCTGAGGTAGCCTCTGTTGCCCATCTTCCTCAGTTTCAGAGGGTGGATTTCTCCGTGTTGCTTTTTCCACAGGTCTCCACGCCCTTGTGTGTTTCTTTTGCTTAACGATTGCCACCTGACCTAGCCTCTGTTGCCCATCCTCGTCAGTTTCAGAGGGTAGATATTTCAGGGTTGCTTTTTCCCCAGGTCTCCACGCCCTTGTGTGTTTCTTTTGCTTAACGTTTGCCACCTGAAGCCAGCCTCTCTTGCCCATCTTCCTCAGTTTCAGAGGGTAGATATTTCAGGGTTGCTGTTTCCACAGCTCTCCACGCCCTTGTGTGTTTCTTTTGCTTAACGATTGCCATCTGAAGCCAGCCTCTCTTGCCCATCTTCCTCAGTTTCAGAGGGTGGATTTCTCCGTGTTGCTTTTTCCCCAGGTCTCCACGCCCTTGTGTGTTTCTTTTGCTTAAAGATTGCCACCTGACCTAGCCTCTGTTGCCCATCTTCGTCCGTTTCAGAGGGTGGATTTCTCAGTGTTGCCTTTTCGCCAGCTCCCCACGCCCTTGTGTGTTTCTTTTGCTTAAAGATTGTCACCTGAGCTAGGCACTGTTGCCCTGCTTCCTCAGTTTCAGAGGGTACCTTTTTCAGGGTAGCTTTTTGACCGGGTCTCCTCGCCATTGTATTTTTCTATTTTCTTTTTTTTGCTTAAACTTTGCCACCTGAAGCCAGACTCTCTTGCCCATCTTCCTCAGTTTCAGAGGGTAGATATTTCAGGGTTGCTTTTTCCCCAGGTCTCCACGCCTTTGGGTTTTGTTTTTGCTTAACGATTGCCACCTGGGCTAGCCTCTGTTACCCATCTTCCTCAGTTTCAGAGGGTGGATTTCTCCGTGTTGCTTTTTCCCCAGGTCTCCCCGCCCTTGTGTGTTTCTTTTGCTTAACGATTGCCACCTGAGGTAGCCTCTGTTGCCCATCCTCGTCAGTTTCAGAGGGTAGATTTCTCAGTGCTGCTTTTTCCCCAGGTCTCCACGCCCTCGTGTGTTTCTTTTGCTTAAAGTTTGTCACCTGAAGCCAGCCTCTCTTGCCCATCTTCCTCAGTTTCAGAGGGTAGATATTTCAGCGTTGCTTTTTCCCCAGGTCTTCACGCCTTAGTGTTTTGTTTTTGCTTAACGATTGCCACCTGGGCTAGCCTCTGTTGCCCATCTTCCTCAGTTTCAGAGGGTGGATTTCTCCGTGTTGCTCTTTCCCCAGGTCTCCACACCCTTGTGTGTTTCTTTTGCTTAAAGATTGCCACCTGAGCTAGCCTCTGTTGCCCATCTTCGTCCGTTTCAGAGGGTGGATTTCTCAGTGTTGCCTCTTCGCCAGCTCCCCACGCCCTTGTGTGTTTCTTTTGCTTAAAGATTGTCACCTGAGCTAGGCACTGTTGCCCTGCTTCCTCAGTTTCAGAGGGTACCTTTTTCAGGGTAGCTTTTTGACCGGGTCTCCTCGCCATTGTATTTTTCTATTTCACTTTTTTTGCATAAAGATTGCCACCTGAGCTAGCCTCTGTTGCCCATCTTCTTAGGTTTCAGAGGGTAGATTTCTCAGTGTTTCTTTTTCGCCAGCTCTCCACGCCCTTGCGTCTTTTTTTTTTCTGCTTAAAGGTTGCAACCTGAGCTTGCTTCTTTTGCCCATGTTCGTCAGTTTCAGAGGGTGGATTTCTCCGTGTTGCTTTTTCCCCAGGTCTCCACGCCCTTGTGTGTTTCTTTTGCTTAACGATTGCCACCTGAGGTAGCCTCTGTTGCCCATCCTCGTCAGTTTCAGAGGGTAGATATATCAGGGTTACTTTTTCCCCAGGTCTCCACGCCCTTGTGTGTTTCTTTTGCTTAAAGTTTGCCACCTGAAGCCAGCCTCTCTTGCCCATCTTCCTCAGTTTCAGAGGGTGGATTTCTCCGTGTTGCTTTTTCCCCAGGTCTCCACGCCCTTGTGTGTTTCTTTTGCTTAACGATTGCCACCTGAGGTAGCCTCTGTTGCCCATCCTCGTCAGTTTCAGAGGGTGGATTTCTCCCTGTTGCTTTTTCCCCAGGTCTCCACGCCCTTGTGTGTTCCTTTTGCTTAAAGTTTGCCACCTGAAGCCAGCCTCTCTTGCCCATCTTCCTCAGTTTCAGAGGGTAGATATTTCAGGGTTGCTTTTTCCCCAGGTCTCCACGCCTTTCGGTTTTGTTTTTGCTTAACGATTGCCACCTGGGCTAGCCTCTCTTGCCCATCTTCCTCAGTTTCAGAGGGTGGATTTCTCAGTGCTGCTTTTTCCCCAGGTCTCCACGCCCCTGTGTGTTTCTTTTGCTTAAAGTTTGTCACCTGAAGCCAGCCTCTCTTGCCCATCTTCCTCAGTTTCAGAGGGTAGATATTTCAGCGTTGCTTTTTCCCCAGGTCTTCACACCTTACTGTTTTGTTTTTGCTTAACGATTGCCACCTGGGCTAGCCTCTGTTTCCCATCTTCCTCAGTTTCCGAGGGTGGATTTCTCCCTGTTGCTTTTTCCCAGGTCTCCACACCCTTGTGTGTTTCTTTTGCTTAACGATTGCCACCTGAGGTAGCCTCTGTTGCCCATCCTCGTCAGTTTCAGAGGGTGGATTTCTCCCTGTTGCTTTTTCCCCTGGTCTCCACGCCCTTGTGTGTTCCTTTTGCTTAAACTTTGCCACCTGAAGCCAGACTCTCTTGCCCATCTTCCTCAGTTTCAGAGGGTAGATATTTCAGGTTTGCTTTTTCCCCAGGTCTCCACGCCTTTGGGTTTTGTTTTTGCTTAACGATTGCCACCTGGGCTAGCCTCTCTTGCCCATATTCCTCAGTTTCAGAGGGTGGATTTCTCCGTGTTGCTTTTTCCACAGGTCTCCACGCCCTTGTGTGTTTCTTTTGCTTAACGATTGCCACCTGAGGTAGCCTCTGTTGCCCATCCTCGTCAGTTTCAGAGGGTAGATATATCAGGGCTGCTTTTTCCCCAGGTCTCTACGCCCTTGTGTGTTTCTTTTGCTTAAAGTTTGCCACCTGAAGCCAGCCTCTCTTGCCCATCTTCCTCAGTTTCAGAGGGTAGATATTTCAGCGTTGCTTTTTCCCCAGGTCTTCACACCTTAGTGTTTTGTTTTTGCTTAACGATTGCCACCTGGGCTAGCCTCTGTTTCCCATCTTCCTCAGTTTCCGAGGGTGGATTTCTCCCTGTTGCTTTTTCCCCAGGTCTCCACACCCTTGTGTGTTTCTTTTGCTTAACGATTGCCACCTGAGGTAGCCTCTGTTGCCCATCTTCGTCCGTTTCAGATGGTGGATTTCTCAATGTTGCCTTTTCCCCAGCTCCCCACGCCCTTGTGTGTTTCTTTTGCTTAAAGATTGCCACCTGAAGCCAGCCTCTCTTGCCCATCTTCCTCAGTTTCAGAGGGTAGATATTTCAGGGTTGCTTTTTCCCCAGGTCTCCACGCCTTTGGGTTTTGTTTTTGCTTAAGGATTGCCACCTGGGCTAGCCTCTCTTGCCCATCTTCCTGAGTTTCAGGGGGTCGATATCTCCGTGTTGCTGTTTCCCCAGGTCTCCACGCCCTTGTGTGTTTCTTTTGCTTAACGTTTGCCACCTGAAGCCAGCCTCTCTTGCCCATCTTCCTCAGTTTCAGAGGGTAGATATTTCAGGGTTGCTGTTTCCCCAGGTCTCCACGCCCTTGTGTGTTTCTTTTGCTTAACGATTGCCATCTGAAGCCAGCCTCTCTTGCCCATCTTCCTCAGTTTCAGAGGGTGGATTTCTCCGTGTTGCTTTTTCCCCAGGTCTCCACGCCCTTGTGTGTTTCTTTTGCTTAAGGATTGCCACCTGAGCTAGCCTCTGTTGCCCATCTTCGTCCGTTTCAGAGGGTGGATTTCTCAGTGTTGCCTTTTCGCCAGCTCCCCACGCCCTTGTGTGTTTCTTTTGCTTAAAGATTGTCACCTGAGCTAGGCACTGTTGCCCTGCTTCCTCAGTTTCAGAGGGTACCTTTTTCAGCGTAGCTTTTTGACCGGGTCTCCTCGCCATTGTATTTTTCTATTTCACTTTTTTTGCATAAAGATTGCCACCTGAGCTAGCCTCTGTTGCCCATCTTCTTCGGTTTCAGAGGGTAGATTTCTCAGTGTTTCATGTTCGCCAGCTCTCCACGCCCTTGCGTCTTTTTTTTTTCTGCTTAAAGGTTGCAACCTGAGCTAGCTTCTTTTGCCCATGTTCGCCAGTTTCAGAGGGTGGATTTCTCCGTGTTGCTTTTTCCCCAGGTCTCCACGCCCTTGTGTGTTTCTTTTGCTTAACGATTGCCACCTGAGGTAGCCTCTGTTGCCCATCCTCGTCAGTTTCAGAGGGTAGATATATCAGGGTTGCTTTTTCCCCAGCTCTCCACTCCCTTGTGTGTTTCTTTTGCTTAAAGTTTGCCACCTGAAGCCAGCCTCTCTTGCCCATCTTCCTCAGTTTCAGAGCGTAGATATTTCAGGGTTGCTTTTTCCCCAGGTCTCCACGCCTTTGGGTTTTGTTTCTGCTTAACGATTGCCACCTGAGGTAGCCTCTGTTGCCCATCTTCCTCAGTTTCAGAGGGTGGATTTCTCCGTGTTGCTTTTTCCCCAGGGCTCCACGCCCTTGTGTGTTTCTTTTGCTTAACGTTTGCCACCTGAAGCCAGCCTCTCTTGCCCATCTTCCTCAGTTTCAGAGGGTAGATATTTCAGGGTTTCTTTTTCCCCAGGTCTCCCTGCATTTGTGCTTTGTTTTTGCTTAACGATTGCCACCTGAGGTAGCCTCTCTTGCCCATCTTCCTCAGATTCAGAGGGTGGATTTCTCCGTGTTGCTTTTTCCCCTTGTCTCCACGCCCTTGTGTGTTTCTTTTGCTTAAAGATTGCCACCTGAGCTAGCCTCTGTTGCCCATCTTCTTCGGTTTCAGAGGGTAGATTTCTCAGTGTTGCTTTTTCGCCAGCTCTCCACGCCCTTGCGTCTTTTTTTTTTTTTCTGCTTAAAGGTTGCAACCTGAGCTAGCTTCTTTTGCCCATGTTCGTCAGTTTCAGAGGGTGGATTTCTCCGTGTTGCTTTTTCCCCAGGTCTCCACGCCCTTGTGTGTTTCTTTTGCTTAACGATTGCCACCTGAGGTAGCCTCTGTTGCCCATCCTCGTCAGTTTCAGAGGGTAGATTGCCCAGTGCTGCTTTTTCCCCAGGACTCCACGCCCTTGTGTGTTTCTTTTGCTTAAAGTTTGCCACCTGAAGCCAGCCTCTCTTGCCCATCTTCCTCAGTTTCAGAGGGTAGATATTTCAGGGTTGCTTTTTCCCCAGGTCTGCACGCCTTTGTGTTTTGTTTTTGCTTAACGATTGCCACCTGAGGTAGCCTCTGTTGCCCATCTTCCTCAGTTTCAGAGGGTGGATTTCTCCGTGTTGCTTTTTCCCCAGGGCTCCACGCCCTTGTGTGTTTCTTTTGCTTAACGTTTACCACCTGAAGCCAGCCTCTCTTGCCCATCTTCCTCAGTTTCAGAGGGTAGATATTTCAGCGTTGCTTTTTCCCCAGGTCTTCACACCTTACTGTTTTGTTTTTGCTTAACGATTGCCACCTGGGCTAGCCTCTGTTTCCCATCTTCCTCAGTTTCCGAGGGTGGATTTCTCCCTGTTGCTTGTTCCCAGGTCTCCACACCCTTGTGTGTTTCTTTTGCTTAACGATTGCCACCTGAGGTAGGCTCTGTTGCCCATCCTCGTCAGTTTCAGAGGGTAGATTTCTCAGTGCTGCTTTTTCCCCAGGTCTCCACGCCCTTGTGTGTTTGTTTTGCTTAAAGTTTGCCACCTGAGCCAGCCTCTCTTGCCCATCTTCCACAGTTTCAGACGGTAGATATTTCAGGGTTGCTTTTTACCCAGGTCTCCACGCCTTTGTGTTTTGTTTTTGCTTAAGGGTTGCCACCTGAGGTAGCCTCTGTTGCCCATCTTCCTCAGTTTCAGAGGGTGGATTTCTCCGTGTTGCTTTTTCCACAGGTCTCCACGCCCTTGTGTGTTTCTTTTGCTTAACGATTGCCACCTGACCTAGCCTCTGTTGCCCATCCTCGTCAGTTTCAGAGGGTAGATTTCTCCGTGCTGCTTTTTCCCCAGGTCTCCACGCCCTTGTGTGTTTCTTTTGCTTAACGTTTGCCACCTGAAGCCAGCCTCTCTTGCCCATCTTCCTCAGTTTCAGAGGGTGGATTTCTCCGTGTTGCTTTTTCCCCAGGTCTCCATGCCCTTGTGTGTTTCTTTTGCTTAAAGATTGCCACCTGAGCTAGCCTCTGTTGCCCATCTTCGTCCGTTTCAGAGGGTGGATTTCTCAGTGTTGCCTTTTCGCCAGCTCCCCACGCCCTTGTGTGTTTCTTTTGCTTAAAGATTGTCACCTGAGCTAGGCACTGTTGCCCTGCTTCCTCAGTTTCAGAGGGTACCTTTTTCAGGGTAGCTTTTTGACCGGGTCTCCTCGCCATTGTATTTTTCTATTTCACTTTTTTTGCATAAAGATTGCCACCTGAGCTAGCCTCTGTTGCCCATCTTCCTCAGTTTCAGAGGGTAGATATTTCAGGGTTGCTTTTTCCCCAGGTCTCCACGCCTTTGGGTTTTGTTTTTGCTTAACGATTGCCACCTGAGCTAGCCTCTCTTGCCCATCTTCCTGAGTTTCAGAGGGTCGATATCTCCGTGTTGCTGTTTCCCCAGGTCTCCACGCCCTTGTGTGTTTCTTTTGCTTAACGTTTGCCACCTGAAGCCAGCCTCTCTTGCCCATCTTCCTCAGTTTCAGAGGGTAGATATTTCAGGGTTGCTGTTTCCCCAGGTCTCCACGCCCTTGTGTGTTTCTTTTGCTTAACGTTTGCCACCTGAAGCCAGCCTCTCTTGCCCATCTTCCTCAGTTTCAGAGGGTAGATATTTCAGGGTTTCTTTTTCCCCAGGTCTCCCTGCCTTTGTGCTTTGTTTTTGCTTAACGATTGCCACCTGAGGTAGCCTCTCTTGCCCATCTTCCTCAGATTCAGAGGGTGGATTTCTCCGTGTTGCTTTTTCCCCTTGTCTCCACGCCCTTGTGTGTTTCTTTTGCTTAAAGATTGCCACCTGAAGCCAGCCTCTGTTGCCCATCTTCTTCGGTTTCAGAGGGTAGATTTCTCAGTGTTGCTTTTTCGCCAGCTCTCCACGCCCTTGCGTCTTTTTTTTTTTTTCTGCTTAAAGGTTGCAACCTGAGCTAGCTTCTTTTGCCCATGTTCGTCAGTTTCAGAGGGTGGATTTCTCCGTGTTGCTTTTTCCCCAGGTCTCCACGCCCTTGTGTGTTTCTTTTGCTTAACGATTGCCACCTGAGCTAGCCTCTCTTGCCCATCCTCGTCAGTTTCAGAGGGTAGATATATCAGGGTTGCTTTTTCCCCAGGTCTCCACTCCCTTGTGTGTTTCTTTTGCTTAAAGTTTGCCACCTGAAGCCAGCCTCTCTTGCCCATCTTCCTCAGTTTCAGAGGGTAGATATTTCAGGGTTGCTTTTTCCCCAGGTCTCCACGCCTTTGGGTTTTGTTTTTGCTTAACGATTGCCACCTGAGGTAGCCTCTCTTGCCCATCGTCCTGAGTTTCAGAGGGTAGATTTCTCCGTGTTGCTTTTTCCCCAGGTCTCCACGCCCTTGTGTGTTTCTTTTGCTTCACGATTGCCACCTGAGGTAGCCTCTGTTGCCCATCCTCGTCAGTTTCAGAGGGTGGATTTCTCCCTGTTGCTTTTTCCCCAGGTCTCCACGCCTTTGGGTTTTGTTTTTGCTTAACGATTGCCACCTGAGGTAGCCTCTGTTTCCCATCTTCCTCAATTTCAGAGGGTTGATATTTCAGGGTTGCTTTTTCCCCAGTTCTCCACGCCCTTGTGTCTTTCTTTTGCTTAACGATTGCCACCTGAGGTAGCATCTGTTGCCCATTCTCATCAGTTTCAAAAGGTAGATTTCTCAGTGCTGCTTTTCCCCCAGGTCTCCACGCCCTTGTGTGTTTGTTTTGCTTAAAGTTTGCCACCTGAGCCAGCCTCTCTTGCCCATCTTCCACAGTTTCAGACGGTAGATATTTCAGGGTTGCTTTTTCCCCATGTCTCCACGCCTTTGGGTTTTGTTTCTGCTTAAGGATTGCCACCTGAGGTAGCCTCTGTTGCCCATCCTCGTCAGTTTCAGAGGGTAGATTTCTCAGTGCTGCTTTTTCCCCAGGTCTCCACGCCCTCGTGTGTTTCTTTTGCTTAAAGTTTGTCACCTGAAGCCAGCCTCTCTTGCCCATCTTCCTCAGTTTCAGAGGGTAGATATTTCAGCGTTGCTTTTTCCCCAGGTCTTCACGCCTTTGGGTTTTGTTTTTGCTTAACGATTGCCACCTGGGCTAGCCTCTGTTGCCCATCTTCCTCAGTTTCAGAGGGTGGATTTCTCAGTGTTGCCTTTTCGCCAGCTCCCCACGCCCTTGTGTGTTTCTTTTGCTTAAAGATTGTCACCTGAGCTAGGCACTGTTGCTCTGCTTCCTCAGTTTCAGAGGGTACCTTTTTCAGGGTTGCTTTTTGACCGGGTCTCCTCGCCATTGTATTTTTCTATTTTCTTTTTTTTGCTTAAAGATTGCCACCTGAGCTAGCCTCTGTTGCCCATCTCCTTTGGTTTCAGAGGGTAGATTTCTCAGTGTTTCTTTTTCGCCAGCTCTCCACGCCCTTGCGTCTTTTTTTTTTTCTGCTTAAAGGTTGCAACCTGAGCTAGCTTCTTTTGCCCATGTTCGTCAGTTTCAGAGGGTGGATTTCTCCGTGTTGCTTTTTCCCCAGGTCTCCACGCCCTTGTGTGTTTCTTTTGCTTAACGATTGCCACCTGAGGTAGCCTCTGTTGCCCATCCTCGTCAGTTTCAGAGGGTAGATTTCCCAGGGTTGCTTTTTCCCCAGGTCTCCACGCCCTTGTGTGTTTCTTTTGCTTAAAGTTTGCCATCTGAAGCCAGCCTCTCTTGCCCATCTTCCTCAGTTTCAGAGGGTAGATATTTCAGGGTTGCTTTTTCCCCAGGTCTCCACGCCTTTGGGTTGTTTTTGCTTAACGATTTCCACCTGAGGTAGCCTCTGTTGCCCATCCTCGTCAGTTTCAGAGGGTGGATTTCTCCCTGTTGCTTTTTCCCCAGGTCTCCACGCCCTTGTGTGTTCCTTTTGCTTAAACTTTGCCACCTGAAGCCAGACTCTCTTGCCCATCTTCCTCAGTTTCAGAGGGTAGATATTTCAGGGTTGCTTTTTCCCCAGGTCTCCACGCCTTTGGGTTTTGTTTTTGCTTAACGATTGCCACCTGGGCTAGCCTCTGTTGCCCATCTTCCTCAGTTTCAGAGGGTGGATTTCTCCGTGTTGCTTTTTCCCCAGGTCTCCCCGCCCTTGTGTGTTTCTTTTGCTTAACGATTGCCACCTGAGGTAGCCTCTGTTGCCCATCCTCGTCAGTTTCAGAGGGTAGATTTCTCAGTGCTGCTTTTTCCCCAGGTCTCCACGCCCTCGTGTGTTTCTTTTGCTTAAAGTTTGTCACCTGAAGCCAGCCTCTCTTGCCCATCTTCCTCAGTTTCAGAGGGTAGATATTTCAGCGTTGCTTTTTCCCCAGGTCTTCACGCCTTAGTGTTTTGTTTTTGCTTAACGATTGCCACCTGGGCTAGCCTCTGTTGCCCATCTTCCTCAGTTTCAGAGGGTGGATTTCTCCGTGTTGCTCTTTCCCCAGGTCTCCACACCCTTGTGTGTTTCTTTTGCTTAAAGATTGCCACCTGAGCTAGCCTCTGTTGCCCATCTTCGTCCGTTTCAGAGGGTGGATTTCTCAGTGTTGCCTTTTCGCCAGCTCCCCACGCCCTTGTGTGTTTCTTTTGCTTAAAGATTGTCACCTGAGCTAGGCACTGTTGCCCTGCTTCCTCAGTTTCAGAGGGTACCTTTTTCAGGGTAGCTTTTTGACCGGGTCTCCTCGCCATTGTATTTTTCTATTTCACTTTTTTTGCATAAAGATTGCCACCTGAGCTAGCCTCTGTTGCCCATCTTCTTCGGTTTCAGAGGGTAGATTTCTCAGTGTTTCTTTTTCGCCAGCTCTCCACGCCCTTGCGTCTTTTTTTTTTCTGCTTAAAGGTTGCAACCTGAGCTTGCTTCTTTTGCCCATGTTCGTCAGTTTCAGAGGGTGGATTTCTCCGTGTTGCTTTTTCCCCAGGTCTCCACGCCCTTGTGTGTTTCTTTTGCTTAACGATTGCCACCTGAGGTAGCCTCTGTTGCCCATCCTCGTCAGTTTCAGAGGGTAGATATATCAGGGTTGCTTTTTCCCCAGGTCTCCACGCCCTTGTGTGTTTCTTTTGCTTAAAGTTTGAAACCTGAAGCCAGCCTCTCTTGCCCATCTTCCTCAGTTTCAGAGGGTACATATTTCAGGGTTGCTTTTTCCCCAGGTCTCCACGCCTTTGGGTTTTGTTTCTGCTTAACGATTGCCACCTGAGGTAGCCTCTGTTGCCCTTGTTCCTCATTTTCAGAGGGTGGATTTCTCCGTGTTGCTTTTTCCCCAGGTCTCCACGCCCTTGTGTGTTTCTTTTGCTTAACGATTGCCACCTGAGGTAGCCTCTGTTGCCCATCCTCGTCAGTTTCAGAGGGTGGATTTCTCCCTGTTGCTTTTTCCGCAGGTCTCCACGCCCTCGTGTGTTTCTTTTGCTTAAAGTTTGTCACCTGAAGCCAGCTTCTCTTGCCCATCTTCCACAGTTTCAGAGGGTAGATATTTCAGCGTTGCTTTTTCCCCAGGTCTTCACACCTTAGTGTTTTGTTTTTGCTTAACGATTGCCACCTGGGCTAGTCTCTGTTTCCCATCTTCCTCAGTTTCCGAGGGTGGATTTCTCCCTGTTGCTTTTTCCCCAGGTCTCCACACCCTTGTGTGTTTCTTTTGCTTAACGTTTTCCACCTGAGGTAGCCTCTGTTGCCCATCCTCGTCAGTTTCAGAGGGTAGATTTCTCAGTGCTGCTTTTTCCCCAGGTCTCCACGCCCTTGTGTGTTTCTTTTGCTTAAAGTTTGCCACCTGAAGCCAGCCTCTCTTGCCCATCTTCCTCAGTTTCAGAGGGTAGATATTTCAGGGTTGCTTTTTACCCAGGTCTCCACGCCTTTGGGTTTTGTTTTTGCTTAACGATTGCCACCTGAGGTAGCCTCTCTTGCCCATCGTCCTGAGTTTCAGAGGGTGGATTTCTCCGTGTTGCTTTTTCCCCAGGTCTCCACGCCCTTGTGTGTTTCTTTTGCTTAACGATTGCCACCTGAGGTAGCCTCTGTTGCCCATCCTCGTCAGTTTCAGAGGGTAGATTTCTCCCTGTTGCTTTTTCCCCAGGTCTCCACGCCCTTGTGTGTTTCTTTTGCTTAACGTTTGCCACCTGAAGCCAGCCTCTCTTGCCCATCTTCCTCAGTTTCAGAGGGTAGATATTTCAGGGTTGCTGTTTCCCCAGGTCTCCACGCCCTTGTGTGTTTCTTTTGCTTAACGATTGCCATCTGAAGCCAGCCTCTCTTGCCCATCTTCCTCAGTTTCAGAGGGTGGATTTCTCCCTGTTGCTTTTTCCCCAGGTCTCCACGCCCTTGTGTGTTTCTTTTGCTTAAAGATTGCCACCTGAGCTAGCCTCTGTTGCCCATCTTCGTCCGTTTCAGAGGGTGGATTTCTCAGTGTTGCCTTTTCGCCAGCTCCCCTCGCCCTTGTGTGTTTCTTTTGCTTAAAGATTGTCACCTGAGCTAGGCACTGTTGCCCTGCTTCCTCAGTTTCAGAGGGTACCTTTTTCAGGGTAGCTTTTTGACCGGGTCTCCTCGCCATTGTATTTTTCTGTTTCACTTTTTTTGCATAAAGATTGCCACCTGAGCTAGCCTCTGTTCCCCATCTTCTTCGGTTTCAGAGGGTAGATTTCTCATTGTTTCTTTTTCGCCAGCTCTCCACGCCCTTGCGTCTTTTTTTTTTCTGCTTAAAGGTTGCAACCTGAGCTAGCTTCTTTTGCCCATGTTCGTCAGTTTCAGAGGGTGGATTTCTCCGTGTTGCTTTTTCCCCAGGTCTCCACGCCCTTGTGTGTTTCTTTTGCTTAACGATTGCCACCTGAGGTAGCCTCTGTTGCCCATCCTCGTCAGTTTCAGAGGGTAGATATATCAGGGTTGCTTTTTCCCCAGGTCTCCACGCCCTTGTGTGTTTCTTTTGCTTAACGATTGCCACCTGAGGTAGCCTCTGTTGCCCATCCTCGTCAGTTTCAGAGGGTGGATTTCTCCCTGTTGCTTTTTCCCCAGGTCTCCACGCCCTTGTGTGTTCCTTTTGCTTAAACTTTGCCACATGAAGCCAGACTCTCTTGCCCATCTTCCTCAGTTTCAGAGGGTAGATATTTCAGGGTTGCTTTTTCCCCAGGTCTCCACGCCTTTGGGTTTTGTTTTTGCTTAACGATTGCCACCTGGGCTAGCCTCTCTTGCCCATATTCCTAAGTTTCCGAGGGTGGATTTCTCCGTGTTGCTTTTTCCCCAGGTCTCCACGCCCTTGTGTGTTTCTTTTGCTTAACGATTGCCACCTGAGGTAGCCTCTGTTGCCCATCCTCGTCAGTTTCAGAGGGTAGATATATCAGGGTTGCTTTTTCCCCAGGTCTCCACGCCCTTGTGTGTTTCTTTTGCTTAACGATTGCCACCTGAGGTAGCCTCTGTTGCCCATCCTCGTCAGTTTCAGAGGGTGGATTTCTCCCTGTTGCTTTTTCCCCAGGTCTCCACGCCCTTGTGTGTTCCTTTTGCTTAAACTTTGCCACCTGAAGCCAGACTCTCTTGCCCATCTTCCTCAGTTTCAGAGGGTAGATATTTCAGGGTTGCTTTTTCCCCAGGTCTCCACGCCTTTGGGTTTTGTTTTTGCTTAACGATTGCCACCTGGGCTAGCCTCTGTTGCCCATCTTCCTCAGTTTCAGAGGTTGGATTTCTCCGTGTTGCTTTTTCCCCAGGTCTCCCCGCCCTTGTGTGTTTCTTTTGCTTAACGATTGCCACCTGAGGTAGCCTCTGTTGCCCATCCTCGTCAGTTTCAGAGGGTAGATTTCTCAGTGCTGCTTTTTCCCCAGGTCTGCACGCCCTCGTGTGTTTCTTTTGTTTAAAGTTTGTCACCTGAAGCCAGCCTCTCTTGCCCATCTTCCTCAGTTTCAGAGGGTAGATATTTCAGCGTTGCTTTTTCCCCAGGTCTTCACGCCTTAGTGTTTTGTTTTTGCTTAACGATTGCCACCTGAGCTAGCCTCTCTTGCCCATCTTCCTGAGTTTCAGAGGGTCGATATCTCCGTGTTGCTGTTTCCCCAGGTCTCCACGCCCTTGTGTGTTTCTTTTGCTTAACGTTTGCCACCTGAAGCCAGCCTCTCTTGCCCATCTTCCTCAGTTTCAGAGGGTAGATATTTCAGGGTTGCTGTTTCCGCAGGTCTCCACGCCCTTGTGTGTTTCTTTTGGTTAACGATTGCCATCTGAAGCCAGCCTCTCTTGCCCATCTTCCTCAGTTTCAGAGGGTGGATTTCTCCGTGTTGCTTTTTCCCCAGGTCTCCACGCCCTTGTGTGTTTCTTTTGCTTAAAGATTGCCACCTGAGCTAGCCTCTGTTGCCCATCTTCGTCCGTTTCAGAGGGTGGATTTCTCAGTGTTGCCTTTTCGCCAGCTCCCCACGCCCTTGTGTGTTTCTTTTGCTTAAAGATTGTCACCTGAGCTAGGCACTGTTGCTCTGCTTCCTCAGTTTCAGAGGGTACCTTTTTCAGCATAGCTTTTTGACCGGGTCTCCTCGCCATTGTATTTTTCTATTTCACTTTTTTTGCATAAAGATTGCCACCTGAGCTAGCCTCTGTTGCCCATCTTCTTCGGTTTCAGAGGGTAGATTTCTCAGTGTTTCTTTTTCGCCAGCTCTCCACGCCCTTGCGTCTTTTTTTTTTCTGCTTAAAGGTTGCAACCTTAGCTTGCTTCTTTTGCCCATGTTCGTCAGTTTCAGAGGGTAGATTTCTCAGTGCTGCTTTTTCCCCAGGTCTCCACGCCCTTGTGTGTTTCTTTTGCTTAAAGTTTGCCACCTGAAGCCAGGCTCTCTTGCCCATCTTCCTCAGTTTCAGAGGGTAGATATTTCAGGGTTGCTTTTTCCCCAGGTCTCCACGCCTTTGGGTTTTGTTTTTGCTTAACGATTGCCACCTGAGGTAGCCTCTCTTGCCCATCGTCCTGAGTTTCAGAGGGTGGATTTCTCAGTGTTGCTTTTTACCCGGGTCTCCACGCCCTTGTGTGTTTCTTTTGCTTAAAGATTGCCATCTGAGCTAGCCTCTGTTGCCCATCTTCGTCCGTTTCAGAGGGTGGATTTCTCAGTGTTGCCTTTTCGCCAGCTCCCCACGCCCTTGTGTGTTTCTTTTGCTTAAAGATTGTCACCTGAGCTAGGCACTGTTGCCCTGCTTCCTCAGTTTCTGAGGGTACCTTTTTCAGGGTAGCTTTTTGACCGGGTCTCCTCGCCATTGTATTTTTCTATTTCACTTTTTTTGCATAAAGATTGCCACCTGAGCTAGCCTCTGTTGCCCATCTTCTTCGGTTTCAGAGGGTAGATTTCTCAGTGTTTCATGTTCGCCAGCTCTCCACGCCCTTGCGTCTTTTTTTTTTTCTGCTTAAAGGTTGCAACCTGAGCTAGCTTCTTTTGCCCATGTTCGTCAGTTTCAGAGGGTGGATTTCTCCGTGTTGCTTTTTCCCCAGGTCTCCACGCCCTTGTGTGTTTCTTTTGCTTAACGATTGCCACCTGAGGTAGCCTCTGTTGCCCATCCTCGTCAGTTTCAGAGGGTAGATTTCTCAGTGCTGCTTTTTCCCCAGGTCTCCACGCCCTTGTGTGTTTCTTTTGCTTAAAGATTGCCACCTGAAGCCAGCCTCTCTTGCCCATCTTCCTCAGTTTCAGAGGGTAGATATTTCAGGGTTGCTTTTTCCCCAGGTCTCCACGCCTTTGGGTTTTGTTTTTGCTTAACGATTGCCACCTGAGGTAGCCTCTGTTTCCCATCTTCCTCAATTTCAGAGGGTTGATATTTCAGGGTTGCTTTTTCCCCAGTTCTCCACGCCCTTGTGTCTTTCTTTTGCTTAACGATTGCCACCTGAGGTAGCATCTGTTGCCCATTCTCATCAGTTTCAGAAGGTAGATATCTCAGTGCTGCTTTTCCCCCAGGTCTCCACGCCCTTGTGTGTTTGTTTTGCTTAAAGTTTGCCACCTGAGCCAGCCTCTCTTGCCCATCTTCCACAGTTTCAGACGGTAGATATTTCAGGGTTGCTTTTTCCCCATGTCTCCACGCCTTTGGGTTTTGTTTCTGCTTAAGGATTGCCACCTAAGGTAGCCTCTGTTGCCCATCTTCCTCAGTTTCAGAGGGTGGATTTCTCCGTGTTGCTTTTTCCCCAGGTCTCCACGCCCTTGTGTGTTTCTTTTGCTTAACGATTGCCACCTGAGGTACCCTCTGTTGCCCATCCTCGTCAGTTTCAGAGGGTAGATTTCTCAGTGCTGCTTTTTCCCCAGGTCTCCACGCCCTCGTGTGTTTCTTTTGCTTAAAGTTTGTCACCTGAAGCCAGCCTCTCTTGGCCATCTTCCTCAGTTTCAAAGGGTAGATATTTCTGCGTTGCTTTTTCCCCAGGTCTTCACGTCTTTGGGTTTTGTTTTTGCTTAACGATTGCCACCTGGGCTAGCCTCTGTTGCCCATCTTCCTCAGTTTCAGAGGGTGGATTTCTCAGTGTTGCCTTTTCGCCAGCTCCCCACGCCCTTGTGTGTTTCTTTTGCTTAAAGATTGTCACCTGAGCTAGGCACTGTTGCTCTGCTTCCTCAGTTTCAGAGGGTACCATTTTCAGGGTTGCTTTTTGACCGGGTCTCCTCGCCATTGTATTTTTCTATTTTCTTTTTTTTGCTTAAAGATTGCCACCTGAGCTAGCCTCTGTTGCCCATCTTCTTCGGTTTCAGAGGGTAGATTTCTCAGTGTTTCTTTTTCGCCAGCTCTCCACGCCCTTGCGTCTTTTTTTTTTTCTGCTTAAAGGTTGCAACCTGAGCTAGCTTCTTTTGCCCATGTTCGTCAGTTTCAGAGGGTGGATTTCTTCGTGTTGCTTTTTCCCCAGGTCTCCACGCCCTTGTGTGTTTCTTTTGCTTAAAGATTGCCACCTGAGGTAGCCTCTGTTGCCCATCCTCGTCAGTTTCAGAGGGTAGATATATCAGGGTTGCTTTTTCCCCAGGTCTCCACGCCCTTGTGTGTTTCTTTTGCTTAAAGTTTGCCATCTGAAGCCAGCCTCTCTTGCCCATCTTCCTCAGTTTCAGAGGGTAGATATTTCAGGGTTGCTTTTTCCCCAGGTCTCCACGCCTTTGGGTTGTTTTTGCTTAACGATTGCCAGCTGAGGTAGCCTCTGTTGCCCATCCTCGTCAGTTTCAGAGGGTGGATTTCTCCCTGTTGCTTTTTCCCCAGGTCTCCACGCCCTTGTGTGTTCCTTTTGCTTAAACTTTGCCACCTGAAGCCAGACTCTCTTGCCCATCTTCCTCAGTTTCAGAGGGTAGATATTTCAGGGTTGCTTTTTCCCCAGGTCTCCACGCCTTTGGGTTTTGTTTTTGCTTAACGATTGCCACCTGGGCTAGCCTCTCTTGCCCATCTTCCTCAGTTTCAGAGGGTGGATTTCTCCGTGTTGCTTTTTCCACAGGTCTCCACGCCCTTGTGTGTTTCTTTTGCTTAACGATTGCCACCTGAGGTAGCCTCTGTTGCCCATCCTCGTCAGTTTCAGAGGGTAGATTTCTCAGTGCTGCTTTTTCCCCAGGTCTCCACGCCCTCGTGTGGTTCTTTTGCTTAAAGTTTGTCACCTGAAGCCAGCCTCTCTTGCCCATCTTCCTCAGTTTCAGAGGGTAGATATTTCAGCGTTGCTTTTTCCCCAGGTCTTCACGCCTTAGTGTTTTGTTTTTGCTTAACGATTGCCACCTGGGCTAGCCTCTGTTGCCCATCTTCCTCAGTTTCAGAGGGTGGATTTCTCCGTGTTGCTCTTTCCCCAGGTCTCCACACCCTTGTGTGTTTCTTTTGCTTAAAGATTGCCACCTGAGCTAGCCTCTGTTGCCCATCTTCGTCCGTTTCAGAGGGTGGATTTCTCAGTGTTGCCTTTTCGCCAGCTCCCCACGCCCTTGTGTGTTTCTTTTGCTTAAAGATTGTCACCTGAGCTAGGCACTGTTGCCCTGCTTCCTCAGTTTCAGAGGGTACCTTTTTCAGGGTAGCTTTTTGACCGGGTCTCCTCGCCATTGTATTTTTCTATTTCACTTTTTTTGCATAAAGATTGCCACCTGAGCTAGCCTCTGTTGCCCATCTTCTTAGGTTTCAGAGGGTAGATTTCTCAGTGTTTCTTTTTCGCCAGCTCTCCACGCCCTTGCGTCTTTTTTTTTTCTGCTTAAAGGTTGCAACCTGAGCTTGCTTCTTTTGCCCATGTTCGTCAGTTTCAGAGGGTGGATTTCTCCGTGTTGCTTTTTCCCCAGGTCTCCACGCCCTTGTGTGTTTCTTTTGCTTAACGATTGCCACCTGAGGTAGCCTCTGTTGCCCATCCTCGTCAGTTTCAGAGGGTAGATATATCAGGGTTACTTTTTCCCCAGGTCTCCACGCCCTTGTGTGTTCCTTTTGCTTAAAGTTTGCCACCTGAAGCCAGCCTCTCTTGCCCATCTTCCTCAGTTTCAGAGGGTAGATATTTCAGGGTTGCTTTTTCCCCAGGTCTCCACGCCTTTCGGTTTTGTTTTTGCTTAACGATTGCCACCTGGGCTAGCCTCTGTTGCCCATCTTCCTCAGTTTCAGAGGGTGGATTTCTCAGTGCTGCTTTTTCCCCAGGTCTCCACGCCCTTGTGTGTTTGTTTTGCTTAAAGTTTGCCACCTGAGCCAGCCTCTCTTGCCCATCTTCCACAGTTTCAGACGGTAGATATTTCAGGGTTGCTTTTTCCCCAGGTCTCCACGCCTTTGGGTTTTGTTTTTGCTTAAGGATTGCCACCTGAGGTAGCCTCTGTTGCCCATCTTCCTCAGTTTCAGAGGGTGGATTTCTCCGTGTTGCTTTTTCCACAGGTCTCCACGCCCTTGTGTGTTTCTGTTGCTTAACGATTGCCACCTGACCTAGCCTCTGTTGCCCATCCTCATCAGTTTCAGATGGTAGATTTCTCCGTGTTGCTTTTTCCCCAGGTCTACACGCCCATGTGTGTTTCTTTTGCTTAACGTTTGCCACCTGAAGCCAGCCTCTCTTGCCCATCTTCCTCAGTTTCAGAGGGTGGATTTCTCCGTGTTGCTTTTTCCCCAGGTCTCCACGCCCTTGTGTGTTTCTTTTGCTTAAAGATTGCCACCTGAGCTAGCCTCTGTTGCCCATCTTCGTCCGTTTCAGAGGGTGGATTTCTCAGTGTTGCCTTTTCGCCAGCTCCCCACGCCCTTGTGTGTTTCTTTTGCTTAAAGATTGTCACCTGAGCTAGGCACTGTTGCCCTGCTTCCTCAGTTTCAGAGGGTACCTTTTTCAGGGTAGCTTTTTGACCGGGTCTCCTCGCCATTGTATTTTTCTATTTCACTTTTTTTGCATAAAGATTGCCACCTGAGCTAGCCTCTGTTGCCCATCTTCTTAGGTTTCAGAGGGTAGATTTCTCAGTGTTTCTTTTTCGCCAGCTCTCCACGCCCTTGCGTCTTTTTTTTTCTGCTTAAAGGTTGCAACCTGAGCTAGCTTCTTTTGCCCATGTTCGTCAGTTTCAAAGGGTGGATTTCTCCGTGTTGCTTTTTCCCCAGGTCTCCACGCCCTTGTGTGTTTCTTTTGCTTAACGATTGCCACCTGAGGTAGCCTCTGTTGCCCATCCTCCTCAGTTTCAGAGGGTAGATATATCAGGGTTACTTTTTCCTCAGGTCTCCACGCCCTTGTGTGTTTCTTTTGCTTAACGATTGCCACCTGAGGTAGCCTCTGTTGCCCATCCTCGTCAGTTTCAGAGGGTGGATTTCTCCCTGTTGCTTTTTCCCCTGGTCTCCACTCCCTTGTGTGTTCCTTTTGCTTAAACTTTGCCACCTGAAGCCAGACTCTCTTGCCCATCTTCCTCAGTTTCAGAGGGTAGATATTTCAGGGTTGCTTTTTCCCCAGGTCTCCACGCCTTTGGGTTTTGTTTTTGCTTAACGATTGCCACCTGGGCTAGCCTCTCTTGCCCATATTCCTCAGTTTCAGAGGGTGGATTTCTCCGTGTTGCTTTTTCCACAGGTCTCCACGCCCTTGTGTGTTTCTTTTGCTTAACGATTGCCACCTGAGGTAGCCTCTGTTGCCCATCCTCGTCAGTTTCAGAGGGTAGATTTCTCAGTGCTGCTTTTTCCCCAGGTCTCCACGCCCTCGTGTGTTTCTTTTGCTTAAAGTTTGTCACCTGAAGCCAGCCTCTCTTGCCCATCTTCCTCAGTTTCAGAGGGTAGATATTTCAGCGTTGCTTTTTCCCCAGGTCTTCACACCTTAGTGTTTTGTTTTTGCTTAACGATTGCCTCCTGGGCTAGCCTCTGTTTCCCATCTTCCTCAGTTTCCGAGGGTGGATTTCTCCCTGTTGCTTTTTCCCCAGGTCTCCACACCCTTGTGTGTTTCTTTTGCTTAACGATTGCCACCTGAGGTAGCCTCTGTTGCCCATCTTCGTCCGTTTCAGATGGTGGATTTCTCAATGTTGCCTTTTCCCCAGCTCCCCACGCCCTTGTGTGTTTCTTTTGCTTAAAGATTGCCACCTGAAGCCAGCCTCTCTTGCCCATCTTCCTCAGTTTCAGAGGGTAGATATTTCAGGGTTGCTTTTTCCCCAGGTCTCCACGCCTTTGGGTTTTGTTTTTGCTTAACGATTGCCACCTGGGCTAGCCTCTCTTGCCCATATTCCTCAGTTTCAGAGGGTGGATTTCTCCGTGTTGCTTTTTCCACAGGTCTCCACGCCCTTGTGTGTTTCTTTTGCTTAACGATTGCCACCTGAGGTAGCCTCTGTTGCCCATCCTCGTCAGTTTCAGAGGGTAGATTTCTCAGTGCTGCTTTTTCCCCAGGTCTCCACGCCCTCGTGTGTTTCTTTTGCTTAAAGTTTGTCACCTGAAGCCAGCCTCTCTTGCCCATCTTCCTCAGTTTCAGAGGGTAGATATTTCAGCGTTGCTTTTTCCCCAGGTCTTCACACCTTAGTGTTTTGTTTTTGCTTAACGATTGCCTCCTGGGCTAGCCTCTGTTTCCCATCTTCCTCAGTTTCCGAGGGTGGATTTCTCCCTGTTGCTTTTTCCCCAGGTCTCCACACCCTTGTGTGTTTCTTTTGCTTAACGATTGCCACCTGAGGTAGCCTCTGTTGCCCATCTTCGTCCGTTTAAGATGGTGGATTTCTCAATGTTGCCTTTTCCCCAGCTCCCCACGCCCTTGTGTGTTTCTTTTGCTTAAAGATTGCCACCTGAAGCCAGCCTCTCTTGCCCATCTTCCTCAGTTTCAGAGGGTAGATATTTCAGGGTTGCTTTTTCCCCAGGTCTCCACGCCTTTGGGTTTTGTTTTTGCTTAACGATTGCCACCTGAGCTAGCCTCTCTTGCCCATCTTCCTGAGTTTCAGGGGGTCGATATCTCCGTGTTGCTGTTTCCCCAGGTCTCCACGCCCTTGTGTGTTTCTTTTGCTTAACGTTTGCCACCTGAAGCCAGCCTCTCTTGCCCATCTTCCTCAGTTTCAGAGGGTGGATTTCTCCGTGTTGCTTTTTCCCCAGGTCTCCACGCCCTTGTGTGTTTCTTTTGCTTAAAGATTGCCACCTGAGCTAGCCTCTGTTGCCCATCTTCGTCCGTTTCAGAGGGTGGATTTCTCAGTGTTGCCTTTTCGCCAGCTCCCCACGCCCTTGTGTGTTTCTTTTGCTTAAAGATTGTCACCTGAGCTAGGCACTGTTGCCCTTCTTCCTCAGTTTCAGAGGGTACCTTTTTCAGGGTAGCTTTTTGACCGGGTCTCCTCGCCATTGTATTTTTCTATTTCACTTTTTTTGCATAAAGATTGCCACCTGAGCTAGCCTCTGTTGCCCATCTTCTTAGGTTTCAGAGGGTAGATTTCTCAGTGTTTCTTTTTCGCCAGCTCTCCACGCCCTTGCGTCTTTTTTTTTCTGCTTAAAGGTTGCAACCTGAGCTAGCTTCTTTTGCCCATGTTCGTCAGTTTCAAAGGGTGGATTTCTCCGTGTTGCTTTTTCCCCAGGTCTCCACGCCCTTGTGTGTTTCTTTTGCTTAACGATTGCCACCTGAGGTAGCCTCTGTTGCCCATCCTCGTCAGTTTCAGAGGGTAGATATATCAGGGTTACTTTTTCCTCAGGTCTCCACGCCCTTGTGTGTTTCTTTTGCTTAACGATTGCCACCTGAGGTAGCCTCTGTTGCCCATCCTCGTCAGTTTCAGAGGGTGGATTTCTCCCTGTTGCTTTTTCCCCTGGTCTCCACTCCCTTGTGTGTTCCTTTTGCTTAAACTTTGCCACCTGAAGCCAGACTCTCTTGCCCATCTTCCTCAGTTTCAGAGGGTAGATATTTCAGGGTTGCTTTTTCCCCAGGTCTCCACGCCTTTGGGTTTTGTTTTTGCTTAACGATTGCCACCTGGGCTAGCCTCTCTTGCCCATATTCCTCAGTTTCAGAGGGTGGATTTCTCCGTGTTGCTTTTTCCACAGGTCTCCACGCCCTTGTGTGTTTCTTTTGCTTAACGATTGCCACCTGAGGTAGCCTCTGTTGCCCATCCTCGTCAGTTTCAGAGGGTAGATTTCTCAGTGCTGCTTTTTCCCCAGGTCTCCACGCCCTCGTGTGTTTCTTTTGCTTAAAGTTTGTCACCTGAAGCCAGCCTCTCTTGCCCATCTTCCTCAGTTTCAGAGGGTAGATATTTCAGCGTTGCTTTTTCCCCAGGTCTTCACACCTTAGTGTTTTGTTTTTGCTTAACGATTGCCTCCTGGGCTAGCCTCTGTTTCCCATCTTCCTCAGTTTCCGAGGGTGGATTTCTCCCTGTTGCTTTTTCCCCAGGTCTCCACACCCTTGTGTGTTTCTTTTGCTTAACGATTGCCACCTGAGGTAGCCTCTGTTGCCCATCTTCGTCCGTTTCAGATGGTGGATTTCTCAATGTTGCCTTTTCCCCAGCTCCCCACGCCCTTGTGTGTTTCTTTTGCTTAAAGATTGCCACCTGAAGCCAGCCTCTCTTGCCCATCTTCCTCAGTTTCAGAGGGTAGATATTTCAGGGTTGCTTTTTCCCCAGGTCTCCACGCCTTTGGGTTTTGTTTTTGCTTAACGATTGCCACCTGGGCTAGCCTCTCTTGCCCATATTCCTCAGTTTCAGAGGGTGGATTTCTCCGTGTTGCTTTTTCCACAGGTCTCCACGCCCTTGTGTGTTTCTTTTGCTTAACGATTGCCACCTGAGGTAGCCTCTGTTGCCCATCCTCGTCAGTTTCAGAGGGTAGATTTCTCAGTGCTGCTTTTTCCCCAGGTCTCCACGCCCTCGTGTGTTTCTTTTGCTTAAAGTTTGTCACCTGAAGCCAGCCTCTCTTGCCCATCTTCCTCAGTTTCAGAGGGTAGATATTTCAGCGTTGCTTTTTCCCCAGGTCTTCACACCTTAGTGTTTTGTTTTTGCTTAACGATTGCCTCCTGGGCTAGCCTCTGTTTCCCATCTTCCTCAGTTTCCGAGGGTGGATTTCTCCCTGTTGCTTTTTCCCCAGGTCTCCACACCCTTGTGTGTTTCTTTTGCTTAACGATTGCCACCTGAGGTAGCCTCTGTTGCCCATCTTCGTCCGTTTAAGATGGTGGATTTCTCAATGTTGCCTTTTCCCCAGCTCCCCACGCCCTTGTGTGTTTCTTTTGCTTAAAGATTGCCACCTGAAGCCAGCCTCTCTTGCCCATCTTCCTCAGTTTCAGAGGGTAGATATTTCAGGGTTGCTTTTTCCCCAGGTCTCCACGCCTTTGGGTTTTGTTTTTGCTTAACGATTGCCACCTGAGCTAGCCTCTCTTGCCCATCTTCCTGAGTTTCAGGGGGTCGATATCTCCGTGTTGCTGTTTCCCCAGGTCTCCACGCCCTTGTGTGTTTCTTTTGCTTAACGTTTGCCACCTGAAGCCAGCCTCTCTTGCCCATCTTCCTCAGTTTCAGAGGGTAGATATTTCAGGGTTGCTGTTTCCCCAGGTCTCCACGCCCTTGTGTGTTTCTTTTGCTTAACGATTGCCATCTGAAGCCAGCCTCTCTTGCCCATCTTCCTCAGTTTCTGAGGGTGGATTTCTCCGTGTTGCTTTTTCCCCAGGTCTCCACGCCCTTGTGTGTTTCTTTTGCTTAAGGATTGCCACCTGAGCTAGCCTCTGTTGCCCATCTTCGTCCGTTTCAGAGGGTGGATTTCTCAGTGTTGCCTTTTCACCAGCTCCCCACGCCCTTGTGTGTTTCTTTTGCTTAAAGATTGTCACCTGAGCTAGGCACTGTTGCCCTGCTTCCTCAGTTTCAGAGGGTACCTTTTTCAGCGTAGCTTTTTGACCGGGTCTCCTCGCCATTGTATTTTTCTATTTCACTTTTTTTGCATAAAGATTGCCACCTGAGCTAGCCTCTGTTGCCCATCTTCTTCGGTTTCAGAGGGTAGATTTCTCAGTGTTTCATGTTCGCCAGCTCTCCACGCCCTTGCGTCTTTTTTTTTTCTGCTTAAAGGTTGCAACCTGAGCTAGCTTCTTTTGCCCATGTTCGTCAGTTTCAGAGGGTGGATTTCTCCGTGTTGCTTTTTCCCCAGGTCTCCACGCCCTTGTGTGTTTCTTTTGCTTAACGATTGCCACCTGAGGTAGCCTCTGTTGCCCATCCTCGTCAGTTTCAGAGGGTAGATATATCAGGGTTGCTTTTTCCCCAGGTCTCCACTCCCTTGTGTGTTTCTTTTGCTTAAAGTTTGCCACCTGAAGCCAGCCTCTCTTGCCCATCTTCCTCAGTTTCAGAGGGTAGATATTTCAGGGTTGCTTTTTCCCCAGGTCTCCACGCCTTTGGGTTTTGTTTCTGCTTAACGATTGCCACCTGAGGTAGCCTCTGTTGCCCATCTTCCTCAATTTCAGAGGGTGGATTTCTCCGTGTTGCTTTTTCCCCAGGGCTCCACGCCCTTGTGTGTTTCTTTTGCTTAACGTTTGCCACCTGAAGCCAGCCTCTCTTGCCCATCTTCCTCAGTTTCAGAGGGTAGATATTTCAGGGTTTCTTTTTCCCCAGGTCTCCACACCTTTGGGTTTGGTTTTTGCTTAACGATTGCCACCTGAGGTAGCCTCTGTTGCCCATCTTCCTCAGTTTCAGAGGGTGGATTTCTCCGTGTTGCTTTTTCCCCAGGTCTCCACGCCCTTGTGTGTTTCTTTTGCTTAAAGTTTGCCACCTGAAGCCAGCCTCTCTTGCCCATCTTCCTCAGTTTCAGAGGGTAGATATTTCAGGGTTTCTTTTTCCCCAGGTCTCCCTGCATTTGTGCTTTGTTTTTGCTTAACGATTGCCACCTGAGGTAGCCTCTCTTGCCCATCTTCCTCAGATTCAGAGGGTGGATTTCTCCGTGTTGCTTTTTCCCCTTGTCTCCACGCCCTTGTGTGTTTCTTTTGCTTAAAGATTGCCACCTGAGCTAGCCTCTGTTGCCCATCTTCTTCGGTTTCAGAGGGTAGATTTCTCAGTGTTGCTTTTTCGCCAGCTCTCCACGCCCTTGCGTCTTTTTTTTTTTTCTGCTTAAAGGTTGCAACCTGAGCTAGCTTCTTTTGCCCATGTTCGTCAGTTTCAGAGGGTGGATTTCTCCGTGTTGCTTTTTCCCCAGGTCTCCACGCCCTTGTGTGTTTCTTTTGCTTAACGATTGCCACCTGAGGTAGCCTCTGTTGCCCATCCTCGTCAGTTTCTGAGGGTAGATTGCCCAGTGCTGCTTTTTCCCCAGGACTCCACGCCCTTGTGTGTTTCTTTTGCTTAAAGTTTGCCACCTGAAGCCAGCCTCTCTTGCCCATCTTCCTCAGTTTCAGAGGGTAGATATTTCAGGGTTGCTTTTTCCCCAGGTCTGCACGCCTTTGTGTTTTGTTTTTGCTTAACGATTGCCACCTGAGGTAGCCTCTGTTGCCCATCTTCCTCAGTTTCAGAGGGTGGATTTCTCCGTGTTGCTTTTTCCCCAGGGCTCCACGCCCTTGTGTGTTTCTTTTGCTTAACGTTTACCACCTGAAGCCAGCCTCTCTTGCCCATCTTCCTCAGTTTCAGAGGGTAGATATTTCAGCGTTGCTTTTTCCCCAGGTCTTCACACCTTACTGTTTTGTTTTTGCTTAACGATTGCCACCTGGGCTAGCCTCTGTTTCCCATCTTCCTCAGTTTCCGAGGGTGGATTTCTCCCTGTTGCTTGTTCCCAGGTCTCCACACCCTTGTGTGTTTCTTTTGCTTAACGATTGCCATCTGAGGTAGGCTCTGTTGCCCATCCTCGTCAGTTTCAGAGGGTAGATTTCTCAGTGCTGCTTTTTCCCCAGGTCTCCACGCCCTTGTGTGTTTGTTTTGCTTAAAGTTTGCCACCTGAGCCAGCCTCTCTTGCCCATCTTCCACAGTTTCAGACGGTAGATATTTCAGGGTTGCTTTTTCCCCAGGTCTCCACGCCTTTGGGGTTTGTTTTTGCTTAAGGATTGCCACCTGAGGTAGCCTCTGTTGCCCATCTTCCTCAGTTTCAGAGGGTGGATTTCTCCGTGTTGCTTTTTCCACAGGTCTCCACGCCCTTGTGTGTTTCTTTTGCTTAACGATTGCCACCTGACCTAGCCTCTGTTGCCCATCCTCGTCAGTTTCAGAGGGTAGATTTCTCCGTGCTGCTTTTTCCCCAGGTCTCCACGCCCTTGTGTGTTTCTTTTGCTTAACGTTTGCCACCTGAAGCCAGCCTCTCTTGCCCATCTTCCTCAGTTTCAGAGGGTGGATTTCTCCGTGTTGCTTTTTCCCCAGGTCTCCACGCCCTTGTGGGTTTCTTTTGCTTAAAGATTGCCACCTGACCTAGCCTCTGTTGCCCATCTTCGTCCGTTTCAGAGGGTGGATTTCTCAGTGTTGCCTTTTCGCCAGCTCCCCACGCCCTTGTGTGTTTCTTTTGCTTAAAGATTGTCACCTGAGCTAGGCACTGTTACCCTGCTTCCTCAGTTTCAGAGGGTTCCTTTTTCAGGGTAGCTTTTTGACCGGGTCTCCTCGCCATTGCATTTTTCTATTTCACTTTTTTTGCATAAAGATTGCCACCTGAGCTAGCCTCTGTTGCCCATCTTCCTCAGTTTCAGAGGGTAGATATTTCAGGGTTGCTTTTTCCCCAGGTCTCCACGCCTTTGGGTTTTGTTTTTGCTTAACGATTGCCACCTGAGCTAGCCTCTCTTGCCCATCTTCCTGAGTTTCAGAGGGTCGATATCTCCGTGTTGCTGTTTCCCCAGGTCTCCACGCCCTTGTGTGTTTCTTTTGGTTAACGTTTGCCACCTGAAGCCAGCCTCTCTTGCCCATCTTCCTCAGTTTCAGAGGGTAGATATTTCAGGGTTGCTGTTTCCCCAGGTCTCCACGCCCTTGTGTGTTTCTTTTGCTTAACGTTTGCCACCTGAAGCCAGCCTCTCTTGCCCATCTTCCTCAGTTTCAGAGGGTAGATATTTCAGGGTTTCTTTTTCCCCAGGTCTCCCTGCCTTTGTGCTTTGTTTTTGCTTAACGATTGCCACCTGAGGTAGCCTCTCTTGCCCATCTTCCTCAGATTCAGAGGGTGGATTTCTCCGTGTTGCTTTTTCCCCTTGTCTCCACGCCCTTGTGTGTTTCTTTTGCTTAAAGATTGCCACCTGAGCTAGCCTCTGTTGCCCATCTTCTTCGGTTTCAGAGGGTAGATTTCTCAGTGTTGCTTTTTCGCCAGCTCTCCACGCCCTTGCGTCTTTTTTTTTTTTTCTGCTTAAAGGTTGCAACCTGAGCTAGCTTCTTTTGCCCATGTTCGTCAGTTTCAGAGGGTGGATTTCTCCGTGTTGCTTTTTCCACAGGTCTCCACGCCCTTGTGTGTTTCTTTTGCTTAACGATTGCCACCTGAGCTAGCCTCTCTTGCCCATCTTCCTGAGTTTCAGAGGGTCGATATCTCCGTGTTGCTGTTTCCCCAGGTCTCCACGCCCTTGTGTGTTTCTTTTGCTTAACGTTTGCCACCTGAAGCCAGCCTCTCTTGCCCATCTTCCTCAGTTTCAGAGGGTAGATATTTCAGGGTTGCTGTTTCCCCAGGTCTCCACGCCCTTGTGTGTTTCTTTTGCTTAACGATTGCCATCTGAAGCCAGCCTCTCTTGCCCATCTTCCTCAGTTTCAGAGGGTGGATTTCTCCGTGTTGCTTTTTCCCCAGGTCTCCACGCCCTTGTGTGTTTCTTTTGCTTAAGGATTGCCACCTGAGCTAGCCTCTGTTGCCCATCTTCGTCCGTTTCAGAGGGTGGATTTCTCAGTGTTGCCTTTTCGCCAGCTCCCCACGCCCTTGTGTGTTTCTTTTGCTTAAAGATTGTCACCTGAGCTAGGCACTGTTGCCCTGCTTCCTCAGTTTCAGAGGGTACCTTTTTCAGCGTAGCTTTTTGACCGGGTCTCCTCGCCATTGTATTTTTCTATTTCACTTTTTTTGCATAAAGATTGCCACCTGAGCTAGCCTCTGTTGCCCATCTTCTTCGGTTTCAGAGGGTAGATTTCTCAGTGTTTCATGTTCGCCAGCTCTCCACGCCCTTGCGTCTTTTTTTTTTCTGCTTAAAGGTTGCAACCTGAGCTAGCTTCTTTTGCCCATGTTCGTCAGTTTCAGAGGGTGGATTTCTCCGTGTTGCTTTTTCCCCAGGTCTCCACGCCCTTGTGTGTTTCTTTTGCTTAACGATTGCCACCTGAGGTAGCCTCTGTTGCCCATCCTCGTCAGTTTCAGAGGGTAGATATATCAGGGTTGCTTTTTCCCCAGGTCTCCACTCCCTTGTGTGTTTCTTTTGCTTAAAGTTTGCCACCTGAAGCCAGCCTCTCTTGCCCATCTTCCTCAGTTTCAGAGGGTAGATATTTCAGGGTTGCTTTTTCCCCAGGTCTCCACGCCTTTGGGTTTTGTTTCTGCTTAACGATTGCCACCTGAGGTAGCCTCTGTTGCCCATCTTCCTCAGTTTCAGAGGGTGGATTTCTCCGTGTTGCTTTTTCCCCAGGGCTCCACGCCCTTGTGTGTTTCTTTTGCTTAACGTTTGCCACCTGAAGCCAGCCTCTCTTGCCCATCTTCCTCAGTTTCAGAGGGTAGATATTTCAGGGTTTCTTTTTCCCCAGGTCTCCACACCTTTGGGTTTGGTTTTTGCTTAACGATTGCCACCTGAGGTAGCCTCTGTTGCCCATCTTCCTCAGTTTCAGAGGGTGGATTTCTCCGTGTTGCTTTTTCCCCAGGTCTCCACGCCCTTGTGTGTTTCTTTTGCTTAAAGTTTGCCACCTGAAGCCAGCCTCTCTTGCCCATCTTCCTCAGTTTCAGAGGGTAGATATTTCAGGGTTTCTTTTTCCCCAGGTCTCCCTGCCTTTGTGCTTTGTTTTTGCTTAACGATTGCCACCTGAGGTAGCCTCTCTTGCCCATCTTCCTCAGATTCAGAGGGTGGATTTCTCCGTGTTGCTTTTTCCCCTTGTCTCCACGCCCTTGTGTGTTTCTTTTGCTTAAAGATTGCCACCTGAGCTAGCCTCTGTTGCCCATCTTCTTCGGTTTCAGAGGGTAGATTTCTCAGTGTTGCTTTTTCGCCAGCTCTCCACGCCCTTGCGTCTTTTTTTTTTTTTCTGCTTAAAGGTTGCAACCTGAGCTAGCTTCTTTTGCCCATGTTCGTCAGTTTCAGAGGGTGGATTTCTCCGTGTTGCTTTTTCCCCAGGTCTCCACGCCCTTGTGTGTTTCTTTTGCTTAAGGATTGCCACCTGAGGTAGCCTCTGTTGCCCATCCTTGTCAGTTTCAGAGGGTAGATTGCCCAGTGCTGCTTTTTCCCCAGGACTCCACGCCCTTGTGTGTTTCTTTTGCTTAAAGTTTGCCACCTGAAGCCAGCCTCTCTTGCCCATCTTCCTCAGTTTCAGAGGGTAGATATTTCAGGGTTGCTTTTTCCCCAGGTCTGCACGCCTTTGTGTTTTGTTTTTGCTTAACGATTGCCACCTGAGGTAGCCTCTGTTGCCCATCTTCCTCAGTTTCAGAGGGTGGATTTCTCCGTGTTGCTTTTTCCCCAGGGCTCCACGCCCTTGTGTGTTTCTTTTGCTTAACGTTTGCCACCTGAAGCCAGCCTCTCTTGCCCATCTTCCTCAGTTTCAGAGGGTAGATATTTCAGCGTTGCTTTTTCCCCAGGTCTTCACACCTTACTGTTTTGTTTTTGCTTAACGATTGCCACCTGGGCTAGCCTCTGTTTCCCATCTTCCTCAGTTTCCGAGGGTGGATTTCTCCCTGTTGCTTTTTCCCAGGTCTCCACACCCTTGTGTGTTTCTTTTGCTTAACGATTGCCACCTG
Source organism: Equus asinus (assembly GCF_041296235.1). Classification (NCBI taxonomy): domain Eukaryota; kingdom Metazoa; phylum Chordata; class Mammalia; order Perissodactyla; family Equidae; genus Equus; species Equus asinus. Next base: position 486,429 of record NW_027225534.1, read on the forward strand.
AGGTAGGCTCTGTTGCCCATCCTCGTCAGTTTCAGAGGGTAGATTTCTCAGTGCTGCTTTTTCCCCAGGTCTCCACGCCCTTGTGTGTTTGTTTTGCTTAAAGTTTGCCACCTGAGCCAGCCTCTCTTGCCCATCTTCCACAGTTTCAGACGGTAGATATTTCAGGGTTGCTTTTTCCCCAGGTCTCCACGCCTTTGGGTTTTGTTTTTGCTTAAGGATTGCCACCTGAGGTAGCCTCTGTTGCCCATCTTCCTCAGTTTCAGAGGGTGGATTTCTCCGTGTTGCTTTTTCCACAGGTCTCCACGCCCTTGTGTGTTTCTTTTGCTTAACGATTGCCACCTGACCTAGCCTCTGTTGCCCATCCTCGTCAGTTTCAGAGGGTAGATTTCTCCGTGTTGCTTTTTCCCCAGGTCTCCACGCCCTTGTGTGTTTCTTTTGCTTAACGTTTGCCACCTGAAGCCAGCCTCTCTTGCCCATCTTCCTCAGTTTCAGAGGGTGGATTTCTCCGTGTTGCTTTTTCCCCAGGTCTCCACGCCCTTGTGTGTTTCTTTTGCTTAAAGATTGCCACCTGAGCTAGCCTCTGTTGCCCATCTTCGTCCGTTTCAGAGGGTGGATTTCTCAGTGTTGCCTTTTCGCCAGCTCCCCACGCCCTTGTGTGTTTCTTTTGCTTAAAGATTGTCACCTGAGCTAGGCACTGTTGCCCTGCTTCCTCAGTTTCAGAGGGTACCTTTTTCAGGGTAGCTTTTTGACCGGGTCTCCTCGCCATTGTATTTTTCTATTTCACTTTTTTTGCATAAAGATTGCCACCTGAGCTAGCCTCTGTTGCCCATCTTCTTCGGTTTCAGAGGGTAGATTTCTCAGTGTTTCTTTTTCGCCAGCTCTCCACGCCCTTTTTTTTTTTTTTTTTCTGCTTAAAGGTTGCAACCTGAGCTAGCTTCTTTTGCCCATGTTCGTCAGTTTCAGAGGGTGGATTTCTCCGTGTTGCTTTTTCCCCAGGTCTCCACGCCCTTGTGTGTTTCTTTTGCTTAACGATTGCCACCTGAGGTAGCCTCTGTTGCCCATCCTCGTCAGTTTCAGAGGGTAGATATATCAGGGTTACTTTTTCCTCAGGTCTCCACGCCCTTGTGTGTTTCTTTTGCTTAACGATTGCCACCTGAGCTAGCCTCTGTTGCCCATCCTCGTCAGTTTCAGAGGGTGGATTTCTCCCTGTTGCTTTTTCCCCAGGTCTCCACGCCCTTGTGTGTTCCTTTTGCTTAAACTTTGCCACCTGAAGCCAGACTCTCTTGCCCATCTTCCTCAGTTTCAGAGGGTAGATATTTCAGGGTTGCTTTTTCCCAAGGTCTCCACGCCTTTGGGTTTTGTTTTTGCTTAACGATTGCCAGCTGGGCTAGCCTCTCTTGCCCAATTTCCTCAGTTTCAGAGGGTGGATTTCTCCGTGTTGCTTTTTCCACAGGTCTCCACGCCCTTGTGTGTTTCTTTTGCTTAACGATTGCCACCTGACCTAGCCTCTGTTGCCCATCCTCGTCAGTTTCAGAGGGTAGATTTCTCCGTGCTGCTTTTTCCCCAGGTCTCCACGCCCTTGTGTGTTTCTTTTGCTTAACGTTTGCCACCTGAAGCCAGCCTCTCTTGCCCATCTTCCTCAGTTTCAGAGGGTGGATTTCTCCGTGTTGCTTTTTCCCCAGGTCTCCACGCCCTTGTGGGTTTCTTTTGCTTAAAGATTGCCACCTGAGCTAGCCTCTGTTGCCCATCTTCGTCCGTTTCAGAGGGTGGATTTCTCAGTGTTGCCTTTTCGCCAGCTCCCCACGCCCTTGTGTGTTTCTTTTGCTTAAAGATTGTCACCTGAGCTAGGCACTGTTGCCCTGCTTCCTCAGTTTCAGAGGGTTCCTTTTTCAGGGTAGCTTTTTGACCGGGTCTCCTCGCCATTGTATTTTTCTATTTCACTTTTTTTGCATAAAGATTGCCACCTGAGCTAGCCTCTGTTGCCCATCTTCCTCAGTTTCAGAGGGTAGATATTTCAGGGTTGCTTTTTCCCCAGGTCTCCACGCCTTTGGGTTTTGTTTTTGCTTAACGATTGCCACCTGAGCTAGCCTCTCTTGCCCATCTTCCTGAGTTTCAGAGGGTCGATATCTCCGTGTTGCTGTTTCCCCAGGTCTCCACGCCCTTGTGTGTTTCTTTTGCTTAACGTTTGCCACCTGAAGCCAGCCTCTCTTGCCCATCTTCCTCAGTTTCAGAGGGTAGATATTTCAGGGTTGCTGTTTCCCCAGGTCTCCACGCCCTTGTGTGTTTCTTTTGCTTAACGTTTGCCACCTGAAGCCAGCCTCTCTTGCCCATCTTCCTCAGTTTCAGAGGGTAGATATTTCAGGGTTTCTTTTTCCCCAGGTCTCCACGCCTTTGTGCTTTGTTTTTGCTTAACGATTGCCACCTGAGGTAGCCTCTCTTGCCCATCTTCCTCAGATTCAGAGGGTGGATTTCTCCGTGTTGCTTTTTCCCCTTGTCTCCACGCCCTTGTGTGTTTCTTTTGCTTAACGATTGCCACCTGAGCTAGCCTCTGTTGCCCATCTTCTTCGGTTTCAGAGGGTAGATTTCTCAGTGTTGCTTTTTCGCCAGCTCTCCACGCCCTTGCGTCTTTTTTTTTTTTTCTGCTTAAAGGTTGCAACCTGAGCTAGCTTCTTTTGCCCATGTTCGTCAGTTTCAGAGGGTGGATTTCTCCGTGTTGCTTTTTCCACAGGTCTCCACGCCCTTGTGTGTTTCTTTTGCTTAACGATTGCCACCTGAGCTAGCCTCTCTTGCCCATCTTCCTGAGTTTCAGAGGGTCGATATCTCCGTGTTGCTGTTTCCCCAGGTCTCCACGCCCTTGTGTGTTTCTTTTGCTTAACGTTTGCCACCTGAAGCCAGCCTCTCTTGCCCATCTTCCTCAGTTTCAGAGGGTAGATATTTCAGGGTTGCTGTTTCCCCAGGTCTCCACGCCCTTGTGTGTTTCTTTTGCTTAAATATTGCCACCTGACCTAGCCTCTCTTGCCCATCTTCGTCCGTTTCAGAGGGTGGATTTCTCAGTGTTGCCTTTTCGCCAGCTCCCCACGCCCTTGTGTGTTTCTTTTGCTTAAAGATTGTCACCTGAGCTAGGCACTGTTGCCCTGCTTCCTCAGTTTCAGAGGGTACCTTTTTCAGCGTAGCTTTTTGACCGGGTCTCCTCGCCATTGTATTTTTCTATTTCACTTTTTTTGCATAAAGATTGCCACCTGAGCTAGCCTCTGTTGCCCATCTTCTTCGGTTTCAGAGGGTAGATTTCTCAGTGTTTCATGTTCGCCAGCTCTCCACGCCCTTGCGTCTTTTTTTTTTCTGCTTAAAGGTTGCAACCTGAGCTAGCTTCTTTTGCCCATGTTCGTCAGTTTCAGAGGGTGGATTTCTCCGTGTTGCTTTTTCCCCAGGTCTCCACGCCCTTGTGTGTTTCTTTTGCTTAACGATTGCCACCTGAGGTAGCCTCTGTTGCCCATCCTCGTCAGTTTCAGAGGGTAGATATATCAGGGTTGCTTTTTCCCCAGGTCTCCACTCCCTTGTGTGTTTCTTTTGCTTAAAGTTTGCCACCTGAAGCCAGCCTCTCTTGCCCATCTTCCTCAGTTTCAGAGGGTAGATATTTCAGGGTTGCTTTTTCCCCAGGTCTCCACGCCTTTGGGTTTTGTTTCTGCTTAACGATTGCCACCTGAGGTAGCCTCTGTTGCCCATCTTCCTCAGTTTCAGAGGGTGGATTTCTCCGTGTTGCTTTTTCCCCAGGGCTCCACGCCCTTGTGTGTTTCTTTTGCTTAACGTTTGCCACCTGAAGCCAGCCTCTCTTGCCCATCTTCCTCAGTTTCAGAGGGTAGATATTTCAGGGTTTCTTTTTCCCCAGGTCTCCACACCTTTGGGTTTGGTTTTTGCTTAACGATTGCCACCTGAGGTAGCCTCTGTTGCCCATCTTCCTCAGTTTCAGAGGGTGGATTTCTCCGTGTTGCTTTTTCCCCAGGTCTCCACGCCCTTGTGTGTTTCTTTTGCTTAAAGTTTGCCACCTGAAGCCAGCCTCTCTTGCCCATCTTCCTCAGTTTCAGAGGGTAGATATTTCAGGGTTTCTTTTTCCCCAGGTCTCCCTGCCTTTGTGCTTTGTTTTTGCTTAACGATTGCCACCTGAGGTAGCCTCTCTTGCCCATCTTCCTCAGATTCAGAGGGTGGATTTCTCCGTGTTGCTTTTTCCCCTTGTCTCCACGCCCTTGTGTGTTTCTTTTGCTTAAAGATTGCCACCTGAGCTAGCCTCTGTTGCCCATCTTCTTCGGTTTCAGAGGGTAGATTTCTCAGTGTTGCTTTTTCGCCAGCTCTCCACGCCCTTGCGTCTTTTTTTTTTTTTCTGCTTAAAGGTTGCAACCTGAGCTAGCTTCTTTTGCCCATGTTCGTCAGTTTCAGAGGGTGGATTTCTCCGTGTTGCTTTTTCCCCAGGGCTCCACGCCCTTGTGTGTTTCTTTTGCTTAACGTTTGCCACCTGAGGTAGCCTCTGTTGCGAATCCTCGTCAGTTTCAGAGGGTAGATATATCAGGGTTGCTTTTTCCCCAGGTCTCCACGCCCTTGTGTGTTTCTTTTGCTTAAAGTTTGCCACCTGAAGCCAGCCTCTCTTGCCCATCTTCCTCAGTTTCAGAGGGTAGATATTTCAGGGTTGCTTTTTCCCCAGGTCTCCACCCCTTTGGGTTTTGTTTCTGCTTAACGATTGCCACCTGAGGTAGCCTCTGTTGCCCTTGTTCCTCAGTTTCAGAGGGTGGATTTCTCCGTGTTGCTTTTTCCCCAGTTCTCCATGCCCTTGTGTGTTTCTTTTGCTTAACGATTGCCACCTGAGGTAGCCTCTGTTGCCCATCCTCGTCAGTTTCATAGGGTGGATTTCTCCCTGTTGCTTTTTCCCCAGGTCTCCACGCCCTTGTGTGTTCCTTTTGCTTAAACTTTGCCACCTGAAGCCAGACTCTCTTGCCCATCTTCCTCAGTTTCAGAGGGTAGATATTTCAGGGTTGCTTTTTCCCCAGGTCTCCACGCCTTTGGGTTTTGTTTTTGCTTAACGATTGCCACCTGGGCTAGCCTCTCTTGCCCATATTCCTCAGTTTCAGAGGGTGGATTTCTCCGTGTTGCTTTTTCCACAGGTCTCCACGCCCTTGTGTGTTTCTTTTGCTTAACGATTGCCACCTGAGGTAGCCTCTGTTTCCCATCCTCGTCAGTTTCAGAGGGTAGATTTCTCAGTGCTGCTTTTTCCCCAGGTCTCCACGCCCTCGTGTGTTTCTTTTGCTTAAAGTTTGTCACCTGAAGCCAGCCTCTCTTGCCCATCTTCCTCAGTTTCAGAGGGTAGATATTTCAGCGTTGCTTTTTCCCCAGGTCTTCACACCTTAGTGTTTTGTTTTTGCTTAACGATTGCCACCTGGTCTAGCCTCTGTTTCCCATCTTCCTCAGTTTCCGAGGGTGGATTTCTCCCTGTTGCTTTTTCCCCAGGTCTCCACACCCTTGTGTGTTTCTTTTGCTTAACGATTGCCACCTGAGGTAGCCTCTGTTGCCCATCTTCGTCCGTTTAAGATGGTGGATTTCTCAATGTTGCCTTTTCCCCAGCTCCCCACGCCCTTGTGTGTTTCTTTTGCTTAAAGATTGCCTCCTGAAGCCAGCCTCTCTTGCCCATCTTCCTCAGTTTCAGAGGGTAGATATTTCAGGGTTGCTTTTTCCCCAGGTCTCCACGCCTTTGGGTTTTGTTTTTGCTTAACGATTGCCACCTGAGCTAGCCTCTCTTGCCCATCTTCCTGAGTTTCAGAGGGTCGATATCTCCGTGTTGCTGTTTCCCCAGGTCTCCACGCCCTTGTGTGTTTCTTTTTCTTAACGTTTGCCACCTGAAGCCAGCCTCTCTTGCCCATCTTCCTCAGTTTCAGAGGGTAGATATTTCAGGGTTGCTGTTTCCCCAGGTCTCCACGCCCTTGTGTGTTTCTCTGCTTAACGATTGCCATCTGAAGCCAGCCTCTCTTGCCCATCTTCCTCAGTTTCAGAGGGTGGATTTCTCCGTGTTGCTTTTTCCCCAGGTCTCCACGCCCTTGTGTGTTTCTTTTGCTTAAGGATTGCCACCTGAGCTAGCCTCTGTTGCCCATCTTCGTCCGTTTCAGAGGGTGGATTTCTCAGTGTTGCCTTTTGGCCAGCTCCCCACGCCCTTGTGTGTTTCTTTTGCTTAAAGATTGTCACCTGAGCTAGGCACTGTTGCCCTGCTTCCTCAGTTTCAGAGGGTACCTTTTTCAGCGTAGCTTTTTGACCGGGTCTCCTCGCCATTGTATTTTTCTATTTCACTTTTTTTGCATAAAGATTGCCACCTGAGCTAGCCTCTGTTGCCCATCTTCTTCGGTTTCAGAGGGTAGATTTCTCAGTGTTTCTTTTTCGCCAGCTCTCCACGCCGTTGCGTCTTTTTTTTTTCTGCTTAAAGGTTGCAACCTGAGCTAGATTCTTTTGCCCATGTTCGTCAGTTTCAGAGGGTGGATTTCTCCGTGTTGCTTTTTCCCCAGGTCTCCACGCCCTTGTGTGTTTCTTTTGCTTAACGATTGCCACCTGAGGTAGCCTCTGTTGCCCATCCTCGTCAGTTTCAGAGGGTAGATATATCAGGGTTGCTTTTTCCCCAGGTCTCCACTCCCTTGTGTGTTTCTTTTGCTTAAAGTTTGCCACCTGAAGCCAGCCTCTCTTGCCCATCTTCCTCAGTTTCAGAGGGTAGATATTTCAGGGTTGCTTTTTCCCCAGGTCTCCACGCCTTTGGGTTTTGTTTCTGCTTAACGATTGCCACCTGAGGTAGCCTCTGTTGCCCATCTTCCTCAGTTTCAGAGGGTGGATTTCTCCGTGTTGCTTTTTCCCCAGGGCTCCACGCCCTTGTGTGTTTCTTTTGCTTAACGTTTGCCACCTGAAGCCAGCCTCTCTTGCCCATCTTCCTCAGTTTCAGAGGGTAGATATTTCAGCGTTGCTTTTTCCCCAGGTCTCCCTGCCTTTGTGCTTTATTTTTGCTTAACGATTGCCACCTGAGGTAGCCTCTCTTGCCCATCTTCCTCAGATTCAGAGGGTGGATTTCTCCGTGTTGCTTTTTCCCCTCGTCTCCACGCCCTTGTGTGTTTCTTTTGCTTAAAGATTGCCACCTGAGCTTGCCTCTGTTGCCCATCTTCTTCGGTTTCAGAGGGTAGATTTCTCAGTGTTGCTTTTTCGCCAGCTCTCCACGCCCTTGCGTCTTTTTTTTTTTTTTCTGCTTAAAGGTTGCAACCTGAGCTAGCTTCTTTTGCCCATGTTCGTCAGTTTCAGAGGGTGGATTTCTCCGTGTTGCTTTTTCCCCAGGTCTCCACGCCCTTGTGTGTTTCTTTTGCTTAACGATTGCCACCTGAGGTAGCCTCTGTTGCCCATCCTCGTCAGTTTCAGAGGGTAGATTGCCCAGTGCTGCTTTTTCCCCAGGACTCCACGCCCTTGTGTGTTTCTTTTGCTTAAAGTTTGCCACCTGAAGCCAGCCTCTCTTGCCCATCTTCCTCAGTTTCAGAGGGTAGATATTTCAGGGTTGCTTTTTCCCCAGGTCTCCACGCCTTTGTGTTTTGTTTTTGCTTAACGATTGCCACCTGAGGTAGCCTCTGTTGCCCATCTTCCTCAGTTTCAGAGGGTGGATTTCTCCGTGTTGCTTTTTCCCCAGGGCTCCACGCCCTTGTGTGTTTCTTTTGCTTAACGTTTGCCACCTGAAGCCAGCCTCTCTTGCCCATCTTCCTCAGTTTCAGAGGGTAGATATTTCAGGGTTGCTATTTCCCCAGGTCTCCACACCTTTGGGTTTGGTTTTTGCTTAACGATTGCCACCTGAGGTAGCCTCTGTTGCCCATCTTCCTCAGTTTCAGAGGGTGGATTTCTCCGTGTTGCTTTTTCCCCAGGTATCCACGCCCTTGTGTGTTTCTTTTGCTTAAAGTTTGCCACCTGAAGCCAGCCTCTCTTGCCCATCTTCCTCAGTTTCAGAGGTTATATATTTCAGGGTTTCTTTTTCCCCAGGTCTCCCTGACTTTGTGCTTTGTTTTTGCTTAACGATTGCCACCTGAGGTAGCCTCTCTTGCCAATCTTCCTCAGTTTCAGAGGGTGGATTTCTCCGTGTTGCTTTTTTCCCTGGTCTCCACGCCCTTGTGTGTTTCTTTTGCTTAACGATTGCCACCTGAGGTAGCCTCTGTTGCCCATCTTCCTCAGTTTCAGAGGGTGGATTTCTCCGTGTTGCTTTTTCCCCAGGGCTCCACGCCCTTGTGTGTTTCTTTTGCTTAACGTTTACCACCTGAAGCCAGCCTCTCTTGCCCATCTTGCTCAGTTTCAGAGGGTAGATATTTCAGGGTTGCTTTTTCCCCAGGTCTCCACTGCTTTGGGTTTTGTTTTTGCTTAACGATTGCCACCTGAGGTAGCCTCTGTTGCCCATCTTCCTCAGTTTCAGAGGGTGGATATCTCCGTGTTGCTTTTTCCCCAGGTCTCCACGCCCTTGTGTGTTTCTTTTGCTTAAAGTTTGCCACCTGAAGCCAGCCTCTCTTGCCCATCTTCCTCAGTTTCAGAGGGTAGATATTTCAGGGTTGCTTTTTCCCCAGGTCTCCCTGCCTTTGTGCTTTGTTTTTGCTTAACGATTGCCACCTGAGGTAGCCTCTCTTGCCCATCTTCCTCAGTTTCAGAGGGTGGATTTCTCCGTGTTGCTTTGTCCCCACGTCTCCACGCCCTTGTGCATTTCTTTTGCTTAAAGATTGCCACCTGAGCTAGCCTCTGTTGCCCATCTTCGTCCGTTTCAGAGGGTGGATTTCTCAGTGTTGACTTTTCGCCAGCTCCCCACAACCTTGTGTGTTTCTTTTGCTTAAAGATTGCCACCTGAGCTAGCCTCTTTTGCCCATCTTCATCCGTTTCAGAGGGTGGATTTCTCAGTGTTGCCTTTTCGCCAGCTACCCACGCCCTTGTGTGTTTCTTTGGCTTAAAGATTGTCACCTGAGTTAGGCACTGTTGCCCTGCTTCCTCAGTTTCAGAGGGTACCTTTTTCAGGGTTCCTTTCTGACTGGGTATCCTCGCCATTGTATTTTTTTATTTTATTTTTTATGCTTAAAGATTGCCACCTGATCTAGCCTCTGTTGCCCATCTTCTTCGGTTTCAGAGGGTAGATTTCTCAGTTTTGCTTTTTCGCCAGCTCTCCACGCCCTTGCGTCTTTTTTTTTTTCTGCTTAAAGGTTGCAACCTGAGCTAGCTTCTTTTGCCCATGTTCCTCAGTTTCAGAGGGTGGATTTCTCCGTGTTGCTTTTTCCCCAGGTTTCGACGCCCTTGTGTGTTTCTTTTGCTTAACGATTGCCACCTGAGGTAGCCTCTGTTGCCCATCCTCGTCAGTTTCAGAGGGTAGATTTCCCAGTGCTGCTTTTTCCCCAGGTCTCCGTGCCCTTGTGTATTTCTTTTGCTTAAAGTTTGCCACCTGAAGCCAGCCTCTCTTGCCCATCTTCCTCAGTTTCAGAGGGTAGATATTTCAGGGTTGCTTTTTCCCCAGGTCTCCACGCCTTTGGGTTTTGTTTTTGCTTAACGATTGCCACCTGAGGTAGCCTCTGTTGCCCATCTTCCTCAGTTTCAGAGGGTGGATTCCTGAGTGTTTCTTTTTCCCCAGGTCTCCACGCCCTTGTGTGTTTCTTTTCCTTAAAGTTTGCCACCTGAAGCCAGCCTCTCTTGCCCATCTTCCTCAGTTTCAGAGGGTAGATATTTCAGGGTTGCTTTTTCCCCAGGTCTGCACGCCTTTGTGTTTTGTTTTTGCTTAACGATTGCCACCTGAGGTAGCCTCTGTTGCCCATCTTCCTCAGTTTCAGAGGGTGGATTTCTCCGTGTTGCTTTTTCCCCAGGGCTCCACGCCCTTGTGTGTTTCTTTTGCTTAACGTTTGCCACCTGAAGCCAGCCTCTCTTGCCCATCTTCCTCAGTTTCAGAGGGTAGATATTTCAGGGTTGCTATTTCCCCAGGTCTCCACACCTTTGGGTTTGGTTTTTGCTTAACGATTGCCACCTGAGGTAGCCTCTGTTGCCCATCTTCCTCAGTTTCAGAGGGTGGATTTCTCCGTGTTGCTTTTTCCCCAGGTATCCACGCCCTTGTGTGTTTCTTTTGCTTAAAGTTTGCCACCTGAAGCCAGCCTCTCTTGCCCATCTTCCTCAGTTTCAGAGGTTAGATATTTCAGGGTTTCTTTTTCCCCAGGTCTCCCTGCCTTTGTGCTTTGTTTTTGCTTAACGATTGCCACCTGAGGTAGCCTCTCTTGCCAATCTTCCTCAGTTTCAGAGGGTGGATTTCTCCGTGTTGCTTTTTTCCCTGGTCTCCACGCCCTTGTGTGTTTCTTTTGCTTAACGATTGCCACCTGAGGTAGCCTCTGTTGCCCATCTTCCTCAGTTTCAGAGGGTGGATTTCTCCGTGTTGCTTTTTCCCCAGGGCTCCACGCCCTTGTGTGTTTCTTTTGCTTAACGTTTACCACCTGAAGCCAGCCTCTCTTGCCCATCTTGCTCAGTTTCAGAGGGTAGATATTTCAGGGTTGCTTTTTCCCCAGGTCTCCACTCCTTTGGGTTTTGTTTTTGCTTAACGAGTGCCACCTGAGGTAGCCTCTGTTGCCCATCTTCCTCAGTTTCAGAGGGTGGATATCTCCGTGTTGCTTTTTCCCCAGGTCTCCACGCCCTTGTGTGTTTCTTTTGCTTAAAGTTTGCCACCTGAAGCCAGCCTCTCTTGCCCATCTTCCTCAGTTTCAGAGGGTAGATATTTCAGGGTTGCTTTTTCCCCAGGTCTCCCTGCCTTTGTGCTTTGTTTTTGCTTAACGATTGCCACCTGAGGTAGCCTCTCTTGCCCATCTTCCTCAGTTTCAGAGGGTGGATTTCTCCGTGTTGCTTTGTCCCCACGTCTCCACGCCCTTGTGCATTTCTTTTGCTTAAAGATTGCCACCTGAGCTAGCCTCTGTTGCCCATCTTCGTCCGTTTCAGAGGGTGGATTTCTCAGTGTTGACTTTTCGCCAGCTCCCCACAACCTTGTGTGTTTCTTTTGCTTAAAGATTGCCACCTGAGCTAGCCTCTTTTGCCCATCTTCATCCGTTTCAGAGGGTGGATTTCTCAGTGTTGCCTTTTCGCCAGCTACCCACGCCCTTGTGTGTTTCTTTGGCTTAAAGATTGTCACCTGAGTTAGGCACTGTTGCCCTGCTTCCTCAGTTTCAGAGGGTACCTTTTTCAGGGTTCCTTTCTGACTGGGTATCCTCGCCATTGTATTTTTTTATTTTATTTTTTATGCTTAAAGATTGCCACCTGATCTAGCCTCTGTTGCCCATCTTCTTCGGTTTCAGAGGGTAGATTTCTCAGTTTTGCTTTTTCGCCAGCTCTCCACGCCCTTGCGTCTTTTTTTTTTTCTGCTTAAAGGTTGCAACCTGAGCTAGCTTCTTTTGCCCATGTTCCTCAGTTTCAGAGGGTGGATTTCTCCGTGTTGCTTTTTCCCCAGGTTTCGACGCCCTTGTGTGTTTCTTTTGCTTAACGATTGCCACCTGAGGTAGCCTCTGTTGCCCATCCTCGTCAGTTTCAGAGGGTAGATTTCCCAGTGCTGCTTTTTCCCCAGGTCTCCGTGCCCTTGTGTATTTCTTTTGCTTAAAGTTTGCCACCTGAAGCCAGCCTCTCTTGCCCATCTTCCTCAGTTTCAGAGGGTAGATATTTCAGGGTTGCTTTTTCCCCAGGTCTCCACGCCTTTGGGTTTTGTTTTTGCTTAACGATTGCCACCTGAGGTAGCCTCTGTTGCCCATCTTCCTCAGTTTCAGAGGGTGGATTCCTGAGTGTTTCTTTTTCCCCAGGTCTCCACGCCCTTGTGTGTTTCTTTTCCTTAAAGTTTGCCACCTGAAGCCAGCCTCTCTTGCCCATCTTCCTCAGTTTCAGAGGGTAGATATTTCAGGGTTGCTTTTTCCCCAGGTCTGCACGCCTTTGTGTTTTGTTTTTGCTTAACGATTGCCACCTGAGGTAGCCTCTGTTGCCCATCTTCCTCAGTTTCAGAGGGTGGATTTCTCCGTGTTGCTTTTTCCCCAGGGCTCCACGCCCTTGTGTGTTTCTTTTGCTTAACGTTTGCCACCTGAAGCCAGCCTCTCTTGCCCATCTTCCTCAGTTTCAGAGGGTAGATATTTCAGGGTTGCTATTTCCCCAGGTCTCCACACCTTTGGGTTTGGTTTTTGCTTAACGATTGCCACCTGAGGTAGCCTCTGTTGCCCATCTTCCTCAGTTTCAGAGGGTGGATTTCTCCGTGTTGCTTTTTCCCCAGGTATCCACGCCCTTGTGTGTTTCTTTTGCTTAAAGTTTGCCACCTGAAGCCAGCCTCTCTTGCCCATCTTCCTCAGTTTCAGAGGTTAGATATTTCAGGGTTTCTTTTTCCCCAGGTCTCCCTGCCTTTGTGCTTTGTTTTTGCTTAACGATTGCCACCTGAGGTAGCCTCTCTTGCCAATCTTCCTCAGTTTCAGAGGGTGGATTTCTCCGTGTTGCTTTTTTCCCTGGTCTCCACGCCCTTGTGTGTTTCTTTTGCTTAACGATTGCCACCTGAGGTAGCCTCTGTTGCCCATCTTCCTCAGTTTCAGAGGGTGGATTTCTCCGTGTTGCTTTTTCCCCAGGGCTCCACGCCCTTGTGTGTTTCTTTTGCTTAACGTTTACCACCTGAAGCCAGCCTCTCTTGCCCATCTTGCTCAGTTTCAGAGGGTAGATATTTCAGGGTTGCTTTTTCCCCAGGTCTCCACTCCTTTGGGTTTTGTTTTTGCTTAACGAGTGCCACCTGAGGTAGCCTCTGTTGCCCATCTTCCTCAGTTTCAGAGGGTGGATATCTCCGTGTTGCTTTTTCCCCAGGTCTCCACGCCCTTGTGTGTTTCTTTTGCTTAAAGTTTGCCACCTGAAGCCAGCCTCTCTTGCCCATCTTCCTCAGTTTCAGAGGGTAGATATTTCAGGGTTGCTTTTTCCCCAGGTCTCCCTGCCTTTGTGCTTTGTTTTTGCTTAACGATTGCCACCTGAGGTAGCCTCTCTTGCCCATCTTCCTCAGTTTCAGAGGGTGGATTTCTCCGTGTTGCTTTGTCCCCACGTCTCCACGCCCTTGTGCATTTCTTTTGCTTAAAGATTGCCACCTGAGCTAGCCTCTGTTGCCCATCTTCGTCCGTTTCAGAGGGTGGATTTCTCAGTGTTGACTTTTCGCCAGCTCCCCACAACCTTGTGTGTTTCTTTTGCTTAAAGATTGCCACCTGAGCTAGCCTCTTTTGCCCATCTTCATCCGTTTCAGAGGGTGGATTTCTCAGTGTTGCCTTTTCGCCAGCTACCCACGCCCTTGTGTGTTTCTTTGGCTTAAAGATTGTCACCTGAGTTAGGCACTGTTGCCCTGCTTCCTCAGTTTCAGAGGGTACCTTTTTCAGGGTTCCTTTCTGACTGGGTATCCTCGCCATTGTATTTTTTTATTTTATTTTTTATGCTTAAAGATTGCCACCTGATCTAGCCTCTGTTGCCCATCTTCTTCGGTTTCAGAGGGTAGATTTCTCAGTTTTGCTTTTTCGCCAGCTCTCCACGCCCTTGCGTCTTTTTTTTTTTCTGCTTAAAGGTTGCAACCTGAGCTAGCTTCTTTTGCCCATGTTCCTCAGTTTCAGAGGGTGGATTTCTCCGTGTTGCTTTTTCCCCAGGTTTCGACGCCCTTGTGTGTTTCTTTTGCTTAACGATTGCCACCTGAGGTAGCCTCTGTTGCCCATCCTCGTCAGTTTCAGAGGGTAGATTTCCCAGTGCTGCTTTTTCCCCAGGTCTCCGTGCCCTTGTGTATTTCTTTTGCTTAAAGTTTGCCACCTGAAGCCAGCCTCTCTTGCCCATCTTCCTCAGTTTCAGAGGGTAGATATTTCAGGGTTGCTTTTTCCCCAGGTCTCCACGCCTTTGGGTTTTGTTTTTGCTTAACGATTGCCACCTGAGGTAGCCTCTGTTGCCCATCTTCCTCAGTTTCAGAGGGTGGATTCCTGAGTGTTTCTTTTTCCCCAGGTCTCCACGCCCTTGTGTGTTTCTTTTCCTTAAAGTTTGCCACCTGAAGCCAGCCTCTCTTGCCCATCTTCCTCAGTTTCAGAGGGTAGATATTTCAGGGTTGCTTTTTCCCCAGGTCTGCACGCCTTTGTGTTTTGTTTTTGCTTAACGATTGCCACCTGAGGTAGCCTCTGTTGCCCATCTTCCTCAGTTTCAGAGGGTGGATTTCTCCGTGTTGCTTTTTCCCCAGGGCTCCACGCCCTTGTGTGTTTCTTTTGCTTAACGTTTGCCACCTGAAGCCAGCCTCTCTTGCCCATCTTCCTCAGTTTCAGAGGGTAGATATTTCAGGGTTGCTATTTCCCCAGGTCTCCACACCTTTGGGTTTGGTTTTTGCTTAACGATTGCCACCTGAGGTAGCCTCTGTTGCCCATCTTCCTCAGTTTCAGAGGGTGGATTTCTCCGTGTTGCTTTTTCCCCAGGTATCCACGCCCTTGTGTGTTTCTTTTGCTTAAAGTTTGCCACCTGAAGCCAGCCTCTCTTGCCCATCTTCCTCAGTTTCAGAGGTTAGATATTTCAGGGTTTCTTTTTCCCCAGGTCTCCCTGCCTTTGTGCTTTGTTTTTGCTTAACGATTGCCACCTGAGGTAGCCTCTCTTGCCAATCTTCCTCAGTTTCAGAGGGTGGATTTCTCCGTGTTGCTTTTTTCCCTGGTCTCCACGCCCTTGTGTGTTTCTTTTGCTTAACGATTGCCACCTGAGGTAGCCTCTGTTGCCCATCTTCCTCAGTTTCAGAGGGTGGATTTCTCCGTGTTGCTTTTTCCCCAGGGCTCCACGCCCTTGTGTGTTTCTTTTGCTTAACGTTTACCACCTGAAGCCAGCCTCTCTTGCCCATCTTGCTCAGTTTCAGAGGGTAGATATTTCAGGGTTGCTTTTTCCCCAGGTCTCCACTCCTTTGGGTTTTGTTTTTGCTTAACGATTGCCACCTGAGGTAGCCTCTGTTGCCCATCTTCCTCAGTTTCAGAGGGTGGATATCTCCGTGTTGCTTTTTCCCCAGGTCTCCACGCCCTTGTGTGTTTCTTTTGCTTAAAGTTTGCCACCTGAAGCCAGCCTCTCTTGCCCATCTTCCTCAGTTTCAGAGGGTAGATATTTCAGGGTTGCTTTTTCCCCAGGTCTCCCTGCCTTTGTGCTTTGTTTTTGCTTAACGATTGCCACCTGAGGTAGCCTCTCTTGCCCATCTTCCTCAGTTTCAGAGGGTGGATTTCTCCGTGTTGCTTTGTCCCCACGTCTCCACGCCCTTGTGCATTTCTTTTGCTTAAAGATTGCCACCTGAGCTAGCCTCTGTTGCCCATCTTCGTCCGTTTCAGAGGGTGGATTTCTCAGTGTTGACTTTTCGCCAGCTCCCCACATCCTTGTGTGTTTCTTTTGCTTAAAGATTGCCACCTGAGCTAGCCTCTTTTGCCCATCTTCATCCGTTTCAGAGGGTGGATTTCTCAGTGTTGCCTTTTCGCCAGCTACCCACGCCCTTGTGTGTTTCTTTGGCTTAAAGATTGTCACCTGAGTTAGGCACTGTTGCCCTGCTTCCTCAGTTTCAGAGGGTACCTTTTTCAGGGTTCCTTTCTGACTGGGTATCCTCGCCATTGTATTTTTTTATTTTGTTTTTTATGCTTAAAGATTGCCACCTGATCTAGACTCTGTTGCCCATCTTCTTCGGTTTCAGAGGGTAGATTTCTCAGTTTTGCTTTTTCGCCAGCTCTCCACGCCCTTGCGTCTTTTTTTTTTTTCTGCTTAAAGGTGGCAACCTGAGCTAGCTTCTTTTGCCCATGTTCCTCAGTTTCAGAGGGTGGATTTCTCCGTGTTGCTTTTTCCCCAGGGTTCGACGCCCTTGTGTGTTTCTTTTGCTTAACGATTGCCACCTGAGGTAGCCTCTCTTGCCCATCCTCGTCAGTTTCAGAGGGTAGATTTCCCAGTGCTGCTTTTTCCCCAGGTCTCCGTGCCCTTGTGTGTTTCTTTTGCTTAAAGTTTGCCACCTGAAGCCAGCCTCTCTTGCCCATCTTCCTCAGTTTCAGAGGGTAGATATTTCAGGGTTGCTTTTTCCCCAGGTCTCCACGCCTTTGGGTTTTGTTTTTGCTTAACGATTGCCACCTGAGGTAGCCTCTGTTGCCCATCTTCCTCAGTTTCAGAGGGTGGATTCCTGAGTGTTTCTTTTTCCCCAGGTCTCCACGCCCTTGTGTGTTTCTTTTCCTTAAAGTTTGCCACCTGAAGCCAGCCTCTCTTGCCCATCTTCCTCAGTTTCAGAGGGTAGATATTTCAGGGTTGCTTTTTCCCCAGGTCTGCACGCCTTTGTGTTTTGTTTTTGCTTAACGATTGCCACCTGAGGTAGCCTCTGTTGCCCATCTTCCTCAGTTTCAGAGGGTGGATTTCTCCGTGTTGCTTTTTCCCCAGGGCTCCACGCCCTTGTGTGTTTCTTTTGCTTAACGTTTGCCACCTGAAGCCAGCCTCTCTTGCCCATCTTCCTCAGTTTCAGAGGGTAGATATTTCAGGGTTGCTATTTCCCAAGGTCTCCACACCTTTGGGTTTGGTTTTTGCTTAACGATTGCCACCTGAGGTAGCCTCTGTTGCCCATCTTACTCAGTTTCAGAGGGTGGATTTCTCCGTGTTGCTTTTTCCCCAGGTATCCACGCCCTTGTGTGTTTCTTTTGCTTAAAGTTTGCCACCTGAAGCCAGCCTCTCTTGCCCATCTTCCTCAGTTTCAGAGGTTAGATATTTCAGGGTTTCTTTTTCCCCAGGTCTCCCTGCCTTTGTGCTTTGTTTTTGCTTAACGATTGCCACCTGAGGTAGCCTCTCTTGCCCATCTTCCTCAGTTTCAGAGAGTGGATTTCTCCGTGTTGCTTTTTCCCCTCGTCTCCACGCCCTTGTGTGTTTCTTTTGCTTAAAGATTGCCACCTGAGCTAGCCTCTGTTGCCCATCTTCGTCCGTTTCAGAGGGTGGATTTCTCAGTGTTGACTTTTCGCCAGCTCCCCACAACCTTGTGTGTTTCTTTTGCTTAAAGATTGTCACCTGAGGTAGGCACTGTTGCCCTGCTTCCTCAGTTTCAGAGGGTACCTTTTCATGGTTGCTTTTTGACCGCGTCTCCTCGCCATTGTATTTTTTTATATTATTTTTTTTGCTTAAAGATTGCCACGTGAGCTAGCCTCTGTTGCCCATCTTCTTCGGTTTCAGAGGGTAGATTTCTCAGTGTTGCTTTTTCGCCAGCTCTCCACGCCCTTGCGTCTTTTTTTTTTTCTGCTTAAAGGTTGCAACATGAGCTAGCTTCTTTTGCCCATGTTCGTCAGTTTCAGAGGGTGGATTTCTCCGTGTTGCTTTTTCCACAGGTCTCCACGCCCGTGTGTTTCTTTTGCTTAACGATTGCCACCTGAGGTAGCCTCTCTTGCCCATCTTCCTCAGTTTCAGAGGGTGGATTCCTGAGTGTTGCTTTTTCCCCAGGTCTCCACGCCCTTGTGTGTTTCTTTTCCTTAAAGTTTGCCACCTGAAGCCAGCCTCTCTTGCCCATCTTCCTCAGTTTCAGAGGGTAGATATTTCAGGGTTGCTTTTTCCCCAGGTCTGCACGCCTTTGTGTTTTGTTTTTGCTTAACGATTGCCACCTGAGGTAGCCTCTGTTGCCCATCTTCCTCAGTTTCAGAGGGTGGATTTCTCCGTGTTGCTTTTTCCCCAGGGCTCCACGCCCTTGTGTGTTTCTTTTGCTTAACGTTTGCCACCTGAAGCCAGCCTCTCTTGCCCATCTTCCTCAGTTTCAGAGGGTAGATATTTCAGGGTTGCTTTTTCCCCAGGTCTGCACGCCTTTGTGTTTTGTTTTTGCTTAACGATTGCCACCTGAGGTAGCCTCTGTTGCCCATCTTCCTCAGTTTCAGAGGGTGGATTTCTCCGTGTTGCTTTTTCCCCAGGTCTCCACGCCCTTGTGTGTTTCTTTTGCTTAACGTTTGCCACCTGAAGCCAGCCTCTCTTGCCCATCTTCCTCAGTTTCAGAGGGTAGATATTTCAGGGTTGCTTTTTCCCCAGGTCTGCACGCCTTTGTGTTTTGTTTTTGCTTAACGATTGCCACCTGAGGTAGCCTCTGTTGCCCATCTTCCTCAGTTTCAGAGGGTGGATTTCTCCGTGTTGCTTTTTCCCCAGGGCTCCACGCCCTTGTGTGTTTCTTTTGCTTAACGTTTGCCACCTGAAGCCAGCCTCTCTTGCCCATCTTCCTCAGTTTCAGAGGGTAGATATTTCAGGGTTGCTTTTTCCCCAGGTCTCCACGCCTTTGGGTTTGGTTTTTGCTTAACGATTGCCACCTGAGGTAGCCTCTTTTGCCCATCTTCCTCAGTTTCAGAGGGTGGATTTCTCCGTGTTGCTTTTTCCCCAGGGCTCCACGCCCTTGTGTGTTTCTTTTGCTTAACGTTTGCCACCTGAAGCCAGCCTCTCTTGCCCATCTTCCTCAGTTTCAGAGGGTACCTTTCTCAGGGTTGCTTTTTGACCGCGTCTCCTCGCCATTGTATTTTTTTATATTATTATTTTTGCTTAAAGATTGCCACCTGAGCTAGCTTCTGTTGCCCATCTTCTTCGGTTTCAGAGGGTAGATTTCTCAGTGTTGCTTTTTCGCCAGCTCTCCACGCTCTTGCGTCTTTTTTTTTTTCTGCTTAAAGGTTGCAACATGAGCTAGATTCTTTTGCCCATGTTCGTCAGTTTCAGAGGGTGGATTTCTCCGTGTTGCTTTTTCCCCAGGTCTCCACGCCCATGTGTTTCTTTTGCTTAACGATTGCCACCTGCGGTAGCCTATGTTGCCCATGCTCGTCAGTTTCAGAGGGTAGATTTCCCAGTGCTGCTTTTTCCCCAGGTCTCCACGCCCTTGTGTGTTTCTTTTGCTTAAAGTTTGCCACCTGAAGCCAGCCTCTCTTGCCCATCTTCCTCAGTTTCAGACGGTAGATATTTCAGGGTTGCTTTTTCCCCAGGTCTCCAGCCTTTGGATTTTGTTTTTGCTTAACGATTTCCACCTGAGCTAGCCTCTCTTGCCCATCTTCCTCAGTTTCAGAGGGTGGATTTCTCCGTGTTGCTTTTTCCCCAATTCTCCACGCCCTTGTGTGTTTCTTTTGCTTCACGATTGCCACCTGAGCTAGCCTCTGTTGCCCGTCATCGTCCTTTTCAGAGGGTGGATTTGTCAGTGTTGCCTTTTCGCCAGCTCCCCACGCCCTTGTGTGTTTCTTTTGCTTAAAGTTTGTCACCTGAGGTAGGCACTGTTGCCCTGCTTCCTCAGTTTCAGACGGTACATTTTTCATGGTTGCTTTTTCACCGGGTCTCCTCGCCATTGTATTTTTCTATTTTATTTTTTTTGCTTAAAGATTGCCTCCTGAGCTAGCCTCTGTTGCCCATCTTCTTTGGTTTCAGAGGGTAGATTTCTCAGTGTTGCTTTTTCGCCAGCTGTCCACGCCCTTGCGCCTTTTTTTTTTTTTCTGCTTAAAGTTTGCTACCTGAGCTAGCTTCTTTTGCCCATGTTCGTCAGTTTCAGAGGGTGGATTTCTCCGTGTTGCTTTTTCCCCTGGTCTCCACGCCCTTGTGTGTTTCTTTTGCTTAACGATTGCCACCTGAGGTAGCCTCTGTTGCCCATCTTCCTCAGTTTCAGAGGGTGGATTTCTCCGTGTTGCTTTGTCCCCACGTCTCCACGCCCTTGTGCATTTCTTTTGCTTAAAGATTGCCACCTGAGCTAGCCTCTGTTGCCCATCTTCGTCCGTTTCAGAGGGTGGATTTCTCAGTGTTGACTTTTCGCCAGCTCCCCACAACCTTGTGTGTTTCTTTTGCTTAAAGATTGCCACCTGAGCTAGCCTCTTTTGCCCATCTTCATCCGTTTCAGAGGGTGGATTTCTCAGTGTTGCCTTTTCGCCAGCTACCCACGCCCTTGTGTGTTTCTTTGGCTTAAAGATTGTCACCTGAGTTAGGCACTGTTGCCCTGCTTCCTCAGTTTCAGAGGGTACCTTTTTCAGGGTTCCTTTCTGACTGGGTATCCTCGCCATTGTATTTTTTTATTTTATTTTTTATGCTTAAAGATTGCCACCTGATCTAGCCTCTGTTGCCCATCTTCTTTGGTTTCAGAGGGTAGATTTCTCAGTTTTGCTTTTTCGCCAGCTCTCCACGCCCTTGCGTCTTTTTTTTTTTTCTGCTTAAAGGTGGCAACCTGAGCTAGCTTCTTTTGCCCATGTTCCTCAGTTTCAGAGGGTGGATTTCTCCGTGTTGCTTTTTCCCCAGGTTTCGACGCCCTTGTGTGTTTCTTTTGCTTAACGATTGCCACCTGAGGTAGCCTCTGTTGCCCATCCTCGTCAGTTTCAGAGGGTAGATTTCCCAGTGCTGCTTTTTCCCCAGGTCTCCGTGCCCTTGTGTGTTTCTTTTGCTTAAAGTTTGCCACCTGAAGCCAGCCTCTCTTGCCCATCTTCCTCAGTTTCAGAGGGTAGATATTTCAGGGTTGCTTTTTCCCCAGGTCTCCACGCCTTTGGGTTTTGTTTTTGCTTAACGATTGCCACCTGGGCTAGCCTCTCTTGCCCATCTTCCTCAGTTTCCGAGGGTGGATTTCTCCGTGTTGCTTTTTCCCCAGGTCTCCACGCCCTTGTGTGTTTCTTTTGCTTAAAGATTCCCACCTGAGCTAGCCTCTGTTGCGCTTCTTTCTCAGTTTCAGAGGGTAGATTTCTCCGTGTTGCTTTTTCCCCAGGTCTCCACGCACTTCCTTTTATTTTTCCTTAAAAATTGCCACCTGAGCTAGCCTCTGTTGCCCATCTTCGTCGGTTTCAGAGGGTAGATTTCTCACTGTTGCTTTTTTGCCAGGTCTGCAAGCCCTTGTGTTTTGTTTTTGCTTAACGATTGCCACCTGAGCTAGCCTCTCTTGCCCATCTTCCTCAGTTTCAGAGGGTGGATTTCTCAGTGTTGCTTTTTCCCCAGGTCTCCACGCCCTTGTGTGTTTCTTTTGCTTAAAGTTTTCCACCTGAAGCCAGCCTCTCTTGCTCATCTTCCTCAGTTTCAGAGGGTAGATATTTCAGGGTTGCTTTTTCCCCAGGTCTCCACGCCTTTGGGTTTTGTTTTTGCTTAACGATTGCCACCTGAGCTAGCCTCTGTTGCCCATCTTCTTCGGTTTCAGAGGGTTGATTTCTCAGTGTTGCTTTTTCGCCAGCTCTCCACGCCCTTGCGTCTTTTTTTTTTTCTGCTTCAAGGTTGCAACCTGAGCTTGCTTTTTTTGCCCATGTTCGTCAGTTTCAGAGGGTAGATTTCTCCGTGTTGCTTTTTCCCCAGGTCTCCACACCCTTGTGTGTTTCTTTTGCTTAAAGATTGCCACCTGAGCTACCCTCTGTTGCCCATCTTCATCCGTTTCAGAGGGTGGATTTCTCAGTGTTGCCTTTTCGCCAGCTCCCCACGCCCTTGTGTGTTTCTTTTGCTTAAAGATTCTCACCTGAGCTAGGCACTGTTGCCCTGCTTCCTCAGTTTCAGAGGGTACCTTTTTCAGGGTTGCTTTTTGACCGGGTCTCCTCGCCATTGTATTTTTTTATTTTATTTTTTTTGCTTAAAGATTGCCACCTGAGCTAGCCTCTGTTGCCCATCTTCGTCCGTTTCAGAGGGTGGATTTCTCAGTGTTGCCTTTTCGCCAGCTCCCCACGCCCTTGTGTGTTTCTTTTGCTTAAAGATTGCCACCTGAGCTAGCCTCTGTTGCGCTTCTTTCTCAGTTTCAGAGGGTAGATTTCTCCGTGTTGCTTTTTCCCCAGGTCTCCACGCACTTCCTTTTATTTTTCCTTAAAAATTGCCACCTGAGCTAGCCTGTGTTGCCCATGTTCGTCAGTTTCAGAGGGTAGATTTCTTGCTGTTGCTTTTTTGCCAGGTCTGCACGCCCTTGTGTTTTGTTTTTGCTTAACTATTGCCACCTGAGCTAGCCTCTGTTGCCCATCTTCCTCAGTTTCAGAGGGTGGATTTCTCAGTGTTGCTTTTTCCCCAGGTCTCCACGCCCTTGTGTGTTTCTTTTGCTTAAAGTTTGCCACCTGAAGCCAGCCTCTCTTGCCCAACTTCCTCAGTTTCAGAGGGTAGATATTTCAGGGTTGCTTTTTCCCCAGGTCTCCACGCCTTTGTGTTTTGTTTTTGCTTAACGATTGCCACCTGAGCTAGCCTCGGTTGCCCATCTTCCTCAGTTTCAGAGGGTGGATTTCTCAGTGTTGACTTTTCGCCAGCTCCCCACGCCCTTGTGTGTTTCTTTTGCTTAAAGATTGTCACCTGAGATAGGCACTGTTGCCCTGCTTCCTCAGTTTCAGAGGGTACCTTTTTCAGGGTTGCTTTTTGACCGGGTCTCCTCGCCATTGTATTTTTTTGTTCTATTTTTTTTGCTTAAAGATTGCCACCTGAGCTAGCCTCTGTTGCCCATCTTCTTCGGTTTCAGAGGGTAGATTTCTCAGTGTTGCTTTTTCGCCAGCTCTCCACGCCCTTGCGTCTTTTTTTATTTCTGCTGAAAGGTTGCAACCTGAGCTAGCTTCTTTTGCCCATGTTCGTCAGTTTCAGAGGGTGGATTTCTGCGTGTTGCTTTTTCCCCAGGTCTCCACGCCCTTGTGTGTTTCTTTTGCTTAACGATTGCCACATGAGCTAGCCTCTGTTGCGCTTCTTTCTCAGTTTCAGAGGGTAGATTTCTCCGTGTTGCTTTTTCCCCAGGTCTCCACGCACTTCCTTTTATTTTTCCTTAAAAATTGCCACCTGAGCTAGCCTCTTTTGCCCATCTTCGTCGGTTTCACAGGGTAGATTTCTCACTGTTGCTTTTTTGCCAGGTCTGCAAGCCCTTGTGTTTTGTTTTTGCTTAACTATTGCCACCTGAGCTAGCCTCTCTTGCCCATCTTCCTCAGTTTCAGAGGGTGGATTTCTCAGTGTTGCCTTTTCGCCAGCTCCCCACGCCCTTGTGTGTTTCTTTTGCTTAAAGATTGTCACCTGAGCTAGGCACTGTTGCCCTGCTTCCTCAGTTTCAGTGGGTACCTTTTTCAGGGTTGCTTTTTGACCGGGTCTCCTCGCCATTGTATTTTTTTATTTTATTTTTTTTGCTTAAAGATTGCCACCTGAGCTAGCCTCTGTTGCCCATCTTCGTCCGTTTCAGAGGGAGGATTTCTCAGTGTTGCCTTTTCGCCAGCTCCCCACGCCCTTGTGTGTTTCTTTTGCTTAAAGATTGCCACCTGAGCTAGCCTCTGTTGCGCTTCTTTCTCAGTTTCAGAGGGTAGATTTCTCCGTGTTGCTTTTTCCCCAGGTCTCCACGCACTTCCTTTTATTTTTCCTTAAAAATTGCCACCTGAGCTAGCCTCTGTTGCCCATGTTCGTCGGTTTCAGAGGGTAGATTTCTCGCTGTTGCTTTTTTGCCAGGTCTGCACGCCCTTGTGTTTAGTTTTTGCTTAACTATTGCCACCTGAGCTAGCCTCTGCTGCCCATCTTCCTCAGTTTCAGAGGGTGGATTTCTCAGTGTTGCTTTTTCCCCAGGTCTCCACGCCCTTGTGTGTTTCTTTTGCTTAAAGTTTGCCACCTGAAGCCAGCCTCTCTTGCCCAACTTCCTCAGTTTCAGAGGGTAGATATTTCAGGGTTGCTTTTTCCCCAGGTCTCCACGCCTTTGTGTTTTGTTTTTGCTTAACGATTGCCACCTGAGCTAGCCTCTCTTGCCCATCTTCGTCCGTTTCAGAGGGTGGATTTCACAGTGTTGCCTTTTCGCCAGCTCCCCACTTCCTTGTGTGTTTCTTTTGCTTAAAGATTGTCACCTGAGCTAGGCACTGTTGCCCTGCTTCCTCAGTTTCAGAGGGTACCTTTTTCAGGGTTGCTTTTTGACCGGGTCTCCTCGCCATTGTATTTTTTTATTCTATTTTTTTTGCTTAAAGATTGCCACCTGAGCTAGCCTCTGTTGCCCATCTTCTTCGGTTTCAGAGGGTAGATTTCTCAGTGTTGCTTTTTCGCCAGCTCTCCATGCCCTTGCGTCTTTTTTTATTTCTGCTGAAAGGTTGCAACCTGAGCTAGCTTCTTTTGCCCATGTTCGTCAGTTTCAGAGGGTGGATTTCTGCGTGTTGCTTTTTCCCCAGGTCTCCACGCCCTTGTGTGTTTCTTTTGCTTAACGATTGCCACATGAGCTAGCCTCTGTTGCGCTTCTTTCTCAGTTTCAGAGGGTAGATTTCTCCGTGTTGCTTTTTCCCCAGGTCTCCACGCACTTCCTTTTATTTTTCCTTAACAATTGCCACCTGAGCTAGCCTCTTTTGCCCATCTTCGTCGGTTTCACAGGGTAGATTTCTCACTGTTGCTTTTTTGCCAGGTCTGCAAGCCCTTGTGTTTTGTTTTTGCTTAACTATTGCCACCTGAGCTAGCCTCTCTTGCCCATCTTCCTCAGTTTCAGAGGGTGGATTTCTCAGTGTTGCTTTCTCCCCAGGTCTCCACGCCTTTGTGTTTTGTTTTTGCTTAACGATTGCCACCTGAGCTAGCCTCTCTTGCCCATCTTCCTCAGTTTCAGAGGGTGGATTTCTCAGTGTTGCTTTTTCCCCAGGTCTCCACGCCCTTGTGTGTTTCTTTTGCTTAAAGTTTGCCACCTGAAGCCAGCCTCTCTTGCCCATCTTCCTCAGTTTCCGAGGGTAGATATTTCAGGGTTGCTTTTTCCCCAGGTCTCCACGCCTTTGGGTTTTGTTTTTGCTTAACGATTGCCACCTGAGCTAGCCTCTGTTGCCCATCTTCTTCGGTTTCAGAGGGTTGATTTCTCAGTGTTGCTTTTTCGCCAGCTCTCCACGCCCTTGCGTCTTTTTTTTTTTCTGCTTAAAGGTTGCAACCTGAGCTTGCTTCTTTTGCCCATGTTCGTCAGTTTCAGAGGGTAGATTTCTCCGTGTTGCTTTTTCCCCAGGTCTCCACACCCTTGTGTGTTTCTTTTGCTTAAAGATTGCCACCTGAGCTACCCTCTGTTGCCCATCTTCGTCCGTTTCAGAGGGTGGATTTCTCAGTGTTGCCTTTTCGCCAGCTCCCCACGCCCTTGTGTGTTTCTTTTGCTTAAAGATTGCCACCTGAGCTAGCCTCTGTTGCGCTTCTTTCTCAGTTTCAGAGGCTAGATTTCTCCGTGTTGCTTTTTCCCCAGGTCTCCACGCACTTCCTTTTATTTTTCCTTAAAAATTGCCACCTGAGCTAGCCTCTGTTGCCCATGTTCGTCGGTTCCAGAGGGTAGATTTCTCACTGTTGCTTTTTTGCCAGGTCTGCACGCCCTTGTGTTTTGTTTTTGCTTAACTATTGCCACCTGAGCTAGCCTCTGTTGCCCATCTTCCTCAGTTTCAGAGGGTGGATTTCTCAGTGTTGCTTTTTCCCCAGGTCTCCACGCCCTTGTGTGTTTCTTTTGCTTAAAGTTTGCCACCTGAAGCCAGCCTCTCTTGCCCATCTTCCTCAGTTTCAGAGGGTAGATATTTCAGGGTTGCTTTTTCCCCAGGTCTCCACGCCTTTGTGTTTTGTTTTTGCTTAACGATTGCCACCTGAGCTAGCCTCTCTTGCCCATCTTCCTCAGTTTCAGAGGGTGGATTTCTCAGTGTTGCTTTTTCCCCAGGTCTCCACGCCCTTGTGTGTTTCTTTTGCTTAACGATTGCCACCTGAGCTAGCCTCGGTTGCCCATCTTCCTCAGTTTCAGAGGGTGGATTTCTCAGTGTTGACTTTTCGCCAGCTCCCCACGCCCTTGTGTGTTTCTTTTGCTTAAAGATTGTCACCTGAGCTAGGCACTGTTGCCCTGCTTACTCAGTTTCAGAGGGTACCTTTTTCAGGGTTGCTTTTTGACCGGGTCTCCTCGCCATTGTATTTTTTTGTTCTATTTTTTTTGCTTAAAGATTGCCACCTGAGCTAGCCTCTGTTGCCCATCTTCTTCGGTTTCATAGGGTAGATTTCTCAGTGTTGCTTTTTCGCCAGCTCTCCACGCCCTTGCGTCTTTTTTTATTTCTGCTGAAAGGTTGCAACCTGAGCTAGCTTCTTTTGCCCATGTTCGTCAGTTTCAGAGGGTGGATTTCTGCGTGTTGCTTTTTCCCCAGGTCTCCACGCCCTTGTGTGTTTCTTTTGCTTAACGATTGCCACCTGAGCTAGCCTCTGTTGCGCTTCTTTCTCAGTTTCAGAGGGTAGATTTCTCCGTGTTGCTTTTTCCCCAGGTCTCCACGCACTTCCTTTTATTTTTCCTTAAAAATTGCCACCTGAGCTAGCCTCTGTTGCCCATGTTCGTCGGTTTCAGAGGGTAGATTTCTCGCTGTTGCTTTTTTGCCAGGTCTGCACGCCCTTGTGTTTAGTTTTTGCTTAACTATTGCCACCTGAGCTAGCCTCTGCTGCCCATCTTCCTCAGTTTCAGAGGGTGGATTTCTCAGTGTTGCTTTTTCCCCAGGTCTCCACGCCCTTGTGTGTTTCTTTTGCTTAAAGTTTGCCACCTGAAGCCAGCCTCTCTTGCCCAACTTCCTCAGTTTCAGAGGGTAGATATTTCAGGGTTGCTTTTTCCCCAGGTCTCCACGCCTTTGTGTTTTGTTTTTGCTTAACGATTGCCACCTGAGCTAGCCTCTCTTGCCCATCTTCGTCCGTTTCAGAGGGTGGATTTCTCAGTGTTGCTTTTTCCCCAGGTCTCCACGCCCTTGTGTGTTTCTTTTGCTTAACGATTGCCACCTGAGCCAGCCTCTGTTGCCCATCCTCGTCAGTTTCAGAGGGTAGATTGCTCAGTGCTGCTTTTTCCCCAGGTCTCCACGCCCTTGTGTGTTTCTTTTGCTTAAAGATTGCCACCTGAGCTAGCCTCTGTTGCCCATCTTCTTCGGTTTCAGAGGGTTGATTTCTCAGTGTTGCTTTTTCGCCAGCTCTCCACGCCCTTGCGTCTTTTTTTTTTTCTGCTTAAAGGTTGCAACCTGAGCTTGCTTCTTTTGCCCATGTTCGTCAGTTTCAGAGGGTAGATTTCTCCGTGTTGCTTTTTCCCCAGGTCTCCACACCCTTGTGTGTTTCTTTTGCTTAAAGATTGCCACCTGAGCTACCCTCTGTTGCCCATCTTCGTCCGTTTCAGAGGGTGGATTTCTCAGTGTTGCCTTTTCGCCAGCTCCCCACGAGCTTGTGTGTTTCTTTTGCTTAAAGATTGCCACCTGAGCTAGCCTCTGTTGCGCTTCTTTCTCAGTTTCAGAGGCTAGATTTCTCCGTGTTGCTTTTTCCCCAGGTCTCCACGCACTTCCTTTTATTTTTCCTTAAAAATTGCCACCTGAGCTAGCCTCTGTTGCCCATGTTCGTCGGTTCCAGAGGGTAGATTTCTCACTGTTGCTTTTTTGCCAGGTCTGCACGCCCTTGTGTTTTGTTTTTGCTTAACTATTGCCACCTGAGCTAGCCTCTGTTGCCCATCTTCCTCAGTTTCAGAGGGTGGATTTCTCAGTGTTGCTTTTTCCCCAGGTCTCCGCGCCCTTGTGTGTTTCTTTTGCTTAAAGTTTGCCACCTGAAGCCAGCCTCTCTTGCCCATCTTCCTCAGTTTCAGAGGGTAGATATTTCAGGGTTGCTTTTTCCCCAGGTCTCCAAGCCTTTGTGTTTTGTTTTTGCTTAACGATTGCCACCTGAGCTAGCCTCTCTTGCCCATCTTCCTCAGTTTCAGAGGGTGGATTTCTCAGTGTTGCTTTTTCCCCAGGTCTCCACGCCCTTGTGTGTTTCTTTTGCTTAACGATTGCCACCTGAGCTAGCCTCGGTTGCCCATCTTCCTCAGTTTCAGAGGGTGGATTTCTCAGTGTTGACTTTTCGCCAGCTCCCCACGCCCTTGTGTGTTTCTTTTGCTTAAAGATTGTCACCTGAGCTAGGCACTGTTGCCCTGCTTACTCAGTTTCAGAGGGTACCTTTTTCAGGGTTGCTTTTTGACCGGGTCTCCTCGCCATTGTATTTTTTTGTTCTATTTTTTTTGCTTAAAGATTGCCACCTGAGCTAGCCTCTGTTGCCCATCTTCTTCGGTTTCATAGGGTAGATTTCTCAGTGTTGCTTTTTCGCCAGCTCTCCACGCCCTTGCGTCTTTTTTTATTTCTGCTGAAAGGTTGCAACCTGAGCTAGCTTCTTTTGCCCATGTTCGTCAGTTTCAGAGGGTGGATTTCTGCGTGTTGCTTTTTCCCCAGGTCTCCACGCCCTTGTGTGTTTCTTTTGCTTAACGATTGCCACCTGAGCTAGCCTCTGTTGCGCTTCTTTCTCAGTTTCAGAGGGTAGATTTCTCCGTGTTGCTTTTTCCCCAGGTCTCCACGCACTTCCTTTTATTTTTCCTTAAAAATTGCCACCTGAGCTAGCCTCTGTTGCCCATCTTCGTCCGTTTCAGAGGGTGGATTTCTCAGTGTTGCCTTTTCGCCAGCTCCCCACGCCCTTGTGTGTTTCTTTTGCTTAAAGATTGTCACCTGAGCTAGGCACTGTTGCCCTGCTTCCTCAGTTTCAGTGGGTACCTTTTTCAGGGTTGCTTTTTGACCGGGTCTCCTCGCCATTGTATTTTTTTATTTTATTTTTTTTGCTTAAAGATTGCCACCTGAGCTAGCCTCTGTTGCCCATCTTCGTCCGTTTCAGAGGGAGGATTTCTCAGTGTTGCCTTTTCGCCAGCTCCCCACGCCCTTGTGTGTTTCTTTTGCTTAAAGATTGCCACCTGAGCTAGCCTCTGTTGCGCTTCTTTCTCAGTTTCAGAGGGTAGATTTCTCCATGTTGCTTTTTCCCCAGGTCTCCACGCACTTCCTTTTATTTTTCCTTAAAAATTGCCACCTGAGCTAGCCTCTGTTGCCCATGTTCGACGGTTTCAGAGGGTAGATTTCTCGCTGTTGCTTTTTTGCCAGGTCTGCACGCCCTTGTGTTTTGTTTTTGCTTAACTATTGCCACCTGAGCTAGCCTCTGATGCCCATCTTCCTCAGTTTCAGAGGGTGGATTTCTCAGTGTTGCTTTTTCCCCAGGTCTCCACGCCCTTGTGTGTTTCTTTTGCTTAAAGTTTGCCACCTGAAGCCAGCCTCTCTTGCCCAACTTCCTCAGTTTCAGAGGGTAGATATTTCAGGGTTGCTTTTTCCCCAGGTCTCCACGCCTTTATGTTTTGTTTTTGCTTAACGATTGCCACCTGAGCTAGCCTCTCTTGCCCATCTTCGTCCGTTTCAGAGGGTGGATTTCACAGTGTTGCCTTTTCGCCAGCTCCCCACTTCCTTGTGTGTTTCTTTTGCTTAAAGATTGTCACCTGAGCTAGGCACTGTTGCCCTGCTTCCTCAGTTTCAGAGGGTACCTTTTTCAGGGTTGCTTTTTGACCGGGTCTCCTCGCCATTGTATTTTTTTATTCTATTTTTTTTGCTTAAAGATTGCCACCTGAGCTAGCCTCTGTTGCCCATCTTCTTCGGTTTCAGAGGGTAGATTTCTCAGTGTTGCTTTTTCGCCAGCTCTCCACGCCCTTGCGTCTTTTTTTATTTCTGCTGCAAGGTTGCAACCTGAGCTAGCTTCTTGTGCCCATGTTCGTCAGTTTCAGAGGGTGGATTTCTGCGTGTTGCTTTTTCCCCAGGTCTCCACGCCCTTGTGTGTTTCTTTTGCTTAACGATTGCCACCTGAGCCAGCCTCTGTTGCCCATCCTCGTCAGTTTCAGAGGGTAGATTGCTCAGTGCTGCTTTTTCCCCAGGTCTCCACGCCCTTGTGTGTTTCTTTTGCTTAAAGTTTGCCACCTGAAGCCAGCCTCTCTTGCCCATCTTCCTCAGTTTCAGATGGTAGATATTTCAGGGTTGCTTTTTCCCCAGGTCTCCACGCCTGTGTGTTTAGTTTTTGCTTAACGAGTGCCACCTGAGGTAGCCTCTGTTGCCCATCTTCCTCAGTTTCAGAGGGTGGATTTCTCCGTGTTGCTTTTTCCCTAGGTCTCCACGCCCTTGTGTGTTTCTTTTGCTTAACGATTGCCACCTGAGCCAGCCTCTGTTGCCCATCCTCGTCAGTTTCAGAGGGTAGATTGCTCAGTGCTGCTTTTTCCCAAGGTCTCCACGCCCTTGTGTGTTTCTTTTGCTTAAAGTTTGCCACCTGAAGCCAGCCTCTCTTGCCCATCTTCCTCAGTTTCAGATGGTAGATATTTCAGGGTTGCTTTTTCCCCAGGTCTCCACGCCTGTGTGTTTTGTTTTTGCTTAACGAGTGCCACCTGAGGTAGCCTCTGTTGCCCATCTTCCTCAGTTTCAGAGGGTGGATTTCTCCGTGTTGCTTTTTCCCCAGGTCTTCACGCCCTTGTGTGTTTCTTTTGCTTAACGATTGCCACCTGAGCTAGCCTCTGTTGCCCATCCTCGTCAGTTTCAGAGGGTAGATTTCTCAGTGCTGCTTTTTCCCCAGGTCTCCACGCCCTTGTGTGTTTCTTTTGCTTAACGATTGCCACCTGAAGCCAGCCTCTCTTGCCCATCTTCCTCAGTTTCAGAGGGTAGATATTTCAGGGTTGCTTTTTCCCCAGGTCTCCACGCCTTTGGGTTTTGTTTTTGCTTAAAGATTGCCACCTGAGCTAGCCTCTGTTGCCCATCTTCGTCCGTTTCAGAGGGTGGATTTCTCAGTGTTGCCTTTTCGCCAGCTCCCCACGCCCTTGTGTGTTTCTTTTGCTTAAAGATTGTCACCTGAGCTAGGCACTGTTGCCCTGCTTCCTCAGTTTCAGAGGGTACGTTTTTCAGGGTTGCTTTTTGACCGGGTCTCCTCGCCATTGTATTTTTTTATTTTATTTTTTTTGCTTAAAGATTGCCACTTGAGCTAGCCTCTGTTGCCCATCTTCGTCCGTTTCAGAGGGTGGATTTCTCACTGTTGCCTTTTCGCCAGCTCCCCACGCCCTTGTGTGTTTCTTTTGCTTAAAGATTGCCACCTGAGCTAGCCTCTGTTGCGCTTCTTTCTCAGTTTCAGAGGGTAGATTTCTCCGTGTTGCTTTTTCCCCAGGTCTCCACGCACTTCCTTTTATTTTTCCTTAAAAATTGCCACCTGAGCTAGCCTCTGTTGCCCATCTTCGTCGGTTTCAGAGGGTAGATTTCTCACTGTTGCTTTTTTGCCAGGTCTGCAAGCCCTTGTGTTTTGTTTTTGCTTAACTATTGCCACCTGAGCTAGCCTCTCTTGCCCATCTTCCTCAGTTTCAGAGGGTGGATTTCTCAGTGTTGCTTTCTCCCCAGGTCTCCACGCCTTTGTGTTTTGTTTTTGCTTAAGGATTGCCACCTGAGCTAGCCTCTCTTGCCCATCTTCCTCAGTTTCAGAGGGTGGATTTCTCAGTGCTGCTTTTTCCCCAGGTCTCCACGCCCTTGTGTGTTTCTTTTGCTTAAAGTTTGCCACCTGAAGCCAGCCTCTCTTGCTCATCTTCCTCAGTTTCAGAGGGTAGATATTTCAGGGTTGCTTTTTCGCCAGCTCTCCACGCCCTTGCGTCTTTTTTTTTTTCTGCTTAAAGGTTGCAACCTGAGCTTGCTTCTTTTGCCCATGTTCGTCAGTTTCAGAGGGTAGATTTCTCCGTGTTGCTTTTTCCCCAGGTCTCCACACCCTTGTGTGTTTCTTTTGCTTAAAGATTGCCACCTGAGCTACCCTCTGTTGCCCATCTTCGTCCGTTTCAGAGGGTGGATTTCTCAGTGTTGCCTTTTCGCCAGCTCCCCACGCCCTTGTGTGTTTCTTTTGCTTAAAGATTGTCACCTGAGCTAGGCACTGTTGCCCTGCTTCCTCAGTTTCAGAGGGTACCTTTTTCAGGGTTGCTTTTTGACCGGGTCTCCTCGCCATTGTATTTTTTTATTTTATTTTTTTTGCTTAAAGATTGCCACCTGAGCTAGCCTCTGTTGCCCATCTTCGTCCCTTTCAGAGGGTGGATTTCTCAGTGTTGCCTTTTTGCCAGCTCCCCACGCCCTTGTGTGTTTCTTTTGCTTAAAGATTGCCACCTGAGCTAGCCTATGTTGCGCTTCTTTCTCAGTTTCAGAGGGTAGATTTCTCCGTGTTGCTTTTTCCCCAGGTCTCCACGCACTTCCTTTTATTTTTCCTTAAAAATTGCCACCTGAGCTAGCCTCTGTTGCCCATCTTCGTCGGTTTCAGAGGGTAGATTTCTCACTGTTGCTTTTTTGCCAGGTCTGCAAGCCCTTGTGTTTTGTTTTTGCTTAACTATTGCCACCTGAGCTAGCCTCTCTTGCCCATCTTCCTCAGTTTCAGAGGGTGGATTTCTCAGTGTTGCTTTCTCCCCAGGTCTCCACGCCTTTGTGTTTTGTTTTTGCTTAAGGATTGCCATCTGAGCTAGCCTCTCTTGCCCATCTTCCTCAGTTTCAGAGGGTGGATTTCTCAGTGTTGCTTTTTCCCGAGGTCTCCACGCCCTTGTGTGTTTCTTTTGCTTAAAGTTTGCCACCTGAAGCCAGCCTCTCTTGCTCATCTTCCTCAGTTTCAGAGGGTAGATATTTCAGGGTTGCTTTTTCCCCAGGTCTCCACGCCTTTGGGTTTTGTTTTTGCTTAACGATTGCCACCTGAGCTATCCTCTGTTGCCCATCTTCTTCGGTTTCAGAGGGTAGATTTCTCAGTGTTGCTTTTTCGCCAGCTCTCCATGCCCTTGCGTCTTTTTTTTTTTCTGCTTAAAGGTTGCAACCTGAGCTTGCTTCTTTTGCCCATGTTCGTCAGTTTCAGAGGGTAGATTTCTCCGTGTTGCTTTTTCCCCAGGTCTCCACACCCTTGTGTGTTTCTTTTGCTTAAAGATTGCCACCTGAGCTACCCTCTGTTGCCCATCTTCGTCCGTTTCAGAGGGTGGATTTCTCAGTGTTGCCTTTTCGCCAGCTCCCCACGCCCTTGTGTGTTTCTTTTGCTTAAAGATTGTCACCTGAGCTAGGCACTGTTGCCCTGCTACCTCAGTTTCAGAGGGTACCTTTTTCAGGGTTGCTTTTTGACCGGGTCTCCTCGCCATTGTATTTTTTTATTTTATTTTTTTTGCTTAAAGATTGCCACCTGAGCTAGCCTCTGTTGCCCATCTTCGTCCGTTTCAGAGGGTGGATTTCTCAGTGTTGCCTTTTCGCCAGCTCCCCACGCCCTTGTGTGTTTCTTTTGCTTAAAGATTGCCACCTGAGCTAGCCTCTGTTGGGCTTCTTTCTCAGTTTCAGAGGGTAGATTTCTCCGTGTTGCTTTTTCCCCAGGTCTCCGCGCACTTCCTTTTATTTTTCCTTAAAAATTGCCACCTGAGCTAGCCTCTGTTGCCCATGTTCGTCGGTTTCAGAGGGTAGATTTCTCGCTGTTGCTTTTTTGCCAGGTCTGCACGCCCTTGTGTTTTGTTTTTGCTTAACGATTGCCACCTGAGCTAGCCTCTGTTGCCCATCTTCTTCGGTTTCAGAGGGTAGATTTCTCAGTGTTGCTTTTTCGCCAGCTCTCCATGCCCTTGCGTCTTTTTTTTTTTCTGCTTAAAGGTTGCAACCTGAGCTTGCTTCTTTTGCCCATGTTCGTCAGTTTCAGAGGGTAGATTTCTCCGTGTTGCTTTTTCCCCAGGTCTCCACACCCTTGTGTGTTTCTTTTGCTTAAAGTTTGCCACCTGAGCTACCCTCTGTTGCCCATCTTCGTCCGTTTCAGAGGGTGGATTTCTCAGTGTTGCCTTTTCGCCAGCTCCCCACGCCCTTGTGTGTTTCTTTTGCTTAAAGATTGTCACCTGAGCTAGGCACTGTTGCCCTGCTACCTCAGTTTCAGAGGGAACCTTTTTCAGGGTTGCTTTTTGACCGGGTCTCCTCGCCATTGTATTTTTTTATTTTATTTTTTTTGCTTAAAGATTGCCACCTGAGCTAGCCTCTGTTGCCCATCTTCTTCTGTTTCAGAGGGTGGATTTCTCAGTGTTGCCTTTTCGCCAGCTCCCCACGCCCTTGTGTGTTTCTTTTGCTTAAAGATTGCCACCTGAGCTAGCCTCTGTTGCGCTTCTTTCTCAGTTTCAGAGGGTAGATTTCTCCGTGTTGCTTTTTCCCCAGGTCTCCACGCACTTCCTTTTATTTTTCCTTAAAAATTGCCACCTGAGCTAGCCTCTGTTGCCCATCTTCGTCGGTTTCAGAGGGTAGATTTCTCACTGTTGCTTTTTTGCCAGGTCTGCAAGCCCTTGTGTTTTGTTTTTGCTTAACTATTGCCACCTGAGCTAGCCTCTCTTGCCCATCTTCCTCAGTTTCAGAGGGTGGATTTCTCAGTGTTGCTTTCTCCCCAGGTCTCCACGCCTTTGTGTTTTGTTTTTGCTTAAGGATTGCCATCTGAGCTAGCCTCTCTTGCCATCTTCCTCAGTTTCAGAGGGTGGATTTCTCAGTGTTGCTTTTTCCCCAGGTCTCCACGCCCTTGTGTGTTTCTTTTGCTTAAAGTTTGCCACCTGAAGCCAGCCTCTCTTGCTCATCTTCCTCAGTTTCAGAGGGTAGATATTTCAGGGTTGCTTTTTCCCCAGGTCTCCACGCCTTTGGGTTTTGTTTTTGCTTAACGATTGCCACCTGAGCTAGCCTCTGTTGCCCATCTTCTTCGGTTTCAGAGGGTAGATTTCTCAGTGTTGCTTTTTCGCCAGCTCTCCATGCCCTTGCGTCTTTTTTTTTTTTCTGCTTAAAGGTTGCAACCTGAGCTTGCTTCTTTTGCCCATGTTCGTCAGTTTCAGAGGGTAGATTTCTCCGTGTTGCTTTTTCCCCAGGTCTCCACACCCTTGTGTGTTTCTTTTGCTTAAAGATTGCCACCTGAGCTACCCTCTGTTGCCCATCTTCGTCCGTTTCAGAGGGTGGATTTCTCAGTGTTGCCTTTTCGCCAGCTCCCCACGCCCTTGTGTGTTTCTTTTGCTTAAAGATTGTCACCTGAGCTAGGCACTGTTGCCCTGCTACCTCAGTTTCAGAGGGTACCTTTTTCAGGGTTGCTTTTTGACCGGGTCTCCTCGCCATTGTATTTTTTTATTTTATTTTTTTTGCTTAAAGATTGCCACCTGAGCTAGCCTCTGTTGCCCATCTTCGTCCGTTTCAGAGGGTGGATTTCTCAGTGTTGCCTTTTCGCCAGCTCCCCACGCCCTTGTGTGTTTCTTTTGCTTAAAGATTGCCACCTGAGCTAGCCTCTGTTGCGCTTCTTTCTCAGTTTCAGAGGGTAGATTTCTCCGTGTTGCTTTTTCCCCAGGTCTCCGCGCACTTCCTTTTATTTTTCCTTAAAAATTGCCACCTGAGCTAGCCTCTGTTGCCCCTGTTCGTCGGTTTCAGAGGGTAGATTTCTCGCTGTTGCTTTTTTGCCAGGTCTGCACGCCCTTGTGTTTTGTTTTTGCTTAACGATTGCCACCTGAGCTAGCCTCTGTTGCCCATCTTCCTCAGTTTCAGAGGGTGGATTTCTCAGTGTTGCTTTTTCCCCACGTCTCCACGCCCTTGTGTGTTTCTTTTGCTTAAAGTTTGCCACCTGAAGCCAGCCTCTCTTGCCCAACTTCCTCAGTTTCAGAGGGTAGATATTTCAGGGTTGCTTTTTCCCCAGGTCTCCACGCCTTTGTGTTTTGTTTTTGCTTAACGATTGCCACCTTAGCTAGCCTCTCTTGCCCATCTTCCTCAGTTTCAGAGGGTGGATTTCTCAGTGTTGCTTTTTCCCGAGGTCTCCACGCCCTTGTGTTTTGTTTTTGCTTAACGATTGCCACCTGAGGTAGCCTCTCTTGCCCATCTTCCTCAGTTTCAGAGGGTGGATTTCTCCGTGTTGCTTTTTCCCCAGGTCTGCACGCCCTTGTGTGTTTCTTTTGCTTATAGATTGCCACCTGAGCTAGCCTCTGTTGCCCATCTTCGTCCGTTTCAGAGGGTGGATTTCACAGTGTTG
This sequence comes from Equus asinus, assembly GCF_041296235.1. Taxonomy (NCBI): domain Eukaryota; kingdom Metazoa; phylum Chordata; class Mammalia; order Perissodactyla; family Equidae; genus Equus; species Equus asinus. The sequence continues at coordinate 522,168 of NW_027225534.1, forward strand.
CCTTTTCGCCAGCTCCCCACTTCCTTGTGTGTTTCTTTTGCTTAAAGATTGTCACCTGAGCTAGGCACTGTTGCCCTGCTTCCTCAGTTTCAGAGGGTACCTTTTTCAGGGTTGCTTTTTGACCGGGTCTCCTCGCCATTGTATTTTTTTGTTCTATTTTTTTTGCTTAAAGATTGCCACCTGAGCTAGCCTCTGTTGCCCATCTTCTTCTGTTTCAGAGGGTAGATTTCTCAGTGTTGCTTTTTCGCCAGCTCTCCAGGCCCTTGCGTCTTTTTTTATTTCTGCTGAAAGGTTGCAACCTGAGCTAGCTTCTTTTGCCCATGTTCGTCAGTTTCAGAGGGTGGATTTCTGCGTGTTGCTTTTTCCCCAGGTCTCCACGCCCTTGTGTGTTTCTTTTGCTTAACGATTGCCACCTGAGCCAGCCTCTGTTGCCCATCCTCGTCAGTTTCAGAGGGTAGATTTCTCAGTGCTGCTTTTTCCCCAGGTCTCCACGCCTGTGTGTTTTGTTTTTGCTTAACGAGTGCCACCTGAGGTAGCCTCTGTTGCCCATCTTCCTCAGTTTCAGAGGGTGGATTTCTCCGTGTTGCTTTTTCCCCAGGTCTCCACGCCCTTGTGTGTTTCTTTTGCTTAACGATTGCCACCTGAGCTAGCCTCTGTTGCCCATCCTCGTCAGTTTCAGAGGGTAGATTTCTCAGTGCTGCTTTTTCCCCAGGTCTCCACGCTCTTGTGTGTTTCTTTTGCTTAAAGTTTGCCACCTGAAGCCAGCCTCTCTTGCCCATCTTCCTCAGTTTCAGAGGGTAGATATTTCAGGGTTGCTTTTTCCCCAGATCTCCACGCCTTTGGGTTTTGTTTTTGCTTAAAGATTGCCACCTGAGCTAGCCTCTGTTGCCCATCTTCGTCTGTTTCAGAGGGTGGATTTCTCAGTGTTGCCTTTTCGCCAGCTCCCCACGCCCTTGTGTGTTTCTTTTGCTTAAAGATTGTCACCTGAGCTAGGCACTGTTGCCCTGCTTCCTCAGTTTCAGAGGGTACCTTTTTCAGGGTTGCTTTTTGACCGGGTCTCCTCGCCATTGTATTTTTTTATTTTATTTTTTTTGCTTAAAGATTGCCACCTGAGCTAGCCTCTGTTGCCCATCTTCGTCCGTTTCAGAGGGTGGATTTCTCCGTGTTGCTTTTTCCCCAGGTCTCCACACCCTTGTGTGTTTCTTTTGCTTAAAGATTGCCACCTGAGCTAGCCTCTGTTGCGCTTCTTTCTCAGTTTCAGAGGGTAGATTTCTCTGTGTTGCTTTTTCCCCAGGTCTCCACGCACTTCCTTTTATTTTTCCTTAAAAATTGCCACCTGAGCTAGCCTCTGTTGCCCATGTTCCTCGGTTTCAGAGGGTAGATTTCTCACTGTTGCTTTTTTGCCAGGTCTCCACGCCTTTGTGTTTTGTTTTTGCTTAACGATTGCCACCTGAGCTAGCCTCTCTTGCCCATCTTCCTCAGTTTCAGAGGGTGGATTTCTCAGTGTTGCTTTTTCCCCAGGTCTCCACGCCCTTGTGTGTTTCTTTTGCTTAAAGATTGTCACCTGAGCTAGGCACTGTTGCCCTGCTACCTCAGTTTCAGAGGGTACCTTTTTCAGGGTTGCTTTTTGACCGGGTCTCCTCGCCATTGTATTTTTTTATTTTATTTTTTTTGCTTAAAGATTGCCACCTGAGCTAGCCTCTGTTGCCCATCTTCGTCCGTTTCAGAGGGTGGATTTCTCAGTGTTGCCTTTTCGCCAGCTCCCCACGCCCTTGTGTGTTTCTTTTGCTTAAAGATTGCCACCTGAGCTAGCCTCTGTTGGGCTTCTTTCTCAGTTTCAGAGGGTAGATTTCTCCGTGTTGCTTTTTCCCCAGGTCTCCGCGCACTTCCTTTTATTTTTCCTTAAAAATTGCCACCTGAGCTAGCCTCTGTTGCCCATGTTCGTCGGTTTCAGAGGGTAGATTTCTCGCTGTTGCTTTTTTGCCAGGTCTGCACGCCCTTGAGTTTTGTTTTTGCTTAACGATTGCCACCTGAGCTAGCCTCTGTTGCCCATCTTCTTCGGTTTCAGAGGGTAGATTTCTCAGTGTTGCTTTTTCGCCAGCTCTCCATGCCCTTGCGTCTTTTTTTTTTTCTGCTTAAAGGTTGCAACCTGAGCTTGCTTCTTTTGCCCATGTTCGTCAGTTTCAGAGGGTAGATTTCTCCGTGTTGCTTTTTCCCCAGGTCTCCACACCCTTGTGTGTTTCTTTTGCTTAAAGTTTGCCACCTGAGCTACCCTCTGTTGCCCATCTTCGTCCGTTTCAGAGGGTGGATTTCTCAGTGTTGCCTTTTCGCCAGCTCCCCACGCCCTTGTGTGTTTCTTTTGCTTAAAGATTGTCACCTGAGCTAGGCACTGTTGCCCTGCTACCTCAGTTTCAGAGGGTACCTTTTTCAGGGTTGCTTTTTGACCGGGTCTCCTCGCCATTGTATTTTTTTATTTTATTTTTTTTGCTTAAAGATTGCCACCTGAGCTAGCCTCTGTTGCCCATCTTCGTCCGTTTCAGAGGGTGGATTTCTCAGTGTTGCCTTTTCGCCAGCTCCCCACGCCCTTGTGTGTTTCTTTTGCTTAAAGATTGCCACCTGAGCTAGCCTCTGTTGCGCTTCTTTCTCAGTTTCAGAGGGTAGATTTCTCCGTGTTGCTTTTTCCCCAGGTCTCCGCGCACTTCCTTTTATTTTTCCTTAAAAATTGCCACCTGAGCTAGCCTCTGTTGCCCATGTTCGTCGGTTTCAGAGGGTAGATTTCTCGCTGTTGCTTTTTTGCCAGGTCTGCACGCCCTTGTGTTTTGTTTTTGCTTAACTATTGCCACCTGAGCTAGCCTCTGTTGCCCATCTTCCTCAGTTTCAGAGGGTGGATTTCTCAGTGTTGCTTTTTCCCCAGGTCTCCACGCCCTTGTGTGTTTCTTTTGCTTAAAGTTTGCCACCTGAAGCCAGCCTCTCTTGCTCATCTTCCTCAGTTTCAGAGGGTAGATATTTCAGGGTTGCTTTTTCCCCAGGTCTCCACGCCTTTGGGTTTTGTTTTTGCTTAACGATTGCCACCTGAGCTAGCCTCTGTTGCCCATCTTCTTCGGTTTCAGAGGGTAGATTTCTCAGTGTTGCTTTTTCGCCAGCTCTCCACGCCCTTGCGTCTTTTTTTTTTTCTGCTTAAAGGTTGCAACCTGAGCTTGCTTCTTTTGCCCATGTTCGTCAGTTTCAGAGGGTAGATTTCTCCGTGTTGCTTTTTCCCCAGGTCTCCACACCCTTGTGTGTTTCTTTTGCTTAAAGATTGCCACCTGAGCTACCCTCTGTTGCCCATCTTCGTCCGTTTCAGAGGGTGGATTTCTCAGTGTTGCCTTTTCGCCAGCTCCCCACGCCCTTGTGTGTTTCTTTTGCTTAAAGATTGTCACCTGAGCTAGGCACTGTTGCCCTGCTTCCTCAGTTTCAGAGGGTACCTTTTTCAGGGTTGCTTTTTGACCGGGTCTCCTCGCCATTGTATTTTTTTATTTTATTTTTTTTGCTTAAAGATTGCCACCTGAGCTAGCCTCTGTTGCCCATCTTCTTCCGTTTCAGAGGGTGGATTTCTCAGTGTTGCCTTTTTGCCAGCTACCCACGCCCTTGTGTGTTTCTTTTGCTTAAAGATTGCCACCTGAGCTAGCCTCTGTTGCGCTTCTTTCTCAGTTTCAGAGGGTAGATTTCTCCGTGTTGCTTTTTCCCCAGGTCTCCACGCACTTCCTTTTATTTTTCCTTAAAAATTGCCACCTGAGCTAGCCTCTGTTGCCCATCTTCGTCGGTTTCAGAGGGTAGATTTCTCACTGTTGCTTTTTTGCCAGGTCTGCAAGCCCTTGTGTTTTGTTTTTGCTTAACTATTGCCACCTGAGCTAGCCTCTCTTGCCCATCTTCCTCAGTTTCAGAGGGTGGATTTCTCAGTGTTGCTTTCTCCCCAGGTCTCCACGCCTTTGTGTTTTGTTTTTGCTTAAGGATTGCCATCTGAGCTAGCCTCTCTTGCCCATCTTCCTCAGTTTCAGAGGGTGGATTTCTCAGTGTTGCTTTTTCCCCAGGTCTCCACGCCCTTGTGTGTTTCTTTTGCTTAAAGTTTGCCACCTGAAGCCAGCCTCTCTTGCTCATCTTCCTCAGTTTCAGAGGGTAGATATTTCAGGGTTGCTTTTTCCCCAGGTCTCCACGCCTTTGGGTTTTGTTTTTGCTTAACGATTGCCACCTGAGCTAGCCTCTGTTGCCCATCTTCTTCGGTTTCAGAGGGTAGATTTCTCAGTGTTGCTTTTTCGCCAGCTCTCCATGCCCTTGCGTCTTTTTTTTTTTCTGCTTAAAGGTTGCAACCTGAGCTTGCTTCTTTTGCCCATGTTCGTCAGTTTCAGAGGGTAGATTTCTCCGTGTTGCTTTTTCCCCAGGTCTCCACACCCTTGTGTGTTTCTTTTGCTTAAAGATTGCCACCTGAGCTACCCTCTGTTGCCCATCTTCGTCCGTTTCAGAGGGTGGATTTCTCAGTGTTGCCTTTTCGCCAGCTCCCCACGCCCTTGTGTGTTTCTTTTGCTTAAAGATTGTCACCTGAGCTAGGCACTGTTGCCCTGCTACCTCAGTTTCAGAGGGTACCTTTTTCAGGGTTGCTTTTTGACCGGGTCTCCTCGCCATTGTATTTTTTTATTTTATTTTTTTTGCTTAAAGATTGCCACCTGAGCTAGCCTCTGTTGCCCATCTTCGTCCGTTTCAGAGGGTGGATTTCTCAGTGTTGCCTTTTCGCCAGCTCCCCACGCCCTTGTGTGTTTCTTTTGCTTAAAGATTGCCACCTGAGCTAGCCTCTGTTGCGCTTCTTTCTCAGTTTCAGAGGGTAGATTTCTCCGTGTTGCTTTTTCCCCAGGTCTCCGCGCACTTCCTTTTATTTTTCCTTAAAAATTGCCACCTGAGCTAGCCTCTGTTGCCCCTGTTCGTCGGTTTCAGAGGGTAGATTTCTCGCTGTTGCTTTTTTGCCAGGTCTGCACGCCCTTGTGTTTTGTTTTTGCTTAACGATTGCCACCTGAGCTAGCCTCTGTTGCCCATCTTCCTCAGTTTCAGAGGGTGGATTTCTCAGTGTTGCTTTTTCCCCACGTCTCCACGCCCTTGTGTGTTTCTTTTGCTTAAAGTTTGCCACCTGAAGCCAGCCTCTCTTGCCCAACTTCCTCAGTTTCAGAGGGTAGATATTTCAGGGTTGCTTTTTCCCCAGGTCTCCACGCCTTTGTGTTTTGTTTTTGCTTAACGATTGCCACCTTAGCTAGCCTCTCTTGCCCATCTTCCTCAGTTTCAGAGGGTGGATTTCTCAGTGTTGCTTTTTCCCGAGGTCTCCACGCCCTTGTGTTTTGTTTTTGCTTAACGATTGCCACCTGAGGTAGCCTCTCTTGCCCATCTTCCTCAGTTTCAGAGGGTGGATTTCTCCGTGTTGCTTTTTCCCCAGGTCTGCACGCCCTTGTGTGTTTCTTTTGCTTATAGATTGCCACCTGAGCTAGCCTCTGTTGCCCATCTTCGTCCGTTTCAGAGGGTGGATTTCACAGTGTTGCCTTTTCGCCAGCTCCCCACTTCCTTGTGTGTTTCTTTTGCTTAAAGATTGTCACCTGAGCTAGGCACTGTTGCCCTGCTTCCTCAGTTTCAGAGGGTACCTTTTTCAGGGTTGCTTTTTGACCGGGTCTCCTCGCCATTGTATTTTTTTGTTCTATTTTTTTTGCTTAAAGATTGCCACCTGAGCTAGCCTCTGTTGCCCATCTTCTTCTGTTTCAAAGGGTAGATTTCTCAGTGTTGCTTTTTCGCCAGCTCTCCAGGCCCTTGCGTCTTTTTTTATTTCTGCTGAAAGGTTGCAACCTGAGCTAGCTTCTTTTGCCCATGTTCGTCAGTTTCAGAGGGTGGATTTCTGCGTGTTGCTTTTTCCCCAGGTCTCCACGCCCTTGTGTGTTTCTTTTGCTTAACGATTGCCACCTGAGCCAGCCTCTGTTGCCCATCCTCGTCAGTTTCAGAGGGTAGATTTCTCAGTGCTGCTTTTTCCCCAGGTCTCCACGCCTGTGTGTTTTGTTTTTGCTTAACGAGTGCCACCTGAGGTAGCCTCTGTTGCCCATCTTCCTCAGTTTCAGAGGGTGGATTTCTCCGTGTTGCTTTTTCCCCAGGTCTCCACGCCCTTGTGTGTTTCTTTTGCTTAACGATTGCCACCTGAGCTAGCCTCTGTTGCCCATCCTCGTCAGTTTCAGAGGGTAGATTTCTCAGTGCTGCTTTTTCCCCAGGTCTCCACGCTCTTGTGTGTTTCTTTTGCTTAAAGTTTGCCACCTGAAGCCAGCCTCTCTTGCCCATCTTCCTCAGTTTCAGAGGGTAGATATTTCAGGGTTGCTTTTTCCCCAGATCTCCACGCCTTTGGGTTTTGTTTTTGCTTAAAGATTGCCACCTGAGCTAGCCTCTGTTGCCCATCTTCGTCCGTTTCAGAGGGTGGATTTCTCAGTGTTGCCTTTTCGCCAGCTCCCCACGCCCTTGTGTGTTTCTTTTGCTTAAAGATTGTCACCTGAGCTAGGCACTGTTGCCCTGCTTCCTCAGTTTCAGAGGGTACCTTTTTCAGGGTTGCTTTTTGACCGGGTCTCCTCGCCATTGTATTTTTTTATTTTATTTTTTTTGCTTAAAGATTGCCACCTGAGCTAGCCTCTGTTGCCCATCTTCGTCCGTTTCAGAGGGTGGATTTCTCAGTGTTGCCTTTTTGCCAGCTCCCCACGCCCTTGTGTGTTTCTTTTGCTTAAAGATTGCCACCTGAGCTAGCCTCTGTTGCGCTTCTTTCTCAGTTTCAGAGGGTAGATTTCTCCGTGTTGCTTTTTCCCCAGGTCTCCACGCACTTCCTTTTATTTTTCCTTAAAAATTGCCACCTGAGCTAGCCTCTGTTGCCCATGTTCCTCGGTTTCAGAGGGTAGATTTCTCACTGTTGCTTTTTTGCCAGGTCTCCACGCCTTTGTGTTTTGTTTTTGCTTAACGATTGCCACCTGAGCTAGCCTCTCTTGCCCATCTTCCTCAGTTTCAGAGGGTGGATTTCTCAGTGTTGCTTTTTCCCCAGGTCTCCACGCCCTTGTGTGTTTCTTTTGCTTAAAGATTGTCACCTGAGCTAGGCACTGTTGCCCTGCTACCTCAGTTTCAGAGGGTACCTTTTTCAGGGTTGCTTTTTGACCGGGTCTCCTCGCCATTGTATTTTTTTATTTTATTTTTTTTGCTTAAAGATTGCCACCTGAGCTAGCCTCTGTTGCCCATTTTCGTCCGTTTCAGAGGGTGGATTTCTCAGTGTTGCCTTTTCGCCAGCTCCCCACGCCCTTGTGTGTTTCTTTTGCTTAAAGATTGCCACCTGAGCTAGCCTCTGTTGGGCTTCTTTCTCAGTTTCAGAGGGTAGATTTCTCCGTGTTGCTTTTTCCCAAGGTCTCCGCGCACTTCCTTTTATTTTTCCTTAAAAATTGCCACCTGAGCTAGCCTCTGTTGCCCATGTTCGTCGGTTTCAGAGGGTAGATTTCTCGCTGTTGCTTTTTTGCCAGGTCTGCACGCCCTTGTGTTTTGTTTTTGCTTAACTATTGCCACCTGAGCTAGCCTCTGTTGCCCATCTTCCTCAGTTTCAGAGGGTGGATTTCTCAGTGTTGCTTTTTCCCCAGGTCTCCACGCCCTTGTGTGTTTCTTTTGCTTAAAGTTTGCCACCTGAAGCCAGCCTCTCTTGCCCATCTTCCTCAGTTTCAGAGGGTAGATATTTCAGGGTTGCTTTTTCCCCAGGTCTCCACGCCTTTGTGTTTTGTTTTCGCTTAACGATTGCCACCTGAGCTAGCCTCTCTTGCCCATCTTCCTCAGTTTCAGAGGGTGGATTTCTCAGTGTTGCTTTTTCCCCAGGTCTCCACGCCCTTGTGTGTTTCTTTTGCTTAACGATTGCCACCTGAGCTAGCCTCGGTTTCCCATCTTCCTCAGTTTCAGAGGGTGGATATCTCCGTGTTGCTTTTTCCCCAGGTTACCACTCCCTTGTGTGTTTCTTTTGCTTATAGATTGCCACCTGAGCTAGCCTCTGTTGCCCATCTTCCTCAGTTTCAGAGGGTGGATTTCCGAATGTTGCTTTTTCCCCAGGTCTCCACGCCCTTGTGTGTTTCTTTTGCTTAACGATTGCCACCTGAGGTAGCCTCTGTTGCCCATCTTCGTCAGTTTCAGAGGGTGGATTTCTCAGTGTTGATTTTTCGCCAGCTCTCCACGCCCTTGCGTCTTTTTTTTTTTCTGCTTAAAGGTTGCAACCTGAGCTAGCTTCTTTTGCCCATGTTCCTCAGTTTCAGAGGGTGGATTTCTCCGTGTTGCTTTTTGCCCAGGTCTCCACGCCCTTGTGAGTTTCTTTTGCTTAACGTTTGCCACCTGAGGTAGCCTCTGTTGCCCATCCTCGTCAGTTTCAGAGGGTAGATTTCTCAGTGCTGCTGTTTCCCCAGGTCTCCACGCCCTTGTGTGTTTCTTTTGCTTAAAGTGTCCCACCTGAAGCCAGACTCTCTTGCCCATCTTCCTCAGTTTCAGAGGGTAGATATTTCAGGGTTGCTTTTTCCCCAGGTCTCCACGCCTTTGTGTTTTGTTTTTGCTTAACGATTGCCACCTGAGCTAGCCTCTGTTGCCCATCTTCGTCCGTTTCAGAGGGTGGATTTCTCCGTGTTGCTTTTTCCCCAGGTTACCACTCCCTTGTGTGTTTCTTTTGCTTATAGATTGCCACCTGAGCTAGCCTCTGTTGCCCATCTTCCTCAGTTTCAGAGGGTGGATTTCCGAATGTTGCTTTTTCCCCAGGTCTCCACGCCCTTGTGTGTTTCTTTTGCTTAACGATTGCCACCTGAGGTAGCCTCTGTTGCCCATCTTCGTCAGTTTCAGAGGGTGGATTTCTCAGTGTTGATTTTTCGCCAGCTCTCCACGCCCTTGCGTCTTTTTTTTTTTCTGCTTAAAGGTTGCAACCTGAGCTAGCTTCTTTTGCCCATGTTCCTCAGTTTCAGAGGGTGGAATTCCCGGGTTGCTTTTTTCCCAGGTCTCCACGCCCTTGTGTGTTTCCTTTGCTTAAAGATTGCCACCTGAGGTAGCCTCTGTTGCCCATCCTCGTCAGTTTCAGAGGGTAGATTTCTCAGTGCTGCTTTTTGCCCAGGTCTCCACGCTCTTGTGTGTTTCCTTTGCTTAAAGATTGCCACCTGAGGTAGCCTCTGTTGCCCATCCTCGTCAGTTTCAGAGGGTAGATTTCTCAGTGCTGCTTTTTGCCCAGGTCTCCACGCTCTTGTGTGTTTCCTTTGCTTAAAGATTGCCACCTGAGGTAGCCTCTGTTGCCCATCCTCGTCAGTTTCAGAGGGTAGATTTATCAGTGCTGCTTTTTCCCCAGGTCTCCACGCCCTTGTGTGTTTCTTTTGCTTAAAGATTGCCACCTGAGCTAGCCTCTGTTGCGCTTCTTTCTCAGTTTCAGAGGGTAGATTTCTCCGTGTTGCTTTTTCCCCAGAACTCCACGCACTTCCTTTTATTTTTCCTTAAAAATTACCACCTGAGCTAGCCTCTGTTGCCCATGTTCGTCGGTTTCAGAGGGTAGATTTCTCGCTGTTGCTTTTTTGCCAGGTCTGCACGCCATTGTGTTTTGTTTTTGCTTAACTATTGCCACCTGAGCTAGCCTCTGTTGCCCATCTTCCTCAGTTTCAGAGGGTGGATTTCTCAGTGTTGCTTTTTCCCCAGGTCTCCACGCCCTTGTGTGTTTCTTTTGCTTAACGATTGCCACCTCAGCTAGCCTCGGTTGCCCATCTTCCTCAGTTTCAGAGGGTGGATTTCTCCGTGTTGCTTTTTCCCCAGGTCTCCACGCCCTTGTGTGTTTCTTTTGCTTATAGATTGCCACCTGAGCTAGCCTCTGTTGCCCATCTTCGTCCGTTTCAGAGGGTGGATTTCACAGTGTTGCCTTTTCGCCAGCTCCCCACGCCCTTGTGTGTTTCTTTTGCTTAAAGATTGTCACCTGAGCTAGGCACTGTTGCCCTGCTTCCTCAGTTTCAGAGGGTACCTTTTTCAGGGTTGCTTTTTGACCGGGTCTCCTCGCCATTGTATTTTTTTATTCTATTTTTTTTGCTTAAAGATTGCCACCTGAGCTAGCCTCTGTTGCCCATCTTCTTCGGTTTCAGAGGGTAGATTTCTCAGTGTTGCTTTTTCGCCAGCTCTCCACGCCCTTGCGTCTTTTTTTATTTCTGCTTAAAGGTTGCAACCTGAGCTAGCTTCTTTGGCCCATGATCGTCAGTTTCAGAGGGTGGATTTCTGCGTGTTGCTTTTTCCCGAGGTCTCCACGCCCTTGTGTGTTTCTTTTGCTTAACGATTGCCACCTGAGCCAGCCTCTGTTGCCCATCCTCGTCAGTTTCAGAGGGTAGATTTCTCAGTGCTGCTTTTTCCCCAGGTCTCCACGCCCTTGTGTGTTTCTTTTGCTTAAAGTTTGCCACCTGAAGCCAGCCTCTCTTGCCCATCTTCCTCAGTTTCAGATGGTAGATATTTCAGGGTTGCTTTTCACCCAGGTCTCCACGCCTTTGTGTTTTGTTTTTGCTTAACGATTGCCACCTGAGCTAGCCTCTCTTGCACATCTTCCTCAGTTTCAGAGGGGGGATTTCTCCGTGTTGCTTTTTCCCCAGGTCTCCACGCCCTTGCGTCTTTTGTTGTTTCTGCGTAAAGGTTGCAACCTGAGCTAGCTTCTTTTGCCCATGTTCGTCAGTTTCAGAGGGTGGAATTCCCGGGTTGCTTTTTTCCCAGGTCTCCACGCCCTTGTGTGTTTCCTTTGCTTAAAGATTGCCACCTGAGGTAGCCTCTGTTGCCCATCCTCGTCAGTTTCAGAGGGTAGATTTATCAGTGCTGCTTTTTCCCCAGGTCTCCACGCCCTTGTGTGTTTCTTTTGCTTAAAGATTGCCACCTGAGCTAGCCTCTGTTGCGCTTCTTTCTCAGTTTCAGAGGGTAGATTTCTCCGTGTTGCTTTTTCCCCAGGTCTCCACGCACTTCCTTTTATTTTTCCTTAAAAATTGCCACCTGAGCTAGCCTCTGTTGCCCATCTTCCTCAGTTTCAGAGGGTGGATTTCTCAGTGTTGCTTTTTCCCCAGGTCTCCACGCCCTTGTGTGTTTCTTTTGCTTAAAGTTTGCCACCTGAAGCCAGCCTCTCTTGCCCATCTTCCTCAGTTTCAGAGGGTAGATATTTCAGGGTTGCTTTTTCCCCAGGTCTCCACCCCTTTGTGTTTTGTGTTCGCTTAACGATTGCCACCTGAGCTAGCCTCTGTCGCCCAACTTCCTCAGTTTCAGAGGGTGGATTTCTCAGTGTTGCTTTTTCCCCAGGTCTCCACGCCCTTGTGTGTTTCTTTTGCTTAACGATTGCCACCTCAGCTAGCCTCGGTTGCCCATCTTCCTCAGTTTCAGAGGGTGGATTTCTCCGTGTTGCTTTTTCCCCAGGTCTCCACGCCCTTGTGTGTTTCTTTTGCTTATAGATTGCCACCTGAGCTAGCCTCTGTTGCCCATCTTCGTCCGTTTCAGAGGGTGGATTTCACAGTGTTGCCTTTTCGCCAGCTCCCCACGCCCTTGTGTGTTTCTTTTGCTTAAAGATTGTCACCTGAGCTAGGCACTGTTGCCCTGCTTGCTCAGTTTCAGAGGGTACCATTTTCAGGGTTGCTTTTTGACCAGGTCTCCTCGCCATTGTATTTTTTTATTCTATTTTTTTTTCTTAAAGATTGCCACCTGAGCTAGCCTCTGTTGCCCATCTTCTTCGGTTTCAGAGGGTAGATTTCTCAGTGTTGCTTTTTCGCCAGCTCTCCACGCCCTTGCGTCTTTTTTTATTTCTGCTTAAAGGTTGCAACCTGAGCTAGCTTCTTTGGCCCATGATCGTCAGTTTCAGAGGGTGGATTTCTGCGTGTTGCTTTTTCCCGAGGTCTCCACGCCCTTGTGTGTTTCTTTTGCTTAACGATTGCCACCTGAGCCAGCCTCTGTTGCCCATCCTCGTCAGTTTCTGAGGGTAGATTTCTCAGTGCTGCTTTTTCCCCAGGTCTCCACGCCCTTGTGTGTTTCTTTTGCTTAAAGTTTGCCACCTGAAGCCAGCCTCTCTTGCCCATCTTCCTCAGTTTCAGATGGTAGATATTTCAGGGTTGCTTTTTACCCAGGTCTCCACGCCTGTGTGTTTTGTTTTTGCTTAACGAGTGCCACCTGAGGTAGCCTCTGTTGCCCATCTTCCTCAGTTTCAGAGGGTGTATTTCTCCGTGTTGCTTTCTCCCCAGGTCTCCACGCCCTTGTGTGTTTCTTTTGCTTAACGATTGCCACCTGAGGTAGCCTCTGTTGCCCAACCTAGTCAGTTTCAGAGGGTAGATTTCTCAGTGCTGCTTTTTCCCCAGGTCTCCACGCCCTTGTGTGTTTCTTTTGCTTAAAGTTTGCCTCCTGAAACCAGCCTCTCTTGCCCATCTTCCTCACTTTCAGAGGGTAGATATTTCAGGGTTGCTTTTTCCCCAGGTCTCCACGCCTTTGGGTTTTGTTTTTGCTTAAAGATTGCCACCTGAGCTAGACTCTGTTGCCCATCTTCGTCCGTTTCAGAGGGTGGATTTCTCAGTGTTGCCTTTTCGCCAGCTCCCCACGCCCTTGTGTGTTTCTTTTGCTTAAAGATTGTCACCTGAGCTAGGCACTGTTGCCCTGCTTCCTCAGTTTCAGAGGGTACCTTTTTCAGGGTTGCTTTTTGACCGGGTCTCCTCGCCATTTTATTTTTTTATTTTATTTTTTTTGCTTAAAGATTGCCACCTGAGCTAGCCTCTGTTGCCCATCTTCGTCCGTTTCAGAGGGTGGATTTCTCAGTGTTGCCTTTTCGCCAGCTCCCCACGCCCTTGTGTGTTTCTTTTGCTTAAAGATTGCCACCTGAGCTAGCCTCTGTTGCGCTTCTTTCTCAGTTTCAGAGGGTAGATTTCTCCGTGTTGCTTTTTCCCCAGGTCTCCACGCACTTCCTTTTATTTTTCCTTAAAAATTGCCACCTGAGCTAGCCTCTGTTGCCCATGTTCGTCGGTTTCAGAGGGTAGATTTCTCGCTGTTGCTTTTTTGCCAGGTCTGCACGCCCTTGTGTTTTGTTTTTGCTTAACTATTGCCACCTGAGCTAGCCTCTGTTGCCCATCTTCCTCAGTTTCAGAGGGTGGATTTCTCAGTGTTGCTTTTTCCCCAGGTCTCCAAGCCCTTGTGTGTTTCTTTTGCTTAAAGTTTGCCACCTGAAGCCAGCCTCTCTTGCCCATCTTCCTCAGTTTCAGAGGGTAGATATTTCAGGGTTGCTTTTTCCCCAGGTCTCCACGCCTTTGTGTTTTGTTTTCGCTTAACGATTGCCACCTGAGCTAGCCTCGGTTGCCCATCTTCCTCAGTTTCAGAGGGTGGATTTCTCCGTGTTGCTTTTTCCCCAGGTTACCACTCCCTTGTGTGTTTCTTTTGCTTATAGATTGCCACCTGAGCTAGCCTCTGTTGCCCATCTTCCTCAGTTTCAGAGGGTGGATTTCCGAATGTTGCTTTTTCCCCAGGTCTCCACGCCCTTGTGTGTTTCTTTTGCTTAACGATTGCCACCTGAGGTAGCCTCTGTTGCCCATCTTCGTCAGTTTCAGAGGGTGGATTTCTCAGTGTTGATTTTTCGCCAGCTCTCCACGCCCTTGCGTCTTTTTTTTTTTCTGCTTAAAGGTTGCAACCTGAGCTAGCTTCTTTTGCCCATGTTCCTCAGTTTCAGAGGGTGGATTTCTCCGTGTTGCTCTTTCCCCAGGTCTCCACGCCCTTGTGAGTTTCTTTTGCTTAACCTTTGCCACCTGAGGTAGCCTCTGTTGCCCATCCTCGTCAGTTTCAGAGGGTAGATTTCTCAGTGCTGCTGTTTCCCCAGGTCTCCACGCCCTTGTGTGTTTCTTTTGCTTAAAGTTTCCCACCTGAAGCCAGACTCTCTTGCCCATCTTCCTCAGTTTCAGAGGGTAGATATTTCAGGGTTGCTTTTTCCCCAGGTCTCCACGCCTTTGTGTTTTGTTTTTGCTTAACGATTGCCACCTGAGCTAGCCTCTCTTGCACATCTTCCTCAGTTTCAGAGGGGGGATTTCTCCGTGTTGCTTTTTCCCCAGGTCTCCACGCCCTTGAGTCTTTTGTTGTTTCTGCGTAAAGGTTGCAACCTGAGCTAGCTTCTTTTGCCCATGTTCGTCAGTTTCAGAGGGTGGAATTCCCGGGTTGCTTTTTTCCCAGGTCTCCACGCCCTTGTGTGTTTCCTTTGCTTAAAGATTGCCACCTGAGGTAGCCTCTGTTGCCCATCCTCGTCAGTTTCAGAGGGTAGATTTCTCAGTGCTGCTTTTTCCCCAGGTCTCCACGCCCTTGTGTGTTTCTTTTGCTTAAAGATTGCCACCTGAGCTAGCCTCTGTTGCGCTTCTTTCTCAGTTTCAGAGGGTAGATTTCTCCGTGTTGCTTTTTCCCCAGGTCTCCACGCACTTCCTTTTATTTTTCCTTAAAAATTGCCACCTGAGCTAGCCTCTGTTGCCCATGTTCGTCGGTTTCAGAGGGTAGATTTCTCGCTGTTGCTTTTTTGCCAGGTCTGCACGCCCTTGTGTTTTGTTTTTGCTTAACTATTGCCACCTGAGCTAGCCTCTGTTGCCCATCTTCCTCAGTTTCAGAGGGTGGATTTCTCAGTGTTGCTTTTTCCCCAGGTCTCCACGCCCTTGTGTGTTTCTTTTGCTTAAAGTTTGCCACCTGAAGCCAGCCTCTCTTGCCCATCTTCCTCAGTTTCAGAGGGTAGATATTTCAGGGTTGCTTTTTCCCCAGGTCTCCACCCCTTTGTGTTTTGTTTTCGCTTAACGATTGCCACCTGAGCTAGCCTCTGTCGCCCAACTTCCTCAGTTTCAGAGGGTGGATTTCTCAGTGTTGCTTTTTCCCCAGGTCTCCACGCCCTTGTGTGTTTCTTTTGCTTAACGATTGCCACCTCAGCTAGCCTCGGTTGCCCATCTTCCTCAGTTTCAGAGGGTGGATTTCTCCGTGTTGCTTTTTCCCCAGGTCTCCACGCCCTTGTGTGTTTCTTTTGCTTATAGATTGCCACCTGAGCTAGCCTCTGTTGCCCATCTTCGTCCGTTTCAGAGGGTGGATTTCACAGTGTTGCCTTTTCGCCAGCTCCCCACGCCCTTGTGTGTTTCTTTTGCTTAAAGATTGTCACCTGAGCTAGGCACTGTTGCCCTGCTTCCTCAGTTTCAGAGGGTACCTTTTTCAGGGTTGCTTTTTGACCGGGTCTCCTCGCCATTGTATTTTTTTATTCTATTTTTTTTGCTTAAAGATTGCCACCTGAGCTAGCCTCTGTTGCCCATCTTCTTCGGTTTCAGAGGGTAGATTTCTCAGTGTTGCTTTTTCGCCAGCTCTCCACGCCCTTGCGTCTTTTTTTATTTCTGCTTAAAGGTTGCAACCTGAGCTAGCTTCTTTGGCCCATGATCGTCAGTTTCAGAGGGTGGATTTCTGCGTGTTGCTTTTTCCCGAGGTCTCCACGCCCTTGTGTGTTTCTTTTGCTTAACGATTGCCACCTGAGCCAGCCTCTGTTGCCCATCCTCGTCAGTTTCAGAGGGTAGATTTCTCAGTGCTGCTTTTTCCCCAGGTCTCCACGCCCTTGTGTGTTTCTTTCGCTTAAAGTTTGCCACCTGAAGCCAGCCTCTCTTGCCCATCTTCCTCAGTTTCAGATGGTAGATATTTCAGGGTTGCTTTTTACCCAGGTCTCCACGCCTGTGTGTTTTGTTTTTGCTTAACGAGTGCCACCTGAGGTAGCCTCTGTTGCCCATCTTCCTCAGTTTCAGAGGGTGGATTTCTCCGTGTTGCTTTTTCCCCAGGTCTCCACGCCCTTGTGTGTTTCTTTTGCTTAACGATTGCCACCTTAGGTAGCCTCTGTTGCCCAACCTAGTCAGTTTCAGAGGGTAGATTTCTCAGTGCTGCTTTTTCCCCAGGTCTCCACGCCCTTGTGTTTTCTTTTGCTTAAAGTTTGCCACCTGAAACCAGCCTCTCTTGCCCATCTTCCTCAGTTTCAGAATGTAGATATTTCAGGGTTGCTTTTTCCCCAGGTCTCCACGCCTTTGGGTTTTGTTTTTGCTTAAAGATTGCCACCTGAGCTAGCCTCTGTTGCCCATCTTCGTCCGTTTCAGAGGGTGGATTTCTCAGTGTTGCCTTTTCGCCAGCTCCCCACGCCGTTGTGTGTTTCTTTTGCTTAAAGATTGTCACCTGAGCTAGGCACTGTTGCCCTGCTTCCTCAGTTTCAGAGGGTACCTTTTTCAGGGTTGCTTTTTGACCGGGTCTCCTCGCCATTGTATTTTTTTATTTTATTTTTTTTTCTTAAAGATTGCCACCTGAGCTAGCCTCTCTTGCCCATCTTCGTCCGTTTCAGAGGGTGGATTTCTCAGTGTTGCCTTTTCGCCAGCTCCCCACGCCCTTGTGTGTTTCTTTTGATAAAGATTGCCACCTGAGCTAGCCTCTGTTGTGCTTCTTTCTCAGTTTCAGAGGGTAGATTTCTCCGTGTTGCTTTTTCCCCAGGTCTCCACGCACTTCCTTTTATTTTTCCTTAAAAATTGCCACCTGAGCTAGCCTCTGTTGCCCATGTTCGTCGGTTTCAGAGGGTAGATTTCTCGCTGTTGCTTTTTTGCCAGGTCTGCACGCCCTTGTGTTTTGTTTTTGCTTAACTATTGCCACCTGAGCTAGCCTCTGTTGCCCATCTTCCTCAGTTTCAGAGGGTGGATTTCTCAGTGTTGCTTTTTCCCCAGGTCTCCACGCCCTTGTGTGTTTCTTTTGCTTAAAGTTTGCCACCTGAAGCCAGCCTCTCTTGCCCATCTTCCTCAGTTTCAGAGGGTAGATATTTCAGGGTTGCTTTTTCCCCAGGTCTCCACGCCTTTGTGTTTTGTTTTCGCTTAACGATTGCCACCTGAGCTAGCCTCTCTTGCCCATCTTCCTCAGTTTCAGAGGGTGGATTTCTCAGTGTTGCTTTTTCCCCAGGTCTCCACGCCCTTGTGTGCTTCTTTTGCTTAACGATTGCCACCTGAGCTAGCCTCGGTTGCCCATCTTCCTCAGTTTCAGAGGGTGGATTTCTCCGTGTTGCTTTTTCCCCAGGTTACCACTCCCTTGTGTGTTTCTTTTGCTTATAGATTGCCACCTGAGCTAGCCTCTGTTGCCCATCTTCCTCAGTTTCAGAGGGTGGATTTCTCAGTGTTGATTTTTCGCCAGCTCTCCACGCTCTTGCGTCTTTTTTTTTTTCTGCTTAAAGGTTGCAACCTGAGCTAGCTTCTTTTGCCCATGTTAGTCAGTTTCAGAGGGTGGATTTCTCCGTGTTGCTTTTTGCCCAGGTCTCCACGCCCTTGTGAGTTTCTTTTGCTTAACGTTTGCCACCTGAGGTAGCCTCTGTTGCCCATCCTCGTCAGTTTCAGAGGGTAGATTTCTCAGTGCTGCTGTTTCCCCAGGTCTCCACGCCCTTGTGTGTTTCTTTTGCTTAAAGTTTCCCACCTGAAGCCAGACTCTCTTGCCCATCTTCCTCAGTTTCAGAGGGTAGATATTTCAGGGTTGCTTTTTCCCCAGGTCTCCACGCCTTTGTGTTTTGTTTTTGCTTAACGATTGCCACCTGAGCTAGCCTCTCTTGCACATCTTCCTCAGTTTCAGAGGGGGGATTTCTCCGTGTTGCTTTTTCCCCAGGTCTCCACGCCCTTGCGTCTTTTGTTGTTTCTGCGTAAAGGTTGCAACCTGAGCTAGCTTCTTTTGCCCATGTTCCTCAGTTTCAGAGGGTGGATTTCCCGGGTTGCTTTTTTCCCAGGTCTCCATGCCCTTGTGTGTTTCCTTTGCTTAAAGATTGCCACCTGAGGTAGCCTCTGTTGCCCATCCTCGTCAGTTTCAGAGGGTAGATTTCTCAGTGCTGCTTTTTCCCCAGGTCTCCACGCTCTTGTTTGTTTCCTTTGCTTAAAGATTGCCACCTGAGGTAGCCTCTGTTGCCCATCCTCGTCAGTTTCAGAGGGTAGATTTATCAGTGCTGCTTTTTCCCCAGGTCTCCACGCCCTTGTGTGTTTCTTTTGCTTAAAGATTGCCACCTGAGCTAGCCTCTGTTGCGCTTCTTTCTCAGTTTCAGAGGGTAGATTTCTCCGTGTTGCTTTTTCCCCAGGTCTCCACGCACTTCCTTTTATTTCCTTAAAAATTGCCACCTGAGCTAGCCTCTGTTGCCCATGTTCGTCGGTTTCAGAGGGTAGATTTCTCGCTGTTGCTTCTTTGCCAGGTCTGCACGCCCTTGTGTTTTGTTTTTGCTTAACTATTGCCACCTGAGCTAGCCTCTGTTGCCCATCTTCCTCAGTTTCAGAGGGTGGATTTCTCAGCGTTGCTTTTTCCCCAGGTCTCCACGCCCTTGTGTGTTTGTTTTGCTTAAAGTTTGCCACCTGAAGCCAGCCTCTCATGCCCATCTTCCTCAGTTTCAGAGGGTAGATATTTCAGGGTTGCTTTTTCCCCAGGTCTCCACGCCTGTGTGTTTTGTTTTCGCTTAACGATTGCCACCTGAGCTAGCCTCTGTCGCCCAACTTCCTCAGTTTCAGAGGGTGGATTTCTCCGTGTTGCTTTTTCCCCAGGTCTCCACGCCCTTGTGTGTTTCTTTTGCTTAACGATTGCCACCTGAGCTAGCCTCTGTTGCCCATCTTCGTCCGTTTCAGAGGGTGGATTTCACAGTGTTGCCTTTTCGCCAGCTCCCCACGCCCTTGTGTGTTTCTTTTGCTTAAAGATTGTCACCTGAGCTAGGCACTGTTGCCCTGCTTCCTCAGTTTCAGAGGGTACCTTTTTCAGGGTTGCTTTTTGACCGGGTCTCCTCGCCATTGTATTTTTTTATTCTATTTTTTTGGCTTAAAGATTGCCACCTGAGCTAGCCTCTGTTGCCCATCTTCTTCGGTTTCAGAGGGTAGATTTCTCAGTGTTGCTTTTTCGCCAGCTCTCCACGCCCTTGCGTCTTTTTTTATTTCTGCTTAAAGGTTGCAACCTGAGCTAGCTTCTTTGGCCCATGATCATCAGTTTCAGAGGGTGGATTTCTGCGTTTTGCTTTTTCCCGAGGTCTCCACGCCCTTGTGTGTTTCTTTTGCTTAACGATTGCCACCTGAGCCAGCCTCTGTTGCCCATCCTCGTCAGTTTCAGAGGGTAGATTTCTCAGTGCTGCTTTTTCCCCAGGTCTCCACGCCCTTGTGTGTTTCTTTTGCTTAAAGTTTGCCACCTGAAGCCAGCCTCTCTTGCCCATCTTCCTCAGTTTCAGATGGTAGATATTTCAGGGTTGCTTTTTCCCCAGGTCTCCACGCCTGTGTGTTTTGTTTTTGCTTAACGAGTGCCACCTGAGGTAGCCTCTGTTGCCCATCTTCCTCAGTTTCAGAGGGTGTATTTCTCCGTGTTGCTTTCTCCCCAGGTCTCCACGCCCTTGTGTGTTTCTTTTGCTTAACGATTGCCACCTGAGGTAGCCTCTGTTGCCCAACCTAGTCAGTTTCAGAGGGTAGATTTCTCAGTGCTGCTTTTTCCCCAGGTCTCCACGCCCTTGTGTGTTTCTTTTGCTTAAAGATTGTCACCTGAGCTAGGCACTGTTGCCCTGCTTCCTCAGTTTCAGAGGGTACCTTTTTCAGGGTTGCTTTTTGACCGGGTCTCCTCGCCATTGTATTTTTTTATTTTATTTTTTTTTCTTAAAGATTGCCACCTGAGCTAGCCTCTCTTGCCCATCTTCGTCCGTTTCAGAGGGTGGATTTCTCAGTGTTGCCTTTTCGCCAGCTCCCCACGCCCTTGTGTGTTTCTTTTGATAAAGATTGCCACCTGAGCTAGCCTCTGTTGTGCTTCTTTCTCAGTTTCAGAGGGTAGATTTCTCCGTGTTGCTTTTTCCCCAGGTCTCCACGCACTTCCTTTTATTTTTCCTTAAAAATTGCCACCTGAGCTAGCCTCTGTTGCCCATGTTCGTCGGTTTCAGAGGGTAGATTTCTCGCTGTTGCTTTTTTGCCAGGTCTGCACGCCCTTGTGTTTTGTTTTTGCTTAACTATTGCCACCTGAGCTAGCCTCTGTTGCCCATCTTCCTCAGTTTCAGAGGGTGGATTTCTCAGTGTTGCTTTTTCCCCAGGTCTCCACGCCCTTGTGTGTTTCTTTTGCTTAAAGTTTGCCACCTGAAACCAGCCTCTCTTGCCCATCTTCCTCAGTTTCAGAGGGTAGATATTTCAGGGTTGCTTTTTCCCCAGGTCTCCACGCCTTTGTGTTTTGTTTTCGCTTAACGATTGCCACCTGAGCTAGCCTCTCTTGCCCATCTTCCTCAGTTTCAGAGGGTGGATTTCTCAGTGTTGCTTTTTCCCCAGGTCTCCACGCCCTTGTGTGCTTCTTTTGCTTAACGATTGCCACCTGAGCTAGCCTCGGTTGCCCATCTTCCTCAGTTTCAGAGGGTGGATTTCTCCGTGTTGCTTTTTCCCCAGGTTACCACTCCCTTGTGTGTTTCTTTTGCTTATAGATTGCCACCTGAGCTAGCCTCTGTTGCCCATCTTCCTCAGTTTCAGAGGGTGGATTTCTCAGTGTTGATTTTTCGCCAGCTCTCCACGCTCTTGCGTCTTTTTTTTTTTATGCTTAAAGGTTGCAACCTGAGCTAGCTTCTTTTGCCCATGTTCCTCAGTTTCAGAGGGTGGATTTCTCCGTGTTGCTTTTTGCCCAGGTCTCCACGCCCTTGTGAGTTTCTTTTGCTTAACGTTTGCCACCTGAGGTAGCCTCTGTTGCCCATCCTCGTCAGTTTCAGAGGGAAGATTTCTCAGTGCTGCTGTTTCCCCAGGTCTCCACGCCCTTGTGTGTTTCTTTTGCTTAAAGTTTCCCACCTGAAGCCAGACTCTCTTGCCCATCTTCCTCAGTTTCAGAGGGTAGATATTTCAGGGTTGCTTTTTCCCCAGGTCTCCACGCCTTTGTGTTTTGTTTTTGCTTAACGATTGCCACCTGAGCTAGCCTCTCTTGCACATCTTCCTCAGTTTCAGAGGGGGGATTTCTCCGTGTTGCTTTTTCCCCAGGTCTCCACGCCCTTGCGTCTTTTGTTGTTTCTGCGTAAAGGTTGCAACCTGAGCTAGCTTCTTTTGCCCATGTTCCTCAGTTTCAGAGGGTGGATTTCCCGGGTTGCTTTTTTCCCAGGTCTCCATGCCCTTGTGTGTTTCCTTTGCTTAAAGATTGCCACCTGAGGTAGCCTCTGTTGCCCATCCTCGTCAGTTTCAGAGGGTAGATTTCTCAGTGCTGCTTTTTCCCCAGGTCTCCACGCTCTTGTTTGTTTCCTTTGCTTAAAGATTGCCACCTGAGGTAGCCTCTGTTGCCCATCCTCGTCAGTTTCAGACGGTAGATTTATCAGTGCTGCTTTTTCCCCAGGTCTCCACGCCCTTGTGTGTTTCTTTTGCTTAAAGATTGCCACCTGAGCTAGCCTCTGTTGCGCTTCTTTCTCAGTTTCAGAGGGTAGATTTCTCCGTGTTGCTTTTTCCCCAGGTCTCCACGCACTTCCTTTTATTTCCTTAAAAATTGCCACCTGAGCTAGCCTCTGTTGCCCATGTTCGTCGGTTTCAGAGGGTAGATTTCTCGCTGTTGCTTCTTTGCCAGGTCTGCACGCCCTTGTGTTTTGTTTTTGCTTAACTATTGCCACCTGAGCTAGCCTCTGTTGCCCATCTTCCTCAGTTTCAGAGGGTGGATTTCTCAGCGTTGCTTTTTCCCCAGGTCTCCACGCCCTTGTGTGTTTGTTTTGCTTAAAGTTTGCCACCTGAAGCCAGCCTCTCATGCCCATCTTCCTCAGTTTCAGAGGGTAGATATTTCAGGGTTGCTTTTTCCCCAGGTCTCCACCCCTTTGTGTTTTGTTTTCGCTTAACGATTGCCACCTGAGCTAGCCTCTGTCGCCCAACTTCCTCAGTTTCAGAGGGTGGATTTCTCCGTGTTGCTTTTTCCCCAGGTCTCCACGCCCTTGTGTGTTTCTTTTGCTTAACGATTGCCACCTGAGCTAGCCTCTGTTGCCCATCTTCGTCCGTTTCAGAGGGTGGATTTCACAGTGTTGCCTTTTCGCCAGCTCCCCACGCCCTTGTGTGTTTCTTTTGCTTAAAGATTGTCACCTGAGCTAGGCACTGTTGCCCTGCTTCCTCAGTTTCAGAGGGTACCTTTTTCAGGGTTGCTTTTTGACCGGGTCTCCTCGCCATTGTATTTTTTTATTCTATTTTTTTGGCTTAAAGATTGCCACCTGAGCTAGCCTCTGTTGCCCATCTTCTTCGGTTTCAGAGGGTAGATTTCTCAGTGTTGCTTTTTCGCCAGCTCTCCACGCCCTTGCGTCTTTTTTTATTTCTGCTTAAAGGTTGCAACCTGAGCTAGCTTCTTTGGCCCATGATCATCAGTTTCAGAGGGTGGATTTCTGCGTTTTGCTTTTTCCCGAGGTCTCCACGCCCTTGTGTGTTTCTTTTGCTTAACGATTGCCACCTGAGCCAGCCTCTGTTGCCCATCCTCGTCAGTTTCAGAGGGTAGATTTCTCAGTGCTGCTTTTTCCCCAGGTCTCCACGCCCTTGTGTGTTTCTTTTGCTTAAAGTTTGCCACCTGAAGCCAGCCTCTCTTGCCCATCTTCCTCAGTTTCAGATGGTAGATATTTCAGGGTTGCTTTTTCCCCAGGTCTCCACGCCTGTGTGTTTTGTTTTTGCTTAACGAGTGCCACCTGAGGTAGCCTCTGTTGCCCATCTTCCTCAGTTTCAGAGGGTGTATTTCTCCGTGTTGCTTTCTCCCCAGGTCTCCACGCCCTTGTGTGTTTCTTTTGCTTAACGATTGCCACCTGAGGTAGCCTCTGTTGCCCAACCTAGTCAGTTTCAGAGGGTAGATTTCTCAGTGCTGCTTTTTCCCCAGGTCTCCACGCCCTTGTGTGTTTCTTTTGCTTAAAGTTTGCCACCTGAAACCAGCCTCTCTTGCCCATCTTCCTCACTTTCAGAGGGTAGATATTTCAGGGTTGCTTTTTCCCCAGGTCTCCACGCCTTTGGGTTTTGTTTTTGCTTAAAGATTGCCACCTGAGCTAGACTCTGTTGCCCATCTTCGTCCGTTTCAGAGGGTGGATTTCTCAGTGTTGCCTTTTCGCCAGCTCCCCACGCCCTTGTGTGTTTCTTTTGCTTAAAGATTGTCACCTGAGCTAGGCACTGTTGCCCTGCTTCCTCAGTTTCAGAGGGTACCTTTTTCAGGGTTGCTTTTTGACCGGGTCTCCTCGCCATTGTATTTTTTTATTTTATTTTTTTTGCTTAAAGATTGCCACCTGAGCTAGCCTCTGTTGCCCATCTTCGTCCGTTTCAGAGGGTGGATTTCTCAGTGTTGCCTTTTCGCCAGCTCCCCACGCCCTTGTGTGTTTCTTTTGCTTAAAGATTGCCACCTGAGCTAGCCTCTGTTGCGCTTCTTTCTCAGTTTCAAGGGTAGATTTCTCCGTGTTGCTTTTTCCCCAGGTCTCCACGCACTTCCTTTTATTTTTCCTTAAAAATTGCCACCTGAGCTAGCCTCTGTTGCCCATGTTCGTCGGTTTCAGAGGGTAGATTTCTCGCTGTTGCTTTTTTGCCAGGTCTGCACGCCCTTGTGTTTTGTTTTTGCTTAACTATTGCCACCTGAGCTAGCCTCTGTTGCCCATCTTCCTCAGTTTCAGAGGGTGGATTTCTCAGTGTTGCTTTTTCCCCAGGTCTCCACGCCCTTGTGTGTTTCTTTTGCTTAAAGTTTGCCACCTGAAGCCAGCCTCTCTTGCCCATCTTCCTCAGTTTCAGATGGTAGATATTTCAGGGTTGCTTTTTCCCCAGGTCTCCACGCCTGTGTGTTTTGTTTTTGCTTAACGAGTGCCACCTGAGGTAGCCTCTGTTGCCCATCTTCCTCAGTTTCAGAGGGTGTATTTCTCCGTGTTGCTTTCTCCCCAGGTCTCCACGCCCTTGTGTGTTTCTTTTGCTTAACGATTGCCACCTGAGGTAGCCTCTGTTGCCCA
Organism: Equus asinus; assembly: GCF_041296235.1. Classification (NCBI taxonomy): domain Eukaryota; kingdom Metazoa; phylum Chordata; class Mammalia; order Perissodactyla; family Equidae; genus Equus; species Equus asinus. The sequence continues at coordinate 546,133 of NW_027225534.1, forward strand.
ACCTAGTCAGTTTCAGAGGGTAGATTTCTCAGTGCTGCTTTTTCCCCAGGTCTCCACGCCCTTGTGTGTTTCTTTTGCTTAAAGTTTGCCACCTGAAACCAGCCTCTCTTGCCCATCTTCCTCACTTTCAGAGGGTAGATATTTCAGGGTTGCTTTTTCCCCAGGTCTCCACGCCTTTGGGTTTTGTTTTTGCTTAAAGATTGCCACCTGAGCTAGACTCTGTTGCCCATCTTCGTCCGTTTCAGAGGGTGGATTTCTCAGTGTTGCCTTTTCGCCAGCTCCCCACGCCCTTGTGTGTTTCTTTTGCTTAAAGATTGTCACCTGAGCTAGGCACTGTTGCCCTGCTTCCTCAGTTTCAGAGGGTACATTTTTAAGGGTTGCTTTTTGACCGGGTCTCCTCGCCATTGTATTTTTTTATTTTATTTTTTTTGCTTAAAGATTGCCACCTCAGCTAGCCTCTGTTGCCCATCTTCGTCCGTTTCAGAGGGTGGATTTCTCAGTGTTGCCTTTTCGCCAGCTCCCCACGCCCTTGTGTGTTTCTTTTGCTTAAAGATTGCCACCTGAGCTAGCCTCTGTTGTGCTTCTTTCTCAGTTTCAGAGGCTAGATATTTGAGGGTTGCTTTTTCCCCAGGTCTCCACGCCTTTGTGTTTTGTTTTTGCTTAACGATTGCCACCTGAGCTAGCCTCTCTTGCCCGTCTTCCTCAGTTTCAGAGGGTGGATTTCTCCGTGTTGCTTTTTCCACAGGTCTCCACGCCCTGGTGTGTTTCTTTTGCTTAACGATTGCTACGTGATGTAGCCTCTGGACCCAAAGCATCTTGCTCCCAGCTCTTCGGGAAGATAAGAAACAGCTGGCTCTGCCCAGTGCTCTTACAGCCTAAGAGAACATGTCTTTGAAAGGTCTGTGAAACGCAGTTTCTTGGCAGGCCTGACCTGGCTGAAGTAGAACTTCTGTTCTGGTTGTGCTACATAGGCCTAGAGCTACCAGGACCTAAGGGCTGCCTTGTTTCCAAAGGGGGAGAGAGGCCCCAAAGCATCTTGCCTCCAGCACTTTGGGAAGCTAAAAAACAACTGGTTCTGCCCAGTGCTCTCACAGCCTACCGTGAACATCTCTTACCAAGGGCTGTGAAACGCAGTTTCTGGGCAGGACTGATCTGCCTGAAGTAGAACTTCTGCTGTGGGTGTGCTCCATTGGCCTAGAGCTGCCAGGCCCAAACGGCTGCCTTGTGTCCAAAGGGAGAGAGAGGCCCCAAAGCATCTTGCTTCCAGCTCTGTGGGAAGCTAAAGCAACTGGCTCTCCACAGTGCTCTCACAGCCTACCGGGAACATCTCTTACCAAGGCCTGTGAAACGCAGTTTCTTGGCAGGCCTGATCTGGCTGAAGTAGAACTCCTGCTCTGGGCGTGCTACTTTGGCCTAGAGCTGCCAGGCCCAAAGGGCCGCCTTGTTTCCAAAGGGGCTGAGAGTCCCCAAAGTATCTTGCTTCCAAATCTTTGGGAAGCTAAGAAACAACTGGCTCTGCACAGTGCTCTCACAGCCTACCGGCAACGTGACAGAGAAAGGCCTGTGAGATGCAGTTTCTTGGAAGGCCTGATCTGGCTGAGGTAGAACTTCTGCTCTGGGTGTACTCCATTGGCCTAGGGCTGCCAGGCCCAAAGGGCTGCCTTTATTTCCAAAGTGTGAGAGAGGCCCCAAAGCATCTTGCTTCCTGCTCTCTGGGAAGCTAAAACAACTGGCTCTGCACAGTGCTCTCAAAGCCAACCGGGAACGTCACATACAAAGGCCTGTGAAACGCAGCTTCTTGACAGGCCTTATCTGGCTGAGGTAGAACTTGTGCTCTGGGTGTGCTCCATTGGCCTAGAGCTGCCAGGCCCAAACGGCTGCCTTGTGTCCAAAGGGAGAGAGAGGCCCCAAAGCATCTTGCTTCCAGCTCTGTGGGAAGCTAAAGCAACTGGCTCTCCACAGTGCTCTCACAGCCTACCGGGAACATCTCTTACCAAGGCCTGTGAAACGCAGTTTCTTGGCAGGCCTGATCTGGCTGAAGTAGAACTCCTGCTCTGGGCGTGCTACTTTGGCCTAGAGCTGCCAGGCCCAAAGGGCCGCCTTGTTTCCAAAGGGGCTGAGAGTCCCCAAAGTATCTTGCTTCCAAATCTTTGGGAAGCTAAGAAACAACTGGCTCTGCACAGTGCTCTCACAGCCTACCGGCAACGTGACAGAGAAAGGCCTGTGAGACGCAGTTTCTTGGAAGGCCTGATCTGGCTGAGGTAGAACTTCTGCTCTGGGTGTACTCCATTGGCCTAGGGCTGCCAGGCCCAAAGGGCTGCCTTTATTTCCAAAGTGTGAGAGAGGCCCCAAAGCATCTTGCTTCCTGCTCTCTGGGAAGCTAAAACAACTGGCTCTGCACAGTGCTCTCAAAGCCAACCGGGAACGTCACATACAAAGGCCTGTGAAACGCAGCTTCTTGACAGGCCTTATCTGGCTGAGGTAGAACTTGTGCTCTGGGTGTGCTCCATTGGCCTAGAGCTGCCAGGCCCAAACGGCTGCCTTGTGTCCAAAGGGAGAGAGAGGCCCCAAAGCATCTTGCTTCCAGCTCTGTGGGAAGCTAAAGCAACTGGCTCTCCACAGTGCTCTCACAGCCTACCGGGAACATCTCTTACCAAGGCCTGTGAAACGCAGTTTCTTGGCAGGCCTGATCTGGCTGAAGTAGAACTCCTGCTCTGGGCGTGCTACTTTGGCCTAGAGCTGCCAGGCCCAAAGGGCCGCCTTGTTTCCAAAGGGGCTGAGAGTCCCCAAAGTATCTTGCTTCCAAATCTTTGGGAAGCTAAGAAACAACTGGCTCTGCACAGTGCTCTCACAGCCTACCGGCAACGTGACAGAGAAAGGCCTGTGAGACGCAGTTTCTTGGAAGGCCTGATCTGGCTGAGGTAGAACTTCTGCTCTGGGTGTACTCCATTGGCCTAGGGCTGCCAGGCCCAAAGGGCTGCCTTTATTTCCAAAGTGTGAGAGAGGCCCCAAAGCATCTTGCTTCCTGCTCTCTGGGAAGCTAAAACAACTGGCTCTGCACAGTGCTCTCAAAGCCAACCGGGAACGTCACATACAAAGGCCTGTGAAACGCAGCTTCTTGACAGGCCTTATCTGGCTGAGGTAGAACTTGTGCTCTGGGTGTGCTACTTTGGCCTAGAGCTGCCAGGCACAAAGGCTGCTTTGTTTCCAAAGGGGGAGAGAGGCCCCAAATCATGTTGCTTCCAGCTGTTTTTGAAGCTAAGAAACAACTCGCTCTGCCAGGTACTCTTACAGCCTTCCGGGAACACCTCTTACGAAGGCCTGTGAAAAGCAGTTTCTTGGCAGGCCTGATCTGGCTGAGGTAGAACTTCTGCTCTGGGTGTGCTCCATTGCCCTAGAGATGAAAGGCCAAAAGGGCTGCCTTGTTTCCAAAGGGGGAGAGAGGCCCCAAAGCATCTTGCTTCCACCTCTTGGGAAGCTAAGAAACAACTGGCTGTGCCCAGTGCTCTTATAGCCTAAGAGGACATCTCTTATCAAGGCCTGTGAAACGCACTGTCTAGGCAGGCCTGATCTGTAAGAAGTAGAACTTCTGCTCTGGTTGTGCTCCATTGCCCTAGAGCTGCCAGACCCAACGTGCTGCCTTGTTTCCAAAGGGGCAGAGAGGCCCCAAAGCGTCTTGCTTCCAGCTGTTTGGGAAACAAGGAAACAACTGGCTCTGCACCGTGCTCTCACAGCCTACCGGGAACGTCACATACAAAGGCCTCTGAAACGCAGTTCCTTGGCAGGCCTGATCTGGCTGAAGTAGGACTTCTGCTCTGGGTGTGCTCCATTGGCCTAGAGCTGAAAGGCCCAAAGGGATGCCTTGTTTGCAAAGGGGCAGAGAGGCCCCAAAGCATCTTGCTTCCAGCTCTTTGGGAAGCTAAGAAACAACTGTCTCTGCCCAGTGCTCTAACAGAGTACCGGCAACATCTCTTACCAAAGCCTTTGAAACGCAGTTTCTTGGCAGGCCTTATCTGGCTGAGGTAGAACTTCTGCTCTGGGTGTGCTCCATTGGCCTAGAGCTGAAATGCCCAAAGGTCGGCCTTGTTGGCAAAGGGGCAGGGAGCCCCCAAAGCATCTTGCTTCCAGCTCTTTGGGAAGCTAAGAAACAACTGGCTCTGCCCAGTGCTCTTACAGCCTAAGAGAAAATCTCTTACCAAGGCCTGTGAAATGCACTTTGTTGGTGGCCTGATCTAGCTGAAGTAGAACTTCTGCTCTGGGTGTGCTCCATTGACCTAGAGCAGCCTGGCCCAAAGGGCCGCCTTGTTTGCAAAGGGGATGAGAGGCCCCAAATCATCTTGCTTCCAGCTCTTCGGGAAGCTAAGAAACCTCTGGCGTTGCCCAGTGCTCTTACAGCCTACCGGGAACATCTCTTACCAAGGCCTGTGAAACGCAGTTTGTTGGTGGCCTGAACTGGCCGAAGTAGAACTTCTGCTCTGGGTGTGCTCCACTGGCCTAGAGCTACCTGCCCCAAAGGGCTGCCTTGATTCCAAAGTGAGAGAGTGGCACCATAGCATCTTGCTTCCAGCTCTTCGGGAAGCTAAGAAACATCTGGCGTTGCCCAGTGCTCTTACAGCCTACCGGGAACATCTCTTACCAAGGCCAGTGAAACGCCGTTTCCTCGCAGGCCTGATTTGGCTGAAGTAGAACTTCTGCTCTGGGTGTGCTCCATTGCCCTAGAGCTGCCAGGCAAAAACGGCTGCCTTGTGTCCAAAGGGAGAGACAGGCCCCAAAGCATCTTGCTTCCAGCTCTCTGGGAAGCTAAGAACCAACTCGCTCTGGCCCGTGCTCTTACAGCCTACCGGGAACATGTCTTTGAAAGGCCTGCGAAACGCAGTTTCTTGGCAGGCCTCATCTGGCTGAAGTAGAACTCCGGCTCTGGGTGTGCTCCATTGCCCTAGAGCTGCCAGGCCCAAAGTGCTGCCCTGTTTCCAAGGGGCAGAGAGGCCCAAAGCATCTTGCTTCCCGGTCTTTGCGAAGCTAAGAAACAACTGGCTCTGCCCAGTGCTCTTACACCTACCGGGAACATCTCTTACCAAGGCCTGTCAAACGCTGTTTCTTTGCAGGCCTGATCAGGCTGAAGTAGAACTCCTGCTCTGCGTGTGCTCCATTGGCCTAGAGCTTCCCGACCCAAAAGGCTGCCTTGTTCCCAAACGGGCAGAGGGGTCCCAAGCATCTTGCTTCCAGCTTTTCAGGAAGGTAAGAAACAACTGGCTCTGCCCAGTGCTCTTACAGCCTACCGGGAACATCTCTTACCAAGGCCTGTGAAACGCAGTTTCCTGGCAGGCCTGATCTGGCTGAAGTAGAACTTCTGCTCTGGGTGTGCTCCATTGCCCTAGAGCTGCCAGGCCCAAAGGGCTGCCTTGTTTCCAAAGACGGAGAGTGGACCCAAAGCATCTTGCTCCCAGCTCTTCGGGAAGCTAAGAAACAGCTGGCTCGGCCCAGTGCTCTTACAGCCTAAGAGAACATGTCTTTGAAAGGCCTGTGAAACGCAGTTTCTTGGCAGGCCTGACCTGGCTGAAGTAGAACTTCTGTTTTGGTTGTGCTACATAGGCCTAGAGCTACCAGGACCTAAGGGCTGCCTTGTTTCCAAAGGGGGAGAGAGGCCCCAAAGCATCTTGCCTCCAGCACTTTGGGAAGCTAAAAAACAACTGGTTCTGCCCAGTGCTCTCACAGCCTACCGTGAACATCTCTTACCAAGGGCTGTGAAACGCAGTTTCTGGGCAGGACTGATCTGCCTGAAGTAGAACTTCTGCTGTGGGTGTGCTCCATTGGCCTAGAGCTGCCAGGCCCAAACGGCTGCCTTGTGTCCAAAGGGAGAGAGAGGCCCCAAAGCATCTTGCTTCCAGCTCTGTGGGAAGCTAAAGCAACTGGCTCTCCACAGTGCTCTCACAGCCTACCGGGAACATCTCTTACCAAGGCCTGTGAAACGCAGTTTCTTGGCAGGCCTGATCTGGCTGAAGTAGAACTCCTGCTCTGGGCGTGCTACTTTGGCCTAGAGCTGCCAGGCCCAAAGGGCCGCCTTGTTTCCAAAGGGGCTGAGAGTCCCCAAAGTATCTTGCTTCCAAATCTTTGGGAAGCTAAGAAACAACTGGCTCTGCACAGTGCTCTCACAGCCTACCGGCAACGTGACAGAGAAAGGCCTGTGAGACGCAGTTTCTTGGAAGGCCTGATCTGGCTGAGGTAGAACTTCTGCTCTGGGTGTACTCCATTGGCCTAGGGCTGCCAGGCCCAAAGGGCTGCCTTTATTTCCAAAGTGTGAGAGAGGCCCCAAAGCATCTTGCTTCCTGCTCTCTGGGAAGCTAAAACAACTGGCTCTGCACAGTGCTCTCAAAGCCAACCGGGAACGTCACATACAAAGGCCTGTGAAACGCAGCTTCTTGACAGGCCTTATCTGGCTGAGGTAGAACTTGTGCTCTGGGTGTGCTCCATTGGCCTAGAGCTGCCAGGCCCAAACGGCTGCCTTGTGTCCAAAGGGAGAGAGAGGCCCCAAAGCATCTTGCTTCCAGCTCTGTGGGAAGCTAAAGCAACTGGCTCTCCACAGTGCTCTCACAGCCTACCGGGAACATCTCTTACCAAGGCCTGTGAAACGCAGTTTCTTGGCAGGCCTGATCTGGCTGAAGTAGAACTCCTGCTCTGGGCGTGCTACTTTGGCCTAGAGCTGCCAGGCCCAAAGGGCCGCCTTGTTTCCAAAGGGGCTGAGAGTCCCCAAAGTATCTTGCTTCCAAATCTTTGGGAAGCTAAGAAACAACTGGCTCTGCACAGTGCTCTCACAGCCTACCGGCAACGTGACAGAGAAAGGCCTGTGAGACGCAGTTTCTTGGAAGGCCTGATCTGGCTGAGGTAGAACTTCTGCTCTGGGTGTACTCCATTGGCCTAGGGCTGCCAGGCCCAAAGGGCTGCCTTTATTTCCAAAGTGTGAGAGAGGCCCCAAAGCATCTTGCTTCCTGCTCTCTGGGAAGCTAAAACAACTGGCTCTGCACAGTGCTCTCAAAGCCAACCGGGAACGTCACATACAAAGGCCTGTGAAACGCAGCTTCTTGACAGGCCTTATCTGGCTGAGGTAGAACTTGTGCTCTGGGTGTGCTACTTTGGCCTAGAGCTGCCAGGCACAAAGGCTGCTTTGTTTCCAAAGGGGGAGAGAGGCCCCAAATCATGTTGCTTCCAGCTGTTTTTGAAGCTAAGAAACAACTCGCTCTGCCAGGTACTCTTACAGCCTTCCGGGAACACCTCTTACGAAGGCCTGTGAAAAGCAGTTTCTTGGCAGGCCTGATCTGGCTGAGGTAGAACTTCTGCTCTGGGTGTGCTCCATTGCCCTAGAGATGAAAGGCCAAAAGGGCTGCCTTGTTTCCAAAGGGGGAGAGAGGCCCCAAAGCATCTTGCTTCCACCTCTTGGGAAGCTAAGAAACAACTGGCTGTGCCCAGTGCTCTTATAGCCTAAGAGAACATCTCTTATCAAGGCCTGTGAAACGCACTGTCTAGGCAGGCCTGATCTGGAAGAAGTAGAACTTCTGCTCTGGTTGTGCTCCATTGCCCTAGAGCTGCCAGACCCAACGTGCTGCCTTGTTTCCAAAGGGGCAGAGAGGCCCCAAAGCGTCTTGCTTCCAGCTGTTTGGGAAACAAGGAAACAACTGGCTCTGCACCGTGCTCTCACAGCCTACCGGGAACGTCACATACAAAGGCCTCTGAAACGCAGTTCCTTGGCAGGCCTGATCTGGCTGAAGTAGGACTTCTGCTTTGGGTGTGCTCCATTGGCCTAGAGCTGAAAGGCCCAAAGGGATGCCTTGTTTGCCAAGGGCCAGAGAGGCCCCAAAGCATCTTGCTTCCAGCTCTTTGGGAAGCTAAGAAACAACTGTCTCTGCCCAGTGCTCTAACAGAGTACCGGCAACATCTCTTACCAAAGCCTTTGAAACGCAGTTTCTTGGCAGGCCTTATCTGGCTGAGGTAGAACTTCTGCTCTGGGTGTGCTCCATTGGCCTAGAGCTGAAAGGCCCAAAGGTCGGCCTTGTTGGCAAAGGGGCAGGGAGCCCCCAAAGCATCTTGCTTCCAGCTCTTTGGGAAGCTAAGAAACAACTGGCTCTGCCCAGTGCTGTTACAGCCTAAGAGACAATCTCTTACCAAGGCCTGTGAAATGCAATTTGTTGGTGGCCTGATCTAGCTGAAGTAGAACTTCTGCTCTGGGTGTGCTCCATTGGCCTAGAGCTGCCTGGCCCAAAGGGCCGCCTTGTTTGCAAAGGGGATGAGAGGCCCCAAAGCATCTTGCTTCCAGCTCTTCGGGAAGCTAAGAAACATCTGGCGTTGCCCAGTGCTCTTACAGCCTACCGGGAACATCTCTTACCAAGGCCTGTGAAACGCAGTTTGTTGGTGGCCGGAACTGGCCGAAGTAGAACTTCTGCTCTGGGTGTGCTCCACTGGCCTAGAGCTACCTGCCCCAAAGGGCTGCCTTGATTCCAAAGTGAGAGAGTGGCACCAAAGCATCTTGCTTCCAGCTCTTCGGGAAGCTAAGAAACATCTGGCGTTGCCCAGTGCTCTTACAGCCTACCGGGAACATCTCTTACCAAGGCCTGTGAAACGCAGTTTCCTGGCAGGCCTGATCTGGCTGAAGTAGAACTTCTGCTCTGGGTGTGCTCCATTGCCCTAGAGCTGCCAGGCCCAAGGTGCTGCCTTGTTTCCAAAGGGGCAGAGAGGCCCCAAAGCATCTTGCTTCCAGCTCTCTGGGAAGCTAAGAACCAACTCGCTCTGGCCCGTGCTCTTACAGCCTACCGGGAACATGTCTTTGAAAGGCCTGTGAAACGCAGTTTCTTGGCAGGCCTCATCTGGCTGAAGTAGAACTCCGGCTCTGGGTGTGCTCCATTGCCCTAGAGCTGCCAGGCCCAAAGTGCTGCCCTGTTTCCAAGGGGCAGAGAGGCCCAAAGCATCTTGCTTCCCGGTCTTTGCGAAGCTAAGAAACAACTGGCTCTGCCCAGTGCTCTTACACCTACCGGGAACATCTCTTACCAAGGCCTGTCAAACGCTGTTTCTTTGCAGGCCTGATCAGGCTGAAGTAGAACTCCTGCTCTGCGTGTGCTCCATTGGCCTAGAGCTTCCCGACCCAAAAGGCTGCCTTGTTCCCAAACGGGCAGAGGGGTCCCAAGCATCTTGCTTCCAGCTTTTCAGGAAGGTAAGAAACAACTGGCTCTGCCCAGTGCTCTTACAGCCTACCGGGAACATCTCTTACCAAGGCCTGTGAAACGCAGTTTCCGGGCAGGCCTGATCTGGCTGAAGTAGAACTTCTGCTCTGGGTGTGCTCCATTGCCCTAGAGCTGCCAGGCCCAAAGGGCTGCCTTGTTTCCAAAGACGGAGAGTGGACCCAAAGCATCTTGCTCCCAGCTCTTCGGGAAGCTAAGAAACAGCTGGCTCTGCCCAGTGCTCTTACAGCCTAAGAGAACATGTCTTTGAAAGGCCTGTGAAACGCAGTTTCTTGGCAGGCCTGACCTGGCTGAAGTAGAACATCTGTTCTGGTTGTGCTACATAGGCCTAGAGCTACCAGGACCTAAGGGCTGCCTTGTTTCCAAAGGGGGAGAGAGGCCCCAAAGCATCTTGCCTCCAGCACTTTGGGAAGCTAAAAAACAACTGGTTCTGCCCAGTGCTCTCACAGCCTACCGTGAACATCTCTTACCAAGGGCTGTGACACGCAGTTTCTGGGCAGGACTGATCTGCCTGAAGTAGAACTTCTGCTGTGGGTGTGCTCCATTGGCCTAGAGCTGCCATGCCCAAACGGCTGCCTTTTGTCCAAAGGGAGAGAGAGGCCCCAAAGCATCTTGCTTCCAGCTCTGTGGGAAGCTAAAGCAACTGGCTCTCCACAGTGCTCTCACAGCCTACCGGGAACATCTCTTACCAAGGCCTGTGAAACGCAGTTTCTTGGCAGGCCTGATCTGGCTGAAGTAGAACTCCTGCTCTGGGCGTGCTACTTTGGCCTAGAGCTGCCAGGCCCAAAGGGCCGCCTTGTTTCCAAAGGGGCTGAGAGTCCCCAAAGTATCTTGCTTCCAAATCTTTGGGAAGCTAAGAAACAACTGGCTCTGCACAGTGCTCTCACAGCCTACTGGCAACGTGACAGAGAAAGGCCTGTGAGACGCAGTTTCTTGGAAGGCCTGATCTGGCTGAGGTAGAACTTCTGCTCTGGGTGTACTCCATTGGCCTAGGGCTGCGAGGCCCAAAGGGCTGCCCTTATTTCCAAAGTGTGAGAGAGGCCCCAAAGCATCTTGCTTCCTGCTCTCTGGGAAGCTAAAACAACTGGCTCTGCACAGTGCTCTCAAAGCCAACCGGGAACGTCACATACAAAGGCCTGTGAAACGCAGCTTCTTGACAGGCCTTATCTGGCTGAGGTAGAACTTGTGCTCTGGGTGTGCTCCATTGGCCTAGAGCTGCCAGGCCCAAACGGCTGCCTTTATTTCCAAAGTGTGAGAGAGGCCCCAAAGCATCTTGCTTCCTGCTCTCTGGGAAGCTAAAATAACTGGCTCTGCACAGTGCTCTCAAAGCCAACCGGGAACGTCACATACAAAGGCCTGTGAAACGCAGCTTCTTGACAGGCCTTATCTGGCTGAGGTAGAACTTGTGCTCTGGGTGTGCTACTTTGGCCTAGAGCTGCCAGGCACAAAGGCTGCTTTGTTTCCAAAGGGGGAGAGAGGCCCCAAATCATGTTGCTTCCAGCTGTTTTTGAAGCTAAGAAATAACTCGCTCTGCCAGGTACTCTTACAGCCTTCCGGGAACACCTCTTACGAAGGCCTGTGAAAAGCAGTTTCTTGGCAGGCCTGATCTGGCTGAGGTAGAACTTCTGCTCTGGGTGTGCTCCATTGCCCTAGAGATGAAAGGCCAAAAGGGCTGCCTTGTTTCCAAAGGGGGAGAGAGGCCCCAAAGCATCTTGCTTCCACCTCTTGGGAAGCTAAGAAACAACTGGCTGTGCCCAGTGCTCTTATAGCCTAAGAGGACATCTCTTATCAAGGCCTGTGAAACGCACTGTCTAGGCAGGCCTGATCTGGAAGAAGTAGAACTTCTGCTCTGGTTGTGCTCCATTGCCCTAGAGCTGCCAGACCCAACGTGCTGCCTTGTTTCCAAAGGGGCAGAGAGGCCCCAAAGCGTCTTGCTTCCAGCTGTTTGGGAAACAAGGAAACAACTGGCTCTGCACCGTGCTCTCACAGCCTACCGGGAACGTCACATACAAAGGCCTCTGAAACGCAGTTCCTTGGCAGGCCTGATCTGGCTGAAGTAGGACTTCTGCTCTGTGTGTGCTCCATTGGCCTAGAGCTGAAAGGCCCAAAGGGATGCCTTGTTTGCAAAGAGGCAGAGAGGCCCCAAAGCATCTTGCTTCCAGCTCTTTGGGAAGCTAAGAAACAACTGTCTCTTCCCAGTGCTCTAACAGAGTACCGGCAACATCTCTTACCAAAGCCTTTGAAACGCAGTTTCTTGGCAGGCCTTATCTGCCTGAGGTAGAACTTCTGCTCTGGGTGTGCTCCATTGGCCTAGAGCTGAAATGCCCAAAGGTCGGCCTTGTTGGCAAAGGGGCAGGGAGCCCCCAAAGCATCTTGCTTCCAGCTCTTTGGGAACCTAAGAAACAACTGGCTCTGCCCAGTGCTCTTACAGCCTAAGAGAAAATCTCTTACCAAGGCCTGTGAAATGCACTTTGTTGGTGGCCTGATCTAGCTGAAGTAGAACTTCTGCTCTGGGTGTGCTCCATTGACCTAGAGCAGCCTGGCCCAAAGGGCCGCCTTGTTTGCAAAGGGGATGAGAGGCCCCAAAGCATCTTGCTTCCAGCTCTTCGGGAAGCTAAGAAACCTCTGGCGTTGCCCAGTGCTCTTACAGCCTACCGGGAACATCTCTTACCAAGGCCTGTGAAACGCAGTTTGTTGGTGGCCTGAACTGGCCGAAGTAGAACTTCTGCTCTGGGTGTGCTCCACTGGCCTAGAGCTACCTGCCCCAAAGGGCTGCCTTGATTCCAAAGTGAGAGAGTGGCACCATAGCATCTTGCTTCCAGCTCTTCGGGAAGCTAAGAAACATCTGGCGTTGCCCAGTGGTCTTACAGCCTACCGGGAACATCTCTTACGAAGGCCAGTGAAACGCCGTTTCCTCGCAGGCCTGATTTGGCTGAAGTAGAACTTCTGCTCTGGGTGTGCTCCATTGCCCTAGAGCTGCCAGGCCCAAACGGCTGCCTTGTGTCCAAAGGGAGAGACAGGCCCCAAAGCATCTTGCTTCCAGCTCTCTGGGAAGCTAAGAACCAACTCGCTCTGGCCCGTGCTCTTACAGCCTACCGGGAACATGTCTTTGAAAGGCCTGTGAAACGCAGTTTCTTGGCAGGCCTCATCTGGCTGAAGTAGAACTCCGGCTCTGGGTGTGCTCCATTGCCCTAGAGCTGCCAGGCCCAAAGTGCTGCCCTGTTTCCAAGGGGCAGAGAGGCCCAAAGCATCTTGCTTCCCGGTCTTTGCGAAGCTAAGAAACAACTGGCTCTGCCCAGTGCTCTTACACCTACCGGGAACATCTCTTACCAAGGCCTGTCAAACGCTGTTTCTTTGCAGGCCTGATCAGGCTGAAGTAGAACTCCTGCTCTGCGTGTGCTCCATTGGCCTAGAGCTTCCCGACCCAAAAGGCTGCCTTGTTCCCAAACGGGCAGAGGGGTCCCAAGCATCTTGCTTCCAGCTTTTCAGGAAGGTAAGAAACAACTGGCTCTGCCCAGTGCTCTTACAGCCTACCGGGAACATCTCTTACCAAGGCCTGTGAAACGCAGTTTCCGGGCAGGCCTGATCTGGCTGAAGTAGAACTTCTGCTCTGGGTGTGCTCCATTGCCCTAGAGCTGCCAGGCCCAAAGGGCTGCCTTGTTTCCAAAGACGGAGAGTGGACCCAAAGCATCTTGCTCCCAGCTCTTCGGGAAGCTAAGAAACAGCTGGCTCTGCCCAGTGCTCTTACAGCCTAAGAGAACATGTCTTTGAAAGGCCTGTGAAACGCAGTTTCTTGGCAGGCCTGACCTGGCTGAAGTAGAACTTCTGTTCTGGTTGTGCTACATAGGCCTAGAGCTACCAGGACCAAAGGGCTGCCTTGTTTCCAAAGGGGGAGAGAGGCCCCAAAGCATCTTGCCTCCAGCACTTTGGGAAGCTAAAAAACAACTGGTTCTGCCCAGTGCTCTCACAGCCTACCGTGAACATCTCTTACCAAGGGCTGTGAAACGCAGTTTCTGGGCAGGACTGATCTGCCTGAAGTAGAACTTCTGCTGTGGGTGTGCTCCATTGGCCTAGAGCTGCCAGGCCCAAACGGCTGCCTTGTGTCCAAAGGGAGAGAGAGGCCCCAAAGCATCTTGCTTCCAGCTCTGTGGGAAGCTAAAGCAACTGGCTCTCCACAGTGCTCTCACAGCCTACCGGGAACATCTCTTACCAAGGCCTGTGAAACGCAGTTTCTTGGCAGGCCTGATCTGGCTGAAGTAGAACTCCTGCTCTGGGCGTGCTACTTTGGCCTAGAGCTGCCAGGCACAAAGGGCCGCCTTGTTTCCAAAGGGGCTGAGAGTCCCCAAAGTATCTTGCTTCCAAATCTTTGGGAAGCTAAGAAACAACTGGCTCTGCACAGTGCTCTCACAGCCTACCGGCAACGTGACAGAGAAAGGCCTGTGAGACGCAGTTTCTTGGAAGGCCTGATCTGGCTGAGGTAGAACTTCTGCTCTGGGTGTACTCCATTGGCCTAGGGCTGCCAGGCCCAAAGGGCTGCCTTTATTTCCAAAGTGTGAGAGAGGCCCCAAAGCATCTTGCTTCCTGCTCTCTGGGAAGCTAAAACAACTGGCTCTGCACAGTGCTCTCAAAGCCAACCGGGAACGTCACATACAAAGGCCTGTGAAACGCAGCTTCTTGACAGGCCTTATCTGGCTGAGGTAGAACTTGTGCTCTGGGTGTGCTCCATTGGCCTAGAGCTGCCAGGCCCAAACGGCTGCCTTGTGTCCAAAGGGAGAGAGAGGCCCCAAAGCATCTTGCTTCCAGCTCTGTGGGAAGCTAAAGCAACTGGCTCTCCACAGTGCTCTCACAGCCTACCGGGAACATCTCTTACCAAGGCCTGTGAAACGCAGTTTCTTGGCAGGCCTGATCTGGCTGAAGTAGAACTCCTGCTCTGGGCGTGCTACTTTGGCCTAGAGCTGCCAGGCCCAAAGGGCCGCCTTGTTTCCAAAGGGGCTGAGAGTCCCCAAAGTATCTTGCTTCCAAATCTTTGGGAAGCTAAGAAACAACTGGCTCTGCACAGTGCTCTCACAGCCTACCGGCAACGTGACAGAGAAAGGCCTGTGAGACGCAGTTTCTTGGAAGGCCTGATCTGGCTGAGGTAGAACTTCTGCTCTGGGTGTACTCCATTGGCCTAGGGCTGCCAGGCCCAAAGGGCTGCCTTTATTTCCAAAGTGTGAGAGAGGCCCCAAAGCATCTTGCTTCCTGCTCTCTGGGAAGCTAAAACAACTGGCTCTGCACAGTGCTCTCAAAGCCAACCGGGAACGTCACATACAAAGGCCTGTGAAACGCAGCTTCTTGACAGGCCTTATCTGGCTGAGGTAGAACTTGTGCTCTGGGTGTGCTACTTTGGCCTAGAGCTGCCAGGCACAAAGGCTGCTTTGTTTCCAAAGGGGGAGAGAGGCCCCAAATCATGTTGCTTCCAGCTGTTTTTGAAGCTAAGAAACAACTCGCTCTGCCAGGTACTCTTACAGCCTTCCGGGAACACCTCTTACGAAGGCCTGTGAAAAGCAGTTTCTTGGCAGGCCTTATCTGGCTGAGGTAGAACTTCTGCTCTGGGTGTGCTCCATTGCCCTAGAGATGAAAGGCCAAAAGGGCTGCCTTGTTTCCAAAGGGGGAGAGAGGCCCCAAAGCATCTTGCTTCCACCTCTTGGGAAGCTAAGAAACAACTGGCTGTGCCCAGTGCTCTTATAGCCTAAGAGAACATCTCTTATCAAGGCCTGTGAAACGCACTGTCTAGGCAGGCCTGATCTGGAAGAAGTAGAACTTCTGCTCTGGTTGTGCTCCATTGCCCTAGAGCTGCCAGACCCAACGTGCTGCCTTGTTTCCAAAGGGGCAGAGAGGCCCCAAAGCGTCTTGCTTCCAGCTGTTTGGGAAACAAGGAAACAACTGGCTCTGCACCGTGCTCTCACAGCCTACCGGGAACGTCACATACAAAGGCCTCTGAAACGCAGTTCCTTGGCAGGCCTGATCTGGCTGAAGTAGGACTTCTGCTTTGGGTGTGCTCCATTGGCCTAGAGCTGAAAGGCCCAAAGGGATGCCTTGTTTGCCAAGGGGCAGAGAGGCCCCAAAGCATCTTGCTTCCAGCTCTTTGGGAAGCTAAGAAACAACTGTCTCTGCCCAGTGCTCTAACAGAGTACCGGCAACATCTCTTACCAAAGCCTTTGAAACGCAGTTTCTTGGCAGGCCTTATCTGGCTGAGGTAGAACTTCTGCTCTGGGTGTGCTCCATTGGCCTAGAGCTGAAAGGCCCAAAGGTCGGCCTTGTTGGCAAAGGGGCAGGGAGCCCCCAAAGCATCTTGCTTCCAGCTCTTTGGGAAGCTAAGAAACAACTGGCTCTGCCCAGTGCTGTTACAGCCTAAGAGACAATCTCTTACCAAGGCCTGTGAAATGCAATTTGTTGGTGGCCTGATCTAGCTGAAGTAGAACTTCTGCTCTGGGTGTGCTCCATTGGCCTAGAGCTGCCTGGCCCAAAGGGCCGCCTTGGTTGCAAAGGGGATGAGAGGCCCCAAAGCATCTTGCTTCCAGCTCTTCGGGAAGCTAAGAAACATCTGGCGTTGCCCAGTGCTCTTACAGCCTACCGGGAACATCTCTTACCAAGGCCTGTGAAACGCAGTTTGTTGGTGGCCGGAACTGGCCGAAGTAGAACTTCTGCTCTGGGTGTGCTCCACTGGCCTAGAGCTACCTGCCCCAAAGGGCTGCCTTGATTCCAAAGTGAGAGAGTGGCACCAAAGCATCTTGCTTCCAGCTCTTCAGGAAGCTAAGAAACATCTGGCGTTGCCCAGTGCTCTTACAGCCTACCGGGAACATCTCTTACCAAGGCCTGTGAAACGCAGTTTCCTGGCAGGCCTGATCTGGCTGAAGTAGAACTTCTGCTCTGGGTGTGCTCCATTGCCCTAGAGCTGCCAGGCCCAAGGTGCTGCCTTGTTTCCAAAGGGGCAGAGAGGCCCCAAAGCATCTTGCTTCCAGCTCTCTGGGAAGCTAAGAACCAACTCGCTCTGGCCCGTGCTCTTACAGCCTACCGGGAACATGTCTTTGAAAGGCCTGTGAAACGCAGTTTCTTGGCAGGCCTCATCTGGCTGAAGTAGAACTCCGGCTCTGGGTGTGCTCCATTGCCCTAGAGCTGCCAGGCCCAAAGTGCTGCCCTGTTTCCAAGGGGCAGAGAGGCCCAAAGCATCTTGCTTCCCGGTCTTTGCGAAGCTAAGAAACAACTGGCTCTGCCCAGTGCTCTTACACCTACCGGGAACATCTCTTACCAAGGCCTGTCAAACGCTGTTTCTTTGCAGGCCTGATCAGGCTGAAGTAGAACTCCTGCTCTGCGTGTGCTCCATTGGCCTAGAGCTTCCCGACCCAAAAGGCTGCCTTGTTCCCAAACGGGCAGAGGGGTCCCAAGCATCTTGCTTCCAGCTTTTCAGGAAGGTAAGAAACAACTGGCTCTGCCCAGTGCTCTTACAGCCTACCGGGAACATCTCTTACCAAGGCCTGTGAAACGCAGTTTCCGGGCAGGCCTGATCTGGCTGAAGTAGAACTTCTGCTCTGGGTGTGCTCCATTGCCCTAGAGCTGCCAGGCCCAAAGGGCTGCCTTGTTTCCAAAGACGGAGAGTGGACCCAAAGCATCTTGCTCCCAGCTCTTCGGGAAGCTAAGAAACAGCTGGCTCTGCCCAGTGCTCTTACAGCCTAAGAGAACATGTCTTTGAAAGGCCTGTGAAACGCAGTTTCTTGGCAGGCCTGACCTGGCTGAAGTAGAACTTCTGTTCTGGTTGTGCTACATAGGCCTAGAGCTACCAGGACCTAAGGGCTGCCTTGTTTCCAAAGGGGGAGAGAGGCCCCAAAGCATCTTGCCTCCAGCACTTTGGGAAGCTAAAAAACAACTGGTTCTGCCCAGTGCTCTCACAGCCTACCGTGAACATCTCTTACCAAGGGCTGTGACACGCAGTTTCTGGGCAGGACTGATCTGCCTGAAGTAGAACTTCTGCTGTGGGTGTGCTCCATTGGCCTAGAGCTGCCATGCCCAAACGGCTGCCTTTTGTCCAAAGGGAGAGAGAGGCCCCAAAGCATCTTGCTTCCAGCTCTGTGGGAAGCTAAAGCAACTGGCTCTCCACAGTGCTCTCACAGCCTACCGGGAACATCTCTTACCAAGGCCTGTGAAACGCAGTTTCTTGGCAGGCCTGATCTGGCTGAAGTAGAACTCCTGCTCTGGGCGTGCTACTTTGGCCTAGAGCTGCCAGGCCCAAAGGGCCGCCTTGTTTCCAAAGGGGCTGAGAGTCCCCAAAGTATCTTGCTTCCAAATCTTTGGGAAGCTAAGAAACAACTGGCTCTGCACAGTGCTCTCACAGCCTACTGGCAACGTGACAGAGAAAGGCCTGTGAGACGCAGTTTCTTGGAAGGCCTGATCTGGCTGAGGTAGAACTTCTGCTCTGGGTGTACTCCATTGGCCTAGGGCTGCGAGGCCCAAAGGGCTGCCCTTATTTCCAAAGTGTGAGAGAGGCCCCAAAGCATCTTGCTTCCTGCTCTCTGGGAAGCTAAAACAACTGGCTCTGCACAGTGCTCTCAAAGCCAACCGGGAACGTCACATACAAAGGCCTGTGAAACGCAGCTTCTTGACAGGCCTTATCTGGCTGAGGTAGAACTTGTGCTCTGGGTGTGCTCCATTGGCCTAGAGCTGCCAGGCCCAAACGGCTGCCTTTATTTCCAAAGTGTGAGAGAGGCCCCAAAGCATCTTGCTTCCTGCTCTCTGGGAAGCTAAAATAACTGGCTCTGCACAGTGCTCTCAAAGCCAACCGGGAACGTCACATACAAAGGCCTGTGAAACGCAGCTTCTTGACAGGCCTTATCTGGCTGAGGTAGAACTTGTGCTCTGGGTGTGCTACTTTGGCCTAGAGCTGCCAGGCACAAAGGCTGCTTTGTTTCCAAAGGGGGAGAGAGGCCCCAAATCATGTTGCTTCCAGCTGTTTTTGAAGCTAAGAAATAACTCGCTCTGCCAGGTACTCTTACAGCCTTCCGGGAACACCTCTTACGAAGGCCTGTGAAAAGCAGTTTCTTGGCAGGCCTGATCTGGCTGAGGTAGAACTTCTGCTCTGGGTGTGCTCCATTGCCCTAGAGATGAAAGGCCAAAAGGGCTGCCTTGTTTCCAAAGGGGGAGAGAGGCCCCAAAGCATCTTGCTTCCACCTCTTGGGAAGCTAAGAAACAACTGGCTGTGCCCAGTGCTCTTATAGCCTAAGAGGACATCTCTTATCAAGGCCTGTGAAACGCACTGTCTAGGCAGGCCTGATCTGGAAGAAGTAGAACTTCTGCTCTGGTTGTGCTCCATTGCCCTAGAGCTGCCAGACCCAACGTGCTGCCTTGTTTCCAAAGGGGCAGAGAGGCCCCAAAGCGTCTTGCTTCCAGCTGTTTGGGAAACAAGGAAACAACTGGCTCTGCACCGTGCTCTCACAGCCTACCGGGAACGTCACATACAAAGGCCTCTGAAACGCAGTTCCTTGGCAGGCCTGATCTGGCTGAAGTAGGACTTCTGCTCTGTGTGTGCTCCATTGGCCTAGAGCTGAAAGGCCCAAAGGGATGCCTTGTTTGCAAAGAGGCAGAGAGGCCCCAAAGCATCTTGCTTCCAGCTCTTTGGGAAGCTAAGAAACAACTGTCTCTTCCCAGTGCTCTAACAGAGTACCGGCAACATCTCTTACCAAAGCCTTTGAAACGCAGTTTCTTGGCAGGCCTTATCTGGCTGAGGTAGAACTTCTGCTCTGGGTGTGCTCCATTGGCCTAGAGCTGAAATGCCCAAAGGTCGGCCTTGTTGGCAAAGGGGCAGGGAGCCCCCAAAGCATCTTGCTTCCAGCTCTTTGGGAAGCTAAGAAACAACTGGCTCTGCCCAGTGCTCTTACAGCCTAAGAGAAAATCTCTTACCAAGGCCTGTGAAATGCACTTTGTTGGTGGCCTGATCTAGCTGAAGTAGAACTTCTGCTCTGGGTGTGCTCCATTGACCTAGAGCAGCCTGGCCCAAAGGGCCGCCTTGTTTGCAAAGGGGATGAGAGGCCCCAAAGCATCTTGCTTCCAGCTCTTCGGGAAGCTAAGAAACCTCTGGCGTTGCCCAGTGCTCTTACAGCCTACCGGGAACATCTCTTACCAAGGCCTGTGAAACGCAGTTTGTTGGTGGCCTGAACTGGCCGAAGTAGAACTTCTGCTCTGGGTGTGCTCCACTGGCCTAGAGCTACCTGCCCCAAAGGGCTGCCTTGATTCCAAAGTGAGAGAGTGGCACCATAGCATCTTGCTTCCAGCTCTTCGGGAAGCTAAGAAACATCTGGCGTTGCCCAGTGCTCTTACAGCCTACCGGGAACATCTCTTACGAAGGCCAGTGAAACGCCGTTTCCTCGCAGGCCTGATTTGGCTGAAGTAGAACTTCTGCTCTGGGTGTGCTCCATTGCCCTAGAGCTGCCAGGCCCAAACGGCTGCCTTGTGTCCAAAGGGAGAGACAGGCCCCAAAGCATCTTGCTTCCAGCTCTCTGGGAAGCTAAGAACCAACTCGCTCTGGCCCGTGCTCTTACAGCCTACCGGGAACATGTCTTTGAAAGGCCTGTGAAACGCAGTTTCTTGGCAGGCCTCATCTGGCTGAAGTAGAACTCCGGCTCTGGGTGTGCTCCATTGCCCTAGAGCTGCCAGGCCCAAAGTGCTGCCCTGTTTCCAAGGGGCAGAGAGGCCCAAAGCATCTTGCTTCCCGGTCTTTGCGAAGCTAAGAAACAACTGGCTCTGCCCAGTGCTCTTACACCTACCGGGAACATCTCTTACCAAGGCCTGTCAAACGCTGTTTCTTTGCAGGCCTGATCAGGCTGAAGTAGAACTCCTGCTCTGCGTGTGCTCCATTGGCCTAGAGCTTCCCGACCCAAAAGGCTGCCTTGTTCCCAAACGGGCAGAGGGGTCCCAAGCATCTTGCTTCCAGCTTTTCAGGAAGGTAAGAAACAACTGGCTCTGCCCAGTGCTCTTACAGCCTACCGGGAACATCTCTTACCAAGGCCTGTGAAACGCAGTTTCCTGGCAGGCCTGATCTGGCTGAAGTAGAACTTCTGCTCTGGGTGTGCTCCATTGCCCTAGAGCTGCCAGGCCCAAAGGGCTGCCTTGTTTCCAAAGACGGAGAGTGGACCCAAAGCATCTTGCTCCCAGCTCTTCGGGAAGCTAAGAAACAGCTGGCTCTGCCCAGTGCTCTTACAGCCTAAGAGAACATGTCTTTGAAAGGCCTGTGAAACGCAGTTTCTTGGCAGGCCTGACCTGGCTGAGGTAGAACTTCTGTTCTGGTTGTGCTACATAGGCCTAGAGCTACCAGGACCTAAGGGCTGCCTTGTTTCCAAAGGGGGAGAGAGGCCCCAAAGCATCTTGCCTCCAGCACTTTGGGAAGCTAAAAAACAACTGGTTCTGCCCAGTGCTCTCACAGCCTACCGTGAACATCTCTTACCAAGGGCTGTGAAACGCAGTTTCTGGGCAGGACTGATCTGCCTGAAGTAGAACTTCTGCTGTGGGTGTGCTCCATTGGCCTAGAGCTGCCAGGCCCAAACGGCTGCCTTGTGTCCAAAGGGAGAGAGAGGCCCCAAAGCATCTTGCTTCCAGCTCTGTGGGAAGCTAAAGCAACTGGCTCTCCACAGTGCTCTCACAGCCTACCGGGAACATCTCTTACCAAGGCCTGTGAAACGCAGTTTCTTGGCAGGCCTGATCTGGCTGAAGTAGAACTCCTGCTCTGGGCGTGCTACTTTGGCCTAGAGCTGCCAGGCCCAAAGGGCCGCCTTGTTTCCAAAGGGGCTGAGAGTCCCCAAAGTATCTTGCTTCCAAATCTTTGGGAAGCTAAGAAACAACTGGCTCTGCACAGTGCTCTCACAGCCTACCGGCAACGTGACAGAGAAAGGCCTGTGAGACGCAGTTTCTTGGAAGGCCTGATCTGGCTGAGGTAGAACTTCTGCTCTGGGTGTACTCCATTGGCCTAGGGCTGCCAGGCCCAAAGGGCTGCCTTTATTTCCAAAGTGTGAGAGAGGCCCCAAAGCATCTTGCTTCCTGCTCTCTGGGAAGCTAAAACAACTGGCTCTGCACAGTGCTCTCAAAGCCAACCGGGAACGTCACATACAAAGGCCTGTGAAACGCAGCTTCTTGACAGGCCTTATCTGGCTGAGGTAGAACTTGTGCTCTGGGTGTGCTCCATTGGCCTAGAGCTGCCAGGCCCAAACGGCTGCCTTGTGTCCAAAGGGAGAGAGAGGCCCCAAAGCATCTTGCTTCCAGCTCTGTGGGAAGCTAAAGCAACTGGCTCTCCACAGTGCTCTCACAGCCTACCGGGAACATCTCTTACCAAGGCCTGTGAAACGCAGTTTCTTGGCAGGCCTGATCTGGCTGAAGTAGAACTCCTGCTCTGGGCGTGCTACTTTGGCCTAGAGCTGCCAGGCCCAAAGGGCCGCCTTGTTTCCAAAGGGGCTGAGAGTCCCCAAAGTATCTTGCTTCCAAATCTTTGGGAAGCTAAGAAACAACTGGCTCTGCACAGTGCTCTCACAGCCTACCGGCAACGTGACAGAGAAAGGCCTGTGAGACGCAGTTTCTTGGAAGGCCTGATCTGGCTGAGGTAGAACTTCTGCTCTGGGTGTACTCCATTGGCCTAGGGCTGCCAGGCCCAAAGGGCTGCCTTTATTTCCAAAGTGTGAGAGAGGCCCCAAAGCATCTTGCTTCCTGCTCTCTGGGAAGCTAAAACAACTGGCTCTGCACAGTGCTCTCAAAGCCAACCGGGAACGTCACATACAAAGGCCTGTGAAACGCAGCTTCTTGACAGGCCTTATCTGGCTGAGGTAGAACTTGTGCTCTGGGTGTGCTACTTTGGCCTAGAGCTGCCAGGCACAAAGGCTGCTTTGTTTCCAAAGGGGGAGAGAGGCCCCAAATCATGTTGCTTCCAGCTGTTTTTGAAGCTAAGAAACAACTCGCTCTGCCAGGTACTCTTACAGCCTTCCGGGAACACCTCTTACGAAGGCCTGTGAAAAGCAGTTTCTTGGCAGGCCTGATCTGGCTGAGGTAGAACTTCTGCTCTGGGTGTGCTCCATTGCCCTAGAGATGAAAGGCCAAAAGGGCTGCCTTGTTTCCAAAGGGGGAGAGAGGCCCCAAAGCATCTTGCTTCCACCTCTTGGGAAGCTAAGAAACAACTGGCTGTGCCCAGTGCTCTTATAGCCTAAGAGAACATCTCTTATCAAGGCCTGTGAAACGCACTGTCTAGGCAGGCCTGATCTGGAAGAAGTAGAACTTCTGCTCTGGTTGTGCTCCATTGCCCTAGAGCTTCCAGACCCAACGTGCTGCCTTGTTTCCAAAGGGGCAGAGAGGCCCCAAAGCGTCTTGCTTCCAGCTGTTTGGGAAACAAGGAAACAACTGGCTCTGCACAGTGCTCTCACAGCCTACCGGGAACGTCACATACAAAGGCCTCTGAAACGCAGTTCCTTGGCAGGCCTGATCTGGCTGAAGTAGGACTTCTGCTTTGGGTGTGCTCCATTGGCCTAGAGCTGAAAGGCCCAAAGGGATGCCTTGTTTGCCAAGGGGCAGAGAGGCCCCAAAGCATCTTGCTTCCAGCTCTTTGGGAAGCTAAGAAACAACTGGCACTGCCCAGTGCTGTTACAGCCTAAGAGACAATCTCTTACCAAGGCCTGTGAAATGCAATTTGTTGGTGGCCTGATCTAGCTGAAGTAGAACTTCTGCTCTGGGTGTGCTCCATTGGCCTAGAGCTGCCTGGCCCAAAGGGCCGCCTTGTTTGCAAAGGGGATGAGAGGCCCCAAAGCATCTTGCTTCCAGCTCTTCGGGAAGCTAAGAAACATCTGGCGTTGCCCAGTGCTCTTACAGCCTACCGGGAACATCTCTTACCAAGGCCTGTGAAACGCAGTTTGTTGGTGGCCGGAACTGGCCGAAGTAGAACTTCTGCTCTGGGTGTGCTCCACTGGCCTAGAGCTACCTGCCCCAAAGGGCTGCCTTGATTCCAAAGTGAGAGAGTGGCACCAAAGCATCTTGCTTCCAGCTCTTCGGGAAGCTAAGAAACATCTGGCGTTGCCCAGTGCTCTTACAGCCTACCGGGAACATCTCTTACCAAGGCCTGTGAAACGCAGTTTCCTGGCAGGCCTGATCTGGCTGAAGTAGAACTTCTGCTCTGGGTGTGCTCCATTGCCCTAGAGCTGCCAGGCCCAAGGTGCTGCCTTGTTTCCAAAGGGGCAGAGAGGCCCCAAAGCATCTTGCTTCCAGCTCTCTGGGAAGCTAAGAACCAACTCGCTCTGGCCCGTGCTCTTACAGCCTACCGGGAACATGTCTTTGAAAGGCCTGTGAAACGCAGTTTCTTGGCAGGCCTCATCTGGCTGAAGTAGAACTCCGGCTCTGGGTGTGCTCCATTGCCCTAGAGCTGCCAGGCCCAAAGTGCTGCCCTGTTTCCAAGGGGCAGAGAGGCCCAAAGCATCTTGCTTCCCGGTCTTTGCGAAGCTAAGAAACAACTGGCTCTGCCCAGTGCTCTTACACCTACCGGGAACATCTCTTACCAAGGCCTGTCAGACGCTGTTTCTTTGCAGGCCTGATCAGGCTGAAGTAGAACTCCTGCTCTGCGTGTGCTCCATTGGCCTAGAGCTTCCCGACCCAAAAGGCTGCCTTGTTCCCAAACGGGCAGAGGGGTCCCAAGCATCTTGCTTCCAGCTTTTCAGGAAGGTAAGAAACAACTGGCTCTGCCCAGTGCTCTTACAGCCTACCGGGAACATCTCTTACCAAGGCCTGTGAAACGCAGTTTCCGGGCAGGCCTGATCTGGCTGAAGTAGAACTTCTGCTCTGGGTGTGCTCCATTGCCCTAGAGCTGCCAGGCCCAAAGGGCTGCCTTGTTTCCAAAGACGGAGAGTGGACCCAAAGCATCTTGCTCCCAGCTCTTCGGGAAGCTAAGAAACAGCTGGCTCTGCCCAGTGCTCTTACAGCCTAAGAGAACATGTCTTTGAAAGGCCTGTGAAACGCAGTTTCTTGGCAGGCCTGACCTGGCTGAAGTAGAACTTCTGTTCTGGTTGTGCTACATAGGCCTAGAGCTACCAGGACCTAAGGGCTGCCTTGTTTCCAAAGGGGGAGAGAGGCCCCAAAGCATCTTGCCTCCAGCACTTTGGGAAGCTAAAAAACAACTGGTTCTGCCCAGTGCTCTCACAGCCTACCGTGAACATCTCTTACCAAGGGCTGTGAAACGCAGTTTCTGGGCAGGACTGATCTGCCTGAAGTAGAACTTCTGCTGTGGGTGTGCTCCATTGGCCTAGAGCTGCCATGCCCAAACGGCTGCCTTTTGTCCAAAGGGAGAGAGAGGCCCCAAAGCATCTTGCTTCCAGCTCTGTGGGAAGCTAAAGCAACTGGCTCTCCACAGTGCTCTCACAGCCTACCGGGAACATCTCTTACCAAGGCCTGTGAAACGCAGTTTCTTGGCAGGCCTGATCTGGCTGAAGTAGAACTCCTGCTCTGGGCGTGCTACTTTGGCCTAGAGCTGCCAGGCCCAAAGGGCCGCCTTGTTTCCAAAGGGGCTGAGAGTCCCCAAAGTATCTTGCTTCCAAATCTTTGGGAAGCTAAGAAACAACTGGCTCTGCACAGTGCTCTCACAGCCTACTGGCAACGTGACAGAGAAAGGCCTGTGAGACGCAGTTTCTTGGAAGGCCTGATCTGGCTGAGGTAGAACTTCTGCTCTGGGTGTACTCCATTGGCCTAGGGCTGCGAGGCCCAAAGGGCTGCCCTTATTTCCAAAGTGTGAGAGAGGCCCCAAAGCATCTTGCTTCCTGCTCTCTGGGAAGCTAAAACAACTGGCTCTGCACAGTGCTCTCAAAGCCAACCGGGAACGTCACATACAAAGGCCTGTGAAACGCAGCTTCTTGACAGGCCTTATCTGGCTGAGGTAGAACTTGTGCTCTGGGTGTGCTCCATTGGCCTAGAGCTGCCAGGCCCAAACGGCTGCCTTGTGTCCAAAGGGAGAGAGAGGCCCCAAAGCATCTTGCTTCCAGCTCTGTGGGAAGCTAAAGCAACTGGCTCTCCACAGTGCTCTCACAGCCTACCGGGAACATCTCTTACCAAGGCCTGTGAAACGCAGTTTCTTGGCAGGCCTGATCTGGCTGAAGTAGAACTCCTGCTCTGGGCGTGCTACTTTGGCCTAGAGCTGCCAGGCCCAAAGGGCCGCCTTGTTTCCAAAGGGGCTGAGAGTCCCCAAAGTATCTTGCTTCCAAATCTTTGGGAAGCTAAGAAACAACTGGCTCTGCACAGTGCTCTCACAGCCTACCGGCAACGTGACAGAGAAAGGCCTGTGAGACGCAGTTTCTTGGAAGGCCTGATCTGGCTGAGGTAGAACTTCTGCTCTGGGTGTACTCCATTGGCCTAGGGCTGCCAGGCCCAAAGGGCTGCCTTTATTTCCAAAGTGTGAGAGAGGCCCCAAAGCATCTTGCTTCCTGCTCTCTGGGAAGCTAAAACAACTGGCTCTGCACAGTGCTCTCAAAGCCAACCGGGAACGTCACATACAAAGGCCTGTGAAACGCAGCTTCTTGACAGGCCTTATCTGGCTGAGGTAGAACTTGTGCTCTGGGTGTGCTACTTTGGCCTAGAGCTGCCAGGCACAAAGGCTGCTTTGTTTCCAAAGGGGGAGAGAGGCCCCAAATCATGTTGCTTCCAGCTGTTTTTGAAGCTAAGAAACAACTCGCTCTGCCAGGTACTCTTACAGCCTTCCGGGAACACCTCTTACGAAGGCCTGTGAAAAGCAGTTTCTTGGCAGGCCTGATCTGGCTGAGGTAGAACTTCTGCTCTGGGTGTGCTCCATTGCCCTAGAGATGAAAGGCCAAAAGGGCTGCCTTGTTTCCAAAGGGGGAGAGAGGCCCCAAAGCATCTTGCTTCCACCTCTTGGGAAGCTAAGAAACAACTGGCTGTGCCCAGTGCTCTTATAGCCTAAGAGAACATCTCTTATCAAGGCCTGTGAAACGCACTGTCTAGGCAGGCCTGATCTGGAAGAAGTAGAACTTCTGCTCTGGTTGTGCTCCATTGCCCTAGAGCTGCCAGACCCAACGTGCTGCCTTGTTTCCAAAGGGGCAGAGAGGCCCCAAAGCGTCTTGCTTCCAGCTGTTTGGGAAACAAGGAAACAACTGGCTCTGCACCGTGCTCTCACAGCCTACCGGGAACGTCACATACAAAGGCCTCTGAAACGCAGTTCCTTGGCAGGCCTGATCTGGCTGAAGTAGGACTTCTGCTTTGGGTGTGCTCCATTGGCCTAGAGCTGAAAGGCCCAAAGGGATGCCTTGTTTGCCAAGGGGCAGAGAGGCCCCAAAGCATCTTGCTTCCAGCTCTTTGGGAAGCTAAGAAACAACTGTCTCTGCCCAGTGCTCTAACAGAGTACCGGCAACATCTCTTACCAAAGCCTTTGAAACGCAGTTTCTTGGCAGGCCTTATCTGGCTGAGGTAGAACTTCTGCTCTGGGTGTGCTCCATTGGCCTAGAGCTGAAAGGCCCAAAGGTCGGCCTTGTTGGCAAAGGGGCAGGGAGCCCCCAAAGCATCTTGCTTCCAGCTCTTTGGGAAGCTAAGAAACAACTGGCTCTGCCCAGTGCTGTTACAGCCTAAGAGACAATCTCTTACCAAGGCCTGTGAAATGCAATTTGTTGGTGGCCTGATCTAGCTGAAGTAGAACTTCTGCTCTGGGTGTGCTCCATTGGCCTAGAGCTGCCTGGCCCAAAGGGCCGCCTTGTTTGCAAAGGGGATGAGAGGCCCCAAAGCATCTTGCTTCCAGCTCTTCGGGAAGCTAAGAAACATCTGGCGTTGCCCAGTGCTCTTACAGCCTACCGGGAACATCTCTTACCAAGGCCTGTGAAACGCAGTTTGTTGGTGGCCGGAACTGGCCGAAGTAGAACTTCTGCTCTGGGTGTGCTCCACTGGCCTAGAGCTACCTGCCCCAAAGGGCTGCCTTGATTCCAAAGTGAGAGAGTGGCACCAAAGCATCTTGCTTCCAGCTCTTCGGGAAGCTAAGAAACATCTGGCGTTGCCCAGTGCTCTTACAGCCTACCGGGAACATCTCTTACCAAGGCCTGTGAAACGCAGTTTCCTGGCAGGCCTGATCTGGCTGAAGTAGAACTTCTGCTCTGGGTGTGCTCCATTGCCCTAGAGCTGCCAGGCCCAAGGTGCTGCCTTGTTTCCAAAGGGGCAGAGAGGCCCCAAAGCATCTTGCTTCCAGCTCTCTGGGAAGCTAAGAACCAACTCGCTCTGGCCCGTGCTCTTACAGCCTACCGGGAACATGTCTTTGAAAGGCCTGTGAAACGCAGTTTCTTGGCAGGCCTCATCTGGCTGAAGTAGAACTCCGGCTCTGGGTGTGCTCCATTGCCCTAGAGCTGCCAGGCCCAAAGTGCTGCCCTGTTTCCAAGGGGCAGAGAGGCCCAAAGCATCTTGCTTCCCGGTCTTTGCGAAGCTAAGAAACAACTGGCTCTGCCCAGTGCTCTTACACCTACCGGGAACATCTCTTACCAAGGCCTGTCAAACGCTGTTTCTTTGCAGGCCTGATCAGGCTGAAGTAGAACTCCTGCTCTGCGTGTGCTCCATTGGCCTAGAGCTTCCCGACCCAAAAGGCTGCCTTGTTCCCAAACGGGCAGAGGGGTCCCAAGCATCTTGCTTCCAGCTTTTCAGGAAGGTAAGAAACAACTGGCTCTGCCCAGTGCTCTTACAGCCTACCGGGAACATCTCTTACCAAGGCCTGTGAAACGCAGTTTCCGGGCAGGCCTGATCTGGCTGAAGTAGAACTTCTGCTCTGGGTGTGCTCCATTGCCCTAGAGCTGCCAGGCCCAAAGGGCTGCCTTGTTTCCAAAGACGGAGAGTGGACCCAAAGCATCTTGCTCCCAGCTCTTCGGGAAGCTAAGAAACAGCTGGCTCTGCCCAGTGCTCTTACAGCCTAAGAGAACATGTCTTTGAAAGGCCTGTGAAACGCAGTTTCTTGGCAGGCCTGACCTGGCTGAAGTAGAACTTCTGTTCTGGTTGTGCTACATAGGCCTAGAGCTACCAGGACCTAAGGGCTGCCTTGTTTCCAAAGGGGGAGAGAGGCCCCAAAGCATCTTGCCTCCAGCACTTTGGGAAGCTAAAAAACAACTGGTTCTGCCCAGTGCTCTCACAGCCTACCGTGAACATCTCTTACCAAGGGCTGTGAAACGCAGTTTCTGGGCAGGACTGATCTGCCTGAAGTAGAACTTCTGCTGTGGGTGTGCTCCATTGGCCTAGAGCTGCCATGCCCAAACGGCTGCCTTTTGTCCAAAGGGAGAGAGAGGCCCCAAAGCATCTTGCTTCCAGCTCTGTGGGAAGCTAAAGCAACTGGCTCTCCACAGTGCTCTCACAGCCTACCGGGAACATCTCTTACCAAGGCCTGTGAAACGCAGTTTCTTGGCAGGCCTGATCTGGCTGAAGTAGAACTCCTGCTCTGGGCGTGCTACTTTGGCCTAGAGCTGCCAGGCCCAAAGGGCCGCCTTGTTTCCAAAGGGGCTGAGAGTCCCCAAAGTATCTTGCTTCCAAATCTTTGGGAAGCTAAGAAACAACTGGCTCTGCACAGTGCTCTCACAGCCTACTGGCAACGTGACAGAGAAAGGCCTGTGAGACGCAGTTTCTTGGAAGGCCTGATCTGGCTGAGGTAGAACTTCTGCTCTGGGTGTACTCCATTGGCCTAGGGCTGCGAGGCCCAAAGGGCTGCCCTTATTTCCAAAGTGTGAGAGAGGCCCCAAAGCATCTTGCTTCCTGCTCTCTGGGAAGCTAAAACAACTGGCTCTGCACAGTGCTCTCAAAGCCAACCGGGAACGTCACATACAAAGGCCTGTGAAACGCAGCTTCTTGACAGGCCTTATCTGGCTGAGGTAGAACTTGTGCTCTGGGTGTGCTCCATTGGCCTAGAGCTGCCAGGCCCAAACGGCTGCCTTGTGTCCAAAGGGAGAGAGAGGCCCCAAAGCATCTTGCTTCCAGCTCTGTGGGAAGCTAAAGCAACTGGCTCTCCACAGTGCTCTCACAGCCTACCGGGAACATCTCTTACCAAGGCCTGTGAAACGCAGTTTCTTGGCAGGCCTGATCTGGCTGAAGTAGAACTCCTGCTCTGGGCGTGCTACTTTGGCCTAGAGCTGCCAGGCCCAAAGGGCCGCCTTGTTTCCAAAGGGGCTGAGAGTCCCCAAAGTATCTTGCTTCCAAATCTTTGGGAAGCTAAGAAACAACTGGCTCTGCACAGTGCTCTCACAGCCTACCGGCAACGTGACAGAGAAAGGCCTGTGAGACGCAGTTTCTTGGAAGGCCTGATCTGGCTGAGGTAGAACTTCTGCTCTGGGTGTACTCCATTGGCCTAGGGCTGCCAGGCCCAAAGGGCTGCCCTTATTTCCAAAGTGTGAGAGAGGCCCCAAAGCATCTTGCTTCCTGCTCTCTGGGAAGCTAAAACAACTGGCTCTGCACAGTGCTCTCAAAGCCAACCGGGAACGTCACATACAAAGGCCTGTGAAACGCAGCTTCTTGACAGGCCTTATCTGGCTGAGGTAGAACTTGTGCTCTGGGTGTGCTACTTTGGCCTAGAGCTGCCAGGCACAAAGGCTGCTTTGTTTCCAAAGGGGGAGAGAGGCCCCAAATCATGTTGCTTCCAGCTGTTTTTGAAGCTAAGAAACAACTCGCTCTGCCAGGTACTCTTACAGCCTTCCGGGAACACCTCTTACGAAGGCCTGTGAAAAGCAGTTTCTTGGCAGGCCTGATCTGGCTGAGGTAGAACTTCTGCTCTGGGTGTGCTCCATTGCCCTAGAGATGAAAGGCCAAAAGGGCTGCCTTGTTTCCAAAGGGGGAGAGAGGCCCCAAAGCATCTTGCTTCCACCTCTTGGGAAGCTAAGAAACAACTGGCTGTGCCCAGTGCTCTTATAGCCTAAGAGAACATCTCTTATCAAGGCCTGTGAAACGCACTGTCTAGGCAGGCCTGATCTGGAAGAAGTAGAACTTCTGCTCTGGTTGTGCTCCATTGCCCTAGAGCTGCCAGACCCAACGTGCTGCCTTGTTTCCAAAGGGGCAGAGAGGCCCCAAAGCGTCTTGCTTCCAGCTGTTTGGGAAACAAGGAAACAACTGGCTCTGCACCGTGCTCTCACAGCCTACCGGGAACGTCACATACAAAGGCCTCTGAAACGCAGTTCCTTGGCAGGCCTGATCTGGCTGAAGTAGGACTTCTGCTTTGGGTGTGCTCCATTGGCCTAGAGCTGAAAGGCCCAAAGGGATGCCTTGTTTGCCAAGGGCCAGAGAGGCCCCAAAGCATCTTGCTTCCAGCTCTTTGGGAAGCTAAGAAACAACTGTCTCTGCCCAGTGCTCTAACAGAGTACCGGCAACATCTCTTACCAAAGCCTTTGAAACGCAGTTTCTTGGCAGGCCTTATCTGGCTGAGGTAGAACTTCTGCTCTGGGTGTGCTCCACTGGCCTAGAGCTACCTGCCCCAAAGGGCTGCCTTGATTCCAAAGTGAGAGAGTGGCACCAAAGCATCTTGCTTCCAGCTCTTCGGGAAGCTAAGAAACATCTGGCGTTGCCCAGTGCTCTTACAGCCTACCGGGAACATCTCTTACCAAGGCCTGTGAAACGCAGTTTCCTGGCAGGCCTGATCTGGCTGAAGTAGAACTTCTGCTCTGGGTGTGCTCCATTGCCCTAGAGCTGCCAGGCCCAAAGGGATGCCTTGTTTGCCAAGGGCCAGAGAGGCCCCAAAGCATCTTGCTTCCAGCTCTCTGGGAAGCTAAGAACCAACTCGCTCTGGCCCGTGCTCTTACAGCCTACCGGGAACATGTCTTTGAAAGGCCTGTGAAACGCAGTTTCTTGGCAGGCCTCATCTGGCTGAAGTAGAACTCCGGCTCTGGGTGTGCTCCATTGCCCTAGAGCTGCCAGGCCCAAAGTGCTGCCCTGTTTCCAAGGGGCAGAGAGGCCCAAAGCATCTTGCTTCCCGGTCTTTGCGAAGCTAAGAAACAACTGGCTCTGCCCAGTGCTCTTACACCTACCGGGAACATCTCTTACCAAGGCCTGTCAAACGCTGTTTCTTTGCAGGCCTGATCAGGCTGAAGTAGAACTCCTGCTCTGCGTGTGCTCCATTGGCCTAGAGCTTCCCGACCCAAAAGGCTGCCTTGTTCCCAAACGGGCAGAGGGGTCCCAAGCATCTTGCTTCCAGCTTTTCAGGAAGGTAAGAAACAACTGGCTCTGCCCAGTGCTCTTACAGCCTACCGGGAACATCTCTTACCAAGGCCTGTGAAACGCAGTTTCCGGGCAGGCCTGATCTGGCTGAAGTAGAACTTCTGCTCTGGGTGTGCTCCATTGCCCTAGAGCTGCCAGGCCCAAAGGGCTGCCTTGTTTCCAAAGACGGAGAGTGGACCCAAAGCATCTTGCTCCCAGCTCTTCGGGAAGCTAAGAAACAGCTGGCTCTGCCCAGTGCTCTTACAGCCTAAGAGAACATGTCTTTGAAAGGCCTGTGAAACGCAGTTTCTTGGCAGGCCTGACCTGGCTGAAGTAGAACTTCTGTTCTGGTTGTGCTACATAGGCCTAGAGCTACCAGGACCTAAGGGCTGCCTTGTTTCCAAAGGGGGAGAGAGGCCCCAAAGCATCTTGCCTCCAGCACTTTGGGAAGCTAAAAAACAACTGGTTCTGCCCAGTGCTCTCACAGCCTACCGTGAACATCTCTTACCAAGGGCTGTGAAACGCAGTTTCTGGGCAGGACTGATCTGCCTGAAGTAGAACTTCTGCTGTGGGTGTGCTCCATTGGCCTAGAGCTGCCATGCCCAAACGGCTGCCTTTTGTCCAAAGGGAGAGAGAGGCCCCAAAGCATCTTGCTTCCAGCTCTGTGGGAAGCTAAAGCAACTGGCTCTCCACAGTGCTCTCACAGCCTACCGGGAACATCTCTTACCAAGGCCTGTGAAACGCAGTTTCTTGGCAGGCCTGATCTGGCTGAAGTAGAACTCCTGCTCTGGGCGTGCTACTTTGGCCTAGAGCTGCCAGGCCCAAAGGGCCGCCTTGTTTCCAAAGGGGCTGAGAGTCCCCAAAGTATCTTGCTTCCAAATCTTTGGGAAGCTAAGAAACAACTGGCTCTGCACAGTGCTCTCACAGCCTACTGGCAACGTGACAGAGAAAGGCCTGTGAGACGCAGTTTCTTGGAAGGCCTGATCTGGCTGAGGTAGAACTTCTGCTCTGGGTGTACTCCATTGGCCTAGGGCTGCGAGGCCCAAAGGGCTGCCCTTATTTCCAAAGTGTGAGAGAGGCCCCAAAGCATCTTGCTTCCTGCTCTCTGGGAAGCTAAAACAACTGGCTCTGCACAGTGCTCTCAAAGCCAACCGGGAACGTCACATACAAAGGCCTGTGAAACGCAGCTTCTTGACAGGCCTTATCTGGCTGAGGTAGAACTTGTGCTCTGGGTGTGCTCCATTGGCCTAGAGCTGCCAGGCCCAAACGGCTGCCTTGTGTCCAAAGGGAGAGAGAGGCCCCAAAGCATCTTGCTTCCAGCTCTGTGGGAAGCTAAAGCAACTGGCTCTCCACAGTGCTCTCACAGCCTACCGGGAACATCTCTTACCAAGGCCTGTGAAACGCAGTTTCTTGGCAGGCCTGATCTGGCTGAAGTAGAACTCCTGCTCTGGGCGTGCTACTTTGGCCTAGAGCTGCCAGGCCCAAAGGGCCGCCTTGTTTCCAAAGGGGCTGAGAGTCCCCAAAGTATCTTGCTTCCAAATCTTTGGGAAGCTAAGAAACAACTGGCTCTGCACAGTGCTCTCACAGCCTACCGGCAACGTGACAGAGAAAGGCCTGTGAGACGCAGTTTCTTGGAAGGCCTGATCTGGCTGAGGTAGAACTTCTGCTCTGGGTGTACTCCATTGGCCTAGGGCTGCCAGGCCCAAAGGGCTGCCTTTATTTCCAAAGTGTGAGAGAGGCCCCAAAGCATCTTGCTTCCTGCTCTCTGGGAAGCTAAAACAACTGGCTCTGCACAGTGCTCTCAAAGCCAACCGGGAACGTCACATACAAAGGCCTGTGAAACGCAGCTTCTTGACAGGCCTTATCTGGCTGAGGTAGAACTTGTGCTCTGGGTGTGCTACTTTGGCCTAGAGCTGCCAGGCACAAAGGCTGCTTTGTTTCCAAAGGGGGAGAGAGGCCCCAAATCATGTTGCTTCCAGCTGTTTTTGAAGCTAAGAAACAACTCGCTCTGCCAGGTACTCTTACAGCCTTCCGGGAACACCTCTTACGAAGGCCTGTGAAAAGCAGTTTCTTGGCAGGCCTGATCTGGCTGAGGTAGAACTTCTGCTCTGGGTGTGCTCCATTGCCCTAGAGATGAAAGGCCAAAAGGGCTGCCTTGTTTCCAAAGGGGGAGAGAGGCCCCAAAGCATCTTGCTTCCACCTCTTGGGAAGCTAAGAAACAACTGGCTGTGCCCAGTGCTCTTATAGCCTAAGAGAACATCTCTTATCAAGGCCTGTGAAACGCACTGTCTAGGCAGGCCTGATCTGGAAGAAGTAGAACTTCTGCTCTGGTTGTGCTCCATTGCCCTAGAGCTGCCAGACCCAACGTGCTGCCTTGTTTCCAAAGGGGCAGAGAGGCCCCAAAGCGTCTTGCTTCCAGCTGTTTGGGAAACAAGGAAACAACTGGCTCTGCACCGTGCTCTCACAGCCTACCGGGAACGTCACATACAAAGGCCTCTGAAACGCAGTTCCTTGGCAGGCCTGATCTGGCTGAAGTAGGACTTCTGCTTTGGGTGTGCTCCATTGGCCTAGAGCTGAAAGGCCCAAAGGGATGCCTTGTTTGCCAAGGGCCAGAGAGGCCCCAAAGCATCTTGCTTCCAGCTCTTTGGGAAGCTAAGAAACAACTGTCTCTGCCCAGTGCTCTAACAGAGTACCGGCAACATCTCTTACCAAAGCCTTTGAAACGCAGTTTCTTGGCAGGCCTTATCTGGCTGAGGTAGAACTTCTGCTCTGGGTGTGCTCCACTGGCCTAGAGCTACCTGCCCCAAAGGGCTGCCTTGATTCCAAAGTGAGAGAGTGGCACCAAAGCATCTTGCTTCCAGCTCTTCGGGAAGCTAAGAAACATCTGGCGTTGCCCAGTGCTCTTACAGCCTACCGGGAACATCTCTTACCAAGGCCTGTGAAACGCAGTTTCCTGGCAGGCCTGATCTGGCTGAAGTAGAACTTCTGCTCTGGGTGTGCTCCATTGCCCTAGAGCTGCCAGGCCCAAAGGGATGCCTTGTTTGCCAAGGGCCAGAGAGGCCCCAAAGCATCTTGCTTCCAGCTCTCTGGGAAGCTAAGAACCAACTCGCTCTGGCCCGTGCTCTTACAGCCTACCGGGAACATGTCTTTGAAAGGCCTGTGAAACGCAGTTTCTTGGCAGGCCTCATCTGGCTGAAGTAGAACTCCGGCTCTGGGTGTGCTCCATTGCCCTAGAGCTGCCAGGCCCAAAGTGCTGCCCTGTTTCCAAGGGGCAGAGAGGCCCAAAGCATCTTGCTTCCCGGTCTTTGCGAAGCTAAGAAACAACTGGCTCTGCCCAGTGCTCTTACACCTACCGGGAACATCTCTTACCAAGGCCTGTCAAACGCTGTTTCTTTGCAGGCCTGATCAGGCTGAAGTAGAACTCCTGCTCTGTGTGTGCTCCATTGGCCTAGAGCTTCCCGACCCAAAAGGCTGCCTTGTTCCCAAACGGGCAGAGGGGTCCCAAGCATCTTGCTTCCAGCTTTTCAGGAAGGTAAGAAACAACTGGCTCTGCCCAGTGCTCTTACAGCCTACCGGGAACATCTCTTACCAAGGCCTGTGAAACGCAGTTTCCGGGCAGGCCTGATCTGGCTGAAGTAGAACTTCTGCTCTGGGTGTGCTCCATTGCCCTAGAGCTGCCAGGCCCAAAGGGCTGCCTTGTTTCCAAAGACGGAGAGTGGACCCAAAGCATCTTGCTCCCAGCTCTTCGGGAAGCTAAGAAACAGCTGGCTCTGCCCAGTGCTCTTACAGCCTAAGAGAACATGTCTTTGAAAGGCCTGTGAAACGCAGTTTCTTGGCAGGCCTGACCTGGCTGAAGTAGAACTTCTGTTCTGGTTGTGCTACATAGGCCTAGAGCTACCAGGACCTAAGGGCTGCCTTGTTTCCAAAGGGGGAGAGAGGCCCCAAAGCATCTTGCCTCCAGCACTTTGGGAAGCTAAAAAACAACTGGTTCTGCCCAGTGCTCTCACAGCCTACCGTGAACATCTCTTACCAAGGGCTGTGAAACGCAGTTTCTGGGCAGGACTGATCTGCCTGAAGTAGAACTTCTGCTGTGGGTGTGCTCCATTGGCCTAGAGCTGCCATGCCCAAACGGCTGCCTTTTGTCCAAAGGGAGAGAGAGGCCCCAAAGCATCTTGCTTCCAGCTCTGTGGGAAGCTAAAGCAACTGGCTCTCCACAGTGCTCTCACAGCCTACCGGGAACATCTCTTACCAAGGCCTGTGAAACGCAGTTTCTTGGCAGGCCTGATCTGGCTGAAGTAGAACTCCTGCTCTGGGCGTGCTACTTTGGCCTAGAGCTGCCAGGCCCAAAGGGCCGCCTTGTTTCCAAAGGGGCTGAGAGTCCCCAAAGTATCTTGCTTCCAAATCTTTGGGAAGCTAAGAAACAACTGGCTCTGCACAGTGCTCTCACAGCCTACTGGCAACGTGACAGAGAAAGGCCTGTGAGACGCAGTTTCTTGGAAGGCCTGATCTGGCTGAGGTAGAACTTCTGCTCTGGGTGTACTCCATTGGCCTAGGGCTGCGAGGCCCAAAGGGCTGCCCTTATTTCCAAAGTGTGAGAGAGGCCCCAAAGCATCTTGCTTCCTGCTCTCTGGGAAGCTAAAACAACTGGCTCTGCACAGTGCTCTCAAAGCCAACCGGGAACGTCACATACAAAGGCCTGTGAAACGCAGCTTCTTGACAGGCCTTATCTGGCTGAGGTAGAACTTGTGCTCTGGGTGTGCTCCATTGGCCTAGAGCTGCCAGGCCCAAACGGCTGCCTTGTGTCCAAAGGGAGAGAGAGGCCCCAAAGCATCTTGCTTCCAGCTCTGTGGGAAGCTAAAGCAACTGGCTCTCCACAGTGCTCTCACAGCCTACCGGGAACATCTCTTACCAAGGCCTGTGAAACGCAGTTTCTTGGCAGGCCTGATCTGGCTGAAGTAGAACTCCTGCTCTGGGCGTGCTACTTTGGCCTAGAGCTGCCAGGCCCAAAGGGCCGCCTTGTTTCCAAAGGGGCTGAGAGTCCCCAAAGTATCTTGCTTCCAAATCTTTGGGAAGCTAAGAAACAACTGGCTCTGCACAGTGCTCTCACAGCCTACCGGCAACGTGACAGAGAAAGGCCTGTGAGACGCAGTTTCTTGGAAGGCCTGATCTGGCTGAGGTAGAACTTCTGCTCTGGGTGTACTCCATTGGCCTAGGGCTGCCAGGCCCAAAGGGCTGCCTTTATTTCCAAAGTGTGAGAGAGGCCCCAAAGCATCTTGCTTCCTGCTCTCTGGGAAGCTAAAACAACTGGCTCTGCACAGTGCTCTCAAAGCCAACCGGGAACGTCACATACAAAGGCCTGTGAAACGCAGCTTCTTGACAGGCCTTATCTGGCTGAGGTAGAACTTGTGCTCTGGGTGTGCTACTTTGGCCTAGAGCTGCCAGGCACAAAGGCTGCTTTGTTTCCAAAGGGGGAGAGAGGCCCCAAATCATGTTGCTTCCAGCTGTTTTTGAAGCTAAGAAACAACTCGCTCTGCCAGGTACTCTTACAGCCTTCCGGGAACACCTCTTACGAAGGCCTGTGAAAAGCAGTTTCTTGGCAGGCCTGATCTGGCTGAGGTAGAACTTCTGCTCTGGGTGTGCTCCATTGCCCTAGAGATGAAAGGCCAAAAGGGCTGCCTTGTTTCCAAAGGGGGAGAGAGGCCCCAAAGCATCTTGCTTCCACCTCTTGGGAAGCTAAGAAACAACTGGCTGTGCCCAGTGCTCTTATAGCCTAAGAGAACATCTCTTATCAAGGCCTGTGAAACGCACTGTCTAGGCAGGCCTGATCTGGAAGAAGTAGAACTTCTGCTCTGGTTGTGCTCCATTGCCCTAGAGCTGCCAGACCCAACGTGCTGCCTTGTTTCCAAAGGGGCAGAGAGGCCCCAAAGCGTCTTGCTTCCAGCTGTTTGGGAAACAAGGAAACAACTGGCTCTGCACCGTGCTCTCACAGCCTACCGGGAACGTCACATACAAAGGCCTCTGAAACGCAGTTCCTTGGCAGGCCTGATCTGGCTGAAGTAGGACTTCTGCTTTGGGTGTGCTCCATTGGCCTAGAGCTGAAAGGCCCAAAGGGATGCCTTGTTTGCCAAGGGCCAGAGAGGCCCCAAAGCATCTTGCTTCCAGCTCTTTGGGAAGCTAAGAAACAACTGTCTCTGCCCAGTGCTCTAACAGAGTACCGGCAACATCTCTTACCAAAGCCTTTGAAACGCAGTTTCTTGGCAGGCCTTATCTGGCTGAGGTAGAACTTCTGCTCTGGGTGTGCTCCATTGGCCTAGAGCTGAAAGGCCCAAAGGTCGGCCTTGTTGGCAAAGGGGCAGGGAGCCCCCAAAGCATCTTGCTTCCAGCTCTTTGGGAAGCTAAGAAACAACTGGCTCTGCCCAGTGCTGTTACAGCCTAAGAGACAATCTCTTACCAAGGCCTGTGAAATGCAATTTGTTGGTGGCCTGATCTAGCTGAAGTAGAACTTCTGCTCTGGGTGTGCTCCATTGGCCTAGAGCTGCCTGGCCCAAAGGGCCGCCTTGTTTGCAAAGGGGATGAGAGGCCCCAAAGCATCTTGCTTCCAGCTCTTCGGGAAGCTAAGAAACATCTGGCGTTGCCCAGTGCTCTTACAGCCTACCGGGAACATCTCTTACCAAGGCCTGTGAAACGCAGTTTGTTGGTGGCCGGAACTGGCCGAAGTAGAACTTCTGCTCTGGGTGTGCTCCACTGGCCTAGAGCTACCTGCCCCAAAGGGCTGCCTTGATTCCAAAGTGAGAGAGTGGCACCAAAGCATCTTGCTTCCAGCTCTTCGGGAAGCTAAGAAACATCTGGCGTTGCCCAGTGCTCTTACAGCCTACCGGGAACATCTCTTACCAAGGCCTGTGAAACGCAGTTTCCTGGCAGGCCTGATCTGGCTGAAGTAGAACTTCTGCTCTGGGTGTGCTCCATTGCCCTAGAGCTGCCAGGCCCAAGGTGCTGCCTTGTTTCCAAAGGGGCAGAGAGGCCCCAAAGCATCTTGCTTCCAGCTCTCTGGGAAGCTAAGAACCAACTCGCTCTGGCCCGTGCTCTTACAGCCTACCGGGAACATGTCTTTGAAAGGCCTGTGAAACGCAGTTTCTTGGCAGGCCTCATCTGGCTGAAGTAGAACTCCGGCTCTGGGTGTGCTCCATTGCCCTAGAGCTGCCAGGCCCAAAGTGCTGCCCTGTTTCCAAGGGGCAGAGAGGCCCAAAGCATCTTGCTTCCCGGTCTTTGCGAAGCTAAGAAACAACTGGCTCTGCCCAGTGCTCTTACACCTACCGGGAACATCTCTTACCAAGGCCTGTCAAACGCTGTTTCTTTGCAGGCCTGATCAGGCTGAAGTAGAACTCCTGCTCTGCGTGTGCTCCATTGGCCTAGAGCTTCCCGACCCAAAAGGCTGCCTTGTTCCCAAACGGGCAGAGGGGTCCCAAGCATCTTGCTTCCAGCTTTTCAGGAAGGTAAGAAACAACTGGCTCTGCCCAGTGCTCTTACAGCCTACCGGGAACATCTCTTACCAAGGCCTGTGAAACGCAGTTTCCGGGCAGGCCTGATCTGGCTGAAGTAGAACTTCTGCTCTGGGTGTGCTCCATTGCCCTAGAGCTGCCAGGCCCAAAGGGCTGCCTTGTTTCCAAAGACGGAGAGTGGACCCAAAGCATCTTGCTCCCAGCTCTTCGGGAAGCTAAGAAACAGCTGGCTCTGCCCAGTGCTCTTACAGCCTAAGAGAACATGTCTTTGAAAGGCCTGTGAAACGCAGTTTCTTGGCAGGCCTGACCTGGCTGAAGTAGAACTTCTGTTCTGGTTGTGCTACATAGGCCTAGAGCTACCAGGACCTAAGGGCTGCCTTGTTTCCAAAGGGGGAGAGAGGCCCCAAAGCATCTTGCCTCCAGCACTTTGGGAAGCTAAAAAACAACTGGTTCTGCCCAGTGCTCTCACAGCCTACCGTGAACATCTCTTACCAAGGGCTGTGAAACGCAGTTTCTGGGCAGGACTGATCTGCCTGAAGTAGAACTTCTGCTGTGGGTGTGCTCCATTGGCCTAGAGCTGCCATGCCCAAACGGCTGCCTTTTGTCCAAAGGGAGAGAGAGGCCCCAAAGCATCTTGCTTCCAGCTCTGTGGGAAGCTAAAGCAACTGGCTCTCCACAGTGCTCTCACAGCCTACCGGGAACATCTCTTACCAAGGCCTGTGAAACGCAGTTTCTTGGCAGGCCTGATCTGGCTGAAGTAGAACTCCTGCTCTGGGCGTGCTACTTTGGCCTAGAGCTGCCAGGCCCAAAGGGCCGCCTTGTTTCCAAAGGGGCTGAGAGTCCCCAAAGTATCTTGCTTCCAAATCTTTGGGAAGCTAAGAAACAACTGGCTCTGCACAGTGCTCTCACAGCCTACTGGCAACGTGACAGAGAAAGGCCTGTGAGACGCAGTTTCTTGGAAGGCCTGATCTGGCTGAGGTAGAACTTCTGCTCTGGGTGTACTCCATTGGCCTAGGGCTGCGAGGCCCAAAGGGCTGCCCTTATTTCCAAAGTGTGAGAGAGGCCCCAAAGCATCTTGCTTCCTGCTCTCTGGGAAGCTAAAACAACTGGCTCTGCACAGTGCTCTCAAAGCCAACCGGGAACGTCACATACAAAGGCCTGTGAAACGCAGCTTCTTGACAGGCCTTATCTGGCTGAGGTAGAACTTGTGCTCTGGGTGTGCTCCATTGGCCTAGAGCTGCCAGGCCCAAACGGCTGCCTTGTGTCCAAAGGGAGAGAGAGGCCCCAAAGCATCTTGCTTCCAGCTCTGTGGGAAGCTAAAGCAACTGGCTCTCCACAGTGCTCTCACAGCCTACCGGGAACATCTCTTACCAAGGCCTGTGAAACGCAGTTTCTTGGCAGGCCTGATCTGGCTGAAGTAGAACTCCTGCTCTGGGCGTGCTACTTTGGCCTAGAGCTGCCAGGCCCAAAGGGCCGCCTTGTTTCCAAAGGGGCTGAGAGTCCCCAAAGTATCTTGCTTCCAAATCTTTGGGAAGCTAAGAAACAACTGGCTCTGCACAGTGCTCTCACAGCCTACCGGCAACGTGACAGAGAAAGGCCTGTGAGACGCAGTTTCTTGGAAGGCCTGATCTGGCTGAGGTAGAACTTCTGCTCTGGGTGTACTCCATTGGCCTAGGGCTGCCAGGCCCAAAGGGCTGCCTTTATTTCCAAAGTGTGAGAGAGGCCCCAAAGCATCTTGCTTCCTGCTCTCTGGGAAGCTAAAACAACTGGCTCTGCACAGTGCTCTCAAAGCCAACCGGGAACGTCACATACAAAGGCCTGTGAAACGCAGCTTCTTGACAGGCCTTATCTGGCTGAGGTAGAACTTGTGCTCTGGGTGTGCTACTTTGGCCTAGAGCTGCCAGGCACAAAGGCTGCTTTGTTTCCAAAGGGGGAGAGAGGCCCCAAATCATGTTGCTTCCAGCTGTTTTTGAAGCTAAGAAACAACTCGCTCTGCCAGGTACTCTTACAGCCTTCCGGGAACACCTCTTACGAAGGCCTGTGAAAAGCAGTTTCTTGGCAGGCCTGATCTGGCTGAGGTAGAACTTCTGCTCTGGGTGTGCTCCATTGCCCTAGAGATGAAAGGCCAAAAGGGCTGCCTTGTTTCCAAAGGGGGAGAGAGGCCCCAAAGCATCTTGCTTCCACCTCTTGGGAAGCTAAGAAACAACTGGCTGTGCCCAGTGCTCTTATAGCCTAAGAGAACATCTCTTATCAAGGCCTGTGAAACGCACTGTCTAGGCAGGCCTGATCTGGAAGAAGTAGAACTTCTGCTCTGGTTGTGCTCCATTGCCCTAGAGCTGCCAGACCCAACGTGCTGCCTTGTTTCCAAAGGGGCAGAGAGGCCCCAAAGCGTCTTGCTTCCAGCTGTTTGGGAAACAAGGAAACAACTGGCTCTG
Organism: Equus asinus; assembly: GCF_041296235.1. Lineage (NCBI taxonomy): Eukaryota > Metazoa > Chordata > Mammalia > Perissodactyla > Equidae > Equus > Equus asinus. Next base: position 587,482 of record NW_027225534.1, read on the forward strand.
CACCGTGCTCTCACAGCCTACCGGGAACGTCACATACAAAGGCCTCTGAAACGCAGTTCCTTGGCAGGCCTGATCTGGCTGAAGTAGGACTTCTGCTTTGGGTGTGCTCCATTGGCCTAGAGCTGAAAGGCCCAAAGGTCGGCCTTGTTGGCAAAGGGGCAGGGAGCCCCCAAAGCATCTTGCTTCCAGCTCTTTGGGAAGCTAAGAAACAACTGGCTCTGCCCAGTGCTCTTACAGCCTAAGAGACAATCTCTTACCAAGGCCTGTGAAATGCACTTTGTTGGTGGCCTGAACTGGCCGAAGTAGAACTTCTGCTCTGGGTGTGCTCCACTGGCCTAGAGCTGCCTGGCCCAAAGGGATGCCTTGTTTGCAAAGGGGATGAGAGGCCCCAAAGCATCTTGCTTCCAGCTCTTCGGGAAGCTAAGAAACATCTGGCGTTGCCCAGTGCTCTTACAGCCTACCGGGAACATCTCTTACCAAGGCCTGTGAAACGCAGTTTGTTGGTGGCCTGAACTGGCCGAAGTAGAACTTCTGCTCAGGGTGTGCTCCACTGGCCTAGAGCTACCTGCCCCAAAGGGCTGCCTTGATTCCAAAGTGAGAGAGTGGCACCAAAGCATCTTGCTTCCAGCTCTTCGGGAAGCTAAGAAACATCTGGCGTTGCCCAGTGCTCTTACAGCCTACCGGGAACATCTCTTACCAAGGCCTGTGAAACGCAGTTTCCTGGCAGGCCTGATCTGGCTGAAGTAGAACTTCTGCTCTGGGTGTGCTCCATTGCCCTAGAGCTGCCAGGCCCAAGGTGCTGCCTTGTTTCCAAAGGGGCAGAGAGGCCCCAAAGCATCTTGCTTCCAGCTCTCTGGGAAGCTAAGAACCAACTCGCTCTGGCCCGTGCTCTTACAGCCTACCGGGAACATGTCTTTGAAAGGCCTGTGAAACGCAGTTTCTTGGCAGGCCTCATCTGGCTGAAGTAGAACTCCGGCTCTGGGTGTGCTCCATTGCCCTAGAGCTGCCAGGCCCAAAGTGCTGCCCTGTTTCCAAGGGGCAGAGAGGCCCAAAGCATCTTGCTTCCCGGTCTTTGCGAAGCTAAGAAACAACTGGCTCTGCCCAGTGCTCTTACACCTACCGGGAACATCTCTTACCAAGGCCTGTCAAACGCTGTTTCTTTGCAGGCCTGATCAGGCTGAAGTAGAACTCCTGCTCTGCGTGTGCTCCATTGGCCTAGAGCTTCCCGACCCAAAAGGCTGCCTTGTTCCCAAACGGGCAGAGGGGTCCCAAGCATCTTGCTTCCAGCTTTTCAGGAAGGTAAGAAACAACTGGCTCTGCCCAGTGCTCTTACAGCCTACCGGGAACATCTCTTACCAAGGCCTGTGAAACGCAGTTTCCGGGCAGGCCTGATCTGGCTGAAGTAGAACTTCTGCTCTGGGTGTGCTCCATTGCCCTAGAGCTGCCAGGCCCAAAGGGCTGCCTTGTTTCCAAAGACGGAGAGTGGACCCAAAGCATCTTGCTCCCAGCTCTTCGGGAAGCTAAGAAACAGCTGGCTCTGCCCAGTGCTCTTACAGCCTAAGAGAACATGTCTTTGAAAGGCCTGTGAAACGCAGTTTCTTGGCAGGCCTGACCTGGCTGAAGTAGAACTTCTGTTCTGGTTGTGCTACATAGGCCTAGAGCTACCAGGACCTAAGGGCTGCCTTGTTTCCAAAGGGGGAGAGAGGCCCCAAAGCATCTTGCCTCCAGCACTTTGGGAAGCTAAAAAACAACTGGTTCTGCCCAGTGCTCTCACAGCCTACCGTGAACATCTCTTACCAAGGGCTGTGAAACGCAGTTTCTGGGCAGGACTGATCTGCCTGAAGTAGAACTTCTGCTGTGGGTGTGCTCCATTGGCCTAGAGCTGCCAGGCCCAAACGGCTGCCTTGTGTCCAAAGGGAGAGAGAGGCCCCAAAGCATCTTGCTTCCAGCTCTGTGGGAAGCTAAAGCAACTGGCTCTCCACAGTGCTCTCACAGCCTACCGGGAACATCTCTTACCAAGGCCTGTGAAACGCAGTTTCTTGGCAGGCCTGATCTGGCTGAAGTAGAACTCCTGCTCTGGGCGTGCTACTTTGGCCTAGAGCTGCCAGGCCCAAAGGGCCGCCTTGTTTCCAAAGGGGCTGAGAATCCCCAAAGTATCTTGCTTCCAAATCTTTGGGAAGCTAAGAAACAACTGGCTCTGCACAGTGCTCTCACAGCCTACCGGCAACGTGACAGAGAAAGGCCTGTGAGACGCAGTTTCTTGGAAGGCCTGATCTGGCTGAGGTAGAACTTCTGCTCTGGGTGTACTCCATTGGCCTAGGGCTGCCAGGCCCAAAGGGCTGCCTTTATTTCCAAAGTGTGAGAGAGGCCCCAAAGCATCTTGCTTCCTGCTCTCTGGGAAGCTAAAACAACTGGCTCTGCACAGTGCTCTCAAAGCCAACCGGGAACGTCACATACAAAGGCCTGTGAAACGCAGCTTCTTGACAGGCCTTATCTGGCTGAGGTAGAACTTGTGCTCTGGGTGTGCTACTTTGGCCTAGAGCTGCCAGGCACAAAGGCTGCTTTGTTTCCAAAGGGGGAGAGAGGCCCCAAATCATGTTGCTTCCAGCTGTTTTTGAAGCTAAGAAACAACTCGCTCTGCCAGGTACTCTTACAGCCTTCCGGGAACACCTCTTACGAAGGCCTGTGAAAAGCAGTTTCTTGGCAGGCCTGATCTGGCTGAGGTAGAACTTCTGCTCTGGGTGTGCTCCATTGCCCTAGAGATGAAAGGCCAAAAGGGCTGCCTTGTTTCCAAAGGGGGAGAGAGGCCCCAAAGCATCTTGCTTCCACCTCTTGGGAAGCTAAGAAACAACTGGCTGTGCCCAGTGCTCTTATAGCCTAAGAGAACATCTCTTATCAAGGCCTGTGAAACGCACTGTCTAGGCAGGCCTGATCTGGAAGAAGTAGAACTTCTGCTCTGGTTGTGCTCCATTGCCCTAGAGCTGCCAGACCCAACGTGCTGCCTTGTTTCCAAAGGGGCAGAGAGGCCCCAAAGCGTCTTGCTTCCAGCTGTTTGGGAAACAAGGAAACAACTGGCTCTGCACCGTGCTCTCACAGCCTACCAGGAACGTCACATACAAAGGCCTCTGAAACGCAGTTCCTTGGCAGGCCTGATCTGGCTGAAGTAGGACTTCTGCTCTGGGTGTGCTCCATTGGCCTAGAGCTGAAAGGCCCAAAGGTCGGCCTTGTTGGCAAAGGGGCAGGGAGCCCCCAAAGCATCTTGCTTCCAGCTCTTTGGGAAGCTAAGAAACAACTGGCTCTGCCCAGTGCTCTTACAGCCTAAGAGACAATCTCTTACCAAGGCCTGTGAAATGCACTTTGTTGGTGGCCTGATCTAGCTGAAGTAGAACTTCTGCTCTGGGTGTGCTCCATTGGCCTAGAGCTGCCTGGCCCAAAGGGCCGCCTTGTTTGCAAAGGGGATGAGAGGCCCCAAATCATCTTGCTTCCAGCTCTTCGGGAAGCTAAGAAACATCTGGCGTTGCCCAGTGCTCTTACAGCCTACCGGGAACATCTCTTACCAAGGCCTGTGAAACGCAGTTTGTTGGTGGCCGGAACTGGCCGAAGTAGAACTTCTGCTCTGGGTGTGCTCCACTGGCCTAGAGCTACCTGCCCCAAAGGGCTGCCTTGATTCCAAAGTGAGAGAGTGGCACCAAAGCATCTTGCTTCCAGCTCTTCGGGAAGCTAAGAAACATCTGGCGTTGCCCAGTGCTCTTACAGCCTACCGGGAACATCTCTTACCAAGGCCTGTGAAACGCAGTTTCCTGGCAGGCCTGATCTGGCTGAAGTAGAACTTCTGCTCTGGGTGTGCTCCATTGCCCTAGAGCTGCCAGGCCCAAGGTGCTGCCTTGTTTCCAAAGGGGCAGAGAGGCCCCAAAGCATCTTGCTTCCAGCTCTCTGGGAAGCTAAGAACCAACTCGCTCTGGCCCGTGCTCTTACAGCCTACCGGGAACATGTCTTTGAAAGGCCTGTGAAACGCAGTTTCTTGGCAGGCCTCATCTGGCTGAAGTAGAACTCCGGCTCTGGGTGTGCTCCATTGCCCTAGAGCTGCCAGGCCCAAAGTGCTGCCCTGTTTCCAAGGGGCAGAGAGGCCCAAAGCATCTTGCTTCCCGGTCTTTGCGAAGCTAAGAAACAACTGGCTCTGCCCAGTGCTCTTACACCTACCGGGAACATCTCTTACCAAGGCCTGTCAAACGCTGTTTCTTTGCAGGCCTGATCAGGCTGAAGTAGAACTCCTGCTCTGCGTGTGCTCCATTGGCCTAGAGCTTCCCGACCCAAAAGGCTGCCTTGTTCCCAAACGGGCAGAGGGGTCCCAAGCATCTTGCTTCCAGCTTTTCAGGAAGGTAAGAAACAACTGGCTCTGCCCAGTGCTCTTACAGCCTACCGGGAACATCTCTTACCAAGGCCTGTGAAACGCAGTTTCCGGGCAGGCCTGATCTGGCTGAAGTAGAACTTCTGCTCTGGGTGTGCTCCATTGCCCTAGAGCTGCCAGGCCCAAAGGGCTGCCTTGTTTCCAAAGACGGAGAGTGGACCCAAAGCATCTTGCTCCCAGCTCTTCGGGAAGCTAAGAAACAGCTGGCTCTGCCCAGTGCTCTTACAGCCTAAGAGAACATGTCTTTGAAAGGCCTGTGAAACGCAGTTTCTTGGCAGGCCTGACCTGGCTGAAGTAGAACTTCTGTTCTGGTTGTGCTACATAGGCCTAGAGCTACCAGGACCTAAGGGCTGCCTTGTTTCCAAAGGGGGAGAGAGGCCCCAAAGCATCTTGCCTCCAGCACTTTGGGAAGCTAAAAAACAACTGGTTCTGCCCAGTGCTCTCACAGCCTACCGTGAACATCTCTTACCAAGGGCTGTGAAACGCAGTTTCTGGGCAGGACTGATCTGCCTGAAGTAGAACTTCTGCTGTGGGTGTGCTCCATTGGCCTAGAGCTGCCAGGCCCAAACGGCTGCCTTGTGTCCAAAGGGAGAGAGAGGCCCCAAAGCATCTTGCTTCCAGCTCTGTGGGAAGCTAAAGCAACTGGCTCTCCACAGTGCTCTCACAGCCTACCGGGAACATCTCTTACCAAGGCCTGTGAAACGCAGTTTCTTGGCAGGCCTGATCTGGCTGAAGTAGAACTCCTGCTCTGGGCGTGCTACTTTGGCCTAGAGCTGCCAGGCCCAAAGGGCCGCCTTGTTTCCAAAGGGGCTGAGAGTCCCCAAAGTATCTTGCTTCCAAATCTTTGGGAAGCTAAGAAACAACTGGCTCTGCACAGTGCTCTCACAGCCTACCGGCAACGTGACAGAGAAAGGCCTGTGAGACGCAGTTTCTTGGAAGGCCTGATCTGGCTGAGGTAGAACTTCTGCTCTGGGTGTACTCCATTGGCCTAGGGCTGCCAGGACCAAAGGGCTGCCCTTATTTCCAAAGTGTGAGAGAGGCCCCAAAGCATCTTGCTTCCTGCTCTCTGGGAAGCTAAAACAACTGGCTCTGCACAGTGCTCTCAAAGCCAACCGGGAACGTCACATACAAAGGCCTGTGAAACGCAGCTTCTTGACAGGCCTTATCTGGCTGAGGTAGAACTTGTGCTCTGGGTGTGCTACTTTGGCCTAGAGCTGCCAGGCACAAAGGCTGCTTTGTTTCCAAAGGGGGAGAGAGGCCCCAAATCATGTTGCTTCCAGCTGTTTTTGAAGCTAAGAAACAACTCGCTCTGCCAGGTACTCTTACAGCCTTCCGGGAACACCTCTTACGAAGGCCTGTGAAAAGCAGTTTCTTGGCAGGCCTGATCTGGCTGAGGTAGAACTTCTGCTCTGGGTGTGCTCCATTGCCCTAGAGATGAAAGGCCAAAAGGGCTGCCTTGTTTCCAAAGGGGGAGAGAGGCCCCAAAGCATCTTGCTTCCACCTCTTGGGAAGCTAAGAAACAACTGGCTGTGCCCAGTGCTCTTATAGCCTAAGAGAACATCTCTTATCAAGGCCTGTGAAACGCACTGTCTAGGCAGGCCTGATCTGGAAGAAGTAGAACTTCTGCTCTGGTTGTGCTCCATTGCCCTAGAGCTGCCAGACCCAACGTGCTGCCTTGTTTCCAAAGGGGCAGAGAGGCCCCAAAGCGTCTTGCTTCCAGCTGTTTGGGAAACAAGGAAACAACTGGCTCTGCACCGTGCTCTCACAGCCTACCGGGAACGTCACATACAAAGGCCTCTGAAACGCAGTTCCTTGGCAGGCCTGATCTGGCTGAAGTAGGACTTCTGCTCTGGGTGTGCTCCATTGGCCTAGAGCTGAAAGGCCCAAAGGTCGGCCTTGTTGGCAAAGGGGCAGGGAGCCCCCAAAGCATCTTGCTTCCAGCTCTTTGGGAAGCTAAGAAACAACTGGCTCTGCCCAGTGCTCTTACAGCCTAAGAGACAATCTCTTACCAAGGCCTGTGAAATGCACTTTGTTGGTGGCCTGATCTAGCTGAAGTAGAACTTCTGCTCTGGGTGTGCTCCATTGGCCTAGAGCTGCCTGGCCCAAAGGGCCGCCTTGTTTGCAAAGGGGATGAGAGGCCCCAAATCATCTTGCTTCCAGCTCTTCGGGAAGCTAAGAAACATCTGGCGTTGCCCAGTGCTCTTACAGCCTACCGGGAACATCTCTTACCAAGGCCTGTGAAACGCAGTTTGTTGGTGGCCGGAACTGGCCGAAGTAGAACTTCTGCTCTGGGTGTGCTCCACTGGCCTAGAGCTACCTGCCCCAAAGGGCTGCCTTGATTCCAAAGTGAGAGAGTGGCACCAAAGCATCTTGCTTCCAGCTCTTCGGGAAGCTAAGAAACATCTGGCGTTGCCCAGTGCTCTTACAGCCTACCGGGAACATCTCTTACCAAGGCCTGTGAAACGCAGTTTCCTGGCAGGCCTGATCTGGCTGAAGTAGAACTTCTGCTCTGGGTGTGCTCCATTGCCCTAGAGCTGCCAGGCCCAAGGTGCTGCCTTGTTTCCAAAGGGGCAGAGAGGCCCCAAAGCATCTTGCTTCCAGCTCTCTGGGAAGCTAAGAACCAACTCGCTCTGGCCCGTGCTCTTACAGCCTACCGGGAACATGTCTTTGAAAGGCCTGTGAAACGCAGTTTCTTGGCAGGCCTCATCTGGCTGAAGTAGAACTCCGGCTCTGGGTGTGCTCCATTGCCCTAGAGCTGCCAGGCCCAAAGTGCTGCCCTGTTTCCAAGGGGCAGAGAGGCCCAAAGCATCTTGCTTCCCGGTCTTTGCGAAGCTAAGAAACAACTGGCTCTGCCCAGTGCTCTTACACCTACCGGGAACATCTCTTACCAAGGCCTGTCAAACGCTGTTTCTTTGCAGGCCTGATCAGGCTGAAGTAGAACTCCTGCTCTGCGTGTGCTCCATTGGCCTAGAGCTTCCCGACCCAAAAGGCTGCCTTGTTCCCAAACGGGCAGAGGGGTCCCAAGCATCTTGCTTCCAGCTTTTCAGGAAGGTAAGAAACAACTGGCTCTGCCCAGTGCTCTTACAGCCTACCGGGAACATCTCTTACCAAGGCCTGTGAAACGCAGTTTCCGGGCAGGCCTGATCTGGCTGAAGTAGAACTTCTGCTCTGGGTGTGCTCCATTGCCCTAGAGCTGCCAGGCCCAAAGGGCTGCCTTGTTTCCAAAGACGGAGAGTGGACCCAAAGCATCTTGCTCCCAGCTCTTCGGGAAGCTAAGAAACAGCTGGCTCTGCCCAGTGCTCTTACAGCCTAAGAGAACATGTCTTTGAAAGGCCTGTGAAACGCAGTTTCTTGGCAGGCCTGACCTGGCTGAAGTAGAACTTCTGTTCTGGTTGTGCTACATAGGCCTAGAGCTACCAGGACCTAAGGGCTGCCTTGTTTCCAAAGGGGGAGAGAGGCCCCAAAGCATCTTGCCTCCAGCACTTTGGGAAGCTAAAAAACAACTGGTTCTGCCCAGTGCTCTCACAGCCTACCGTGAACATCTCTTACCAAGGGCTGTGAAACGCAGTTTCTGGGCAGGACTGATCTGCCTGAAGTAGAACTTCTGCTGTGGGTGTGCTCCATTGGCCTAGAGCTGCCAGGCCCAAACGGCTGCCTTGTGTCCAAAGGGAGAGAGAGGCCCCAAAGCATCTTGCTTCCAGCTCTGTGGGAAGCTAAAGCAACTGGCTCTCCACAGTGCTCTCACAGCCTACCGGGAACATCTCTTACCAAGGCCTGTGAAACGCAGTTTCTTGGCAGGCCTGATCTGGCTGAAGTAGAACTCCTGCTCTGGGCGTGCTACTTTGGCCTAGAGCTGCCAGGCCCAAAGGGCCGCCTTGTTTCCAAAGGGGCTGAGAGTCCCCAAAGTATCTTGCTTCCAAATCTTTGGGAAGCTAAGAAACAACTGGCTCTGCACAGTGCTCTCACAGCCTACCGGCAACGTGACAGAGAAAGGCCTGTGAGACGCAGTTTCTTGGAAGGCCTGATCTGGCTGAGGTAGAACTTCTGCTCTGGGTGTACTCCATTGGCCTAGGGCTGCCAGGACCAAAGGGCTGCCCTTATTTCCAAAGTGTGAGAGAGGCCCCAAAGCATCTTGCTTCCTGCTCTCTGGGAAGCTAAAACAACTGGCTCTGCACAGTGCTCTCAAAGCCAACCGGGAACGTCACATACAAAGGCCTGTGAAACGCAGCTTCTTGACAGGCCTTATCTGGCTGAGGTAGAACTTGTGCTCTGGGTGTGCTACTTTGGCCTAGAGCTGCCAGGCACAAAGGCTGCTTTGTTTCCAAAGGGGGAGAGAGGCCCCAAATCATGTTGCTTCCAGCTGTTTTTGAAGCTAAGAAACAACTCGCTCTGCCAGGTACTCTTACAGCCTTCCGGGAACACCTCTTACGAAGGCCTGTGAAAAGCAGTTTCTTGGCAGGCCTGATCTGGCTGAGGTAGAACTTCTGCTCTGGGTGTGCTCCATTGCCCTAGAGATGAAAGGCCAAAAGGGCTGCCTTGTTTCCAAAGGGGGAGAGAGGCCCCAAAGCATCTTGCTTCCACCTCTTGGGAAGCTAAGAAACAACTGGCTGTGCCCAGTGCTCTTATAGCCTAAGAGAACATCTCTTATCAAGGCCTGTGAAACGCACTGTCTAGGCAGGCCTGATCTGGAAGAAGTAGAACTTCTGCTCTGGTTGTGCTCCATTGCCCTAGAGCTGCCAGACCCAACGTGCTGCCTTGTTTCCAAAGGGGCAGAGAGGCCCCAAAGCGTCTTGCTTCCAGCTGTTTGGGAAACAAGGAAACAACTGGCTCTGCACCGTGCTCTCACAGCCTACCGGGAACGTCACATACAAAGGCCTCTGAAACGCAGTTCCTTGGCAGGCCTGATCTGGCTGAAGTAGGACTTCTGCTCTGGGTGTGCTCCATTGGCCTAGAGCTGAAAGGCCCAAAGGTCGGCCTTGTTGGCAAAGGGGCAGGGAGCCCCCAAAGCATCTTGCTTCCAGCTCTTTGGGAAGCTAAGAAACAACTGGCTCTGCCCAGTGCTCTTACAGCCTAAGAGACAATCTCTTACCAAGGCCTGTGAAATGCACTTTGTTGGTGGCCTGATCTAGCTGAAGTAGAACTTCTGCTCTGGGTGTGCTCCATTGGCCTAGAGCTGCCTGGCCCAAAGGGCCGCCTTGTTTGCAAAGGGGATGAGAGGCCCCAAATCATCTTGCTTCCAGCTCTTCGGGAAGCTAAGAAACATCTGGCGTTGCCCAGTGCTCTTACAGCCTACCGGGAACATCTCTTACCAAGGCCTGTGAAACGCAGTTTGTTGGTGGCCGGAACTGGCCGAAGTAGAACTTCTGCTCTGGGTGTGCTCCACTGGCCTAGAGCTACCTGCCCCAAAGGGCTGCCTTGATTCCAAAGTGAGAGAGTGGCACCAAAGCATCTTGCTTCCAGCTCTTCGGGAAGCTAAGAAACATCTGGCGTTGCCCAGTGCTCTTACAGCCTACCGGGAACATCTCTTACCAAGGCCTGTGAAACGCAGTTTCCTGGCAGGCCTGATCTGGCTGAAGTAGAACTTCTGCTCTGGGTGTGCTCCATTGCCCTAGAGCTGCCAGGCCCAAGGTGCTGCCTTGTTTCCAAAGGGGCAGAGAGGCCCCAAAGCATCTTGCTTCCAGCTCTCTGGGAAGCTAAGAACCAACTCGCTCTGGCCCGTGCTCTTACAGCCTACCGGGAACATGTCTTTGAAAGGCCTGTGAAACGCAGTTTCTTGGCAGGCCTCATCTGGCTGAAGTAGAACTCCGGCTCTGGGTGTGCTCCATTGCCCTAGAGCTGCCAGGCCCAAAGTGCTGCCCTGTTTCCAAGGGGCAGAGAGGCCCAAAGCATCTTGCTTCCCGGTCTTTGCGAAGCTAAGAAACAACTGGCTCTGCCCAGTGCTCTTACACCTACCGGGAACATCTCTTACCAAGGCCTGTCAAACGCTGTTTCTTTGCAGGCCTGATCAGGCTGAAGTAGAACTCCTGCTCTGCGTGTGCTCCATTGGCCTAGAGCTTCCCGACCCAAAAGGCTGCCTTGTTCCCAAACGGGCAGAGGGGTCCCAAGCATCTTGCTTCCAGCTTTTCAGGAAGGTAAGAAACAACTGGCTCTGCCCAGTGCTCTTACAGCCTACCGGGAACATCTCTTACCAAGGCCTGTGAAACGCAGTTTCCGGGCAGGCCTGATCTGGCTGAAGTAGAACTTCTGCTCTGGGTGTGCTCCATTGCCCTAGAGCTGCCAGGCCCAAAGGGCTGCCTTGTTTCCAAAGACGGAGAGTGGACCCAAAGCATCTTGCTCCCAGCTCTTCGGGAAGCTAAGAAACAGCTGGCTCTGCCCAGTGCTCTTACAGCCTAAGAGAACATGTCTTTGAAAGGCCTGTGAAACGCAGTTTCTTGGCAGGCCTGACCTGGCTGAAGTAGAACTTCTGTTCTGGTTGTGCTACATAGGCCTAGAGCTACCAGGACCTAAGGGCTGCCTTGTTTCCAAAGGGGGAGAGAGGCCCCAAAGCATCTTGCCTCCAGCACTTTGGGAAGCTAAAAAACAACTGGTTCTGCCCAGTGCTCTCACAGCCTACCGTGAACATCTCTTACCAAGGGCTGTGAAACGCAGTTTCTGGGCAGGACTGATCTGCCTGAAGTAGAACTTCTGCTGTGGGTGTGCTCCATTGGCCTAGAGCTGCCAGGCCCAAACGGCTGCCTTGTGTCCAAAGGGAGAGAGAGGCCCCAAAGCATCTTGCTTCCAGCTCTGTGGGAAGCTAAAGCAACTGGCTCTCCACAGTGCTCTCACAGCCTACCGGGAACATCTCTTACCAAGGCCTGTGAAACGCAGTTTCTTGGCAGGCCTGATCTGGCTGAAGTAGAACTCCTGCTCTGGGCGTGCTACTTTGGCCTAGAGCTGCCAGGCCCAAAGGGCCGCCTTGTTTCCAAAGGGGCTGAGAGTCCCCAAAGTATCTTGCTTCCAAATCTTTGGGAAGCTAAGAAACAACTGGCTCTGCACAGTGCTCTCACAGCCTACCGGCAACGTGACAGAGAAAGGCCTGTGAGACGCAGTTTCTTGGAAGGCCTGATCTGGCTGAGGTAGAACTTCTGCTCTGGGTGTACTCCATTGGCCTAGGGCTGCCAGGACCAAAGGGCTGCCCTTATTTCCAAAGTGTGAGAGAGGCCCCAAAGCATCTTGCTTCCTGCTCTCTGGGAAGCTAAAACAACTGGCTCTGCACAGTGCTCTCAAAGCCAACCGGGAACGTCACATACAAAGGCCGGTGAAACGCAGCTTCTTGACAGGCCTTATCTGGCTGAGGTAGAACTTGTGCTCTGGGTGTGCTACTTTGGCCTAGAGCTGCCAGGCACAAAGGCTGCTTTGTTTCCAAAGGGGGAGAGAGGCCCCAAATCATGTTGCTTCCAGCTGTTTTTGAAGCTAAGAAACAACTCGCTCTGCCAGGTACTCTTACAGCCTTCCGGGAACACCTCTTACGAAGGCCTGTGCAAAGCAGTTTCTTGGCAGGCCTGATCTGGCTGAGGTAGAACTTCTGCTCTGGGTGTGCTCCATTGCCCTAGACATGAAAGGCCAAAAGGGCTGCCTTGTTTCCAAAGGGGGAGAGAGGCCCCAAAGCATCTTGCTTCCACCTCTTGGGAAGCTAAGAAACAACTGGCTGTGCCCAGTGCTCTTATAGCCTAAGAGAACATCTCTTATCAAGGCCTGTGAAACGCACTGTCTAGGCAGGCCTGATCTGGAAGAAGTAGAACTTCTGCTCTGGTTGTGCTCCATTGCCCTAGAGCTGCCAGACCCAACGTGCTGCCTTGTTTCCAAAGGGGCAGAGAGGCCCCAAAGCGTCTTGCTTCCAGCTGTTTGGGAAACAAGGAAACAACTGGCTCTGCACCGTGCTCTCACAGCCTACCGGGAACGTCACATACAAAGGCCTCTGAAACGCAGTTCCTTGGCAGGCCTGATCTGGCTGAAGTAGGACTTCTGCTCTGGGTGTGCTCCATTGGCCTAGAGCTGAAAGGCCCAAAGGTCGGCCTTGTTGGCAAAGGGGCAGGGAGCCCCCAAAGCATCTTGCTTCCAGCTCTTTGGGAAGCTAAGAAACAACTGGCTCTGCCCAGTGCTGTTACAGCCTAAGAGACAATATCTTACCAAGGCCTGTGAAATGCACTTTGTTGGTGGCCTGATCTAGCTGAAGTAGAACTTCTGCTCTGGGTGTGCTCCATTGGCCTAGAGCTGCCTGGCCCAAAGGGCCGCCTTGTTTGCAAAGGGGATGAGAGGCCCCAAAGCATCTTGCTTCCAGCTCTTCGGGAAGCTAAGAAACATCTGGCGTTGCCCAGTGCTCTTACAGACTACCGGGAACATCTCTTACCAGGCCTGTGAAACGCAGTTTGTTGGTGGCCGGAACTGGCCGAAGTAGAACTTCTGCTCTGGGTGTGCTCCACTGGCCTAGAGCTACCTGCCCCAAAGGGCTGCCTTGATTCCAAAGTGAGAGAGTGGCACCAAAGCATCTTGCTTCCAGCTCTTCGGGAAGCTAAGAAACATCTGGCGTTGCCCAGTGCTCTTACAGCCTACCGGGAACATCTCTTACCAAGGCCTGTGAAACGCAGTTTCCTGGCAGGCCTGATCTGGCTGAAGTAGAACTTCTGCTCTGGGTGTGCTCCATTGCCCTAGAGCTGCCAGGCCCAAGGTGCTGCCTTGTTTCCAAAGGGGCAGAGAGGCCCCAAAGCATCTTGCTTCCAGCTCTCTGGGAAGCTAAGAACGAACTCGCTCTGGCCCGTGCTTTTACAGCCTACCGGGAACATGTCTTTGAAAGGCCTGTGAAACGCAGTTTCTTGGCAGGCCTCATCTGGCTGAAGTAGAACTCCGGCTCTGGGTGTGCTCCATTGCCCTAGAGCTGCCAGGCCCAAAGTGCTGCCCTGTTTCCAAGGGGCAGAGAGGCCCAAAGCATCTTGCTTCCCGGTCTTTGCGAAGCTAAGAAACAACTGGCTCTGCCCAGTGCTCTTACACCTACCGGGAACATCTCTTACCAAGGCCTGTCAAACGCTGTTTCTTTGCAGGCCTGATCAGGCTGAAGTAGAACTCCTGCTCTGCGTGTGCTCCATTGGCCTAGAGCTTCCCGACCCAAAAGGCTGCCTTGTTCCCAAACGGGCAGAGGGGTCCCAAGCATCTTGCTTCCAGCTTTTCAGGAAGGTAAGAAACAACTGGCTCTGCCCAGTGCTCTTACAGCCTACCGGGAACATCTCTTACCAAGGCCTGTGAAACGCAGTTTCCTGGCAGGCCTGATCTGGCTGAAGTAGAACTTCTGCTCTGGGTGTGCTCCATTGCCCTAGAGCTGCCAGGCCCAAAGGGCTGCCTTGTTTCCAAAGACGGAGAGTGGACCCAAAGCATCTTGCTCCCAGCTCTTCGGGAAGCTAAGAAACAGCTGGCTCTGCCCAGTGCTCTTACAGCCTAAGAGAACATGTCTTTGAAAGGCCTGTGAAACGCAGTTTCTTGGCAGGCCTGACCTGGCTGAAGTAGAACTTCTGTTCTGGTTGTGCTACATAGGCCTAGAGCTACCAGGACCTAAGGGCTGCCTTGTTTCCAAAGGGGGAGAGAGGCCCCAAAGCATCTTGCCTCCAGCACTTTGGGAAGCTAAAAAACAACTGGTTCTGCCCAGTGCTCTCACAGCCTACCGTGAACATCTCTTACCAAGGGCTGTGAAACGCAGTTTCTGGGCAGGACTGATCTGCCTGAAGTAGAACTTCTGCTGTGGGTGTGCTCCATTGGCCTAGAGCTGCCAGGCCCAAACGGCTGCCTTTTGTCCAAAGGGAGAGAGAGGCCCCAAAGCATCTTGCTTCCAGCTCTGTGGGAAGCTAAAGCAACTGGCTCTCCACAGTGCTCTCACAGCCTACCGGGAACATCTCTTACCAAGGCCTGTGAAACGCAGTTTCTTGGCAGGCCTGATCTGGCTGAAGTAGAACTCCTGCTCTGGGCGTGCTACTTTGGCCTAGAGCTGCCAGGCCCAAAGGGCCGCCTTGTTTCCAAAGGGGCTGAGAGTCCCCAAAGTATCTTGCTTCCAAATCTTTGGGAAGCTAAGAAACAACTGGCTCTGCACAGTGCTCTCACAGCCTACCGGCAACGTGACAGAGAAAGGCCTGTGAGACGCAGTTTCTTGGAAGGCCTGATCTGGCTGAGGTAGAACTTCTGCTCTGGGTGTACTCCATTGGCCTAGGGCTGCCAGGCCCAAAGGGCTGCCTTTATTTCCAAAGTGTGAGAGAGGCCCCAAAGCATCTTGCTTCCTGCTCTCTGGGAAGCTAAAACAACTGGCTCTGCACAGTGCTCTCAAAGCCAACCGGGAACGTCACATACAAAGGCCTGTGAAACGCAGCTTCTTGACAGGCCTTATCTGGCTGAGGTAGAACTTGTGCTCTGGGTGTGCTACTTTGGCCTAGAGCTGCCAGGCACAAAGGCTGCTTTGTTTCCAAAGGGGGAGAGAGGCCCCAAATCATGTTGCTTCCAGCTGTTTTTGAAGCTAAGAAACAACTCGCTCTGCCAGGTACTCTTACAGCCTTCCGGGAACACCTCTTACGAAGGCCTGTGAAAAGCAGTTTCTTGGCAGGCCTGATCTGGCTGAGGTAGAACTTCTGCTCTGGGTGTGCTCCATTGCCCTAGACATGAAAGGCCAAAAGGGCTGCCTTGTTTCCAAAGGGGGAGAGAGGCCCCAAAGCATCTTGCTTCCACCTCTTGGGAAGCTAAGAAACAACTGGCTGTGCCCAGTGCTCTTATAGCCTAAGAGAACATCTCTTATCAAGGCCTGTGAAACGCACTGTCTAGGCAGGCCTGATCTGGAAGAAGTAGAACTTCTGCTCTGGTTGTGCTCCATTGCCCTAGAGCTGCCAGACCCAACGTGCTGCCTTGTTTCCAAAGGGGCAGAGAGGCCCCAAAGCGTCTTGCTTCCAGCTGTTTGGGAAACAAGGAAACAACTGGCTCTGCACCGTGCTCTCACAGCCTACCGGGAACGTCACATACAAAGGCCTCTGAAACGCAGTTCCTTGGCAGGCCTGATCTGGCTGAAGTAGGACTTCTGCTCTGGGTGTGCTCCATTGGCCTAGAGCTGAAAGGCCCAAAGGTCGGCCTTGTTGGCAAAGGGGCAGGGAGCCCCCAAAGCATCTTGCTTCCAGCTCTTTGGGAAGCTAAGAAACAACTGGCTCTGCCCAGTGCTGTTACAGCCTAAGAGACAATCTCTTACCAAGGCCTGTGAAATGCACTTTGTTGGTGGCCTGATCTAGCTGAAGTAGAACTTCTGCTCTGGGTGTGCTCCATTGGCCTAGAGCTGCCTGGCCCAAAGGGCCGCCTTGTTTGCAAAGGGGATGAGAGGCCCCAAAGCATCTTGCTTCCAGCTCTTCGGGAAGCTAAGAAACATCTGGCGTTGCCCAGTGCTCTTACAGACTACCGGGAACATCTCTTACCAAGGCCTGTGAAACGCAGTTTGTTGGTGGCCGGAACTGGCCGAAGTAGAACTTCTGCTCTGGGTGTGCTCCACTGGCCTAGAGCTACCTGCCCCAAAGGGCTGCCTTGATTCCAAAGTGAGAGAGTGGCACCAAAGCATCTTGCTTCCAGCTCTTCGGGAAGCTAAGAAACATCTGGCGTTGCCCAGTGCTCTTACAGCCTACCGGGAACATCTCTTACCAAGGCCTGTGAAACGCAGTTTCCTGGCAGGCCTGATCTGGCTGAAGTAGAACTTCTGCTCTGGGTGTGCTCCATTGCCCTAGAGCTGCCAGGCCCAAGGTGCTGCCTTGTTTCCAAAGGGGCAGAGAGGCCCCAAAGCATCTTGCTTCCAGCTCTCTGGGAAGCTAAGAACGAACTCGCTCTGGCCCGTGCTTTTACAGCCTACCGGGAACATGTCTTTGAAAGGCCTGTGAAACGCAGTTTCTTGGCAGGCCTCATCTGGCTGAAGTAGAACTCCGGCTCTGGGTGTGCTCCATTGCCCTAGAGCTGCCAGGCCCAAAGTGCTGCCCTGTTTCCAAGGGGCAGAGAGGCCCAAAGCATCTTGCTTCCCGGTCTTTGCGAAGCTAAGAAACAACTGGCTCTGCCCAGTGCTCTTACACCTACCGGGAACATCTCTTACCAAGGCCTGTCAAACGCTGTTTCTTTGCAGGCCTGATCAGGCTGAAGTAGAACTCCTGCTCTGCGTGTGCTCCATTGGCCTAGAGCTTCCCGACCCAAAAGGCTGCCTTGTTCCCAAACGGGCAGAGGGGTCCCAAGCATCTTGCTTCCAGCTTTTCAGGAAGGTAAGAAACAACTGGCTCTGCCCAGTGCTCTTACAGCCTACCGGGAACATCTCTTACCAAGGCCTGTGAAACGCAGTTTCCTGGCAGGCCTGATCTGGCTGAAGTAGAACTTCTGCTCTGGGTGTGCTCCATTGCCCTAGAGCTGCCAGGCCCAAAGGGCTGCCTTGTTTCCAAAGACGGAGAGTGGACCCAAAGCATCTTGCTCCCAGCTCTTCGGGAAGCTAAGAAACAGCTGGCTCTGCCCAGTGCTCTTACAGCCTAAGAGAACATGTCTTTGAAAGGCCTGTGAAACGCAGTTTCTTGGCAGGCCTGACCTGGCTGAAGTAGAACTTCTGTTCTGGTTGTGCTACATAGGCCTAGAGCTACCAGGACCTAAGGGCTGCCTTGTTTCCAAAGGGGGAGAGAGGCCCCAAAGCATCTTGCCTCCAGCACTTTGGGAAGCTAAAAAACAACTGGTTCTGCCCAGTGCTCTCACAGCCTACCGTGAACATCTCTTACCAAGGGCTGTGAAACGCAGTTTCTGGGCAGGACTGATCTGCCTGAAGTAGAACTTCTGCTGTGGGTGTGCTCCATTGGCCTAGAGCTGCCAGGCCCAAACGGCTGCCTTGTGTCCAAAGGGAGAGAGAGGCCCCAAAGCATCTTGCTTCCAGCTCTGTGGGAAGCTAAAGCAACTGGCTCTCCACAGTGCTCTCACAGCCTACCGGGAACATCTCTTACCAAGGCCTGTGAAACGCAGTTTCTTGGCAGGCCTGATCTGGCTGAAGTAGAACTCCTGCTCTGGGCGTGCTACTTTGGCCTAGAGCTGCCAGGCCCAAAGGGCCGCCTTGTTTCCAAAGGGGCTGAGAGTCCCCAAAGTATCTTGCTTCCAAATCTTTGGGAAGCTAAGAAACAACTGGCTCTGCACAGTGCTCTCACAGCCTACCGGCAACGTGACAGAGAAAGGCCTGTGAGACGCAGTTTCTTGGAAGGCCTGATCTGGCTGAGGTAGAACTTCTGCTCTGGGTGTACTCCATTGGCCTAGGGCTGCCAGGCCCAAAGGGCTGCCTTTATTTCCAAAGTGTGAGAGAGGCCCCAAAGCATCTTGCTTCCTGCTCTCTGGGAAGCTAAAACAACTGGCTCTGCACAGTGCTCTCAAAGCCAACCGGGAACGTCACATACAAAGGCCTGTGAAACGCAGCTTCTTGACAGGCCTTATCTGGCTGAGGTAGAACTTGTGCTCTGGGTGTGCTACTTTGGCCTAGAGCTGCCAGGCACAAAGGCTGCTTTGTTTCCAAAGGGGGAGAGAGGCCCCAAATCATGTTGCTTCCAGCTGTTTTTGAAGCTAAGAAACAACTCGCTCTGCCAGGTACTCTTACAGCCTTCCGGGAACACCTCTTACGAAGGCCTGTGAAAAGCAGTTTCTTGGCAGGCCTGATCTGGCTGAGGTAGAACTTCTGCTCTGGGTGTGCTCCATTGCCCTAGACATGAAAGGCCAAAAGGGCTGCCTTGTTTCCAAAGGGGGAGAGAGGCCCCAAAGCATCTTGCTTCCACCTCTTGGGAAGCTAAGAAACAACTGGCTGTGCCCAGTGCTCTTATAGCCTAAGAGAACATCTCTTATCAAGGCCTGTGAAACGCACTGTCTAGGCAGGCCTGATCTGGAAGAAGTAGAACTTCTGCTCTGGTTGTGCTCCATTGCCCTAGAGCTGCCAGACCCAACGTGCTGCCTTGTTTCCAAAGGGGCAGAGAGGCCCCAAAGCGTCTTGCTTCCAGCTGTTTGGGAAACAAGGAAACAACTGGCTCTGCACCGTGCTCTCACAGCCTACCGGGAACGTCACATACAAAGGCCTCTGAAACGCAGTTCCTTGGCAGGCCTGATCTGGCTGAAGTAGGACTTCTGCTCTGGGTGTGCTCCATTGGCCTAGAGCTGAAAGGCCCAAAGGTCGGCCTTGTTGGCAAAGGGGCAGGGAGCCCCCAAAGCATCTTGCTTCCAGCTCTTTGGGAAGCTAAGAAACAACTGGCTCTGCCCAGTGCTGTTACAGCCTAAGAGACAATATCTTACCAAGGCCTGTGAAATGCACTTTGTTGGTGGCCTGATCTAGCTGAAGTAGAACTTCTGCTCTGGGTGTGCTCCATTGGCCTAGAGCTGCCTGGCCCAAAGGGCCGCCTTGTTTGCAAAGGGGATGAGAGGCCCCAAAGCATCTTGCTTCCAGCTCTTCGGGAAGCTAAGAAACATCTGGCGTTGCCCAGTGCTCTTACAGACTACCGGGAACATCTCTTACCAAGGCCTGTGAAACGCAGTTTGTTGGTGGCCGGAACTGGCCGAAGTAGAACTTCTGCTCTGGGTGTGCTCCACTGGCCTAGAGCTACCTGCCCCAAAGGGCTGCCTTGATTCCAAAGTGAGAGAGTGGCACCAAAGCATCTTGCTTCCAGCTCTTCGGGAAGCTAAGAAACATCTGGCGTTGCCCAGTGCTCTTACAGCCTACCGGGAACATCTCTTACCAAGGCCTGTGAAACGCAGTTTCCTGGCAGGCCTGATCTGGCTGAAGTAGAACTTCTGCTCTGGGTGTGCTCCATTGCCCTAGAGCTGCCAGGCCCAAGGTGCTGCCTTGTTTCCAAAGGGGCAGAGAGGCCCCAAAGCATCTTGCTTCCAGCTCTCTGGGAAGCTAAGAACCAACTCGCTCTGGCCCGTGCTTTTACAGCCTACCGGGAACATGTCTTTGAAAGGCCTGTGAAACGCAGTTTCTTGGCAGGCCTCATCTGGCTGAAGTAGAACTCCGGCTCTGGGTGTGCTCCATTGCCCTAGAGCTGCCAGGCCCAAAGTGCTGCCCTGTTTCCAAGGGGCAGAGAGGCCCAAAGCATCTTGCTTCCCGGTCTTTGCGAAGCTAAGAAACAACTGGCTCTGCCCAGTGCTCTTACACCTACCGGGAAAATCTCTTACCAAGGCCTGTCAAACGCTGTTTCTTTGCAGGCCTGATCAGGCTGAAGTAGAACTCCTGCTCTGCGTGTGCTCCATTGGCCTAGAGCTTCCCGACCCAAAAGGCTGCCTTGTTCCCAAACGGGCAGAGGGGTCCCAAGCATCTTGCTTCCAGCTTTTCAGGAAGGTAAGAAACAACTGGCTCTGCCCAGTGCTCTTACAGCCTACCGGGAACATCTCTTACCAAGGCCTGTGAAACGCAGTTTCCTGGCAGGCCTGATCTGGCTGAAGTAGAACTTCTGCTCTGGGTGTGCTCCATTGCCCTAGAGCTGCCAGGCCCAAAGGGCTGCCTTGTTTCCAAAGACGGAGAGTGGACCCAAAGCATCTTGCTCCCAGCTCTTCGGGAAGCTAAGAAACAGCTGGCTCTGCCCAGTGCTCTTACAGCCTAAGAGAACATGTCTTTGAAAGGCCTGTGAAACGCAGTTTCTTGTCAGGCCTGACCTGGCTGAAGTAGAACTTCTGTTCTGGTTGTGCTACATAGGCCTAGAGCTACCAGGACCTAAGGGCTGCCTTGTTTCCAAAGGGGGAGAGAGGCCCCAAAGCATCTTGCCTCCAGCACTTTGGGAAGCTAAAAAACAACTGGTTCTGCCCAGTGCTCTCACAGCCTACCGTGAACATCTCTTACCAAGGGCTGTGAAACGCAGTTTCTGGGCAGGACTGATCTGCCTGAAGTAGAACTTCTGCTGTGGGTGTGCTCCATTGGCCTAGAGCTGCCAGGCCCAAACGGCTGCCTTTTGTCCAAAGGGAGAGAGAGGCCCCAAAGCATCTTGCTTCCAGCTCTGTGGGAAGCTAAAGCAACTGGCTCTCCACAGTGCTCTCACAGCCTACCGGGAACATCTCTTACCAAGGCCTGTGAAACGCAGTTTCTTGGCAGGCCTGATCTGGCTGAAGTAGAACTCCTGCTCTGGGCGTGCTACTTTGGCCTAGAGCTGCCAGGCCCAAAGGGCCGCCTTGTTTCCAAAGGGGCTGAGAGTCCCCAAAGTATCTTGCTTCCAAATCTTTGGGAAGCTAAGAAACAACTGGCTCTGCACAGTGCTCTCACAGCCTACCGGCAACGTGACAGAGAAAGGCCTGTGAGACGCAGTTTCTTGGAAGGCCTGATCTGGCTGAGGTAGAACTTCTGCTCTGGGTGTACTCCATTGGCCTAGGGCTGCCAGGCCCAAAGGGCTGCCCTTATTTCCAAAGTGTGAGAGAGGCCCCAAAGCATCTTGCTTCCTGCTCTCTGGGAAGCTAAAACAACTGGCTCTGCACAGTGCTCTCAAAGCCAACCGGGAACGTCACATACAAAGGCCTGTGAAACGCAGCTTCTTGACAGGCCTTATCTGGCTGAGGTAGAACTTGTGCTCTGGGTGTGCTCCATTGGCCTAGAGCTGCCAGGCCCAAACGGCTGCCTTGTGTCCAAAGGGAGAGAGAGGCCCCAAAGCATCTTGCTTCCAGCTCTGTGGGAAGCTAAAGCAACTGGCTCTCCACAGTGCTCTCACAGCCTACCGGGAACATCTCTTACCAAGGCCTGTGAAACGCAGTTTCTTGGCAGGCCTGATCTGGCTGAAGTAGAACTCCTGCTCTGGGCGTGCTACTTTGGCCTAGAGCTGCCAGGCCCAAAGGGCCGCCTTGTTTCCAAAGGGGCTGAGAGTCCCCAAAGTATCTTGCTTCCAAATCTTTGGGAAGCTAAGAAACAACTGGCTCTGCACAGTGCTCTCACAGCCTACCGGCAACGTGACAGAGAAAGGCCTGTGAGACGCAGTTTCTTGGAAGGCCTGATCTGGCTGAGGTAGAACTTCTGCTCTGGGTGTACTCCATTGGCCTAGGGCTGCCAGGCCCAAAGGGCTGCCTTTATTTCCAAAGTGTGAGAGAGGCCCCAAAGCATCTTGCTTCCTGCTCTCTGGGAAGCTAAAACAACTGGCTCTGCACAGTGCTCTCAAAGCCAACCGGGAACGTCACATACAAAGGCCTGTGAAACGCAGCTTCTTGACAGGCCTTATCTGGCTGAGGTAGAACTTGTGCTCTGGGTGTGCTCCTTTGGCCTAGAGCTGCCAGGCACAAAGGCTGCTTTGTTTCCAAAGGGGGAGAGAGGCCCCAAATCATGTTGCTTCCAGCTGTTTTTGAAGCTAAGAAACAACTCGCTCTGCCAGGTACTCTTACAGCCTTCCGGGAACACCTCTTACGAAGGCCTGTGAAAAGCAGTTTCTTGGCAGGCCTGATCTGGCTGAGGTAGAACTTCTGCTCTGGGTGTGCTCCATTGCCCTAGAGATGAAAGGCCAAAAGGGCTGCCTTGTTTCCAAAGGGGGAGAGAGGCCCCAAAGCATCTTGCTTCCACCTCTTGGGAAGCTACGAAACAACTGGCTGTGCCCAGTGCTCTTATAGCCTAAGAGAACATCTCTTATCAAGGCCTGTGAAACGCACTGTCTAGGCAGGCCTGATCTGGAAGAAGTAGAACTTCTGCTCTGGTTGTGCTCCATTGCCCTAGAGCTGCCAGACCCAACGTGCTGCCTTGTTTCCAAAGGGGCAGAGAGGCCCCAAAGCGTCTTGCTTCCAGCTGTTTGGGAAACAATGAAACAACTGGCTCTGCACCATGCTCTCACAGCCTACCGGGAACGTCACATACAAAGGCCTCTGAAACGCAGTTCCTTGGCAGGCCTGATCTGGCTGAAGTAGGACTTCTGCTCTGGGTGTGCTCCATTGGCCTAGAGCTGAAAGGCCCAAAGGTCGGCCTTGTTGGCAAAGGGGCAGGGAGCCCCCAAAGCATCTTGCTTCCAGCTCTTTGGGAAGCTAAGAAACAACTGGCTCTGCCCAGTGCTGTTACAGCCTAAGAGACAATAATTTACCAAGGCCTGTGAAATGCACTTTGTTGGTGGCCTGATCTAGCTGAAGTAGAACTTCTGCTCTGGGTGTGCTCCATTGGCCTAGAGCTGCCTGGCCCAAAGGGCCGCCTTGTTTGCAAAGGGGATGAGAGGCCCCAAAGCATCTTGCTTCCAGCTCTTCGGGAAGCTAAGAAACATCTGGCGTTGCCCAGTGCTCTTACAGACTACCGGGAACATCTCTTACCAAGGCCTGTGAAACGCAGTTTGTTGGTGGCCTGAACTGGCCGAAGTAGAACTTCTGCTCTGGGTGTGCTCCACTGGCCTAGAGCTACCTGCCCCAAAGGGCTGCCTTGATTCCAAAGTGAGAGAGTGGCACCAAAGCATCTTGCTTCCAGCTCTTCGGGAAGCTAAGAAACATCTGGCGTTGCCCAGTGCTCTTACAGCCTACTGGGAACATCTCTTACCAAGGCCTGTGAAACGCAGTTTCCTGGCAGGCCTGATCTGGCTGAAGTAGAACTTCTGCTCTGGGTGTGCTCCATTGCCCTAGAGCTGCCAGGCCCAAGGTGCTGCCTTGTTTCCAAAGGGGCAGAGAGGCCCCAAAGCATCTTGCTTCCAGCTCTCTGGGAAGCTAAGAACGAACTCGCTCTGGCCCGTGCTTTTACAGCCTACCGGGAACATGTCTTTGAAAGGCCTGTGAAACGCAGTTTCTTGGCAGGCCTCATCTGGCTGAAGTAGAACTCCGGCTCTGGGTGTGCTCCATTGCCCTAGAGCTGCCAGGCCCAATGTGCTGCCCTGTTTCCAAGGGGCAGAGAGGCCCAAAGCATCTTGCTTCCCGGTCTTTGCGAAGCTAAGAAACAACTGGCTCTGCCCAGTGCTCTTACACCTACCGGGAACATCTCTTACCAAGGCCTGTCAAACGCTGTTTCTTTGCAGGCCTGATCAGGCTGAAGTAGAACTCCTGCTCTGCGTGTGCTCCATTGGCCTAGAGCTTCCCGACCCAAAAGGCTGCCTTGTTCCCAAACGGGCAGAGGGGTCCCAAGCATCTTGCTTCCAGCTTTTCAGGAAGGTAAGAAACAACTGGCTCTGCCCAGTGCTCTTACAGCCTACCGGGAACATCTCTTACCAAGGCCTGTGAAACGCAGTTTCCTGGCAGGCCTGATCTGGCTGAAGTAGAACTTCTGCTCTGGGTGTGCTCCATTGCCCTAGAGCTGCCAGGCCCAAAGGGCTGCCTTGTTTCCAAAGACGGAGAGTGGACCCAAAGCATCTTGCTCCCAGCTCTTCGGGAAGCTAAGAAACAGCTGGCTCGGCCCAGTGCTCTTACAGCCTAAGAGAACATGTCTTTGAAAGGCCTGTGAAACGCAGTTTCTTGGCAGGCCTGACCTGGCTGAAGTAGAACTTCTGTTCTGGTTGTGCTACATAGGCCTAGAGCTACCAGGACCTAAGGGCTGCCTTGTTTCCAAAGGGGGAGAGAGGCCCCAAAGCATCTTGCCTCCAGCACTTTGGGAAGCTAAAAAACAACTGGTTCTGCCCAGTGCTCTCACAGCCTACCGTGAACATCTCTTACCAAGGGCTGTGAAACGCAGTTTCTGGGCAGGACTGATCTGCCTGAAGTAGAACTTCTGCTGTGGGTGTGCTCCATTGGCCTAGAGCTGCCAGGCCCAAACGGCTGCCTTGTGTCCAAAGGGAGAGAGAGGCCCCAAAGCATCTTGCTTCCAGCTCTGTGGGAAGCTAAAGCAACTGGCTCTGCACAGTGCTCTCACAGCCTACCGGGAACATCTCTTACCAAGGCCTGTGAAACGCAGTTTCTTGGCAGGCCTGATCTGGCTGAAGTAGAACTCCTGCTGTGGGCGTGCTACTTTGGCCTAGAGCTGCCAGGCCCAAAGGGCCGCCTTGTTTCCAAAGGGGCTGAGAGTCCCCAAAGTATCTTGCTTCCAAATCTTTGGGAAGCTAAGAAACAACTGGCTCTGCACAGTGCTCTCACAGCCTACCGGCAACGTGACAGAGAAAGGCCTGTGAGACGCAGTTTCTTGGAAGGCCTGATCTGGCTGAGGTAGAACTTCTGCTCTGGGTGTACTCCATTGGCCTAGGGCTGCCAGGCCCAAAGGGCTGCCCTTATTTCCAAAGTGTGAGAGAGGCCCCAAAGCATCTTGCTTCCTGCTCTCTGGGAAGCTAAAACAACTGGCTCTGCACAGTGCTCTCAAAGCCAACCGGGAACGTCACATACAAAGGCCTGTGAAACGCAGCTTCTTGACAGGCCTTATCTGGCTGAGGTAGAACTTGTGCTCTGGGTGTGCTCCATTGGCCTAGAGCTGCCAGGCCCAAACGGCTGCCTTGTGTCCAAAGGGAGAGAGAGGCCCCAAAGCATCTTGCTTCCAGCTCTGAGGGAAGCTAAAGCAACTGGCTCTCCACAGTGCTCTCACAGCCTACCGGGAACATCTCTTACCAAGGCCTGTGAAACGCAGTTTCTTGGCAGGCCTGATCTGGCTGAAGTAGAACTCCTGCTCTGGGCGTGCTACTTTGGCCTAGAGCTGCCAGGCCCAAAGGGCCGCCTTGTTTCCAAAGGGGCTGAGAGTCCCCAAAGTATCTTGCTTCCAAATCTTTGGGAAGCTAAGAAACAACTGGCTCTGCACAGTGCTCTCACAGCCTACTGTACCGGCAACGTGACAGAGAAAGGCCTGTGAGACGCAGTTTCTTGGAAGGCCTGATCTGGCTGAGGTAGAACTTCTGCTCTGGGTGTACTCCATTGGCCTAGGGCTGCCAGGCCCAAAGGGCTGCCCTTATTTCCAAAGTGTGAGAGAGGCCCCAAAGCATCTTGCTTCCTGCTCTCTGGGAAGCTAAAACAACTGGCTCTGCACAGTGCTCTCAAAGCCAACCGGGAACGTCACATACAAAGGCCTGTGAAACGCAGCTTCTTGACAGGCCTTATCTGGCTGAGGTAGAACTTGTGCTCTGGGTGTGCTCCTTTGGCCTAGAGCTGCCAGGCACAAAGGCTGCTTTGTTTCCAAAGGGGGAGAGAGGCCCCAAATCATGTTGCTTCCAGCTGTTTTTGAAGCTAAGAAACAACTCGCTCTGCCAGGTACTCTTACAGCCTTCCGGGAACACCTCTTACGAAGGCCTGTGAAAAGCAGTTTCTTGGCAGGCCTGATCTGGCTGAGGTAGAACTTCTGCTCTGGGTGTGCTCCATTGCCCTAGAGATGAAAGGCCAAAAGGGCTGCCTTGTTTCCAAAGGGGGAGAGAGGCCCCAAAGCATCTTGCTTCCACCTCTTGGGAAGCTAAGAAACAACTGGCTGTGCCCAGTGCTCTTATAGCCTAAGAGAACATCTCTTATCAAGGCCTGTGAAACGCACTGTCTAGGCAGGCCTGATCTGGAAGAAGTAGAACTTCTGCTCTGGTTGTGCTCCATTGCCCTAGAGCTGCCAGACCCAACGTGCTGCCTTGTTTCCAAAGGGGCAGAGAGGCCCCAAAGCGTCTTGCTTCCAGCTGTTTGGGAAACAAGGAAACAACTGGCTCTGCACCGTGCTCTCACAGCCTACCGGGAACGTCACATACAAAGGCCTCTGAAACGCAGTTCCTTGGCAGGCCTGATCTGGCTGAAGTAGGACTTCTGCTCTGGGTGTGCTCCATTGGCCTAGAGCTGAAAGGCCCAAAGGGATGCCTTGTTTGCAAAGGGGCAGAGAGGCCCCAAAGCATCTTGCTTCCAGCTCTTTGGGAAGCTAAGAAACAACTGTCTCTGCCCAGTGCTCTAACAGAGTACCGGCAACATCTCTTACCAAAGCCTTTGAAACGCAGTTTCTTGGCAGGCCTTATCTGGCTGAGGTAGAACTTCTGCTCTGGGTGTGCTCCATTGGCCTAGAGCTGAAAGGCCCAAAGGTCGGCCTTGTTGGCAAAGGGGCAGGGAGCCCCCAAAGCATCTTGCTTCCAGCTCTTTGGGAAGCTAAGAAACAACTGGCTCTGCCCAGTGCTCTTACAGCCGAAGAGACAATCTCTTACCAAGGCCTGTGAAATGCACTTTGTTGGTGGCCTGATCTAGCTGAAGTAGAACTTCTGCTCTGGGTGTGCTCCATTGGCCTAGAGCTGCCTGGCCCAAAGGGCCGCCTTGTTTGCAAAGGGGATGAGAGGCCCCAAAGCATCTTGCTTCCAGCTCTTCGGGAAGCTAAGAAACATCTGGCGTTGCCCAGTGATCTTACAGCCTACCGGGAACATCTCTTACCAAGGCCTGTGAAACGCAGTTTGTTGGTGGCCTGAACTGGCCGAAGTAGAACTTCTGCTCTGGGTGTGCTCCACTGGCCTAGAGCTACCTGCCCCAAAGGGCTGCCTTGATTCCAAAGTGAGAGAGTGGCACCAAAGCATCTTGCTTCCAGCTCTTCGGGAAGCTAAGAAACATCTGGCGTTGCCCAGTGCTCTTACAGCCTACCGGGAGCATCTCTTACGAAGGCCTGTGAAACGCCGTTTCCTGGCAGGCCTGATTTGGCTGAAGTAGAACTTCTGCTCTGGGTGTGCTCCATTGCCCTAGAGCTACCAGGCCCAAGGTGCTGCCTTGTTGCCAAAGGGGCAGAGAGGCCCCAAAGCATCTTGCTTCCAGCTCTCTGGGAAGCTAAGAACCAACTCGCTCTGGCCCGTGCTTTTACAGCCTACCGGGAACATGTCTTTGAAAGGCCTGTGAAACGCAGTTTCTTGGCAGGCCTCATCTGGCTGAAGTAGAACTCCGGCTCTGGGTGTGCTCCATTGCCCTAGAGCTGCCAGGCCCAAAGTGCTGCCCTGTTTCCAAGGGGCAGAGAGGCCCAAAGCATCTTGCTTCCCGGTCTTTGCGAAGCTAAGAAACAACTGGCTCTGCCCAGTGCTCTTACACCTACCGGGAACAGCTCTTACCAAGGCCTGTCAAACGCTGTTTCTTTGCAGGCCTGATCAGGCTGAAGTAGAACTCCTGCTCTGCGTGTGCTCCATTGGCCTAGAGCTTCCCGACCCAAAAGGCTGCCTTGTTCCCAAACGGGCAGAGGGGTCCCAAGCATCTTGCTTCCAGCTTTTCAGGAAGGTAAGAAACAACTGGCTCTGCCCAGTGCTCTTACAGCCTACCGGGAACATCTCTTACCAAGGCCTGTGAAACGCAGTTTCCTGGCAGGCCTGATCTGGCTGAAGTAGAACTTCTGCTCTGGGTGTGCTCCATTGCCCTAGAGCTGCCAGGCCCAAAGGGCTGCCTTGTTTCCAAAGACGGAGAGTGGACCCAAAGCATCTTGCTCCCAGCTCTTCGGGAAGCTAAGAAACAGCTGGCTCTGCCCAGTGCTCTTACAGCCTAAGAGAACATGTCTTTGAAAGGCCTGTGAAACGCAGTTTCTTGGCAGGCCTGACCTGGCTGAAGTAGAACTTCTGTTCTGGTTGTGCTACATAGGCCTAGAGCTACCAGGACCTAAGGGCTGCCTTGTTTCCAAAGGGGGAGAGAGGCCCCAAAGCATCTTGCCTCCAGCACTTTGGGAAGCTAAAAAACAACTGGCTCTGCACAGTGCTCTCACAGCCTACCGGCAACGTGACAGAGAAAGGCCTGTGAGACGCAGTTTCTTGGAAGGCCTGATCTGGCTGAGGTAGAACTTCTCCTCTGGGTGTACTCCATTGGCCTAGGGCTGCCAGGCCCAAAGGGCTGCCTTTATTTCCAAAGCGTGAGAGAGGCCCCAAAGCATCTTGCTTCCTGCTCTCTGGGAAGCTAAAACAACTGGCTCTGCACAGTGCTCTCAAAGCCAACCGGGAACGTCACATACAAAGGCCTGTGAAACGCAGCTTCTTGACAGGCCTTATCTGGCTGAGGTAGAACTTGTGCTCTGGGTGTGCTACTTTGGCCTAGAGCTGCCAGGCACAAAGGCTGCTTTGTTTCCAAAGGGGGAGAGAGGCCCCAAATCATGTTGCTTCCAGCTGTTTTTGAAGCTAAGAAACAACTCGCTCTGCCAGGTACTCTTACAGCCTTCCGGGAACACCTCTTACGAAGGCCTGTGAAAAGCAGCTTCTTGGCAGGCCTGATCTGGCTGAGGTAGAACTTCTGCTCTGGGTGTGCTCCATTGCCCTAGAGATGAAAGGCCAAAAGGGCTGCCTTGTTTCCAAAGGGGGAGAGAGGCCCCAAAGCATCTTGCTTCCACCTCTTGGGAAGCTAAGAAACAACTGGCTGTGCCCAGTGCTCTTATAGCCTAAGAGAACATCTCTTATCAAGGCCTGTGAAACGCACTGTCTAGGCAGGCCTGATCTGGAAGAAGTAGAACTTCTGCTCTGGTTGTGCTCCATTGCCCTAGAGCTGCCAGACCCAACGTGCTGCCTTGTTTCCAAAGGGGCAGAGAGGCCCCAAAGCGTCTTGCTTCCAGCTGTTTGGGAAACAAGGAAACAACTGGCTCTGCACCGTGCTCTCACAGCCTACCGGGAACGTCACATACAAAGGCCTCTGAAACGCAGTTCCTTGGCAGGCCTGATCTGGCTGAAGTAGGACTTCTGCTCTGGGTGTGCTCCATTGGCCTAGAGCTGAAAGGCCCAAAGGGATGCCTTGTTTGCAAAGGGGCAGAGAGGCCCCAAAGCATCTTGCTTCCAGCTCTTTGGGAAGCTAAGAAACAACTGTCTCTGCCCAGTGCTCTAACAGAGTACCGGCAACATCTCTTACCAAAGCCTTTGAAACGCAGTTTCTTGGCAGGCCTTATCTGGCTGAGGTAGAACTTCTGCTCTGGGTGTGCTCCATTGGCCTAGAGCTGAAAGGCCCAAAGGTCGGCCTTGTTGGCAAAGGGGCAGGGAGCCCCCAAAGCATCTTGCTTCCAGCTCTTTGGGAAGCTAAGAAACAACTGGCTCTGCCCAGTGCTCTTACAGCCGAAGAGACAATCTCTTACCAAGGCCTGTGAAATGCACTTTGTTGGTGGCCTGATCTAGCTGAAGTAGAACTTCTGCTCTGGGTGTGCTCCATTGGCCTAGAGCTGCCTGGCCCAAAGGGCCGCCTTGTTTGCAAAGGGGATGAGAGGCCCCAAAGCATCTTGCTTCCAGCTCTTCGGGAAGCTAAGAAACATCTGGCGTTGCCCAGTGATCTTACAGCCTACCGGGAACATCTCTTACCAAGGCCTGTGAAACGCAGTTTGTTGGTGGCCTGAACTGGCCGAAGTAGAACTTCTGCTCTGGGTGTGCTCCACTGGCCTAGAGCTACCTGCCCCAAAGGGCTGCCTTGATTCCAAAGTGAGAGAGTGGCACCAAAGCATCTTGCTTCCAGCTCTTCGGGAAGCTAAGAAACAGCTGGCTCGGCCCAGTGCTCTTACAGCCTAAGAGAACATGTCTTTGAAAGGCCTGTGAAACGCAGTTTCCTGGCAGGCCTGATCTGGCTGAAGTAGAACATCTGCTCTGGGTGTGCTCCATTGCCCTAGAGCTGCCAGGCCCAAGGTGCTGCCTTGTTTCCAAAGGGGCAGAGAGGCCCCAAAGCATCTTGCTTCCAGCTCTCTGGGAAGCTAAGAACCAACTCGCTCTGGCCCGTGCTCTTACAGCCTACCGGGAACATGTCTTTGAAAGGCCTGTGAAACGCAGTTTCTTGGCAGGCCTCATCTGGCTGAAGTAGAACTCCGGCTCTGGGTGTGCTCCATTGCCCTAGAGCTGCCAGGCCCAAAGTGCTGCCCTGTTTCCAAGGGGCAGAGAGGCCCAAAGCATCTTGCTTCCCGGTCTTTGCGAAGCTAAGAAACAACTGGCTCTGCCCAGTGCTCTTACACCTACCGGGAACATCTCTTACCAAGGCCTGTCAAACGCAGTTTCTTTGCAGGCCTGATCAGGCTGAAGTAGAACTCCTGCTCTGCGTGTGCTCCATTGGCCTAGAGCTTCCCGACCCAAAAGGCTGCCTTGTTCCCAAACGGGCACAGGGGTCCCAAGCATCTTGCTTCCAGCTTTTCAGGAAGGTAAGAAACAACTGGCTCTGCCCAGTGCTCTTACAGCCTACCGGGAACATCTCTTACCAAGGCCTGTGAAACGCAGTTTCCTGGCAGGCCTGATCTGGCTGAAGTAGAACTTCTGCTCTGGGTGTGCTCCATTGCCCTAGAGCTGCCAGGCCCAAAGGGCTGCCTTGTTTCCAAAGACGGAGAGTGGACCCAAAGCATCTTGCTCCCAGCTCTTCGGGAAGCTAAGAAACAGCTGGCTCGGCCCAGTGCTCTTACAGCCTAAGAGAACATGTCTTTGAAAGGCCTGTGAAACGCAGTTTCTTGGCAGGCCTGACCTGGCTGAAGTAGAACTTCTGTTCTGGTTGTGCTACATAGGCCTAGAGCTACCAGGACCTAAGGGCTGCCTTGTTTCCAAAGGGGGAGAGAGGCCCCAAAGCATCTTGCCTCCAGCACTTTGGGAAGCTAAAAAACAACTGGTTCTGCCCAGTGCTCTCACAGCCTACCGTGAACATCTCTTACCAAGGGCTGTGAAACGCAGTTTCTGGGAAGGACTGATCTGCCTGAAGTAGAACTTCTGCTGTGGGTGTGCTCCATTGGCCTAGAGCTGCCAGGCCCAAATGGCTGCCTTGTGTCCAAAGGGAGAGAGAGGCCCCAAAGCATCTTGCTTCCAGCTCTGTGGGAAGCTAAAGCAACTGGCTCTGCACAGTGCTCTCACAGCCTACCGGGAACATCTCTTACCAAGGCCTGTGAAACGCAGTTTCTTGGCAGGCCTGATCTGGCTGAAGTAGAACTCCTGCTCTGGGCGTGCTACTTTGGCCTAGAGCTGCCAGGCCCAAAGGGCCGCCTTGTTTCCAAAGGGGCTGAGAGTCCCCAAAGTAACTTGCTTCCAAATCTTTGGGAAGCTAAGAAACAACTGGCTCTGCACAGTGCTCTCACAGCCTACCGGCAACGTGACAGAGAAAGGCCTGTGAGACGCAGTTTCTTGGAAGGCCTGATCTGGCTGAGGTAGAACTTCTGCTCTGGGTGTACTCCATTGGCCTAGGGCTGCCAGGCCCAAAGGGCTGCCCTTATTTCCAAAGTGTGAGAGAGGCCCCAAAGCATCTTGCTTCCTGCTCTCTGGGAAGCTAAAACAACTGGCTCTGCACAGTGCTCTCAAAGCCAACCGGGAACGTCACATACAAAGGCCTGTGAAACGCAGCTTCTTGACAGGCCTTATCTGGCTGAGGTAGAACTTGTGCTCTGGGTGTGCTCCATTGGCCTAGAGCTGCCAGGCCCAAACGGCTGCCTTGTGTCCAAAGGGAGAGAGAGGCCCCAAAGCATCTTGCTTCCAGCTCTGAGGGAAGCTAAAGCAACTGGCTCTCCACAGTGCTCTCACAGCCTACCGGGAACATCTCTTACCAAGGCCTGTGAAACGCAGTTTCTTGGCAGGCCTGATCTGGCTGAAGTAGAACTCCTGCTCTGGGCGTGCTACTTTGGCCTAGAGCTGCCAGGCCCAAAGGGCCGCCTTGTTTCCAAAGGGGCTGAGAGTCCCCAAAGTATCTTGCTTCCAAATCTTTGGGAAGCTAAGAAACAACTGGCTCTGCACAGTGCTCTCACAGCCTACTGTACCGGCAACGTGACAGAGAAAGGCCTGTGAGACGCAGTTTCTTGGAAGGCCTGATCTGGCTGAGGTAGAACTTCTGCTCTGGGTGTACTCCATTGGCCTAGGGCTGCCAGGCCCAAAGGGCTGCCCTTATTTCCAAAGTGTGAGAGAGGCCCCAAAGCATCTTGCTTCCTGCTCTCTGGGAAGCTAAAACAACTGGCTCTGCACAGTGCTCTCAAAGCCAACCGGGAACGTCACATACAAAGGCCTGTGAAACGCAGCTTCTTGACAGGCCTTATCTGGCTGAGGTAGAACTTGTGCTCTGGGTGTGCTCCTTTGGCCTAGAGCTGCCAGGCACAAAGGCTGCTTTGTTTCCAAAGGGGGAGAGAGGCCCCAAATCATGTTGCTTCCAGCTGTTTTTGAAGCTAAGAAACAACTCGCTCTGCCAGGTACTCTTACAGCCTTCCGGGAACACCTCTTACGAAGGCCTGTGAAAAGCAGTTTCTTGGCAGGCCTGATCTGGCTGAGGTAGAACTTCTGCTCTGGGTGTGCTCCATTGCCCTAGAGATGAAAGGCCAAAAGGGCTGCCTTGTTTCCAAAGGGGGAGAGAGGCCCCAAAGCATCTTGCTTCCACCTCTTGGGAAGCTAAGAAACAACTGGCTGTGCCCAGTGCTCTTATAGCCTAAGAGAACATCTCTTATCAAGGCCTGTGAAACGCACTGTCTAGGCAGGCCTGATCTGGAAGAAGTAGAACTTCTGCTCTGGTTGTGCTCCATTGCCCTAGAGCTGCCAGACCCAACGTGCTGCCTTGTTTCCAAAGGGGCAGAGAGGCCCCAAAGCGTCTTGCTTCCAGCTGTTTGGGAAACAAGGAAACAACTGGCTCTGCACCGTGCTCTCACAGCCTACCGGGAACGTCACATACAAAGGCCTCTGAAACGCAGTTCCTTGGCAGGCCTGATCTGGCTGAAGTAGGACTTCTGCTCTGGGTGTGCTCCATTGGCCTAGAGCTGAAAGGCCCAAAGGGATGCCTTGTTTGCAAAGGGGCAGAGAGGCCCCAAAGCATCTTGCTTCCAGCTCTTTGGGAAGCTAAGAAACAACTGTCTCTGCCCAGTGCTCTAACAGAGTACCGGCAACATCTCTTACCAAAGCCTTTGAAACGCAGTTTCTTGGCAGGCCTTATCTGGCTGAGGTAGAACTTCTGCTCTGGGTGTGCTCCATTGGCCTAGAGCTGAAAGGCCCAAAGGTCGGCCTTGTTGGCAAAGGGGCAGGGAGCCCCCAAAGCATCTTGCTTCCAGCTCTTTGGGAAGCTAAGAAACAACTGGCTCTGCCCAGTGCTCTTACAGCCGAAGAGACAATCTCTTACCAAGGCCTGTGAAATGCACTTTGTTGGTGGCCTGATCTAGCTGAAGTAGAACTTCTGCTCTGGGTGTGCTCCATTGGCCTAGAGCTGCCTGGCCCAAAGGGCCGCCTTGTTTGCAAAGGGGATGAGAGGCCCCAAAGCATCTTGCTTCCAGCTCTTCGGGAAGCTAAGAAACATCTGGCGTTGCCCAGTGATCTTACAGCCTACCGGGAACATCTCTTACCAAGGCCTGTGAAACGCAGTTTGTTGGTGGCCTGAACTGGCCGAAGTAGAACTTCTGCTCTGGGTGTGCTCCACTGGCCTAGAGCTACCTGCCCCAAAGGGCTGCCTTGATTCCAAAGTGAGAGAGTGGCACCAAAGCATCTTGCTTCCAGCTCTTCGGGAAGCTAAGAAACATCTGGCGTTGCCCAGTGCTCTTACAGCCTACCGGGAACATCTCTTACCAAGGCCTGTGAAACGCAGTTTCCTGGCAGGCCTGATCTGGCTGAAGTAGAACTTCTGCTCTGGGTGTGCTCCATTGCCCTAGAGCTGCCAGGCCCAAGGTGCTGCCTTGTTTCCAAAGGGGCAGAGAGGCCCCAAAGCATCTTGCTTCCAGCTCTCTGGGAAGCTAAGAACCAACTCGCTCTGGCCCGTGCTCTTACAGCCTACCGGGAACATGTCTTTGAAAGGCCTGTGAAACGCAGTTTCTTGGCAGGCCTGATCTGGCTGAAGTAGAACTCCGGCTCTGGGTGTGCTCCATTGCCCTAGAGCTGCCAGGCCCCAAGTGCTGCCCTGTTTCCAAGGGGCAGAGAGGCCCAAAGCATCTTGCTTCCCGGTCTTTGCGAAGCTAAGAAACAACTGGCTCTGCCCAGTGCTCTTACACCTACCGGGAACATCTCTTACCAAGGCCTGTCAAACGCTGTTTCTTTGCAGGCCTGATCAGGCTGAAGTAGAACTCCTGCTCTGCGTGTGCTCCATTGGCCTAGAGCTTCCCGACCCAAAAGGCTGCCTTGTTCCCAAACGGGCAGAGGGGTCCCAAGCATCTTGCTTCCAGCTTTTCAGGAAGGTAAGAAACAACTGGCTCTGCCCAGTGCTCTTACAGCCTACCGGGAACATCTCTTACCAAGGCCTGTGAAACGCAGTTTCTTGGCAGGCCTGATCTGGCTGAAGTAGAACTCCTGCTCTGGGCGTGCTACTTTGGCCTAGAGCTGCCAGGCCCAAAGGGCCGCCTTGTTTCCAAAGGGGCTGAGAGTCCCCAAAGTATCTTGCTTCCAAATCTTTGGGAAGCTAAGAAACAACTGGCTCTGCACAGTGCTCTCACAGCCTACCGGCAACGTGACAGAGAAAGGCCTGTGAGACGCAGTTTCTTGGAAGGCCTGATCTGGCTGAGGTAGAACTTCTCCTCTGGGTGTACTCCATTGGCCTAGGGCTGCCAGGCCCAAAGGGCTGCCTTTATTTCCAAAGCGTGAGAGAGGCCCCAAAGCATCTTGCTTCCTGCTCTCTGGGAAGCTAAAACAACTGGCTCTGCACAGTGCTCTCAAAGCCAACCGGGAACGTCACATACAAAGGCCTGTGAAACGCAGCTTCTTGACAGGCCTTATCTGGCTGAGGTAGAACTTGTGCTCTGGGTGTGCTACTTTGGCCTAGAGCTGCCAGGCACAAAGGCTGCTTTGTTTCCAAAGGGGGAGAGAGGCCCCAAATCATGTTGCTTCCAGCTGTTTTTGAAGCTAAGAAACAACTCGCTCTGCCAGGTACTCTTACAGCCTTCCGGGAACACCTCTTACGAAGGCCTGTGAAAAGCAGCTTCTTGGCAGGCCTGATCTGGCTGAGGTAGAACTTCTGCTCTGGGTGTGCTCCATTGCCCTAGAGATGAAAGGCCAAAAGGGCTGCCTTGTTTCCAAAGGGGGAGAGTGGCCCCAAAGCATCTTGCTTCCACCTCTTGGGAAGCTAAGAAACAACTGGCTGTGCCCAGTGCTCTTATAGCCTAAGAGAACATCTCTTATCAAGGCCTGTGAAACGCACTGTCTAGGCAGGCCTGATCTGGAAGAAGTAGAACTTCTGCTCTGGTTGTGCTCCATTGCCCTAGAGCTGCCAGACCCAACGTGCTGCCTTGTTTCCAAAGGGGCAGAGAGGCCCCAAAGCGTCTTGCTTCCAGCTGTTTGGGAAACAAGGAAACAACTGGCTCTGCACCGTGCTCTCACAGCCTACCGGGAACGTCACATACAAAGGCCTCTGAAACGCAGTTCCTTGGCAGGCCTGATCTGGCTGAAGTAGGACTTCTGCTCTGGGTGTGCTCCATTGGCCTAGAGCTGAAAGGCCCAAAGGGATGCCTTGTTTGCAAAGGGGCAGAGAGGCCCCAAAGCATCTTGCTTCCAGCTCTTTGGGAAGCTAAGAAACAACTGTCTCTGCCCAGTGCTCTAACAGAGTACCGGCAACATCTCTTACCAAAGCCTTTGAAACGCAGTTTCTTGGCAGGCCTTATCTGGCTGAGGTAGAACTTCTGCTCTGGGTGTGCTCCATTGGCCTAGAGCTGAAAGGCCCAAAGGTCGGCCTTGTTGGCAAAGGGGCAGGGAGCCCCCAAAGCATCTTGCTTCCAGCTCTTTGGGAAGCTAAGAAACAACTGGCTCTGCCCAGTGCTCTTAGAGCCTAAGAGACAATCTCTTACCAAGGCCTGTGAAATGCACTTTGTTGGTGGCCTGATCTAGCTGAAGTAGAACTTCTGCTCTGGGTGTGCTCCATTGGCCTAGAGCTGCCTGGCCCAAAGGGCCGCCTTGTTTGCAAAGGGGATGAGAGGCCCCAAAGCATCTTGCTTCCAGCTCTCGGGAAGCTAAGAAACATCTGGCGTTGCCCAGTGCTCTTACAGCCTACCGGGAAAATCTCTTACCAAGGCCTGTGAAACGCAGTTTGTTGGTGGCCTGAACTGGCCGAAGTAGAACTTCTGCTCTGGGTGTGCTCCACTGGCCTAGAGCTACCTGCCCCAAAGGGCTGCCTTGATTCCAAAGTGAGAGAGTGGCACCCAAGCATCTTGCTTCCAGCTCTTCGGGAAGCTAAGAAACATCTGGCGTTGCCCAGTGCTCTTACAGCCTACCGGGAACATCTCTTACCAAGGCCTGTGAAACGCAGTTTCCTGGCAGGCCTGATCTGGCTGAAGTAGAACTTCTGCTCTGGGTGTGCTCCATTGCCCTAGAGCTGCCAGGCCCAAGGTGCTGCCTTGTTTCCAAAGGGGCAGAGAGGCCCCAAAGCATCTTGCTTCCAGCTCTCTGGGAAGCTAAGAACCAACTCGCTCTGGCCCGTGCTCTTACAGCCTACCGGGAACATGTCTTTGAAAGGCCTGTGAAACGCAGTTTCTTGGCAGGCCTCATCGGGCTGAAGTAGAACTCCGGCTCTGGGTGTGCTCCATTGCCCTAGAGCTGCCAGGCCCAAAGTGCTGCCCTGTTTCCAAGGGGCAGAGAGGCCCAAAGCATCTTGCTTCCCGGTCTTTGCGAAGCTAAGAAACAACTGGCTCTGCCCAGTGCTCTTACACCTACCGGGAACATCTCTTACCAAGGCCTGTCAAACGCTGTTTCTTTGCAGGCCTGATCAGGCTGAAGTAGAACTCCTGCTCTGCGTGTGCTCCATTGGCCTAGAGCTTCCCGACCCAAAAGGCTGCCTTGTTCCCAAACGGGCAGAGGGGTCCCAAGCATCTTGCTTCCAGCTTTTCAGGAAGGTAAGAAACAACTGGCTCTGCCCAGTGCTCTTACAGCCTACCGGGAACATCTCTTCCCAAGGCCTGTGAAACGCAGTTTCTTGGCAGGCCTGATCTGGCTGAAGTAGAACTCCTGCTCTGGGCGTGCTACTTTGGCCTAGAGCTGCCAGGCCCAAAGGGCCGCCTTGTTTCCAAAGGGGCTGAGAATCCCCAAAGTATCTTGCTTCCAAATCTTTGGGAAGCTAAGAAACAACTGGCTCTGCACAGTGCTCTCACAGCCTACCGGCAACGTGACAGAGAAAGGCCTGTGAGACGCAGTTTCTTGGAAGGCCTGATCTGGCTGAGGTAGAACTTCTGCTCTGGGTGTACTCCATTGGCCTAGGGCTGCCAGGCCCAAAGGGCTGCCTTTATTTCCAAAGTGTGAGAGAGGCCCCAAAGCATCTTGCTTCCTGCTCTCTGGGAAGCTGAAACAACTGGCTCTGCACAGTGCTCTCAAAGCCAACCGGGAACGTCACATACAAAGGCCTGTGAAACGCAGCTTCTTGACAGGCCTTATCTGGCTGAGGTAGAACTTGTGCTCTGGGTGTGCTACTTTGGCCTAGAGCTGCCAGGCACAAAGGCTGCTTTGTTTCCAAAGGGGGAGAGAGGCCCCAAATCATGTTGCTTCCTGCTGTTTTTGAAGCTAAGAAACAACTCGCTCTGCCAGGTACTCTTACAGCCTTCCGGGAACACCTCTTACGAAGGCCTGTGAAAAGCAGTTTCTTGGCAGGCCTGATCTGGCTGAGGTAGAACTTCTGCTCTGGGTGTGCTCCATTGCCCTAGAGATGAAAGGCCAAAAGGGCTGCCTTGTTTCCAAAGGGGGAGAGAGGCCCCAAAGCATCTTGCTTCCACCTCTTGGGAAGCTAAGAAACAACTGGCTGTGCCCAGTGCTCTTATAGCCTAAGAGAACATCTCTTATCAAGGCCTGTGAAACGCACTGTCTAGGCAGGCCTGATCTGGAAGAAGTAGAACTTCTGCTCTGGTTGTGCTCCATTGCCCTAGAGCTGCCAGACCCAACGTGCTGCCTTGTTTCCAAAGGGGCAGAGAGGCCCCAAAGCGTCTTGCTTCCAGCTGTTTGGGAAACAAGGAAACAACTGGCTCTGCACCGTGCTCTCACAGCTTACCGGGAACGTCACATACAAAGGCCTCTGAAACGCAGTTCCTTGGCAGGCCTGATCTGGCTGAAGTAGGACTTCTGCTCTGGGTGTGCTCCATTGGCCTAGAGCTGAAAGGCCCAAAGGGATGCCTTGTTTGCAAAGGGGCAGAGAGGCCCCAAAGCATCTTGCTTCCAGCTCTTTGGGAAGCTAAGAAACAACTGTCTCTGCCCAGTGCTCTGACAGAGTACCGGCAACATCTCTTACCAAAGCCTTTGAAACGCAGTTTCTTGGCAGGCCTTATCTGGCTGAGGTAGAACTTCTGCTCTGGGTGTGCTCCATTGGCCTAGAGCTGAAAGGCCCAAAGGTCGGCCTTGTTGGCAAAGGGGCAGGGAGCCCCCAAAGCATCTTGCTTCCAGCTCTTTGGGAAGCTAAGAAACAACTGGCTCTGCCCAGTGCTCTTACAGCCTAAGAGACAATCTCTTACCAAGGCCTGTGAAATGCACTTTGTTGGTGGCCTGATCTAGCTGAAGTAGAACTTCTGCTCTGGGTGTGCTGCATTGGCCTAGAGCTGCCTGGCCCAAAGGGCCGCCTTGTTTGCAAAGGGGATGAGAGGCCCCAAAGCATCTTGCTTCCAGCTCTTCGGGAAGCTAAGAAACATCTGGCGTTGCCCAGTGATCTTACAGCCTACCGGGAACATCTCTTACCAAGGCCTGTGAAACGCAGTTTGTTGGTGGCCTGAACTGGCCGAAGTAGAACTTCTGCTCTGGGTGTGCTCCACTGGCCTAGAGCTACCTGGCCCAAAGGGCTGCCTTGATTCCAAAGTGAGAGAGTGGCACCAAAGCATCTTGCTTCCAGCTCTTCGGGAAGCTAAGAAACATCTGGCGTTGCCCAGTGCTCTTACAGCCTACCGGGAACATCTCTTACCAAGGCCTGTGAAACGCAGTTTCCTGGCAGGCCTGATCTGGCTGAAGTAGAACTTCTGCTCTGGGTGTGCTCCATTGCCCTAGAGCTGCCAGGCCCAAGGTGCTGCCTTGCTTCCAAAGGGGCAGAGAGGCCCCAAAGCATCTTGCTTCCAGCTCTCTGGGAAGCTAAGAACCAACTCGCTCTGGCCCGTGCTCTTACAGCCTACCGGGAACATGTCTTTGAAAGGCCTGTGAAACGCAGTTTCTTGGCAGGCCTCATCTGGCTGAAGTAGAAGTCCGGCTCTGGGTGTGCTCCATTGCCCTAGAGCTGCCAGGCCCAAAGTGCTGCCCTGTTTCCAAGGGGCAGAGAGGCCCAAAGCATCTTGCTTCCC
Organism: Equus asinus; assembly: GCF_041296235.1. NCBI lineage: Eukaryota > Metazoa > Chordata > Mammalia > Perissodactyla > Equidae > Equus > Equus asinus. The sequence goes on from NW_027225534.1 coordinate 626,841, forward strand.
GGTCTTTGCGAAGCTAAGAAACAACTGGCTCTGCCCAGTGCTCTTACACCTACCGGGAACATCTCTTACCAAGGCCTGTCAAACGCTGTTTCTTTGCAGGCCTGATCAGGCTGAAGTAGAACTCCTGCTCTGCGTGTGCTCCATTGGCCTAGAGCTTCCCGACCCAAAAGGCTGCCTTGTTCCCAAACGGGCAGAGGGGTCCCAAGCATCTTGCTTCCAGCTTTTCAGGAAGGTAAGAAACAACTGGCTCTGCCCAGTGCACTTACAGCCTACCGGGAACATCTCTTACCAAGGCCTGTGAAACGCAGTTTCTTGGCAGGCCTGATCTGGCTGAAGTAGAACTCCTGCTCTGGGCGTGCTACTTTGGCCTAGAGCTGCCAGGCCCAAAGGGCCGCCTTGTTTCCAAAGGGGCTGAGAGTCCCCAAAGTATCTTGCTTCCAAATCTTTGGAAAGCTAAGAAACAACTGGCTCTGCACAGTGCTCTCACAGCCTACCGGCAACGTGACAGAGAAAGGCCTGTGAGACGCAGTTTCTTGGAAGGCCTGTTCTGGCTGAGGTAGAACTTCTGCTCTGGGTGTACTCCATTGGCCTAGGGCTGCCAGGCCCAAAGGGCTGCCTTTATTTCCAAAGCGTGAGAGAGGCCCCAAAGCATCTTGCTTCCTGCTCTCTGGGAAGCTAAAACAACTGGCTCTGCACAGTGCTCTCAAAGCCAACCGGGAACGTCACATACAAAGGCCTGTGAAACGCAGCTTCTTGACAGGCCTTATCTGGCTGAGGTAGAACTTGTGCTCTGGGTGTGCTACTTTGGCCTAGAGCTGCCAGGCACAAAGGCTGCTTTGTTTCCAAAGGGGGAGAGAGGCCCCAAATCATGTTGCTTCCAGCTGTTTTTGAAGCTAAGAAACAACTCGCTCTGCCAGGTACTCTTACAGCCTTCCGGGAACACCTCTTACGAAGGCCTGTGAAAAGCAGTTTCTTGGCAGGCCTGATCTGGCTGAGGTAGAACTTCTGCTCTGGGTGTGCTCCATTGCCCTAGACATGAAAGGCCAAAAGGGCTGCCTTGTTTCCAAAGGGGGAGAGAGGCCCCAAAGCATCTTGCTTCCACCTCTTGGGAAGCTAAGAAACAACTGGCTGTGCCCAGTGCTCTTATAGCCTAAGAGAACATCTCTTATCAAGGCCTGTGAAACGCACTGTCTAGGCAGGCCTGATCTGGAAGAAGTAGAACTTCTGCTCTGGTTGTGCTCCATTGCCCTAGAGCTGCCAGACCCAACGTGCTGCCTTGTTTCCAAAGGGGCAGAGAGGCCCCAAAGCGTCTTGCTTCCAGCTGTTTGGGAAACAAGGAAACAACTGGCTCTGCACCGTGCTCTCACAGCCTACCAGGAACGTCACATACAAAGGCCTCTGAAACGCAGTTCCTTGGCAGGCCTGATCTGGCTGAAGTAGGACTTCTGCTCTGGGTGTGCTCCATTGGCCTAGAGCTGAAAGGCCCAAAGGGATGCCTTGTTTGCAAAGGGGCAGAGAGGCCCCAAAGCATCTTGCTTCCAGCTCTTTGGGAAGCTAAGAAACAACTGTCTCTGCCCAGTGCTCTAACAGAGTACCGGCAACATCTCTTACCAAAGCCTTTGAAACGCAGTTTCTTGGCAGGCCTTATCTGGCTGAGGTAGAACTTCTGCTCTGGGTGTGCTCCATTGGCCTAGAGCTGAAAGGCCCAAAGGTCGGCCTTGTTGGCAAAGGGGCAGGGAGCCCCCAAAGCATCTTGCTTCCAGCTCTTTGGGAAGCTAAGAAACAACTGGCTCTGCCCAGTGCTCTTAGAGCCTAAGAGACAATCTCTTACCAAGGCCTGTGAAATGCACTTTGTTGGTGGCCTGATCTAGCTGAAGTAGAACTTCTTCTCTGGGTGTGCTCCATTGGCCTAGAGCTGCCTGGCCCAAAGGGCCGCCTTGTTTGCAAAGGGGATGAGAGGCCCCAAAGCATCTTGCTTCCAGCTCTCGGGAAGCTAAGAAACATCTGGCGTTGCCCAGTGCTCTTACAGCCTACCGGGAAAATCTCTTACCAAGGCCTGTGAAACGCAGTTTGTTGGTGGCCTGAACTGGCCGCAGTAGAACTTCTGCTCTGGGTGTGCTCCACTGGCCTAGAGCTACCTGCCCCAAAGGGCTGCCTTGATTCCAAAGTGAGAGAGTGGCACCCAAGCATCTTGCTTCCAGATCTTCGGGAAGCTAAGAAACATCTGGCGTTGCCCAGTGCTCTTACAGCCTACCGGGAACATCTCTTACCAAGGCCTGTGAAACGCAGTTTCCTGGCAGGCCTGATCTGGCTGAAGTAGAACTTCTGCTCTGGGTGTGCTCCATTGCCCTAGAGCTGCCAGGCCCAAGGTGCTGCCTTGTTTCCAAAGGGGCAGAGAGGCCCCAAAGCATCTTGCTTCCAGCTCTCTGGGAAGCTAAGAACCAACTCGCTCTGGCCCGTGCTCTTACAGCCTACCAGGAACATGTCTTTGAAAGGCCTGTGAAACGCACTTTCTTGGCAGGCCTCATCGGGCTGAAGTAGAACTCCGGCTCTGGGTGTGCTCCATTGCCCTAGAGCTGCCAGGCCCAAAGTGCTGCCCTGTTTCCAAGGGGCAGAGAGGCCCAAAGCATCTTGCTTCCCGGTCTTTGCGAAGCTAAGAAACAACTGGCTCTGCCCAGTGCTCTTACACCTACCGGGAACATCTCTTACCAAGGCCTGTCAAACGCTGTTCCTTTGCAGGCCTGATCAGGCTGAAGTAGAACTCCTGCTCTGCGTGTGCTCCATTGGCCTAGAGCTTCCCGACCCAAAAGGCTGCCTTGTTCCCAAACGGGCAGAGGGGTCCCAAGCATCTTGCTTCCAGCTTTTCAGGAAGGTAAGAAACAACTGGCTCTGCCCAGTGCTCTTACAGCCTACCGGGAACATCTCTTCCCAAGGCCTGTGAAAAGCAGTTTCTTGGCAGGCCTGATCTGGCTGAAGTAGAACTCCTGCTCTGGGCGTGCTACTTTGGCCTAGAGATGCCAGGCCCAAAGGGCCGCCTTGTTTCCAAAGGGGCTGAGAATCCCCAAAGTATCTTGCTTCCAAATCTTTGGGAAGCTAAGAAACAACTGGCTCTGCACAGTGCTCTCACAGCCTACCGGCAACGTGACAGAGAAAGGCCTGTGAGACGCAGTTTCTTGGAAGGCCTGATCTGGCTGAGGTAGAACTTCTGCTCTGGGTGTACTCCATTGGCCTAGGGCTGCCAGGCCCAAAGGGCTGCCTTTATTTCCAAAGTGTGAGAGAGGCCCCAAAGCATCTTGCTTCCTGCTCTCTGGGAAGCTGAAACAACTGGCTCTGCACAGTGCTCTCAAAGCCAACCGGGAACGTCACATACAAAGGCCTGTGAAACGCAGCTTCTTGACAGGCCTTATCTGGCTGAGGTAGAACTTGTGCTCTGGGTGTGCTACTTTGGCCTAGAGCTGCCAGGCACAAAGGCTGCTTTGTTTCCAAAGGGGGAGAGAGGCCCCAAATCATGTTGCTTCCAGCTGTTTTTGAAGCTAAGAAACAACTCGCTCTGCCAGGTACTCTTACAGCCTTCCGGGAACACCTCTTACGAAGGCCTGTGAAAAGCAGTTTCTTGGCAGGCCTGATCTGGCTGAGGTAGAACTTCTGCTCTGGGTGTGCTCCATTGCCCTAGAGATGAAAGGCCAAAAGGGCTGCCTTGTTTCCAAAGGGGGAGAGAGGCCCCAAAGCATCTTGCTTCCACCTCTTGGGAAGCTAAGAAACAACTGGCTGTGCCCTGTGCTCTTATAGCCTAAGAGAACATCTCTTATCAAGGCCTGTGAAACGCACTGTCTAGGCAGGCCTGATCTGGAAGAAGTAGAACTTCTGCTCTGGTTGTGCTCCATTGCCCTAGAGCTGCCAGACCCAACGTGCTGCCTTGTTTCCAAAGGGGCAGAGAGGCCCCAAAGCGTCTTGCTTCCAGCTGTTTGGGAAACAAGGAAACAACTGGCTCTGCACCGTGCTCTCACAGCCTACCGGGAACGTCACATACAAAGGCCTCTGAAACGCAGTTCCTTGGCAGGCCTGATCTGGCTGAAGTAGGACTTCTGCTCTGGGTGTGCTCCATTGGCCTAGAGCTGAAAGGCCCAAAGGGATGCCTTGTTTGCAAAGGGGCAGAGAGGCCCCAAAGCATCTTGCTTCCAGCTCTTTGGGAAGCTAAGAAACAACTGTCTCTGCCCAGTGCTCTAACAGAGTACCGGCAACATCTCTTACCAAAGCCTTTGAAACGCAGTTTCTTGGCAGGCCTTATCTGGCTGAGGTAGAACTTCTGCTCTGGGTGTGCTCCATTGGCCTAGAGCTGAAAGGCCCAAAGGTCGGCCTTGTTGGCAAAGGGGCAGGGAGCCCCCAAAGCATCTTGCTTCCAGCTCTTTGGGAAGCTAAGAAACAACTGGCTCTGCCCAGTGCTCTTACAGCCGAAGAGACAATCTCTTACCAAGGCCTGTGAAATGCACTTTGTTGGTGGCCTGATCTAGCTGAAGTAGAACTTCTGCTCTGGGTGTGCTGCATTGGCCTAGAGCTGCCTGGCCCAAAGGGCCGCCTTGTTTGCAAAGGGGATGAGAGGCCCCAAAGCATCTTGCTTCCAGCTCTTCGGGAAGCTAAGAAACATCTGGCGTTGCCCAGTGATCTTACAGCCTACCGGGAACATCTCTTACCAAGGCCTGTGAAACGCAGTTTGTTGGTGGCCTGAACTGGCCGAAGTAGAACTTCTGCTCTGGGTGTGCTCCACTGGCCTAGAGCTACCTGCCCCAAAGGGCTGCCTTGATTCCAAAGTGAGAGAGTGGCACCAAAGCATCTTGCTTCCAGCTCTTCGGGAAGCTAAGAAACAGCTGGCTCGGCCCAGTGCTCTTACAGCCTAAGAGAACATGTCTTTGAAAGGCCTGTGAAACGCAGTTTCCTGGCAGGCCTGATCTGGCTGAAGTAGAACATCTGCTCTGGGTGTGCTCCATTGCCCTAGAGCTGCCAGGCCCAAGGTGCTGCCTTGTTTCCAAAGGGGCAGAGAGGCCCCAAAGCATCTTGCTTCCAGCTCTCTGGGAAGCTAAGAACCAACTCGCTCTGGCCCGTGCTCTTACAGCCTACCGGGAACATGTCTTTGAAAGGCCTGTGAAACGCAGTTTCTTGGCAGGCCTCATCTGGCTGAAGTAGAACTCCGGCTCTGGGTGTGCTCCATTGCCCTAGAGCTGCCAGGCCCAAAGTGCTGCCCTGTTTCCAAGGGGCAGAGAGGCCCAAAGCATCTTGCTTCCCGGTCTTTGCGAAGCTAAGAAACAACTGGCTCTGCCCAGTGCTCTTACACCTACCGGGAACATCTCTTACCAAGGCCTGTCAAACGCAGTTTCTTTGCAGGCCTGATCAGGCTGAAGTAGAACTCCTGCTCTGCGTGTGCTCCATTGGCCTAGAGCTTCCCGACCCAAAAGGCTGCCTTGTTCCCAAACGGGCACAGGGGTCCCAAGCATCTTGCTTCCAGCTTTTCAGGAAGGTAAGAAACAACTGGCTCTGCCCAGTGCTCTTACAGCCTACCGGGAACATCTCTTACCAAGGCCTGTGAAACGCAGTTTCCTGGCAGGCCTGATCTGGCTGAAGTAGAACTTCTGCTCTGGGTGTGCTCCATTGCCCTAGAGCTGCCAGGCCCAAAGGGCTGCCTTGTTTCCAAAGACGGAGAGTGGACCCAAAGCATCTTGCTCCCAGCTCTTCGGGAAGCTAAGAAACAGCTGGCTCGGCCCAGTGCTCTTACAGCCTAAGAGAACATGTCTTTGAAAGGCCTGTGAAACGCAGTTTCTTGGCAGGCCTGACCTGGCTGAAGTAGAACTTCTGTTCTTCTTGTGCTACATAGGCCTAGAGCTACCAGGACCTAAGGGCTGCCTTGTTTCCAAAGGGGGAGAGAGGCCCCAAAGCATCTTGCCTCCAGCACTTTGGGAAGCTAAAAAACAACTGGTTCTGCCCAGTGCTCTCACAGCCTACCGTGAACATCTCTTACCAAGGGCTGTGAAACGCAGTTTCTGGGAAGGACTGATCTGCCTGAAGTAGAACTTCTGCTGTGGGTGTGCTCCATTGGCCTAGAGCTGCCAGGCCCAAACGGCTGCCTTGTGTCCAAAGGGAGAGAGAGGCCCCAAAGCATCTTGCTTCCAGCTCTGTGGGAAGCTAAAGCAACTGGCTCTGCACAGTGCTCTCACAGCCTACCGGGAACATCTCTTACCAAGGCCTGTGAAACGCAGTTTCTTGGCAGGCCTGATCTGGCTGAAGTAGAACTCCTGCTCTGGGCGTGCTACTTTGGCCTAGAGCTGCCAGGCCCAAAGGGCCGCCTTGTTTCCAAAGGGGCTGAGAGTCCCCAAAGTAACTTGCTTCCAAATCTTTGGGAAGCTAAGAAACAACTGGCTCTGCACAGTGCTCTCACAGCCTACCGGCAACGTGACAGAGAAAGGCCTGTGAGACGCAGTTTCTTGGAAGGCCTGATCTGGCTGAGGTAGAACTTCTGCTCTGGGTGTACTCCATTGGCCTAGGGCTGCCAGGCCCAAAGGGCTGCCCTTATTTCCAAAGTGTGAGAGAGGCCCCAAAGCATCTTGCTTCCTGCTCTCTGGGAAGCTAAAACAACTGGCTCTGCACAGTGCTCTCAAAGCCAACCGGGAACGTCACATACAAAGGCCTGTGAAACGCAGCTTCTTGACAGGCCTTATCTGGCTGAGGTAGAACTTGTGCTCTGGGTGTGCTCCATTGGCCTAGAGCTGCCAGGCCCAAACGGCTGCCTTGTGTCCAAAGGGGCAGAGAGGCCCCAAAGCATCTTGCTTCCAGCTCTGAGGGAAGCTAAAGCAACTGGCTCTCCACAGTGCTCTCACAGCCTACCGGGAACATCTCTTACCAAGGCCTGTGAAACGCAGTTTCTTGGCAGGCCTGATCTGGCTGAAGTAGAACTCCTGCTCTGGGCGTGCTACTTTGGCCTAGAGCTGCCAGGCCCAAAGGGCCGCCTTGTTTCCAAAGGGGCTGAGAGTCCCCAAAGTATCTTGCTTCCAAATCTTTGGGAAGCTAAGAAACAACTGGCTCTGCACAGTGCTCTCACAGCCTACTGTACCGGCAACGTGACAGAGAAAGGCCTGTGAGACGCAGTTTCTTGGAAGGCCTGATCTGGCTGAGGTAGAACTTCTGCTCTGGGTGTACTCCATTGGCCTAGGGCTGCCAGGCCCAAAGGGCTGCCCTTATTTCCAAAGTGTGAGAGAGGCCCCAAAGCATCTTGCTTCCTGCTCTCTGGGAAGCTAAAACAACTGGCTCTGCACAGTGCTCTCAAAGCCAACCGGGAACGTCACATACAAAGGCCTGTGAAACGCAGCTTCTTGACAGGCCTTATCTGGCTGAGGTAGAACTTGTGCTCTGGGTGTGCTCCTTTGGCCTAGAGCTGCCAGGCACAAAGGCTGCTTTGTTTCCAAAGGGGGAGAGAGGCCCCAAATCATGTTGCTTCCAGCTGTTTTTGAAGCTAAGAAACAACTCGCTCTGCCAGGTACTCTTACAGCCTTCCGGGAACACCTCTTACGAAGGCCTGTGAAAAGCAGTTTCTTGGCAGGCCTGATCTGGCTGAGGTAGAACTTCTGCTCTGGGTGTGCTCCATTGCCCTAGAGATGAAAGGCCAAAAGGGCTGCCTTGTTTCCAAAGGGGGAGAGAGGCCCCAAAGCATCTTGCTTCCACCTCTTGGGAAGCTAAGAAACAACTGGCTGTGCCCAGTGCTCTTATAGCCTAAGAGAACATCTCTTATCAAGGCCTGTGAAACGCACTGTCTAGGCAGGCCTGATCTGGAAGAAGTAGAACTTCTGCTCTGGTTGTGCTCCATTGCCCTAGAGCTGCCAGACCCAACGTGCTGCCTTGTTTCCAAAGGGGCAGAGAGGCCCCAAAGCGTCTTGCTTCCAGCTGTTTGGGAAACAAGGAAACAACTGGCTCTGCACCGTGCTCTCACAGCCTACCGGGAACGTCACATACAAAGGCCTCTGAAACGCAGTTCCTTGGCAGGCCTGATCTGGCTGAAGTAGGACTTCTGCTCTGGGTGTGCTCCATTGGCCTAGAGCTGAAAGGCCCAAAGGGATGCCTTGTTTGCAAAGGGGCAGAGAGGCCCCAAAGCATCTTGCTTCCAGCTCTTTGGGAAGCTAAGAAACAACTGTCTCTGCCCAGTGCTCTAACAGAGTACCGGCAACATCTCTTACCAAAGCCTTTGAAACGCAGTTTCTTGGCAGGCCTTATCTGGCTGAGGTAGAACTTCTGCTCTGGGTGTGCTCCATTGGCCTAGAGCTGAAAGGCCCAAAGGTCGGCCTTGTTGGCAAAGGGGCAGGGAGCCCCCAAAGCATCTTGCTTCCAGCTCTTTGGGAAGCTAAGAAACAACTGGCTCTGCCCAGTGCTCTTACAGCCGAAGAGACAATCTCTTACCAAGGCCTGTGAAATGCACTTTGTTGGTGGCCTGATCTAGCTGAAGTAGAACATCTGCTCTGGGTGTGCTCCATTGGCCTAGAGCTGCCTGGCCCAAAGGGCCGCCTTGTTTGCAAAGGGGATGAGAGGCCCCAAAGCATCTTGCTTCCAGCTCTTCGGGAAGCTAAGAAACATCTGGCGTTGCCCAGTGCTCTTACAGACTACCGGGAACATCTCTTACCAAGGCCTGTGAAACGCAGTTTGTTGGTGGCCTGAACTGGCCGAAGTAGAACTTCTGCTCTGGGTGTGCTCCACTGGCCTAGAGCTACCTGCCCCAAAGGGCTGCCTTGATTCCAAAGTGAGAGAGTGGCACCAAAGCATCTTGCTTCCAGCTCTTCGGGAAGCTAAGAAACATCTGGCGTTGCCCAGTGCTCTTACAGCCTACCGGGAACATCTCTTACCAAGGCCTGTGAAACGCAGTTTCCTGGCAGGCCTGATCTGGCTGACGTAGAACTTCTGCTCTGGGTGTGCTCCATTGCCCTAGAGCTGCCAGGCCCAAGGTGCTGCCTTGTTTCCAAAGGGGCAGAGAGGCCCCAAAGCATCTTGCTTCCAGCTCTCTGGGAAGCTAAGAACCAACTCGCTCTGGCCCGTGCTCTTACAGCCTACCGGGAACATGTCTTTGAAAGGCCTGTGAAACGCAGTTTCTTGGCAGGCCTGATCTGGCTGAAGTAGAACTCCGGCTCTGGGTGTGCTCCATTGCCCTAGAGCTGCCAGGCCCCAAGTGCTGCCCTGTTTCCAAGGGGCAGAGAGGCCCAAAGCATCTTGCTTCCCGGTCTTTGCGAAGCTAAGAAACAACTGGCTCTGCCCAGTGCTCTTACACCTACCGGGAACATCTCTTACCAAGGCCTGTCAAACGCTGTTCCTTTGCAGGCCTGATCAGGCTGAAGTAGAACTCCTGCTCTGCGTGTGCTCCATTGGCCTAGAGCTTCCCGACCCAAAAGGCTGCCTTGTTCCCAAACGGGCAGAGGGGTCCCAAGCATCTTGCTTCCAGCTTTTCAGGAAGGTAAGAAACAACTGGCTCTGCCCAGTGCTCTTACAGCCTACCGGGAACATCTCTTCCCAAGGCCTGTGAAAAGCAGTTTCTTGGCAGGCCTGATCTGGCTGAAGTAGAACTCCTGCTCTGGGCGTGCTACTTTGGCCTAGAGCTGCCAGGCCCAAAGGGCCGCCTTGTTTCCAAAGGGGCTGAGAGTCCCCAAAGTATCTTGCTTCCAAATCTTTGGGAAGCTAAGAAACAACTGGCTCTGCACAGTGCTCTCACAGCCTACCGGCAACGTGACATAGAAAGGCCTGTGAGACGCAGTTTCTTGGAAGGCCTGATCTGGCTGAGGTAGAACTTCTCCTCTGGGTGTACTCCATTGGCCTAGGGCTGCCAGGCCCAAAGGGCTGCCTTTATTTCCAAAGCGTGAGAGAGGCCCCAAAGCATCTTGCTTCCTGCTCTCTGGGAAGCTAAAACAACTGGCTCTGCACAGTGCTCTCAAAGCCAACCGGGAACGTCACATACAAAGGCCTGTGAAACGCAGCTTCTTGACAGGCCTTATCTGGCTGAGGTAGAACTTGTGCTCTGGGTGTGCTACTTTGGCCTAGAGCTGCCAGGCACAAAGGCTGCTTTGTTTCCAAAGGGGGAGAGAGGCCCCAAATCATGTTGCTTCCAGCTGTTTTTGAAGCTAAGAAACAACTCGCTCTGCCAGGTACTCTTACAGCCTTCCGGGAACACCTCTTACGAAGGCCTGTGAAAAGCAGCTTCTTGGCAGGCCTGATCTGGCTGAGGTAGAACTTCTGCTCTGGGTGTGCTCCATTGCCCTAGAGATGAAAGGCCAAAAGGGCTGCCTTGTTTCCAAAGGGGGAGAGTGGCCCCAAAGCATCTTGCTTCCACCTCTTGGGAAGCTAAGAAACAACTGGCTGTGCCCAGTGCTCTTATAGCCTAAGAGAACATCTCTTATCAAGGCCTGTGAAACGCACTGTCTAGGCAGGCCTGATCTGGAAGAAGTAGAACTTCTGCTCTGGTTGTGCTCCATTGCCCTAGAGCTGCCAGACCCAACGTGCTGCCTTGTTTCCAAAGGGGCAGAGAGGCCCCAAAGCGTCTTGCTTCCAGCTGTTTGGGAAACAAGGAAACAACTGGCTCTGCACCGTGCTCTCACAGCCTACCGGGAACGTCACATACAAAGGCCTCTGAAACGCAGTTCCTTGGCAGGCCTGATCTGGCTGAAGTAGGACTTCTGCTCTGGGTGTGCTCCATTGGCCTAGAGCTGAAAGGCCCAAAGGGATGCCTTGTTTGCAAAGGGGCAGAGAGGCCCCAAAGCATCTTGCTTCCAGCTCTTTGGGAAGCTAAGAAACAACTGTCTCTGCCCAGTGCTCTAACAGAGTACCGGCAACATCTCTTACCAAAGCCTTTGAAACGCAGTTTCTTGGCAGGCCTTATCTGGCTGAGGTAGAACTTCTGCTCTGGGTGTGCTCCATTGGCCTAGAGCTGAAAGGCCCAAAGGTCGGCCTTGTTGGCAAAGGGGCAGGGAGCCCCCAAAGCATCTTGCTTCCAGCTCTTTGGGAAGCTAAGAAACAACTGGCTCTGCCCAGTGCTCTTAGAGCCTAAGAGACAATCTCTTACCAAGGCCTGTGAAATGCACTTTGTTGGTGGCCTGATCTAGCTGAAGTAGAACTTCTGCTCTGGGTGTGCTCCATTGGCCTAGAGCTGCCTGGCCCAAAGGGCCGCCTTGTTTGCAAAGGGGATGAGAGGCCCCAAAGCATCTTGCTTCCAGCTCTCGGGAAGCTAAGAAACATCTGGCGTTGCCCAGTGCTCTTACAGCCTACCGGGAAAATCTCTTACCAAGGCCTGTGAAACGCAGTTTGTTGGTGGCCTGAACTGGCCGAAGTAGAACTTCTGCTCTGGGTGTGCTCCACTGGCCTAGAGCTACCTGCCCCAAAGGGCTGCCTTGATTCCAAAGTGAGAGAGTGGCACCCAAGCATCTTGCTTCCAGCTCTTCGGGAAGCTAAGAAACATCTGGCGTTGCCCAGTGCTCTTACAGCCTACCGGGAACATCTCTTACCAAGGCCTGTGAAACGCAGTTTCCTGGCAGGCCTGATCTGGCTGAAGTAGAACTTCTGCTCTGGGTGTGCTCCATTGCCCTAGAGCTGCCAGGCCCAAGGTGCTGCCTTGTTTCCAAAGGGGCAGAGAGGCCCCAAAGCATCTTGCTTCCAGCTCTCTGGGAAGCTAAGAACCAACTCGCTCTGGCCCGTGCTCTTACAGCCTACCGGGAACATGTCTTTGAAAGGCCTGTGAAACGCAGTTTCTTGGCAGGCCTCATCGGGCTGAAGTAGAACTCCGGCTCTGGGTGTGCTCCATTGCCCTAGAGCTGCCAGGCCCAAAGTGCTGCCCTGTTTCCAAGGGGCAGAGAGGCCCAAAGCATCTTGCTTCCCGGTCTTTGCGAAGCTAAGAAACAACTGGCTCTGCCCAGTGCTCTTACACCTACCGGGAACATCTCTTACCAAGGCCTGTCAAACGCTGTTTCTTTGCAGGCCTGATCAGGCTGAAGTAGAACTCCTGCTCTGCGTGTGCTCCATTGGCCTAGAGCTTCCCGACCCAAAAGGCTGCCTTGTTCCCAAACGGGCAGAGGGGTCCGAAGCATCTTGCTTCCAGCTTTTCAGGAAGGTAAGAAACAACTGGCTCTGCCCAGTGCTCTTACAGCCTACCGGGAACATCTCTTCCCAAGGCCTGTGAAACGCAGTTTCTTGGCAGGCCTGATCTGGCTGAAGTAGAACTCCTGCTCTGGGCGTGCTACTTTGGCCTAGAGCTGCCAGGCCCAAAGGGCCGCCTTGTTTCCAAAGGGGCTGAGAATCCCCAAAGTATCTTGCTTCCAAATCTTTGGGAAGCTAAGAAACAACTGGCTCTGCACAGTGCTCTCACAGCCTACCGGCAACGTGACAGAGAAAGGCCTGTGAGACGCAGTTTCTTGGAAGGCCTGATCTGGCTGAGGTAGAACTTCTGCTCTGGGTGTACTCCATTGGCCTAGGGCTGCCAGGCCCAAAGGGCTGCCTTTATTTCCAAAGTGTGAGAGAGGCCCCAAAGCATCTTGCTTCCTGCTCTCTGGGAAGCTGAAACAACTGGCTCTGCACAGTGCTCTCAAAGCCAACCGGGAACGTCACATACAAAGGCCTGTGAAACGCAGCTTCTTGACAGGCCTTATCTGGCTGAGGTAGAACTTGTGCTCTGGGTGTGCTACTTTGGCCTAGAGCTGCCAGGCACAAAGGCTGCTTTGTTTCCAAAGGGGGAGAGAGGCCCCAAATCATGTTGCTTCCTGCTGTTTTTGAAGCTAAGAAACAACTCGCTCTGCCAGGTACTCTTACAGCCTTCCGGGAACACCTCTTACGAAGGCCTGTGAAAAGCAGTTTCTTGGCAGGCCTGATCTGGCTGAGGTAGAACTTCTGCTCTGGGTGTGCTCCATTGCCCTAGAGATGAAAGGCCAAAAGGGCTGCCTTGTTTCCAAAGGGGGAGAGAGGCCCCAAAGCATCTTGCTTCCACCTCTTGGGAAGCTAAGAAACAACTGGCTGTGCCCAGTGCTCTTATAGCCTAAGAGAACATCTCTTATCAAGGCCTGTGAAACGCACTGTCTAGGCAGGCCTGATCTGGAAGAAGTAGAACTTCTGCTCTGGTTGTGCTCCATTGCCCTAGAGCTGCCAGACCCAACGTGCTGCCTTGTTTCCAAAGGGGCAGAGAGGCCCCAAAGCGTCTTGCTTCCAGCTGTTTGGGAAACAAGGAAACAACTGGCTCTGCACCGTGCTCTCACAGCTTACCGGGAACGTCACATACAAAGGCCTCTGAAACGCAGTTCCTTGGCAGGCCTGATCTGGCTGAAGTAGGACTTCTGCTCTGGGTGTGCTCCATTGGCCTAGAGCTGAAAGGCCCAAAGGGATGCCTTGTTTGCAAAGGGGCAGAGAGGCCCCAAAGCATCTTGCTTCCAGCTCTTTGGGAAGCTAAGAAACAACTGTCTCTGCCCAGTGCTCTGACAGAGTACCGGCAACATCTCTTACCAAAGCCTTTGAAACGCAGTTTCTTGGCAGGCCTTATCTGGCTGAGGTAGAACTTCTGCTCTGGGTGTGCTCCATTGGCCTAGAGCTGAAAGGCCCAAAGGTCGGCCTTGTTGGCAAAGGGGCAGGGAGCCCCCAAAGCATCTTGCTTCCAGCTCTTTGGGAAGCTAAGAAACAACTGGCTCTGCCCAGTGCTCTTACAGCCTAAGAGACAATCTCTTACCAAGGCCTGTGAAATGCACTTTGTTGGTGGCCTGATCTAGCTGAAGTAGAACTTCTGCTCTGGGTGTGCTGCATTGGCCTAGAGCTGCCTGGCCCAAAGGGCCGCCTTGTTTGCAAAGGGGATGAGAGGCCCCAAAGCATCTTGCTTCCAGCTCTTCGGGAAGCTAAGAAACATCTGGCGTTGCCCAGTGATCTTACAGCCTACCGGGAACATCTCTTACCAAGGCCTGTGAAACGCAGTTTGTTGGTGGCCTGAACTGGCCGAAGTAGAACTTCTGCTCTGGGTGTGCTCCACTGGCCTAGAGCTACCTGGCCCAAAGGGCTGCCTTGATTCCAAAGTGAGAGAGTGGCACCAAAGCATCTTGCTTCCAGCTCTTCGGGAAGCTAAGAAACATCTGGCGTTGCCCAGTGCTCTTACAGCCTACCGGGAACATCTCTTACCAAGGCCTGTGAAACGCAGTTTCCTGGCAGGCCTGATCTGGCTGAAGTAGAACTTCTGCTCTGGGTGTGCTCCATTGCCCTAGAGCTGCCAGGCCCAAGGTGCTGCCTTGTTTCCAAAGGGGCAGAGAGGCCCCAAAGCATCTTGCTTCCAGCTCTCTGGGAAGCTAAGAACCAACTCGCTCTGGCCCGTGCTCTTACAGCCTACCGGGAACATGTCTTTGAAAGGCCTGTGAAACGCAGTTTCTTGGCAGGCCTCATCTGGCTGAAGTAGAAGTCCGGCTCTGGGTGTGCTCCATTGCCCTAGAGCTGCCAGGCCCAAAGTGCTGCCCTGTTTCCAAGGGGCAGAGAGGCCCAAAGCATCTTGCTTCCCGGTCTTTGCGAAGCTAAGAAACAACTGGCTCTGCCCAGTGCTCTTACACCTACCGGGAACATCTCTTACCAAGGCCTGTCAAACGCTGTTTCTTTGCAGGCCTGATCAGGCTGAAGTAGAACTCCTGCTCTGCGTGTGCTCCATTGGCCTAGAGCTTCCCGACCCAAAAGGCTGCCTTGTTCCCAAACGGGCAGAGGGGTCCCAAGCATCTTGCTTCCAGCTTTTCAGGAAGGTAAGAAACAACTGGCTCTGCCCAGTGCTCTTACAGCCTACCGGGAACATCTCTTACCAAGGCCTGTGAAACGCAGTTTCTTGGCAGGCCTGATCTGGCTGAAGTAGAACTCCTGCTCTGGGCGTGCTACTTTGGCCTAGAGCTGCCAGGCCCAAAGGGCCGCCTTGTTTCCAAAGGGGCTGAGAGTCCCCAAAGTATCTTGCTTCCAAATCTTTGGAAAGCTAAGAAACAACTGGCTCTGCACAGTGCTCTCACAGCCTACCGGCAACGTGACAGAGAAAGGCCTGTGAGACGCAGTTTCTTGGAAGGCCTGTTCTGGCTGAGGTAGAACTTCTGCTCTGGGTGTACTCCATTGGCCTAGGGCTGCCAGGCCCAAAGGGCTGCCTTTATTTCCAAAGCGTGAGAGAGGCCCCAAAGCATCTTGCTTCCTGCTCTCTGGGAAGCTAAAACAACTGGCTCTGCACAGTGCTCTCAAAGCCAACCGGGAACGTCACATACAAAGGCCTGTGAAACGCAGCTTCTTGACAGGCCTTATCTGGCTGAGGTAGAACTTGTGCTCTGGGTGTGCTACTTTGGCCTAGAGCTGCCAGGCACAAAGGCTGCTTTGTTTCCAAAGGGGGAGAGAGGCCCCAAATCATGTTGCTTCCAGCTGTTTTTGAAGCTAAGAAACAACTCGCTCTGCCAGGTACTCTTACAGCCTTCCGGGAACACCTCTTACGAAGGCCTGTGAAAAGCAGTTTCTTGGCAGGCCTGATCTGGCTGAGGTAGAACTTCTGCTCTGGGTGTGCTCCATTGCCCTAGAGATGAAAGGCCAAAAGGGCTGCCTTGTTTCCAAAGGGGGAGAGAGGCCCCAAAGCATCTTGCTTCCACCTCTTGGGAAGCTAAGAAACAACTGGCTGTGCCCAGTGCTCTTATAGCCTAAGAGAACATCTCTTATCAAGGCCTGTGAAACGCACTGTCTAGGCAGGCCTGATCTGGAAGAAGTAGAACTTCTGCTCTGGTTGTGCTCCATTGCCCTAGAGCTGCCAGACCCAACGTGCTGCCTTGTTTCCAAAGGGGCAGAGAGGCCCCAAAGCGTCTTGCTTCCAGCTGTTTGGGAAACAAGGAAACAACGGGCTCTGCACCGTGCTCTCACAGCCTACCAGGAACGTCACATACAAAGGCCTCTGAAACGCAGTTCCTTGGCAGGCCTGATCTGGCTGAAGTAGGACTTCTGCTCTGGGTGTGCTCCATTGGCCTAGAGCTGAAAGGCCCAAAGGGATGCCTTGTTTGCAAAGGGGCAGAGAGGCCCCAAAGCATCTTGCTTCCAGCTCTTTGGGAAGCTAAGAAACAACTGTCTCTGCCCAGTGCTCTAACAGAGTACCGGCAACATCTCTTACCAAAGCCTTTGAAACGCAGTTTCTTGGCAGGCCTTATCTGGCTGAGGTAGAACTTCTGCTCTGGGTGTGCTCCATTGGCCTAGAGCTGAAAGGCCCAAAGGTCGGCCTTGTTGGCAAAGGGGCAGGGAGCCCCCAAAGCATCTTGCTTCCAGCTCTTTGGGAAGCTAAGAAACAACTGGCTCTGCCCAGTGCTCTTAGAGCCTAAGAGACAATCTCTTACCAAGGCCTGTGAAATGCACTTTGTTGGTGGCCTGATCTAGCTGAAGTAGAACTTCTTCTCTGGGTGTGCTCCATTGGCCTAGAGCTGCCTGGCCCAAAGGGCCGCCTTGTTTGCAAAGGGGATGAGAGGCCCCAAAGCATCTTGCTTCCAGCTCTCGGGAAGCTAAGAAACATCTGGCGTTGCCCAGTGCTCTTACAGCCTACCGGGAAAATCTCTTACCAAGGCCTGTGAAACGCAGTTTGTTGGTGGCCTGAACTGGCCGCAGTAGAACTTCTGCTCTGGGTGTGCTCCACTGGCCTAGAGCTACCTGCCCCAAAGGGCTGCCTTGATTCCAAAGTGAGAGAGTGGCACCCAAGCATCTTGCTTCCAGCTCTTCGGGAAGCTAAGAAACATCTGGCGTTGCCCAGTGCTCTTACAGCCTACCGGGAACATCTCTTACCAAGGCCTGTGAAACGCAGTTTCCTGGCAGGCCTGATCTGGCTGAAGTAGAACTTCTGCTCTGGGTGTGCTCCATTGCCCTAGAGCTGCCAGGCCCAAGGTGCTGCCTTGTTTCCAAAGGGGCAGAGAGGCCCCAAAGCATCTTGCTTCCAGCTCTCTGGGAAGCTAAGAACCAACTCGCTCTGGCCCGTGCTCTTACAGCCTACCAGGAACATGTCTTTGAAAGGCCTGTGAAACGCAGTTTCTTGGCAGGCCTCATCGGGCTGAAGTAGAACTCCGGCTCTGGGTGTGCTCCATTGCCCTAGAGCTGCCAGGCCCAAAGTGCTGCCCTGTTTCCAAGGGGCAGAGAGGCCCAAAGCATCTTGCTTCCCGGTCTTTGCGAAGCTAAGAAACAACTGGCTCTGCCCAGTGCTCTTACACCTACCGGGAACATCTCTTACCAAGGCCTGTCAAACGCTGTTCCTTTGCAGGCCTGATCAGGCTGAAGTAGAACTCCTGCTCTGCGTGTGCTCCATTGGCCTAGAGCTTCCCGACCCAAAAGGCTGCCTTGTTCCCAAACGGGCAGAGGGGTCCCAAGCATCTTGCTTCCAGCTTTTCAGGAAGGTAAGAAACAACTGGCTCTGCCCAGTGCTCTTACAGCCTACCGGGAACATCTCTTCCCAAGGCCTGTGAAACGCAGTTTCTTGGCAGGCCTGATCTGGCTGAAGTAGAACTCCTGCTCTGTGCGTGCTACTTTGGCCTAGAGCTGCCAGGCCCAAAGGGCCGCCTTGTTTCCAAAGGGGCTGAGAATCCCCAAAGTATCTTGCTTCCAAATCTTTGGGAAGCTAAGAAACAACTGGCTCTGCACAGTGCTCTCACAGCCTACCGGCAACGTGACAGAGAAAGGCCTGTGAGACGCAGTTTCTTGGAAGGCCTGATCTGGCTGAGGTAGAACTTCTTCTCTGGGTGTACTCCATTGGCCTAGGGCTGCCAGGCCCAAAGGGCTGCCTTTATTTCCAAAGTGTGAGAGAGGCCCCAAAGCATCTTGCTTCCTGCTCTCTGGGAAGCTGAAACAACTGGCTCTGCACAGTGCTCTCAAAGCCAACCGGGAACGTCACATACAAAGGCCTGTGAAACGCAGCTTCTTGACAGGCCTTATCTGGCTGAGGTAGAACTTGTGCTCTGGGTGTGCTCCTTTGGCCTAGAGCTGCCAGGCACAAAGGCTGCTTTGTTTCCAAAGGGGGAGAGAGGCCCCAAATCATGTTGCTTCCAGCTGTTTTTGAAGCTAAGAAACAACTCGCTCTGCCAGGTACTCTTACAGCCTTCCGGGAACACCTCTTACGAAGGCCTGTGAAAAGCAGTTTCTTGGCAGGCCTGATCTGGCTGAGGTAGAACTTCTGCTCTGGGTGTGCTCCATTGCCCTAGAGATGAAAGGCCAAAAGGGCTGCCTTGTTTCCAAAGGGGGAGAGAGGCCCCAAAGCATCTTGCTTCCACCTCTTGGGAAGCTAAGAAACAACTGGCTGTGCCCTGTGCTCTTATAGCCTAAGAGAACATCTCTTATCAAGGCCTGTGAAACGCACTGTCTAGGCAGGCCTGATCTGGAAGAAGTAGAACTTCTGCTCTGGTTGTGCTCCATTGCCCTAGAGCTGCCAGACCCAACGTGCTGCCTTGTTTCCAAAGGGGCAGAGAGGCCCCAAAGCGTCTTGCTTCCAGCTGTTTGGGAAACAAGGAAACAACTGGCTCTGCACCGTGCTCTCACAGCCTACCGGGAACGTCACATACAAAGGCCTCTGAAACGCAGTTCCTTGGCAGGCCTGATCTGGCTGAAGTAGGACTTCTGCTCTGGGTGTGCTCCATTGGCCTAGAGCTGAAAGGCCCAAAGGGATGCCTTGTTTGCAAAGGGGCAGAGAGGCCCCAAAGCATCTTGCTTCCAGCTCTTTGGGAAGCTAAGAAACAACTGTCTCTGCCCAGTGCTCTAACAGAGTACCGGCAACATCTCTTACCAAAGCCTTTGAAACGCAGTTTCTTGGCAGGCCTTATCTGGCTGAGGTAGAACTTCTGCTCTGGGTGTGCTCCATTGGCCTAGAGCTGAAAGGCCCAAAGGTCGGCCTTGTTGGCAAAGGGGCAGGGAGCCCCCAAAGCATCTTGCTTCCAGCTCTTTGGGAAGCTAAGAAACAACTGGCTCTGCCCAGTGCTCTTACAGCCTAAGAGACAATCTCTTACCAAGGCCTGTGAAATGCACTTTGTTGGTGGCCTGATCTAGCTGAAGTAGAACTTCTGCTCTGGGTGTGCTGCATTGGCCTAGAGCTGCCTGGCCCAAAGGGCCGCCTTGTTTGCAAAGGGGATGAGAGGCCCCAAAGCATCTTGCTTCCAGCTCTTCGGGAAGCTAAGAAACATCTGGCGTTGCCCAGTGATCTTACAGCCTACCGGGAACATCTCTTACCAAGGCCTGTGAAACGCAGTTTGTTGGTGGCCTGAACTGGCCGAAGTAGAACTTCTGCTCTGGGTGTGCTCCACTGGCCTAGAGCTACCTGGCCCAAAGGGCTGCCTTGATTCCAAAGTGAGAGAGTGGCACCAAAGCATCTTGCTTCCAGCTCTTCGGGAAGCTAAGAAACATCTGGCGTTGCCCAGTGCTCTTACAGCCTACCGGGAACATCTCTTACCAAGGCCTGTGAAACGCAGTTTCCTGGCAGGCCTGATCTGGCTGAAGTAGAACTTCTGCTCTGGGTGTGCTCCATTGCCCTAGAGCTGCCAGGCCCAAGGTGCTGCCTTGTTTCCAAAGGGGCAGAGAGGCCCCAAAGCATCTTGCTTCCAGCTCTCTGGGAAGCTAAGAACCAACTCGCTCTGGCCCGTGCTCTTACAGCCTACCGGGAACATGTCTTTGAAAGGCCTGTGAAACGCAGTTTCTTGGCAGGCCTCATCTGGCTGAAGTAGAACTCCGGCTCTGGGTGTGCTCCATTGCCCTAGAGCTGCCAGGCCCAAAGTGCTGCCCTGTTTCCAAGGGGCAGAGAGGCCCAAAGCATCTTGCTTCCCGGTCTTTGCGAAGCTAAGAAACAACTGGCTCTGCCCAGTGCTCTTACACCTACCGGGAACATCTCTTACCAAGGCCTGTCAAACGCTGTTTCTTTGCAGGCCTGATCAGGCTGAAGTAGAACTCCTGCTCTGCGTGTGCTCCATTGGCCTAGAGCTTCCCGACCCAAAAGGCTGCCTTGTTCCCAAACGGGCACAGGGGTCCCAAGCATCTTGCTTCCAGCTTTTCAGGAAGGTAAGAAACAACTGGCTCTGCCCAGTGCTCTTACAGCCTACCGGGAACATCTCTTACCAAGGCCTGTGAAACGCAGTTTCCTGGCAGGCCTGATCTGGCTGAAGTAGAACTTCTGCTCTGTGTGTGCTCCATTGCCCTAGAGCTGCCAGGCCCAAAGGGCTGCCTTGTTTCCAAAGACGGAGAGTGGACCCAAAGCATCTTGCTCCCAGCTCTTCGGGAAGCTAAGAAACAGCTGGCTCTGCCCAGTGCTCTTACAGCCTAAGAGAACACATCTTTGAAAGGCCTGTGAAACGCAGTTTCTTGGCAGGCCTGACCTGGCTGAAGTAGAACTTCTGTTCTGGTTGTGCTACATAGGCCTAGAGCTACCAGGACCTAAGGGCCGCCTTGTTTCCAAAGGGGGAGAGAGGCCCCAAAGCATCTTGCCTCCAGCACTTTGGGAAGCTAAAAAACAACTGGCTCTGCACAGTGCTCTCACAGCCTACCGGCAACGTGACAGAGAAAGGCCTGTGAGACGCAGTTTCTTGGAAGGCCTGATCTGGCTGAGGTAGAACTTCTGCTCTGGGTGTACTCCATTGGCCTAGGGCTGCCAGGCCCAAAGGGCTGCCTTTATTTCCAAAGTCTGAGAGAGGCCCCAAAGCATCTTGCTTCCTGCTCTCTGGGAAGCTAAAACAACTGGCTCTGCACAGTGCTCTCAAAGCCAACCGGGAACGTCACATACAAAGGCCTGTGAAACGCAGCTTCTTGACAGGCCTTATCTGGCTGAGGTAGAACTTGTGCTCTGGGTGTGCTACTTTGGCCTAGAGCTGCCAGGCACAAAGGCTGCTTTGTTTCCAAAGGGGGAGAGAGGCCCCAAATCATGTTGCTTCCAGCTGTTTTTGAAGCTAAGAAACAACTCGCTCTGCCAGGTACTCTTACAGCCTTCCGGGAACACCTCTTACGAAGGCCTGTGAAAAGCAGTTTCTTGGCAGGCCTGATCTGGCTGAGGTAGAACTTCTGCTCTGGGTGTGCTCCATTGCCCTAGAGATGAAAGGCCAAAAGGGCTGCCTTGTTTCCAAAGGGGGAGAGAGGCCCCAAAGCATCTTGCTTCCACCTCTTGGGAAGCTAAGAAACAACTGGCTGTGCCCTGTGCTCTTATAGCCTAAGAGAACATCTCTTATCAAGGCCTGTGAAACGCACTGTCTAGGCAGGCCTGATCTGGAAGAAGTAGAACTTCTGCTCTGGTTGTGCTCCATTGCCCTAGAGCTGCCAGACCCAACGTGCTGCCTTGTTTCCAAAGGGGCAGAGAGGCCCCAAAGCGTCTTGCTTCCAGCTGTTTGGGAAACAAGGAAACAACTGGCTCTGCACCGTGCTCTCACAGCCTACCGGGAACGTCACATACAAAGGCCTCTGAAACGCAGTTCCTTGGCAGGCCTGATCTGGCTGAAGTAGGACTTCTGCTCTGGGTGTGCTCCATTGGCCTAGAGCTGAAAGGCCCAAAGGGATGCCTTGTTTGCAAAGGGGCAGAGAGGCCCCAAAGCATCTTGCTTCCAGCTCTTTGGGAAGCTAAGAAACAACTGTCTCTGCCCAGTGCTCTAACAGAGTACCGGCAACATCTCTTACCAAAGCCTTTGAAACGCAGTTTCTTGGCAGGCCTTATCTGGCTGAGGTAGAACTTCTGCTCTGGGTGTGCTCCATTGGCCTAGAGCTGAAAGGCCCAAAGGTCGGCCTTGTTGGCAAAGGGGCAGGGAGCCCCCAAAGCATCTTGCTTCCAGCTCTTTGGGAAGCTAAGAAACAACTGGCTCTGCCCAGTGCTCTTACAGCCTAAGAGACAATCTCTTACCAAGGCCTGTGAAATGCACTTTGTTGGTGGCCTGATCTAGCTGAAGTAGAACTTCTGCTCTGGGTGTGCTGCATTGGCCTAGAGCTGCCTGGCCCAAAGGGCCGCCTTGTTTGCAAAGGGGATGAGAGGCCCCAAAGCATCTTGCTTCCAGCTCTTCGGGAAGCTAAGAAACATCTGGCGTTGCCCAGTGATCTTACAGCCTACCGGGAACATCTCTTACCAAGGCCTGTGAAACGCAGTTTGTTGGTGGCCTGAACTGGCCGAAGTAGAACTTCTGCTCTGGGTGTGCTCCACTGGCCTAGAGCTACCTGGCCCAAAGGGCTGCCTTGATTCCAAAGTGAGAGAGTGGCACCAAAGCATCTTGCTTCCAGCTCTTCGGGAAGCTAAGAAACATCTGGCGTTGCCCAGTGCTCTTACAGCCTACCGGGAACATCTCTTACCAAGGCCTGTGAAACGCAGTTTCCTGGCAGGCCTGATCTGGCTGAAGTAGAACTTCTGCTCTGGGTGTGCTCCATTGCCCTAGAGCTGCCAGGCCCAAGGTGCTGCCTTGTTTCCAAAGGGGCAGAGAGGCCCCAAAGCATCTTGCTTCCAGCTCTCTGGGAAGCTAAGAACCAACTCGCTCTGGCCCGTGCTCTTACAGCCTACCGGGAACATGTCTTTGAAAGGCCTGTGAAACGCAGTTTCTTGGCAGGCCTCATCTGGCTGAAGTAGAACTCCGGCTCTGGGTGTGCTCCATTGCCCTAGAGCTGCCAGGCCCAAAGTGCTGCCCTGTTTCCAAGGGGCAGAGAGGCCCAAAGCATCTTGCTTCCCGGTCTTTGCGAAGCTAAGAAACAACTGGCTCTGCCCAGTGCTCTTACACCTACCGGGAACATCTCTTACCAAGGCCTGTCAAACGCTGTTTCTTTGCAGGCCTGATCAGGCTGAAGTAGAACTCCTGCTCTGCGTGTGCTCCATTGGCCTAGAGCTTCCCGACCCAAAAGGCTGCCTTGTTCCCAAACGGGCAGAGGGGTCCCAAGCATCTTGCTTCCAGCTTTTCAGGAAGGTAA
This sequence comes from Equus asinus, assembly GCF_041296235.1. NCBI lineage: Eukaryota > Metazoa > Chordata > Mammalia > Perissodactyla > Equidae > Equus > Equus asinus. The sequence continues at coordinate 649,746 of NW_027225534.1, forward strand.
GAAACAACTGGCTCTGCCCAGTGCTCTTACAGCCTACCGGGAACATCTCTTACCAAGGCCTGTGAAACGCAGTTTCCTGGCAGGCCTGATCTGGCTGAAGTAGAACTTCTGCTCTGTGTGTGCTCCATTGCCCTAGAGCTGCCAGGCCCAAAGGGCTGCCTTGTTTCCAAAGACGGAGAGTGGACCCAAAGCATCTTGCTCCCAGCTCTTCGGGAAGCTAAGAAACAGCTGGCTCTGCCCAGTGCTCTTACAGCCTAAGAGAACACATCTTTGAAAGGCCTGTGAAACGCAGTTTCTTGGCAGGCCTGACCTGGCTGAAGTAGAACTTCTGTTCTGGTTGTGCTACATAGGCCTAGAGCTACCAGGACCTAAGGGCCGCCTTGTTTCCAAAGGGGGAGAGAGGCCCCAAAGCATCTTGCCTCCAGCACTTTGGGAAGCTAAAAAACAACTGGCTCTGCACAGTGCTCTCACAGCCTACCGGCAACGTGACAGAGAAAGGCCTGTGAGACGCAGTTTCTTGGAAGGCCTGATCTGGCTGAGGTAGAACTTCTGCTCTGGGTGTACTCCATTGGCCTAGGGCTGCCAGGCCCAAAGGGCTGCCTTTATTTCCAAAGTCTGAGAGAGGCCCCAAAGCATCTTGCTTCCTGCTCTCTGGGAAGCTAAAACAACTGGCTCTGCACAGTGCTCTCAAAGCCAACCGGGAACGTCACATACAAAGGCCTGTGAAACGCAGCTTCTTGACAGGCCTTATCTGGCTGAGGTAGAACTTGTGCTCTGGGTGTGCTACTTTGGCCTAGAGCTGCCAGGCACAAAGGCTGCTTTGTTTCCAAAGGGGGAGAGAGGCCCCAAATCATGTTGCTTCCAGCTGTTTTTGAAGCTAAGAAACAACTCGCTCTGCCAGGTACTCTTACAGCCTTCCGGGAACACCTCTTACGAAGGCCTGTGAAAAGCAGTTTCTTGGCAGGCCTGATCTGGCTGAGGTAGAACTTCTGCTCTGGGTGTGCTCCATTGCCCTAGAGATGAAAGGCCAAAAGGGCTGCCTTGTTTCCAAAGGGGGAGAGAGGCCCCAAAGCATCTTGCTTCCACCTCTTGGGAAGCTAAGAAACAACTGGCTGTGCCCAGTGCTCTTATAGCCTAAGAGAACATCTCTTATCAAGGCCTGTGAAACGCACTGTCTAGGCAGGCCTGATCTGGAAGAAGTAGAACTTCTGCTCTGGTTGTGCTCCATTGCCCTAGAGCTGCCAGACCCAACGTGCTGCCTTGTTTCCAAAGGGGCAGAGAGGCCCCAAAGCGTCTTGCTTCCAGCTGTTTGGGAAACAAGGAAACAACTGGCTCTGCACCGTGCTCTCACAGCCTACCGGGAACGTCACATACAAAGGCCTCTGAAACGCAGTTCCTTGGCAGGCCTGATCTGGCTGAAGTAGGACTTCTGCTCTGGGTGTGCTCCATTGGCCTAGAGCTGAAAGGCCCAAAGGGATGCCTTGTTTGCAAAGGGGCAGAGAGGCCCCAAAGCATCTTGCTTCCAGCTCTTTGGGAAGCTAAGAAACAACTGTCTCTGCCCAGTGCTCTAACAGAGTACCGGCAACATCTCTTACCAAAGCCTTTGAAACGCAGTTTCTTGGCAGGCCTTATCTGGCTGAGGTAGAACTTCTGCTCTGGGTGTGCTCCATTGGCCTAGAGCTGAAAGGCCCAAAGGTCGGCCTTGTTGGCAAAGGGGCAGGGAGCCCCCAAAGCATCTTGCTTCCAGCTCTTTGGGAAGCTAAGAAACAACTGGCTCTGCCCAGTGCTCTTACAGCCTACGAGAAAATCTCTTACCAAGGCCTGTGAAACGCACTTTGTTGGTGGCCTGATCTAGCTGAAGTAGAACATCTGCTCTGGGTGTGCTCCATTGGCCTAGAGCTGCCTGGCCCAAAGGGCCGCCTTGTTTGCAAAGGGGATGAGAGGCCCCAAAGCATCTTGCTTCCAGCTCTTCGGGAAGCTAAGAAGCATCTGGCGTTGCCCAGTGATCTTACAGCCTACCGGGAACATCTCTTACCAAGGCCTGTGAAACGCAGTTTGTTGGTGGCCTGAACTGGCCGAAGTAGAACTTCTGCTCTGGGTGTGCTCCACTGGCCTAGAGCTACCTGCCCCAAAGGGCTGCCTTGATTCCAAAGTGAGAGAGTGGCACCAAAGCATCTTGCTTCCAGCTCTTCGGGAAGCTAAGAAACATCTGGCGTTGCCCAGTGCTCTTACAGCCTACCGGGAACATCTCCTACCAAGGCCTGTGAAACGCAGTTTCCTGGCAGGCCTGATCTGGCTGAAGTAGAACTTCTGCTCTGGGTGTGCTCCATTGCCCTAGAGCTGCCAGGCCCAAAGGGCTGCCTTGTTTCCAAAGACGGAGAGTGGACCCAAAGCATCTTGCTCCCAGCTCTTCGGGAAGCTAAGAAACAGCTGGCTCTGCCCAGTGCTCTTACAGCCTAAGAGAACATGTCTTGGAAAGGCCTGTGAAACGCAGTTTCTTGGCAGGCCTGACCTGGCTGAAGTAGAACTTCTGTTCTGGTTGTGCTACATAGGCCTAGAGCTACCAGGACCTAAGGGCCGCCTTGTTTCCAAAGGGGGAGAGAGGCCCCAAAGCATCTTGCCTCCAGCACTTTGGGAAGCTAAAAAACAACTGGCTCTGCACAGTGCTCTCACAGCCTACCGGCAACGTGACAGAGAAAGGCCTGTGAGACGCAGTTTCTTGGAAGGCCTGATCTGGCTGAGGTAGAACTTCTGCTCTGGGTGTACTCCATTGGCCTAGGGCTGCCAGGCCCAAAGGGCTGCCTTTATTTCCAAAGTGTGAGAGAGGCCCCAAAGCATCTTGCTTCCTGCTCTCTGGGAAGCTAAAACAACTGGCTCTGCACAGTGCTCTCAAAGCCAACCGGGAACGTCACATACAAAGGCCTGTGAAACGCAGCTTCTTGACAGGCCTTATCTGGCTGAGGTAGAACTTGTGCTCTGGGTGTGCTACTTTGGCCTAGAGCTGCCAGGCACAAAGGCTGCTTTGTTTCCAAAGGGGGAGAGAGGCCCCAAATCATGTTGCTTCCAGCTGTTTTTGAAGCTAAGAAACAACTCGCTCTGCCAGGTACTCTTACAGCCTTCCGGGAACACCTCTTACGAAGGCCTGTGAAAAGCAGTTTCTTGGCAGGCCTGATCTGGCTGAGGTAGAACTTCTGCTCTGGGTGTGCTCCATTGCCCTAGAGATGAAAGGCCAAAAGGGCTGCCTTGTTTCCAAAGGGGGAGAGAGGCCCCAAAGCATCTTGCTTCCACCTCTTGGGAAGCTAAGAAACAACTGGCTGTGCCCAGTGCTCTTATAGCCTAAGAGAACATCTCTTATCAAGGCCTGTGAAACGCACTGTCTAGGCAGGCCTGATCTGGAAGAAGTAGAACTTCTGCTCTGGTTGTGCTCCATTGCCCTAGAGCTGCCAGACCCAACGTGCTGCCTTGTTTCCAAAGGGGCAGAGAGGCCCCAAAGCGTCTTGCTTCCAGCTGTTTGGGAAACAAGGAAACAACTGGCTCTGCACCGTGCTCTCACAGCCTACCGGGAACGTCACATACAAAGGCCTCTGAAACGCAGTTCCTTGGCAGGCCTGATCTGGCTGAAGTAGGACTTCTGCTCTGGGTGTGCTCCATTGGCCTAGAGCTGAAAGGCCCAAAGGGATGCCTTGTTTGCAAAGGGGCAGAGAGGCCCCAAAGCATCTTGCTTCCAGCTCTTTGGGAAGCTAAGAAACAACTGTCTCTGCCCAGTGCTCTAACAGAGTACCGGCAACATCTCTTACCAAAGCCTTTGAAACGCAGTTTCTTGGCAGGCCTTATCTGGCTGAGGTAGAACTTCTGCTCTGGGTGTGCTCCATTGGCCTAGAGCTGAAAGGCCCAAAGGTCGGCCTTGTTGGCAAAGGGGCAGGGAGCCCCCAAAGCATCTTGCTTCCAGCTCTTTGGGAAGCTAAGAAACAACTGGCTCTGCCCAGTGCTCTTACAGCCTACGAGAAAATCTCTTACCAAGGCCCGTGAAACGCACTTTGTTGGTGGCCTGATCTAGCTGAAGTAGAACATCTGCTCTGGATGTGCTCCATTGGCCTAGAGCTGCCTGGCCCAAAGGGCCGCCTTGTTTGCAAAGGGGATGAGAGGCCCCAAAGCATCTTGCTTCCAGCTCTTCGGGAAGCTAAGAAGCATCTGGCGTTGCCCAGTGATCTTACAGCCTACCGGGAACATCTCTTACCAAGGCCTGTGAAACGCAGTTTGTTGGTGGCCTGAACTGGCCGAAGTAGAACTTCTGCTCTGGGTGTGCTCCACTGGCCTAGAGCTACCTGCCCCAAAGGGCTGCCTTGATTCCAAAGTGAGAGAGTGGCACCAAAGCATCTTGCTTCCAGCTCTTCGGGAAGCTAAGAAACATCTGGCGTTGCCCAGTGCTCTTACAGCCTACCGGGAACATCTCCTACCAAGGCCTGTGAAACGCAGTTTCCTGGCAGGCCTGATCTGGCTGAAGTAGAACTTCTGCTCTGGGTGTGCTCCATTGCCCTAGAGCTGCCAGGCCCAAAGGTCTGCCTTGTTTCCAAAGACGGAGAGTGGACCCAAAGCATCTTGCTCCCAGCTCTTCGGGAAGCTAAGAAACAGCTGGCTCTGCCCAGTGCTCTTACAGCCTAAGAGAACATGTCTTTGAAAGGCCTGTGAAACGCAGTTTCTTGGCAGGCCTGACCTGGCTGAAGTAGAACTTCTGTTCTGGTTGTGCTACATAGGCCTAGAGCTACCAGGACCTAAGGGCCGCCTTGTTTCCAAAGGGGGAGAGAGGCCCCAAAGCATCTTGCCTCCAGCACTTTGGGAAGCTAAAAAACAACTGGCTCTGCACAGTGCTCTCACAGCCTACCGGCAACGTGACAGAGAAAGGCCTGTGAGACGCAGTTTCTTGGAAGGCCTGATCTGGCTGAGGTAGAACTTCTGCTCTGGGTGTACTCCATTGGCCTAGGGCTGCCAGGCCCAAAGGGCTGCCTTTATTTCCAAAGTCTGAGAGAGGCCCCAAAGCATCTTGCTTCCTGCTCTCTGGGAAGCTAAAACAACTGGCTCTGCACAGTGCTCTCAAAGCCAACCGGGAACGTCACATACAAAGGCCTGTGAAACGCAGCTTCTTGACAGGCCTTATCTGGCTGAGGTAGAACTTGTGCTCTGGGTGTGCTACTTTGGCCTAGAGCTGCCAGGCACAAAGGCTGCTTTGTTTCCAAAGGGGGAGAGAGGCCCCAAATCATGTTGCTTCCAGCTGTTTTTGAAGCTAAGAAACAACTCGCTCTGCCAGGTACTCTTACAGCCTTCCGGGAACACCTCTTACGAAGGCCTGTGAAAAGCAGTTTCTTGGCAGGCCTGATCTGGCTGAGGTAGAACTTCTGCTCTGGGTGTGCTCCATTGCCCTAGAGATGAAAGGCCAAAAGGGCTGCCTTGTTTCCAAAGGGGGAGAGAGGCCCCAAAGCATCTTGCTTCCACCTCTTGGGAAGCTAAGAAACAACTGGCTGTGCCCAGTGCTCTTATAGCCTAAGAGAACATCTCTTATCAAGGCCTGTGAAACGCACTGTCTAGGCAGGCCTGATCTGGAAGAAGTAGAACTTCTGCTCTGGTTGTGCTCCATTGCCCTAGAGCTGCCAGACCCAACGTGCTGCCTTGTTTCCAAAGGGGCAGAGAGGCCCCAAAGCGTCTTGCTTCCAGCTGTTTGGGAAACAAGGAAACAACTGGCTCTGCACCGTGCTCTCACAGCCTACCGGGAACGTCACATACAAAGGCCTCTGAAACGCAGTTCCTTGGCAGGCCTGATCTGGCTGAAGTAGGACTTCTGCTCTGGGTGTGCTCCATTGGCCTAGAGCTGAAAGGCCCAAAGGGATGCCTTGTTTGCAAAGGGGCAGAGAGGCCCCAAAGCATCTTGCTTCCAGCTCTTTGGGAAGCTAAGAAACAACTGTCTCTGCCCAGTGCTCTAACAGAGTACCGGCAACATCTCTTACCAAAGCCTTTGAAACGCAGTTTCTTGGCAGGCCTTATCTGGCTGAGGTAGAACTTCTGCTCTGGGTGTGCTCCATTGGCCTAGAGCTGAAAGGCCCAAAGGTCGGCCTTGTTGGCAAAGGGGCAGGGAGCCCCCAAAGCATCTTGCTTCCAGCTCTTTGGGAAGCTAAGAAACAACTGGCTCTGCCCAGTGCTCTTACAGCCTACGAGAAAATCTCTTACCAAGGCCTGTGAAACGCACTTTGTTGGTGGCCTGATCTAGCTGAAGTGGAACTTCTGCTCTGGGTGTGCTCCATTGGCCTAGAGCTGCCTGGCCCAAAGGGCCGCCTTGTTTGCAAAGGGGATGAGAGGCCCCAAAGCATCTTGCTTCCAGCTCTTCGGGAAGCTAAGAAGCATCTGGCGTTGCCCAGTGATCTTACAGCCTACCGGGAACATCTCTTACCAAGGCCTGTGAAACGCAGTTTGTTGGTGGCCTGAACTGGCCGAAGTAGAACTTCTGCTCTGGGTGTGCTCCACTGGCCTAGAGCTACCTGCCCCAAAGGGCTGCCTTGATTCCAAAGTGAGAGAGTGGCACCAAAGCATCTTGCTTCCAGCTCTTCGGGAAGCTAAGAAACATCTGGCGTTGCCCAGTGCTCTTACAGCCTACCGGGAACATCTCTTACCAAGGCCTGTGAAACGCAGTTTCCTGGCAGGCCTGATCTGGCTGAAGTAGAACTTCTGCTCTGGGTGTGCTCCATTGCCCTAGAGCTGCCAGGCCCAAAGGGCTGCCTTGTTTCCAAAGACGGAGAGTGGACCCAAAGCATCTTGCTCCCAGCTCTTCGGGAAGCTAAGAAACAGCTGGCTCTGCCCAGTGCTCTTACAGCCTAAGAGAACATGTCTTGGAAAGGCCTGTGAAACGCAGTTTCTTGGCAGGCCTGACCTGGCTGAAGTAGAACTTCTGTTCTGGTTGTGCTACATAGGCCTAGAGCTACCAGGACCTAAGGGCTGCCTTGTTTCCAAAGGGGGAGAGAGGCCCCAAAGCATCTTGCCTCCAGCACTTTGGGAAGCTAAAAAACAACTGGCTCTGCACAGTGCTCTCACAGCCTACCGGCAACGTGACAGAGAAAGGCCTGTGAGACGCAGTTTCTTGGAAGGCCTGATCTGGCTGAGGTAGAACTTCTGCTCTGGGTGTACTCCATTGGCCTAGGGCTGCCAGGCCCAAAGGGCTGCCTTTATTTCCAAAGTGTGAGAGAGGCCCCAAAGCATCTTGCTTCCTGCTCTCTGGGAAGCTAAAACAACTGGCTCTGCACAGTGCTCTCAAAGCCAACCGGGAACGTCACATACAAAGGCCTGTGAAACGCAGCTTCTTGACAGGCCTTATCTGGCTGAGGTAGAACTTGTGCTCTGGGTGTGCTACTTTGGCCTAGAGCTGCCAGGCACAAAGGCTGCTTTGTTTCCAAAGGGGGAGAGAGGCCCCAAATCATGTTGCTTCCAGCTGTTTTTGAAGCTAAGAAACAACTCGCTCTGCCAGGTACTCTTACAGCCTTCCGGGAACACCTCTTACGAAGGCCTGTGAAAAGCAGTTTCTTGGCAGGCCTGATCTGGCTGAGGTAGAACTTCTGCTCTGGGTGTGCTCCATTGCCCTAGAGCTGAAAGGCCCAAAGGGCCGCCTTGTTTCCAAAGGGGGAGAGAGGCCCCAAAGCATCTTGCCTCCAGCACTTTGGGAAGCTAAAAAACAACTGGCTCTGCACAGTGCTCTCACAGCCTACCGGCAACGTGACAGAGAAAGGCCTGTGAGACGCAGTTTCTTGGAAGGCCTGATCTGGCTGAGGTAGAACTTCTGCTCTGGGTGTACTCCATTGGCCTAGGGCTGCCAGGCCCAAAGGGCTGCCTTTATTTCCAAAGTGTGAGAGAGGCCCCAAAGCATCTTGCTTCCTGCTCTCTGGGAAGCTAAAACAACTGGCTCTGCACAGTGCTCTCAAAGCCAACCGGGAACGTCACATACAAAGGCCTGTGAAACGCAGCTTCTTGACAGGCCTTATCTGGCTGAGGTAGAACTTGTGCTCTGGGTGTGCTACTTTGGCCTAGAGCTGCCAGGCACAAAGGCTGCTTTGTTTCCAAAGGGGGAGAGAGGCCCCAAATCATGTTGCTTCCAGCTGTTTTTGAAGCTAAGAAACAACTCGCTCTGCCAGGTACTCTTACAGCCTTCCGGGAACACCTCTTACGAAGGCCTGTGAAAAGCAGTTTCTTGGCAGGCCTGATCTGGCTGAGGTAGAACTTCTGCTCTGGGTGTGCTCCATTGCCCTAGAGATGAAAGGCCAAAAGGGCTGCCTTGTTTCCAAAGGGGGAGAGAGGCCCCAAAGCATCTTGCTTCCACCTCTTGGGAAGCTAAGAAACAACTGGCTGTGCCCAGTGCTCTTATAGCCTAAGAGAACATCTCTTATCAAGGCCTGTGAAACGCACTGTCTAGGCAGGCCTGATCTGGAAGAAGTAGAACTTCTGCTCTGGTTGTGCTCCATTGCCCTAGAGCTGCCAGACCCAACGTGCTGCCTTGTTTCCAAAGGGGCAGAGAGGCCCCAAAGCGTCTTGCTTCCAGCTGTTTGGGAAACAAGGAAACAACTGGCTCTGCACCGTGCTCTCACAGCCTACCGGGAACGTCACATACAAAGGCCTCTGAAACGCAGTTCCTTGGCAGGCCTGATCTGGCTGAAGTAGGACTTCTGCTCTGGGTGTGCTCCATTGGCCTAGAGCTGAAAGGCCCAAAGGGATGCCTTGTTTGCAAAGGGGCAGAGAGGCCCCAAAGCATCTTGCTTCCAGCTCTTTGGGAAGCTAAGAAACAACTGTCTCTGCCCAGTGCTCTAACAGAGTACCGGCAACATCTCTTACCAAAGCCTTTGAAACGCAGTTTCTTGGCAGGCCTTATCTGGCTGAGGTAGAACTTCTGCTCTGGGTGTGCTCCATTGGCCTAGAGCTGAAAGGCCCAAAGGTCGGCCTTGTTGGCAAAGGGGCAGGGAGCCCCCAAAGCATCTTGCTTCCAGCTCTTTGGGAAGCTAAGAAACAACTGGCTCTGCCCAGTGCTCTTACAGCCTACGAGAAAATCTCTTACCAAGGCCCGTGAAACGCACTTTGTTGGTGGCCTGATCTAGCTGAAGTAGAACATCTGCTCTGGGTGTGCTCCATTGGCCTAGAGCTGCCTGGCCCAAAGGGCCGCCTTGTTTGCAAAGGGGATGAGAGGCCCCAAAGCATCTTGCTTCCAGCTCTTCGGGAAGCTAAGAAGCATCTGGCGTTGCCCAGTGATCTTACAGCCTACCGGGAACATCTCTTACCAAGGCCTGTGAAACGCAGTTTGTTGGTGGCCTGAACTGGCCGAAGTAGAACTTCTGCTCTGGGTGTGCTCCACTGGCCTAGAGCTACCTGCCCCAAAGGGCTGCCTTGATTCCAAAGTGAGAGAGTGGCACCAAAGCATCTTGCTTCCAGCTCTTCGGGAAGCTAAGAAACATCTGGCGTTGCCCAGTGCTCTTACAGCCTACCGGGAACATCTCCTACCAAGGCCTGTGAAACGCAGTTTCCTGGCAGGCCTGATCTGGCTGAAGTAGAACTTCTGCTCTGGGTGTGCTCCATTGCCCTAGAGCTGCCAGGCCCAAAGGTCTGCCTTGTTTCCAAAGACGGAGAGTGGACCCAAAGCATCTTGCTCCCAGCTCTTCGGGAAGCTAAGAAACAGCTGGCTCTGCCCAGTGCTCTTACAGCCTAAGAGAACATGTCTTTGAAAGGCCTGTGAAACGCAGTTTCTTGGCAGGCCTGACCTGGCTGAAGTAGAACTTCTGTTCTGGTTGTGCTACATAGGCCTAGAGCTACCAGGACCTAAGGGCCGCCTTGTTTCCAAAGGGGGAGAGAGGCCCCAAAGCATCTTGCCTCCAGCACTTTGGGAAGCTAAAAAACAACTGGCTCTGCACAGTGCTCTCACAGCCTACCGGCAACGTGACAGAGAAAGGCCTGTGAGACGCAGTTTCTTGGAAGGCCTGATCTGGCTGAGGTAGAACTTCTGCTCTGGGTGTACTCCATTGGCCTAGGGCTGCCAGGCCCAAAGGGCTGCCTTTATTTCCAAAGTCTGAGAGAGGCCCCAAAGCATCTTGCTTCCTGCTCTCTGGGAAGCTAAAACAACTGGCTCTGCACAGTGCTCTCAAAGCCAACCGGGAACGTCACATACAAAGGCCTGTGAAACGCAGCTTCTTGACAGGCCTTATCTGGCTGAGGTAGAACTTGTGCTCTGGGTGTGCTACTTTGGCCTAGAGCTGCCAGGCACAAAGGCTGCTTTGTTTCCAAAGGGGGAGAGAGGCCCCAAATCATGTTGCTTCCAGCTGTTTTTGAAGCTAAGAAACAACTCGCTCTGCCAGGTACTCTTACAGCCTTCCGGGAACACCTCTTACGAAGGCCTGTGAAAAGCAGTTTCTTGGCAGGCCTGATCTGGCTGAGGTAGAACTTCTGCTCTGGGTGTGCTCCATTGCCCTAGAGATGAAAGGCCAAAAGGGCTGCCTTGTTTCCAAAGGGGGAGAGAGGCCCCAAAGCATCTTGCTTCCACCTCTTGGGAAGCTAAGAAACAACTGGCTGTGCCCAGTGCTCTTATAGCCTAAGAGAACATCTCTTATCAAGGCCTGTGAAACGCACTGTCTAGGCAGGCCTGATCTGGAAGAAGTAGAACTTCTGCTCTGGTTGTGCTCCATTGCCCTAGAGCTGCCAGACCCAACGTGCTGCCTTGTTTCCAAAGGGGCAGAGAGGCCCCAAAGCGTCTTGCTTCCAGCTGTTTGGGAAACAAGGAAACAACTGGCTCTGCACCGTGCTCTCACAGCCTACCGGGAACGTCACATACAAAGGCCTCTGAAACGCAGTTCCTTGGCAGGCCTGATCTGGCTGAAGTAGGACTTCTGCTCTGGGTGTGCTCCATTGGCCTAGAGCTGAAAGGCCCAAAGGGATGCCTTGTTTGCAAAGGGGCAGAGAGGCCCCAAAGCATCTTGCTTCCAGCTCTTTGGGAAGCTAAGAAACAACTGTCTCTGCCCAGTGCTCTAACAGAGTACCGGCAACATCTCTTACCAAAGCCTTTGAAACGCAGTTTCTTGGCAGGCCTTATCTGGCTGAGGTAGAACTTCTGCTCTGGGTGTGCTCCATTGGCCTAGAGCTGAAAGGCCCAAAGGTCGGCCTTGTTGGCAAAGGGGCAGGGAGCCCCCAAAGCATCTTGCTTCCAGCTCTTTGGGAAGCTAAGAAACAACTGGCTCTGCCCAGTGCTCTTACAGCCTACGAGAAAATCTCTTACCAAGGCCTGTGAAACGCACTTTGTTGGTGGCCTGATCTAGCTGAAGTGGAACTTCTGCTCTGGGTGTGCTCCATTGGCCTAGAGCTGCCTGGCCCAAAGGGCCGCCTTGTTTGCAAAGGGGATGAGAGGCCCCAAAGCATCTTGCTTCCAGCTCTTCGGGAAGCTAAGAAGCATCTGGCGTTGCCCAGTGATCTTACAGCCTACCGGGAACATCTCTTACCAAGGCCTGTGAAACGCAGTTTGTTGGTGGCCTGAACTGGCCGAAGTAGAACTTCTGCTCTGGGTGTGCTCCACTGGCCTAGAGCTACCTGCCCCAAAGGGCTGCCTTGATTCCAAAGTGAGAGAGTGGCACCAAAGCATCTTGCTTCCAGCTCTTCGGGAAGCTAAGAAACATCTGGCGTTGCCCAGTGCTCTTACAGCCTACCGGGAACATCTCTTACCAAGGCCTGTGAAACGCAGTTTCCTGGCAGGCCTGATCTGGCTGAAGTAGAACTTCTGCTCTGGGTGTGCTCCATTGCCCTAGAGCTGCCAGGCCCAAAGGGCTGCCTTGTTTCCAAAGACGGAGAGTGGACCCAAAGCATCTTGCTCCCAGCTCTTCGGGAAGCTAAGAAACAGCTGGCTCTGCCCAGTGCTCTTACAGCCTAAGAGAACATGTCTTGGAAAGGCCTGTGAAACGCAGTTTCTTGGCAGGCCTGACCTGGCTGAAGTAGAACTTCTGTTCTGGTTGTGCTACATAGGCCTAGAGCTACCAGGACCTAAGGGCTGCCTTGTTTCCAAAGGGGGAGAGAGGCCCCAAAGCATCTTGCCTCCAGCACTTTGGGAAGCTAAAAAACAACTGGCTCTGCACAGTGCTCTCACAGCCTACCGGCAACGTGACAGAGAAAGGCCTGTGAGACGCAGTTTCTTGGAAGGCCTGATCTGGCTGAGGTAGAACTTCTGCTCTGGGTGTACTCCATTGGCCTAGGGCTGCCAGGCCCAAAGGGCTGCCTTTATTTCCAAAGTGTGAGAGAGGCCCCAAAGCATCTTGCTTCCTGCTCTCTGGGAAGCTAAAACAACTGGCTCTGCACAGTGCTCTCAAAGCCAACCGGGAACGTCACATACAAAGGCCTGTGAAACGCAGCTTCTTGACAGGCCTTATCTGGCTGAGGTAGAACTTGTGCTCTGGGTGTGCTACTTTGGCCTAGAGCTGCCAGGCACAAAGGCTGCTTTGTTTCCAAAGGGGGAGAGAGGCCCCAAATCATGTTGCTTCCAGCTGTTTTTGAAGCTAAGAAACAACTCGCTCTGCCAGGTACTCTTACAGCCTTCCGGGAACACCTCTTACGAAGGCCTGTGAAAAGCAGTTTCTTGGCAGGCCTGATCTGGCTGAGGTAGAACTTCTGCTCTGGGTGTGCTCCATTGCCCTAGAGATGAAAGGCCAAAAGGGCTGCCTTGTTTCCAAAGGGGGAGAGAGGCCCCAAAGCATCTTGCTTCCACCTCTTGGGAAGCTAAGAAACAACTGGCTGTGCCCAGTGCTCTTATAGCCTAAGAGAACATCTCTTATCAAGGCCTGTGAAACGCACTGTCTAGGCAGGCCTGATCTGGAAGAAGTAGAACTTCTGCTCTGGTTGTGCTCCATTGCCCTAGAGCTGCCAGACCCAACGTGCTGCCTTGTTTCCAAAGGGGCAGAGAGGCCCCAAAGCGTCTTGCTTCCAGCTGTTTGGGAAACAAGGAAACAACTGGCTCTGCACCGTGCTCTCACAGCCTACCGGGAACGTCACATACAAAGGCCTCTGAAACGCAGTTCCTTGGCAGGCCTGATCTGGCTGAAGTAGGACTTCTGCTCTGGGTGTGCTCCATTGGCCTAGAGCTGAAAGGCCCAAAGGGATGCCTTGTTTGCAAAGGGGCAGAGAGGCCCCAAAGCATCTTGCTTCCAGCTCTTTGGGAAGCTAAGAAACAACTGTCTCTGCCCAGTGCTCTAACAGAGTACCGGCAACATCTCTTACCAAAGCCTTTGAAACGCAGTTTCTTGGCAGGCCTTATCTGGCTGAGGTAGAACTTCTGCTCTGGGTGTGCTCCATTGGCCTAGAGCTGAAAGGCCCAAAGGTCGGCCTTGTTGGCAAAGGGGCAGGGAGCCCCCAAAGCATCTTGCTTCCAGCTCTTTGGGAAGCTAAGAAACAACTGGCTCTGCCCAGTGCTCTTACAGCCTACGAGAAAATCTCTTACCAAGGCCTGTGAAACGCACTTTGTTGGTGGCCTGATCTAGCTGAAGTGGAACTTCTGCTCTGGGTGTGCTCCATTGGCCTAGAGCTGCCTGGCCCAAAGGGCCGCCTTGTTTGCAAAGGGGATGAGAGGCCCCAAAGCATCTTGCTTCCAGCTCTTCGGGAAGCTAAGAAGCATCTGGCGTTGCCCAGTGATCTTACAGCCTACCGGGAACATCTCTTACCAAGGCCTGTGAAACGCAGTTTGTTGGTGGCCTGAACTGGCCGAAGTAGAACTTCTGCTCTGGGTGTGCTCCACTGGCCTAGAGCTACCTGCCCCAAAGGGCTGCCTTGATTCCAAAGTGAGAGAGTGGCACCAAAGCATCTTGCTTCCAGCTCTTCGGGAAGCTAAGAAACATCTGGCGTTGCCCAGTGCTCTTACAGCCTACCGGGAACATCTCTTACCAAGGCCTGTGAAACGCAGTTTCCTGGCAGGCCTGATCTGGCTGAAGTAGAACTTCTGCTCTGGGTGTGCTCCATTGCCCTAGAGCTGCCAGGCCCAAAGGGCTGCCTTGTTTCCAAAGACGGAGAGTGGACCCAAAGCATCTTGCTCCCAGCTCTTCGGGAAGCTAAGAAACAGCTGGCTCTGCCCAGTGCTCTTACAGCCTAAGAGAACATGTCTTGGAAAGGCCTGTGAAACGCAGTTTCTTGGCAGGCCTGACCTGGCTGAAGTAGAACTTCTGTTCTGGTTGTGCTACATAGGCCTAGAGCTACCAGGACCTAAGGGCTGCCTTGTTTCCAAAGGGGGAGAGAGGCCCCAAAGCATCTTGCCTCCAGCACTTTGGGAAGCTAAAAAACAACTGGCTCTGCACAGTGCTCTCACAGCCTACCGGCAACGTGACAGAGAAAGGCCTGTGAGACGCAGTTTCTTGGAAGGCCTGATCTGGCTGAGGTAGAACTTCTGCTCTGGGTGTACTCCATTGGCCTAGGGCTGCCAGGCCCAAAGGGCTGCCTTTATTTCCAAAGTCTGAGAGAGGCCCCAAAGCATCTTGCTTCCTGCTCTCTGGGAAGCTAAAACAACTGGCTCTGCACAGTGCTCTCAAAGCCAACCGGGAACGTCACATACAAAGGCCTGTGAAACGCAGCTTCTTGACAGGCCTTATCTGGCTGAGGTAGAACTTGTGCTCTGGGTGTGCTACTTTGGCCTAGAGCTGCCAGGCACAAAGGCTGCTTTGTTTCCAAAGGGGGAGAGAGGCCCCAAATCATGTTGCTTCCAGCTGTTTTTGAAGCTAAGAAACAACTCGCTCTGCCAGGTACTCTTACAGCCTTCCGGGAACACCTCTTACGAAGGCCTGTGAAAAGCAGTTTCTTGGCAGGCCTGATCTGGCTGAGGTAGAACTTCTGCTCTGGGTGTGCTCCATTGCCCTAGAGATGAAAGGCCAAAAGGGCTGCCTTGTTTCCAAAGGGGGAGAGAGGCCCCAAAGCATCTTGCTTCCACCTCTTGGGAAGCTAAGAAACAACTGGCTGTGCCCAGTGCTCTTATAGCCTAAGAGAACATCTCTTATCAAGGCCTGTGAAACGCACTGTCTAGGCAGGCCTGATCTGGAAGAAGTAGAACTTCTGCTCTGGTTGTGCTCCATTGCCCTAGAGCTGCCAGACCCAACGTGCTGCCTTGTTTCCAAAGGGGCAGAGAGGCCCCAAAGCGTCTTGCTTCCAGCTGTTTGGGAAACAAGGAAACAACTGGCTCTGCACCGTGCTCTCACAGCCTACCGGGAACGTCACATACAAAGGCCTCTGAAACGCAGTTCCTTGGCAGGCCTGATCTGGCTGAAGTAGGACTTCTGCTCTGGGTGTGCTCCATTGGCCTAGAGCTGAAAGGCCCAAAGGGATGCCTTGTTTGCAAAGGGGCAGAGAGGCCCCAAAGCATCTTGCTTCCAGCTCTTTGGGAAGCTAAGAAACAACTGTCTCTGCCCAGTGCTCTAACAGAGTACCGGCAACATCTCTTACCAAAGCCTTTGAAACGCAGTTTCTTGGCAGGCCTTATCTGGCTGAGGTAGAACTTCTGCTCTGGGTGTGCTCCATTGGCCTAGAGCTGAAAGGCCCAAAGGTCGGCCTTGTTGGCAAAGGGGCAGGGAGCCCCCAAAGCATCTTGCTTCCAGCTCTTTGGGAAGCTAAGAAACAACTGGCTCTGCCCAGTGCTCTTACAGCCTACGAGAAAATCTCTTACCAAGGCCTGTGAAACGCACTTTGTTGGTGGCCTGATCTAGCTGAAGTGGAACTTCTGCTCTGGGTGTGCTCCATTGGCCTAGAGCTGCCTGGCCCAAAGGGCCGCCTTGTTTGCAAAGGGGATGAGAGGCCCCAAAGCATCTTGCTTCCAGCTCTTCGGGAAGCTAAGAAGCATCTGGCGTTGCCCAGTGATCTTACAGCCTACCGGGAACATCTCTTACCAAGGCCTGTGAAACGCAGTTTGTTGGTGGCCTGAACTGGCCGAAGTAGAACTTCTGCTCTGGGTGTGCTCCACTGGCCTAGAGCTACCTGCCCCAAAGGGCTGCCTTGATTCCAAAGTGAGAGAGTGGCACCAAAGCATCTTGCTTCCAGCTCTTCGGGAAGCTAAGAAACATCTGGCGTTGCCCAGTGCTCTTACAGCCTACCGGGAACATCTCTTACCAAGGCCTGTGAAACGCAGTTTCCTGGCAGGCCTGATCTGGCTGAAGTAGAACTTCTGCTCTGGGTGTGCTCCATTGCCCTAGAGCTGCCAGGCCCAAAGGGCTGCCTTGTTTCCAAAGACGGAGAGTGGACCCAAAGCATCTTGCTCCCAGCTCTTCGGGAAGCTAAGAAACAGCTGGCTCTGCCCAGTGCTCTTACAGCCTAAGAGAACATGTCTTGGAAAGGCCTGTGAAACGCAGTTTCTTGGCAGGCCTGACCTGGCTGAAGTAGAACTTCTGTTCTGGTTGTGCTACATAGGCCTAGAGCTACCAGGACCTAAGGGCTGCCTTGTTTCCAAAGGGGGAGAGAGGCCCCAAAGCATCTTGCCTCCAGCACTTTGGGAAGCTAAAAAACAACTGGCTCTGCACAGTGCTCTCACAGCCTACCGGCAACGTGACAGAGAAAGGCCTGTGAGACGCAGTTTCTTGGAAGGCCTGATCTGGCTGAGGTAGAACTTCTGCTCTGGGTGTACTCCATTGGCCTAGGGCTGCCAGGCCCAAAGGGCTGCCTTTATTTCCAAAGTGTGAGAGAGGCCCCAAAGCATCTTGCTTCCTGCTCTCTGGGAAGCTAAAACAACTGGCTCTGCACAGTGCTCTCAAAGCCAACCGGGAACGTCACATACAAAGGCCTGTGAAACGCAGCTTCTTGACAGGCCTTATCTGGCTGAGGTAGAACTTGTGCTCTGGGTGTGCTACTTTGGCCTAGAGCTGCCAGGCACAAAGGCTGCTTTGTTTCCAAAGGGGGAGAGAGGCCCCAAATCATGTTGCTTCCAGCTGTTTTTGAAGCTAAGAAACAACTCGCTCTGCCAGGTACTCTTACAGCCTTCCGGGAACACCTCTTACGAAGGCCTGTGAAAAGCAGTTTCTTGGCAGGCCTGATCTGGCTGAGGTAGAACTTCTGCTCTGGGTGTGCTCCATTGCCCTAGAGATGAAAGGCCAAAAGGGCTGCCTTGTTTCCAAAGGGGGAGAGAGGCCCCAAAGCATCTTGCTTCCACCTCTTGGGAAGCTAAGAAACAACTGGCTGTGCCCAGTGCTCTTATAGCCTAAGAGAACATCTCTTATCAAGGCCTGTGAAACGCACTGTCTAGGCAGGCCTGATCTGGAAGAAGTAGAACTTCTGCTCTGGTTGTGCTCCATTGCCCTAGAGCTGCCAGACCCAACGTGCTGCCTTGTTTCCAAAGGGGCAGAGAGGCCCCAAAGCGTCTTGCTTCCAGCTGTTTGGGAAACAAGGAAACAACTGGCTCTGCACCGTGCTCTCACAGCCTACCGGGAACGTCACATACAAAGGCCTCTGAAACGCAGTTCCTTGGCAGGCCTGATCTGGCTGAAGTAGGACTTCTGCTCTGGGTGTGCTCCATTGGCCTAGAGCTGAAAGGCCCAAAGGGATGCCTTGTTTGCAAAGGGGCAGAGAGGCCCCAAAGCATCTTGCTTCCAGCTCTTTGGGAAGCTAAGAAACAACTGTCTCTGCCCAGTGCTCTAACAGAGTACCGGCAACATCTCTTACCAAAGCCTTTGAAACGCAGTTTCTTGGCAGGCCTTATCTGGCTGAGGTAGAACTTCTGCTCTGGGTGTGCTCCATTGGCCTAGAGCTGAAAGGCCCAAAGGTCGGCCTTGTTGGCAAAGGGGCAGGGAGCCCCCAAAGCATCTTGCTTCCAGCTCTTTGGGAAGCTAAGAAACAACTGGCTCTGCCCAGTGCTCTTACAGCCTACGAGAAAATCTCTTACCAAGGCCTGTGAAACGCACTTTGTTGGTGGCCTGATCTAGCTGAAGTGGAACTTCTGCTCTGGGTGTGCTCCATTGGCCTAGAGCTGCCTGGCCCAAAGGGCCGCCTTGTTTGCAAAGGGGATGAGAGGCCCCAAAGCATCTTGCTTCCAGCTCTTCGGGAAGCTAAGAAACATCTCGCGTTGCCCAGTGCTCTTACAGCCTACCGGGAACATCTCTTACCAAGGCCTGTGAAACGCAGTTTGTTGGTGGCCTGAACTGGCCGAAGTAGAACTTCTGCTCTGGGTGTGCTCCACTGGCCTAGAGCTACCTGCCCCAAAGGGCTGCCTTGATTCCAAAGTGAGAGAGTGGCACCAAAGCATCTTGCTTCCAGCTCTTCGGGAAGCTAAGAAACATCTGGCGTTGCCCAGTGCTCTTACAGGGTACCGGGAACATCTCTTACCAAGGCCTGTGAAACGCCGTTTCCTGGCAGGCCTGATTTGGCTGAAGTAGAACTTCTGCTCTGGGTGTGCTCCATTGCCCTAGAGCTGCCAGGCCCAAGGTGCTGCCTTGTTTCCAAAGGGGCAGAGAGGCCCCAAAGCATCTTGCTTCCAGCTCTCTGGGAAGCTAAGAACCAACTCGCTCTGGCCCGTGCTCTTACAGCCTACCGGGAACATGTCTTTGAAAGGCCTGTGAAACGCAGTTTCTTGGCAGGCCTCATCTGGCTGAAGTAGAACTCCGGCTCTGGGTGTGCTCCATTGCCCTAGAGCTGCCAGGCCCAAAGTGCTGCCCTGTTTCCAAGGGGCAGAGAGGCCCAAAGCATCTTGCTTCCCGGTCTTTGCGAAGCTAAGAAACAACTGGCTCTGCCCAGTGCTCTTACACCTACCGGGAACATCTCTTACCAAGGCCTGTCAAACGCTGTTTCTTTGCAGGCCTGATCAGGCTGAAGTAGAACTCCTGCTCTGCGTGTGCTCCATTGGCCTAGAGCTTCCCGACCCAAAAGGCTGCCTTGTTCCCAAACGGGCAGAGGGGTCCCAAGCATCTTGCTTCCAGCTTTTCAGGAAGGTAAGAAACAACTGGCTCTGCCCAGTGCTCTTACAGCCTACCGGGAACATCTCTTACCAAGGCCTGTGAAACGCAGTTTCCTGGCAGGCCTGATCTGGCTGAAGTAGAACTTCTGCTCTGGGTGTGCTCCATTGCCCTAGAGCTGCCAGGCCCAAAGGGCTGCCTTGTTTCCAAAGACGGAGAGTGGACCCAAAGCATCTTGCTCCCAGCTCTTCGGGAAGCTAAGAAACAGCTGGCTCTGCCCAGTGCTCTTACAGCCTAAGAGAACATGTCTTTGAAAGGCCTGTGAAACGCAGTTTCTTGGCAGGCCTGACCTGGCTGAAGTAGAACTTCTGTTCTGGTTGTGCTACATAGGCCTAGAGCTACCAGGACCTAAGGGCTGCCATGTTTCCAAAGGGGGAGAGAGGCCCAAAAGCATCTTGCCTCCAGCACTTTGGGAAGCTAAAAAACAACTGGTTCTGCCCAGTGCTCTCACAGCCTACCGTGAACATCTCTTACCAAGGGCTGTGAAACGCAGTTTCTGGGCAGGACTGATCTGCCTGAAGTAGAACTTCTGCTGTGGGTGTGCTCCATTGGCCTAGAGCTGCCAGGCCCAAACGGCTGCCTTGTGTCCAAAGGGAGAGAGAGGCCCCAAAGCATCTTGCTTGCAGCTCTGTGGGAAGCTAAAGCAACTGGCTCTCCACAGTGCTCTCACAGCCTACCGGGAACATCTCTTTCCAACGCCTGTGAAACGCAGTTTGTTGGTGGCCTGAACTGGCCGAAGTAGAACTTCTGCTCTGGGTGTGCTCCACTGGCCTAGAGCTACCTGCCCCAAAGGGCTGCCTTGATTCCAAAGTGAGAGAGTGGCACCAAAGCATCTTGCTTCCAGCTCTTCGGGAAGCTAAGAAACATCTGGCGTTGCCCAGTGCTCTTACAGCCTACCGGGAACATCTCTTACCAAGGCCTGTGAAACGCAGTTTCCTGGCAGGCCTGATCTGGCTGAAGTAGAACTTCTGCTCTGGGTGTGCTCCATTGCCCTAGAGCTGCCAGGCCCAAGGTGCTGCCTTGTTTCCAAAGGGGCAGAGAGGCCCCAAAGCATCTTGATTCCAGCTCTCTGGGAAGCTAAGAACCAACTCGCTCTGGCCCGTGCTCTTACAGCCTACCAGGAACATGTCTTTGAAAGGCCTGTGAAACGCAGTTTCTTGGCAGGCCTCATCGGGCTGAAGTAGAACTCCGGCTCTGGGTGTGCTCCATTGCCCTAGAGCTGCCAGGCCCAAAGTGCTGCCCTGTTTCCAAGGGGCAGAGAGGCCCAAAGCATCTTGCTTCCCGGTCTTTGCGAAGCTAAGAAACAACTGGCTCTGCCCAGTGCTCTTACACCTACCGGGAACATCTCTTACCAAGGCCTGTCAAACGCTGTTTCTTTGCAGGCCTGATCAGGCTGAAGTAGAACTCCTGCTCTGCGTGTGCTCCATTGGCCTAGAGCTTCCCGACCCAAAAGGCTGCCTTGTTCCCAAACGGGCAGAGGGGTCCCAAGCATCTTGCTTCCAGCTTTTCAGGAAGGTAAGAAACAACTGGCTCTGCCCAGTGCTCTTACAGCCTACCGGGAACATCTCTTCCCAAGGCCTGTGAAACGCAGTTTCTTGGCAGGCCTGATCTGGCTGAAGTAGAACTCCTGCTCTGGGCGTGCTACTTTGGCCTAGAGCTGCCAGGCCCAAAGGGCCGCCTTGTTTCCAAAGGGGCTGAGAATCCCCAAAGTATCTTGCTTCCAAATCTTTGGGAAGCTAAGAAACAACTGGCTCTGCACAGTGCTCTCACAGCCTACCGGCAACGTGACAGAGAAAGGCCTGTGAGACGCAGTTTCTTGGAAGGCCTGATCTGGCTGAGGTAGAACTTCTGCTCTGGGTGTACTCCATTGGCCTAGGGCTGCCAGGCCCAAAGGGCTGCCTTTATTTCCAAAGTGTGAGAGAGGCCCCAAAGCATCTTGCTTCCTGCTCTCTGGGACGCTGAAACAACTGGCTCTGCACAGTGCTCTCAAAGCCAACCGGGAACGTCACATACAAAGGCCTGTGAAACGCAGCTTCTTGACAGGCCTTATCTGGCTGAGGTAGAACTTGTGCTCTGGGTGTGCTACTTTGGCCTAGAGCTGCCAGGCACAAAGGCTGCTTTGTTTCCAAAGGGGGAGAGAGGCCCCAAATCATGTTGCTTCCTGCTGTTTTTGAAGCTAAGAAACAACTCGCTCTGCCAGGTACTCTTACAGCCTTCCGGGAACACCTCTTACGAAGGCCTGTGAAAAGCAGTTTCTTGGCAGGCCTGATCTGGCTGAGGTAGAACTTCTGCTCTGGGTGTGCTCCATTGCCCTAGAGATGAAAGGCCAAAAGGGCTGCCTTGTTTCCAAAGGGGGAGAGAGGCCCCAAAGCATCTTGCTTCCACCTCTTGGGAAGCTAAGAAACAACTGGCTGTGCCCTGTGCTCTTATAGCCTAAGAGAACATCTCTTATCAAGGCCTGAGAAACGCACTGTCTAGGCAGGCCTGATCTGGAAGAAGTAGAACTTCTGCTCTGGTTGTGCTCCATTGCCCTAGAGCTGCCAGACCCAACGTGCTGCCTTGTTTCCAAAGGGGCAGAGAGGCCCCAAAGCGTCTTGCTTCCAGCTGTTTGGGAAACAAGGAAACAACTGGCTCTGCACCGTGCTCTCACAGCCTACCGGGAACGTCACATACAAAGGCCTCTGAAACGCAGTTCCTTGGCAGGCCTGATCTGGCTGAAGTAGGACTTCTGCTCTGGGTGTGCTCCATTGGCCTAGAGCTGAAAGGCCCAAAGGGATGCCTTGTTTGCAAAGGGGCAGAGAGGCCCCAAAGCATCTTGCTTCCAGCTCTTTGGGAAGCTAAGAAACAACTGTCTCTGCCCAGTGCTCTAACAGAGTACCGGCAACATCTCTTACCAAAGCCTTTGAAACGCAGTTTCTTGGCAGGCCTTATCTGGCTGAGGTAGAACTTCTGCTCTGGGTGTGCTCCATTGGCCTAGAGCTGAAAGGCCCAAAGGTCGGCCTTGTTGGCAAAGGGGCAGGGAGCCCCCAAAGCATCTTGCTTCCAGCTCTTTGGGAAGCTAAGAAACAACTGGCTCTGCCCAGTGCTCTTACAGCCTACGAGAAAATCTCTTACCAAGGCCCGTGAAACGCACTTTGTTGGTGGCCTGATCTAGCTGAAGTAGAACATCTGCTCTGGGTGTGCTCCATTGGCCTAGAGCTGCCTGGCCCAAAGGGCCGCCTTGTTTGCAAAGGGGATGAGAGGCCCCAAAGCATCTTGCTTCCAGCTCTTCGGGAAGCTAAGAAGCATCTGGCGTTGCCCAGTGATCTTACAGCCTACCGGGAACATCTCTTACCAAGGCCTGTGAAACGCAGTTTGTTGGTGGCCTGAACTGGCCGAAGTAGAACTTCTGCTCTGGGTGTGCTCCACTGGCCTAGAGCTACCTGCCCCAAAGGGCTGCCTTGATTCCAAAGTGAGAGAGTGGCACCAAAGCATCTTGCTTCCAGCTCTTCGGGAAGCTAAGAAACATCTGGCGTTGCCCAGTGCTCTTACAGCCTACCGGGAACATCTCCTACCAAGGCCTGTGAAACGCAGTTTCCTGGCAGGCCTGATCTGGCTGAAGTAGAACTTCTGCTCTGGGTGTGCTCCATTGCCCTAGAGCTGCCAGGCCCAAAGGTCTGCCTTGTTTCCAAAGACGGAGAGTGGACCCAAAGCATCTTGCTCCCAGCTCTTCGGGAAGCTAAGAAACAGCTGGCTCTGCCCAGTGCTCTTACAGCCTAAGAGAACATGTCTTTGAAAGGCCTGTGAAACGCAGTTTCTTGGCAGGCCTGACCTGGCTGAAGTAGAACTTCTGTTCTGGTTGTGCTACATAGGCCTAGAGCTACCAGGACCTAAGGGCCGCCTTGTTTCCAAAGGGGGAGAGAGGCCCCAAAGCATCTTGCCTCCAGCACTTTGGGAAGCTAAAAAACAACTGGCTCTGCACAGTGCTCTCACAGCCTACCGGCAACGTGACAGAGAAAGGCCTGTGAGACGCAGTTTCTTGGAAGGCCTGATCTGGCTGAGGTAGAACTTCTGCTCTGGGTGTACTCCATTGGCCTAGGGCTGCCAGGCCCAAAGGGCTGCCTTTATTTCCAAAGTCTGAGAGAGGCCCCAAAGCATCTTGCTTCCTGCTCTCTGGGAAGCTAAAACAACTGGCTCTGCACAGTGCTCTCAAAGCCAACCGGGAACGTCACATACAAAGGCCTGTGAAACGCAGCTTCTTGACAGGCCTTATCTGGCTGAGGTAGAACTTGTGCTCTGGGTGTGCTCCTTTGGCCTAGAGCTGCCAGGCACAAAGGCTGCTTTGTTTCCAAAGGGGGAGAGAGGCCCCAAATCATGTTGCTTCCAGCTGTTTTTGAAGCTAAGAAACAACTCGCTCTGCCAGGTACTCTTACAGCCTTCCGGGAACACCTCTTACGAAGGCCTGTGAAAAGCAGTTTCTTGGCAGGCCTGATCTGGCTGAGGTAGAACTTCTGCTCTGGGTGTGCTCCATTGCCCTAGAGATGAAAGGCCAAAAGGGCTGCCTTGTTTCCAAAGGGGGAGAGAGGCCCCAAAGCATCTTGCTTCCACCTCTTGGGAAGCTAAGAAACAACTGGCTGTGCCCAGTGCTCTTATAGCCTAAGAGAACATCTCTTATCAAGGCCTGTGAAACGCACTGTCTAGGCAGGCCTGATCTGGAAGAAGTAGAACTTCTGCTCTGGTTGTGCTCCATTGCCCTAGAGCTGCCAGACCCAACGTGCTGCCTTGTTTCCAAAGGGGCAGAGAGGCCCCAAAGCGTCTTGCTTCCAGCTGTTTGGGAAACAAGGAAACAACTGGCTCTGCACCGTGCTCTCACAGCCTACCGGGAACGTCACATACAAAGGCCTCTGAAACGCAGTTCCTTGGCAGGCCTGATCTGGCTGAAGTAGGACTTCTGCTCTGGGTGTGCTCCATTGGCCTAGAGCTGAAAGGCCCAAAGGGATGCCTTGTTTGCAAAGGGGCAGAGAGGCCCCAAAGCATCTTGCTTCCAGCTCTTTGGGAAGCTAAGAAACAACTGTCTCTGCCCAGTGCTCTAACAGAGTACCGGCAACATCTCTTACCAAAGCCTTTGAAACGCAGTTTCTTGGCAGGCCTTATCTGGCTGAGGTAGAACTTCTGCTCTGGGTGTGCTCCATTGGCCTAGAGCTGAAAGGCCCAAAGGTCGGCCTTGTTGGCAAAGGGGCAGGGAGCCCCCAAAGCATCTTGCTTCCAGCTCTTTGGGAAGCTAAGAAACAACTGGCTCTGCCCAGTGCTCTTACAGCCTACGAGAAAATCTCTTACCAAGGCCTGTGAAACGCACTTTGTTGGTGGCCTGATCTAGCTGAAGTGGAACTTCTGCTCTGGGTGTGCTCCATTGGCCTAGAGCTGCCTGGCCCAAAGGGCCGCCTTGTTTGCAAAGGGGATGAGAGGCCCCAAAGCATCTTGCTTCCAGCTCTTCGGGAAGCTACGAAACATCTCGCGTTGCCCAGTGCTCTTACAGCCTACCGGGAACATCTCTTACCAAGGCCTGTGAAACGCAGTTTGTTGGTGGCCTGAACTGGCCGAAGTAGAACTTCTGCTCTGGGTGTGCTCCACTGGCCTAGAGCTACCTGGCCCAAAGGGCTGCCTTGATTCCAAAGTGAGAGAGTGGCACCAAAGCATCTTGCTTCCAGCTCTTCGGGAAGCTAAGAAACATCTGGCGTTGCCCAGTGCTCTTACAGCCTACCGGGAACATCTCTTACCAAGGCCTGTGAAACGCAGTTTCCTGGCAGGCCTGATCTGGCTGAAGTAGAACTTCTGCTCTGGGTGTGCTCCATTGCCCTAGAGCTGCCAGGCCCAAGGTGCTGCCTTGTTTCCAAAGGGGCAGAGAGGCCCCAAAGCATCTTGCTTCCAGCTCTCTGGGAAGCTAAGAACCAACTCGCTCTGGCCCGTGCTCTTACAGCCTACCGGGAACATGTCTTTGAAAGGCCTGTGAAACGCAGTTTCTTGGCAGGCCTCATCTGGCTGAAGTAGAACTCCGGCTCTGGGTGTGCTCCATTGCCCTAGAGCTGCCAGGCCCAAAGTGCTGCCCTGTTTCCAAGGGGCAGAGAGGCCCAAAGCATCTTGCTTCCCGGTCTTTGCGAAGCTAAGAAACAACTGGCTCTGCCCAGTGCTCTTACACCTACCGGGAACATCTCTTACCAAGGCCTGTCAAACGCTGTTTCTTTGCAGGCCTGATCAGGCTGAAGTAGAACTCCTGCTCTGCGTGTGCTCCATTGGCCTAGAGCTTCCCGACCCAAAAGGCTGCCTTGTTCCCAAACGGGCAGAGGGGTCCCAAGCATCTTGCTTCCAGCTTTTCAGGAAGGTAAGAAACAACTGGCTCTGCCCAGTGCTCTTACAGCCTACCGGGAACATCTCTTACCAAGGCCTGTGAAACGCAGTTTCCTGGCAGGCCTGATCTGGCTGAAGTAGAACTTCTGCTCTGGGTGTGCTCCATTGCCCTAGAGCTGCCAGGCCCAAAGGGCTGCCTTGTTTCCAAAGACGGAGAGTGGACCCAAAGCATCTTGCTCCCAGCTCTTCGGGAAGCTAAGAAACAGCTGGCTCTGCCCAGTGCTCTTACAGCCTAAGAGAACATGTCTTTGAAAGGCCTGTGAAACGCAGTTTCTTGGCAGGCCTGACCTGGCTGAAGTAGAACTTCTGTTCTGGTTGTGCTACATAGGCCTAGAGCTACCAGGACCTAAGGGCTGCCATGTTTCCAAAGGGGGAGAGAGGCCCCAAAGCATCTTGCCTCCAGCACTTTGGGAAGCTAAAAAACAACTGGTTCTGCCCAGTGCTCTCACAGCCTACCGTGAACATCTCTTACCAAGGGCTGTGAAACGCAGTTTCTGGGCAGGACTGATCTGCCTGAAGTAGAACTTCTGCTGTGGGTGTGCTCCATTGGCCTAGAGCTGCCAGGCCCAAACGGCTGCCTTGTGTCCAAAGGGAGAGAGAGGCCCCAAAGCATCTTGCTTCCAGCTCTGTGGGAAGCTAAAGCAACTGGCTCTCCACAGTGCTCTCACAGCCTACCGGGAACATCTCTTTCCAACGCCTGTGAAACGCAGTTTGTTGGTGGCCTGAACTGGCCGAAGTAGAACTTCTGCTCTGGGTGTGCTCCACTGGCCTAGAGCTACCTGCCCCAAAGGGCTGCCTTGATTCCAAAGTGAGAGAGTGGCACCCAAGCATCTTGCTTCCAGCTCTTCGGGAAGCTAAGAAACATCTGGCGTTGCCCAGTGCTCTTACAGCCTACCGGGAACATCTCTTACCAAGGCCTGTGAAACGCAGTTTCCTGGCAGGCCTGATCTGGCTGAAGTAGAACTTCTGCTCTGGGTGTGCTCCATTGCCCTAGAGCTGCCAGGCCCAAGGTGCTGCCTTGTTTCCAAAGGGGCAGAGAGGCCCCAAAGCATCTTGCTTCCAGCTCTCTGGGAAGCTAAGAACCAACTCGCTCTGGCCCGTGCTCTTACAGCCTACCAGGAACATGTCTTTGAAAGGCCTGTGAAACGCAGTTTCTTGGCAGGCCTCATCGGGCTGAAGTAGAACTCCGGCTCTGGGTGTGCTCCATTGCCCTAGAGCTGCCAGGCCCAAAGTGCTGCCCTGTTTCCAAGGGGCAGAGAGGCCCAAAGCATCTTGCTTCCCGGTCTTTGCGAAGCTAAGAAACAACTGGCTCTGCCCAGTGCTCTTACACCTACCGGGAACATCTCTTACCAAGGCCTGTCAAACGCTGTTTCTTTGCAGGCCTGATCAGGCTGAAGTAGAACTCCTGCTCTGCGTGTGCTCCATTGGCCTAGAGCTTCCCGACCCAAAAGGCTGCCTTGTTCCCAAACGGGCAGAGGGGTCCCAAGCATCTTGCTTCCAGCTTTTCAGGAAGGTAAGAAACAACTGGCTCTGCCCAGTGCTCTTACAGCCTACCGGGAACATCTCTTCCCAAGGCCTGTGAAACGCAGTTTCTTGGCAGGCCTGATCTGGCTGAAGTAGAACTCCTGCTCTGGGCGTGCTACTTTGGCCTAGAGCTGCCAGGCCCAAAGGGCCGCCTTGTTTCCAAAGGGGCTGAGAATCCCCAAAGTATCTTGCTTCCAAATCTTTGGGAAGCTAAGAAACAACTGGCTCTGCACAGTGCTCTCACAGCCTACCGGCAACGTGACAGAGAAAGGCCTGTGAGACGCAGTTTCTTGGAAGGCCTGATCTGGCTGAGGTAGAACTTCTGCTCTGGGTGTACTCCATTGGCCTAGGGCTGCCAGGCCCAAAGGGCTGCCTTTATTTCCAAAGTGTGAGAGAGGCCCCAAAGCATCTTGCTTCCTGCTCTCTGGGAAGCTAAAACAACTGGCTCTGCACAGTGCTCTCAAAGCCAACCGGGAACGTCACATACAAAGGCCTGTGAAACGCAGCTTCTTGACAGGCCTTATCTGGCTGAGGTAGAACTTGTGCTCTGGGTGTGCTCCTTTGGCCTAGAGCTGCCAGGCACAAAGGCTGCTTTGTTTCCAAAGGGGGAGAGAGGCCCCAAATCATGTTGCTTCCAGCTGTTTTTGAAGCTAAGAAACAACTCGCTCTGCCAGGTACTCTTACAGCCTTCCGGGAACACCTCTTACGAAGGCCTGTGAAAAGCAGTTTCTTGGCAGGCCTGATCTGGCTGAGGTAGAACTTCTGCTCTGGGTGTGCTCCATTGCCCTAGAGATGAAAGGCCAAAAGGGCTGCCTTGTTTCCAAAGGGGGAGAGAGGCCCCAAAGCATCTTGCTTCCACCTCTTGGGAAGCTAAGAAACAACTGGCTGTGCCCAGTGCTCTTATAGCCTAAGAGAACATCTCTTATCAAGGCCTGTGAAACGCACTGTCTAGGCAGGCCTGATCTGGAAGAAGTAGAACTTCTGCTCTGGTTGTGCTCCATTGCCCTAGAGCTGCCAGACCCAACGTGCTGCCTTGTTTCCAAAGGGGCAGAGAGGCCCCAAAGCGTCTTGCTTCCAGCTGTTTGGGAAACAAGGAAACAACTGGCTCTGCACCGTGCTCTCACAGCCTACCGGGAACGTCACATACAAAGGCCTCTGAAACGCAGTTCCTTGGCAGGCCTGATCTGGCTGAAGTAGGACTTCTGCTCTGGGTGTGCTCCATTGGCCTAGAGCTGAAAGGCCCAAAGGGATGCCTTGTTTGCAAAGGGGCAGAGAGGCCCCAAAGCATCTTGCTTCCAGCTCTTTGGGAAGCTAAGAAACAACTGTCTCTGCCCAGTGCTCTAACAGAGTACCGGCAACATCTCTTACCAAAGCCTTTGAAACGCAGTTTCTTGGCAGGCCTTATCTGGCTGAGGTAGAACTTCTGCTCTGGGTGTGCTCCATTGGCCTAGAGCTGAAAGGCCCAAAGGTCGGCCTTGTTGGCAAAGGGGCAGGGAGCCCCCAAAGCATCTTGCTTCCAGCTCTTTGGGAAGCTAAGAAACAACTGGCTCTGCCCAGTGCTCTTACAGCCTAAGAGAAAATCTCTTACCAAGGCCCGTGAAACGCACTTTGTTGGTGGCCTGATCTAGCTGAAGTAGAACATCTGCTCTGGGTGTGCTCCATTGGCCTAGAGCTGCCTGGCCCAAAGGGCCGCCTTGTTTGCAAAGGGGATGAGAGGCCCCAAAGCATCTTGCTTCCAGCTCTTCGGGAAGCTAAGAAGCATCTGGCGTTGCCCAGTGATCTTACAGCCTACCGGGAACATCTCTTACCAAGGCCTGTGAAACGCAGTTTGTTGGTGGCCTGAACTGGCCGAAGTAGAACTTCTGCTCTGGGTGTGCTCCACTGGCCTAGAGCTACCTGCCCCAAAGGGCTGCCTTGATTCCAAAGTGAGAGAGTGGCACCAAAGCATCTTGCTTCCAGCTCTTCGGGAAGCTAAGAAACATCTGGCGTGGCCAGTGCTCTTACAGCCTACCGGGAACATCTCCTACCAAGGCCTGTGAAACGCAGTTTCCTGGCAGGCCTGATCTGGCTGAAGTAGAACTTCTGCTCTGGGTGTGCTCCATTGCCCTAGAGCTGCCAGGCCCAAAGGGCTGCCTTGTTTCCAAAGACGGAGAGTGAACCCAAAGCATCTTGCTCCCAGCTCTTCGGGAAGCTAAGAAACAGCTGGCTCTGCCCAGTGCTCTTACAGCCTAAGAGAACATGTCTTGGAAAGGCCTGTGAAACGCAGTTTCTTGGAAGGCCTGACCTGGCTGAAGTAGAACTTCTGTTCTGGTTGTGCTACATAGGCCTAGAGCTACCAGGACCTAAGGGCCGCCTTGTTTCCAAAGGGGGAGAGAGGCCCCAAAGCATCTTGCCTCCAGCACTTTGGGAAGCTAAAAAACAACTGGCTCTGCACAGTGCTCTCACAGCCTACCGTGAACATCTCTTACCAAGGGCTGTGAAACGCAGTTTCTGGGCAGGACTGATCTGCCTGAAGTAGAACTTCTGCTGTGGGTGTGCTCCATTGGCCTAGAGCTGCCAGGCCCAAACGGCTGCCTTGTGTCCAAAGGGAGAGAGAGGCCCCAAAGCATCTTGCTTCCAGCTCTGTGGGAAGCTAAAGCAACTGGCTCTCCACAGTGCTCTCACAGCCTACCGGGAACATCTCTTACCAAGGCCTGTGAAACGCAGTTTCTTGGCAGGCCTGATCTGGCTGAAGTAGAACTCCTGCTCTGGGCGTGCTACTTTGGCCTAGAGCTGCCAGGCCCAAAGGGCCGCCTTGTTTCCAAAGGGGCTGAGAGTCCCCAAAGTATCTTGCTTCCAAATCTTTGGGAAGCTAAGAAACAACTGGCTCTGCACAGTGCTCTCACAGCCTACCGGCAACGTGACAGAGAAAGGCCTGTGAGACGCAGTTTCTTGGAAGGCCTGATCTGGCTGAGGTAGAACTTCTGCTCTGGGTGTACTCCATTGGCCTAGGGCTGCCAGGCCCAAAGGGCTGCCTTTATTTCCAAAGTGTGAGAGAGGCCCCAAAGCATCTTGCTTCCTGCTCTCTGGGAAGCTAAAACAACTGGCTCTGCACAGTGCTCTCAAAGCCAACCGGGAACGTCACATACAAAGGCCGGTGAAACGCAGCTTCTTGACAGGCCTTATCTGGCTGAGGTAGAACTTGTGCTCTGGGTGTGCTACTTTGGCCTAGAGCTGCCAGGCACAAAGGCTGCTTTGTTTCCAAAGGGGGAGAGAGGCCCCAAATCATGTTGCTTCCAGCTGTTTTTGAAGCTAAGAAACAACTCGCTCTGCCAGGTACTCTTACAGCCTTCCGGGAACACCTCTTACGAAGGCCCGTGAAAAGCAGCTTCTTGGCAGGCCTGATCTGGGTGAGGTAGAACTTCTGCTCTGGGTGTGCTCCATTGGCCTAGAGCTGAAAGGCCCAAAGGTCAGCCTTGTTGGCAAAGGGGCAGGGAGCCCCCAAAGCATCTTGCTTCCAGCTCTTTGGGAAGCTAAGAAACAACTGGCTCTGCCCAGTGCTCTTACAGCCTAAGAGAAAATCTCTTACCAAGGCCTGTGAAACGCACTTTGTTGGTGGCCTGATCTAGCTGAAGTAGAACTTCTGCTCTGGGTGTGCTCCATTGGCCGAGAGCTGCCTGGCCCAAAGGGCCGCCTTGTTTGCAAAGGGGATGAGAGGCCCCAAAGCATCTTGCTTCCAGCTCTTCGGGAAGCTAAGAAACATCTGGCGTTGCCCAGTGCTCTTACAGCCTACCGGGAACATCTCTTACCAAGGCCTGTGAAACGCAGTTTGTTGGTGGCCTGAACTGGCCGAAGTAGAACTTCTGCTCTGGGTGTGCTCCACTGGCCTAGAGCTACCTGCCCCAAAGGGCTGCCTTGATTCCAAAGTGAGAGAGTGGCACCAAAGCATCTTGCTTCCAGCTCTTCGGGAAGCTAAGAAACATCTGGCGTTGCCCAGTGCTCTTACAGCCTACCGGGAACATCTCTTACCAAGGCCTGTGAAACGCCGTTTCCTGGCAGGCCTGATTTGGCTGAAGTAGAACTTCTGCTCTGGGTGTGCTCCATTGCCCTAGAGCTGCCAGGCCCAAGGTGCTGCCTTCTTTCCAAAGGGGCAGAGAGGCCCCAAAGCATCTTGCTTCCAGCTCTCTGGGAAGCTAAGAACCAACTCGCTCTGGCCCGTGCTCTTACAGCCTACCGGGAACATGTCTTTGAAAGGCCTGTGAAACGCAGTTTCTCGGCAGGCATGATCTGGCTGAAGTAGAACTCCGGCTCTGGGTGTGCTCCATTGCCCTAGAGCTGCCAGGCCCAAAGTGCTGCCCTGTTTCCAAGGGGCAGAGAGGCCCAAAGCATCTTGCTTCCAGCTCTTCGGGAAGCTAAGAAACATCTGGCGTTGCCCAGTGATCTTACAGCCTACCGGGAACATCTCTTACCAAGGCCTGTCAAACGCTGTTTCTTTGCAGGCCTGATCAGGCTGAAGTAGAACTCCTGCTCTGCGTGTGCTCCATTGGCCTAGAGCTTCCCGACCCAAAAGGCTGCCTTGTTCCCAAACGGGCAGAGGGGTCCCAAGCATCTTGCTTCCAGCTTTTCAGGAAGGTAAGAAACAACTGGCTCTGCCCAGTGCTCTTACAGCCTACCGGGAACATCTCTTACCAAGGCCTGTGAAACGCAGTTTCCTGGCAGGCCTGATCTGGCTGAAGTAGAACTTCTGCTCTGGGTGTGCTCCATTGCCCTAGAGCTGCCAGGCCCAAAGGGCTGCCTTGTGTCCAAAGACGGAGAGTGGACCCAAAGCATCTTGCTCCCAGCTCTTCGGGAAGCTAAGAAACAGCTGGCTCGGCCCAGTGCTCTTACAGCCTAAGAGAACATGTCTTTGAAAGGCCTGTGAAACGCAGTTTCTTGGCAGGCCTGACCTGGCTGAAGTAGAACTTCTGTTCTGGTTGTGCTACATAGGCCTAGAGCTACCAGGACCTAAGGGCTGCCTTGTTTCCAAAGGGGGAGAGAGGCCCCAAAGCATCTTGCCTCCAGCACTTTGGGAAGCTAAAAAACAACTGGTTCTGCCCAGTGCTCTCACAGCCTACCGTGAACATCTCTTACCAAGGGCTGTGAAACGCAGTTTCTGGGCAGGACTGATCTGCCTGAAGTAGAACTTCTGCTGTGGGTGTGCTCCATTGGCCTAGAGCTGCCAGGCCCAAACGGCTGCCTTGTGTCCAAAGGGAGAGAGAGGCCCCAAAGCATCTTGCTTCCAGCTCTGTGGGAAGCTAAAGCAACTGGCTCTCCACAGTGCTCTCACAGCCTACCGGGAACATCTCTTACCAAGGCCTGTGAAACGCAGTTTCTTGGCAGGCCTGATCTGGCTGAAGTAGAACTCCTGCTCTGGGCGTGCTACTTTGGCCTAGAGCTGCCAGGCCCAAAGGGCCGCCTTGTTTCCAAAGGGGCTGAGAGTCCCCAAAGTATCTTGCTTCCAAATCTTTGGGAAGCTAAGAAACAACTGGCTCTGCACAGTGCTCTCACAGCCTACCGGCAACGTGACAGAGAAAGGCCTGTGAGACGCAGTTTCTTGGAAGGCCTGATCTGGCTGAGGTAGAACTTCTGCTCTGGGTGTACTCCATTGGCCTAGGGCTGCCAGGCCCAAAGGGCTGCCTTTATTTCCAAAGTGTGAGAGAGGCCCCAAAGCATCTTGCTTCCTGCTCTCTGGGAAGCTAAAACAACTGGCTCTGCACAGTGCTCTCAAAGCCAACCGGGAACGTCACATACAAAGGCCGGTGAAACGCAGCTTCTTGACAGGCCTTATCTGGCTGAGGTAGAACTTGTGCTCTGGGTGTGCTACTTTGGCCTAGAGCTGCCAGGCACAAAGGCTGCTTTGTTTCCAAAGGGGGAGAGAGGCCCCAAATCATGTTGCTTCCAGCTGTTTTTGAAGCTAAGAAACAACTCGCTCTGCCAGGTACTCTTACAGCCTTCCGGGAACACCTCTTACGAAGGCCTGTGAAAAGCAGTTTCTTGGCAGGCCTGATCTGGCTGAGGTAGAACTTCTGCTCTGGGTGTGCTCCATTGCCCTAGAGATGAAAGGCCAAAAGGGCTGCCTTGTTTCCAAAGGGGGAGAGAGGCCCCAAAGCATCTTGCTTCCACCTCTTGGGAAGCTAAGAAACAACTGGCTGTGCCCAGTGCTCTTATAGCCTAAGAGAACATCTCTTATCAAGGCCTGTGAAACGCACTGTCTAGGCAGGCCTGATCTGGAAGAAGTAGAACTTCTGCTCTGGTTGTGCTCCATTGCCCTAGAGCTGCCAGACCCAACGTGCTGCCTTGTTTCCAAAGGGGCAGAGAGGCCCCAAAGCGTCTTGCTTCCAGCTGTTTGGGAAACAAGGAAACAACTGGCTCTGCACCGTGCTCTCACAGCCTACCGGGAACGTCACATACAAAGGCCTCTGAAACGCAGTTCCTTGGCAGGCCTGATCTGGCTGAAGTAGGACTTCTGCTCTGGGTGTGCTCCATTGGCCTAGAGCTGAAAGGCCCAAAGGGATGCCTTGTTTGCAAAGGGGCAGAGAGGCCCCAAAGCATCTTGCTTCCAGCTCTCTGGGAAGCTAAGAACCAACTCGCTCTGGCCCGTGCTCTTACAGCCTACCGGGAACATGTCTTTGAAAGGCCTGTGAAACGCAGTTTCTCGGCAGGCATGATCTGGCTGAAGTAGAACTCCGGCTCTGGGTGTGCTCCATTGCCCTAGAGCTGCCAGGCCCAAAGTGCTGCCCTGTTTCCAAGGGGCAGAGAGGCCCAAAGCATCTTGCTTCCAGCTCTTCGGGAAGCTAAGAAACATCTGGCGTTGCCCAGTGATCTTACAGCCTACCGGGAACATCTCTTACCAAGGCCTGTCAAACGCTG
Source organism: Equus asinus (assembly GCF_041296235.1). Classification (NCBI taxonomy): domain Eukaryota; kingdom Metazoa; phylum Chordata; class Mammalia; order Perissodactyla; family Equidae; genus Equus; species Equus asinus. Next base: position 683,498 of record NW_027225534.1, read on the forward strand.
TTTCTTTGCAGGCCTGATCAGGCTGAAGTAGAACTCCTGCTCTGCGTGTGCTCCATTGGCCTAGAGCTTCCCGACCCAAAAGGCTGCCTTGTTCCCAAACGGGCAGAGGGGTCCCAAGCATCTTGCTTCCAGCTTTTCAGGAAGGTAAGAAACAACTGGCTCTGCCCAGTGCTCTTACAGCCTACCGGGAACATCTCTTACCAAGGCCTGTGAAACGCAGTTTCCTGGCAGGCCTGATCTGGCTGAAGTAGAACTTCTGCTCTGGGTGTGCTCCATTGCCCTAGAGCTGCCAGGCCCAAAGGGCTGCCTTGTGTCCAAAGACGGAGAGTGGACCCAAAGCATCTTGCTCCCAGCTCTTCGGGAAGCTAAGAAACAGCTGGCTCGGCCCAGTGCTCTTACAGCCTAAGAGAACATGTCTTTGAAAGGCCTGTGAAACGCAGTTTCTTGGCAGGCCTGACCTGGCTGAAGTAGAACTTCTGTTCTGGTTGTGCTACATAGGCCTAGAGCTACCAGGACCTAAGGGCTGCCTTGTTTCCAAAGGGGGAGAGAGGCCCCAAAGCATCTTGCCTCCAGCACTTTGGGAAGCTAAAAAACAACTGGTTCTGCCCAGTGCTCTCACAGCCTACCGTGAACATCTCTTACCAAGGGCTGTGAAACGCAGTTTCTGGGCAGGACTGATCTGCCTGAAGTAGAACTTCTGCTGTGGGTGTGCTCCATTGGCCTAGAGCTGCCAGGCCCAAACGGCTGCCTTGTGTCCAAAGGGAGAGAGAGGCCCCAAAGCATCTTGCTTCCAGCTCTGTGGGAAGCTAAAGCAACTGGCTCTCCACAGTGCTCTCACAGCCTACCGGGAACATCTCTTACCAAGGCCTGTGAAACGCAGTTTCTTGGCAGGCCTGATCTGGCTGAAGTAGAACTCCTGCTCTGGGCGTGCTACTTTGGCCTAGAGCTGCCAGGCCCAAAGGGCCGCCTTGTTTCCAAAGGGGCTGAGAGTCCCCAAAGTATCTTGCTTCCAAATCTTTGGGAAGCTAAGAAACAACTGGCTCTGCACAGTGCTCTCACAGCCTACCGGCAACGTGACAGAGAAAGGCCTGTGAGACGCAGTTTCTTGGAAGGCCTGATCTGGCTGAGGTAGAACTTCTGCTCTGGGTGTACTCCATTGGCCTAGGGCTGCCAGGCCCAAAGGGCTGCCTTTATTTCCAAAGTGTGAGAGAGGCCCCAAAGCATCTTGCTTCCTGCTCTCTGGGAAGCTAAAACAACTGGCTCTGCACAGTGCTCTCAAAGCCAACCGGGAACGTCACATACAAAGGCCGGTGAAACGCAGCTTCTTGACAGGCCTTATCTGGCTGAGGTAGAACTTGTGCTCTGGGTGTGCTACTTTGGCCTAGAGCTGCCAGGCACAAAGGCTGCTTTGTTTCCAAAGGGGGAGAGAGGCCCCAAATCATGTTGCTTCCAGCTGTTTTTGAAGCTAAGAAACAACTCGCTCTGCCAGGTACTCTTACAGCCTTCCGGGAACACCTCTTACGAAGGCCCGTGAAAAGCAGCTTCTTGGCAGGCCTGATCTGGCTGAGGTAGAACTTCTGCTCTGGGTGTGCTCCATTGGCCTAGAGCTGAAAGGCCCAAAGGTCAGCCTTGTTGGCAAAGGGGCAGGGAGCCCCCAAAGCATCTTGCTTCCAGCTCTTTGGGAAGCTAAGAAACAACTGGCTCTGCCCAGTGCTCTTACAGCCTAAGAGAAAATCTCTTACCAAGGCCTGTGAAACGCACTTTGTTGGTGGCCTGATCTAGCTGAAGTAGAACTTCTGCTCTGGGTGTGCTCCATTGGCCGAGAGCTGCCTGGCCCAAAGGGCCGCCTTGTTTGCAAAGGGGATGAGAGGCCCCAAAGCATCTTGCTTCCAGCTCTTCGGGAAGCTAAGAAACATCTGGCGTTGCCCAGTGCTCTTACAGCCTACCGGGAACATCTCTTACCAAGGCCTGTGAAACGCCGTTTCCTGGCAGGCCTGATTTGGCTGAAGTAGAACTTCTGCTCTGGGTGTGCTCCATTGCCCTAGAGCTGCCAGGCCCAAGGTGCTGCCTTCTTTCCAAAGGGGCAGAGAGGCCCCAAAGCATCTTGCTTCAAGCTCTCTGGGAAGCTAAGAACCAACTCGCTCTGGCCCGTGCTCTTACAGCCTACCGGGAACATGTCTTTGAAAGACCTGTGAAACGCAGTTTCTTGGCAGGCATGATCTGGCTGAAGTAGAACTCCGGCTCTGGGTGTGCTCCATTGCCCTAGAGCTGCCAGGCCCAAAGTGCTGCCCTGTTTCCAAGGGGCAGAGAGGCCCAATGCATCTTGCTTCCAGCTCTTCGGGAAGCTAAGAAACATCTGGCGTTGCCCAGTGATCTTACAGCCTACCGGGAACATCTCTTACCAAGGCCTGTCAAACGCTGTTTCTTTGCAGGCCTGATCAGGCTGAAGTAGAACTCCTGCTCTGCGTGTGCTCCATTGGCCTAGAGCTTCCCGACCCAAAAGGCTGCCTTGTTCCCAAACGGGCAGAGGGGTCCCAAGCATCTTGCTTCCAGCTTTTCAGGAAGGTAAGAAACAACTGGCTCTGCCCAGTGCTCTTACAGCCTACCGGGAACATCTCTTACCAAGGCCTGTGAAACGCAGTTTCCTGGCAGGCCTGATCTGGCTGAAGTAGAACTTCTGCTCTGGGTGTGCTCCATTGCCCTAGAGCTGCCAGGCCAAAGGGCTGCCTTGTGTCCAAAGACGGAGAGTGGACCCAAAGCATCTTGCTCCCAGCTCTTCGGGAAGCTAAGAAACAGCTGGCTCGGCCCAGTGCTCTTACAGCCTAAGAGAACATGTCTTTGAAAGGCCTGTGAAACGCAGTTTCTTGGCAGGCCTGACCTGGCTGAAGTAGAACTTCTGTTCTGGTTGTGCTACATAGGCCTAGAGCTACCAGGACCTAAGGGCTGCCTTGTTTCCAAAGGGGGAGAGAGGCCCCAAAGCATCTTGCCTCCAGCACTTTGGGAAGCTAAAAAACAACTGGTTCTGCCCAGTGCTCTCACAGCCTACCGTGAACATCTCTTACCAAGGGCTGTGAAACGCAGTTTCTGGGCAGGACTGATCTGCCTGAAGTAGAACTTCTGCTGTGGGTGTGCTCCATTGGCCTAGAGCTGCCAGGCCCAAACGGCTGCCTTGTGTCCAAAGGGAGAGAGAGGCCCCAAAGCATCTTGCTTCCAGCTCTGTGGGAAGCTAAAGCAACTGGCTCTCCACAGTGCTCTCACAGCCTACCGGGAACATCTCTTACCAAGGCCTGTGAAACGCAGTTTCTTGGCAGGCCTGATCTGGCTGAAGTAGAACTCCTGCTCTGGGCGTGCTACTTTGGCCTAGAGCTGCCAGGCCCAAAGGGCCGCCTTGTTTCCAAAGGGGCTGAGAGTCCCCAAAGTATCTTGCTTCCAAATCTTTGGGAAGCTAAGAAACAACTGGCTCTGCACAGTGCTCTCACAGCCTACCGGCAACGTGACAGAGAAAGGCCTGTGAGACGCAGTTTCTTGGAAGGCCTGATCTGGCTGAGGTAGAACTTCTGCTCTGGGTGTACTCCATTGGCCTAGGGCTGCCAGGCCCCAAGGGCTGCCTTTATTTCCAAAGTGTGAGAGAGGCCCCAAAGCATCTTGCTTCCTGCTCTCTGGGAAGCTAAAACAACTGGCTCTGCACAGTGCTCTCAAAGCCAACCGGGAACGTCACATACAAAGGCCGGTGAAACGCAGCTTCTTGACAGGCCTTATCTGGCTGAGGTAGAACTTGTGCTCTGGGTGTGCTACTTTGGCCTAGAGCTGCCAGGCACAAAGGCTGCTTTGTTTCCAAAGGGGGAGAGAGGCCCCAAATCATGTTGCTTCCAGCTGTTTTTGAAGCTAAGAAACAACTCGCTCTGCCAGGTACTCTTACAGCCTTCCGGGAACACCTCTTACGAAGGCCCGTGAAAAGCAGCTTCTTGGCAGGCCTGATCTGGCTGAGGTAGAACTTCTGCTCTGGGTGTGCTCCATTGGCCTAGAGCTGAAAGGCCCAAAGGTCAGCCTTGTTGGCAAAGGGGCAGGGAGCCCCCAAAGCATCTTGCTTCCAGCTCTTTGGGAAGCTAAGAAACAACTGGCTCTGCCCAGTGCTCTTACAGCCTAAGAGAAAATCTCTTACCAAGGCCTGTGAAACGCACTTTGTTGGTGGCCTGATCTAGCTGAAGTAGAACTTCTGCTCTGGGTGTGCTCCATTGGCCGAGAGCTGCCTGGCCCAAAGGGCCGCCTTGTTTGCAAAGGGGATGAGAGGCCCCAAAGCATCTTGCTTCCAGCTCTTCGGGAAGCTAAGAAACATCTGGCGTTGCCCAGTGCTCTTACAGCCTACCGGGAACATCTCTTACCAAGGCCTGTGAAACGCAGTTTGTTGGTGGCCTGAACTGGCCGAAGTAGAACTTCTGCTCTGGGTGTGCTCCACTGGCCTAGAGCTACCTGCCCCAAAGGGCTGCCTTGATTCCAAAGTGAGAGAGTGGCACCCAAGCATCTTGCTTCCAGCTCTTCGGGAAGCTAAGAAACATCTGGCGTTGCCCAGTGCTCTTACAGCCTACCGGGAACATCTCTTACCAAGGCCTGTGAAACGCAGTTTCCTGGCAGGCCTGATCTGGCTGAAGTAGAACTTCTGCTCTGGGTGTGCTCCATTGCCCTAGAGCTGCCAGGCCCAAGGTGCTGCCTTGTTTCCAAAGGGGCAGAGAGGCCCCAAAGCATCTTGCTTCCAGCTCTCTGGGAAGCTAAGAACCAACTCGCTCTGGCCCGTGCTCTTACAGCCTACCAGGAACATGTCTTTGAAAGGCCTGTGAAACGCAGTTTCTTGGCAGGCCTCATCGGGCTGAAGTAGAACTCCGGCTCTGGGTGTGCTCCATTGCCCTAGAGCTGCCAGGCCCAAAGTGCTGCCCTGTTTCCAAGGGGCAGAGAGGCCCAAAGCATCTTGCTTCCCGGTCTTTGCGAAGCTAAGAAACAACTGGCTCTGCCCAGTGCTCTTACACCTACCGGGAACATCTCTTACCAAGGCCTGTCAAACGCTGTTTCTTTGCAGGCCTGATCAGGCTGAAGTAGAACTCCTGCTCTGCGTGTGCTCCATTGGCCTAGAGCTTCCCGACCCAAAAGGCTGCCTTGTTCCCAAACGGGCAGAGGGGTCCCAAGCATCTTGCTTCCAGCTTTTCAGGAAGGTAAGAAACAACTGGCTCTGCCCAGTGCTCTTACAGCCTACCGGGAACATCTCTTCCCAAGGCCTGTGAAACGCAGTTTCTTGGCAGGCCTGATCTGGCTGAAGTAGAACTCCTGCTCTGGGCGTGCTACTTTGGCCTAGAGCTGCCAGGCCCAAAGGGCCGCCTTGTTTCCAAAGGGGCTGAGAATCCCCAAAGTATCTTGCTTCCAAATCTTTGGGAAGCTAAGAAACAACTGGCTCTGCACAGTGCTCTCACAGCCTACCGGCAACGTGACAGAGAAAGGCCTGTGAGACGCAGTTTCTTGGAAGGCCTGATCTGGCTGAGGTAGAACTTCTGCTCTGGGTGTACTCCATTGGCCTAGGGCTGCCAGGCCCAAAGGGCTGCCTTTATTTCCAAAGTGTGAGAGAGGCCCCAAAGCATCTTGCTTCCTGCTCTCTGGGAAGCTGAAACAACTGGCTCTGCACAGTGCTCTCAAAGCCAACCGGGAACGTCACATACAAAGGCCTGTGAAACGCAGCTTCTTGACAGGCCTTATCTGGCTGAGGTAGAACTTGTGCTCTGGGTGTGCTACTTTGGCCTAGAGCTGCCAGGCACAAAGGCTGCTTTGTTTCCAAAGGGGGAGAGAGGCCCCAAATCATGTTGCTTCCAGCTGTTTTTGAATCTAAGAAACAACTCGCTCTGCCAGGTACTCTTACAGCCTTCCGGGAACACCTCTTACGAAGGCCTGTGAAAAGCAGTTTCTTGGCAGGCCTGATCTGGCTGAGGTAGAACTTCTGCTCTGGGTGTGCTCCATTGCCCTAGAGATGAAAGGCCAAAAGGGCTGCCTTGTTTCCAAAGGGGGAGAGAGGCCCCAAAGCATCTTGCTTCCACCTCTTGGGAAGCTAAGAAACAACTGGCTGTGCCCTGTGCTCTTATAGCCTAAGAGAACATCTCTTATCAAGGCCTGTGAAACGCACTGTCTAGGCAGGCCTGATCTGGAAGAAGTAGAACTTCTGCTCTGGTTGTGCTCCATTGCCCTAGAGCTGCCAGACCCAACGTGCTGCCTTGTTTCCAAAGGGGCAGAGAGGCCCCAAAGCGTCTTGCTTCCAGCTGTTTGGGAAACAAGGAAACAACTGGCTCTGCACCGTGCTCTCACAGCCTACCGGGAACGTCACATACAAAGGCCTCTGAAACGCAGTTCCTTGGCAGGCCTGATCTGGCTGAAGTAGGACTTCTGCTCTGGGTGTGCTCCATTGGCCTAGAGCTGAAAGGCCCAAAGGGATGCCTTGTTTGCAAAGGGGCAGAGAGGCCCCAAAGCATCTTGCTTCCAGCTCTTTGGGAAGCTAAGAAACAACTGTCTCTGCCCAGTGCTCTAACAGAGTACCGGCAACATCTCTTACCAAAGCCTTTGAAACGCAGTTTCTTGGCAGGCCTTATCTGGCTGAGGTAGAACTTCTGCTCTGGGTGTGCTCCATTGGCCTAGAGCTGAAAGGCCCAAAGGTCGGCCTTGTTGGCAAAGGGGCAGGGAGCCCCCAAAGCATCTTGCTTCCAGCTCTTTGGGAAGCTAAGAAACAACTGGCTCTGCCCAGTGCTCTTACAGCCTAAGAGACAATCTCTTACCAAGGCCTGTGAAATGCACTTTGTTGGTGGCCTGATCTAGCTGAAGTAGAACTTCTGCTCTGGGTGTGCTGCATTGGCCTAGAGCTGCCTGGCCCAAAGGGCCGCCTTGTTTGCAAAGGGGATGAGAGGCCCCAAAGCATCTTGCTTCCAGCTCTTCGGGAAGCTAAGAAACATCTGGCGTTGCCCAGTGATCTTACAGCCTACCGGGAACATCTCTTACCAAGGCCTGTGAAACGCAGTTTGTTGGTGGCCTGAACTGGCCGAAGTAGAACTTCTGCTCTGGGTGTGCTCCACTGGCCTAGAGCTACCTGGCCCAAAGGGCTGCCTTGATTCCAAAGTGAGAGAGTGGCACCAAAGCATCTTGCTTCCAGCTCTTCGGGAAGCTAAGAAACATCTGGCGTTGCCCAGTGCTCTTACAGCCTACCGGGAACATCTCTTACCAAGGCCTGTGAAACGCAGTTTCCTGGCAGGCCTGATCTGGCTGAAGTAGAACTTCTGCTCTGGGTGTGCTCCATTGCCCTAGAGCTGCCAGGCCCAAGGTGCTGCCTTGTTTCCAAAGGGGCAGAGAGGCCCAAAGCATCTTGCTTCCCGGTCTTTGCGAAGCTAAGAAACAACTGGCTCTGCCCAGTGCTCTTACACCTACCGGGAACATCTCTTACCAAGGCCTGTCAAACGCTGTTTCTTTGCAGGCCTGATCAGGCTGAAGTAGAACTCCTGCTCTGCGTGTGCTCCATTGGCCTAGAGCTTCCCGACCCAAAAGGCTGCCTTGTTCCCAAACGGGCAGAGGGGTCCCAAGCATCTTGCTTCCAGCTTTTCAGGAAGGTAAGAAACAACTGGCTCTGCCCAGTGCTCTTACAGCCTACCGGGAACATCTCTTACCAAGGCCTGTGAAACGCAGTTTCCTGGCAGGCCTGATCTGGCTGAAGTAGAACTTCTGCTCTGTGTGTGCTCCATTGCCCTAGAGCTGCCAGGCCCAAAGGGCTGCCTTGTTTCCAAAGACGGAGAGTGGACCCAAAGCATCTTGCTCCCAGCTCTTCGGGAAGCTAAGAAACAGCTGGCTCTGCCCAGTGCTCTTACAGCCTAAGAGAACATGTCTTTGAAAGGCCTGTGAAACGCAGTTTCTTGGCAGGCCTGACCTGGCTGAAGTAGAACTTCTGTTCTGGTTGTGCTACATAGGCCTAGAGCTACCAGGACCTAAGGGCCGCCTTGTTTCCAAAGGGGGAGAGAGGCCCCAAAGCATCTTGCCTCTAGCACTTTGGGTAGCTAAAAAACAACTGGCTCTGCACAGTGCTCTCACAGCCTACCGGCAACGTGACAGAGAAAGGCCTGTGAGACGCAGTTTCTTGGAAGGCCTGATCTGGCTGAGGTAGAACTTCTGCTCTGGGTGTACTCCATTGGCCTAGGGCTGCCAGGCCCAAAGGGCTGCCTTTATTTCCAAAGTCTGAGAGAGGCCCCAAAGCATCTTGCTTCCTGCTCTCTGGGAAGCTAAAACAACTGGCTCTGCACAGTGCTCTCAAAGCCAACCGGGAACGTCACATACAAAGGCCTGTGAAACGCAGCTTCTTGACAGGCCTTATCTGGCTGAGGTAGAACTTGTGCTCTGGGTGTGCTACTTTGGCCTAGAGCTGCCAGGCACAAAGGCTGCTTTGTTTCCAAAGGGGGAGAGAGGCCCCAAATCATGTTGCTTCCTGCTGTTTTTGAAGCTAAGAAACAACTCGCTCTGCCAGGTACTCTTACAGCCTTCCGGGAACACCTCTTACGAAGGCCTGTGAAAAGCAGTTTCTTGGCAGGCCTGATCTGGCTGAGGTAGAACTTCTGCTCTGGGTGTGCTCCATTGCCCTAGAGATGAAAGGCCAAAAGGGCTGCCTTGTTTCCAAAGGGGGAGAGAGGCCCCAAAGCATCTTGCTTCCACCTCTTGGGAAGCTAAGAAACAACTGGCTGTGCCCAGTGCTCTTATAGCCTAAGAGAACATCTCTTATCAAGGCCTGTGAAACGCACTGTCTAGGCAGGCCTGATCTGGAAGAAGTAGAACTTCTGCTCTGGTTGTGCTCCATTGCCCTAGAGCTGCCAGACCCAACGTGCTGCCTTGTTTCCAAAGGGGCAGAGAGGCCCCAAAGCGTCTTGCTTCCAGCTGTTTGGGAAACAAGGAAACAACTGGCTCTGCACCGTGCTCTCACAGCCTACCGGGAACGTCACATACAAAGGCCTCTGAAACGCAGTTCCTTGGCAGGCCTGATCTGGCTGAAGTAGGACTTCTGCTCTGGGTGTGCTCCATTGGCCTAGAGCTGAAAGGCCCAAAGGGATGCCTTGTTTGCAAAGGGGCAGAGAGGCCCCAAAGCATCTTGCTTCCAGCTCTTTGGGAAGCTAAGAAACAACTGTCTCTGCCCAGTGCTCTAACAGAGTACCGGCAACATCTCTTACCAAAGCCTTTGAAACGCAGTTTCTTGGCAGGCCTTATCTGGCTGAGGTAGAACTTCTGCTCTGGGTGTGCTCCATTGGCCTAGAGCTGAAAGGCCCAAAGGTCGGCCTTGTTGGCAAAGGGGCAGGGAGCCCCCAAAGCATCTTGCTTCCAGCTCTTTGGGAAGCTAAGAAACAACTGGCTCTGCCCAGTGCTCTTACAGCCTACGAGAAAATCTCTTACCAAGGCCCGTGAAACGCACTTTGTTGGTGGCCTGATCTAGCTGAAGTAGAACATCTGCTCTGGGTGTGCTCCATTGGCCTAGAGCTGCCTGGCCCAAAGGGCCGCCTTGTTTGCAAAGGGGATGAGAGGCCCCAAAGCATCTTGCTTCCAGCTCTTCGGGAAGCTAAGAAGCATCTGGCGTTGCCCAGTGATCTTACAGCCTACCGGGAACATCTCTTACCAAGGCCTGTGAAACGCAGTTTGTTGGTGGCCTGAACTGGCCGAAGTAGAACTTCTGCTCTGGGTGTGCTCCACTGGCCTAGAGCTACCTGCCCCAAAGGGCTGCCTTGATTCCAAAGTGAGAGAGTGGCACCAAAGCATCTTGCTTCCAGCTCTTCGGGAAGCTAAGAAACATCTGGCGTTGCCCAGTGCTCTTACAGCCTACCGGGAACATCTCCTACCAAGGCCTGTGAAACGCAGTTTCCTGGCAGGCCTGATCTGGCTGAAGTAGAACTTCTGCTCTGGGTGTGCTCCATTGCCCTAGAGCTGCCAGGCCCAAAGGTCTGCCTTGTTTCCAAAGACGGAGAGTGGACCCAAAGCATCTTGCTCCCAGCTCTTCGGGAAGCTAAGAAACAGCTGGCTCTGCCCAGTGCTCTTACAGCCTAAGAGAACATGTCTTTGAAAGGCCTGTGAAACGCAGTTTCTTGGCAGGCCTGACCTGGCTGAAGTAGAACTTCTGTTCTGGTTGTGCTACATAGGCCTAGAGCTACCAGGACCTAAGGGCCGCCTTGTTTCCAAAGGGGGAGAGAGGCCCCAAAGCATCTTGCCTCTAGCACTTTGGGAAGCTAAAAAACAACTGGCTCTGCACAGTGCTCTCACAGCCTACCGGCAACGTGACAGAGAAAGGCCTGTGAGACGCAGTTTCTTGGAAGGCCTGATCTGGCTGAGGTAGAACTTCTGCTCTGGGTGTACTCCATTGGCCTAGGGCTGCCAGGCCCAAAGGGCTGCCTTTATTTCCAAAGTCTGAGAGAGGCCCCAAAGCATCTTGCTTCCTGCTCTCTGGGAAGCTAAAACAACTGGCTCTGCACAGTGCTCTCAAAGCCAACCGGGAACGTCACATACAAAGGCCTGTGAAACGCAGCTTCTTGACAGGCCTTATCTGGCTGAGGTAGAACTTGTGCTCTGGGTGTGCTCCTTTGGCCTAGAGCTGCCAGGCACAAAGGCTGCTTTGTTTCCAAAGGGGGAGAGAGGCCCCAAATCATGTTGCTTCCAGCTGTTTTTGAAGCTAAGAAACAACTCGCTCTGCCAGGTACTCTTACAGCCTTCCGGGAACACCTCTTACGAAGGCCTGTGAAAAGCAGTTTCTTGGCAGGCCTGATCTGGCTGAGGTAGAACTTCTGCTCTGGGTGTGCTCCATTGCCCTAGAGATGAAAGGCCAAAAGGGCTGCCTTGTTTCCAAAGGGGGAGAGAGGCCCCAAAGCATCTTGCTTCCACCTCTTGGGAAGCTAAGAAACAACTGGCTGTGCCCAGTGCTCTTATAGCCTAAGAGAACATCTCTTATCAAGGCCTGTGAAACGCACTGTCTAGGCAGGCCTGATCTGGAAGAAGTAGAACTTCTGCTCTGGTTGTGCTCCATTGCCCTAGAGCTGCCAGACCCAACGTGCTGCCTTGTTTCCAAAGGGGCAGAGAGGCCCCAAAGCGTCTTGCTTCCAGCTGTTTGGGAAACAAGGAAACAACTGGCTCTGCACCGTGCTCTCACAGCCTACCGGGAACGTCACATACAAAGGCCTCTGAAACGCAGTTCCTTGGCAGGCCTGATCTGGCTGAAGTAGGACTTCTGCTCTGGGTGTGCTCCATTGGCCTAGAGCTGAAAGGCCCAAAGGGATGCCTTGTTTGCAAAGGGGCAGAGAGGCCCCAAAGCATCTTGCTTCCAGCTCTTTGGGAAGCTAAGAAACAACTGTCTCTGCCCAGTGCTCTAACAGAGTACCGGCAACATCTCTTACCAAAGCCTTTGAAACGCAGTTTCTTGGCAGGCCTTATCTGGCTGAGGTAGAACTTCTGCTCTGGGTGTGCTCCATTGGCCTAGAGCTGAAAGGCCCAAAGGTCGGCCTTGTTGGCAAAGGGGCAGGGAGCCCCCAAAGCATCTTGCTTCCAGCTCTTTGGGAAGCTAAGAAACAACTGGCTCTGCCCAGTGCTCTTACAGCCTACGAGAAAATCTCTTACCAAGGCCTGTGAAACGCACTTTGTTGGTGGCCTGATCTAGCTGAAGTGGAACTTCTGCTCTGGGTGTGCTCCATTGGCCTAGAGCTGCCTGGCCCAAAGGGCCGCCTTGTTTGCAAAGGGGATGAGAGGCCCCAAAGCATCTTGCTTCCAGCTCTTCGGGAAGCTAAGAAGCATCTGGCGTTGCCCAGTGCTCTTACAGCCTACCGGGAACATCTCTTACCAAGGCCTGTGAAACGCAGTTTGTTGGTGGCCTGAACTGGCCGAAGTAGAACTTCTGCTCTGGGTGTGCTCCACTGGCCAAGAGCTACCTGCCCCAAAGGGCTGCCTTGATTCCAAAGTGAGAGAGTGGCACCAAAGCATCTTGCTTCCAGCTCTTCGGGAAGCTAAGAAACATCTGGCGTTGCCCAGTGCTCTTACAGCCTACCGGGAACATCTCTTACCAAGGCCTGTGAAACGCAGTTTCCTGGCAGGCCTGATCTGGCTGAAGTAGAACTTCTGCTCTGGGTGTGCTCCATTGCCCTAGAGCTGCCAGGCCCAAAGGGCTGCCTTGTTTCCAAAGACGGAGAGTGGACCCAAAGCATCTTGCTCCCAGCTCTTCGGGAAGCTAAGAAACAGCTGGCTCTGCCCAGTGCTCTTACAGCCTAAGAGAACATGTCTTGGAAAGGCCTGTGAAACGCAGTTTCTTGGCAGGCCTGACCTGGCTGAAGTAGAACTTCTGTTCTGGTTGTGCTACATAGGCCTAGAGCTACCAGGACCTAAGGGCCGCCTTGTTTCCAAAGGGGGAGAGAGGCCCCAAAGCATCTTGCCTCCAGCACTTTGGGAAGCTAAAAAACAACTGGCTCTGCACAGTGCTCTCACAGCCTACCGGCAACGTGACAGAGAAAGGCCTGTGAGACGCAGTTTCTTGGAAGGCCTGATCTGGCTGAGGTAGAACTTCTGCTCTGGGTGTACTCCATTGGCCTAGGGCTGCCAGGCCCAAAGGGCTGCCTTTATTTCCAAAGTGTGAGAGAGGCCCCAAAGCATCTTGCTTCCTGCTCTCTGGGAAGCTAAAACAACTGGCTCTGCACAGTGCTCTCAAAGCCAACCGGGAACGTCACATACAAAGGCCTGTGAAACGCAGCTTCTTGACAGGCCTTATCTGGCTGAGGTAGAACTTGTGCTCTGGGTGTGCTACTTTGGCCTAGAGCTGCCAGGCACAAAGGCTGCTTTGTTTCCAAAGGGGGAGAGAGGCCCCAAATCATGTTGCTTCCAGCTGTTTTTGAAGCTAAGAAACAACTCGCTCTGCCAGGTACTCTTACAGCCTTCCGGGAACACCTCTTACGAAGGCCTGTGAAAAGCAGTTTCTTGGCAGGCCTGATCTGGCTGAGGTAGAACTTCTGCTCTGGGTGTGCTCCATTGCCCTAGAGATGAAAGGCCAAAAGGGCTGCCTTGTTTCCAAAGGGGGAGAGAGGCCCCAAAGCATCTTGCTTCCACCTCTTGGGAAGCTAAGAAACAACTGGCTGTGCCCAGTGCTCTTATAGCCTAAGAGAACATCTCTTATCAAGGCCTGTGAAACGCACTGTCTAGGCAGGCCTGATCTGGAAGAAGTAGAACTTCTGCTCTGGTTGTGCTCCATTGCCCTAGAGCTGCCAGACCCAACGTGCTGCCTTGTTTCCAAAGGGGCAGAGAGGCCCCAAAGCGTCTTGCTTCCAGCTGTTTGGGAAACAAGGAAACAACTGGCTCTGCACCGTGCTCTCACAGCCTACCGGGAACGTCACATACAAAGGCCTCTGAAACGCAGTTCCTTGGCAGGCCTGATCTGGCTGAAGTAGGACTTCTGCTCTGGGTGTGCTCCATTGGCCTAGAGCTGAAAGGCCCAAAGGGATGCCTTGTTTGCAAAGGGGCAGAGAGGCCCCAAAGCATCTTGCTTCCAGCTCTTTGGGAAGCTAAGAAACAACTGTCTCTGCCCAGTGCTCTAACAGAGTACCGGCAACATCTCTTACCAAAGCCTTTGAAACGCAGTTTCTTGGCAGGCCTTATCTGGCTGAGGTAGAACTTCTGCTCTGGGTGTGCTCCATTGGCCTAGAGCTGAAAGGCCCAAAGGTCGGCCTTGTTGGCAAAGGGGCAGGGAGCCCCCAAAGCATCTTGCTTCCAGCTCTTTGGGAAGCTAAGAAACAACTGGCTCTGCCCAGTGCTCTTACAGCCTACGAGAAAATCTCTTACCAAGGCCTGTGAAACGCACTTTGTTGGTGGCCTGATCTAGCTGAAGTGGAACTTCTGCTCTGGGTGTGCTCCATTGGCCTAGAGCTGCCTGGCCCAAAGGGCCGCCTTGTTTGCAAAGGGGATGAGAGGCCCCAAAGCATCTTGCTTCCAGCTCTTCGGGAAGCTAAGAAGCATCTGGCGTTGCCCAGTGATCTTACAGCCTACCGGGAACATCTCTTACCAAGGCCTGTGAAACGCAGTTTGTTGGTGGCCTGAACTGGCCGAAGTAGAACTTCTGCTCTGGGTGTGCTCCACTGGCCTAGAGCTACCTGCCCCAAAGGGCTGCCTTGATTCCAAAGTGAGAGAGTGGCACCAAAGCATCTTGCTTCCAGCTCTTCGGGAAGCTAAGAAACATCTGGCGTTGCCCAGTGCTCTTACAGCCTACCGGGAACATCTCTTACCAAGGCCTGTGAAACGCAGTTTCCTGGCAGGCCTGATCTGGCTGAAGTAGAACTTCTGCTCTGGGTGTGCTCCATTGCCCTAGAGCTGCCAGGCCCAAAGGGCTGCCTTGTTTCCAAAGACGGAGAGTGGACCCAAAGCATCTTGCTCCCAGCTCTTCGGGAAGCTAAGAAACAGCTGGCTCTGCCCAGTGCTCTTACAGCCTAAGAGAACATGTCTTGGAAAGGCCTGTGAAACGCAGTTTCTTGGCAGGCCTGACCTGGCTGAAGTAGAACTTCTGTTCTGGTTGTGCTACATAGGCCTAGAGCTACCAGGACCTAAGGGCCGCCTTGTTTCCAAAGGGGGAGAGAGGCCCCAAAGCATCTTGCCTCCAGCACTTTGGGAAGCTAAAAAACAACTGGCTCTGCACAGTGCTCTCACAGCCTACCGGCAACGTGACAGAGAAAGGCCTGTGAGACGCAGTTTCTTGGAAGGCCTGATCTGGCTGAGGTAGAACTTCTGCTCTGGGTGTACTCCATTGGCCTAGGGCTGCCAGGCCCAAAGGGCTGCCTTTATTTCCAAAGTGTGAGAGAGGCCCCAAAGCATCTTGCTTCCTGCTCTCTGGGAAGCTAAAACAACTGGCTCTGCACAGTGCTCTCAAAGCCAACCGGGAACGTCACATACAAAGGCCTGTGAAACGCAGCTTCTTGACAGGCCTTATCTGGCTGAGGTAGAACTTGTGCTCTGGGTGTGCTCCTTTGGCCTAGAGCTGCCAGGCACAAAGGCTGCTTTGTTTCCAAAGGGGGAGAGAGGCCCCAAATCATGTTGCTTCCAGCTGTTTTTGAAGCTAAGAAACAACTCGCTCTGCCAGGTACTCTTACAGCCTTCCGGGAACACCTCTTACGAAGGCCTGTGAAAAGCAGTTTCTTGGCAGGCCTGATCTGGCTGAGGTAGAACTTCTGCTCTGGGTGTGCTCCATTGCCCTAGAGATGAAAGGCCAAAAGGGCTGCCTTGTTTCCAAAGGGGGAGAGAGGCCCCAAAGCATCTTGCTTCCACCTCTTGGGAAGCTAAGAAACAACTGGCTGTGCCCAGTGCTCTTATAGCCTAAGAGAACATCTCTTATCAAGGCCTGTGAAACGCACTGTCTAGGCAGGCCTGATCTGGAAGAAGTAGAACTTCTGCTCTGGTTGTGCTCCATTGCCCTAGAGCTGCCAGACCCAACGTGCTGCCTTGTTTCCAAAGGGGCAGAGAGGCCCCAAAGCGTCTTGCTTCCAGCTGTTTGGGAAACAAGGAAACAACTGGCTCTGCACCGTGCTCTCACAGCCTACCGGGAACGTCACATACAAAGGCCTCTGAAACGCAGTTCCTTGGCAGGCCTGATCTGGCTGAAGTAGGACTTCTGCTCTGGGTGTGCTCCATTGGCCTAGAGCTGAAAGGCCCAAAGGGATGCCTTGTTTGCAAAGGGGCAGAGAGGCCCCAAAGCATCTTGCTTCCAGCTCTTTGGGAAGCTAAGAAACAACTGTCTCTGCCCAGTGCTCTAACAGAGTACCGGCAACATCTCTTACCAAAGCCTTTGAAACGCAGTTTCTTGGCAGGCCTTATCTGGCTGAGGTAGAACTTCTGCTCTGGGTGTGCTCCATTGGCCTAGAGCTGAAAGGCCCAAAGGTCGGCCTTGTTGGCAAAGGGGCAGGGAGCCCCCAAAGCATCTTGCTTCCAGCTCTTTGGGAAGCTAAGAAACAACTGGCTCTGCCCAGTGCTCTTACAGCCTACGAGAAAATCTCTTACCAAGGCCTGTGAAACGCACTTTGTTGGTGGCCTGATCTAGCTGAAGTGGAACTTCTGCTCTGGGTGTGCTCCATTGGCCTAGAGCTGCCTGGCCCAAAGGGCCGCCTTGTTTGCAAAGGGGATGAGAGGCCCCAAAGCATCTTGCTTCCAGCTCTTCGGGAAGCTAAGAAGCATCTGGCGTTGCCCAGTGATCTTACAGCCTACCGGGAACATCTCTTACCAAGGCCTGTGAAACGCAGTTTGTTGGTGGCCTGAACTGGCCGAAGTAGAACTTCTGCTCTGGGTGTGCTCCACTGGCCTAGAGCTACCTGCCCCAAAGGGCTGCCTTGATTCCAAAGTGAGAGAGTGGCACCAAAGCATCTTGCTTCCAGCTCTTCGGGAAGCTAAGAAACATCTGGCGTTGCCCAGTGCTCTTACAGCCTACCGGGAACATCTCTTACCAAGGCCTGTGAAACGCAGTTTCCTGGCAGGCCTGATCTGGCTGAAGTAGAACTTCTGCTCTGGGTGTGCTCCATTGCCCTAGAGCTGCCAGGCCCAAAGGGCTGCCTTGTTTCCAAAGACGGAGAGTGGACCCAAAGCATCTTGCTCCCAGCTCTTCGGGAAGCTAAGAAACAGCTGGCTCTGCCCAGTGCTCTTACAGCCTAAGAGAACATGTCTTGGAAAGGCCTGTGAAACGCAGTTTCTTGGCAGGCCTGACCTGGCTGAAGTAGAACTTCTGTTCTGGTTGTGCTACATAGGCCTAGAGCTACCAGGACCTAAGGGCCGCCTTGTTTCCAAAGGGGGAGAGAGGCCCCAAAGCATCTTGCCTCCAGCACTTTGGGAAGCTAAAAAACAACTGGCTCTGCACAGTGCTCTCACAGCCTACCGGCAACGTGACAGAGAAAGGCCTGTGAGACGCAGTTTCTTGGAAGGCCTGATCTGGCTGAGGTAGAACTTCTGCTCTGGGTGTACTCCATTGGCCTAGGGCTGCCTGGCCCAAAGGGCTGCCTTTATTTCCAAAGTCTGAGAGAGGCCCCAAAGCATCTTGCTTCCTGCTCTCTGGGAAGCTAAAACAACTGGCTCTGCACAGTGCTCTCAAAGCCAACCGGGAACGTCACATACAAAGGCCTGTGAAACGCAGCTTCTTGACAGGCCTTATCTGGCTGAGGTAGAACTTGTGCTCTGGGTGTGCTCCTTTGGCCTAGAGCTGCCAGGCACAAAGGCTGCTTTGTTTCCAAAGGGGGAGAGAGGCCCCAAATCATGTTGCTTCCAGCTGTTTTTGAAGCTAAGAAACAACTCGCTCTGCCAGGTACTCTTACAGCCTTCCGGGAACACCTCTTACGAAGGCCTGTGAAAAGCAGTTTCTTGGCAGGCCTGATCTGGCTGAGGTAGAACTTCTGCTCTGGGTGTGCTCCATTGCCCTAGAGATGAAAGGCCAAAAGGGCTGCCTTGTTTCCAAAGGGGGAGAGAGGCCCCAAAGCATCTTGCTTCCACCTCTTGGGAAGCTAAGAAACAACTGGCTGTGCCCAGTGCTCTTATAGCCTAAGAGAACATCTCTTATCAAGGCCTGTGAAACGCACTGTCTAGGCAGGCCTGATCTGGAAGAAGTAGAACTTCTGCTCTGGTTGTGCTCCATTGCCCTAGAGCTGCCAGACCCAACGTGCTGCCTTGTTTCCAAAGGGGCAGAGAGGCCCCAAAGCGTCTTGCTTCCAGCTGTTTGGGAAACAAGGAAACAACTGGCTCTGCACCGTGCTCTCACAGCCTACCGGGAACGTCACATACAAAGGCCTCTGAAACGCAGTTCCTTGGCAGGCCTGATCTGGCTGAAGTAGGACTTCTGCTCTGGGTGTGCTCCATTGGCCTAGAGCTGAAAGGCCCAAAGGGATGCCTTGTTTGCAAAGGGGCAGAGAGGCCCCAAAGCATCTTGCTTCCAGCTCTTTGGGAAGCTAAGAAACAACTGTCTCTGCCCAGTGCTCTAACAGAGTACCGGCAACATCTCTTACCAAAGCCTTTGAAACGCAGTTTCTTGGCAGGCCTTATCTGGCTGAGGTAGAACTTCTGCTCTGGGTGTGCTCCATTGGCCTAGAGCTGAAAGGCCCAAAGGTCGGCCTTGTTGGCAAAGGGGCAGGGAGCCCCCAAAGCATCTTGCTTCCAGCTCTTTGGGAAGCTAAGAAACAACTGGCTCTGCCCAGTGCTCTTACAGCCTACGAGAAAATCTCTTACCAAGGCCCGTGAAACGGACTTTGTTGGTGGCCTGATCTAGCTGAAGTGGAACTTCTGCTCTGGGTGTGCTCCATTGGCCTAGAGCTGCCTGGCCCAAAGGGCCGCCTTGTTTGCAAAGGGGATGAGAGGCCCCAAAGCATCTTGCTTCCAGCTCTTCGGGAAGCTAAGAAGCATCTGGCGTTGCCCAGTGATCTTACAGCCTACCGGGAACATCTCTTACCAAGGCCTGTGAAACGCAGTTTGTTGGTGGCCTGAACTGGCCGAAGTAGAACTTCTGCTCTGGGTGTGCTCCACTGGCCTAGAGCTACCTGCCCCAAAGGGCTGCCTTGATTCCAAAGTGAGAGAGTGGCACCAAAGCATCTTGCTTCCAGCTCTTCGGGAAGCTAAGAAACATCTGGCGTTGCCCAGTGCTCTTACAGCCTACCGGGAACATCTCCTACCAAGGCCTGTGAAACGCAGTTTCCTGGCAGGCCTGATCTGGCTGAAGTAGAACTTCTGCTCTGGGTGTGCTCCATTGCCCTAGAGCTGCCAGGCCCAAAGGGCTGCCTTGTTTCCAAAGACGGAGAGTGGACCCAAAGCATCTTGCTCCCAGCTCTTCGGGAAGCTAAGAAACAGCTGGCTCTGCCCAGTGCTCTTACAGCCTAAGAGAACATGTCTTGGAAAGGCCTGTGAAACGCAGTTTCTTGGCAGGCCTGACCTGGCTGAAGTAGAACTTCTGTTCTGGTTGTGCTACATAGGCCTAGAGCTACCAGGACCTAAGGGCCGCCTTGTTTCCAAAGGGGGAGAGAGGCCCCAAAGCATCTTGCCTCCAGCACTTTGGGAAGCTAAAAAACAACTGGCTCTGCACAGTGCTCTCACAGCCTACCGGCAACGTGACAGAGAAAGGCCTGTGAGACGCAGTTTCTTGGAAGGCCTGATCTGGCTGAGGTAGAACTTCTGCTCTGGGTGTACTCCATTGGCCTAGGGCTGCCTGGCCCAAAGGGCTGCCTTTATTTCCAAAGTCTGAGAGAGGCCCCAAAGCATCTTGCTTCCTGCTCTCTGGGAAGCTAAAACAACTGGCTCTGCACAGTGCTCTCAAAGCCAACCGGGAACGTCACATACAAAGGCCTGTGAAACGCAGCTTCTTGACAGGCCTTATCTGGCTGAGGTAGAACTTGTGCTCTGGGTGTGCTCCTTTGGCCTAGAGCTGCCAGGCACAAAGGCTGCTTTGTTTCCAAAGGGGGAGAGAGGCCCCAAATCATGTTGCTTCCAGCTGTTTTTGAAGCTAAGAAACAACTCGCTCTGCCAGGTACTCTTACAGCCTTCCGGGAACACCTCTTACGAAGGCCTGTGAAAAGCAGTTTCTTGGCAGGCCTGATCTGGCTGAGGTAGAACTTCTGCTCTGGGTGTGCTCCATTGCCCTAGAGATGAAAGGCCAAAAGGGCTGCCTTGTTTCCAAAGGGGGAGAGAGGCCCCAAAGCATCTTGCTTCCACCTCTTGGGAAGCTAAGAAACAACTGGCTGTGCCCAGTGCTCTTATAGCCTAAGAGAACATCTCTTATCAAGGCCTGTGAAACGCACTGTCTAGGCAGGCCTGATCTGGAAGAAGTAGAACTTCTGCTCTGGTTGTGCTCCATTGCCCTAGAGCTGCCAGACCCAACGTGCTGCCTTGTTTCCAAAGGGGCAGAGAGGCCCCAAAGCGTCTTGCTTCCAGCTGTTTGGGAAACAAGGAAACAACTGGCTCTGCACCGTGCTCTCACAGCCTACCGGGAACGTCACATACAAAGGCCTCTGAAACGCAGTTCCTTGGCAGGCCTGATCTGGCTGAAGTAGGACTTCTGCTCTGGGTGTGCTCCATTGGCCTAGAGCTGAAAGGCCCAAAGGGATGCCTTGTTTGCAAAGGGGCAGAGAGGCCCCAAAGCATCTTGCTTCCAGCTCTTTGGGAAGCTAAGAAACAACTGTCTCTGCCCAGTGCTCTAACAGAGTACCGGCAACATCTCTTACCAAAGCCTTTGAAACGCAGTTTCTTGGCAGGCCTTATCTGGCTGAGGTAGAACTTCTGCTCTGGGTGTGCTCCATTGGCCTAGAGCTGAAAGGCCCAAAGGTCGGCCTTGTTGGCAAAGGGGCAGGGAGCCCCCAAAGCATCTTGCTTCCAGCTCTTTGGGAAGCTAAGAAACAACTGGCTCTGCCCAGTGCTCTTACAGCCTACGAGAAAATCTCTTACCAAGGCCCGTGAAACGGACTTTGTTGGTGGCCTGATCTAGCTGAAGTAGAACATCTGCTCTGGGTGTGCTCCATTGGCCTAGAGCTGCCTGGC
Organism: Equus asinus; assembly: GCF_041296235.1. Taxonomy (NCBI): domain Eukaryota; kingdom Metazoa; phylum Chordata; class Mammalia; order Perissodactyla; family Equidae; genus Equus; species Equus asinus. The sequence continues at coordinate 704,045 of NW_027225534.1, forward strand.
CCAAAGGGCCGCCTTGTTTGCAAAGGGGATGAGAGGCCCCAAAGCATCTTGCTTCCAGCTCTTCGGGAAGCTAAGAAGCATCTGGCGTTGCCCAGTGATCTTACAGCCTACCGGGAACATCTCTTACCAAGGCCTGTGAAACGCAGTTTGTTGGTGGCCTGAACTGGCCGAAGTAGAACTTCTGCTCTGGGTGTGCTCCACTGGCCTAGAGCTACCTGCCCCAAAGGGCTGCCTTGATTCCAAAGTGAGAGAGTGGCACCAAAGCATCTTGCTTCCAGCTCTTCGGGAAGCTAAGAAACATCTGGCGTTGCCCAGTGCTCTTACAGCCTACCGGGAACATCTCCTACCAAGGCCTGTGAAACGCAGTTTCCTGGCAGGCCTGATCTGGCTGAAGTAGAACTTCTGCTCTGGGTGTGCTCCATTGCCCTAGAGCTGCCAGGCCCAAAGGTCTGCCTTGTTTCCAAAGACGGATAGTGGACCCAAAGCATCTTGCTCCCAGCTCTTCGGGAAGCTAAGAAACAGCTGGCTCTGCCCAGTGCTCTTACAGCCTAAGAGAACATGTCTTTGAAAGGCCTGTGAAACGCAGTTTCTTGGCAGGCCTGACCTGGCTGAAGTAGAACTTCTGTTCTGGTTGTGCTACATAGGCCTAGAGCTACCAGGACCTAAGGGCCGCCTTGTTTCCAAAGGGGGAGAGAGGCCCCAAAGCATCTTGCCTCCAGCACTTTGGGAAGCTAAAAAACAACTGGCTCTGCACAGTGCTCTCACAGCCTACCGGCAACGTGACAGAGAAAGGCCTGTGAGACGCAGTTTCTTGGAAGGCCTGATCTGGCTGAGGTAGAACTTCTGCTCTGGGTGTACTCCATTGGCCTAGGGCTGCCAGGCCCAAAGGGCTGCCTTTATTTCCAAAGTGTGAGAGAGGCCCCAAAGCATCTTGCTTCCTGCTCTCTGGGAAGCTAAAACAACTGGCTCTGCACAGTGCTCTCAAAGCCAACCGGGAACGTCACATACAAAGGCCTGTGAAACGCAGCTTCTTGACAGGCCTTATCTGGCTGAGGTAGAACTTGTGCTCTGGGTGTGCTCCTTTGGCCTAGAGCTGCCAGGCACAAAGGCTGCTTTGTTTCCAAAGGGGGAGAGAGGCCCCAAATCATGTTGCTTCCAGCTGTTTTTGAAGCTAAGAAACAACTCGCTCTGCCAGGTACTCTTACAGCCTTCCGGGAACACCTCTTACGAAGGCCTGTGAAAAGCAGTTTCTTGGCAGGCCTGATCTGGCTGAGGTAGAACTTCTGCTCTGGGTGTGCTCCATTGCCCTAGAGATGAAAGGCCAAAAGGGCTGCCTTGTTTCCAAAGGGGGAGAGAGGCCCCAAAGCATCTTGCTTCCACCTCTTGGGAAGCTAAGAAACAACTGGCTGTGCCCAGTGCTCTTATAGCCTAAGAGAACATCTCTTATCAAGGCCTGTGAAACGCACTGTCTAGGCAGGCCTGATCTGGAAGAAGTAGAACTTCTGCTCTGGTTGTGCTCCATTGCCCTAGAGCTGCCAGACCCAACGTGCTGCCTTGTTTCCAAAGGGGCAGAGAGGCCCCAAAGCGTCTTGCTTCCAGCTGTTTGGGAAACAAGGAAACAACTGGCTCTGCACCGTGCTCTCACAGCCTACCGGGAACGTCACATACAAAGGCCTCTGAAACGCAGTTCCTTGGCAGGCCTGATCTGGCTGAAGTAGGACTTCTGCTCTGGGTGTGCTCCATTGGCCTAGAGCTGAAAGGCCCAAAGGGATGCCTTGTTTGCAAAGGGGCAGAGAGGCCCCAAAGCATCTTGCTTCCAGCTCTTTGGGAAGCTAAGAAACAACTGTCTCTGCCCAGTGCTCTAACAGAGTACCGGCAACATCTCTTACCAAAGCCTTTGAAACGCAGTTTCTTGGCAGGCCTTATCTGGCTGAGGTAGAACTTCTGCTCTGGGTGTGCTCCATTGGCCTAGAGCTGAAAGGCCCAAAGGTCGGCCTTGTTGGCAAAGGGGCAGGGAGCCCCCAAAGCATCTTGCTTCCAGCTCTTTGGGAAGCTAAGAAACAACTGGCTCTGCCCAGTGCTCTTACAGCCTACGAGAAAATCTCTTACCAAGGCCTGTGAAACGCACTTTGTTGGTGGCCTGATCTAGCTGAAGTGGAACTTCTGCTCTGGGTGTGCTCCATTGGCCTAGAGCTGCCTGGCCCAAAGGGCCGCCTTGTTTGCAAAGGGGATGAGAGGCCCCAAAGCATCTTGCTTCCAGCTCTTCGGGAAGCTAAGAAGCATCTGGCGTTGCCCAGTGATCTTACAGCCTACCGGGAACATCTCTTACCAAGGCCTGTGAAACGCAGTTTGTTGGTGGCCTGAACTGGCCGAAGTAGAACTTCTGCTCTGGGTGTGCTCCACTGGCCTAGAGCTACCTGCCCCAAAGGGCTGCCTTGATTCCAAAGTGAGAGAGTGGCACCAAAGCATCTTGCTTCCAGCTCTTCGGGAAGCTAAGAAACATCTGGCGTTGCCCAGTGCTCTTACAGCCTACCGGGAACATCTCCTACCAAGGCCTGTGAAACGCAGTTTCCTGGCAGGCCTGATCTGGCTGAAGTAGAACTTCTGCTCTGGGTGTGCTCCATTGCCCTAGAGCTGCCAGGCCCAAAGGGCTGCCTTGTTTCCAAAGACGGAGAGTGGACCCAAAGCATCTTGCTCCCAGCTCTTCGGGAAGCTAAGAAACAGCTGGCTCTGCCCAGTGCTCTTACAGCCTAAGAGAACATGTCTTGGAAAGGCCTGTGAAACGCAGTTTCTTGGCAGGCCTGACCTGGCTGAAGTAGAACTTCTGTTCTGGTTGTGCTACATAGGCCTAGAGCTACCAGGACCTAAGGGCCGCCTTGTTTCCAAAGGGGGAGAGAGGCCCCAAAGCATCTTGCCTCCAGCACTTTGGGAAGCTAAAAAACAACTGGCTCTGCACAGTGCTCTCACAGCCTACCGGCAACGTGACAGAGAAAGGCCTGTGAGACGCAGTTTCTTGGAAGGCCTGATCTGGCTGAGGTAGAACTTCTGCTCTGGGTGTACTCCATTGGCCTAGGGCTGCCAGGCCCAAAGGGCTGCCTTTATTTCCAAAGTGTGAGAGAGGCCCCAAAGCATCTTGCTTCCTGCTCTCTGGGAAGCTAAAACAACTGGCTCTGCACAGTGCTCTCAAAGCCAACCGGGAACGTCACATACAAAGGCCTGTGAAACGCAGCTTCTTGACAGGCCTTATCTGGCTGAGGTAGAACTTGTGCTCTGGGTGTGCTCCTTTGGCCTAGAGCTGCCAGGCACAAAGGCTGCTTTGTTTCCAAAGGGGGAGAGAGGCCCCAAATCATGTTGCTTCCAGCTGTTTTTGAAGCTAAGAAACAACTCGCTCTGCCAGGTACTCTTACAGCCTTCCGGGAACACCTCTTACGAAGGCCTGTGAAAAGCAGTTTCTTGGCAGGCCTGATCTGGCTGAGGTAGAACTTCTGCTCTGGGTGTGCTCCATTGCCCTAGAGATGAAAGGCCAAAAGGGCTGCCTTGTTTCCAAAGGGGGAGAGAGGCCCCAAAGCATCTTGCTTCCACCTCTTGGGAAGCTAAGAAACAACTGGCTGTGCCCAGTGCTCTTATAGCCTAAGAGAACATCTCTTATCAAGGCCTGTGAAACGCACTGTCTAGGCAGGCCTGATCTGGAAGAAGTAGAACTTCTGCTCTGGTTGTGCTCCATTGCCCTAGAGCTGCCAGACCCAACGTGCTGCCTTGTTTCCAAAGGGGCAGAGAGGCCCCAAAGCGTCTTGCTTCCAGCTGTTTGGGAAACAAGGAAACAACTGGCTCTGCACCGTGCTCTCACAGCCTACCGGGAACGTCACATACAAAGGCCTCTGAAACGCAGTTCCTTGGCAGGCCTGATCTGGCTGAAGTAGGACTTCTGCTCTGGGTGTGCTCCATTGGCCTAGAGCTGAAAGGCCCAAAGGGATGCCTTGTTTGCAAAGGGGCAGAGAGGCCCCAAAGCATCTTGCTTCCAGCTCTTTGGGAAGCTAAGAAACAACTGTCTCTGCCCAGTGCTCTAACAGAGTACCGGCAACATCTCTTACCAAAGCCTTTGAAACGCAGTTTCTTGGCAGGCCTTATCTGGCTGAGGTAGAACTTCTGCTCTGGGTGTGCTCCATTGGCCTAGAGCTGAAAGGCCCAAAGGTCGGCCTTGTTGGCAAAGGGGCAGGGAGCCCCCAAAGCATCTTGCTTCCAGCTCTTTGGGAAGCTAAGAAACAACTGGCTCTGCCCAGTGCTCTTACAGCCTACGAGAAAATCTCTTACCAAGGCCTGTGAAACGCACTTTGTTGGTGGCCTGATCTAGCTGAAGTGGAACTTCTGCTCTGGGTGTGCTCCATTGGCCTAGAGCTGCCTGGCCCAAAGGGCCGCCTTGTTTGCAAAGGGGATGAGAGGCCCCAAAGCATCTTGCTTCCAGCTCTTCGGGAAGCTAAGAAGCATCTGGCATTGCCCAGTGATCTTACAGCCTACCGGGAACATCTCTTACCAAGGCCTGTGAAACGCAGTTTGTTGGTGGCCTGAACTGGCCGAAGTAGAACTTCTGCTCTGGGTGTGCTCCACTGGCCTAGAGCTACCTGCCCCAAAGGGCTGCCTTGATTCCAAAGTGAGAGAGTGGCACCAAAGCATCTTGCTTCCAGCTCTTCGGGAAGCTAAGAAACATCTGGCGTTGCCCAGTGCTCTTACAGCCTACCGGGAACATCTCCTACCAAGGCCTGTGAAACGCAGTTTCCTGGCAGGCCTGATCTGGCTGAAGTAGAACTTCTGCTCTGGGTGTGCTCCATTGCCCTAGAGCTGCCAGGCCCAAAGGGCTGCCTTGTTTCCAAAGACGGAGAGTGGACCCAAAGCATCTTGCTCCCAGCTCTTCGGGAAGCTAAGAAACAGCTGGCTCTGCCCAGTGCTCTTACAGCCTAAGAGAACATGTCTTGGAAAGGCCTGTGAAACGCAGTTTCTTGGCAGGCCTGACCTGGCTGAAGTAGAACTTCTGTTCTGGTTGTGCTACATAGGCCTAGAGCTACCAGGACCTAAGGGCCGCCTTGTTTCCAAAGGGGGAGAGAGGCCCCAAAGCATCTTGCCTCCAGCACTTTGGGAAGCTAAAAAACAACTGGCTCTGCACAGTGCTCTCACAGCCTACCGGCAACGTGACAGAGAAAGGCCTGTGAGACGCAGTTTCTTGGAAGGCCTGATCTGGCTGAGGTAGAACTTCTGCTCTGGGTGTACTCCATTGGCCTAGGGCTGCCAGGCCCAAAGGGCTGCCTTTATTTCCAAAGTGTGAGAGAGGCCCCAAAGCATCTTGCTTCCTGCTCTCTGGGAAGCTAAAACAACTGGCTCTGCACAGTGCTCTCAAAGCCAACCGGGAACGTCACATACAAAGGCCTGTGAAACGCAGCTTCTTGACAGGCCTTATCTGGCTGAGGTAGAACTTGTGCTCTGGGTGTGCTCCTTTGGCCTAGAGCTGCCAGGCACAAAGGCTGCTTTGTTTCCAAAGGGGGAGAGAGGCCCCAAATCATGTTGCTTCCAGCTGTTTTTGAAGCTAAGAAACAACTCGCTCTGCCAGGTACTCTTACAGCCTTCCGGGAACACCTCTTACGAAGGCCTGTGAAAAGCAGTTTCTTGGCAGGCCTGATCTGGCTGAGGTAGAACTTCTGCTCTGGGTGTGCTCCATTGCCCTAGAGATGAAAGGCCAAAAGGGCTGCCTTGTTTCCAAAGGGGGAGAGAGGCCCCAAAGCATCTTGCTTCCACCTCTTGGGAAGCTAAGAAACAACTGGCTGTGCCCAGTGCTCTTATAGCCTAAGAGAACATCTCTTATCAAGGCCTGTGAAACGCACTGTCTAGGCAGGCCTGATCTGGAAGAAGTAGAACTTCTGCTCTGGTTGTGCTCCATTGCCCTAGAGCTGCCAGACCCAACGTGCTGCCTTGTTTCCAAAGGGGCAGAGAGGCCCCAAAGCGTCTTGCTTCCAGCTGTTTGGGAAACAAGGAAACAACTGGCTCTGCACCGTGCTCTCACAGCCTACCGGGAACGTCACATACAAAGGCCTCTGAAACGCAGTTCCTTGGCAGGCCTGATCTGGCTGAAGTAGGACTTCTGCTCTGGGTGTGCTCCATTGGCCTAGAGCTGAAAGGCCCAAAGGGATGCCTTGTTTGCAAAGGGGCAGAGAGGCCCCAAAGCATCTTGCTTCCAGCTCTTTGGGAAGCTAAGAAACAACTGTCTCTGCCCAGTGCTCTAACAGAGTACCGGCAACATCTCTTACCAAAGCCTTTGAAACGCAGTTTCTTGGCAGGCCTTATCTGGCTGAGGTAGAACTTCTGCTCTGGGTGTGCTCCATTGGCCTAGAGCTGAAAGGCCCAAAGGTCGGCCTTGTTGGCAAAGGGGCAGGGAGCCCCCAAAGCATCTTGCTTCCAGCTCTTTGGGAAGCTAAGAAACAACTGGCTCTGCCCAGTGCTCTTACAGCCTACGAGAAAATCTCTTACCAAGGCCTGTGAAACGCACTTTGTTGGTGGCCTGATCTAGCTGAAGTGGAACTTCTGCTCTGGGTGTGCTCCATTGGCCTAGAGCTGCCTGGCCCAAAGGGCCGCCTTGTTTGCAAAGGGGATGAGAGGCCCCAAAGCATCTTGCTTCCAGCTCTTCGGGAAGCTAAGAAGCATCTGGCGTTGCCCAGTGATCTTACAGCCTACCGGGAACATCTCTTACCAAGGCCTGTGAAACGCAGTTTGTTGGTGGCCTGAACTGGCCGAAGTAGAACTTCTGCTCTGGGTGTGCTCCACTGGCCTAGAGCTACCTGCCCCAAAGGGCTGCCTTGATTCCAAAGTGAGAGAGTGGCACCAAAGCATCTTGCTTCCAGCTCTTCGGGAAGCTAAGAAACATCTGGCGTTGCCCAGTGCTCTTACAGCCTACCGGGAACATCTCCTACCAAGGCCTGTGAAACGCAGTTTCCTGGCAGGCCTGATCTGGCTGAAGTAGAACTTCTGCTCTGGGTGTGCTCCATTGCCCTAGAGCTGCCAGGCCCAAAGGGCTGCCTTGTTTCCAAAGACGGAGAGTGGACCCAAAGCATCTTGCTCCCAGCTCTTCGGGAAGCTAAGAAACAGCTGGCTCTGCCCAGTGCTCTTACAGCCTAAGAGAACATGTCTTGGAAAGGCCTGCGAAACGCATTTTCTTGGCAGGCCTGACCTGGCTGAAGTAGAACTTCTGTTCTGGTTGTGCTACATAGGCCTAGAGCTACCAGGACCTAAGGGCCGCCTTGTTTCCAAAGGGGGAGAGAGGCCCCAAAGCATCTTGCCTCCAGCACTTTGGGAAGCTAAAAAACAACTGGCTCTGCACAGTGCTCTCACAGCCTACCGGCAACGTGACAGAGAAAGGCCTGTGAGACGCAGTTTCTTGGAAGGCCTGATCTGGCTGAGGTAGAACTTCTGCTCTGGGTGTACTCCATTGGCCTAGGGCTGCCAGGCCCCAAGGGCTGCCTTTATTTCCAAAGTGTGAGAGAGGCCCCAAAGCATCTTGCTTCCTGCTCTCTGGGAAGCTAAAACAACTGGCTCTGCACAGTGCTCTCAAAGCCAACCGGGAACGTCACATACAAAGGCCTGTGAAACGCAGCTTCTTGACAGGCCTTATCTGGCTGAGGTAGAACTTGTGCTCTGGGTGTGCTCCTTTGGCCTAGAGCTGCCAGGCACAAAGGCTGCTTTGTTTCCAAAGGGGGAGAGAGGCCCCAAATCATGTTGCTTCCAGCTGTTTTTGAAGCTAAGAAACAACTCGCTCTGCCAGGTACTCTTACAGCCTTCCGGGAACACCTCTTACGAAGGCCTGTGAAAAGCAGTTTCTTGGCAGGCCTGATCTGGCTGAGGTAGAACTTCTGCTCTGGGTGTGCTCCATTGCCCTAGAGATGAAAGGCCAAAAGGGCTGCCTTGTTTCCAAAGGGGGAGAGAGGCCCCAAAGCATCTTGCTTCCACCTCTTGGGAAGCTAAGAAACAACTGGCTGTGCCCAGTGCTCTTATAGCCTAAGAGAACATCTCTTATCAAGGCCTGTGAAACGCACTGTCTAGGCAGGCCTGATCTGGAAGAAGTAGAACTTCTGCTCTGGTTGTGCTCCATTGCCCTAGAGCTGCCAGACCCAACGTGCTGCCTTGTTTCCAAAGTGGCAGAGAGGCCCCAAAGCGTCTTGCTTCCAGCTGTTTGGGAAACAAGGAAACAACTGGCTCTGCACCGTGCTCTCACAGCCTACCGGGAACGTCACATACAAAGGCCTCTGAAACGCAGTTCCTTGGCAGGCCTGATCTGGCTGAAGTAGGACTTCTGCTCTGGGTGTGCTCCATTGGCCTAGAGCTGAAAGGCCCAAAGGGATGCCTTGTTTGCAAAGGGGCAGAGAGGCCCCAAAGCATCTTGCTTCCAGCTCTTTGGGAAGCTAAGAAACAACTGTCTCTGCCCAGTGCTCTAACAGAGTACCGGCAACATCTCTTACCAAAGCCTTTGAAACGCAGTTTCTTGGCAGGCCTTATCTGGCTGAGGTAGAACTTCTGCTCTGGGTGTGCTCCATTGGCCTAGAGCTGAAAGGCCCAAAGGTCGGCCTTGTTGGCAAAGGGGCAGGGAGCCCCCAAAGCATCTTGCTTCCAGCTCTTTGGGAAGCTAAGAAACAACTGGCTCTGCCCAGTGCTCTTACAGCCTACGAGAAAATCTCTTACCAAGGCCTGTGAAACGCACTTTGTTGGTGGCCTGATCTAGCTGAAGTGGAACTTCTGCTCTGGGTGTGCTCCATTGGCCTAGAGCTGCCTGGCCCAAAGGGCCGCCTTGTTTGCAAAGGGGATGAGAGGCCCCAAAGCATCTTGCTTCCAGCTCTTCGGGAAGCTAAGAAGCATCTGGCGTTGCCCAGTGATCTTACAGCCTACCGGGAACATCTCTTACCAAGGCCTGTGAAACGCAGTTTGTTGGTGGCCTGAACTGGCCGAAGTAGAACTTCTGCTCTGGGTGTGCTCCACTGGCCTAGAGCTACCTGCCCCAAAGGGCTGCCTTGATTCCAAAGTGAGAGAGTGGCACCAAAGCATCTTGCTTCCAGCTCTTCGGGAAGCTAAGAAACATCTGGCGTTGCCCAGTGCTCTTACAGCCTACCGGGAACATCTCCTACCAAGGCCTGTGAAACGCAGTTTCCTGGCAGGCCTGATCTGGCTGAAGTAGAACTTCTGCTCTGGGTGTGCTCCATTGCCCTAGAGCTGCCAGGCCCAAAGGGCTGCCTTGTTTCCAAAGACGGAGAGTGGACCCAAAGCATCTTGCTCCCAGCTCTTCGGGAAGCTAAGAAACAGCTGGCTCTGCCCAGTGCTCTTACAGCCTAAGAGAACATGTCTTTGAAAGGCCTGTGAAACGCAGTTTCTTGGCAGGCCTGACCTGGCTGAAGTAGAACTTCTGTTCTGGTTGTGCTACATAGGCCTAGAGCTACCAGGACCTAAGGGCCGCCTTGTTTCCAAAGGGGGAGAGAGGCCCCAAAGCATCTTGCCTCCAGCACTTTGGGAAGCTAAAAAACAACTGGCTCTGCACAGTGCTCTCACAGCCTACCGGCAACGTGACAGAGAAAGGCCTGTGAGACGCAGTTTCTTGGAAGGCCTGATCTGGCTGAGGTAGAACTTCTGCTCTGGGTGTACTCCATTGGCCTAGGGCTGCCAGGCCCCAAGGGCTGCCTTTATTTCCAAAGTGTGAGAGAGGCCCCAAAGCATCTTGCTTCCTGCTCTCTGGGAAGCTAAAACAACTGGCTCTGCACAGTGCTCTCAAAGCCAACCGGGAACGTCACATACAAAGGCCGGTGAAACGCAGCTTCTTGACAGGCCTTATCTGGCTGAGGTAGAACTTGTGCTCTGGGTGTGCTACTTTGGCCTAGAGCTGCCAGGCACAAAGGCTGCTTTGTTTCCAAAGGGGGAGAGAGGCCCCAAATCATGTTGCTTCCAGCTGTTTTTGAAGCTAAGAAACAACTCGCTCTGCCAGGTACTCTTACAGCCTTCCGGGAACACCTCTTACGAAGGCCTGTGAAAAGCAGTTTCTTGGCAGGCCTGATCTGGCTGAGGTAGAACTTCTGCTCTGGGTGTGCTCCATTGCCCTAGAGATGAAAGGCCAAAAGGGCTGCCTTGTTTCCAAAGGGGGAGAGAGGCCCCAAAGCATCTTGCTTCCACCTCTTGGGAAGCTAAGAAACAACTGGCTGTGCCCAGTGCTCTTATAGCCTAAGAGAACATCTCTTATCAAGGCCTGTGAAACGCACTGTCTAGGCAGGCCTGATCTGGAAGAAGTAGAACTTCTGCTCTGGTTGTGCTCCATTGCCCTAGAGCTGCCAGACCCAACGTGCTGCCTTGTTTCCAAAGGGGCAGAGAGGCCCCAAAGCGTCTTGCTTCCAGCTGTTTGGGAAACAAGGAAACAACTGGCTCTGCACCGTGCTCTCACAGCCTACCGGGAACGTCACATACAAAGGCCTCTGAAACGCAGTTCCTTGGCAGGCCTGATCTGGCTGAAGTAGGACTTCTGCTCTGGGTGTGCTCCATTGGCCTAGAGCTGAAAGGCCCAAAGGGATGCCTTGTTTGCAAAGGGGCAGAGAGGCCCCAAAGCATCTTGCTTCCAGCTCTTTGGGAAGCTAAGAAACAACTGTCTCTGCCCAGTGCTCTAACAGAGTACCGGCAACATCTCTTACCAAAGCCTTTGAAACGCAGTTTCTTGGCAGGCCTTATCTGGCTGAGGTAGAACTTCTGCTCTGGGTGTGCTCCATTGGCCTAGAGCTGAAAGGCCCAAAGGTCGGCCTTGTTGGCAAAGGGGCAGGGAGCCCCCAAAGCATCTTGCTTCCAGCTCTTTGGGAAGCTAAGAAACAACTGGCTCTGCCCAGTGCTCTTACAGCCTACGAGAAAATCTCTTACCAAGGCCTGTGAAACGCACTTTGTTGGTGGCCTGATCTAGCTGAAGTGGAACTTCTGCTCTGGGTGTGCTCCATTGGCCTAGAGCTGCCTGGCCCAAAGGGCCGCCTTGTTTGCAAAGGGGATGAGAGGCCCCAAAGCATCTTGCTTCCAGCTCTTCGGGAAGCTAAGAAGCATCTGGCGTTGCCCAGTGATCTTACAGCCTACCGGGAACATCTCTTACCAAGGCCTGTGAAACGCAGTTTGTTGGTGGCCTGAACTGGCCGAAGTAGAACTTCTGCTCTGGGTGTGCTCCACTGGCCTAGAGCTACCTGCCCCAAAGGGCTGCCTTGATTCCAAAGTGAGAGAGTGGCACCAAAGCATCTTGCTTCCAGCTCTTCGGGAAGCTAAGAAACATCTGGCGTTGCCCAGTGCTCTTACAGCCTACCGGGAACATCTCCTACCAAGGCCTGTGAAACGCAGTTTCCTGGCAGGCCTGATCTGGCTGAAGTAGAACTTCTGCTCTGGGTGTGCTCCATTGCCCTAGAGCTGCCAGGCCCAAAGGGCTGCCTTGTTTCCAAAGACGGAGAGTGGACCCAAAGCATCTTGCTCCCAGCTCTTCGGGAAGCTAAGAAACAGCTGGCTCTGCCCAGTGCTCTTACAGCCTAAGAGAACATGTCTTGGAAAGGCCTGCGAAACGCATTTTCTTGGCAGGCCTGACCTGGCTGAAGTAGAACTTCTGTTCTGGTTGTGCTACATAGGCCTAGAGCTACCAGGACCTAAGGGCCGCCTTGTTTCCAAAGGGGGAGAGAGGCCCCAAAGCATCTTGCCTCCAGCACTTTGGGAAGCTAAAAAACAACTGGCTCTGCACAGTGCTCTCACAGCCTACCGGCAACGTGACAGAGAAAGGCCTGTGAGACGCAGTTTCTTGGAAGGCCTGATCTGGCTGAGGTAGAACTTCTGCTCTGGGTGTACTCCATTGGCCTAGGGCTGCCAGGCCCAAAGGGCTGCCTTTATTTCCAAAGTGTGAGAGAGGCCCCAAAGCATCTTGCTTCCTGCTCTCTGGGAAGCTAAAACAACTGGCTCTGCACAGTGCTCTCAAAGCCAACCGGGAACGTCACATACAAAGGCCGGTGAAACGCAGCTTCTTGACAGGCCTTATCTGGCTGAGGTAGAACTTGTGCTCTGGGTGTGCTACTTTGGCCTAGAGCTGCCAGGCACAAAGGCTGCTTTGTTTCCAAAGGGGGAGAGAGGCCCCAAATCATGTTGCTTCCAGCTGTTTTTGAAGCTAAGAAACAACTCGCTCTGCCAGGTACTCTTACAGCCTTCCGGGAACACCTCTTACGAAGGCCTGTGAAAAGCAGTTTCTTGGCAGGCCTGATCTGGCTGAGGTAGAACTTCTGCTCTGGGTGTGCTCCATTGCCCTAGAGATGAAAGGCCAAAAGGGCTGCCTTGTTTCCAAAGGGGGAGAGAGGCCCCAAAGCATCTTGCTTCCACCTCTTGGGAAGCTAAGAAACAACTGGCTGTGCCCAGTGCTCTTATAGCCTAAGAGAACATCTCTTATCAAGGCCTGTGAAACGCACTGTCTAGGCAGGCCTGATCTGGAAGAAGTAGAACTTCTGCTCTGGTTGTGCTCCATTGCCCTAGAGCTGCCAGACCCAACGTGCTGCCTTGTTTCCAAAGGGGCAGAGAGGCCCCAAAGCGTCTTGCTTCCAGCTGTTTGGGAAACAAGGAAACAACTGGCTCTGCACCGTGCTCTCACAGCCTACCGGGAACGTCACATACAAAGGCCTCTGAAACGCAGTTCCTTGGCAGGCCTGATCTGGCTGAAGTAGGACTTCTGCTCTGGGTGTGCTCCATTGGCCTAGAGCTGAAAGGCCCAAAGGGATGCCTTGTTTGCAAAGGGGCAGAGAGGCCCCAAAGCATCTTGCTTCCAGCTCTTTGGGAAGCTAAGAAACAACTGTCTCTGCCCAGTGCTCTAACAGAGTACCGGCAACATCTCTTACCAAAGCCTTTGAAACGCAGTTTCTTGGCAGGCCTTATCTGGCTGAGGTAGAACTTCTGCTCTGGGTGTGCTCCATTGGCCTAGAGCTGAAAGGCCCAAAGGTCGGCCTTGTTGGCAAAGGGGCAGGGAGCCCCCAAAGCATCTTGCTTCCAGCTCTTTGGGAAGCTAAGAAACAACTGGCTCTGCCCAGTGCTCTTACAGCCTACGAGAAAATCTCTTACCAAGGCCTGTGAAACGCACTTTGTTGGTGGCCTGATCTAGCTGAAGTGGAACTTCTGCTCTGGGTGTGCTCCATTGGCCTAGAGCTGCCTGGCCCAAAGGGCCGCCTTGTTTGCAAAGGGGATGAGAGGCCCCAAAGCATCTTGCTTCCAGCTCTTCGGGAAGCTAAGAAGCATCTGGCGTTGCCCAGTGATCTTACAGCCTACCGGGAACATCTCTTACCAAGGCCTGTGAAACGCAGTTTGTTGGTGGCCTGAACTGGCCGAAGTAGAACTTCTGCTCTGGGTGTGCTCCACTGGCCTAGAGCTACCTGCCCCAAAGGGCTGCCTTGATTCCAAAGTGAGAGAGTGGCACCAAAGCATCTTGCTTCCAGCTCTTCGGGAAGCTAAGAAACATCTGGCGTTGCCCAGTGCTCTTACAGCCTACCGGGAACATCTCCTACCAAGGCCTGTGAAACGCAGTTTCCTGGCAGGCCTGATCTGGCTGAAGTAGAACTTCTGCTCTGGGTGTGCTCCATTGCCCTAGAGCTGCCAGGCCCAAAGGGCTGCCTTGTTTCCAAAGACGGAGAGTGGACCCAAAGCATCTTGCTCCCAGCTCTTCGGGAAGCTAAGAAACAGCTGGCTCTGCCCAGTGCTCTTACAGCCTAAGAGAACATGTCTTGGAAAGGCCTGCGAAACGCATTTTCTTGGCAGGCCTGACCTGGCTGAAGTAGAACTTCTGTTCTGGTTGTGCTACATAGGCCTAGAGCTACCAGGACCTAAGGGCCGCCTTGTTTCCAAAGGGGGAGAGAGGCCCCAAAGCATCTTGCCTCCAGCACTTTGGGAAGCTAAAAAACAACTGGCTCTGCACAGTGCTCTCACAGCCTACCGGCAACGTGACAGAGAAAGGCCTGTGAGACGCAGTTTCTTGGAAGGCCTGATCTGGCTGAGGTAGAACTTCTGCTCTGGGTGTACTCCATTGGCCTAGGGCTGCCAGGCCCAAAGGGCTGCCTTTATTTCCAAAGTGTGAGAGAGGCCCCAAAGCATCTTGCTTCCTGCTCTCTGGGAAGCTAAAACAACTGGCTCTGCACAGTGCTCTCAAAGCCAACCGGGAACGTCACATACAAAGGCCGGTGAAACGCAGCTTCTTGACAGGCCTTATCTGGCTGAGGTAGAACTTGTGCTCTGGGTGTGCTACTTTGGCCTAGAGCTGCCAGGCACAAAGGCTGCTTTGTTTCCAAAGGGGGAGAGAGGCCCCAAATCATGTTGCTTCCAGCTGTTTTTGAAGCTAAGAAACAACTCGCTCTGCCAGGTACTCTTACAGCCTTCCGGGAACACCTCTTACGAAGGCCTGTGAAAAGCAGTTTCTTGGCAGGCCTGATCTGGCTGAGGTAGAACTTCTGCTCTGGGTGTGCTCCATTGCCCTAGAGATGAAAGGCCAAAAGGGCTGCCTTGTTTCCAAAGGGGGAGAGAGGCCCCAAAGCATCTTGCTTCCACCTCTTGGGAAGCTAAGAAACAACTGGCTGTGCCCAGTGCTCTTATAGCCTAAGAGAACATCTCTTATCAAGGCCTGTGAAACGCACTGTCTAGGCAGGCCTGATCTGGAAGAAGTAGAACTTCTGCTCTGGTTGTGCTCCATTGCCCTAGAGCTGCCAGACCCAACGTGCTGCCTTGTTTCCAAAGGGGCAGAGAGGCCCCAAAGCGTCTTGCTTCCAGCTGTTTGGGAAACAAGGAAACAACTGGCTCTGCACCGTGCTCTCACAGCCTACCGGGAACGTCACATACAAAGGCCTCTGAAACGCAGTTCCTTGGCAGGCCTGATCTGGCTGAAGTAGGACTTCTGCTCTGGGTGTGCTCCATTGGCCTAGAGCTGAAAGGCCCAAAGGGATGCCTTGTTTGCAAAGGGGCAGAGAGGCCCCAAAGCATCTTGCTTCCAGCTCTTTGGGAAGCTAAGAAACAACTGTCTCTGCCCAGTGCTCTAACAGAGTACCGGCAACATCTCTTACCAAAGCCTTTGAAACGCAGTTTCTTGGCAGGCCTTATCTGGCTGAGGTAGAACTTCTGCTCTGGGTGTGCTCCATTGGCCTAGAGCTGAAAGGCCCAAAGGTCGGCCTTGTTGGCAAAGGGGCAGGGAGCCCCCAAAGCATCTTGCTTCCAGCTCTTTGGGAAGCTAAGAAACAACTGGCTCTGCCCAGTGCTCTTACAGCCTACGAGAAAATCTCTTACCAAGGCCTGTGAAACGCACTTTGTTGGTGGCCTGATCTAGCTGAAGTGGAACTTCTGCTCTGGGTGTGCTCCATTGGCCTAGAGCTGCCTGGCCCAAAGGGCCGCCTTGTTTGCAAAGGGGATGAGAGGCCCCAAAGCATCTTGCTTCCAGCTCTTCGGGAAGCTAAGAAGCATCTGGCGTTGCCCAGTGATCTTACAGCCTACCGGGAACATCTCTTACCAAGGCCTGTGAAACGCAGTTTGTTGGTGGCCTGAACTGGCCGAAGTAGAACTTCTGCTCTGGGTGTGCTCCACTGGCCTAGAGCTACCTGCCCCAAAGGGCTGCCTTGATTCCAAAGTGAGAGAGTGGCACCAAAGCATCTTGCTTCCAGCTCTTCGGGAAGCTAAGAAACATCTGGCGTTGCCCAGTGCTCTTACAGCCTACCGGGAACATCTCCTACCAAGGCCTGTGAAACGCAGTTTCCTGGCAGGCCTGATCTGGCTGAAGTAGAACTTCTGCTCTGGGTGTGCTCCATTGCCCTAGAGCTGCCAGGCCCAAAGGGCTGCCTTGTTTCCAAAGACGGAGAGTGGACCCAAAGCATCTTGCTCCCAGCTCTTCGGGAAGCTAAGAAACAGCTGGCTCTGCCCAGTGCTCTTACAGCCTAAGAGAACATGTCTTGGAAAGGCCTGCGAAACGCATTTTCTTGGCAGGCCTGACCTGGCTGAAGTAGAACTTCTGTTCTGGTTGTGCTACATAGGCCTAGAGCTACCAGGACCTAAGGGCCGCCTTGTTTCCAAAGGGGGAGAGAGGCCCCAAAGCATCTTGCCTCCAGCACTTTGGGAAGCTAAAAAACAACTGGCTCTGCACAGTGCTCTCACAGCCTACCGGCAACGTGACAGAGAAAGGCCTGTGAGACGCAGTTTCTTGGAAGGCCTGATCTGGCTGAGGTAGAACTTCTGCTCTGGGTGTACTCCATTGGCCTAGGGCTGCCAGGCCCAAAGGGCTGCCTTTATTTCCAAAGTGTGAGAGAGGCCCCAAAGCATCTTGCTTCCTGCTCTCTGGGAAGCTAAAACAACTGGCTCTGCACAGTGCTCTCAAAGCCAACCGGGAACGTCACATACAAAGGCCTGTGAAACGCAGCTTCTTGACAGGCCTTATCTGGCTGAGGTAGAACTTGTGCTCTGGGTGTGCTCCTTTGGCCTAGAGCTGCCAGGCACAAAGGCTGCTTTGTTTCCAAAGGGGGAGAGAGGCCCCAAATCATGTTGCTTCCAGCTGTTTTTGAAGCTAAGAAACAACTCGCTCTGCCAGGTACTCTTACAGCCTTCCGGGAACACCTCTTACGAAGGCCTGTGAAAAGCAGTTTCTTGGCAGGCCTGATCTGGCTGAGGTAGAACTTCTGCTCTGGGTGTGCTCCATTGCCCTAGAGATGAAAGGCCAAAAGGGCTGCCTTGTTTCCAAAGGGGGAGAGAGGCCCCAAAGCATCTTGCTTCCACCTCTTGGGAAGCTAAGAAACAACTGGCTGTGCCCAGTGCTCTTATAGCCTAAGAGAACATCTCTTATCAAGGCCTGTGAAACGCACTGTCTAGGCAGGCCTGATCTGGAAGAAGTAGAACTTCTGCTCTGGTTGTGCTCCATTGCCCTAGAGCTGCCAGACCCAACGTGCTGCCTTGTTTCCAAAGGGGCAGAGAGGCCCCAAAGCGTCTTGCTTCCAGCTGTTTGGGAAACAAGGAAACAACTGGCTCTGCACCGTGCTCTCACAGCCTACCGGGAACGTCACATACAAAGGCCTCTGAAACGCAGTTCCTTGGCAGGCCTGATCTGGCTGAAGTAGGACTTCTGCTCTGGGTGTGCTCCATTGGCCTAGAGCTGAAAGGCCCAAAGGGATGCCTTGTTTGCAAAGGGGCAGAGAGGCCCCAAAGCATCTTGCTTCCAGCTCTTTGGGAAGCTAAGAAACAACTGTCTCTGCCCAGTGCTCTAACAGAGTACCGGCAACATCTCTTACCAAAGCCTTTGAAACGCAGTTTCTTGGCAGGCCTTATCTGGCTGAGGTAGAACTTCTGCTCTGGGTGTGCTCCATTGGCCTAGAGCTGAAAGGCCCAAAGGTCGGCCTTGTTGGCAAAGGGGCAGGGAGCCCCCAAAGCATCTTGCTTCCAGCTCTTTGGGAAGCTAAGAAACAACTGGCTCTGCCCAGTGCTCTTACAGCCTACGAGAAAATCTCTTACCAAGGCCTGTGAAACGCACTTTGTTGGTGGCCTGATCTAGCTGAAGTGGAACTTCTGCTCTGGGTGTGCTCCATTGGCCTAGAGCTGCCTGGCCCAAAGGGCCGCCTTGTTTGCAAAGGGGATGAGAGGCCCCAAAGCATCTTGCTTCCAGCTCTTCGGGAAGCTAAGAAGCATCTGGCGTTGCCCAGTGATCTTACAGCCTACCGGGAACATCTCTTACCAAGGCCTGTGAAACGCAGTTTGTTGGTGGCCTGAACTGGCCGAAGAAGAACTTCTGCTCTGGGTGTGCTCCACTGGCCTAGAGCTACCTGCCCCAAAGGGCTGCCTTGATTCCAAAGTGAGAGAGTGGCACCAAAGCATCTTGCTTCCAGCTCTTCGGGAAGCTAAGAAACATCTGGCGTTGCCCAGTGCTCTTACAGCCTACCGGGAACATCTCTTACCAAGGCCTGTGAAACGCAGTTTCCTGGCAGGCCTGATCTGGCTGAAGTAGAACTTCTGCTCTGGGTGTGCTCCATTGCCCTAGAGCTGCCAGGCCCAAAGGGCTGCCTTGTTTCCAAAGACGGAGAGTGGACCCAAAGCATCTTGCTCCCAGCTCTTCGGGAAGCTAAGAAACAGCTGGCTCTGCCCAGTGCTCTTACAGCCTAAGAGAACATGTCTTGGAAAGGCCTGTGAAACGCATTTTCTTGGCAGGCCTGACCTGGCTGAAGTAGAACTTCTGTTCTGGTTGTGCTACATAGGCCTAGAGCTACCAGGACCTAAGGGCTGCCTTGTTTCCAAAGGGGGAGAGAGGCCCCAAAGCATCTTGCCTCCAGCACTTTGGGAAGCTAAAAAACAACTGGCTCTGCACAGTGCTCTCACAGCCTACCGGCAACGTGACAGAGAAAGGCCTGTGAGACGCAGTTTCTTGGAAGGCCTGATCTGGCTGAGGTAGAACTTCTGCTCTGGGTGTACTCCATTGGCCTAGGGCTGCCAGGCCCAAAGGGCTGCCTTTATTTCCAAAGTGTGAGAGAGGCCCCAAAGCATCTTGCTTCCTGCTCTCTGGGAAGCTAAAACAACTGGCTCTGCACAGTGCTCTCAAAGCCAACCGGGAACGTCACATACAAAGGCCTGTGAAACGCAGCTTCTTGACAGGCCTTATCTGGCTGAGGTAGAACTTGTGCTCTGAGTGTGCTACTTTGGCCTAGAGCTGCCAGGCACAAAGGCTGCTTTGTTTCCAAAGGGGGAGAGAGGCCCCAAATCATGTTGCTTCCAGCTGTTTTTGAAGCTAAGAAACAACTCGCTCTGCCAGGTACTCTTACAGCCTTCCGGGAACACCTCTTACGAAGGCCTGTGAAAAGCAGTTTCTTGGCAGGCCTGATCTGGCTGAGGTAGAACTTCTGCTCTGGGTGTGCTCCATTGCCCTAGAGATGAAAGGCCAAAAGGGCTGCCTTGTTTCCAAAGGGGGAGAGAGGCCCCAAAGCATCTTGCTTCCACCTCTTGGGAAGCTAAGAAACAACTGGCTGTGCCCAGTGCTCTTATAGCCTAAGAGAACATCTCTTATCAAGGCCTGTGAAACGCACTGTCTAGGCAGGCCTGATCTGGAAGAAGTAGAACTTCTGCTCTGGTTGTGCTCCATTGCCCTAGAGCTGCCAGACCCAACGTGCTGCCTTGTTTCCAAAGGGGCAGAGAGGCCCCAAAGCGTCTTGCTTCCAGCTGTTTGGGAAACAAGGAAACAACTGGCTCTGCACCGTGCTCTCACAGCCTACCGGGAACGTCACATACAAAGGCCTCTGAAACGCAGTTCCTTGGCAGGCCTGATCTGGCTGAAGTAGGACTTCTGCTCTGGGTGTGCTCCATTGGCCTAGAGCTGAAAGGCCCAAAGGGATGCCTTGTTTGCAAAGGGGCAGAGAGGCCCCAAAGCATCTTGCTTCCAGCTCTTTGGGAAGCTAAGAAACAACTGTCTCTGCCCAGTGCTCTAACAGAGTACCGGCAACATCTCTTACCAAAGCCTTTGAAACGCAGTTTCTTGGCAGGCCTTATATGGCTGAGGTAGAACTTCTGCTCTGGGTGTGCTCCATTGGCCTAGAGCTGAAAGGCCCAAAGGTCGGCCTTGTTGGCAAAGGGTCAGGGAGCCCCCAAAGCATCTTGCTTCCAGCTCTTTGGGAAGCTAAGAAACAACTGGCTCTGCCCAGTGCTCTTACAGCCGAAGAGACATTCTCTTACCAAGGCCTGTGAAATGCACTTTGTTGGTGGCCTGATCTAGCTGAAGTAGAACTTCTGCTCTGGGTGTGCTCCATTGGCCTAGAGCTGCCTGGCCCAAAGGGCCGCCTTGTTTGCAAAGGGGATGAGAGGCCCCAAAGCATCTTGCTTCCAGCTCTTGGGGAAGCTAAGAAACATCTGGCGTTGCCCAGTGATCTTACAGCCTACCGGGAACATCTCTTACCAAGGCCTGTGAAACGCAGTTTGTTGGTGGCCTGAACTGGCCGAAGTAGAACTTCTGCTCTGGGTGTGCTCCACTGGCCTAGAGCTACCTGGCCCAAAGGGCTGCCTTGATTCCAAAGTGAGAGAGTGGCACCAAAGCATCTTGCTTCCAGCTCTTCGGGAAGCTAAGAAACATCTGGCGTTGCCCAGTGCTCTTACAGCCTACCGGGAATATCTCTTACCAAGGCCTGTGAAACGCAGTTTCCTGGCAGGCCTGATCTGGCTGAAGTAGAACTTCTGCTCTGGGTGTGCTCCATTGCCCTAGAGCTGCCAGGCCCAAGGTGCTGCCTTGTTTCCAAAGGGGCAGAGAGGCCCCAAAGCATCTTGCTTCCAGCTCTCTGGGAAGCTAAGAACCAACTCGCTCTGGCCCGTGCTCTTACAGCCTACCGGGAACATGTCTTTGAAAGGCCTGTGAAACGCAGTTTCTTGGCAGGCCTCATCGGGCTGAAGTAGAACTCCGGCTCTGGGTGTGCTCCATTGCCCTAGAGCTGCCAGGCCCAAAGTGCTGCCCTGTTTCCAAGGGGCAGAGAGGCCCAAAGCATCTTGCTTCCCGGTCTTTGCGAAGCTAAGAAACAACTGGCTCTGCCCAGTGCTCTTACACCTACCGGGAACATCTCTTACCAAGGCCTGTCAAACGCTGTTTCTTTGCAGGCCTGATCAGGCTGAAGTAGAACTCCTGCTCTGCGTGTGCTCCATTGGCCTAGAGCTTCCCGACCCAAAAGGCTGCCTTGTTCCCAAACGGGCAGAGGGGTCCCAAGCATCTTGCTTCCAGCTTTTCAGGAAGGTAAGAAACAACTGGCTCTGCCCAGTGCTCTTACAGCCTACCGGGAACATCTCTTACCAAGGCCTGTGAAACGCAGTTTCTTGGCAGGCCTGATCTGGCTGAAGTAGAACTCCTGCTCTGGGCGTGCTACTTTGGCCTAGAGCTGCCAGGCCCAAAGGGCCGCCTTGTTTCCAAAGGGGCTGAGAGTCCCCAAAGTATCTTGCTTCCAAATCTTTGGGAAGCTAAGAAACAACTGGCTCTGCACAGTGCTCTCACAGCCTACCGGCAACGTGACAGAGAAAGGCCTGTGAGACGCAGTTTCTTGGAAGGCCTGATCTGGCTGAGGTAGAACTTCTGCTCTGGGTGTACTCCATTGGCCTAGGGCTGCCAGGCCCAAAGGGCTGCCTTTATTTCCAAAGTGTGAGAGAGGCCCCAAAGCATCTTGCTTCCTGCTCTCTGGGAAGCTAAAACAACTGGCTCTGCACAGTGCTCTCAAAGCCAACCGGGAACGTCACATACAAAGGCCTGTGAAACGCAGCTTCTTGACAGGCCTTATCTGGCTGAGGTAGAACTTGTGCTCTGGGTGTGCTACTTTGGCCTAGAGCTGCCAGGCACAAAGGCTGCTTTGTTTCCAAAGGGGGAGAGAGGCCCCAAATCATGTTGCTTCCAGCTGTTTTTGAAGCTAAGAAACAACTCGCTCTGCCAGGTATTCTTACAGCCTTCCGGGAACACCTCTTACGAAGGCCTGTGAAAAGCAGTTTCTTGGCAGGCCTGATCTGGCTGAGGTAGAACTTCTGCTCTGGGTGTGCTCCATTGCCCTAGAGATGAAAGGCCAAAAGGGCTGCCTTGTTTCCAAAGGGGGAGAGAGGCCCCAAAGCATCTTGCTTCCACCTCTTGGGAAGCTAAGAAACAACTAGCTGTGCCCAGTGCTCTTATAGCCTAAGAGAACATCTCTTATCAAGGCCTGTGAAACGCAGTTTCCTGGCAGGCCTGTTCTGGCTGAAGTAGAACTTCTGCTCTGGGTGTGCTCCATTGCCGTAGAGCTGCCAGGCCCAAAGGGCTGCCTTGTTTCCAAAGACGGAGAGTGGACCCAAAGCGTCTTGCTCCCAGCTCTTCGGGAAGCTAAGAAACAGCTGGCTCTGCCCAGTGCTCTTACAGCCTAAGAGAACATGTCTTTGAAAGGCCTGTGAAAGGCAGTTTCTTGGCAGGCCTGACCTGGCTGAAGTAGAACTTCTGTTCTGGTTGTGCTACATAGGCCTAGAGCTACCAGGACCTAAGGGCTGCCTTGTTTCCAAAGGGGGAGAGAGGCCCCAAAGCATCTTGCCTCCAGCACTTTGGGAAGCTAAAAAACAACTGGCTCTGCACAGTGCTCTCACAGCCTACCGGCAACGTGACAGAGAAAGGCCTGTGAGACGCAGTTTCTTGGAAGGCCTGATCTGGCTGAGGTAGAACTTCTGCTCTGGGTGTACTCCATTGGCCTAGGGCTGCCAGGCCCAAAGGGCTGCCTTTATTTCCAAAGCGTGAGAGAGGCCCCAAAGCATCTTGCTTCCTGCTCTCTGGGAAGCTAAAACAACTGGCTCTGCACAGTGCTCTCAAAGCCAACCGGGAACGTCACATACAAAGGCCTGTGAAACGCAGCTTCTTGACAGGCCTTATCTGGCTGAGGTAGAACTTGTGCTCTGGGTGTGCTACTTTGGCCTAGAGCTGCCAGGCACAAAGGCTGCTTTGTTTCCAAAGGGGGAGAGAGGCCCCAAATCATGTTGCTTCCAGCTGTTTTTGAAGCTAAGAAACAACTCGCTCTGCCAGGTACTCTTACAGCCTTCCGGGAACACCTCTTACGAAGGCCTGTGAAAAGCAGTTTCTTGGCAGGCCTGATCTGGCTGAGGTAGAACTTCTGCTCTGGGTGTGCTCCATTGCCCTAGAGATGAAAGGCCAAAAGGGCTGCCTTGTTTCCAAAGGGGGAGAGAGGCCCCAAAGCATCTTGCTTCCACCTCTTGGGAAGCTAAGAAACAACTGGCTGTGCCCAGTGCTCTTATAGCCTAAGAGAACATCTCTTATCAAGGCCTGTGAAACGCACTGTCTAGGCAGGCCTGATCTGGAAGAAGTAGAACTTCTGCTCTGGTTGTGCTCCATTGCCCTAGAGCTGCCAGACCCAACGTGCTGCCTTGTTTCCAAAGGGGCAGAGAGGCCCCAAAGCGTCTTGCTTCCAGCTGTTTGGGAAACAAGGAAACAACTGGCTCTGCACCGTGCTCTCACAGCCTACCGGGAACGTCACATACAAAGGCCTCTGAAACGCAGTTCCTTGGCAGGCCTGATCTGGCTGAAGTAGGACTTCTGCTCTGGGTGTGCTCCATTGGCCTAGAGCTGAAAGGCCCAAAGGGATGCCTTGTTTGCAAAGGGGCAGAGAGGCCCCAAAGCATCTTGCTTCCAGCTCTTTGGGAAGCTAAGAAACAACTGTCTCTGCCCAGTGCTCTAACAGAGTACCGGCAACATCTCTTACCAAAGCCTTTGAAACGCAGTTTCTTGGCAGGCCTTATCTGGCTGAGGTAGAACTTCTGCTCTGGGTGTGCTCCATTGGCCTAGAGCTGAAAGGCCCAAAGGTCGGCCTTGTTGGCAAAGGGGCAGGGAGCCCCCAAAGCATCTTGCTTCCAGCTCTTTGGGAAGCTAAGAAACAACTGGCTCTGCCCAGTGCTCTTACAGCCTTAGAGACAATCTCTTACCAAGTCCTGTGAAATGCACTTTGTTGGTGGCCTGATCTAGCTGAAGGAGAACTTCTGCTCTGGGTGTGCTCCATTGGCCTAGAGCTGCCTGGCCCAAAGGGCCGCCTTGTTTGCAAAGGGGATGAGAGGCCCCAAAGCATCTTGCTTCCTGCTCTCTGGGAAGCTAAAACAACTGGCTCTGCACAGTGCTCTCAAAGCCAACAGGGAACGTCACATACAAAGGCCTGTGAAACGCAGCTTCTTGATAGGCCTTATATGGCTGAGGTAGATCTTGTGCTCTGGGTGTGCTACTTTGGCCTAGAGCTGCCAGGCACAAAGGCTGCTTTGTTTCCAAAGGGGGAGAGAGGCCCCAAATCATGTTGCTACCAGCTGTTTTTGAAGCTAAGAAACAACTCGCTCTGCCAGGTAGTCTTACAGCCTTCCGGGAACACCTCTGACGAAGGCCCGTGAAAAGCAGTTTCTTGGCAGGCCTGATCTGGCTGAGGTAGAACTTCTGCTCTGGGTGTGCTCCATTGGCCTAGAGCTGAAAGGCCCAAAGGTCAGCCTTGTTGGCAAAGGGGCAGGGAGCCCCCAAAGCATCTTGCTTCCAGCTATTTGGGAAGCTAAGAAACAACTGGCTCTGCCCAGGGCTCTTACAGCCTACGAGAAAATCTCTTACCAAGGCCTGTGAAACGCACTTTGTTGGTGGCCTGATCTAGCTGAAGTAGAACTTCTGCTCTGGGTGTGCTCCACTGGCCTAGAGCTACCTGCCCCAAAGGGCTGCCTTGATTCCAAAGTGAGAGAGTGGCACCAAAGCATCTTGCTTCCAGCTCTTCGGGAAGCTAAGAAACATCTGGCATTGCCCAGTGCTCTTACAGCCTACCGGGAACATCTCTTACCAAGGCCTGTGAAACGCCGTTTCCTGGCAGGCCTGATTTGGCTGAAGTAGAACTTCTGCTCTGGGTGTGCTCCATTGCCCTAGAGCTGCCAGGCCCAAGGTGCTGCCTTCTTTCCTAAGGGGCAGAGAGGCCCCAAAGCATCTTGCTTCCAGCTCTCTGGGAAGCTAAGAACCAACTCGCTCTGGCCCGTGCTCTTACAGCCTACCGGGAACATGTCTTTGAAAGGCCTGTGAAACGCAGTTTCTTGGCAGGCCTCATCGGGCTGAAGTAGAACTCCGGCTCTGGGTGTGCTCCATTGCCCTAGAGCTGCCAGGCCCAAGGTGCTGCCTTCTTTCCTAAGGGGCAGAGAGGCCCCAAAGCATCTTGCTTCCAGCTCTCTGGGAAGCTAAGAACCAACTCGCTCTGGCCCGTGCTCTTACAGCCTACCGGGAACATGTCTTTGAAAGGCCTGTGAAACGCAGTTTCTTGGCAGGCCTCATCGGGCTGAAGTAGAACTCCGGCTCTGGGTGTGCTCCATTGCCCTAGAGCTGCCAGGCCCAAAGTGCTGCCCTGTTTCCAAGGGGCAGAGAGGCCCAAAGCATCTTGCTTCCAGCTCTTCGGGAAGCTAAGAAACATCTGGCGTTGCCCAGTGATCTTACAGCCTACCGGGAACATCTCTTACCAAGGCCTGTCAAACGCTGTTTCTTTGCAGGCCTGATCAGGCTGAAGTAGAACTCCTGCTCTGCGTGTGCTCCATTGGCCTAGAGCTTCCCGACCCAAAAGGCTGCCTTGTTCCCAAACGGGCAGAGGGGTCCCAAGCATCTTGCTTCCAGCTTTTCAGGAAGGTAAGAAACAACTGGCTCTGCCCAGTGCTCTTACAGCCTACCGGGAACATCTCTTACCAAGGCCTGTGAAACGCAGTTTCCTGGCAGGCCTGATCTGGCTGAAGTAGAACTTCTGCTCTGGGTGTGCTCCATTGCCCTAGAGCTGCCAGGCCCAAAGGGCTGCCTTGTTTCCAAAGACGGAGAGTGGACCCAAAGCATCTTGCTCCCAGCTCTTCGGGAAGCTAAGAAACAGCTGGCTCTGCCCAGTGCTCTTACAGCCTAAGAGAACATGTCTTTGAAAGGCCTGTGAAACGCAGTTTCTTGGCAGGCCTGACCTGGCTGAAGTAGAACTTCTGTTCTGGTTGTGCTACATAGGCCTAGAGCTACCAGGACCTAAGGGCTGCCTTGTTTCCAAAGGGGGAGAGAGGCCCCAAAGCATCTTGCCTCCAGCACTTTGGGAAGCTAAAAAACAACTGGTTCTGCCCAGTGCTCTCACAGCCTACCGTGAACATCTCTTACCAAGGGCTGTGAAACGCAGTTTCTGGGCAGGACTGATCTGCCTGAAGTAGAACTTCTGCTGTGGGTGTGCTCCATTGGCCTAGAGCTGCCAGGCCCAAACGGCTGCCTTGTGTCCAAAGGGAGAGAGAGGCCCCAAAGCATCTTGCTTCCAGCTCTGTGGGAAGCTAAAGCAACTGGCTCTCCACAGTGCTCTCACAGCCTACCGGGAACATCTCTTACCAAGGCCTGTGAAACGCAGTTTCTTGGCAGGCCTGATCTGGCTGAAGTAGAACTCCTGCTCTGGGCGTGCTACTTTGGCCTAGAGCTGCCAGGCCCAAAGGGCCGCCTTGTTTCCAAAGGGGCTGAGAGTCCCCAAAGTATCTTGCTTCCAAATCTTTGGGAAGCTAAGAAACAACTGGCTCTGCACAGTGCTCTCACAGCCTACCGGCAACGTGACAGAGAAAGGCCTGTGAGACGCAGTTTCTTGGAAGGCCTGATCTGGCTGAGGTAGAACTTCTGCTCTGGGTGTACTCCATTGGCCGAGGGCTGCCAGGCCCAAAGGGCTGCCTTTATTTCCAAAGTGTGAGAGAGGCCCCAAAGCATCTTGCTTCCTGCTCTCTGGGAAGCTAAAACAACTGGCTCTGCACAGTGCTCTCAAAGCCAACCGGGAACGTCACATACAAAGGCCTGTGAAACGCAGCTTCTTGACAGGCCTTATCTGGCTGAGGTAGAACTTGTGCTCTGGGTGTGCTACTTTGGCCTAGAGCTGCCAGGCACAAAGGCTGCTTTGTTTCCAAAGGGGGAGAGAGGCCCCAAATCATGTTGCTTCCAGCTGTTTTTGAAGCTAAGAAACAACTCGCTCTGCCAGGTACTCTTACAGCCTTCCGGGAACACCTCTTACGAAGGCCCGTGAAAAGCAGCTTCTTGGCAGGCCTGATCTGGCTGAGGTAGAACTTCTGCTCTGGGTGTGCTCCATTGGCCTAGAGCTGAAAGGCCCAAAGGTCAGCCTTGTTGGCAAAGGGGCAGGGAGCCCCCAAAGCATCTTGCTTCCAGCTCTTTGGGAAGCTAAGAAAGAACTGGCTCTGCCCAGTGCTCTTACAGCCTAAGAGAAAATCTCTTACCAAGGCCTGTGAAACGCACTTTGTTGGTGGCCTGATCTAGCTGAAGTAGAACTTCTGCTCTGGGTGTGCTCCATTGGCCGAAAGCTGCCTGGCCCAAAGGGCCGCCTTGTTTGCAAAGGGGATGAGAGGCCCCAAAGCATCTTGCTTCCAGCTCTTCGGGAAGCTAAGAAACATCTGGCGTTGCCCAGTGCTCTTACAGCCTACCGGGAACATCTCTTACCAAGGCCTGTGAAACGCAGTTTGTTGGCGGCCTGAACTGGCCGAAGTAGAACTTCTGCTCTGGATGTGCTCCACTGGCCTAGAGCTACCTGCCCCAAAGGGCTGCCTTGATTCCAAAGTGAGAGAGTGGCACCAAAGCATCTTGCTTCCAGCTCTTCGGGAAGCTAAGAAACATCTGGCGTTGCCCAGTGCTCTTACAGCCTACCGGGAACATCTCTTACCAAGGCCTGTGAAACGCCGTTTCCTGGCAGGCCTGATTTGGCTGAAGTAGAACTTCTGCTCTGGGTGTGCTCCATTGCCCTAGAGCTGCCAGGCCCAAGGTGCTGCCTTCTTTCCTAAGGGGCAGAGAGGCCCCAAAGCATCTTGCTTCCAGCTCTCTGGGAAGCTAAGAACCAACTCGCTCTGGCCCGTGCTCTTACAGCCTACCGGGAACATGTCTTTGAAAGGCCTGTGAAACGCAGTTTCTTGGCAGGCATGATCTGGCTGAAGTAGAACTCCGGCTCTGGGTGTGCTCCATTGCCCTAGAGCTGCCAGGCCCAAAGTGCTGCCCTGTTTCCAAGGGGCACAGAGGCCCAAAGCATCTTGCTTCCAGCTCTTCGGGAAGCTAAGAAACATCTGGCGTTGCCCAGTGATCTTACAGCCTACCGGGAACATCTCTTACCAAGGCCTGTCAAACGCTGTTTCTTTGCAGGCCTGATCAGGCTGAAGTAGAACTCCTGCTCTGCGTGTGCTCCATTGGCCTAGAGCTTCCCGACCCAAAAGGCTGCCTTGTTCCCAAACGGGCAGAGGGGTCCCAAGCATCTTGCTTCCAGCTTTTCAGGAAGGTAAGAAACAACTGGCTCTGCCCAGTGCTCTTACAGCCTACCGGGAACATCTCTTACCAAGGCCTGTGAAACGCAGTTTCCTGGCAGGCCTGATCTGGCTGAAGTAGAACTTCTGCTCTGGGTGTGCTCCATTGCCCTAGAGCTGCCAGGCCCAAAGGGCTGCCTTGTTTCCAAAGACGGAGAGTGGACCCAAAGCATCTTGCTCCCAGCTCTTCGGGAAGCTAAGAAACAGCTGGCTCTGCCCAGTGCTCTTACAGCCTAAGAGAACATGTCTTTGAAAGGCCTGTGAAACGCAGTTTCTTGGCAGGCCTGACCTGGCTGAAGTAGAACTTCTGTTCTGGTTGTGCTACATAGGCCTAGAGCTACCAGGACCTAAGGGCTGCCTTGTTTCCAAAGGGGGAGAGAGGCCCCAAAGCATCTTGCCTCCAGCACTTTGGGAAGCTAAAAAACAACTGGTTCTGCCCAGTGCTCTCACAGCCTACCGTGAACATCTCTTACCAAGGGCTGTGAAACGCAGTTTCTGGGCAGGACTGATCTGCCTGAAGTAGAACTTCTGCTGTGGGTGTGCTCCATTGGCCTAGAGCTGCCAGGCCCAAACGGCTGCCTTGTGTCCAAAGGGAGAGAGAGGCCCCAAAGCATCTTGCTTCCAGCTCTGTGGGAAGCTAAAGCAACTGGCTCTCCACAGTGCTCTCACAGCCTACCAGGAACATCTCTTACCAAGGCCTGTGAAACGCAGTTTCTTGGCAGGCCTGATCTGGCTGAAGTAGAACTCCTGCTCTGGGCGTGCTACTTTGGCCTAGAGCTGCCAGGCCCAAAGGGCCGCCTTGTTTCCAAAGGGGCTGAGAGTCCCCAAAGTATCTTGCTTCCAAATCTTTGGGAAGCTAAGAAACAACTGGCTCTGCACAGTGCTCTCACAGCCTACCGGCAACGTGACAGAGAAAGGCCTGTGAGACGCAGTTTCTTGGAAGGCCTGATCTGGCTGAGGTAGAACTTCTGCTCTGGGTGTACTCCATTGGCCGAGGGCTGCCAGGCCCAAAGGGCTGCCTTTATCTCCAAAGTGTGAGAGAGGCCCCAAAGCATCTTGCTTCCTGCTCTCTGGGAAGCTAAAACAACTGGCTCTGCACAGTGCTCTCAAAGCCAACCGGGAACGTCACATACAAAGGCCTGTGAAACGCAGCTTCTTGACAGGCCTTATCTGGCTGAGGTAGAACTTGTGCTCTGGGTGTGCTACTTTGGCCTAGAGCTGCCAGGCACAAAGGCTGCTTTGTTTCCAAAGGGGGAGAGAGGCCCCAAATCATGTTGCTTCCAGCTGTTTTTGAAGCTAAGAAACAACTCGCTCTGCCAGGTACTCTTACAGCCTTCCGGGAACACCTCTTACGAAGGCCCGTGAAAAGCAGCTTCTTGGCAGGCCTGATCTGGCTGAGGTAGAACTTCTGCTCTGGGTGTGCTCCATTGGCCTAGAGCTGAAAGGCCCAAAGGTCAGCCTTGTTGGCAAAGGGGCAGGGAGCCCCCAAAGCATCTTGCTTCCAGCTCTTTGGGAAGCTAAGAAAGAACTGGCTCTGCCCAGTGCTCTTACAGCCTAAGAGAAAATCTCTTACCAAGGCCTGTGAAACGCACTTTGTTGGTGGCCTGATCTAGCTGAAGTAGAACTTCTGCTCTGGGTGTGCTCCATTGGCCGAAAGCTGCCTGGCCCAAAGGGCCGCCTTGTTTGCAAAGGGGATGAGAGGCCCCAAAGCATCTTGCTTCCAGCTCTTCGGGAAGCTAAGAAACATCTGGCGTTGCCCAGTGCTCTTACAGCCTACCGGGAACATCTCTTACCAAGGCCTGTGAAACGCAGTTTGTTGGCGGCCTGAACTGGCCGAAGTAGAACTTCTGCTCTGGATGTGCTCCACTGGCCTAGAGCTACCTGCCCCAAAGGGCTGCCTTGATTCCAAAGTGAGAGAGTGGCACCAAAGCATCTTGCTTCCAGCTCTTCGGGAAGCTAAGAAACATCTGGCGTTGCCCAGTGCTCTTACAGCCTACCGGGAACATCTCTTACCAAGGCCTGTGAAACGCCGTTTCCTGGCAGGCCTGATTTGGCTGAAGTAGAACTTCTGCTCTGGGTGTGCTCCATTGCCCTAGAGCTGCCAGGCCCAAAGGGCTGCCTTGTTTCCAAAGACGGAGAGTGGACCCAAAGCATCTTGCTCCCAGCTCTTCGGGAAGCTAAGAAACAGCTGGCTCTGCCCAGTGCTCTTACAGCCTAAGAGAACATGTCTTTGAAAGGCCTGTGAAACGCAGTTTCTTGGCAGGCCTGACCTGGCTGAAGTAGAACTTCTGTTCTGGTTGTGCTACATAGGCCTAGAGCTACCAGGACCTAAGGGCTGCCTTGTTTCCAAAGGGGGAGAGAGGCCCCAAAGCATCTTGCCTCCAGCACTTTGGGAAGCTAAAAAACAACTGGTTCTGCCCAGTGCTCTCACAGCCTACCGTGAACATCTCTTACCAAGGGCTGTGAAACGCAGTTTCTGGGCAGGACTGATCTGCCTGAAGTAGAACTTCTGCTGTGGGTGTGCTCCATTGGCCTAGAGCTGCCAGGCCCAAACGGCTGCCTTTTGTCCAAAGGGAGAGAGAGGCCCCAAAGCATCTTGCTTCCAGCTCTGTGGGAAGCTAAAGCAACTGGCTCTCCACAGTGCTCTCACAGCCTACCGGGAACATCTCTTACCAAGGCCTGTGAAACGCAGTTTCTTGGCAGGCCTGATCTGGCTGAAGTAGAACTCCTGCTCTGGGCGTGCTACTTTGGCCTAGAGCTGCCAGGCCCAAAGGGCCGCCTTGTTTCCAAAGGGGCTGAGAGTCCCCAAAGTATCTTGCTTCCAAATCTTTGGGAAGCTAAGAAACAACTGGCTCTGCACAGTGCTCTCACAGCCTACCGGCAACGTGACAGAGAAAGGCCTGTGAGACGCAGTTTCTTGGAAGGCCTGATCTGGCTGAGGTAGAACTTCTGCTCTGGGTGTACTCCATTGGCCGAGGGCTGCCAGGCCCAAAGGGCTGCCTTTATTTCCAAAGTGTGAGAGAGGCCCCAAAGCATCTTGCTTCCTGCTCTCTGGGAAGCTAAAACAACTGGCTCTGCACAGTGCTCTCAAAGCCAACCGGGAACGTCACATACAAAGGCCTGTGAAACGCAGCTTCTTGACAGGCCTTATCTGGCTGAGGTAGAACTTGTGCTCTGGGTGTGCTACTTTGGCCTAGAGCTGCCAGGCACAAAGGCTGCTTTGTTTCCAAAGGGGGAGAGAGGCCCCAAATCATGTTGCTTCCAGCTGTTTTTGAAGCTAAGAAACAACTCGCTCTGCCAGGTACTCTTACAGCCTTCCGGGAACACCTCTTACGAAGGCCCGTGAAAAGCAGCTTCTTGGCAGGCCTGATCTGGCTGAGGTAGAACTTCTGCTCTGGGTGTGCTCCATTGGCCTAGAGCTGAAAGGCCCAAAGGTCAGCCTTGTTGGCAAAGGGGCAGGGAGCCCCCAAAGCATCTTGCTTCCAGCTCTTTGGGAAGCTAAGAAAGAACTGGCTCTGCCCAGTGCTCTTACAGCCTAAGAGAAAATCTCTTACCAAGGCCTGTGAAACGCACTTTGTTGGTGGCCTGATCTAGCTGAAGTAGAACTTCTGCTCTGGGTGTGCTCCATTGGCCGAAAGCTGCCTGGCCCAAAGGGCCGCCTTGTTTGCAAAGGGGATGAGAGGCCCCAAAGCATCTTGCTTCCAGCTCTTCGGGAAGCTAAGAAACATCTGGCGTTGCCCAGTGCTCTTACAGCCTACCGGGAACATCTCTTACCAAGGCCTGTGAAACGCAGTTTGTTGGCGGCCTGAACTGGCCGAAGTAGAACTTCTGCTCTGGATGTGCTCCACTGGCCTAGAGCTACCTGCCCCAAAGGGCTGCCTTGATTCCAAAGTGAGAGAGTGGCACCAAAGCATCTTGCTTCCAGCTCTTCGGGAAGCTAAGAAACATCTGGCGTTGCCCAGTGCTCTTACAGCCTACCGGGAACATCTCTTACCAAGGCCTGTGAAACGCCGTTTCCTGGCAGGCCTGATTTGGCTGAAGTAGAACTTCTGCTCTGGGTGTGCTCCATTGCCCTAGAGCTGCCAGGCCCAAGGTGCTGCCTTCTTTCCTAAGGGGCAGAGAGGCCCCAAAGCATCTTGCTTCCAGCTCTCTGGGAAGCTAAGAACCAACTCGCTCTGGCCCGTGCTCTTACAGCCTACCGGGAACATGTCTTTGAAAGGCCTGTGAAACGCAGTTTCTTGGCAGGCCTCATCGGGCTGAAGTAGAACTCCGGCTCTGGGTGTGCTCCATTGCCCTAGAGCTGCCAGGCCCAAAGTGCTGCCCTGTTTCCAAGGGGCACAGAGGCCCAAAGCATCTTGCTTCCAGCTCTTCGGGAAGCTAAGAAACATCTGGCGTTGCCCAGTGATCTTACAGCCTACCGGGAACATCTCTTACCAAGGCCTGTCAAACGCTGTTTCTTTGCAGGCCTGATCAGGCTGAAGTAGAACTCCTGCTCTGCGTGTGCTCCATTGGCCTAGAGCTTCCCGACCCAAAAGGCTGCCTTGTTCCCAAACGGGCAGAGGGGTCCCAAGCATCTTGCTTCCAGCTTTTCAGGAAGGTAAGAAACAACTGGCTCTGCCCAGTGCTCTTACAGCCTACCGGGAACATCTCTTACCAAGGCCTGTGAAACGCAGTTTCCTGGCAGGCCTGATCTGGCTGAAGTAGAACTTCTGCTCTGGGTGTGCTCCATTGCCCTAGAGCTGCCAGGCCCAAAGGGCTGCCTTGTTTCCAAAGACGGAGAGTGGACCCAAAGCATCTTGCTCCCAGCTCTTCGGGAAGCTAAGAA
Organism: Equus asinus; assembly: GCF_041296235.1. Taxonomy (NCBI): domain Eukaryota; kingdom Metazoa; phylum Chordata; class Mammalia; order Perissodactyla; family Equidae; genus Equus; species Equus asinus. The sequence goes on from NW_027225534.1 coordinate 736,704, forward strand.
ACAGCTGGCTCTGCCCAGTGCTCTTACAGCCTAAGAGAACATGTCTTTGAAAGGCCTGTGAAACGCAGTTTCTTGGCAGGCCTGACCTGGCTGAAGTAGAACTTCTGTTCTGGTTGTGCTACATAGGCCTAGAGCTACCAGGACCTAAGGGCTGCCTTGTTTCCAAAGGGGGAGAGAGGCCCCAAAGCATCTTGCCTCCAGCACTTTGGGAAGCTAAAAAACAACTGGTTCTGCCCAGTGCTCTCACAGCCTACCGTGAACATCTCTTACCAAGGGCTGTGAAACGCAGTTTCTGGGCAGGACTGATCTGCCTGAAGTAGAACTTCTGCTGTGGGTGTGCTCCATTGGCCTAGAGCTGCCAGGCCCAAACGGCTGCCTTGTGTCCAAAGGGAGAGAGAGGCCCCAAAGCATCTTGCTTCCAGCTCTGTGGGAAGCTAAAGCAACTGGCTCTCCACAGTGCTCTCACAGCCTACCGGGAACATCTCTTACCAAGGCCTGTGAAACGCAGTTTCTTGGCAGGCCTGATCTGGCTGAAGTAGAACTCCTGCTCTGGGCGTGCTACTTTGGCCTAGAGCTGCCAGGCCCAAAGGGCCGCCTTGTTTCCAAAGGGGCTGAGAGTCCCCAAAGTATCTTGCTTCCAAATCTTTGGGAAGCTAAGAAACAACTGGCTCTGCACAGTGCTCTCACAGCCTACCGGCAACGTGACAGAGAAAGGCCTGTGAGACGCAGTTTCTTGGAAGGCCTGATCTGGCTGAGGTAGAACTTCTGCTCTGGGTGTACTCCATTGGCCGAGGGCTGCCAGGCCCAAAGGGCTGCCTTTATCTCCAAAGTGTGAGAGAGGCCCCAAAGCATCTTGCTTCCTGCTCTCTGGGAAGCTAAAACAACTGGCTCTGCACAGTGCTCTCAAAGCCAACCGGGAACGTCACATACAAAGGCCTGTGAAACGCAGCTTCTTGACAGGCCTTATCTGGCTGAGGTAGAACTTGTGCTCTGGGTGTGCTACTTTGGCCTAGAGCTGCCAGGCACAAAGGCTGCTTTGTTTCCAAAGGGGGAGAGAGGCCCCAAATCATGTTGCTTCCAGCTGTTTTTGAAGCTAAGAAACAACTCGCTCTGCCAGGTACTCTTACAGCCTTCCGGGAACACCTCTTACGAAGGCCCGTGAAAAGCAGCTTCTTGGCAGGCCTGATCTGGCTGAGGTAGAACTTCTGCTCTGGGTGTGCTCCATTGGCCTAGAGCTGAAAGGCCCAAAGGTCAGCCTTGTTGGCAAAGGGGCAGGGAGCCCCCAAAGCATCTTGCTTCCAGCTCTTTGGGAAGCTAAGAAAGAACTGGCTCTGCCCAGTGCTCTTACAGCCTAAGAGAAAATCTCTTACCAAGGCCTGTGAAACGCACTTTGTTGGTGGCCTGATCTAGCTGAAGTAGAACTTCTGCTCTGGGTGTGCTCCATTGGCCGAAAGCTGCCTGGCCCAAAGGGCCGCCTTGTTTGCAAAGGGGATGAGAGGCCCCAAAGCATCTTGCTTCCAGCTCTTCGGGAAGCTAAGAAACATCTGGCGTTGCCCAGTGCTCTTACAGCCTACCGGGAACATCTCTTACCAAGGCCTGTGAAACGCAGTTTGTTGGCGGCCTGAACTGGCCGAAGTAGAACTTCTGCTCTGGATGTGCTCCACTGGCCTAGAGCTACCTGCCCCAAAGGGCTGCCTTGATTCCAAAGTGAGAGAGTGGCACCAAAGCATCTTGCTTCCAGCTCTTCGGGAAGCTAAGAAACATCTGGCGTTGCCCAGTGCTCTTACAGCCTACCGGGAACATCTCTTACCAAGGCCTGTGAAACGCCGTTTCCTGGCAGGCCTGATTTGGCTGAAGTAGAACTTCTGCTCTGGGTGTGCTCCATTGCCCTAGAGCTGCCAGGCCCAAGGTGCTGCCTTCTTTCCTAAGGGGCAGAGAGGCCCCAAAGCATCTTGCTTCCAGCTCTCTGGGAAGCTAAGAACCAACTCGCTCTGGCCCGTGCTCTTACAGCCTACCGGGAACATGTCTTTGAAAGGCCTGTGAAACGCAGTTTCTTGGCAGGCCTGACCTGGCTGAAGTAGAACTTATGTTCTGGTTGTGCTACATAGGCCTAGAGCTACCAGGACCTAAGGGCTGCCTTGTTTCCAAAGGGGGAGAGAGGCCCCAAAGCATCTTGCCTCCAGCACTTTGGGAAGCTAAAAAACAACTGGTTCTGCCCAGTGCTCTCACAGCCTACCGTGAACATCTCTTACCAAGGGCTGTGAAACGCAGTTTCTGGGCAGGACTGATCTGCCTGAAGTAGAACTTCTGCTGTGGGTGTGCTCCATTGGCCTAGAGCTGCCAGGCCCAAACGGCTGCCTTGTGTCCAAAGGGAGAGAGAGGCCCCAAAGCATCTTGCTTCCAGCTCTGTGGGAAGCTAAAGCAACTGGCTCTCCACAGTGCTCTCACAGCCTACCGGGAACATCTCTTACCAAGGCCTGTGAAACGCAGTTTCTTGGCAGGCCTGATCTGGCTGAAGTAGAACTCCTGCTCTGGGCGTGCTACTTTGGCCTAGAGCTGCCAGGCCCAAAGGGCCGCCTTGTTTCCAAAGGGGCTGAGAGTCCCCAAAGCATCTTGCTTCCAAATCTTTGGGAAGCTAAGAAACAACTGGCTCTGCACAGTGCTCTCACAGCCTACCGGCAACGTGACAGAGAAAGGCCTGTGAGACGCAGTTTCTTGGAAGGCCTGATCTGGCTGAGGTAGAACTTCTGCTCTGGGTGTACTCCATTGGCCGAGGGCTGCCAGGCCCAAAGGGCTGCCTTTATTTCCAAAGTGTGAGAGAGGCCCCAAAGCATCTTGCTTCCTGCTCTCTGGGAAGCTAAAACAACTGGCTCTGCACAGTGCTCTCAAAGCCAACCGGGAACGTCACATACAAAGGCCTGTGAAACGCAGCTTCTTGACAGGCCTTATCTGGCTGAGGTAGAACTTGTGCTCTGGGTGTGCTACTTTGGCCTAGAGCTGCCAGGCACAAAGGCTGCTTTGTTTCCAAAGGGGGAGAGAGGCCCCAAATCATGTTGCTTCCAGCTGTTTTTGAAGCTAAGAAACAACTCGCTCTGCCAGGTACTCTTACAGCCTTCCGGGAACACCTCTTACGAAGGCCCGTGAAAAGCAGCTTCTTGGCAGGCCTGATCTGGCTGAGGTAGAACTTCTGCTCTGGGTGTGCTCCATTGGCCTAGAGCTGAAAGGCCCAAAGGTCAGCCTTGTTGGCAAAGGGGCAGGGAGCCCCCAAAGCATCTTGCTTCCAGCTCTTTGGGAAGCTAAGAAACAACTGGCTCTGCCCAGTGCTCTTACAGCCTAAGAGAAAATCTCTTACCAAGGCCTGTGAAACGCACTTTGTTGGTGGCCTGATCTAGCTGAAGTAGAACTTCTGCTCTGGGTGTGCTCCATTGGCCGAGAGCTGCCTGGCCCAAAGGGCCGCCTTGTTTGCAAAGGGGATGAGAGGCCCCAAAGCATCTTGCTTCCAGCTCTTCGGGAAGCTAAGAAACATCTGGCGTTGCCCAGTGCTCTTACAGCCTACCGGGAACATCTCTTACCAAGGCCTGTGAAACGCAGTTTGTTGGCGGCCTGAACTGGCCGAAGTAGAACTTCTGCTCTGGATGTGCTCCACTGGCCTAGAGCTACCTGCCCCAAAGGGCTGCCTTGATTCCAAAGTGAGAGAGTGGCACCAAAGCATCTTGCTTCCAGCTCTTCGGGAAGCTAAGAAACATCTGGCGTTGCCCAGTGGTCTTACAGCCTACCGGGAACATCTCTTACCAAGGCCTGTGAAACGCCGTTTCCTGGCAGGCCTGATTTGGCTGAAGTAGAACTTCTGCTCTGGGTGTGCTCCATTGCCCTAGAGCTGCCAGGCCCAAGGTGCTGCCTTCTTTCCTAAGGGGCAGAGAGGCCCCAAAGCATCTTGCTTCCAGCTCTCTGGGAAGCTAAGAACCAACTCGCTCTGGCCCGTGCTCTTACAGCCTACCGGGAACATGTCTTTGAAAGGCCTGTGAAACGCAGTTTCTTGGCAGGCCTCATCGGGCTGAAGTAGAACTCCGGCTCTGGGTGTGCTCCATTGCCCTAGAGCTGCCAGGCCCAAAGTGCTGCCCTGTTTCCAAGGGGCACAGAGGCCCAAAGCATCTTGCTTCCAGCTCTTCGGGAAGCTAAGAAACATCTGGCGTTGCCCAGTGATCTTACAGCCTACCGGGAACATCTCTTACCAAGGCCTGTCAAACGCTGTTTCTTTGCAGGCCTGATCAGGCTGAAGTAGAACTCCTGCTCTGCGTGTGCTCCATTGGCCTAGAGCTTCCCGACCCAAAAGGCTGCCTTGTTCCCAAACGGGCAGAGGGGTCCCAAGCATCTTGCTTCCAGCTTTTCAGGAAGGTAAGAAACAACTGGCTCTGCCCAGTGCTCTTACAGCCTACCGGGAACATCTCTTACCAAGGCCTGTGAAACGCAGTTTCCTGGCAGGCCTGATCTGGCTGAAGTAGAACTTCTGCTCTGGGTGTGCTCCATTGCCCTAGAGCTGCCAGGCCCAAAGGGCTGCCTTGTTTCCAAAGACGGAGAGTGGACCCAAAGCATCTTGCTCCCAGCTCTTCGGGAAGCTAAGAAACAGCTGGCTCGGCCCAGTGCTCTTACAGCCTAAGAGAACATGTCTTTGAAAGGCCTGTGAAACGCAGTTTCTTGGCAGGCCTGACCTGGCTGAAGTAGAACTTCTGTTCTGGTTGTGCTACATAGGCCTAGAGCTACCAGGACCTAAGGGCTGCCTTGTTTCCAAAGGGGGAGAGAGGCCCCAAAGCATCTTGCCTCCAGCACTTTGGGAAGCTAAAAAACAACTGGTTCTGCCCAGTGCTCTCACAGCCTACCGTGAACATCTCTTACCAAGGGCTGTGAAACGCAGTTTCTGGGCAGGACTGATCTGCCTGAAGTAGAACTTCTGCTGTGGGTGTGCTCCATTGGCCTAGAGCTGCCAGGCCCAAACGGCTGCCTTGTGTCCAAAGGGAGAGAGAGGCCCCAAAGCATCTTGCTTCCAGCTCTGTGGGAAGCTAAAGCAACTGGCTCTCCACAGTGCTCTCACAGCCTACAGGGAACATCTCTTACCAAGGCCTGTGAAACGCAGTTTCTTGGCAGGCCTGATCTGGCTGAAGTAGAACTCCTGCTCTGGGCGTGCTACTTTGGCCTAGAGCTGCCAGGCCCAAAGGGCCGCCTTGTTTCCAAAGGGGCTGAGAGTCCCCAAAGTATCTTGCTTCCAAATCTTTGGGAAGCTAAGAAACAACTGGCTCTGCACAGTGCTCTCACAGCCTACCGGCAACGTGACAGAGAAAGGCCTGTGAGACGCAGTTTCTTGGAAGGCCTGATCTGGCTGAGGTAGAACTTCTGCTCTGGGTGTACTCCATTGGCCTAGGGCTGCCAGGCCCCAAGGGCTGCCTTTATTTCCAAAGTGTGAGAGAGGCCCCAAAGCATCTTGCTTCCTGCTCTCTGGGAAGCTAAAACAACTGGCTCTGCACAGTGCTCTCAAAGCCAACCGGGAACGTCACATACAAAGGCCGGTGAAACGCAGCTTCTTGACAGGCCTTATCTGGCTGAGGTAGAACTTGTGCTCTGGGTGTGCTACTTTGGCCTAGAGCTGCCAGGCACAAAGGCTGCTTTGTTTCCAAAGGGGGAGAGAGGCCCCAAATCATGTTGCTTCCAGCTGTTTTGAAGCTAAGAAACAACTCGCTCTGCCAGGTACTCTTACAGCCTTCCGGGAACACCTCTTACGAAGGCCCGTGAAAAGCAGCTTCTTGGCAGGCCTGATCTGGCTGAGGTAGAACTTCTGCTCTGGGTGTGCTCCCTTGGCCTAGAGCTGAAAGGCCCAAAGGTCAGCCTTGTTGGCAAAGGGGCAGGGAGCCCCCAAAGCATCTTGCTTCCAGCTCTTTGGGAAGCTAAGAAACAACTGGCTCTGCCCAGTGCTCTTACAGCCTAAGAGAAAATCTCTTACCAAGGCCTGTGAAACGCACTTTGTTGGTGGCCTGATCTAGCTGAAGTAGAACTTCTGCTCTGGGTGTGCTCCATTGGCCGAGAGCTGCCTGGCCCAAAGGGCCGCCTTGTTTGCAAAGGGGATGAGAGGCCCCAAAGCATCTTGCTTCCAGCTCTTCGGGAAGCTAAGAAACATCTGGCGTTGCCCAGTGCTCTTACAGCCTACCGGGAACATCTCTTACCAAGGCCTGTGAAACGCAGTTTGTTGGCGGCCTGAACTGGCCGAAGTAGAACTTCTGCTCTGGATGTGCTCCACTGGCCTAGAGCTACCTGCCCCAAAGGGCTGCCTTGATTCCAAAGTGAGAGAGTGGCACCAAAGCATCTTGCTTCCAGCTCTTCGGGAAGCTAAGAAACATCTGGCGTTGCCCAGTGCTCTTACAGCCTACCGGGAACATCTCTTACCAAGGCCTGTGAAACGCCGTTTCCTGGCAGGCCTGATTTGGCTGAAGTAGAACTTCTGCTCTGGGTGTGCTCCATTGCCCTAGAGCTGCCAGGCCCAAGGTGCTGCCTTCTTTCCTAAGGGGCAGAGAGGCCCCAAAGCATCTTGCTTCCAGCTCTCTGGGAAGCTAAGAACCAACTCGCTCTGGCCCGTGCTCTTACAGCCTACCGGGAACATGTCTTTGAAAGGCCTGTGAAACGCAGTTTCTTGGCAGGCCTCATCGGGCTGAAGTAGAACTCCGGCTCTGGGTGTGCTCCATTGCCCTAGAGCTGCCAGGCCCAAAGTGCTGCCCTGTTTCCAAGGGGCACAGAGGCCCAAAGCATCTTGCTTCCAGCTCTTCGGGAAGCTAAGAAACATCTGGCGTTGCCCAGTGATCTTACAGCCTACCGGGAACATCTCTTACCAAGGCCTGTCAAACGCTGTTTCTTTGCAGGCCTGATCAGGCTGAAGTAGAACTCCTGCTCTGCGTGTGCTCCATTGGCCTAGAGCTTCCCGACCCAAAAGGCTGCCTTGTTCCCAAACGGGCAGAGGGGTCCCAAGCATCTTGCTTCCAGCTTTTCAGGAAGGTAAGAAACAACTGGCTCTGCCCAGTGCTCTTACAGCCTACCGGGAACATCTCTTACCAAGGCCTGTGAAACGCAGTTTCCTGGCAGGCCTGATCTGGCTGAAGTAGAACTTCTGCTCTGGGTGTGCTCCATTGCCCTAGAGCTGCCAGGCCCAAAGGGCTGCCTTGTTTCCAAAGACGGAGAGTGGACCCAAAGCATCTTGCTCCCAGCTCTTCGGGAAGCTAAGAAACAGCTGGCTCTGCCCAGTGCTCTTACAGCCTAAGAGAACATGTCTTTGAAAGGCCTGTGAAACGCAGTTTCTTGGCAGGCCTGACCTGGCTGAAGTAGAACTTCTGTTCTGGTTGTGCTACATAGGCCTAGAGCTACCAGGACCTAAGGGCTGCCTTGTTTCCAAAGGGGGAGAGAGGCCCCAAAGCATCTTGCCTCCAGCACTTTGGGAAGCTAAAAAACAACTGGTTCTGCCCAGTGCTCTCACAGCCTACCGTGAACATCTCTTACCAAGGGCTGTGAAACGCAGTTTCTGGGCAGGACTGATCTGCCTGAAGTAGAACTTCTGCTGTGGGTGTGCTCCATTGGCCTAGAGCTGCCAGGCCCAAACGGCTGCCTTGTGTCCAAAGGGAGAGAGAGGCCCCAAAGCATCTTGCTTCCAGCTCTGTGGGAAGCTAAAGCAACTGGCTCTCCACAGTGCTCTCACAGCCTACCGGGAACATCTCTTACCAAGGCCTGTGAAACGCAGTTTCTTGGCAGGCCTGATCTGGCTGAAGTAGAACTCCTGCTCTGGGCGTGCTACTTTGGCCTAGAGCTGCCAGGCCCAAAGGGCCGCCTTGTTTCCAAAGGGGCTGAGAGTCCCCAAAGTATCTTGCTTCCAAATCTTTGGGAAGCTAAGAAACAACTGGCTCTGCACAGTGCTCTCACAGCCTACCGGCAACGTGACAGAGAAAGGCCTGTGAGACGCAGTTTCTTGGAAGGCCTGATCTGGCTGAGGTAGAACTTCTGCTCTGGGTGTACTCCATTGGCCTAGGGCTGCCAGGCCCAAAGGGCTGCCTTTATTTCCAAAGTGTGAGAGAGGCCCCAAAGCATCTTGCTTCCTGCTCTCTGGGAAGCTAAAACAACTGGCTCTGCACAGTGCTCTCAAAGCCAACCGGGAACGTCACATACAAAGGCCGGTGAAACGCAGCTTCTTGACAGGCCTTATCTGGCTGAGGTAGAACTTGTGCTCTGGGTGTGCTACTTTGGCCTAGAGCTGCCAGGCACAAAGGCTGCTTTGTTTCCAAAGGGGGAGAGAGGCCCCAAATCATGTTGCTTCCAGCTGTTTTTGAAGCTAAGAAACAACTCGCTCTGCCAGGTACTCTTACAGCCTTCCGGGAACACCTCTTACGAAGGCCCGTGAAAAGCAGCTTCTTGGCAGGCCTGATCTGGCTGAGGTAGAACTTCTGCTCTGGGTGTGCTCCATTGGCCTAGAGCTGAAAGGCCCAAAGGTCAGCCTTGTTGGCAAAGGGGCAGGGAGCCCCCAAAGCATCTTGCTTCCAGCTCTTTGGGAAGCTAAGAAACAACTGGCTCTGCCCAGTGCTCTTACAGCCTAAGAGAAAATCTCTTACCAAGGCCTGTGAAACGCACTTTGTTGGTGGCCTGATCTAGCTGAAGTAGAACTTCTGCTCTGGGTGTGCTCCATTGGCCGAGAGCTGCCTGGCCCAAAGGGCCGCCTTGTTTGCAAAGGGGATGAGAGGCCCCAAAGCATCTTGCTTCCAGCTCTTCGGGAAGCTAAGAAACATCTGGCGTTGCCCAGTGCTCTTACAGCCTACCGGGAACATCTCTTACCAAGGCCTGTGAAACGCCGTTTCCTGGCAGGCCTGATTTGGCTGAAGTAGAACTTCTGCTCTGGGTGTGCTCCATTGCCCTAGAGCTGCCAGGCCCAAGGTGCTGCCTTCTTTCCAAAGGGGCAGAGAGGCCCCAAAGCATCTTGCTTCCAGCTCTCTGGGAAGCTAAGAACCAACTCGCTCTGGCCCGTGCTCTTACAGCCTACCGGGAACATGTCTTTGAAAGGCCTGTGAAACGCAGTTTCTTGGCAGGCATGATCTGGCTGAAGTAGAACTCCGGCTCTGGGTGTGCTCCATTGCCCTAGAGCTGCCAGGCCCAAAGTGCTGCCCTGTTTCCAAGGGGCAGAGAAGCCCAAAGCATCTTGCTTCCAGCTCTTCGGGAAGCTAAGAAACATCTGGCGTTGCCCAGTGATCTTACAGCCTACCGGGAACATCTCTTACCAAGGCCTGTCAAACGCTGTTTCTTTGCAGGCCTGATCAGGCTGAAGTAGAACTCCTGCTCTGCGTGTGCTCCATTGGCCTAGAGCTTCCCGACCCAAAAGGCTGCCTTGTTCCCAAACGGGCAGAGGGGTCCCAAGCATCTTGCTTCCAGCTTTTCAGGAAGGTAAGAAACAACTGGCTCTGCCCAGTGCTCTTACAGCCTACCGGGAACATCTCTTACCAAGGCCTGTGAAACGCAGTTTCCTGGCAGGCCTGATCTGGCTGAAGTAGAACTTCTGCTCTGGGTGTGCTCCATTGCCCTAGAGCTGCCAGGCCCAAAGGGCTGCCTTGTGTCCAAAGACGGAGAGTGGACCCAAAGCATCTTGCTCCCAGCTCTTCGGGAAGCTAAGAAACAGCTGGCTCGGCCCAGTGCTCTTACAGCCTAAGAGAACATGTCTTTGAAAGGCCTGTGAAACGCAGTTTCTTGGCAGGCCTGACCTGGCTGAAGTAGAACTTCTGTTCTGGTTGTGCTACATAGGCCTAGAGCTACCAGGACCTAAGGGCTGCCTTGTTTCCAAAGGGGGAGAGAGGCCCCAAAGCATCTTGCCTCCAGCACTTTGGGAAGCTAAAAAACAACTGGTTCTGCCCAGTGCTCTCACAGCCTACCGTGAACATCTCTTACCAAGGGCTGTGAAACGCAGTTTCTGGGCAGGACTGATCTGCCTGAAGTAGAACTTCTGCTGTGGGTGTGCTCCATTGGCCTAGAGCTGCCAGGCCCAAACGGCTGCCTTGTGTCCAAAGGGAGAGAGAGGCCCCAAAGCATCTTGCTTCCAGCTCTGTGGGAAGCTAAAGCAACTGGCTCTCCACAGTGCTCTCACAGCCTACCGGGAACATCTCTTACCAAGGCCTGTGAAACGCAGTTTCTTGGCAGGCCTGATCTGGCTGAAGTAGAACTCCTGCTCTGGGCGTGCTACTTTGGCCTAGAGCTGCCAGGCCCAAAGGGCCGCCTTGTTTCCAAAGGGGCTGAGAGTCCCCAAAGTATCTTGCTTCCAAATCTTTGGGAAGCTAAGAAACAACTGGCTCTGCACAGTGCTCTCACAGCCTACCGGCAACGTGACAGAGAAAGGCCTGTGAGACGCAGTTTCTTGGAAGGCCTGATCTGGCTGAGGTAGAACTTCTGCTCTGGGTGTACTCCATTGGCCTAGGGCTGCCAGGCCCAAAGGGCTGCCTTTATTTCCAAAGTGTGAGAGAGGCCCCAAAGCATCTTGCTTCCTGCTCTCTGGGAAGCTAAAACAACTGGCTCTGCACAGTGCTCTCAAAGCCAACCGGGAACGTCACATACAAAGGCCGGTGAAACGCAGCTTCTTGACAGGCCTTATCTGGCTGAGGTAGAACTTGTGCTCTGGGTGTGCTACTTTGGCCTAGAGCTGCCAGGCACAAAGGCTGCTTTGTTTCCAAAGGGGGAGAGAGGCCCCAAATCATGTTGCTTCCAGCTGTTTTTGAAGCTAAGAAACAACTCGCTCTGCCAGGTACTCTTACAGCCTTCCGGGAACACCTCTTACGAAGGCCCGTGAAAAGCAGCTTCTTGGCAGGCCTGATCTGGGTGAGGTAGAACTTCTGCTCTGGGTGTGCTCCATTGGCCTAGAGCTGAAAGGCCCAAAGGTCAGCCTTGTTGGCAAAGGGGCAGGGAGCCCCCAAAGCATCTTGCTTCCAGCTCTTTGGGAAGCTAAGAAACAACTGGCTCTGCCCAGTGCTCTTACAGCCTAAGAGAAAATCTCTTACCAAGGCCTGTGAAACGCACTTTGTTGGTGGCCTGATCTAGCTGAAGTAGAACTTCTGCTCTGGGTGTGCTCCATTGGCCGAGAGCTGCCTGGCCCAAAGGGCCGCCTTGTTTGCAAAGGGGATGAGAGGCCCCAAAGCATCTTGCTTCCAGCTCTTCGGGAAGCTAAGAAACATCTGGCGTTGCCCAGTGCTCTTACAGCCTACCGGGAACATCTCTTACCAAGGCCTGTGAAACGCAGTTTGTTGGTGGCCTGAACTGGCCGAAGTAGAACTTCTGCTCTGGGTGTGCTCCACTGGCCTAGAGCTACCTGCCCCAAAGGGCTGCCTTGATTCCAAAGTGAGAGAGTGGCACCAAAGCATCTTGCTTCCAGCTCTTCGGGAAGCTAAGAAACATCTGGCGTTGCCCAGTGCTCTTACAGCCTACCGGGAACATCTCTTACCAAGGCCTGTGAAACGCCGTTTCCTGGCAGGCCTGATTTGGCTGAAGTAGAACTTCTGCTCTGGGTGTGCTCCATTGCCCTAGAGCTGCCAGGCCCAAGGTGCTGCCTTCTTTCCAAAGGGGCAGAGAGGCCCCAAAGCATCTTGCTTCCAGCTCTCTGGGAAGCTAAGAACCAACTCGCTCTGGCCCGTGCTCTTACAGCCTACCGGGAACATGTCTTTGAAAGGCCTGTGAAACGCAGTTTCTCGGCAGGCATGATCTGGCTGAAGTAGAACTCCGGCTCTGGGTGTGCTCCATTGCCCTAGAGCTGCCAGGCCCAAAGTGCTGCCCTGTTTCCAAGGGGCAGAGAGGCCCAAAGCATCTTGCTTCCAGCTCTTCGGGAAGCTAAGAAACATCTGGCGTTGCCCAGTGATCTTACAGCCTACCGGGAACATCTCTTACCAAGGCCTGTCAAACGCTGTTTCTTTGCAGGCCTGATCAGGCTGAAGTAGAACTCCTGCTCTGCGTGTGCTCCATTGGCCTAGAGCTTCCCGACCCAAAAGGCTGCCTTGTTCCCAAACGGGCAGAGGGGTCCCAAGCATCTTGCTTCCAGCTTTTCAGGAAGGTAAGAAACAACTGGCTCTGCCCAGTGCTCTTACAGCCTACCGGGAACATCTCTTACCAAGGCCTGTGAAACGCAGTTTCCTGGCAGGCCTGATCTGGCTGAAGTAGAACTTCTGCTCTGGGTGTGCTCCATTGCCCTAGAGCTGCCAGGCCCAAAGGGCTGCCTTGTGTCCAAAGACGGAGAGTGGACCCAAAGCATCTTGCTCCCAGCTCTTCGGGAAGCTAAGAAACAGCTGGCTCGGCCCAGTGCTCTTACAGCCTAAGAGAACATGTCTTTGAAAGGCCTGTGAAACGCAGTTTCTTGGCAGGCCTGACCTGGCTGAAGTAGAACTTCTGTTCTGGTTGTGCTACATAGGCCTAGAGCTACCAGGACCTAAGGGCTGCCTTGTTTCCAAAGGGGGAGAGAGGCCCCAAAGCATCTTGCCTCCAGCACTTTGGGAAGCTAAAAAACAACTGGTTCTGCCCAGTGCTCTCACAGCCTACCGTGAACATCTCTTACCAAGGGCTGTGAAACGCAGTTTCTGGGCAGGACTGATCTGCCTGAAGTAGAACTTCTGCTGTGGGTGTGCTCCATTGGCCTAGAGCTGCCAGGCCCAAACGGCTGCCTTGTGTCCAAAGGGAGAGAGAGGCCCCAAAGCATCTTGCTTCCAGCTCTGTGGGAAGCTAAAGCAACTGGCTCTCCACAGTGCTCTCACAGCCTACCGGGAACATCTCTTACCAAGGCCTGTGAAACGCAGTTTCTTGGCAGGCCTGATCTGGCTGAAGTAGAACTCCTGCTCTGGGCGTGCTACTTTGGCCTAGAGCTGCCAGGCCCAAAGGGCCGCCTTGTTTCCAAAGGGGCTGAGAGTCCCCAAAGTATCTTGCTTCCAAATCTTTGGGAAGCTAAGAAACAACTGGCTCTGCACAGTGCTCTCACAGCCTACCGGCAACGTGACAGAGAAAGGCCTGTGAGACGCAGTTTCTTGGAAGGCCTGATCTGGCTGAGGTAGAACTTCTGCTCTGGGTGTACTCCATTGGCCTAGGGCTGCCAGGCCCAAAGGGCTGCCTTTATTTCCAAAGTGTGAGAGAGGCCCCAAAGCATCTTGCTTCCTGCTCTCTGGGAAGCTAAAACAACTGGCTCTGCACAGTGCTCTCAAAGCCAACCGGGAACGTCACATACAAAGGCCGGTGAAACGCAGCTTCTTGACAGGCCTTATCTGGCTGAGGTAGAACTTGTGCTCTGGGTGTGCTACTTTGGCCTAGAGCTGCCAGGCACAAAGGCTGCTTTGTTTCCAAAGGGGGAGAGAGGCCCCAAATCATGTTGCTTCCAGCTGTTTTTGAAGCTAAGAAACAACTCGCTCTGCCAGGTACTCTTACAGCCTTCCGGGAACACCTCTTACGAAGGCCTGTGAAAAGCAGTTTCTTGGCAGGCCTGATCTGGCTGAGGTAGAACTTCTGCTCTGGGTGTGCTCCATTGCCCTAGAGATGAAAGGCCAAAAGGGCTGCCTTGTTTCCAAAGGGGGAGAGAGGCCCCAAAGCATCTTGCTTCCACCTCTTGGGAAGCTAAGAAACAACTGGCTGTGCCCAGTGCTCTTATAGCCTAAGAGAACATCTCTTATCAAGGCCTGTGAAACGCACTGTCTAGGCAGGCCTGATCTGGAAGAAGTAGAACTTCTGCTCTGGTTGTGCTCCATTGCCCTAGAGCTGCCAGACCCAACGTGCTGCCTTGTTTCCAAAGGGGCAGAGAGGCCCCAAAGCGTCTTGCTTCCAGCTGTTTGGGAAACAAGGAAACAACTGGCTCTGCACCGTGCTCTCACAGCCTACCGGGAACGTCACATACAAAGGCCTCTGAAACGCAGTTCCTTGGCAGGCCTGATCTGGCTGAAGTAGGACTTCTGCTCTGGGTGTGCTCCATTGGCCTAGAGCTGAAAGGCCCAAAGGGATGCCTTGTTTGCAAAGGGGCAGAGAGGCCCCAAAGCATCTTGCTTCCAGCTCTCTGGGAAGCTAAGAACCAACTCGCTCTGGCCCGTGCTCTTACAGCCTACCGGGAACATGTCTTTGAAAGGCCTGTGAAACGCAGTTTCTCGGCAGGCATGATCTGGCTGAAGTAGAACTCCGGCTCTGGGTGTGCTCCATTGCCCTAGAGCTGCCAGGCCCAAAGTGCTGCCCTGTTTCCAAGGGGCAGAGAGGCCCAAAGCATCTTGCTTCCAGCTCTTCGGGAAGCTAAGAAACATCTGGCGTTGCCCAGTGATCTTACAGCCTACCGGGAACATCTCTTACCAAGGCCTGTCAAACGCTGTTTCTTTGCAGGCCTGATCAGGCTGAAGTAGAACTCCTGCTCTGCGTGTGCTCCATTGGCCTAGAGCTTCCCGACCCAAAAGGCTGCCTTGTTCCCAAACGGGCAGAGGGGTCCCAAGCATCTTGCTTCCAGCTTTTCAGGAAGGTAAGAAACAACTGGCTCTGCCCAGTGCTCTTACAGCCTACCGGGAACATCTCTTACCAAGGCCTGTGAAACGCAGTTTCCTGGCAGGCCTGATCTGGCTGAAGTAGAACTTCTGCTCTGGGTGTGCTCCATTGCCCTAGAGCTGCCAGGCCCAAAGGGCTGCCTTGTGTCCAAAGACGGAGAGTGGACCCAAAGCATCTTGCTCCCAGCTCTTCGGGAAGCTAAGAAACAGCTGGCTCGGCCCAGTGCTCTTACAGCCTAAGAGAACATGTCTTTGAAAGGCCTGTGAAACGCAGTTTCTTGGCAGGCCTGACCTGGCTGAAGTAGAACTTCTGTTCTGGTTGTGCTACATAGGCCTAGAGCTACCAGGACCTAAGGGCTGCCTTGTTTCCAAAGGGGGAGAGAGGCCCCAAAGCATCTTGCCTCCAGCACTTTGGGAAGCTAAAAAACAACTGGTTCTGCCCAGTGCTCTCACAGCCTACCGTGAACATCTCTTACCAAGGGCTGTGAAACGCAGTTTCTGGGCAGGACTGATCTGCCTGAAGTAGAACTTCTGCTGTGGGTGTGCTCCATTGGCCTAGAGCTGCCAGGCCCAAACGGCTGCCTTGTGTCCAAAGGGAGAGAGAGGCCCCAAAGCATCTTGCTTCCAGCTCTGTGGGAAGCTAAAGCAACTGGCTCTCCACAGTGCTCTCACAGCCTACCGGGAACATCTCTTACCAAGGCCTGTGAAACGCAGTTTCTTGGCAGGCCTGATCTGGCTGAAGTAGAACTCCTGCTCTGGGCGTGCTACTTTGGCCTAGAGCTGCCAGGCCCAAAGGGCCGCCTTGTTTCCAAAGGGGCTGAGAGTCCCCAAAGTATCTTGCTTCCAAATCTTTGGGAAGCTAAGAAACAACTGGCTCTGCACAGTGCTCTCACAGCCTACCGGCAACGTGACAGAGAAAGGCCTGTGAGACGCAGTTTCTTGGAAGGCCTGATCTGGCTGAGGTAGAACTTCTGCTCTGGGTGTACTCCATTGGCCTAGGGCTGCCAGGCCCCAAGGGCTGCCTTTATTTCCAAAGTGTGAGAGAGGCCCCAAAGCATCTTGCTTCCTGCTCTCTGGGAAGCTAAAACAACTGGCTCTGCACAGTGCTCTCAAAGCCAACCGGGAACGTCACATACAAAGGCCGGTGAAACGCAGCTTCTTGACAGGCCTTATCTGGCTGAGGTAGAACTTGTGCTCTGGGTGTGCTACTTTGGCCTAGAGCTGCCAGGCACAAAGGCTGCTTTGTTTCCAAAGGGGGAGAGAGGCCCCAAATCATGTTGCTTCCAGCTGTTTTTGAAGCTAAGAAACAACTCGCTCTGCCAGGTACTCTTACAGCCTTCCGGGAACACCTCTTACGAAGGCCCGTGAAAAGCAGCTTCTTGGCAGGCCTGATCTGGCTGAGGTAGAACTTCTGCTCTGGGTGTGCTCCATTGGCCTAGAGCTGAAAGGCCCAAAGGTCAGCCTTGTTGGCAAAGGGGCAGGGAGCCCCCAAAGCATCTTGCTTCCAGCTCTTTGGGAAGCTAAGAAACAACTGGCTCTGCCCAGTGCTCTTACAGCCTAAGAGAAAATCTCTTACCAAGGCCTGTGAAACGCACTTTGTTGGTGGCCTGATCTAGCTGAAGTAGAACTTCTGCTCTGGGTGTGCTCCATTGGCCGAGAGCTGCCTGGCCCAAAGGGCCGCCTTGTTTGCAAAGGGGATGAGAGGCCCCAAAGCATCTTGCTTCCAGCTCTTCGGGAAGCTAAGAAACATCTGGCGTTGCCCAGTGCTCTTACAGCCTACCGGGAACATCTCTTACCAAGGCCTGTGAAACGCCGTTTCCTGGCAGGCCTGATTTGGCTGAAGTAGAACTTCTGCTCTGGGTGTGCTCCATTGCCCTAGAGCTGCCAGGCCCAAGGTGCTGCCTTCTTTCCAAAGGGGCAGAGAGGCCCCAAAGCATCTTGCTTCAAGCTCTCTGGGAAGCTAAGAACCAACTCGCTCTGGCCCGTGCTCTTACAGCCTACCGGGAACATGTCTTTGAAAGACCTGTGAAACGCAGTTTCTTGGCAGGCATGATCTGGCTGAAGTAGAACTCCGGCTCTGGGTGTGCTCCATTGCCCTAGAGCTGCCAGGCCCAAAGTGCTGCCCTGTTTCCAAGGGGCAGAGAGGCCCAATGCATCTTGCTTCCAGCTCTTCGGGAAGCTAAGAAACATCTGGCGTTGCCCAGTGATCTTACAGCCTACCGGGAACATCTCTTACCAAGGCCTGTCAAACGCTGTTTCTTTGCAGGCCTGATCAGGCTGAAGTAGAACTCCTGCTCTGCGTGTGCTCCATTGGCCTAGAGCTTCCCGACCCAAAAGGCTGCCTTGTTCCCAAACGGGCAGAGGGGTCCCAAGCATCTTGCTTCCAGCTTTTCAGGAAGGTAAGAAACAACTGGCTCTGCCCAGTGCTCTTACAGCCTACCGGGAACATCTCTTACCAAGGCCTGTGAAACGCAGTTTCCTGGCAGGCCTGATCTGGCTGAAGTAGAACTTCTGCTCTGGGTGTGCTCCATTGCCCTAGAGCTGCCAGGCCCAAAGGGCTGCCTTGTGTCCAAAGACGGAGAGTGGACCCAAAGCATCTTGCTCCCAGCTCTTCGGGAAGCTAAGAAACAGCTGGCTCGGCCCAGTGCTCTTACAGCCTAAGAGAACATGTCTTTGAAAGGCCTGTGAAACGCAGTTTCTTGGCAGGCCTGACCTGGCTGAAGTAGAACTTCTGTTCTGGTTGTGCTACATAGGCCTAGAGCTACCAGGACCTAAGGGCTGCCTTGTTTCCAAAGGGGGAGAGAGGCCCCAAAGCATCTTGCCTCCAGCACTTTGGGAAGCTAAAAAACAACTGGTTCTGCCCAGTGCTCTCACAGCCTACCGTGAACATCTCTTACCAAGGGCTGTGAAACGCAGTTTCTGGGCAGGACTGATCTGCCTGAAGTAGAACTTCTGCTGTGGGTGTGCTCCATTGGCCTAGAGCTGCCAGGCCCAAACGGCTGCCTTGTGTCCAAAGGGAGAGAGAGGCCCCAAAGCATCTTGCTTCCAGCTCTGTGGGAAGCTAAAGCAACTGGCTCTCCACAGTGCTCTCACAGCCTACCGGGAACATCTCTTACCAAGGCCTGTGAAACGCAGTTTCTTGGCAGGCCTGATCTGGCTGAAGTAGAACTCCTGCTCTGGGCGTGCTACTTTGGCCTAGAGCTGCCAGGCCCAAAGGGCCGCCTTGTTTCCAAAGGGGCTGAGAGTCCCCAAAGTATCTTGCTTCCAAATCTTTGGGAAGCTAAGAAACAACTGGCTCTGCACAGTGCTCTCACAGCCTACCGGCAACGTGACAGAGAAAGGCCTGTGAGACGCAGTTTCTTGGAAGGCCTGATCTGGCTGAGGTAGAACTTCTGCTCTGGGTGTACTCCATTGGCCTAGGGCTGCCAGGCCCCAAGGGCTGCCTTTATTTCCAAAGTGTGAGAGAGGCCCCAAAGCATCTTGCTTCCTGCTCTCTGGGAAGCTAAAACAACTGGCTCTGCACAGTGCTCTCAAAGCCAACCGGGAACGTCACATACAAAGGCCGGTGAAACGCAGCTTCTTGACAGGCCTTATCTGGCTGAGGTAGAACTTGTGCTCTGGGTGTGCTACTTTGGCCTAGAGCTGCCAGGCACAAAGGCTGCTTTGTTTCCAAAGGGGGAGAGAGGCCCCAAATCATGTTGCTTCCAGCTGTTTTTGAAGCTAAGAAACAACTCGCTCTGCCAGGTACTCTTACAGCCTTCCGGGAACACCTCTTACGAAGGCCCGTGAAAAGCAGCTTCTTGGCAGGCCTGATCTGGCTGAGGTAGAACTTCTGCTCTGGGTGTGCTCCATTGGCCTAGAGCTGAAAGGCCCAAAGGTCAGCCTTGTTGGCAAAGGGGCAGGGAGCCCCCAAAGCATCTTGCTTCCAGCTCTTTGGGAAGCTAAGAAACAACTGGCTCTGCCCAGTGCTCTTACAGCCTAAGAGAAAATCTCTTACCAAGGCCTGTGAAACGCACTTTGTTGGTGGCCTGATCTAGCTGAAGTAGAACTTCTGCTCTGGGTGTGCTCCATTGGCCGAGAGCTGCCTGGCCCAAAGGGCCGCCTTGTTTGCAAAGGGGATGAGAGGCCCCAAAGCATCTTGCTTCCAGCTCTTCGGGAAGCTAAGAAACATCTGGCGTTGCCCAGTGCTCTTACAGCCTACCGGGAACATCTCTTACCAAGGCCTGTGAAACGCAGTTTGTTGGTGGCCTGAACTGGCCGAAGTAGAACTTCTGCTCTGGGTGTGCTCCACTGGCCTAGAGCTACCTGCCCCAAAGGGCTGCCTTGATTCCAAAGTGAGAGAGTGGCACCAAAGCATCTTGCTTCCAGCTCTTCGGGAAGCTAAGAAACATCTGGCGTTGCCCAGTGCTCTTACAGCCTACCGGGAACATCTCTTACCAAGGCCTGTGAAACGCCGTTTCCTGGCAGGCCTGATTTGGCTGAAGTAGAACTTCTGCTCTGGGTGTGCTCCATTGCCCTAGAGCTGCCATGCCCAAGGTGCTGCCTTCTTTCCAAAGGGGCAGAGAGGCCCCAAAGCATCTTGCTTCCAGCTCTCTGGGAAGCTAAGAACCATCTTGCTCTGGCCCGTGCTCTTACAGCCTACCGGGAACATGTCTTTGAAAGGCCTGTGAAACGCAGTTTCTTGGCAGGCCTCATCGGGCTGAAGTAGAACTCCGGCTCTGGGTGTGCTCCATTGCCCTAGAGCTGCCAGGCCCCAAGTGCTGCCCTGTTTCCAAGGGGCAGAGAGGCCCAAAGCATCTTGCTTCCCGGTCTTTGCGAAGCTAAGAAACAACTGGCTCTGCCCAGTGCTCTTACACCTACCGGGAACATCTCTTACCAAGGCCTGTCAAACGCTGTTTCTTTGCAGGCCTGATCAGGCTGAAGTAGAACTCCTGCTCTGCGTGTGCTCCATTGGCCTAGAGCTTCCCGACCCAAAAGGCTGCCTTGTTCCCAAACGGGCAGAGGGGTCCCAAGCATCTTGCTTCCAGCTTTTCAGGAAGGTAAGAAACAACTGGCTCTGCCCAGTGCTCTTACAGCCTACCGGGAACATCTCTTACCAAGGCCTGTGAAACGCAGTTTCCTGGCAGGCCTGATCTGGCTGAAGTAGAACTTCTGCTCTGGGTGTGCTCCATTGCCCTAGAGCTGCCAGGCCCAAAGGGCTGCCTTGTTTCCAAAGACGGAGAGTGGACCCAAAGCATCTTGCTCCCAGCTCTTCGGGAAGCTAAGAAACAGCTGGCTCTGCCCAGTGCTCTTACAGCCTAAGAGAACATGTCTTTGAAAGGCCTGTGAAACGCAGTTTCTTGGCAGGCCTGACCTGGCTGAAGTAGAACTTCTGTTCTGGTTGTGCTACATAGGCCTAGAGCTACCAGGACCTAAGGGCTGCCTTGTTTCCAAAGGGGGAGAGAGGCCCCAAAGCATCTTGCCTCCAGCACTTTGGGAAGCTAAAAAACAACTGGTTCTGCCCAGTGCTCTCACAGCCTACCGTGAACATCTCTTACCAAGGGCTGTGAAACGCAGTTTCTGGGCAGGACTGATCTGCCTGAAGTAGAACTTCTGCTGTGGGTGTGCTCCATTGGCCTAGAGCTGCCAGGCCCAAACGGCTGCCTTGTGTCCAAAGGGAGAGAGAGGCCCCAAAGCATCTTGCTTCCAGCTCTGTGGGAAGCTAAAGCAACTGGCTCTCCACAGTGCTCTCACAGCCTACCGGGAACATCTCTTACCAAGGCCTGTGAAACGCAGTTTCTTGGCAGGCCTGATCTGGCTGAAGTAGAACTCCTGCTCTGGGCGTGCTACTTTGGCCTAGAGCTGCCAGGCCCAAAGGGCCGCCTTGTTTCCAAAGGGGCTGAGAGTCCCCAAAGTATCTTGCTTCCAAATCTTTGGGAAGCTAAGAAACAACTGGCTCTGCACAGTGCTCTCACAGCCTACCGGCAACGTGACAGAGAAAGGCCTGTGAGACGCAGTTTCTTGGAAGGCCTGATCTGGCTGAGGTAGAACTTCTGCTCTGGGTGTACTCCATTGGCCTAGGGCTGCCAGGCCCCAAGGGCTGCCTTTATTTCCAAAGTGTGAGAGAGGCCCCAAAGCATCTTGCTTCCTGCTCTCTGGGAAGCTAAAACAACTGGCTCTGCACAGTGCTCTCAAAGCCAACCGGGAACGTCACATACAAAGGCCGGTGAAACGCAGCTTCTTGACAGGCCTTATCTGGCTGAGGTAGAACTTGTGCTCTGGGTGTGCTACTTTGGCCTAGAGCTGCCAGGCACAAAGGCTGCTTTGTTTCCAAAGGGGGAGAGAGGCCCCAAATCATGTTGCTTCCAGCTGTTTTTGAAGCTAAGAAACAACTCGCTCTGCCAGGTACTCTTACAGCCTTCCGGGAACACCTCTTACGAAGGCCCGTGAAAAGCAGCTTCTTGGCAGGCCTGATCTGGCTGAGGTAGAACTTCTGCTCTGGGTGTGCTCCATTGGCCTAGAGCTGAAAGGCCCAAAGGTCAGCCTTGTTGGCAAAGGGGCAGGGAGCCCCCAAAGCATCTTGCTTCCAGCTCTTTGGGAAGCTAAGAAACAACTGGCTCTGCCCAGTGCTCTTACAGCCTAAGAGAAAATCTCTTACCAAGGCCTGTGAAACGCACTTTGTTGGTGGCCTGATCTAGCTGAAGTAGAACTTCTGCTCTGGGTGTGCTCCATTGGCCGAGAGCTGCCTGGCCCAAAGGGCCGCCTTGTTTGCAAAGGGGATGAGAGGCCCCAAAGCATCTTGCTTCCAGCTCTTCGGGAAGCTAAGAAACATCTGGCGTTGCCCAGTGCTCTTACAGCCTACCGGGAACATCTCTTACCAAGGCCTGTGAAACGCCGTTTCCTGGCAGGCCTGATTTGGCTGAAGTAGAACTTCTGCTCTGGGTGTGCTCCATTGCCCTAGAGCTGCCAGGCCCAAGGTGCTGCCTTCTTTCCAAAGGGGCAGAGAGGCCCCAAAGCATCTTGCTTCAAGCTCTCTGGGAAGCTAAGAACCAACTCGCTCTGGCCCGTGCTCTTACAGCCTACCGGGAACATGTCTTTGAAAGACCTGTGAAACGCAGTTTCTTGGCAGGCATGATCTGGCTGAAGTAGAACTCCGGCTCTGGGTGTGCTCCATTGCCCTAGAGCTGCCAGGCCCAAAGTGCTGCCCTGTTTCCAAGGGGCAGAGAGGCCCAATGCATCTTGCTTCCAGCTCTTCGGGAAGCTAAGAAACATCTGGCGTTGCCCAGTGATCTTACAGCCTACCGGGAACATCTCTTACCAAGGCCTGTCAAACGCTGTTTCTTTGCAGGCCTGATCAGGCTGAAGTAGAACTCCTGCTCTGCGTGTGCTCCATTGGCCTAGAGCTTCCCGACCCAAAAGGCTGCCTTGTTCCCAAACGGGCAGAGGGGTCCCAAGCATCTTGCTTCCAGCTTTTCAGGAAGGTAAGAAACAACTGGCTCTGCCCAGTGCTCTTACAGCCTACCGGGAACATCTCTTACCAAGGCCTGTGAAACGCAGTTTCCTGGCAGGCCTGATCTGGCTGAAGTAGAACTTCTGCTCTGGGTGTGCTCCATTGCCCTAGAGCTGCCAGGCCCAAAGGGCTGCCTTGTGTCCAAAGACGGAGAGTGGACCCAAAGCATCTTGCTCCCAGCTCTTCGGGAAGCTAAGAAACAGCTGGCTCGGCCCAGTGCTCTTACAGCCTAAGAGAACATGTCTTTGAAAGGCCTGTGAAACGCAGTTTCTTGGCAGGCCTGACCTGGCTGAAGTAGAACTTCTGTTCTGGTTGTGCTACATAGGCCTAGAGCTACCAGGACCTAAGGGCTGCCTTGTTTCCAAAGGGGGAGAGAGGCCCCAAAGCATCTTGCCTCCAGCACTTTGGGAAGCTAAAAAACAACTGGTTCTGCCCAGTGCTCTCACAGCCTACCGTGAACATCTCTTACCAAGGGCTGTGAAACGCAGTTTCTGGGCAGGACTGATCTGCCTGAAGTAGAACTTCTGCTGTGGGTGTGCTCCATTGGCCTAGAGCTGCCAGGCCCAAACGGCTGCCTTGTGTCCAAAGGGAGAGAGAGGCCCCAAAGCATCTTGCTTCCAGCTCTGTGGGAAGCTAAAGCAACTGGCTCTCCACAGTGCTCTCACAGCCTACCGGGAACATCTCTTACCAAGGCCTGTGAAACGCAGTTTCTTGGCAGGCCTGATCTGGCTGAAGTAGAACTCCTGCTCTGGGCGTGCTACTTTGGCCTAGAGCTGCCAGGCCCAAAGGGCCGCCTTGTTTCCAAAGGGGCTGAGAGTCCCCAAAGTATCTTGCTTCCAAATCTTTGGGAAGCTAAGAAACAACTGGCTCTGCACAGTGCTCTCACAGCCTACCGGCAACGTGACAGAGAAAGGCCTGTGAGACGCAGTTTCTTGGAAGGCCTGATCTGGCTGAGGTAGAACTTCTGCTCTGGGTGTACTCCATTGGCCTAGGGCTGCCAGGCCCAAAGGGCTGCCTTTATTTCCAAAGTGTGAGAGAGGCCCCAAAGCATCTTGCTTCCTGCTCTCTGGGAAGCTAAAACAACTGGCTCTGCACAGTGCTCTAAAAGCCAACCGGGAACGTCACATACAAAGGCCGGTGAAACGCAGCTTCTTGACAGGCCTTATCTGGCTGAGGTAGAACTTGTGCTCTGGGTGTGCTACTTTGGCCTAGAGCTGCCAGGCACAAAGGCTGCTTTGTTTCCAAAGGGGGAGAGAGGTCCCAAATCATGTTGCTTCCAGCTGTTTTTGAAGCTAAGAAACAACTCGCTCTGCCAGGTACTCTTACAGCCTTCCGGGAACACCTCTTACGAAGGCCCGTGAAAAGCAGCTTCTTGGCAGGCCTGATCTGGCTGAGGTAGAACTTCTGCTCTGGGTGTGCTCCATTGGCATAGAGCTGAAAGGCCCAAAGGTCAGCCTTGTTGGCAAAGGGGCAGGGAGCCCCCAAAGCATCTTGCTTCCAGCTCTTTGGGAAGCTAAGAAACAACTGGCTCTGCCCAGTGCTCTTACAGCCTAAGAGAAAATCTCTTACCAAGGCCTGTGAAACGCACTTTGTTGGTGGCCTGATCTAGCTGAAGTAGAACTTCTGCTCTGGGTGTGCTCCATTGGCCGAGAGCTGCCTGGCCCAAAGGGCCGCCTTGTTTGCAAAGGGGATGAGAGGCCCCAAAGCATCTTGCTTCCAGCTCTTCGGGAAGCTAAGAAACATCTGGCGTTGCCCAGTGCTCTTACAGCCTACCGGGAACATCTCTTACCAAGGCCTGTGAAACGCAGTTTGTTGGTGGCCTGAACTGGCCGAAGTAGAACTTCTGCTCTGGGTGTGCTCCACTGGCCTAGAGCTACCTGCCCCAAAGGGCTGCCTTGATTCCAAAGTGAGAGAGTGGCACCAAAGCATCTTGCTTCCAGCTCTTCGGGAAGCTAAGAAACATCTGGCGTTGCCCAGTGCTCTTACAGCCTACCGGGAACATCTCTTACCAAGGCCTGTGAAACGCCGTTTCCTGGCAGGCCTGATTTGGCTGAAGTAGAACTTCTGCTCTGGGTGTGCTCCATTGCCCTAGAGCTGCCAGGCCCAAGGTGCTGCCTTCTTTCCAAAGGGGCAGAGAGGCCCCAAAGCATCTTGCTTCAAGCTCTCTGGGAAGCTAAGAACCAACTCGCTCTGGCCCGTGCTCTTACAGCCTACCGGGAACATGTCTTTGAAAGGCCTGTGAAACGCAGTTTTTTGGCAGGCATGATCTGGCTGAAGTAGAACTCCGGCTCTGGGTGTGCTCCATTGCCCTAGAGCTGCCAGGCCCAAAGTGCTGCCCTGTTTTCAAGGGGCAGAGAGGCCCAATGCATCTTGCTTCCAGCTCTTCGGGAAGCTAAGAAACATCTGGCGTTGCCCAGTGATCTTACAGCCTACCGGGAACATCTCTTACCAAGGCCTGTCAAACGCTGTTTCTTTGCAGGCCTGATCAGGCTGAAGTAGAACTCCTGCTCTGCGTGTGCTCCATTGGCCTAGAGCTTCCCGACCCAAAAGGCTGCCTTGTTCCCAAACGGGCAGAGGGGTCCCAAGCATCTTGCTTCCAGCTTTTCAGGAAGGTAAGAAACAACTGGCTCTGCCCAGTGCTCTTACAGCCTACCGGGAACATCTCTTACCAAGGCCTGTGAAACGCAGTTTCCTGGCAGGCCTGATCTGGCTGAAGTTGAACTTCTGCTCTGGGTGTGCTCCATTGCCCTAGAGCTGCCAGGCCCAAAGGGCTGCCTTGTTTCCAAAGACGGAGAGTGGACCCAAAGCATCTTGCTCCCAGCTCTTCGGGAAGCTAAGAAACAGCTGGCTCTGCCCAGTGCTCTTACAGCCTAAGAGAACATGTCTTTGAAAGGCCTGTGAAACGCAGTTTCTTGGCAGGCCTGACCTGGCTGAAGTAGAACTTCTGTTCTGGTTGTGCTACATAGGCCTAGAGCTACCAGGACCTAAGGGCTGCCTTGTTTCCAAAGGGGGAGAGAGGCCCCAAAGCATCTTGCCTCCAGCACTTTGGGAAGCTAAAAAACAACTGGTTCTGCCCAGTGCTCTCACAGCCTACCGTGAACATCTCTTACCAAGGGCTGTGAAACGCAGTTTCTGGGCAGGACTGATCTGCCTGAAGTAGAACTTCTGCTGTGGGTGTGCTCCATTGGCCTAGAGCTGCCAGGCCCAAACGGCTGCCTTGTGTCCAAAGGGAGAGAGAGGCCCCAAAGCATCTTGCTTCCAGCTCTGTGGGAAGCTAAAGCAACTGGCTCTCCACAGTGCTCTCACAGCCTACCGGGAACATCTCTTACCAAGGCCTGTGAAACGCAGTTTCTTGGCAGGCCTGATCTGGCTGAAGTAGAACTCCTGCTCTGGGCGTGCTACTTTGGCCTAGAGCTGCCAGGCCCAAAGGGCCGCCTTGTTTCCAAAGGGGCTGAGAGTCCCCAAAGTATCTTGCTTCCAAATCTTTGGGAAGCTAAGAAACAACTGGCTCTGCACAGTGCTCTCACAGCCTACCGGCAACGTGACAGAGAAAGGCCTGTGAGACGCAGTTTCTTGGAAGGCCTGATCTGGCTGAGGTAGAACTTCTGCTCTGGGTGTACTCCATTGGCCTAGGGCTGCCAGGCCCAAAGGGCTGCCTTTATTTCCAAAGTGTGAGAGAGGCCCCAAAGCATCTTGCTTCCTGCTCTCTGGGAAGCTAAAACAACTGGCTCTGCACAGTGCTCTCAAAGCCAACCGGGAACGTCACATACAAAGGCCGGTGAAACGCAGCTTCTTGACAGGCCTTATCTGGCTGAGGTAGAACTTGTGCTCTGGGTGTGCTACTTTGGCCTAGAGCTGCCAGGCACAAAGGCTGCTTTGTTTCCAAAGGGGGAGAGAGGCCCCAAATCATGTTGCTTCCAGCTGTTTTTGAAGCTAAGAAACAACTCGCTCTGCCAGGTACTCTTACAGCCTTCCGGGAACACCTCTTACGAAGGCCCGTGAAAAGCAGCTTCTTGGCAGGCCTGATCTGGCTGAGGTAGAACTTCTGCTCTGGGTGTGCTCCATTGGCCTAGAGCTGAAAGGCCCCAAGGTCAGCCTTGTTGGCAAAGGGGCAGGGAACCCCCAAAGCATCTTGCTTCCAGCTCTTTGGGAAGCTAAGAAACAACTGGCTCTGCCCAGTGCTCTTACAGCCTAAGAGAAAATCTCTTACCAAGGCCTGTGAAACGCATTTTGTTGGTGGCCTGATCTAGCTGAAGTAGAACTTCTGCTCTGGGTGTGCTCCATTGGCCGAGAGCTGCCTGGCCCAAAGGGCCGCCTTGTTTGCAAAGGGGATGAGAGGCCCCAAAGCATCTTGCTTCCAGCTCTTCGGGAAGCTAAGAAACATCTGGCGTTGCCCAGTGCTCTTACAGCCTACCGGGAACATCTCTTACCAAGGCCTGTGAAACGCAGTTTGTTGGTGGCCTGAACTGGCCGAAGTAGAACTTCTGCTCTGGGTGTGCTCCACTGGCCTAGAGCTACCTGCCCCAAAGGGCTGCCTTGATTCCAAAGTGAGAGAGTGGCACCAAAGCATCTTGCTTCCAGCTCTTCGGGAAGCTAAGAAACATCTGGCGTTGCCCAGTGCTCTTACAGCCTACCGGGAACATCTCTTACCAAGGCCTGTGAAACGCCGTTTCCTGGCAGGCCTGATTTGGCTGAAGTAGAACTTCTGCTCTGGGTGTGCTCCATTGCCCTAGAGCTGCCAGGCCCAAGGTGCTGCCTTCTTTCCAAAGGGGCAGAGAGGCCCCAAAGCATCTTGCTTCAAGCTCTCTGGGAAGCTAAGAACCAACTCGCTCTGGCCCGTGCTCTTACAGCCTACCGGGAACATGTCTTTGAAAGGCCTGTGAAACGCAGTTTTTTGGCAGGCATGATCTGGCTGAAGTAGAACTCCGGCTCTGGGTGTGCTCCATTGCCCTAGAGCTGCCAGGCCCAAAGTGCTGCCCTGTTTTCAAGGGGCAGAGAGGCCCAATGCATCTTGCTTCCAGCTCTTCGGGAAGCTAAGAAACATCTGGCGTTGCCCAGTGATCTTACAGCCTACCGGGAACATCTCTTACCAAGGCCTGTCAAACGCTGTTTCTTTGCAGGCCTGATCAGGCTGAAGTAGAACTCCTGCTCTGCGTGTGCTCCATTGGCCTAGAGCTTCCCGACCCAAAAGGCTGCCTTGTTCCCAAACGGGCAGAGGGGTCCCAAGCATCTTGCTTCCAGCTTTTCAGGAAGGTAAGAAACAACTGGCTCTGCCCAGTGCTCTTACAGCCTACCGGGAACATCTCTTACCAAGGCCTGTGAAACGCAGTTTCCTGGCAGGCCTGATCTGGCTGAAGTTGAACTTCTGCTCTGGGTGTGCTCCATTGCCCTAGAGCTGCCAGGCCCAAAGGGCTGCCTTGTTTCCAAAGACGGAGAGTGGACCCAAAGCATCTTGCTCCCAGCTCTTCGGGAAGCTAAGAAACAGCTGGCTCTGCCCAGTGCTCTTACAGCCTAAGAGAACATGTCTTTGAAAGGCCTGTGAAACGCAGTTTCTTGGCAGGCCTGACCTGGCTGAAGTAGAACTTCTGTTCTGGTTGTGCTACATAGGCCTAGAGCTACCAGGACCTAAGGGCTGCCTTGTTTCCAAAGGGGGAGAGAGGCCCCAAAGCATCTTGCCTCCAGCACTTTGGGAAGCTAAAAAACAACTGGTTCTGCCCAGTGCTCTCACAGCCTACCGTGAACATCTCTTACCAAGGGCTGTGAAACGCAGTTTCTGGGCAGGACTGATCTGCCTGAAGTAGAACTTCTGCTGTGGGTGTGCTCCATTGGCCTAGAGCTGCCAGGCCCAAACGGCTGCCTTGTGTCCAAAGGGAGAGAGAGGCCCCAAAGCATCTTGCTTCCAGCTCTGTGGGAAGCTAAAGCAACTGGCTCTCCACAGTGCTCTCACAGCCTACCGGGAACATCTCTTACCAAGGCCTGTGAAACGCAGTTTCTTGGCAGGCCTGATCTGGCTGAAGTAGAACTCCTGCTCTGGGCGTGCTACTTTGGCCTAGAGCTGCCAGGCCCAAAGGGCCGCCTTGTTTCCAAAGGGGCTGAGAGTCCCCAAAGTATCTTGCTTCCAAATCTTTGGGAAGCTAAGAAACAACTGGCTCTGCACAGTGCTCTCACAGCCTACCGGCAACGTGACAGAGAAAGGCCTGTGAGACGCAGTTTCTTGGAAGGCCTGATCTGGCTGAGGTAGAACTTCTGCTCTGGGTGTACTCCATTGGCCTAGGGCTGCCAGGCCCAAAGGGCTGCCTTTATTTCCAAAGTGTGAGAGAGGCCCCAAAGCATCTTGCTTCCTGCTCTCTGGGAAGCTAAAACAACTGGCTCTGCACAGTGCTCTCAAAGCCAACCGGGAACGTCACATACAAAGGCCGGTGAAACGCAGCTTCTTGACAGGCCTTATCTGGCTGAGGTAGAACTTGTGCTCTGGGTGTGCTACTTTGGCCTAGAGCTGCCAGGCACAAAGGCTGCTTTGTTTCCAAAGGGGGAGAGAGGCCCCAAATCATGTTGCTTCCAGCTGTTTTTGAAGCTAAGAAACAACTCGCTCTGCCAGGTACTCTTACAGCCTTCCGGGAACACCTCTTACGAAGGCCCGTGAAAAGCAGCTTCTTGGCAGGCCTGATCTGGCTGAGGTAGAACTTCTGCTCTGGGTGTGCTCCATTGGCCTAGAGCTGAAAGGCCCAAAGGTCAGCCTTGTTGGCAAAGGGGCAGGGAGCCCCCAAAGCATCTTGCTTCCAGCTCTTTGGGAAGCTAAGAAACAACTGGCTCTGCCCAGTGCTCTTACAGCCTAAGAGAAAATCTCTTACCAAGGCCTGTGAAACGCACTTTGTTGGTGGCCTGATCTAGCTGAAGTAGAACTTCTGCTCTGGGTGTGCTCCATTGGCCGAGAGCTGCCTGGCCCAAAGGGCCGCCTTGTTTGCAAAGGGGATGAGAGGCCCCAAAGCATCTTGCTTCCAGCTCTTCGGGAAGCTAAGAAACATCTGGCGTTGCCCAGTGCTCTTACAGCCTACCGGGAACATCTCTTACCAAGGCCTGTGAAACGCAGTTTGTTGGTGGCCTGAACTGGCCGAAGTAGAACTTCTGCTCTGGGTGTGCTCCACTGGCCTAGAGCTACCTGCCCCAAAGGGCTGCCTTGATTCCAAAGTGAGAGAGTGGCACCAAAGCATCTTGCTTCCAGCTCTTCGGGAAGCTAAGAAACATCTGGCGTTGCCCAGTGCTCTTACAGCCTACCGGGAACATCTCTTACCAAGGCCTGTGAAACGCCGTTTCCTGGCAGGCCTGATTTGGCTGAAGTAGAACTTCTGCTCTGGGTGTGCTCCATTGCCCTAGAGCTGCCATGCCCAAGGTGCTGCCTTCTTTCCAAAGGGGCAGAGAGGCCCCAAAGCATCTTGCTTCCAGCTCTCTGGGAAGCTAAGAACCATCTTGCTCTGGCCCGTGCTCTTACAGCCTACCGGGAA
The DNA here is from genome assembly GCF_041296235.1 of Equus asinus. Lineage (NCBI taxonomy): Eukaryota > Metazoa > Chordata > Mammalia > Perissodactyla > Equidae > Equus > Equus asinus. The sequence continues at coordinate 766,235 of NW_027225534.1, forward strand.
CATGTCTTTGAAAGGCCTGTGAAACGCAGTTTCTTGGCAGGCCTCATCGGGCTGAAGTAGAACTCCGGCTCTGGGTGTGCTCCATTGCCCTAGAGCTGCCAGGCCCCAAGTGCTGCCCTGTTTCCAAGGGGCAGAGAGGCCCAAAGCATCTTGCTTCCCGGTCTTTGCGAAGCTAAGAAACAACTGGCTCTGCCCAGTGCTCTTACACCTACCGGGAACATCTCTTACCAAGGCCTGTCAAACGCTGTTTCTTTGCAGGCCTGATCAGGCTGAAGTAGAACTCCTGCTCTGCGTGTGCTCCATTGGCCTAGAGCTTCCCGACCCAAAAGGCTGCCTTGTTCCCAAACGGGCAGAGGGGTCCCAAGCATCTTGCTTCCAGCTTTTCAGGAAGGTAAGAAACAACTGGCTCTGCCCAGTGCTCTTACAGCCTACCGGGAACATCTCTTACCAAGGCCTGTGAAACGCAGTTTCCTGGCAGGCCTGATCTGGCTGAAGTAGAACTTCTGCTCTGGGTGTGCTCCATTGCCCTAGAGCTGCCAGGCCCAAAGGGCTGCCTTGTTTCCAAAGACGGAGAGTGGACCCAAAGCATCTTGCTCCCAGCTCTTCGGGAAGCTAAGAAACAGCTGGCTCTGCCCAGTGCTCTTACAGCCTAAGAGAACATGTCTTTGAAAGGCCTGTGAAACGCAGTTTCTTGGCAGGCCTGACCTGGCTGAAGTAGAACTTCTGTTCTGGTTGTGCTACATAGGCCTAGAGCTACCAGGACCTAAGGGCTGCCTTGTTTCCAAAGGGGGAGAGAGGCCCCAAAGCATCTTGCCTCCAGCACTTTGGGAAGCTAAAAAACCACTGGTTCTGCCCAGTGCTCTCACAGCCTACCGTGAACATCTCTTACCAAGGGCTGTGAAACGCAGTTTCTGGGCAGGACTGATCTGCCTGAAGTAGAACTTCTGCTGTGGGTGTGCTCCATTGGCCTAGAGCTGCCAGGCCCAAACGGCTGCCTTGTGTCCAAAGGGAGAGAGAGGCCCCAAAGCATCTTGCTTCCAGCTCTGTGGGAAGCTAAAGCAACTGGCTCTCCACAGTGCTCTCACAGCCTACCGGGAACATCTCTTACCAAGGCCTGTGAAACGCAGTTTCTTGGCAGGCCTGATCTGGCTGAAGTAGAACTCCTGCTCTGGGCGTGCTACTTTGGCCTAGAGCTGCCAGGCCCAAAGGGCCGCCTTGTTTCCAAAGGGGCTGAGAGTCCCCAAAGTATCTTGCTTCCAAATCTTTGGGAAGCTAAGAAACAACTGGCTCTGCACAGTGCTCTCACAGCCTACCGGCAACGTGACAGAGAAAGGCCTGTGAGACGCAGTTTCTTGGAAGGCCTGATCTGGCTGAGGTAGAACTTCTGCTCTGGGTGTACTCCATTGGCCTAGGGCTGCCAGGCCCAAAGGGCTGCCTTTATTTCCAAAGTGTGAGAGAGGCCCCAAAGCATCTTGCTTCCTGCTCTCTGGGAAGCTAAAACAACTGGCTCTGCACAGTGCTCTCAAAGCCAACCGGGAACGTCACATACAAAGGCCGGTGAAACGCAGCTTCTTGACAGGCCTTATCTGGCTGAGGTAGAACTTGTGCTCTGGGTGTGCTACTTTGGCCTAGAGCTGCCAGGCACAAAGGCTGCTTTGTTTCCAAAGGGGGAGAGAGGCCCCAAATCATGTTGCTTCCAGCTGTTTTTGAAGCTAAGAAACAACTCGCTCTGCCAGGTACTCTTACAGCCTTCCGGGAACACCTCTTACGAAGGCCCGTGAAAAGCAGCTTCTTGGCAGGCCTGATCTGGCTGAGGTAGAACTTCTGCTCTGGGTGTGCTCCATTGGCCTAGAGCTGAAAGGCCCCAAGGTCAGCCTTGTTGGCAAAGGGGCAGGGAGCCCCCAAAGCATCTTGCTTCCAGCTCTTTGGGAAGCTAAGAAACAACTGGCTCTGCCCAGTGCTCTTACAGCCTAAGAGAAAATCTCTTACCAAGGCCTGTGAAACGCACTTTGTTGGTGGCCTGATCTAGCTGAAGTAGAACTTCTGCTCTGGGTGTGCTCCATTGGCCGAGAGCTGCCTGGCCCAAAGGGCCGCCTTGTTTGCAAAGGGGATGAGAGGCCCCAAAGCATCTTGCTTCCAGCTCTTCGGGAAGCTAAGAAACATCTGGCGTTGCCCAGTGCTCTTACAGCCTACCGGGAACATCTCTTACCAAGGCCTGTGAAACGCAGTTTGTTGGCGGCCTGAACTGGCCGAAGTAGAACTTCTGCTCTGGATGTGCTCCACTGGCCTAGAGCTACCTGCCCCAAAGGGCTGCCTTGATTCCAAAGTGAAAGAGTGGCACCAAAGCATCTTGCTTCCAGCTCTTCGGGAAGCTAAGAAACATCTGGCGTTGCCCAGTGCTCTTACAGCCTACCGGGAACATCTCTTACCAAGGCCTGTGAAACGCCGTTTCCTGGCAGGCCTGATTTGGCTGAAGTAGAACTTCTGCTCTGGGTGTGCTCCATTGCCCTAGAGCTGCCAGGCCCAAGGTGCTGCCTTCTTTCCTAAGGGGCAGAGAGGCCCCAAAGCATCTTGCTTCCAGCTCTCTGGGAAGCTAAGAACCAACTCGCTCTGGCCCGTGCTCTTACAGCCTACCGGGAACATGTCTTTGAAAGGCCTGTGAAACGCAGTTTCTTGGCAGGCATGATCTGGCTGAAGTAGAACTCCGGCTCTGGGTGTGCTCCATTGCCCTAGAGCTGCCAGGCCCAAAGTGCTGCCCTGTTTCCAAGGGGCAGAGAGGCCCAAAGCATCTTGCTTCCAGCTCTTCGGGAAGCTAAGAAACATCTGGCGTTGCCCAGTGATCTTACAGCCTACCGGGAACATCTCTTACCAAGGCCTGTCAAACGCTGTTTCTTTGCAGGCCTGATCAGGCTGAAGTAGAACTCCTGCTCTGCGTGTGCTCCATTGGCCTAGAGCTTCCCGACCCAAAAGGCTGCCTTGTTCCCAAACGGGCAGAGGGGTCCCAAGCATCTTGCTTCCAGCTTTTCAGGAAGGTAAGAAACAACTGGCTCTGCCCAGTGCTCTTACAGCCTACCGGGAACATCTCTTACCAAGGCCTGTGAAACGCAGTTTCCTGGCAGGCCTGATCTGGCTGAAGTAGAACTTCTGCTCTGGGTGTGCTCCATTGCCCTAGAGCTGCCAGGCCCAAAGGGCTGCCTTGTTTCCAAAGACGGAGAGTGGACCCAAAGCATCTTGCTCCCAGCTCTTCGGGAAGCTAAGAAACAGCTGGCTCGGCCCAGTGCTCTTACAGCCTAAGAGAACATGTCTTTGAAAGGCCTGTGAAACGCAGTTTCTTGGCAGGCCTGACCTGGCTGAAGTAGAACTTCTGTTCTGGTTGTGCTACATAGGCCTAGAGCTACCAGGACCTAAGGGCTGCCTTGTTTCCAAAGGGGGAGAGAGGCCCCAAAGCATCTTGCCTCCAGCACTTTGGGAAGCTAAAAAACAACTGGTTCTGCCCAGTGCTCTCACAGCCTACCGTGAACATCTCTTACCAAGGGCTGTGAAACGCAGTTTCTGGGCAGGACTGATCTGCCTGAAGTAGAACTTCTGCTGTGGGTGTGCTCCATTGGCCTAGAGCTGCCAGGCCCAAACGGCTGCCTTGTGTCCAAAGGGAGAGAGAGGCCCCAAAGCATCTTGCTTCCAGCTCTGTGGGAAGCTAAAGCAACTGGCTCTCCACAGTGCTCTCACAGCCTACCGGGAACATCTCTTACCAAGGCCTGTGAAACGCAGTTTCTTGGCAGGCCTGATCTGGCTGAAGTAGAACTCCTGCTCTGGGCGTGCTACTTTGGCCTAGAGCTGCCAGGCCCAAAGGGCCGCCTTGTTTCCAAAGGGGCTGAGAGTCCCCAAAGTATCTTGCTTCCAAATCTTTGGGAAGCTAAGAAACAACTGGCTCTGCACAGTGCTCTCACAGCCTACCGGCAACGTGACAGAGAAAGGCCTGTGAGACGCAGTTTCTTGGAAGGCCTGATCTGGCTGAGGTAGAACTTCTGCTCTGGGTGTACTCCATTGGCCTAGGGCTGCCAGGCCCAAAGGGCTGCCTTTATTTCCAAAGTGTGAGAGAGGCCCCAAAGCATCTTGCTTCCTGCTCTCTGGGAAGCTAAAACAACTGGCTCTGCACAGTGCTCTAAAAGCCAACCGGGAACGTCACATACAAAGGCCGGTGAAACGCAGCTTCTTGACAGGCCTTATCTGGCTGAGGTAGAACTTGTGCTCTGGGTGTGCTACTTTGGCCTAGAGCTGCCAGGCACAAAGGCTGCTTTGTTTCCAAAGGGGGAGAGAGGTCCCAAATCATGTTGCTTCCAGCTGTTTTTGAAGCTAAGAAACAACTCGCTCTGCCAGGTACTCTTACAGCCTTCCGGGAACACCTCTTACGAAGGCCCGTGAAAAGCAGCTTCTTGGCAGGCCTGATCTGGCTGAGGTAGAACTTCTGCTCTGGGTGTGCTCCATTGGCCTAGAGCTGAAAGGCCCCAAGGTCAGCCTTGTTGGCAAAGGGGCAGGGAGCCCCCAAAGCATCTTGCTTCCAGCTCTTTGGGAAGCTAAGAAACAACTGGCTCTGCCCAGTGCCCTTACAGCCTAAGAGAAGATCTCTTACCAAGGCCTGTGAAACGCACTTTGTTGGTGGCCTGATCTAGCTGAAGTAGAACTTCTGCTCTGGGTGTGCTCCATTGGCCGAGAGCTGCCTGGCCCAAAGGGCCGCCTTGTTTGCAAAGGGGATGAGAGGCCCCAAAGCATCTTGCTTCCAGCTCTTCGGGAAGCTAAGAAACATCTGGCGTTGCCCAGTGCTCTTACAGCCTACCGGGAACATCTCTTACCAAGGCCTGTGAAACGCCGTTTCCTGGCAGGCCTGATTTGGCTGAAGTAGAACTTCTGCTCTGGGTGTGCTCCATTGCCCTAGAGCTGCCAGGCCCAAGGTGCTGCCTTCTTTCCAAAGGGGCAGAGAGGCCCCAAAGCATCTTGCTTCAAGCTCTCTGGGAAGCTAAGAACCAACTCGCTCTGGCCCGTGCTCTTACAGCCTACCGGGAACATGTCTTTGAAAGGCCTGTGAAACGCAGTTTTTTGGCAGGCATGATCTGGCTGAAGTAGAACTCCGGCTCTGGGTGTGCTCCATTGCCCTAGAGCTGCCAGGCCCAAAGTGCTGCCCTGTTTCCAAGGAGCAGAGAGGCCCAATGCATCTTGCTTCCAGCTCTTCGGGAAGCTAAGAAACATCTGGCGTTGCCCAGTGATCTTACAGCCTACCGGGAACATCTCTTACCAAGGCCTGTCAAACGCTGTTTCTTTGCAGGCCTGATCAGGCTGAAGTAGAACTCCTGCTCTGCGTGTGCTCCATTGGCCTAGAGCTTCCCGACCCAAAAGGCTGCCTTGTTCCCAAACGGGCAGAGGGGTCCCAAGCATCTTGCTTCCAGCTTTTCAGGAAGGTAAGAAACAACTGGCTCTGCCCAGTGCTCTTACAGCCTACCGGGAACATCTCTTACCAAGGCCTGTGAAACGCAGTTTCCTGGCAGGCCTGATCTGGCTGAAGTAGAACTTCTGCTCTGGGTGTGCTCCATTGCCCTAGAGCTGCCAGGCCCAAAGGGCTGCCTTGTTTCCAAAGACGGAGAGTGGACCCAAAGCATCTTGCTCCCAGCTCTTCGGGAAGCTAAGAAACAGCTGGCTCTGCCCAGTGCTCTTACAGCCTAAGAGAACATGTCTTTGAAAGGCCTGTGAAACGCAGTTTCTTGGCAGGCCTGACCTGGCTGAAGTAGAACTTCTGTTCTGGTTGTGCTACATAGGCCTAGAGCTACCAGGACCTAAGGGCTGCCTTGTTTCCAAAGGGGGAGAGAGGCCCCAAAGCATCTTGCCTCCAGCACTTTGGGAAGCTAAAAAACCACTGGTTCTGCCCAGTGCTCTCACAGCCTACCGTGAACATCTCTTACCAAGGGCTGTGAAACGCAGTTTCTGGGCAGGACTGATCTGCCTGAAGTAGAACTTCTGCTGTGGGTGTGCTCCATTGGCCTAGAGCTGCCAGGCCCAAACGGCTGCCTTGTGTCCAAAGGGAGAGAGAGGCCCCAAAGCATCTTGCTTCCAGCTCTGTGGGAAGCTAAAGCAACTGGCTCTCCACAGTGCTCTCACAGCCTACCGGGAACATCTCTTACCAAGGCCTGTGAAACGCAGTTTCTTGGCAGGCCTGATCTGGCTGAAGTAGAACTCCTGCTCTGGGCGTGCTACTTTGGCCTAGAGCTGCCAGGCCCAAAGGGCCGCCTTGTTTCCAAAGGGGCTGAGAGTCCCCAAAGTATCTTGCTTCCAAATCTTTGGGAAGCTAAGAAACAACTGGCTCTGCACAGTGCTCTCACAGCCTACCGGCAACGTGACAGAGAAAGGCCTGTGAGACGCAGTTTCTTGGAAGGCCTGATCTGGCTGAGGTAGAACTTCTGCTCTGGGTGTACTCCATTGGCCTAGGGCTGCCAGGCCCAAAGGGCTGCCTTTATTTCCAAAGTGTGAGAGAGGCCCCAAAGCATCTTGCTTCCTGCTCTCTGGGAAGCTAAAACAACTGGCTCTGCACAGTGCTCTCAAAGCCAACCGGGAACGTCACATACAAAGGCCGGTGAAACGCAGCTTCTTGACAGGCCTTATCTGGCTGAGGTAGAACTTGTGCTCTGGGTGTGCTACTTTGGCCTAGAGCTGCCAGGCACAAAGGCTGCTTTGTTTCCAAAGGGGGAGAGAGGCCCCAAATCATGTTGCTTCCAGCTGTTTTTGAAGCTAAGAAACAACTCGCTCTGCCAGGTACTCTTACAGCCTTCCGGGAACACCTCTTACGAAGGCCCGTGAAAAGCAGCTTCTTGGCAGGCCTGATCTGGCTGAGGTAGAACTTCTGCTCTGGGTGTGCTCCATTGGCCTAGAGCTGAAAGGCCCCAAGGTCAGCCTTGTTGGCAAAGGGGCAGGGAACCCCCAAAGCATCTTGCTTCCAGCTCTTTGGGAAGCTAAGAAACAACTGGCTCTGCCCAGTGCTCTTACAGCCTAAGAGAAAATCTCTTACCAAGGCCTGTGAAACGCACTTTGTTGGTGGCCTGATCTAGCTGAAGTAGAACTTCTGCTCTGGGTGTGCTCCATTGGCCGAGAGCTGCCTGGCCCAAAGGGCCGCCTTGTTTGCAAAGGGGATGAGAGGCCCCAAAGCATCTTGCTTCCAGCTCTTCGGGAAGCTAAGAAACATCTGGCGTTGCCCAGTGCTCTTACAGCCTACCGGGAACATCTCTTACCAAGGCCTGTGAAACGCAGTTTGTTGGTGGCCTGAACTGGCCGAAGTAGAACTTCTGCTCTGGGTGTGCTCCACTGGCCTAGAGCTACCTGCCCCAAAGGGCTGCCTTGATTCCAAAGTGAGAGAGTGGCACCAAAGCATCTTGCTTCCAGCTCTTCGGGAAGCTAAGAAACATCTGGCGTTGCCCAGTGCTCTTACAGCCTACCGGGAACATCTCTTACCAAGGCCTGTGAAACGCCGTTTCCTGGCAGGCCTGATTTGGCTGAAGTAGAACTTCTGCTCTGGGTGTGCTCCATTGCCCTAGAGCTGCCAGGCCCAAGGTGCTGCCTTCTTTCCAAAGGGGCAGAGAGGCCCCAAAGCATCTTGCTTCAAGCTCTCTGGGAAGCTAAGAACCAACTCGCTCTGGCCCGTGCTCTTACAGCCTACCGGGAACATGTCTTTGAAAGGCCTGTGAAACGCAGTTTTTTGGCAGGCATGATCTGGCTGAAGTAGAACTCCGGCTCTGGGTGTGCTCCATTGCCCTAGAGCTGCCAGGCCCAAAGTGCTGCCCTGTTTTCAAGGGGCAGAGAGGCCCAATGCATCTTGCTTCCAGCTCTTCGGGAAGCTAAGAAACATCTGGCGTTGCCCAGTGATCTTACAGCCTACCGGGAACATCTCTTACCAAGGCCTGTCAAACGCTGTTTCTTTGCAGGCCTGATCAGGCTGAAGTAGAACTCCTGCTCTGCGTGTGCTCCATTGGCCTAGAGCTTCACGACCCAAAAGGCTGCCTTGTTCCCAAACGGGCAGAGGGGTCCCAAGCATCTTGCTTCCAGCTTTTCAGGAAGGTAAGAAACAACTGGCTCTGCCCAGTGCTCTTACAGCCTACCGGGAACATCTCTTACCAAGGCCTGTGAAACGCAGTTTCCTGGCAGGCCTGATCTGGCTGAAGTTGAACTTCTGCTCTGGGTGTGCTCCATTGCCCTAGAGCTGCCAGGCCCAAAGGGCTGCCTTGTTTCCAAAGACGGAGAGTGGACCCAAAGCATCTTGCTCCCAGCTCTTCGGGAAGCTAAGAAACAGCTGGCTCTGCCCAGTGCTCTTACAGCCTAAGAGAACATGTCTTTGAAAGGCCTGTGAAACGCAGTTTCTTGGCAGGCCTGACCTGGCTGAAGTAGAACTTCTGTTCTGGTTGTGCTACATAGGCCTAGAGCTACCAGGACCTAAGGGCTGCCTTGTTTCCAAAGGGGGAGAGAGGCCCCAAAGCATCTTGCCTCCAGCACTTTGGGAAGCTAAAAAACCACTGGTTCTGCCCAGTGCTCTCACAGCCTACCGTGAACATCTCTTACCAAGGGCTGTGAAACGCAGTTTCTGGGCAGGACTGATCTGCCTGAAGTAGAACTTCTGCTGTGGGTGTGCTCCATTGGCCTAGAGCTGCCAGGCCCAAACGGCTGCCTTGTGTCCAAAGGGAGAGAGAGGCCCCAAAGCATCTTGCTTCCAGCTCTGTGGGAAGCTAAAGCAACTGGCTCTCCACAGTGCTCTCACAGCCTACCGGGAACATCTCTTACCAAGGCCTGTGAAACGCAGTTTCTTGGCAGGCCTGATCTGGCTGAAGTAGAACTCCTGCTCTGGGCGTGCTACTTTGGCCTAGAGCTGCCAGGCCCAAAGGGCCGCCTTGTTTCCAAAGGGGCTGAGAGTCCCCAAAGTATCTTGCTTCCAAATCTTTGGGAAGCTAAGAAACAACTGGCTCTGCACAGTGCTCTCACAGCCTACCGGCAACGTGACAGAGAAAGGCCTGTGAGACGCAGTTTCTTGGAAGGCCTGATCTGGCTGAGGTAGAACTTCTGCTCTGGGTGTACTCCATTGGCCTAGGGCTGCCAGGCCCAAAGGGCTGCCTTTATTTCCAAAGTGTGAGAGAGGCCCCAAAGCATCTTGCTTCCTGCTCTCTGGGAAGCTAAAACAACTGGCTCTGCACAGTGCTCTCAAAGCCAACCGGGAACGTCACATACAAAGGCCGGTGAAACGCAGCTTCTTGACAGGCCTTATCTGGCTGAGGTAGAACTTGTGCTCTGGGTGTGCTACTTTGGCCTAGAGCTGCAAGGCACAAAGGCTGCTTTGTTTCCAAAGGGGGAGAGAGGCCCCAAATCATGTTGCTTCCAGCTGTTTTTGAAGCTAAGAAACAACTCGCTCTGCCAGGTACTCTTACAGCCTTCCGGGAACACCTCTTACGAAGGCCCGTGAAAAGCAGCTTCTTGGCAGGCCTGATCTGGCTGAGGTAGAACTTCTGCTCTGGGTGTGCTCCATTGGCCTAGAGCTGAAAGGCCCAAAGGTCAGCCTTGTTGGCAAAGGCGCAGGGAGCCCCCAAAGCATCTTGCTTCCAGCTCTTTGGGAAGCTAAGAAACAACTGGCTCTGCCCAGTGCTCTTACAGCCTAAGAGAAAATCTCTTACCAAGGCCTGTGAAACGCACTTTGTTGGTGGCCTGATCTAGCTGAAGTAGAACTTCTGCTCTGGGTGTGCTCCATTGGCCGAGAGCTGCCTGGCCCAAAGGGCCGCCTTGTTTGCAAAGGGGATGAGAGGCCCCAAAGCATCTTGCTTCCAGCTCTTCGGGAAGCTAAGAAACATCTGGCGTTGCCCAGTGCTCTTACAGCCTACCGGGAACATCTCTTACCAAGGCCTGTGAAACGCAGTTTGTTGGTGGCCTGAACTGGCCGAAGTAGAACTTCTGCTCTGGGTGTGCTCCACTGGCCTAGAGCTACCTGCCCCAAAGGGCTGCCTTGATTCCAAAGTGAGAGAGTGGCACCAAAGCATCTTGCTTCCAGCTCTTCGGGAAGCTAAGAAACATCTGGCGTTGCCCAGTGCTCTTACAGCCTACCGGGAACATCTCTTACCAAGGCCTGTGAAACGCCGTTTCCTGGCAGGCCTGATTTGGCTGAAGTAGAACTTCTGCTCTGGGTGTGCTCCATTGCCCTAGAGCTGCCATGCCCAAGGTGCTGCCTTCTTTCCAAAGGGGCAGAGAGGCCCCAAAGCATCTTGCTTCCAGCTCTCTGGGAAGCTAAGAACCATCTTGCTCTGGCCCGTGCTCTTACAGCCTACCGGGAACATGTCTTTGAAAGGCCTGTGAAACGCAGTTTCTTGGCAGGCCTCATCGGGCTGAAGTAGAACTCCGGCTCTGGGTGTGCTCCATTGCCCTAGAGCTGCCAGGCCCCAAGTGCTGCCCTGTTTCCAAGGGGCAGAGAGGCCCAAAGCATCTTGCTTCCCGGTCTTTGCGAAGCTAAGAAACAACTGGCTCTGCCCAGTGCTCTTACACCTACCGGGAACATCTCTTACCAAGGCCTGTCAAACGCTGTTTCTTTGCAGGCCTGATCAGGCTGAAGTAGAACTCCTGCTCTGCGTGTGCTCCATTGGCCTAGAGCTTCCCGACCCAAAAGGCTGCCTTGTTCCCAAACGGGCAGAGGGGTCCCAAGCATCTTGCTTCCAGCTTTTCAGGAAGGTAAGAAACAACTGGCTCTGCCCAGTGCTCTTACAGCCTACCGGGAACATCTCTTACCAAGGCCTGTGAAACGCAGTTTCCTGGCAGGCCTGATCTGGCTGAAGTAGAACTTCTGCTCTGGGTGTGCTCCATTGCCCTAGAGCTGCCAGGCCCAAAGGGCTGCCTTGTTTCCAAAGACGGAGAGTGGACCCAAAGCATCTTGCTCCCAGCTCTTCGGGAAGCTAAGAAACAGCTGGCTCTGCCCAGTGCTCTTACAGCCTAAGAGAACATGTCTTTGAAAGGCCTGTGAAACGCAGTTTCTTGGCAGGCCTGACCTGGCTGAAGTAGAACTTCTGTTCTGGTTGTGCTACATAGGCCTAGAGCTACCAGGACCTAAGGGCTGCCTTGTTTCCAAAGGGGGAGAGAGGCCCCAAAGCATCTTGCCTCCAGCACTTTGGGAAGCTAAAAAACAACTGGTTCTGCCCAGTGCTCTCACAGCCTACCGTGAACATCTCTTACCAAGGGCTGTGAAACGCAGTTTCTGGGCAGGACTGATCTGCCTGAAGTAGAACTTCTGCTGTGGGTGTGCTCCATTGGCCTAGAGCTGCCAGGCCCAAACGGCTGCCTTGTGTCCAAAGGGAGAGAGAGGCCCCAAAGCATCTTGCTTCCAGCTCTGTGGGAAGCTAAAGCAACTGGCTCTCCACAGTGCTCTCACAGCCTACCGGGAACATCTCTTACCAAGGCCTGTGAAACGCAGTTTCTTGGCAGGCCTGATCTGGCTGAAGTAGAACTCCTGCTCTGGGCGTGCTACTTTGGCCTAGAGCTGCCAGGCCCAAAGGGCCGCCTTGTTTCCAAAGGGGCTGAGAGTCCCCAAAGTATCTTGCTTCCAAATCTTTGGGAAGCTAAGAAACAACTGGCTCTGCACAGTGCTCTCACAGCCTACCGGCAACGTGACAGAGAAAGGCCTGTGAGACGCAGTTTCTTGGAAGGCCTGATCTGGCTGAGGTAGAACTTCTGCTCTGGGTGTACTCCATTGGCCTAGGGCTGCCAGGCCCAAAGGGCTGCCTTTATTTCCAAAGTGTGAGAGAGGCCCCAAAGCATCTTGCTTCCTGCTCTCTGGGAAGCTAAAACAACTGGCTCTGCACAGTGCTCTCAAAGCCAACCGGGAACGTCACATACAAAGGCCGGTGAAACGCAGCTTCTTGACAGGCCTTATCTGGCTGAGGTAGAACTTGTGCTCTGGGTGTGCTACTTTGGCCTAGAGCTGCCAGGCACAAAGGCTGCTTTGTTTCCAAAGGGGGAGAGAGGCCCCAAATCATGTTGCTTCCAGCTGTTTTTGAAGCTAAGAAACAACTCGCTCTGCCAGGTACTCTTACAGCCTTCCGGGAACACCTCTTACGAAGGCCCGTGAAAAGCAGCTTCTTGGCAGGCCTGATCTGGCTGAGGTAGAACTTCTGCTCTGGGTGTGCTCCATTGGCCTAGAGCTGAAAGGCCCCAAGGTCAGCCTTGTTGGCAAAGGGGCAGGGAGCCCCCAAAGCATCTTGCTTCCAGCTCTTTGGGAAGCTAAGAAACAACTGGCTCTGCCCAGTGCTCTTACAGCCTAAGAGAAAATCTCTTACCAAGGCCTGTGAAACGCACTTTGTTGGTGGCCTGATCTAGCTGAAGTAGAACTTCTGCTCTGGGTGTGCTCCATTGGCCGAGAGCTGCCTGGCCCAAAGGGCCGCCTTGTTTGCAAAGGGGATGAGAGGCCCCAAAGCATCTTGCTTCCAGCTCTTCGGGAAGCTAAGAAACATCTGGCGTTGCCCAGTGCTCTTACAGCCTACCGGGAACACCTCTTACCAAGGCCTGTGAAACGCAGTTTGTTGGCGGCCTGAACTGGCCGAAGTAGAACTTCTGCTCTGGATGTGCTCCACTGGCCTAGAGCTACCTGCCCCAAAGGGCTGCCTTGATTCCAAAGTGAGAGAGTGGCACCAAAGCATCTTGCTTCCAGCTCTTCGGGAAGCTAAGAAACATCTGGCGTTGCCCAGTGCTCTTACAGCCTACCGGGAACATCTCTTACCAAGGCCTGTGAAACGCCGTTTCCTGGCAGGCCTGATTTGGCTGAAGTAGAACTTCTGCTCTGGGTGTGCTCCATTGCCCTAGAGCTGCCAGGCCCAAGGTGCTGCCTTCTTTCCTAAGGGGCAGACAGGCCCCAAAGCATCTTGCTTCCAGCTCTCTGGGAAGCTAAGAACCAACTCGCTCTGGCCCGTGCTCTTACAGCCTACCGGGAACATGTCTTTGAAAGGCCTGTGAAACGCAGTTTCTTGGCAGGCATGATCTGGCTGAAGTAGAACTCCGGCTCTGGGTGTGCTCCATTGCCCTAGAGCTGCCAGGCCCAAAGTGCTGCCCTGTTTCCAAGGGGCAGAGAGGCCCAAAGCATCTTGCTTCCAGCTCTTCGGGAAGCTAAGAAACATCTGGCGTTGCCCAGTGATCTTACAGCCTACCGGGAACATCTCTTACCAAGGCCTGTCAAACGCTGTTTCTTTGCAGGCCTGATCAGGCTGAAGTAGAACTCCTGCTCTGCGTGTGCTCCATTGGCCTAGAGCTTCCCGACCCAAAAGGCTGCCTTGTTCCCAAACGGGCAGAGGGGTCCCAAGCATCTTGCTTCCAGCTTTTCAGGAAGGTAAGAAACAACTGGCTCTGCCCAGTGCTCTTACAGCCTACCGGGAACATCTCTTACCAAGGCCTGTGAAACGCAGTTTCCTGGCAGGCCTGATCTGGCTGAAGTAGAACTTCTGCTCTGGGTGTGCTCCATTGCCCTAGAGCTGCCAGGCCCAAAGGGCTGCCTTGTTTCCAAAGACGGAGAGTGGACCCAAAGCATCTTGCTCCCAGCTCTTCGGGAAGCTAAGAAACAGCTGGCTCGGCCCAGTGCTCTTACAGCCTAAGAGAACATGTCTTTGAAAGGCCTGTGAAACGCAGTTTCTTGGCAGGCCTGACCTGGCTGAAGTAGAACTTCTGTTCTGGTTGTGCTACATAGGCCTAGAGCTACCAGGACCTAAGGGCTGCCTTGTTTCCAAAGGGGGAGAGAGGCCCCAAAGCATCTTGCCTCCAGCACTTTGGGAAGCTAAAAAACAACTGGTTCTGCCCAGTGCTCTCACAGCCTACCGTGAACATCTCTTACCAAGGGCTGTGAAACGCAGTTTCTGGGCAGGACTGATCTGCCTGAAGTAGAACTTCTGCTGTGGGTGTGCTCCATTGGCCTAGAGCTGCCAGGCCCAAACGGCTGCCTTGTGTCCAAAGGGAGAGAGAGGCCCCAAAGCATCTTGCTTCCAGCTCTGTGGGAAGCTAAAGCAACTGGCTCTCCACAGTGCTCTCACAGCCTACCGGGAACATCTCTTACCAAGGCCTGTGAAACGCAGTTTCTTGGCAGGCCTGATCTGGCTGAAGTAGAACTCCTGCTCTGGGCGTGCTACTTTGGCCTAGAGCTGCCAGGCCCAAAGGGCCGCCTTGTTTCCAAAGGGGCTGAGAGTCCCCAAAGTATCTTGCTTCCAAATCTTTGGGAAGCTAAGAAACAACTGGCTCTGCACAGTGCTCTCACAGCCTACCGGCAACGTGACAGAGAAAGGCCTGTGAGACGCAGTTTCTTGGAAGGCCTGATCTGGCTGAGGTAGAACTTCTGCTCTGGGTGTACTCCATTGGCCTAGGGCTGCCAGGCCCAAAGGGCTGCCTTTATTTCCAAAGTGTGAGAGAGGCCCCAAAGCATCTTGCTTCCTGCTCTCTGGGAAGCTAAAACAACTGGCTCTGCACAGTGCTCTCAAAGCCAACCGGGAACGTCACATACAAAGGCCGGTGAAACGCAGCTTCTTGACAGGCCTTATCTGGCTGAGGTAGAACTTGTGCTCTGGGTGTGCTACTTTGGCCTAGAGCTGCCAGGCACAAAGGCTGCTTTGTTTCCAAAGGAGGAGAGAGGCCCCAAATCATGTTGCTTCCAGCTGTTTTTGAAGCTAAGAAACAACTCGCTCTGCCAGGTACTCTTACAGCCTTCCGGGAACACCTCTTACGAAGGCCCGTGAAAAGCAGCTTCTTGGCAGGCCTGATCTGGCTGAGGTAGAACTTCTGCTCTGGGTGTGCTCCATTGGCCTAGAGCTGAAAGGCCCCAAGGTCAGCCTTGTTGGCAAAGGGGCAGGGAACCCCCAAAGCATCTTGCTTCCAGCTCTTTGGGAAGCTAAGAAACAACTGGCTCTGCCCAGTGCTCTTACAGCCTAAGAGAAAATCTCTTACCAAGGCCTGTGAAACGCACTTTGTTGGTGGCCTGATCTAGCTGAAGTAGAACTTCTGCTCTGGGTGTGCTCCATTGGCCGAGAGCTGCCTGGCCCAAAGGGCCGCCTTGTTTGCAAAGGGGATGAGAGGCCCCAAAGCATCTTGCTTCCAGCTCTTCGGGAAGCTAAGAAACATCTGGCGTTGCCCAGTGCTCTTACAGCCTACCGGGAACATCTCTTACCAAGGCCTGTGAAACGCAGTTTGTTGGTGGCCTGAACTGGCCGAAGTAGAACTTCTGCTCTGGGTGTGCTCCACTGGCCTAGAGCTACCTGCCCCAAAGGGCTGCCTTGATTCCAAAGTGAGAGAGTGGCACCAAAGCATCTTGCTTCCAGCTCTTCGGGAAGCTAAGAAACATCTGGCGTTGCCCAGTGCTCTTACAGCCTACCGGGAACATCTCTTACCAAGGCCTGTGAAACGCCGTTTCCTGGCAGGCCTGATTTGGCTGAAGTAGAACTTCTGCTCTGGGTGTGCTCCATTGCCCTAGAGCTGCCAGGCCCAAGGTGCTGCCTTCTTTCCAAAGGGGCAGAGAGGCCCCAAAGCATCTTGCTTCAAGCTCTCTGGGAAGCTAAGAACCAACTCGCTCTGGCCCGTGCTCTTACAGCCTACCGGGAACATGTCTTTGAAAGGCCTGTGAAACGCAGTTTTTTGGCAGGCATGATCTGGCTGAAGTAGAACTCCGGCTCTGGGTGTGCTCCATTGCCCTAGAGCTGCCAGGCCCAAAGTGCTGCCCTGTTTCCAAGGGGCAGAGAGGCCCAATGCATCTTGCTTCCAGCTCTTCGGGAAGCTAAGAAACATCTGGCGTTGCCCAGTGATCTTACAGCCTACCGGGAACATCTCTTACCAAGGCCTGTCAAACGCTGTTTCTTTGCAGGCCTGATCAGGCTGAAGTAGAACTCCTGCTCTGCGTGTGCTCCATTGGCCTAGAGCTTCCCGACCCAAAAGGCTGCCTTGTTCCCAAACGGGCAGAGGGGTCCCAAGCATCTTGCTTCCAGCTTTTCAGGAAGGTAAGAAACAACTGGCTCTGCCCAGTGCTCTTACAGCCTACCGGGAACATCTCTTACCAAGGCCTGTGAAACGCAGTTTCCTGGCAGGCCTGATCTGGCTGAAGTTGAACTTCTGCTCTGGGTGTGCTCCATTGCCCTAGAGCTGCCAGGCCCAAAGGGCTGCCTTGTTTCCAAAGACGGAGAGTGGACCCAAAGCATCTTGCTCCCAGCTCTTCGGGAAGCTAAGAAACAGCTGGCTCTGCCCAGTGCTCTTACAGCCTAAGAGAACATGTCTTTGAAAGGCCTGTGAAACGCAGTTTCTTGGCAGGCCTGACCTGGCTGAAGTAGAACTTCTGTTCTGGTTGTGCTACATAGGCCTAGAGCTACCAGGACCTAAGGGCTGCCTTGTTTCCAAAGGGGGAGAGAGGCCCCAAAGCATCTTGCCTCCAGCACTTTGGGAAGCTAAAAAACAACTGGTTCTGCCCAGTGCTCTCACAGCCTACCGTGAACATCTCTTACCAAGGGCTGTGAAACGCAGTTTCTGGGCAGGACTGATCTGCCTGAAGTAGAACTTCTGCTGTGGGTGTGCTCCATTGGCCTAGAGCTGCCAGGCCCAAACGGCTGCCTTGTGTCCAAAGGGAGAGAGAGGCCCCAAAGCATCTTGCTTCCAGCTCTGTGGGAAGCTAAAGCAACTGGCTCTCCACAGTGCTCTCACAGCCTACCGGGAACATCTCTTACCAAGGCCTGTGAAACGCAGTTTCTTGGCAGGCCTGATCTGGCTGAAGTAGAACTCCTGCTCTGGGCGTGCTACTTTGGCCTAGAGCTGCCAGGCCCAAAGGGCCGCCTTGTTTCCAAAGGGGCTGAGAGTCCCCAAAGTATCTTGCTTCCAAATCTTTGGGAAGCTAAGAAACAACTGGCTCTGCACAGTGCTCTCACAGCCTACCGGCAACGTGACAGAGAAAGGCCTGTGAGACGCAGTTTCTTGGAAGGCCTGATCTGGCTGAGGTAGAACTTCTGCTCTGGGTGTACTCCATTGGCCTAGGGCTGCCAGGCCCAAAGGGCTGCCTTTATTTCCAAAGTGTGAGAGAGGCCCCAAAGCATCTTGCTTCCTGCTCTCTGGGAAGCTAAAACAACTGGCTCTGCACAGTGCTCTCAAAGCCAACCGGGAACGTCACATACAAAGGCCGGTGAAACGCAGCTTCTTGACAGGCCTTATCTGGCTGAGGTAGAACTTGTGCTCTGGGTGTGCTACTTTGGCCTAGAGCTGCCAGGCACAAAGGCTGCTTTGTTTCCAAAGGGGGAGAGAGGCCCCAAATCATGTTGCTTCCAGCTGTTTTTGAAGCTAAGAAACAACTCGCTCTGCCAGGTACTCTTACAGCCTTCCGGGAACACCTCTTACGAAGGCCCGTGAAAAGCAGCTTCTTGGCAGGCCTGATCTGGCTGAGGTAGAACTTCTGCTCTGGGTGTGCTCCATTGGCCTAGAGCTGAAAGGCCCCAAGGTCAGCCTTGTTGGCAAAGGGGCAGGGAGCCCCCAAAGCATCTTGCTTCCAGCTCTTTGGGAAGCTAAGAAACAACTGGCTCTGCCCAGTGCTCTTACAGCCTAAGAGAAAATCTCTTACCAAGGCCTGTGAAACGCACTTTGTTGGTGGCCTGATCTAGCTGAAGTAGAACTTCTGCTCTGGGTGTGCTCCATTGGCCGAGAGCTGCCTGGCCCAAAGGGCCGCCTTGTTTGCAAAGGGGATGAGAGGCCCCAAAGCATCTTGCTTCCAGCTCTTCGGGAAGCTAAGAAACATCTGGCGTTGCCCAGTGCTCTTACAGCCTACCGGGAACACCTCTTACCAAGGCCTGTGAAACGCAGTTTGTTGGCGGCCTGAACTGGCCGAAGTAGAACTTCTGCTCTGGATGTGCTCCACTGGCCTAGAGCTACCTGCCCCAAAGGGCTGCCTTGATTCCAAAGTGAGAGAGTGGCACCAAAGCATCTTGCTTCCAGCTCTTCGGGAAGCTAAGAAACATCTGGCGTTGCCCAGTGCTCTTACAGCCTACCGGGAACATCTCTTACCAAGGCCTGTGAAACGCCGTTTCCTGGCAGGCCTGATTTGGCTGAAGTAGAACTTCTGCTCTGGGTGTGCTCCATTGCCCTAGAGCTGCCAGGCCCAAGGTGCTGCCTTCTTTCCTAAGGGGCAGAGAGGCCCCAAAGCATCTTGCTTCCAGCTCTCTGGGAAGCTAAGAACCAACTCGCTCTGGCCCGTGCTCTTACAGCCTACCGGGAACATGTCTTTGAAAGGCCTGTGAAACGCAGTTTCTTGGCAGGCATGATCTGGCTGAAGTAGAACTCCGGCTCTGGGTGTGCTCCATTGCCCTAGAGCTGCCAGGCCCAAAGTGCTGCCCTGTTTCCAAGGGGCAGAGAGGCCCAAAGCATCTTGCTTCCAGCTCTTCGGGAAGCTAAGAAACATCTGGCGTTGCCCAGTGATCTTACAGCCTACCGGGAACATCTCTTACCAAGGCCTGTCAAACGCTGTTTCTTTGCAGGCCTGATCAGGCTGAAGTAGAACTCCTGCTCTGCGTGTGCTCCATTGGCCTAGAGCTTCCCGACCCAAAAGGCTGCCTTGTTCCCAAACGGGCAGAGGGGTCCCAAGCATCTTGCTTCCAGCTTTTCAGGAAGGTAAGAAACAACTGGCTCTGCCCAGTGCTCTTACAGCCTACCGGGAACATCTCTTACCAAGGCCTGTGAAACGCAGTTTCCTGGCAGGCCTGATCTGGCTGAAGTAGAACTTCTGCTCTGGGTGTGCTCCATTGCCCTAGAGCTGCCAGGCCCAAAGGGCTGCCTTGTTTCCAAAGACGGAGAGTGGACCCAAAGCATCTTGCTCCCAGCTCTTCGGGAAGCTAAGAAACAGCTGGCTCGGCCCAGTGCTCTTACAGCCTAAGAGAACATGTCTTTGAAAGGCCTGTGAAACGCAGTTTCTTGGCAGGCCTGACCTGGCTGAAGTAGAACTTCTGTTCTGGTTGTGCTACATAGGCCTAGAGCTACCAGGACCTAAGGGCTGCCTTGTTTCCAAAGGGGGAGAGAGGCCCCAAAGCATCTTGCCTCCAGCACTTTGGGAAGCTAAAAAACAACTGGTTCTGCCCAGTGCTCTCACAGCCTACCGTGAACATCTCTTACCAAGGGCTGTGAAACGCAGTTTCTGGGCAGGACTGATCTGCCTGAAGTAGAACTTCTGCTGTGGGTGTGCTCCATTGGCCTAGAGCTGCCAGGCCCAAACGGCTGCCTTGTGTCCAAAGGGAGAGAGAGGCCCCAAAGCATCTTGCTTCCAGCTCTGTGGGAAGCTAAAGCAACTGGCTCTCCACAGTGCTCTCACAGCCTACCGGGAACATCTCTTACCAAGGCCTGTGAAACGCAGTTTCTTGGCAGGCCTGATCTGGCTGAAGTAGAACTCCTGCTCTGGGCGTGCTACTTTGGCCTAGAGCTGCCAGGCCCAAAGGGCCGCCTTGTTTCCAAAGGGGCTGAGAGTCCCCAAAGTATCTTGCTTCCAAATCTTTGGGAAGCTAAGAAACAACTGGCTCTGCACAGTGCTCTCACAGCCTACCGGCAACGTGACAGAGAAAGGCCTGTGAGACGCAGTTTCTTGGAAGGCCTGATCTGGCTGAGGTAGAACTTCTGCTCTGGGTGTACTCCATTGGCCTAGGGCTGCCAGGCCCAAAGGGCTGCCTTTATTTCCAAAGTGTGAGAGAGGCCCCAAAGCATCTTGCTTCCTGCTCTCTGGGAAGCTAAAACAACTGGCTCTGCACAGTGCTCTCAAAGCCAACCGGGAACGTCACATACAAAGGCCGGTGAAACGCAGCTTCTTGACAGGCCTTATCTGGCTGAGGTAGAACTTGTGCTCTGGGTGTGCTACTTTGGCCTAGAGCTGCCAGGCACAAAGGCTGCTTTGTTTCCAAAGGAGGAGAGAGGCCCCAAATCATGTTGCTTCCAGCTGTTTTTGAAGCTAAGAAACAACTCGCTCTGCCAGGTACTCTTACAGCCTTCCGGGAACACCTCTTACGAAGGCCCGTGAAAAGCAGCTTCTTGGCAGGCCTGATCTGGCTGAGGTAGAACTTCTGCTCTGGGTGTGCTCCATTGGCCTAGAGCTGAAAGGCCCCAAGGTCAGCCTTGTTGGCAAAGGGGCAGGGAACCCCCAAAGCATCTTGCTTCCAGCTCTTTGGGAAGCTAAGAAACAACTGGCTCTGCCCAGTGCTCTTACAGCCTAAGAGAAAATCTCTTACCAAGGCCTGTGAAACGCACTTTGTTGGTGGCCTGATCTAGCTGAAGTAGAACTTCTGCTCTGGGTGTGCTCCATTGGCCGAGAGCTGCCTGGCCCAAAGGGCCGCCTTGTTTGCAAAGGGGATGAGAGGCCCCAAAGCATCTTGCTTCCAGCTCTTCGGGAAGCTAAGAAACATCTGGCGTTGCCCAGTGCTCTTACAGCCTACCGGGAACATCTCTTACCAAGGCCTGTGAAACGCAGTTTGTTGGTGGCCTGAACTGGCCGAAGTAGAACTTCTGCTCTGGGTGTGCTCCACTGGCCTAGAGCTACCTGCCCCAAAGGGCTGCCTTGATTCCAAAGTGAGAGAGTGGCACCAAAGCATCTTGCTTCCAGCTCTTCGGGAAGCTAAGAAACATCTGGCGTTGCCCAGTGCTCTTACAGCCTACCGGGAACATCTCTTACCAAGGCCTGTGAAACGCCGTTTCCTGGCAGGCCTGATTTGGCTGAAGTAGAACTTCTGCTCTGGGTGTGCTCCATTGCCCTAGAGCTGCCAGGCCCAAGGTGCTGCCTTCTTTCCAAAGGGGCAGAGAGGCCCCAAAGCATCTTGCTTCAAGCTCTCTGGGAAGCTAAGAACCAACTCGCTCTGGCCCGTGCTCTTACAGCCTACCGGGAACATGTCTTTGAAAGGCCTGTGAAACGCAGTTTTTTGGCAGGCATGATCTGGCTGAAGTAGAACTCCGGCTCTGGGTGTGCTCCATTGCCCTAGAGCTGCCAGGCCCAAAGTGCTGCCCTGTTTCCAAGGGGCAGAGAGGCCCAATGCATCTTGCTTCCAGCTCTTCGGGAAGCTAAGAAACATCTGGCGTTGCCCAGTGATCTTACAGCCTACCGGGAACATCTCTTACCAAGGCCTGTCAAACGCTGTTTCTTTGCAGGCCTGATCAGGCTGAAGTAGAACTCCTGCTCTGCGTGTGCTCCATTGGCCTAGAGCTTCCCGACCCAAAAGGCTGCCTTGTTCCCAAACGGGCAGAGGGGTCCCAAGCATCTTGCTTCCAGCTTTTCAGGAAGGTAAGAAACAACTGGCTCTGCCCAGTGCTCTTACAGCCTACCGGGAACATCTCTTACCAAGGCCTGTGAAACGCAGTTTCCTGGCAGGCCTGATCTGGCTGAAGTAGAACTTCTGCTCTGGGTGTGCTCCATTGCCCTAGAGCTGCCAGGCCCAAAGGGCTGCCTTGTTTCCAAAGACGGAGAGTGGACCCAAAGCATCTTGCTCCCAGCTCTTCGGGAAGCTAAGAAACAGCTGGCTCTGCCCAGTGCTCTTACAGCCTAAGAGAACATGTCTTTGAAAGGCCTGTGAAACGCAGTTTCTTGGCAGGCCTGACCTGGCTGAAGTAGAACTTCTGTTCTGGTTGTGCTACATAGGCCTAGAGCTACCAGGACCTAAGGGCTGCCTTGTTTCCAAAGGGGGAGAGAGGCCCCAAAGCATCTTGCCTCCAGCACTTTGGGAAGCTAAAAAACAACTGGTTCTGCCCAGTGCTCTCACAGCCTACCGTGAACATCTCTTACCAAGGGCTGTGAAACGCAGTTTCTGGGCAGGACTGATCTGCCTGAAGTAGAACTTCTGCTGTGGGTGTGCTCCATTGGCCTAGAGCTGCCAGGCCCAAACGGCTGCCTTGTGTCCAAAGGGAGAGAGAGGCCCCAAAGCATCTTGCTTCCAGCTCTGTGGGAAGCTAAAGCAACTGGCTCTCCACAGTGCTCTCACAGCCTACCGGGAACATCTCTTACCAAGGCCTGTGAAACGCAGTTTCTTGGCAGGCCTGATCTGGCTGAAGTAGAACTCCTGCTCTGGGCGTGCTACTTTGGCCTAGAGCTGCCAGGCCCAAAGGGCCGCCTTGTTTCCAAAGGGGCTGAGAGTCCCCAAAGTATCTTGCTTCCAAATCTTTGGGAAGCTAAGAAACAACTGGCTCTGCACAGTGCTCTCACAGCCTACCGGCAACGTGACAGAGAAAGGCCTGTGAGACGCAGTTTCTTGGAAGGCCTGATATGGCTGAGGTAGAACTTCTGCTCTGGGTGTACTCCATTGGCCTAGGGCTGCCAGGCCCAAAGGGCTGCCTTTATTTCCAAAGTGTGAGAGAGGCCCCAAAGCATCTTGCTTCCTGCTCTCTGGGAAGCTAAAACAACTGGCTCTGCACAGTGCTCTCAAAGCCAACCGGGAACATCACATACAAAGGCCGGTGAAACGCAGCTTCTTGACAGGCCTTATCTGGCTGAGGTAGAACTTGTGCTCTGGGTGTGCTACTTTGGCCTAGAGCTGCCAGGCACAAAGGCTGCTTTGTTTCCAAAGGGGGAGAGAGGCCCCAAATCATGTTGCTTCCAGCTGTTTTTGAAGCTAAGAAACAACTCGCTCTGCCAGGTACTCTTACAGCCTTCCGGGAACACCTCTTACGAAGGCCCGTGAAAAGCAGCTTCTTGGCAGGCCTGATCTGGCTGAGGTAGAACTTCTGCTCTGGGTGTGCTCCATTGGCCTAGAGCTGAAAGGCCCCAAGGTCAGCCTTGTTGGCAAAGGGGCAGGGAACCCCCAAAGCATCTTGCTTCCAGCTCTTTGGGAAGCTAAGAAACAACTGGCTCTGCCCAGTGCTCTTACAGCCTAAGAGAAAATCTCTTACCAAGGCCTGTGAAACGCACTTTGTTGGTGGCCTGATCTAGCTGAAGTAGAACTTCTGCTCTGGGTGTGCTCCATTGGCCGAGAGCTGCCTGGCCCAAAGGGCCGCCTTGTTTGCAAAGGGGATGAGAGGCCCCAAAGCATCTTGCTTCCAGCTCTTCGGGAAGCTAAGAAACATCTGGCGTTGCCCAGTGCTCTTACAGCCTACCGGGAACATCTCTTACCAAGGCCTGTGAAACGCCGTTTCCTGGCAATCCTGATTTGGCTGAAGTAGAACTTCTGCTCTGGGTGTGCTCCATTGCCCTAGAGCTGCCAGGCCCAAGGTGCTGCCTTCTTTCCAAAGGGGCAGAGAGGCCCCAAAGCATCTTGCTTCAAGCTCTCTGGGAAGCTAAGAACCAACTCGCTCTGGCCCGTGCTCTTACAGCCTACCGGGAACATGTCTTTGAAAGGCCTGTGAAACGCAGTTTTTTGGCAGGCATGATCTGGCTGAAGTAGAACTCCGGCTCTGGGTGTGCTCCATTGCCCTAGAGCTGCCAGGCCCAAAGTGCTGCCCTGTTTCCAAGGGGCAGAGAGGCCCAATGCATCTTGCTTCCAGCTCTTCGGGAAGCTAAGAAACATCTGGCGTTGCCCAGTGATCTTACAGCCTACCGGGAACATCTCTTACCAAGGCCTGTCAAACGCTGTTTCTTTGCAGGCCTGATCAGGCTGAAGTAGAACTCCTGCTCTGCGTGTGCTCCATTGGCCTAGAGCTTCCCGACCCAAAAGGCTGCCTTGTTCCCAAACGGGCAGAGGGGTCCCAAGCATCTTGCTTCCAGCTTTTCAGGAAGGTAAGAAACAACTGGCTCTGCCCAGTGCTCTTACAGCCTACCGGGAACATCTCTTACCAAGGCCTGTGAAACGCAGTTTCCTGGCAGGCCTGATCTGGCTGAAGTAGAACTTCTGCTCTGGGTGTGCTCCATTGCCCTAGAGCTGCCAGGCCCAAAGGGCTGCCTTGTTTCCAAAGACGGAGAGTGGACCCAAAGCATCTTGCTCCCAGCTCTTCGGGAAGCTAAGAAACAGCTGGCTCGGCCCAGTGCTCTTACAGCCTAAGAGAACATGTCTTTGAAAGGCCTGTGAAACGCAGTTTCTTGGCAGGCCTGACCTGGCTGAAGTAGAACTTCTGTTCTGGTTGTGCTACATAGGCCTAGAGCTACCAGGACCTAAGGGCTGCCTTGTTTCCAAAGGGGGAGAGAGGCCCCAAAGCATCTTGCCTCCAGCACTTTGGGAAGCTAAAAAACCACTGGTTCTGCCCAGTGCTCTCACAGCCTACCGTGAACATCTCTTACCAAGGGCTGTGAAACGCAGTTTCTGGGCAGGACTGATCTGCCTGAAGTAGAACTTCTGCTGTGGGTGTGCTCCATTGGCCTAGAGCTGCCAGGCCCAAACGGCTGCCTTGTGTCCAAAGGGAGAGAGAGGCCCCAAAGCATCTTGCTTCCAGCTCTGTGGGAAGCTAAAGCAACTGGCTCTCCACAGTGCTCTCACAGCCTACCGGGAACATCTCTTACCAAGGCCTGTGAAACGCAGTTTCTTGGCAGGCCTGATCTGGCTGAAGTAGAACTCCTGCTCTGGGCGTGCTACTTTGGCCTAGAGCTGCCAGGCCCAAAGGGCCGCCTTGTTTCCAAAGGGGCTGAGAGTCCCCAAAGTATCTTGCTTCCAAATCTTTGGGAAGCTAAGAAACAACTGGCTCTGCACAGTGCTCTCACAGCCTACCGGCAACGTGACAGAGAAAGGCCTGTGAGACGCAGTTTCTTGGAAGGCCTGATCTGGCTGAGGTAGAACTTCTGCTCTGGGTGTACTCCATTGGCCGAGGGCTGCCAGGCCCAAAGGGCTGCCTTTATTTCCAAAGTGTGAGAGAGGCCCCAAAGCATCTTGCTTCCTGCTCTCTGGGAAGCTAAAACAACTGGCTCTGCACAGTGCTCTCAAAGCCAACCGGGAACGTCACATACAAAGGCCGGTGAAACGCAGCTTCTTGACAGGCCTTATCTGGCTGAGGTAGAACTTGTGCTCTGGGTGTGCTACTTTGGCCTAGAGCTGCCAGGCACAAAGGCTGCTTTGTTTCCAAAGGGGGAGAGAGGTCCCAAATCATGTTGCTTCCAGCTGTTTTTGAAGCTAAGAAACAACTCGCTCTGCCAGGTACTCTTACAGCCTTCCGGGAACACCTCTTACGAAGGCCCGTGAAAAGCAGCTTCTTGGCAGGCCTGATCTGGCTGAGGTAGAACTTCTGCTCTGGGTGTGCTCCATTGGCCTAGAGCTGAAAGGCCCAAAGGTCAGCCTTGTTGGCAAAGGGGCAGGGAGCCCCCAAAGCATCTTGCTTCCAGCTCTTTGGGAAGCTAAGAAAGAACTGGCTCTGCCCAGTGCTCTTACAGCCTAAGAGAAAATCTCTTACCAAGGCCTGTGAAACGCACTTTGTTGGTGGCCTGATCTAGCTGAAGTAGAACTTCTGCTCTGGGTGTGCTCCATTGGCCGAGAGCTGCCTGGCCCAAAGGGCCGCCTTGTTTGCAAAGGGGATGAGAGGCCCCAAAGCATCTTGCTTCCAGCTCTTCGGGAAGCTAAGAAACATCTGGCGTTGCCCAGTGCTCTTACAGCCTACCGGGAACATCTCTTACCAAGGCCTGTGAAACGCCGTTTCCTGGCAATCCTGATTTGGCTGAAGTAGAACTTCTGCTCTGGGTGTGCTCCATTGCCCTAGAGCTGCCAGGCCCAAGGTGCTGCCTTCTTTCCAAAGGGGCAGAGAGGCCCCAAAGCATCTTGCTTCAAGCTCTCTGGGAAGCTAAGAACCAACTCGCTCTGGCCCGTGCTCTTACAGCCTACCGGGAACATGTCTTTGAAAGGCCTGTGAAACGCAGTTTTTTGGCAGGCATGATCTGGCTGAAGTAGAACTCCGGCTCTGGGTGTGCTCCATTGCCCTAGAGCTGCCAGGCCCAAAGTGCTGCCCTGTTTCCAAGGGGCAGAGAGGCCCAATGCATCTTGCTTCCAGCTCTTCGGGAAGCTAAGAAACATCTGGCGTTGCCCAGTGATCTTACAGCCTACCGGGAACATCTCTTACCAAGGCCTGTCAAACGCTGTTTCTTTGCAGGCCTGATCAGGCTGAAGTAGAACTCCTGCTCTGCGTGTGCTCCATTGGCCTAGAGCTTCCCGACCCAAAAGGCTGCCTTGTTCCCAAACGGGCAGAGGGGTCCCAAGCATCTTGCTTCCAGCTTTTCAGGAAGGTAAGAAACAACTGGCTCTGCCCAGTGCTCTTACAGCCTACCGGGAACATCTCTTACCAAGGCCTGTGAAACGCAGTTTCCTGGCAGGCCTGATCTGGCTGAAGTAGAACTTCTGCTCTGGGTGTGCTCCATTGCCCTAGAGCTGCCAGGCCCAAAGGGCTGCCTTGTTTCCAAAGACGGAGAGTGGACCCAAAGCATCTTGCTCCCAGCTCTTCGGGAAGCTAAGAAACAGCTGGCTCTGCCCAGTGCTCTTACAGCCTAAGAGAACATGTCTTTGAAAGGCCTGTGAAACGCAGTTTCTTGGCAGGCCTGACCTGGCTGAAGTAGAACTTCTGTTCTGGTTGTGCTACATAGGCCTAGAGCTACCAGGACCTAAGGGCTGCCTTGTTTCCAAAGGGGGAGAGAGGCCCCAAAGCATCTTGCCTCCAGCACTTTGGGAAGCTAAAAAACCACTGGTTCTGCCCAGTGCTCTCACAGCCTACCGTGAACATCTCTTACCAAGGGCTGTGAAACGCAGTTTCTGGGCAGGACTGATCTGCCTGAAGTAGAACTTCTGCTGTGGGTGTGCTCCATTGGCCTAGAGCTGCCAGGCCCAAACGGCTGCCTTGTGTCCAAAGGGAGAGAGAGGCCCCAAAGCATCTTGCTTCCAGCTCTGTGGGAAGCTAAAGCAACTGGCTCTCCACAGTGCTCTCACAGCCTACCGGGAACATCTCTTACCAAGGCCTGTGAAACGCAGTTTCTTGGCAGGCCTGATCTGGCTGAAGTAGAAC
Source organism: Equus asinus (assembly GCF_041296235.1). Classification (NCBI taxonomy): domain Eukaryota; kingdom Metazoa; phylum Chordata; class Mammalia; order Perissodactyla; family Equidae; genus Equus; species Equus asinus. Next base: position 793,145 of record NW_027225534.1, read on the forward strand.
TCCTGCTCTGGGCGTGCTACTTTGGCCTAGAGCTGCCAGGCCCAAAGGGCCGCCTTGTTTCCAAAGGGGCTGAGAGTCCCCAAAGTATCTTGCTTCCAAATCTTTGGGAAGCTAAGAAACAACTGGCTCTGCACAGTGCTCTCACAGCCTACCGGCAACGTGACAGAGAAAGGCCTGTGAGACGCAGTTTCTTGGAAGGCCTGATCTGGCTGAGGTAGAACTTCTGCTCTGGGTGTACTCCATTGGCCGAGGGCTGCCAGGCCCAAAGGGCTGCCTTTATTTCCAAAGTGTGAGAGAGGCCCCAAAGCATCTTGCTTCCTGCTCTCTGGGAAGCTAAAACAACTGGCTCTGCACAGTGCTCTCAAAGCCAACCGGGAACGTCACATACAAAGGCCTGTGAAACGCAGCTTCTTGACAGGCCTTATCTGGCTGAGGTAGAACTTGTGCTCTGGGTGTGCTACTTTGGCCTAGAGCTGCCAGGCACAAAGGCTGCTTTGTTTCCAAAGGGGGAGAGAGGCCCCAAATCATGTTGCTTCCAGCTGTTTTTGAAGCTAAGAAACAACTCGCTCTGCCAGGTACTCTTACAGCCTTCCGGGAACACCTCTTACGAAGGCCCGTGAAAAGCAGCTTCTTGGCAGGCCTGATCTGGCTGAGGTAGAACTTCTGCTCTGGGTGTGCTCCATTGGCCTAGAGCTGAAAGGCCCCAAGGTCAGCCTTGTTGGCAAAGGGGCAGGGAACCCCCAAAGCATCTTGCTTCCAGCTCTTTGGGAAGCTAAGAAACAACTGGCTCTGCCCAGTGCTCTTACAGCCTAAGAGAAAATCTCTTACCAAGGCCTGTGAAACGCACTTTGTTGGTGGCCTGATCTAGCTGAAGTAGAACTTCTGCTCTGGGTGTGCTCCATTGGCCGAGAGCTGCCTGGCCCAAAGGGCCGCCTTGTTTGCAAAGGGGATGAGAGGCCCCAAAGCATCTTGCTTCCAGCTCTTCGGGAAGCTAAGAAACATCTGGCGTTGCCCAGTGCTCTTACAGCCTACCGGGAACATCTCTTACCAAGGCCTGTGAAACGCAGTTTGTTGGTGGCCTGAACTGGCCGAAGTAGAACTTCTGCTCTGGGTGTGCTCCACTGGCCTAGAGCTACCTGCCCCAAAGGGCTGCCTTGATTCCAAAGTGAGAGAGTGGCACCAAAGCATCTTGCTTCCAGCTCTTCGGGAAGCTAAGAAACATCTGGCGTTGCCCAGTGCTCTTACAGCCTACCGGGAACATCTCTTACCAAGGCCTGTGAAACGCCGTTTCCTGGCAGGCCTGATTTGGCTGAAGTAGAACTTCTGCTCTGGGTGTGCTCCATTGCCCTAGAGCTGCCAGGCCCAAGGTGCTGCCTTCTTTCCAAAGGGGCAGAGAGGCCCCAAAGCATCTTGCTTCAAGCTCTCTGGGAAGCTAAGAACCAACTCGCTCTGGCCCGTGCTCTTACAGCCTACCGGGAACATGTCTTTGAAAGGCCTGTGAAACGCAGTTTTTTGGCAGGCATGATCTGGCTGAAGTAGAACTCCGGCTCTGGGTGTGCTCCATTGCCCTAGAGCTGCCAGGCCCAAAGTGCTGCCCTGTTTCCAAGGAGCAGAGAGGCCCAATGCATCTTGCTTCCAGCTCTTCGGGAAGCTAAGAAACATCTGGCGTTGCCCAGTGATCTTACAGCCTACCGGGAACATCTCTTACCAAGGCCTGTCAAACGCTGTTTCTTTGCAGGCCTGATCAGGCTGAAGTAGAACTCCTGCTCTGCGTGTGCTCCATTGGCCTAGAGCTTCCCGACCCAAAAGGCTGCCTTGTTCCCAAACGGGCAGAGGGGTCCCAAGCATCTTGCTTCCAGCTTTTCAGGAAGGTAAGAAACAACTGGCTCTGCCCAGTGCTCTTACAGCCTACCGGGAACATCTCTTACCAAGGCCTGTGAAACGCAGTTTCCTGGCAGGCCTGATCTGGCTGAAGTTGAACTTCTGCTCTGGGTGTGCTCCATTGCCCTAGAGCTGCCAGGCCCAAAGGGCTGCCTTGTTTCCAAAGACGGAGAGTGGACCCAAAGCATCTTGCTCCCAGCTCTTCGGGAAGCTAAGAAACAGCTGGCTCTGCCCAGTGCTCTTACAGCCTAAGAGAACATGTCTTTGAAAGGCCTGTGAAACGCAGTTTCTTGGCAGGCCTGACCTGGCTGAAGTAGAACTTCTGTTCTGGTTGTGCTACATAGGCCTAGAGCTACCAGGACCTAAGGGCTGCCTTGTTTCCAAAGGGGGAGAGAGGCCCCAAAGCATCTTGCCTCCAGCACTTTGGGAAGCTAAAAAACAACTGGTTCTGCCCAGTGCTCTCACAGCCTACCGTGAACATCTCTTACCAAGGGCTGTGAAACGCAGTTTCTGGGCAGGACTGATCTGCCTGAAGTAGAACTTCTGCTGTGGGTGTGCTCCATTGGCCTAGAGCTGCCAGGCCCAAACGGCTGCCTTGTGTCCAAAGGGAGAGAGAGGCCCCAAAGCATCTTGCTTCCAGCTCTGTGGGAAGCTAAAGCAACTGGCTCTCCACAGTGCTCTCACAGCCTACCGGGAACATCTCTTACCAAGGCCTGTGAAACGCAGTTTCTTGGCAGGCCTGATCTGGCTGAAGTAGAACTCCTGCTCTGGGCGTGCTACTTTGGCCTAGAGCTGCCAGGCCCAAAGGGCCGCCTTGTTTCCAAAGGGGCTGAGAGTCCCCAAAGTATCTTGCTTCCAAATCTTTGGGAAGCTAAGAAACAACTGGCTCTGCACAGTGCTCTCACAGCCTACCGGCAACGTGACAGAGAAAGGCCTGTGAGACGCAGTTTCTTGGAAGGCCTGATATGGCTGAGGTAGAACTTCTGCTCTGGGTGTACTCCATTGGCCTAGGGCTGCCAGGCCCAAAGGGCTGCCTTTATTTCCAAAGTGTGAGAGAGGCCCCAAAGCATCTTGCTTCCTGCTCTCTGGGAAGCTAAAACAACTGGCTCTGCACAGTGCTCTCAAAGCCAACCGGGAACGTCACATACAAAGGCCGGTGAAACGCAGCTTCTTGACAGGCCTTATCTGGCTGAGGTAGAACTTGTGCTCTGGGTGTGCTACTTTGGCCTAGAGCTGCCAGGCACAAAGGCTGCTTTGTTTCCAAAGGAGGAGAGAGGCCCCAAATCATGTTGCTTCCAGCTGTTTTTGAAGCTAAGAAACAACTCGCTCTGCCAGGTACTCTTACAGCCTTCCGGGAACACCTCTTACGAAGGCCCGTGAAAAGCAGCTTCTTGGCAGGCCTGATCTGGCTGAGGTAGAACTTCTGCTCTGGGTGTGCTCCATTGGCCTAGAGCTGAAAGGCCCCAAGGTCAGCCTTGTTGGCAAAGGGGCAGGGAACCCCCAAAGCATCTTGCTTCCAGCTCTTTGGGAAGCTAAGAAACAACTGGCTCTGCCCAGTGCTCTTACAGCCTAAGAGAAAATCTCTTACCAAGGCCTGTGAAACGCACTTTGTTGGTGGCCTGATCTAGCTGAAGTAGAACTTCTGCTCTGGGTGTGCTCCATTGGCCGAGAGCTGCCTGGCCCAAAGGGCCGCCTTGTTTGCAAAGGGGATGAGAGGCCCCAAAGCATCTTGCTTCCAGCTCTTCGGGAAGCTAAGAAACATCTGGCGTTGCCCAGTGCTCTTACAGCCTACCGGGAACATCTCTTACCAAGGCCTGTGAAACGCAGTTTGTTGGTGGCCTGAACTGGCCGAAGTAGAACTTCTGCTCTGGGTGTGCTCCACTGGCCTAGAGCTACCTGCCCCAAAGGGCTGCCTTGATTCCAAAGTGAGAGAGTGGCACCAAAGCATCTTGCTTCCAGCTCTTCGGGAAGCTAAGAAACATCTGGCGTTGCCCAGTGCTCTTACAGCCTACCGGGAACATCTCTTACCAAGGCCTGTGAAACGCCGTTTCCTGGCAGGCCTGATTTGGCTGAAGTAGAACTTCTGCTCTGGGTGTGCTCCATTGCCCTAGAGCTGCCAGGCCCAAGGTGCTGCCTTCTTTCCAAAGGGGCAGAGAGGCCCCAAAGCATCTTGCTTCAAGCTCTCTGGGAAGCTAAGAACCAACTCGCTCTGGCCCGTGCTCTTACAGCCTACCGGGAACATGTCTTTGAAAGGCCTGTGAAACGCAGTTTTTTGGCAGGCATGATCTGGCTGAAGTAGAACTCCGGCTCTGGGTGTGCTCCATTGCCCTAGAGCTGCCAGGCCCAAAGTGCTGCCCTGTTTCCAAGGGGCAGAGAGGCCCAATGCATCTTGCTTCCAGCTCTTCGGGAAGCTAAGAAACATCTGGCGTTGCCCAGTGATCTTACAGCCTACCGGGAACATCTCTTACCAAGGCCTGTCAAACGCTGTTTCTTTGCAGGCCTGATCAGGCTGAAGTAGAACTCCTGCTCTGCGTGTGCTCCATTGGCCTAGAGCTTCCCGACCCAAAAGGCTGCCTTGTTCCCAAACGGGCAGAGGGGTCCCAAGCATCTTGCTTCCAGCTTTTCAGGAAGGTAAGAAACAACTGGCTCTGCCCAGTGCTCTTACAGCCTACCGGGAACATCTCTTACCAAGGCCTGTGAAACGCAGTTTCCTGGCAGGCCTGATCTGGCTGAAGTTGAACTTCTGCTCTGGGTGTGCTCCATTGCCCTAGAGCTGCCAGGCCCAAAGGGCTGCCTTGTTTCCAAAGACGGAGAGTGGACCCAAAGCATCTTGCTCCCAGCTCTTCGGGAAGCTAAGAAACAGCTGGCTCTGCCCAGTGCTCTTACAGCCTAAGAGAACATGTCTTTGAAAGGCCTGTGAAACGCAGTTTCTTGGCAGGCCTGACCTGGCTGAAGTAGAACTTCTGTTCTGGTTGTGCTACATAGGCCTAGAGCTACCAGGACCTAAGGGCTGCCTTGTTTCCAAAGGGGGAGAGAGGCCCCAAAGCATCTTGCCTCCAGCACTTTGGGAAGCTAAAAAACAACTGGTTCTGCCCAGTGCTCTCACAGCCTACCGTGAACATCTCTTACCAAGGGCTGTGAAACGCAGTTTCTGGGCAGGACTGATCTGCCTGAAGTAGAACTTCTGCTGTGGGTGTGCTCCATTGGCCTAGAGCTGCCAGGCCCAAACGGCTGCCTTGTGTCCAAAGGGAGAGAGAGGCCCCAAAGCATCTTGCTTCCAGCTCTGTGGGAAGCTAAAGCAACTGGCTCTCCACAGTGCTCTCACAGCCTACCGGGAACATCTCTTACCAAGGCCTGTGAAACGCAGTTTCTTGGCAGGCCTGATCTGGCTGAAGTAGAACTCCTGCTCTGGGCGTGCTACTTTGGCCTAGAGCTGCCAGGCCCAAAGGGCCGCCTTGTTTCCAAAGGGGCTGAGAGTCCCCAAAGTATCTTGCTTCCAAATCTTTGGGAAGCTAAGAAACAACTGGCTCTGCACAGTGCTCTCACAGCCTACCGGCAACGTGACAGAGAAAGGCCTGTGAGACGCAGTTTCTTGGAAGGCCTGATCTGGCTGAGGTAGAACTTCTGCTCTGGGTGTACTCCATTGGCCTAGGGCTGCCAGGCCCAAAGGGCTGCCTTTATTTCCAAAGTGTGAGAGAGGCCCCAAAGCATCTTGCTTCCTGCTCTCTGGGAAGCTAAAACAACTGGCTCTGCACAGTGCTCTCAAAGCCAACCGGGAACGTCACATACAAAGGCCGGTGAAACGCAGCTTCTTGACAGGCCTTATCTGGCTGAGGTAGAACTTGTGCTCTGGGTGTGCTACTTTGGCCTAGAGCTGCCAGGCACAAAGGCTGCTTTGTTTCCAAAGGGGGAGAGAGGCCCCAAATCATGTTGCTTCCAGCTGTTTTTGAAGCTAAGAAACAACTCGCTCTGCCAGGTACTCTTACAGCCTTCCGGGAACACCTCTTACGAAGGCCCGTGAAAAGCAGCTTCTTGGCAGGCCTGATCTGGCTGAGGTAGAACTTCTGCTCTGGGTGTGCTCCATTGGCCTAGAGCTGAAAGGCCCCAAGGTCAGCCTTGTTGGCAAAGGGGCAGGGAGCCCCCAAAGCATCTTGCTTCCAGCTCTTTGGGAAGCTAAGAAACAACTGGCTCTGCCCAGTGCTCTTACAGCCTAAGAGAAAATCTCTTACCAAGGCCTGTGAAACGCACTTTGTTGGTGGCCTGATCTAGCTGAAGTAGAACTTCTGCTCTGGGTGTGCTCCATTGGCCGAGAGCTGCCTGGCCCAAAGGGCCGCCTTGTTTGCAAAGGGGATGAGAGGCCCCAAAGCATCTTGCTTCCAGCTCTTCGGGAAGCTAAGAAACATCTGGCGTTGCCCAGTGCTCTTACAGCCTACCGGGAACACCTCTTACCAAGGCCTGTGAAACGCAGTTTGTTGGCGGCCTGAACTGGCCGAAGTAGAACTTCTGCTCTGGATGTGCTCCACTGGCCTAGAGCTACCTGCCCCAAAGGGCTGCCTTGATTCCAAAGTGAGAGAGTGGCACCAAAGCATCTTGCTTCCAGCTCTTCGGGAAGCTAAGAAACATCTGGCGTTGCCCAGTGCTCTTACAGCCTACCGGGAACATCTCTTACCAAGGCCTGTGAAACGCCGTTTCCTGGCAGGCCTGATTTGGCTGAAGTAGAACTTCTGCTCTGGGTGTGCTCCATTGCCCTAGAGCTGCCAGGCCCAAGGTGCTGCCTTCTTTCCTAAGGGGCAGAGAGGCCCCAAAGCATCTTGCTTCCAGCTCTCTGGGAAGCTAAGAACCAACTCGCTCTGGCCCGTGCTCTTACAGCCTACCGGGAACATGTCTTTGAAAGGCCTGTGAAACGCAGTTTCTTGGCAGGCATGATCTGGCTGAAGTAGAACTCCGGCTCTGGGTGTGCTCCATTGCCCTAGAGCTGCCAGGCCCAAAGTGCTGCCCTGTTTCCAAGGGGCAGAGAGGCCCAAAGCATCTTGCTTCCAGCTCTTCGGGAAGCTAAGAAACATCTGGCGTTGCCCAGTGATCTTACAGCCTACCGGGAACATCTCTTACCAAGGCCTGTCAAACGCTGTTTCTTTGCAGGCCTGATCAGGCTGAAGTAGAACTCCTGCTCTGCGTGTGCTCCATTGGCCTAGAGCTTCCCGACCCAAAAGGCTGCCTTGTTCCCAAACGGGCAGAGGGGTCCCAAGCATCTTGCTTCCAGCTTTTCAGGAAGGTAAGAAACAACTGGCTCTGCCCAGTGCTCTTACAGCCTACCGGGAACATCTCTTACCAAGGCCTGTGAAACGCAGTTTCCTGGCAGGCCTGATCTGGCTGAAGTAGAACTTCTGCTCTGGGTGTGCTCCATTGCCCTAGAGCTGCCAGGCCCAAAGGGCTGCCTTGTTTCCAAAGACGGAGAGTGGACCCAAAGCATCTTGCTCCCAGCTCTTTGGGAAGCTAAGAAACAGCTGGCTCGGCCCAGTGCTCTTACAGCCTAAGAGAACATGTCTTTGAAAGGCCTGTGAAACGCAGTTTCTTGGCAGGCCTGACCTGGCTGAAGTAGAACTTCTGTTCTGGTTGTGCTACATAGGCCTAGAGCTACCAGGACCTAAGGGCTGCCTTGTTTCCAAAGGGGGAGAGAGGCCCCAAAGCATCTTGCCTCCAGCACTTTGGGAAGCTAAAAAACAACTGGTTCTGCCCAGTGCTCTCACAGCCTACCGTGAACATCTCTTACCAAGGGCTGTGAAACGCAGTTTCTGGGCAGGACTGATCTGCCTGAAGTAGAACTTCTGCTGTGGGTGTGCTCCATTGGCCTAGAGCTGCCAGGCCCAAACGGCTGCCTTGTGTCCAAAGGGAGAGAGAGGCCCCAAAGCATCTTGCTTCCAGCTCTGTGGGAAGCTAAAGCAACTGGCTCTCCACAGTGCTCTCACAGCCTACCGGGAACATCTCTTACCAAGGCCTGTGAAACGCAGTTTCTTGGCAGGCCTGATCTGGCTGAAGTAGAACTCCTGCTCTGGGCGTGCTACTTTGGCCTAGAGCTGCCAGGCCCAAAGGGCCGCCTTGTTTCCAAAGGGGCTGAGAGTCCCCAAAGTATCTTGCTTCCAAATCTTTGGGAAGCTAAGAAACAACTGGCTCTGCACAGTGCTCTCACAGCCTACCGGCAACGTGACAGAGAAAGGCCTGTGAGACGCAGTTTCTTGGAAGGCCTGATCTGGCTGAGGTAGAACTTCTGCTCTGGGTGTACTCCATTGGCCTAGGGCTGCCAGGCCCAAAGGGCTGCCTTTATTTCCAAAGTGTGAGAGAGGCCCCAAAGCATCTTGCTTCCTGCTCTCTGGCAAGCTAAAACAACTGGCTCTGCACAGTGCTCTCAAAGCCAACCGGGAACGTCACATACAAAGGCCGGTGAAACGCAGCTTCTTGACAGGCCTTATCTGGCTGAGGTAGAACTTGTGCTCTGGGTGTGCTACTTTGGCCTAGAGCTGCCAGGCACAAAGGCTGCTTTGTTTCCAAAGGAGGAGAGAGGCCCCAAATCATGTTGCTTCCAGCTGTTTTTGAAGCTAAGAAACAACTCGCTCTGCCAGGTACTCTTACAGCCTTCCGGGAACACCTCTTACGAAGGCCCGTGAAAAGCAGCTTCTTGGCAGGCCTGATCTGGCTGAGGTAGAACTTCTGCTCTGGGTGTGCTCCATTGGCCTAGAGCTGAAAGGCCCCAAGGTCAGCCTTGTTGGCAAAGGGGCAGGGAACCCCCAAAGCATCTTGCTTCCAGCTCTTTGGGAAGCTAAGAAACAACTGGCTCTGCCCAGTGCTCTTACAGCCTAAGAGAAAATCTCTTACCAAGGCCTGTGAAACGCACTTTGTTGGTGGCCTGATCTAGCTGAAGTAGAACTTCTGCTCTGGGTGTGCTCCATTGGCCGAGAGCTGCCTGGCCCAAAGGGCCGCCTTGTTTGCAAAGGGGATGAGAGGCCCCAAAGCATCTTGCTTCCAGCTCTTCGGGAAGCTAAGAAACATCTGGCGTTGCCCAGTGCTCTTACAGCCTACCGGGAACATCTCTTACCAAGGCCTGTGAAACGCAGTTTGTTGGTGGCCTGAACTGGCCGAAGTAGAACTTCTGCTCTGGGTGTGCTCCACTGGCCTAGAGCTACCTGCCCCAAAGGGCTGCCTTGATTCCAAAGTGAGAGAGTGGCACCAAAGCATCTTGCTTCCAGCTCTTCGGGAAGCTAAGAAACATCTGGCGTTGCCCAGTGCTCTTACAGCCTACCGGGAACATCTCTTACCAAGGCCTGTGAAACGCCGTTTCCTGGCAGGCCTGATTTGGCTGAAGTAGAACTTCTGCTCTGGGTGTGCTCCATTGCCCTAGAGCTGCCAGGCCCAAGGTGCTGCCTTCTTTCCAAAGGGGCAGAGAGGCCCCAAAGCATCTTGCTTCAAGCTCTCTGGGAAGCTAAGAACCAACTCGCTCTGGCCCGTGCTCTTACAGCCTACCGGGAACATGTCTTTGAAAGGCCTGTGAAACGCAGTTTTTTGGCAGGCATGATCTGGCTGAAGTAGAACTCCGGCTCTGGGTGTGCTCCATTGCCCTAGAGCTGCCAGGCCCAAAGTGCTGCCCTGTTTCCAAGGGGCAGAGAGGCCCAATGCATCTTGCTTCCAGCTCTTCGGGAAGCTAAGAAACATCTGGCGTTGCCCAGTGATCTTACAGCCTACCGGGAACATCTCTTACCAAGGCCTGTCAAACGCTGTTTCTTTGCAGGCCTGATCAGGCTGAAGTAGAACTCCTGCTCTGCGTGTGCTCCATTGGCCTAGAGCTTCCCGACCCAAAAGGCTGCCTTGTTCCCAAACGGGCAGAGGGGTCCCAAGCATCTTGCTTCCAGCTTTTCAGGAAGGTAAGAAACAACTGGCTCTGCCCAGTGCTCTTACAGCCTACCGGGAACATCTCTTACCAAGGCCTGTGAAACGCAGTTTCCTGGCAGGCCTGATCTGGCTGAAGTAGAACTTCTGCTCTGGGTGTGCTCCATTGCCCTAGAGCTGCCAGGCCCAAAGGGCTGCCTTGTTTCCAAAGACGGAGAGTGGACCCAAAGCATCTTGCTCCCAGCTCTTCGGGAAGCTAAGAAACAGCTGGCTCTGCCCAGTGCTCTTACAGCCTAAGAGAACATGTCTTTGAAAGGCCTGTGAAACGCAGTTTCTTGGCAGGCCTGACCTGGCTGAAGTAGAACTTCTGTTCTGGTTGTGCTACATAGGCCTAGAGCTACCAGGACCTAAGGGCTGCCTTGTTTCCAAAGGGGGAGAGAGGCCCCAAAGCATCTTGCCTCCAGCACTTTGGGAAGCTAAAAAACAACTGGTTCTGCCCAGTGCTCTCACAGCCTACCGTGAACATCTCTTACCAAGGGCTGTGAAACGCAGTTTCTGGGCAGGACTGATCTGCCTGAAGTAGAACTTCTGCTGTGGGTGTGCTCCATTGGCCTAGAGCTGCCAGGCCCAAACGGCTGCCTTGTGTCCAAAGGGAGAGAGAGGCCCCAAAGCATCTTGCTTCCAGCTCTGTGGGAAGCTAAAGCAACTGGCTCTCCACAGTGCTCTCACAGCCTACCGGGAACATCTCTTACCAAGGCCTGTGAAACGCAGTTTCTTGGCAGGCCTGATCTGGCTGAAGTAGAACTCCTGCTCTGGGCGTGCTACTTTGGCCTAGAGCTGCCAGGCCCAAAGGGCCGCCTTGTTTCCAAAGGGGCTGAGAGTCCCCAAAGTATCTTGCTTCCAAATCTTTGGGAAGCTAAGAAACAACTGGCTCTGCACAGTGCTCTCACAGCCTACCGGCAACGTGACAGAGAAAGGCCTGTGAGACGCAGTTTCTTGGAAGGCCTGATATGGCTGAGGTAGAACTTCTGCTCTGGGTGTACTCCATTGGCCTAGGGCTGCCAGGCCCAAAGGGCTGCCTTTATTTCCAAAGTGTGAGAGAGGCCCCAAAGCATCTTGCTTCCTGCTCTCTGGGAAGCTAAAACAACTGGCTCTGCACAGTGCTCTCAAAGCCAACCGGGAACATCACATACAAAGGCCGGTGAAACGCAGCTTCTTGACAGGCCTTATCTGGCTGAGGTAGAACTTGTGCTCTGGGTGTGCTACTTTGGCCTAGAGCTGCCAGGCACAAAGGCTGCTTTGTTTCCAAAGGGGGAGAGAGGCCCCAAATCATGTTGCTTCCAGCTGTTTTTGAAGCTAAGAAACAACTCGCTCTGCCAGGTACTCTTACAGCCTTCCGGGAACACCTCTTACGAAGGCCCGTGAAAAGCAGCTTCTTGGCAGGCCTGATCTGGCTGAGGTAGAACTTCTGCTCTGGGTGTGCTCCATTGGCCTAGAGCTGAAAGGCCCCAAGGTCAGCCTTGTTGGCAAAGGGGCAGGGAACCCCCAAAGCATCTTGCTTCCAGCTCTTTGGGAAGCTAAGAAACAACTGGCTCTGCCCAGTGCTCTTACAGCCTAAGAGAAAATCTCTTACCAAGGCCTGTGAAACGCACTTTGTTGGTGGCCTGATCTAGCTGAAGTAGAACTTCTGCTCTGGGTGTGCTCCATTGGCCGAGAGCTGCCTGGCCCAAAGGGCCGCCTTGTTTGCAAAGGGGATGAGAGGCCCCAAAGCATCTTGCTTCCAGCTCTTCGGGAAGCTAAGAAACATCTGGCGTTGCCCAGTGCTCTTACAGCCTACCGGGAACATCTCTTACCAAGGCCTGTGAAACGCCGTTTCCTGGCAATCCTGATTTGGCTGAAGTAGAACTTCTGCTCTGGGTGTGCTCCATTGCCCTAGAGCTGCCAGGCCCAAGGTGCTGCCTTCTTTCCAAAGGGGCAGAGAGGCCCCAAAGCATCTTGCTTCAAGCTCTCTGGGAAGCTAAGAACCAACTCGCTCTGGCCCGTGCTCTTACAGCCTACCGGGAACATGTCTTTGAAAGGCCTGTGAAACGCAGTTTTTTGGCAGGCATGATCTGGCTGAAGTAGAACTCCGGCTCTGGGTGTGCTCCATTGCCCTAGAGCTGCCAGGCCCAAAGTGCTGCCCTGTTTCCAAGGGGCAGAGAGGCCCAATGCATCTTGCTTCCAGCTCTTCGGGAAGCTAAGAAACATCTGGCGTTGCCCAGTGATCTTACAGCCTACCGGGAACATCTCTTACCAAGGCCTGTCAAACGCTGTTTCTTTGCAGGCCTGATCAGGCTGAAGTAGAACTCCTGCTCTGCGTGTGCTCCATTGGCCTAGAGCTTCCCGACCCAAAAGGCTGCCTTGTTCCCAAACGGGCAGAGGGGTCCCAAGCATCTTGCTTCCAGCTTTTCAGGAAGGTAAGAAACAACTGGCTCTGCCCAGTGCTCTTACAGCCTACCGGGAACATCTCTTACCAAGGCCTGTGAAACGCAGTTTCCTGGCAGGCCTGATCTGGCTGAAGTAGAACTTCTGCTCTGGGTGTGCTCCATTGCCCTAGAGCTGCCAGGCCCAAAGGGCTGCCTTGTTTCCAAAGACGGAGAGTGGACCCAAAGCATCTTGCTCCCAGCTCTTCGGGAAGCTAAGAAACAGCTGGCTCGGCCCAGTGCTCTTACAGCCTAAGAGAACATGTCTTTGAAAGGCCTGTGAAACGCAGTTTCTTGGCAGGCCTGACCTGGCTGAAGTAGAACTTCTGTTCTGGTTGTGCTACATAGGCCTAGAGCTACCAGGACCTAAGGGCTGCCTTGTTTCCAAAGGGGGAGAGAGGCCCCAAAGCATCTTGCCTCCAGCACTTTGGGAAGCTAAAAAACCACTGGTTCTGCCCAGTGCTCTCACAGCCTACCGTGAACATCTCTTACCAAGGGCTGTGAAACGCAGTTTCTGGGCAGGACTGATCTGCCTGAAGTAGAACTTCTGCTGTGGGTGTGCTCCATTGGCCTAGAGCTGCCAGGCCCAAACGGCTGCCTTGTGTCCAAAGGGAGAGAGAGGCCCCAAAGCATCTTGCTTCCAGCTCTGTGGGAAGCTAAAGCAACTGGCTCTCCACAGTGCTCTCACAGCCTACCGGGAACATCTCTTACCAAGGCCTGTGAAACGCAGTTTCTTGGCAGGCCTGATCTGGCTGAAGTAGAACTCCTGCTCTGGGCGTGCTACTTTGGCCTAGAGCTGCCAGGCCCAAAGGGCCGCCTTGTTTCCAAAGGGGCTGAGAGTCCCCAAAGTATCTTGCTTCCAAATCTTTGGGAAGCTAAGAAACAACTGGCTCTGCACAGTGCTCTCACAGCCTACCGGCAACGTGACAGAGAAAGGCCTGTGAGACGCAGTTTCTTGGAAGGCCTGATCTGGCTGAGGTAGAACTTCTGCTCTGGGTGTACTCCATTGGCCGAGGGCTGCCAGGCCCAAAGGGCTGCCTTTATTTCCAAAGTGTGAGAGAGGCCCCAAAGCATCTTGCTTCCTGCTCTCTGGGAAGCTAAAACAACTGGCTCTGCACAGTGCTCTCAAAGCCAACCGGGAACGTCACATACAAAGGCCGGTGAAACGCAGCTTCTTGACAGGCCTTATCTGGCTGAGGTAGAACTTGTGCTCTGGGTGTGCTACTTTGGCCTAGAGCTGCCAGGCACAAAGGCTGCTTTGTTTCCAAAGGGGGAGAGAGGTCCCAAATCATGTTGCTTCCAGCTGTTTTTGAAGCTAAGAAACAACTCGCTCTGCCAGGTACTCTTACAGCCTTCCGGGAACACCTCTTACGAAGGCCCGTGAAAAGCAGCTTCTTGGCAGGCCTGATCTGGCTGAGGTAGAACTTCTGCTCTGGGTGTGCTCCATTGGCCTAGAGCTGAAAGGCCCAAAGGTCAGCCTTGTTGGCAAAGGGGCAGGGAGCCCCCAAAGCATCTTGCTTCCAGCTCTTTGGGAAGCTAAGAAAGAACTGGCTCTGCCCAGTGCTCTTACAGCCTAAGAGAAAATCTCTTACCAAGGCCTGTGAAACGCACTTTGTTGGTGGCCTGATCTAGCTGAAGTAGAACTTCTGCTCTGGGTGTGCTCCATTGGCCGAGAGCTGCCTGGCCCAAAGGGCCGCCTTGTTTGCAAAGGGGATGAGAGGCCCCAAAGCATCTTGCTTCCAGCTCTTCGGGAAGCTAAGAAACATCTGGCGTTGCCCAGTGCTCTTACAGCCTACCGGGAACATCTCTTACCAAGGCCTGTGAAACGCCGTTTCCTGGCAATCCTGATTTGGCTGAAGTAGAACTTCTGCTCTGGGTGTGCTCCATTGCCCTAGAGCTGCCAGGCCCAAGGTGCTGCCTTCTTTCCAAAGGGGCAGAGAGGCCCCAAAGCATCTTGCTTCAAGCTCTCTGGGAAGCTAAGAACCAACTCGCTCTGGCCCGTGCTCTTACAGCCTACCGGGAACATGTCTTTGAAAGGCCTGTGAAACGCAGTTTTTTGGCAGGCATGATCTGGCTGAAGTAGAACTCCGGCTCTGGGTGTGCTCCATTGCCCTAGAGCTGCCAGGCCCAAAGTGCTGCCCTGTTTCCAAGGGGCAGAGAGGCCCAATGCATCTTGCTTCCAGCTCTTCGGGAAGCTAAGAAACATCTGGCGTTGCCCAGTGATCTTACAGCCTACCGGGAACATCTCTTACCAAGGCCTGTCAAACGCTGTTTCTTTGCAGGCCTGATCAGGCTGAAGTAGAACTCCTGCTCTGCGTGTGCTCCATTGGCCTAGAGCTTCCCGACCCAAAAGGCTGCCTTGTTCCCAAACGGGCAGAGGGGTCCCAAGCATCTTGCTTCCAGCTTTTCAGGAAGGTAAGAAACAACTGGCTCTGCCCAGTGCTCTTACAGCCTACCGGGAACATCTCTTACCAAGGCCTGTGAAACGCAGTTTCCTGGCAGGCCTGATCTGGCTGAAGTAGAACTTCTGCTCTGGGTGTGCTCCATTGCCCTAGAGCTGCCAGGCCCAAAGGGCTGCCTTGTTTCCAAAGACGGAGAGTGGACCCAAAGCATCTTGCTCCCAGCTCTTCGGGAAGCTAAGAAACAGCTGGCTCTGCCCAGTGCTCTTACAGCCTAAGAGAACATGTCTTTGAAAGGCCTGTGAAACGCAGTTTCTTGGCAGGCCTGACCTGGCTGAAGTAGAACTTCTGTTCTGGTTGTGCTACATAGGCCTAGAGCTACCAGGACCTAAGGGCTGCCTTGTTTCCAAAGGGGGAGAGAGGCCCCAAAGCATCTTGCCTCCAGCACTTTGGGAAGCTAAAAAACCACTGGTTCTGCCCAGTGCTCTCACAGCCTACCGTGAACATCTCTTACCAAGGGCTGTGAAACGCAGTTTCTGGGCAGGACTGATCTGCCTGAAGTAGAACTTCTGCTGTGGGTGTGCTCCATTGGCCTAGAGCTGCCAGGCCCAAACGGCTGCCTTGTGTCCAAAGGGAGAGAGAGGCCCCAAAGCATCTTGCTTCCAGCTCTGTGGGAAGCTAAAGCAACTGGCTCTCCACAGTGCTCTCACAGCCTACCGGGAACATCTCTTACCAAGGCCTGTGAAACGCAGTTTCTTGGCAGGCCTGATCTGGCTGAAGTAGAACTCCTGCTCTGGGCGTGCTACTTTGGCCTAGAGCTGCCAGGCCCAAAGGGCCGCCTTGTTTCCAAAGGGGCTGAGAGTCCCCAAAGTATCTTGCTTCCAAATCTTTGGGAAGCTAAGAAACAACTGGCTCTGCACAGTGCTCTCACAGCCTACCGGCAACGTGACAGAGAAAGGCCTGTGAGACGCAGTTTCTTGGAAGGCCTGATCTGGCTGAGGTAGAACTTCTGCTCTGGGTGTACTCCATTGGCCGAGGGCTGCCAGGCCCAAAGGGCTGCCTTTATTTCCAAAGTGTGAGAGAGGCCCCAAAGCATCTTGCTTCCTGCTCTCTGGGAAGCTAAAACAACTGGCTCTGCACAGTGCTCTCAAAGCCAACCGGGAACGTCACATACAAAGGCCTGTGAAACGCAGCTTCTTGACAGGCCTTATCTGGCTGAGGTAGAACTTGTGCTCTGGGTGTGCTACTTTGGCCTAGAGCTGCCAGGCACAAAGGCTGCTTTGTTTCCAAAGGGGGAGAGAGGCCCCAAATCATGTTGCTTCCAGCTGTTTTTGAAGCTAAGAAACAACTCGCTCTGCCAGGTACTCTTACAGCCTTCCGGGAACACCTCTTACGAAGGCCCGTGAAAAGCAGCTTCTTGGCAGGCCTGATCTGGCTGAGGTAGAACTTCTGCTCTGGGTGTGCTCCATTGGCCTAGAGCTGAAAGGCCCCAAGGTCAGCCTTGTTGGCAAAGGGGCAGGGAACCCCCAAAGCATCTTGCTTCCAGCTCTTTGGGAAGCTAAGAAACAACTGGCTCTGCCCAGTGCTCTTACAGCCTAAGAGAAAATCTCTTACCAAGGCCTGTGAAACGCACTTTGTTGGTGGCCTGATCTAGCTGAAGTAGAACTTCTGCTCTGGGTGTGCTCCATTGGCCGAGAGCTGCCTGGCCCAAAGGGCCGCCTTGTTTGCAAAGGGGATGAGAGGCCCCAAAGCATCTTGCTTCCAGCTCTTCGGGAAGCTAAGAAACATCTGGCGTTGCCCAGTGCTCTTACAGCCTACCGGGAACATCTCTTACCAAGGCCTGTGAAACGCAGTTTGTTGGTGGCCTGAACTGGCCGAAGTAGAACTTCTGCTCTGGGTGTGCTCCACTGGCCTAGAGCTACCTGCCCCAAAGGGCTGCCTTGATTCCAAAGTGAGAGAGTGGCACCAAAGCATCTTGCTTCCAGCTCTTCGGGAAGCTAAGAAACATCTGGCGTTGCCCAGTGCTCTTACAGCCTACCGGGAACATCTCTTACCAAGGCCTGTGAAACGCCGTTTCCTGGCAGGCCTGATTTGGCTGAAGTAGAACTTCTGCTCTGGGTGTGCTCCATTGCCCTAGAGCTGCCAGGCCCAAGGTGCTGCCTTCTTTCCAAAGGGGCAGAGAGGCCCCAAAGCATCTTGCTTCAAGCTCTCTGGGAAGCTAAGAACCAACTCGCTCTGGCCCGTGCTCTTACAGCCTACCGGGAACATGTCTTTGAAAGGCCTGTGAAACGCAGTTTTTTGGCAGGCATGATCTGGCTGAAGTAGAACTCCGGCTCTGGGTGTGCTCCATTGCCCTAGAGCTGCCAGGCCCAAAGTGCTGCCCTGTTTCCAAGGAGCAGAGAGGCCCAATGCATCTTGCTTCCAGCTCTTCGGGAAGCTAAGAAACATCTGGCGTTGCCCAGTGATCTTACAGCCTACCGGGAACATCTCTTACCAAGGCCTGTCAAACGCTGTTTCTTTGCAGGCCTGATCAGGCTGAAGTAGAACTCCTGCTCTGCGTGTGCTCCATTGGCCTAGAGCTTCCCGACCCAAAAGGCTGCCTTGTTCCCAAACGGGCAGAGGGGTCCCAAGCATCTTGCTTCCAGCTTTTCAGGAAGGTAAGAAACAACTGGCTCTGCCCAGTGCTCTTACAGCCTACCGGGAACATCTCTTACCAAGGCCTGTGAAACGCAGTTTCCTGGCAGGCCTGATCTGGCTGAAGTTGAACTTCTGCTCTGGGTGTGCTCCATTGCCCTAGAGCTGCCAGGCCCAAAGGGCTGCCTTGTTTCCAAAGACGGAGAGTGGACCCAAAGCATCTTGCTCCCAGCTCTTCGGGAAGCTAAGAAACAGCTGGCTCTGCCCAGTGCTCTTACAGCCTAAGAGAACATGTCTTTGAAAGGCCTGTGAAACGCAGTTTCTTGGCAGGCCTGACCTGGCTGAAGTAGAACTTCTGTTCTGGTTGTGCTACATAGGCCTAGAGCTACCAGGACCTAAGGGCTGCCTTGTTTCCAAAGGGGGAGAGAGGCCCCAAAGCATCTTGCCTCCAGCACTTTGGGAAGCTAAAAAACAACTGGTTCTGCCCAGTGCTCTCACAGCCTACCGTGAACATCTCTTACCAAGGGCTGTGAAACGCAGTTTCTGGGCAGGACTGATCTGCCTGAAGTAGAACTTCTGCTGTGGGTGTGCTCCATTGGCCTAGAGCTGCCAGGCCCAAACGGCTGCCTTGTGTCCAAAGGGAGAGAGAGGCCCCAAAGCATCTTGCTTCCAGCTCTGTGGGAAGCTAAAGCAACTGGCTCTCCACAGTGCTCTCACAGCCTACCGGGAACATCTCTTACCAAGGCCTGTGAAACGCAGTTTCTTGGCAGGCCTGATCTGGCTGAAGTAGAACTCCTGCTCTGGGCGTGCTACTTTGGCCTAGAGCTGCCAGGCCCAAAGGGCCGCCTTGTTTCCAAAGGGGCTGAGAGTCCCCAAAGTATCTTGCTTCCAAATCTTTGGGAAGCTAAGAAACAACTGGCTCTGCACAGTGCTCTCACAGCCTACCGGCAACGTGACAGAGAAAGGCCTGTGAGACGCAGTTTCTTGGAAGGCCTGATATGGCTGAGGTAGAACTTCTGCTCTGGGTGTACTCCATTGGCCTAGGGCTGCCAGGCCCAAAGGGCTGCCTTTATTTCCAAAGTGTGAGAGAGGCCCCAAAGCATCTTGCTTCCTGCTCTCTGGGAAGCTAAAACAACTGGCTCTGCACAGTGCTCTCAAAGCCAACCGGGAACATCACATACAAAGGCCGGTGAAACGCAGCTTCTTGACAGGCCTTATCTGGCTGAGGTAGAACTTGTGCTCTGGGTGTGCTACTTTGGCCTAGAGCTGCCAGGCACAAAGGCTGCTTTGTTTCCAAAGGGGGAGAGAGGCCCCAAATCATGTTGCTTCCAGCTGTTTTTGAAGCTAAGAAACAACTCGCTCTGCCAGGTACTCTTACAGCCTTCCGGGAACACCTCTTACGAAGGCCCGTGAAAAGCAGCTTCTTGGCAGGCCTGATCTGGCTGAGGTAGAACTTCTGCTCTGGGTGTGCTCCATTGGCCTAGAGCTGAAAGGCCCAAAGGTCAGCCTTGTTGGCAAAGGGGCAGGGAGCCCCCAAAGCATCTTGCTTCCAGCTCTTTGGGAAGCTAAGAAACAACTGGCTCTGCCCAGTGCTCTTACAGCCTGAGAGAAAATCTCTTACCAAGGCCTGTGAAACGCACTTTGTTGGTGGCCTGATCTAGCTGAAGTAGAACTTCTGCTCTGGGTGTGCTCCATTGGCCGAGAGCTGCCTGGCCCAAAGGGCCGCCTTGTTTGCAAAGGGGATGAGAGGCCCCAAAGCATCTTGCTTCCAGCTCTTCGGGAAGCTAAGAAACATCTGGCGTTGCCCAGTGCTCTTACAGCCTACCGGGAACATCTCTTACCAAGGCCTGTGAAACGCCGTTTCCTGGCAATCCTGATTTGGCTGAAGTAGAACTTCTGCTCTGGGTGTGCTCCATTGCCCTAGAGCTGCCAGGCCCAAGGTGCTGCCTTCTTTCCAAAGGGGCAGAGAGGCCCCAAAGCATCTTGCTTCAAGCTCTCTGGGAAGCTAAGAACCAACTCGCTCTGGCCCGTGCTCTTACAGCCTACCGGGAACATGTCTTTGAAAGGCCTGTGAAACGCAGTTTTTTGGCAGGCATGATCTGGCTGAAGTAGAACTCCGGCTCTGGGTGTGCTCCATTGCCCTAGAGCTGCCAGGCCCAAAGTGCTGCCCTGTTTCCAAGGGGCAGAGAGGCCCAATGCATCTTGCTTCCAGCTCTTCGGGAAGCTAAGAAACATCTGGCGTTGCCCAGTGATCTTACAGCCTACCGGGAACATCTCTTACCAAGGCCTGTCAAACGCTGTTTCTTTGCAGGCCTGATCAGGCTGAAGTAGAACTCCTGCTCTGCGTGTGCTCCATTGGCCTAGAGCTTCCCGACCCAAAAGGCTGCCTTGTTCCCAAACGGGCAGAGGGGTCCCAAGCATCTTGCTTCCAGCTTTTCAGGAAGGTAAGAAACAACTGGCTCTGCCCAGTGCTCTTACAGCCTACCGGGAACATCTCTTACCAAGGCCTGTGAAACGCAGTTTCCTGGCAGGCCTGATCTGGCTGAAGTAGAACTTCTGCTCTGGGTGTGCTCCATTGCCCTAGAGCTGCCAGGCCCAAAGGGCTGCCTTGTTTCCAAAGACGGAGAGTGGACCCAAAGCATCTTGCTCCCAGCTCTTCGGGAAGCTAAGAAACAGCTGGCTCTGCCCAGTGCTCTTACAGCCTAAGAGAACATGTCTTTGAAAGGCCTGTGAAACGCAGTTTCTTGGCAGGCCTGACCTGGCTGAAGTAGAACTTCTGTTCTGGTTGTGCTACATAGGCCTAGAGCTACCAGGACCTAAGGGCTGCCTTGTTTCCAAAGGGGGAGAGAGGCCCCAAAGCATCTTGCCTCCAGCACTTTGGGAAGCTAAAAAACAACTGGTTCTGCCCAGTGCTCTCACAGCCTACCGTGAACATCTCTTACCAAGGGCTGTGAAACGCAGTTTCTGGGCAGGACTGATCTGCCTGAAGTAGAACTTCTGCTGTGGGTGTGCTCCATTGGCCTAGAGCTGCCAGGCCCAAACGGCTGCCTTGTGTCCAAAGGGAGAGAGAGGCCCCAAAGCATCTTGCTTCCAGCTCTGTGGGAAGCTAAAGCAACTGGCTCTCCACAGTGCTCTCACAGCCTACCGGGAACATCTCTTACCAAGGCCTGTGAAACGCAGTTTCTTGGCAGGCCTGATCTGGCTGAAGTAGAACTCCTGCTCTGGGCGTGCTACTTTGGCCTAGAGCTGCCAGGCCCAAAGGGCCGCCTTGTTTCCAAAGGGGCTGAGAGTCCCCAAAGTATCTTGCTTCCAAATCTTTGGGAAGCTAAGAAACAACTGGCTCTGCACAGTGCTCTCACAGCCTACCGGCAACGTGACAGAGAAAGGCCTGTGAGACGCAGTTTCTTGGAAGGCCTGATATGGCTGAGGTAGAACTTCTGCTCTGGGTGTACTCCATTGGCCTAGGGCTGCCAGGCCCAAAGGGCTGCCTTTATTTCCAAAGTGTGAGAGAGGCCCCAAAGCATCTTGCTTCCTGCTCTCTGGGAAGCTAAAACAACTGGCTCTGCACAGTGCTCTCAAAGCCAACCGGGAACGTCACATACAAAGGCCGGTGAAACGCAGCTTCTTGACAGGCCTTATCTGGCTGAGGTAGAACTTGTGCTCTGGGTGTGCTACTTTGGCCTAGAGCTGCCAGGCACAAAGGCTGCTTTGTTTCCAAAGGGGGAGAGAGGCCCCAAATCATGTTGCTTCCAGCTGTTTTTGAAGCTAAGAAACAACTCGCTCTGCCAGGTACTCTTACAGCCTTCCGGGAACACCTCTTACGAAGGCCCGTGAAAAGCAGCTTCTTGGCAGGCCTGATCTGGCTGAGGTAGAACTTCTGCTCTGGGTGTGCTCCATTGGCCTAGAGCTGAAAGGCCCCAAGGTCAGCCTTGTTGGCAAAGGGGCAGGGAACCCCCAAAGCATCTTGCTTCCAGCTCTTTGGGAAGCTAAGAAACAACTGGCTCTGCCCAGTGCTCTTACAGCCTAAGAGAAAATCTCTTACCAAGGCCTGTGAAACGCACTTTGTTGGTGGCCTGATCTAGCTGAAGTAGAACTTCTGCTCTGGGTGTGCTCCATTGGCCGAGAGCTGCCTGGCCCAAAGGGCCGCCTTGTTTGCAAAGGGGATGAGAGGCCCCAAAGCATCTTGCTTCCAGCTCTTCGGGAAGCTAAGAAACATCTGGCGTTGCCCAGTGCTCTTACAGCCTACCGGGAACATCTCTTACCAAGGCCTGTGAAACGCAGTTTGTTGGTGGCCTGAACTGGCCGAAGTAGAACTTCTGCTCTGGGTGTGCTCCACTGGCCTAGAGCTACCTGCCCCAAAGGGCTGCCTTGATTCCAAAGTGAGAGAGTGGCACCAAAGCATCTTGCTTCCAGCTCTTCGGGAAGCTAAGAAACATCTGGCGTTGCCCAGTGCTCTTACAGCCTACCGGGAACATCTCTTACCAAGGCCTGTGAAACGCCGTTTCCTGGCAGGCCTGATTTGGCTGAAGTAGAACTTCTGCTCTGGGTGTGCTCCATTGCCCTAGAGCTGCCAGGCCCAAGGTGCTGCCTTCTTTCCAAAGGGGCAGAGAGGCCCCAAAGCATCTTGCTTCAAGCTCTCTGGGAAGCTAAGAACCAACTCGCTCTGGCCCGTGCTCTTACAGCCTACCGGGAACATGTCTTTGAAAGGCCTGTGAAACGCAGTTTTTTGGCAGGCATGATCTGGCTGAAGTAGAACTCCGGCTCTGGGTGTGCTCCATTGCCCTAGAGCTGCCAGGCCCAAAGTGCTGCCCTGTTTCCAAGGAGCAGAGAGGCCCAATGCATCTTGCTTCCAGCTCTTCGGGAAGCTAAGAAACATCTGGCGTTGCCCAGTGATCTTACAGCCTACCGGGAACATCTCTTACCAAGGCCTGTCAAACGCTGTTTCTTTGCAGGCCTGATCAGGCTGAAGTAGAACTCCTGCTCTGCGTGTGCTCCATTGGCCTAGAGCTTCCCGACCCAAAAGGCTGCCTTGTTCCCAAACGGGCAGAGGGGTCCCAAGCATCTTGCTTCCAGCTTTTCAGGAAGGTAAGAAACAACTGGCTCTGCCCAGTGCTCTTACAGCCTACCGGGAACATCTCTTACCAAGGCCTGTGAAACGCAGTTTCCTGGCAGGCCTGATCTGGCTGAAGTTGAACTTCTGCTCTGGGTGTGCTCCATTGCCCTAGAGCTGCCAGGCCCAAAGGGCTGCCTTGTTTCCAAAGACGGAGAGTGGACCCAAAGCATCTTGCTCCCAGCTCTTCGGGAAGCTAAGAAACAGCTGGCTCTGCCCAGTGCTCTTACAGCCTAAGAGAACATGTCTTTGAAAGGCCTGTGAAACGCAGTTTCTTGGCAGGCCTGACCTGGCTGAAGTAGAACTTCTGTTCTGGTTGTGCTACATAGGCCTAGAGCTACCAGGACCTAAGGGCTGCCTTGTTTCCAAAGGGGGAGAGAGGCCCCAAAGCATCTTGCCTCCAGCACTTTGGGAAGCTAAAAAACAACTGGTTCTGCCCAGTGCTCTCACAGCCTACCGTGAACATCTCTTACCAAGGGCTGTGAAACGCAGTTTCTGGGCAGGACTGATCTGCCTGAAGTAGAACTTCTGCTGTGGGTGTGCTCCATTGGCCTAGAGCTGCCAGGCCCAAACGGCTGCCTTGTGTCCAAAGGGAGAGAGAGGCCCCAAAGCATCTTGCTTCCAGCTCTGTGGGAAGCTAAAGCAACTGGCTCTCCACAGTGCTCTCACAGCCTACCGGGAACATCTCTTACCAAGGCCTGTGAAACGCAGTTTCTTGGCAGGCCTGATCTGGCTGAAGTAGAACTCCTGCTCTGGGCGTGCTACTTTGGCCTAGAGCTGCCAGGCCCAAAGGGCCGCCTTGTTTCCAAAGGGGCTGAGAGTCCCCAAAGTATCTTGCTTCCAAATCTTTGGGAAGCTAAGAAACAACTGGCTCTGCACAGTGCTCTCACAGCCTACCGGCAACGTGACAGAGAAAGGCCTGTGAGACGCAGTTTCTTGGAAGGCCTGATATGGCTGAGGTAGAACTTCTGCTCTGGGTGTACTCCATTGGCCTAGGGCTGCCAGGCCCCAAGGGCTGCCTTTATTTCCAAAGTGTGAGAGAGGCCCCAAAGCATCTTGCTTCCTGCTCTCTGGGAAGCTAAAACAACTGGCTCTGCACAGTGCTCTCAAAGCCAACCGGGAACGTCACATACAAAGGCCGGTGAAACGCAGCTTCTTGACAGGCCTTATCTGGCTGAGGTAGAACTTGTGCTCTGGGTGTGCTACTTTGGCCTAGAGCTGCCAGGCACAAAGGCTGCTTTGTTTCCAAAGGGGGAGAGAGGCCCCAAATCATGTTGCTTCCAGCTGTTTTTGAAGCTAAGAAACAACTCGCTCTGCCAGGTACTCTTACAGCCTTCCGGGAACACCTCTTACGAAGGCCCGTGAAAAGCAGCTTCTTGGCAGGCCTGATCTGGCTGAGGTAGAACTTCTGCTCTGGGTGTGCTCCATTGGCCTAGAGCTGAAAGGCCCCAAGGTCAGCCTTGTTGGCAAAGGGGCAGGGAACCCCCAAAGCATCTTGCTTCCAGCTCTTTGGGAAGCTAAGAAACAACTGGCTCTGCCCAGTGCTCTTACAGCCTAAGAGAAAATCTCTTACCAAGGCCTGTGAAACGCACTTTGTTGGTGGCCTGATCTAGCTGAAGTAGAACTTCTGCTCTGGGTGTGCTCCATTGGCCGAGAGCTGCCTGGCCCAAAGGGCCGCCTTGTTTGCAAAGGGGATGAGAGGCCCCAAAGCATCTTGCTTCCAGCTCTTCGGGAAGCTAAGAAACATCTGGCGTTGCCCAGTGCTCTTACAGCCTACCGGGAACATCTCTTACCAAGGCCTGTGAAACGCAGTTTGTTGGTGGCCTGAACTGGCCGAAGTAGAACTTCTGCTCTGGGTGTGCTCCACTGGCCTAGAGCTACCTGCCCCAAAGGGCTGCCTTGATTCCAAAGTGAGAGAGTGGCACCAAAGCATCTTGCTTCCAGCTCTCTGGGAAGCTAAGAACCAACTCGCTCTGGCCCGTGCTCTTACAGCCTACCGGGAACATGTCTTTGAAAGGCCTGTGAAACGCAGTTTTTTGGCAGGCATGATCTGGCTGAAGTAGAACTCCGGCTCTGGGTGTGCTCCATTGCCCTAGAGCTGCCAGGCCCAAAGTGCTGCCCTGTTTCCAAGGAGCAGAGAGGCCCAATGCATCTTGCTTCCAGCTCTTCGGGAAGCTAAGAAACATCTGGCGTTGCCCAGTGATCTTACAGCCTACCGGGAACATCTCTTACCAAGGCCTGTCAAACGCTGTTTCTTTGCAGGCCTGATCAGGCTGAAGTAGAACTCCTGCTCTGCGTGTGCTCCATTGGCCTAGAGCTTCCCGACCCAAAAGGCTGCCTTGTTCCCAAACGGGCAGAGGGGTCCCAAGCATCTTGCTTCCAGCTTTTCAGGAAGGTAAGAAACAACTGGCTCTGCCCAGTGCTCTTACAGCCTACCGGGAACATCTCTTACCAAGGCCTGTGAAACGCAGTTTCCTGGCAGGCCTGATCTGGCTGAAGTTGAACTTCTGCTCTGGGTGTGCTCCATTGCCCTAGAGCTGCCAGGCCCAAAGGGCTGCCTTGTTTCCAAAGACGGAGAGTGGACCCAAAGCATCTTGCTCCCAGCTCTTCGGGAAGCTAAGAAACAGCTGGCTCTGCCCAGTGCTCTTACAGCCTAAGAGAACATGTCTTTGAAAGGCCTGTGAAACGCAGTTTCTTGGCAGGCCTGACCTGGCTGAAGTAGAACTTCTGTTCTGGTTGTGCTACATAGGCCTAGAGCTACCAGGACCTAAGGGCTGCCTTGTTTCCAAAGGGGGAGAGAGGCCCCAAAGCATCTTGCCTCCAGCACTTTGGGAAGCTAAAAAACAACTGGTTCTGCCCAGTGCTCTCACAGCCTACCGTGAACATCTCTTACCAAGGGCTGTGAAACGCAGTTTCTGGGCAGGACTGATCTGCCTGAAGTAGAACTTCTGCTGTGGGTGTGCTCCATTGGCCTAGAGCTGCCAGGCCCAAACGGCTGCCTTGTGTCCAAAGGGAGAGAGAGGCCCCAAAGCATCTTGCTTCCAGCTCTGTGGGAAGCTAAAGCAACTGGCTCTCCACAGTGCTCTCACAGCCTACCGGGAACATCTCTTACCAAGGCCTGTGAAACGCAGTTTCTTGGCAGGCCTGATCTGGCTGAAGTAGAACTCCTGCTCTGGGCGTGCTACTTTGGCCTAGAGCTGCCAGGCCCAAAGGGCCGCCTTGTTTCCAAAGGGGCTGAGAGTCCCCAAAGTATCTTGCTTCCAAATCTTTGGGAAGCTAAGAAACAACTGGCTCTGCACAGTGCTCTCACAGCCTACCGGCAACGTGACAGAGAAAGGCCTGTGAGACGCAGTTTCTTGGAAGGCCTGATATGGCTGAGGTAGAACTTCTGCTCTGGGTGTACTCCATTGGCCTAGGGCTGCCAGGCCCCAAGGGCTGCCTTTATTTCCAAAGTGTGAGAGAGGCCCCAAAGCATCTTGCTTCCTGCTCTCTGGGAAGCTAAAACAACTGGCTCTGCACAGTGCTCTCAAAGCCAACCGGGAACGTCACATACAAAGGCCGGTGAAACGCAGCTTCTTGACAGGCCTTATCTGGCTGAGGTAGAACTTGTGCTCTGGGTGTGCTACTTTGGCCTAGAGCTGCCAGGCACAAAGGCTGCTTTGTTTCCAAAGGGGGAGAGAGGCCCCAAATCATGTTGCTTCCAGCTGTTTTTGAAGCTAAGAAACAACTCGCTCTGCCAGGTACTCTTACAGCCTTCCGGGAACACCTCTTACGAAGGCCCGTGAAAAGCAGCTTCTTGGCAGGCCTGATCTGGCTGAGGTAGAACTTCTGCTCTGGGTGTGCTCCATTGGCCTAGAGCTGAAAGGCCCCAAGGTCAGCCTTGTTGGCAAAGGGGCAGGGAACCCCCAAAGCATCTTGCTTCCAGCTCTTTGGGAAGCTAAGAAACAACTGGCTCTGCCCAGTGCTCTTACAGCCTAAGAGAAAATCTCTTACCAAGGCCTGTGAAACGCACTTTGTTGGTGGCCTGATCTAGCTGAAGTAGAACTTCTGCTCTGGGTGTGCTCCATTGGCCGAGAGCTGCCTGGCCCAAAGGGCCGCCTTGTTTGCAAAGGGGATGAGAGGCCCCAAAGCATCTTGCTTCCAGCTCTTCGGGAAGCTAAGAAACATCTGGCGTTGCCCAGTGCTCTTACAGCCTACCGGGAACATCTCTTACCAAGGCCTGTGAAACGCAGTTTGTTGGTGGCCTGAACTGGCCGAAGTAGAACTTCTGCTCTGGGTGTGCTCCACTGGCCTAGAGCTACCTGCCCCAAAGGGCTGCCTTGATTCCAAAGTGAGAGAGTGGCCCCAAAGCATCTTGCTTCCAGCTCTTCGGGAAGCTAAGAAACATCTGGCGTTGCCCAGTGCTCTTACAGCCTACCGGGAACATCTCTTACCAAGGCCTGTGAAACGCCGTTTCCTGGCAGGCCTGATTTGGCTGAAGTAGAACTTCTGCTCTGGGTGTGCTCCATTGCCCTAGAGCTTCCATGCCCAAGGTGCTGCCTTCTTTCCAAAGGGGCAGAGAGGCCCCAAAGCATCTTGCTTCCAGCTCTCTGGGAAGCTAAGAACCATCTTGCTCTGGCCCGTGCTCTTACAGCCTACCGGGAACATGTCTTTGAAAGGCCTGTGAAACGCAGTTTCTTGGCAGGCCTCATCGGGCTGAAGTAGAACTCCGGCTCTGGGTGTGCTCCATTGCCCTAGAGCTGCCAGGCCCAAAGTGCTGCCCTGTTTCCAAGGGGCAGAGAGGCCCAAAGCATCTTGCTTCCCGGTCTTTGCGAAGCTAAGAAACAACTGGCTCTGCCCAGTGCTCTTACACCTACCGGGAACATCTCTTACCAAGGCCTGTCAAACGCTGTTTCTTTGCAGGCCTGATCAGGCTGAAGTAGAACTCCTGCTCTGCGTGTGCTCCATTGGCCTAGAGCTTCCCGACCCAAAAGGCTGCCTTGTTCCCAAACGGGCAGAGGGGTCCCAAGCATCTTGCTTCCAGCTTTTCAGGAAGGTAAGAAACAACTGGCTCTGCCCAGTGCTCTTACAGCCTACCGGGAACATCTCTTACCAAGGCCTGTGAAACGCAGTTTCCTGGCAGGCCTGATCTGGCTGAAGTTGAACTTCTGCTCTGGGTGTGCTCCATTGCCCTAGAGCTGCCAGGCCCAAAGGGCTGCCTTGTTTCCAAAGACGGAGAGTGGACCCAAAGCATCTTGCTCCCAGCTCTTCGGGAAGCTAAGAAACAGCTGGCTCGGCCCAGTGCTCTTACAGCCTAAGAGAACATGTCTTTGAAAGGCCTGTGAAACGCAGTTTCTTGGCAGGCCTGACCTGGCTGAAGTAGAACTTCTGTTCTGGTTGTGCTACATAGGCCTAGAGCTACCAGGACCTAAGGGCTGCCTTGTTTCCAAAGGGGGAGAGAGGCCCCAAAGCATCTTGCCTCCAGCACTTTGGGAAGCTAAAAAACAACTGGTTCTGCCCAGTGCTCTCACAGCCTACCGTGAACATCTCTTACCAAGGGCTGTGAAACGCAGTTTCTGGGCAGGACTGATCTGCCTGAAGTAGAACTTCTGCTGTGGGTGTGCTCCATTGGCCTAGAGCTGCCAGGCCCAAACGGCTGCCTTGTGTCCAAAGGGAGAGAGAGGCCCCAAAGCATCTTGCTTCCAGCTCTGTGGGAAGCTAAAGCAACTGGCTCTCCACAGTGCTCTCACAGCCTACCGGGAACATCTCTTACCAAGGCCTGTGAAACGCAGTTTCTTGGCAGGCCTGATCTGGCTGAAGTAGAACTCCTGCTCTGGGCGTGCTACTTTGGCCTAGAGCTGCCAGGCCCAAAGGGCCGCCTTGTTTCCAAAGGGGCTGAGAGTCCCCAAAGTATCTTGCTTCCAAATCTTTGGGAAGCTAAGAAACAACTGGCTCTGCACAGTGCTCTCACAGCCTACCGGCAACGTGACAGAGAAAGGCCTGTGAGACGCAGTTTCTTGGAAGGCCTGATCTGGCTGAGGTAGAACTTCTGCTCTGGGTGTACTCCATTGGCCTAGGGCTGCCAGGCCCCAAGGGCTGCCTTTATTTCCAAAGTGTGAGAGAGGCCCCAAAGCATCTTGCTTCCTGCTCTCTGGGAAGCTAAAACAACTGGCTCTGCACAGTGCTCTCAAAGCCAACCGGGAACGTCACATACAAAGGCCGGTGAAACGCAGCTTCTTGACAGGCCTTATCTGGCTGAGGTAGAACTTGTGCTCTGGGTGTGCTACTTTGGCCTAGAGCTGCCAGGCACAAAGGCTGCTTTGTTTCCAAAGGGGGAGAGAGGCCCCAAATCATGTTGCTTCCAGCTGTTTTTGAAGCTAAGAAACAACTCGCTCTGCCAGGTACTCTTACAGCCTTCCGGGAACACCTCTTACGAAGGCCCGTGAAAAGCAGCTTCTTGGCAGGCCTGATCTGGCTGAGGTAGAACTTCTGCTCTGGGTGTGCTCCATTGGCCTAGAGCTGAAAGGCCCCAAGGTCAGCCTTGTTGGCAAAGGGGCAGGGAACCCCCAAAGCATCTTGCTTCCAGCTCTTTGGGAAGCTAAGAAACAACTGGCTCTGCCCAGTGCTCTTACAGCCTAAGAGAAAATCTCTTACCAAGGCCTGTGAAACGCACTTTGTTGGTGGCCTGATCTAGCTGAAGTAGAACTTCTGCTCTGGGTGTGCTCCATTGGCCGAGAGCTGCCTGGCCCAAAGGGCCGCCTTGTTTGCAAAGGGGATGAGAGGCCCCAAAGCATCTTGCTTCCAGCTCTTCGGGAAGCTAAGAAACATCTGGCATTGCCCAGTGCTCTTACAGCCTACCGGGAACATCTCTTACCAAGGCCTGTGAAACGCAGTTTGTTGGTGGCCTGAACTGGCCGAAGTAGAACTTCTGCTCTGGGTGTGCTCCACTGGCCTAGAGCTACCTGCCCCAAAGGGCTGCCTTGATTCCAAAGTGAGAGAGTGGCCCCAAAGCATCTTGCTTCCAGCTCTTCGGGAAGCTAAGAAACATCTGGCGTTGCCCAGTGCTCTTACAGCCTACCGGGAACATCTCTTACCAAGGCCTGTGAAACGCCGTTTCCTGGCAGGCCTGATTTGGCTGAAGTAGAACTTCTGCTCTGGGTGTGCTCCATTGCCCTAGAGCTTCCATGCCCAAGGTGCTGCCTTCTTTCCAAAGGGGCAGAGAGGCCCCAAAGCATCTTGCTTCCAGCTCTCTGGGAAGCTAAGAACCATCTTGCTCTGGCCCGTGCTCTTACAGCCTACCGGGAACATGTCTTTGAAAGGCCTGTGAAACGCAGTTTCTTGGCAGGCCTCATCGGGCTGAAGTAGAACTCCGGCTCTGGGTGTGCTCCATTGCCCTAGAGCTGCCAGGCCCAAAGTGCTGCCCTGTTTCCAAGGGGCAGAGAGGCCCAAAGCATCTTGCTTCCCGGTCTTTGCGAAGCTAAGAAACAACTGGCTCTGCCCAGTGCTCTTACACCTACCGGGAACATCTCTTACCAAGGCCTGTCAAACGCTGTTTCTTTGCAGGCCTGATCAGGCTGAAGTAGAACTCCTGCTCTGCGTGTGCTCCATTGGCCTAGAGCTTCCCGACCCAAAAGGCTGCCTTGTTCCCAAACGGGCAGAGGGGTCCCAAGCATCTTGCTTCCAGCTTTTCAGGAAGGTAAGAAACAACTGGCTCTGCCCAGTGCTCTTACAGCCTACCGGGAACATCTCTTAACAAGGCCTGTGAAACGCAGTTTCCTGGCAGGCCTGATCTGGCTGAAGTAGAACTTCTGCTCTGGGTGTGCTCCATTGCCCTAGAGCTGCCAGGCCCAAAGGGCTGCCTTGTTTCCAAAGACGGAGAGTGGACCCAAAGCATCTTGCTCCCAGCTCTTCGGGAAGCTAAGAAACAGCTGGCTCGGCCCAGTGCTCTTACAGCCTAAGAGAACATGTCTTTGAAAGGCCTGTGAAACGCAGTTTCTTGGCAGGCCTGACCTGGCTGAAGTAGAACTTCTGTTCTGGTTGTGCTACATAGGCCTAGAGCTACCAGGACCTAAGGGCTGCCTTGTTTCCAAAGGGGGAGAGAGGCCCCAAAGCATCTTGCCTCCAGCACTTTGGGAAGCTAAAAAACAACTGGTTCTGCCCAGTGCTCTCACAGCCTACCGTGAACATCTCTTACCAAGGGCTGTGAAACGCAGTTTCTGGGCAGGACTGATCTGCCTGAAGTAGAACTTCTGCTGTGGGTGTGCTCCATTGGCCTAGAGCTGCCAGGCCCAAACGGCTGCCTTGTGTCCAAAGGGAGAGAGAGGCCCCAAAGCATCTTGCTTCCAGCTCTGTGGGAAGCTAAAGCAACTGGCTCTCCACAGTGCTCTCACAGCCTACCGGGAACATCTCTTACCAAGGCCTGTGAAACGCAGTTTCTTGGCAGGCCTGATCTGGCTGAAGTAGAACTCCTGCTCTGGGCGTGCTACTTTGGCCTAGAGCTGCCAGGCCCAAAGGGCCGCCTTGTTTCCAAAGGGGCTGAGAGTCCCCAAAGTATCTTGCTTCCAAATCTTTGGGAAGCTAAGAAACAACTGGCTCTGCACAGTGCTCTCACAGCCTACCGGCAACGTGACAGAGAAAGGCCTGTGAGACGCAGTTTCTTGGAAGGCCTGATATGGCTGAGGTAGAACTTCTGCTCTGGGTGTACTCCATTGGCCTAGGGCTGCCAGGCCCCAAGGGCTGCCTTTATTTCCAAAGTGTGAGAGAGGCCCCAAAGCATCTTGCTTCCTGCTCTCTGGGAAGCTAAAACAACTGGCTCTGCACAGTGCTCTCAAAGCCAACCGGGAACGTCACATACAAAGGCCGGTGAAACGCAGCTTCTTGACAGGCCTTATCTGGCTGAGGTAGAACTTGTGCTCTGGGTGTGCTACTTTGGCCTAGAGCTGCCAGGCACAAAGGCTGCTTTGTTTCCAAAGGGGGAGAGAGGCCCCAAATCATGTTGCTTCCAGCTGTTTTTGAAGCTAAGAAACAACTCGCTCTGCCAGGTACTCTTACAGCCTTCCGGGAACACCTCTTACGAAGGCCCGTGAAAAGCAGCTTCTTGGCAGGCCTGATCTGGCTGAGGTAGAACTTCTGCTCTGGGTGTGCTCCATTGGCCTAGAGCTGAAAGGCCCAAAGGTCAGCCTTGTTGGCAAAGGGGCAGGGAACCCGCAAAGCATCTTGCTTCCAGCTCTTTGGGAAGCTAAGAAACAACTGGCTCTGCCCAGTGCTCTTACAGCCTAAGAGAAAATCTCTTACCAAGGCCTGTGAAACGCACTTTGTTGGTGGCCTGATCTAGCTGAAGTAGAACTTCTGCTCTGGGTGTGCTCCATTGGCCGAGAGCTGCCTGGCCCAAAGGGCCGCCTTGTTTGCAAAGGGGATGAGAGGCCCCAAAGCATCTTGCTTCCAGCTCTTCGGGAAGCTAAGAAACATCTGGCGTTGCCCAGTGCTCTTACAGCCTACCGGGAACATCTCTTACCAAGGCCTGTGAAACGCAGTTTGTTGGTGGCCTGAACTGGCCGAAGTAGAACTTCTGCTCTGGGTGTGCTCCACTGGCCTAGAGCTACCTGCCCCAAAGGGCTGCCTTGATTCCAAAGTGAGAGAGTGGCCCCAAAGCATCTTGCTTCCAGCTCTTCGGGAAGCTAAGAAACATCTGGCGTTGCCCAGTGCTCTTACAGCCTACCGGGAACATCTCTTACCAAGGCCTGTGAAACGCCGTTTCCTGGCAGGCCTGATTTGGCTGAAGTAGAACTTCTGCTCTGGGTGTGCTCCATTGCCCTAGAGCTTCCATGCCCAAGGTGCTGCCTTCGTTCCAAAGGGGCAGAGAGGCCCCAAAGCATCTTGCTTCCAGCTCTCTGGGAAGCTAAGAACCATCTTGCTCTGGCCCGTGCTCTTACAGCCTACCGGGAACATGTCTTTGAAAGGCCTGTGAAACGCAGTTTCTTGGCAGGCCTCATCGGGCTGAAGTAGAACTCCGGCTCTGGGTGTGCTCCATTGCCCTAGAGCTGCCAGGCCCAAAGTGCTGCCCTGTTTCCAAGGGGCAGAGAGGCCCAAAGCATCTTGCTTCCCGGTCTTTGCGAAGCTAAGAAACAACTGGCTCTGCCCAGTGCTCTTACACCTACCGGGAACATCTCTTACCAAGGCCTGTCAAACGCTGTTTCTTTGCAGGCCTGATCAGGCTGAAGTAGAACTCCTGCTCTGCGTGTGCTCCATTGGCCTAGAGCTTCCCGACCCAAAAGGCTGCCTTGTTCCCAAACGGGCAGAGGGGTCCCAAGCATCTTGCTTCCAGCTTTTCAGGAAGGTAAGAAACAACTGGCTCTGCCCAGTGCTCTTACAGCCTACCGGGAACATCTCTTAACAAGGCCTGTGAAACGCAGTTTCCTGGCAGGCCTGATCTGGCTGAAGTAGAACTTCTGCTCTGGGTGTGCTCCATTGCCCTAGAGCTGCCAGGCCCAAAGGGCTGCCTTGTTTCCAAAGACGGAGAGTGGACCCAAAGCATCTTGCTCCCAGCTCTTCGGGAAGCTAAGAAACAGCTGGCTCGGCCCAGTGCTCTTACAGCCTAAGAGAACATGTCTTTGAAAGGCCTGTGAAACGCAGTTTCTTGGCAGGCCTGACCTGGCTGAAGTAGAACTTCTGTTCTGGTTGTGCTACATAGGCCTAGAGCTACCAGGACCTAAGGGCTGCCTTGTTTCCAAAGGGGGAGAGAGGCCCCAAAGCATCTTGCCTCCAGCACTTTGGGAAGCTAAAAAACAACTGGTTCTGCCCAGTGCTCTCACAGCCTACCGTGAACATCTCTTACCAAGGGCTGTGAAACGCAGTTTCTGGGCAGGACTGATCTGCCTGAAGTAGAACTTCTGCTGTGGGTGTGCTCCATTGGCCTAGAGCTGCCAGGCCCAAACGGCTGCCTTGTGTCCAAAGGGAGAGAGAGGCCCCAAAGCATCTTGCTTCCAGCTCTGTGGGAAGCTAAAGCAACTGGCTCTCCACAGTGCTCTCACAGCCTACCGGGAACATCTCTTACCAAGGCCTGTGAAACGCAGTTTCTTGGCAGGCCTGATCTGGCTGAAGTAGAACTCCTGCTCTGGGCGTGCTACTTTGGCCTAGAGCTGCCAGGCCCAAAGGGCCGCCTTGTTTCCAAAGGGGCTGAGAGTCCCCAAAGTATCTTGCTTCCAAATCTTTGGGAAGCTAAGAAACAACTGGCTCTGCACAGTGCTCTCACAGCCTACCGGCAACGTGACAGAGAAAGGTCTGTGAGACGCAGTTTCTTGGAAGGCCTGATCTGGCTGAGGTAGAACTTCTGCTCTGGGTGTACTCCATTGGCCTAGGGCTGCCAGGCCCAAAGGGCTGCCTTTATTTCCAAAGTGTGAGAGAGGCCCCAAAGCATCTTGCTTCCTGCTCTCTGGGAAGCTAAAACAACTGGCTCTGCACAGTGCTCTCAAAGCCAACCGGGAACGTCACATACAAAGGCCGGTGAAACGCAGCTTCTTGACAGGCCTTATCTGGCTGAGGTAGAACTTGTGCTCTGGGTGTGCTACTTTGGCCTAGAGCTGCCAGGCACAAAGGCTGCTTTGTTTCCAAAGGGGGAGAGAGGCCCCAAATCATGTTGCTTCCAGCTGTTTTTGAAGCTAAGAAACAACTCGCTCTGCCAGGTACTCTTACAGCCTTCCGGGAACACCTCTTACGAAGGCCCGTGAAAAGCAGCTTCTTGGCAGGCCTGATCTGGCTGAGGTAGAACTTCTGCTCTGGGTGTGCTCCATTGGCCTAGAGCTGAAAGGCCCAAAGGTCAGCCTTGTTGGCAAAGGGGCAGGGAACCCCCAAAGCATCTTGCTTCCAGCTCTTTGGGAAGCTAAGAAACAACTGGCTCTGCCCAGTGCTCTTACAGCCTAAGAGAAAATCTCTTACCAAGGCCTGTGAAACGCACTTTGTTGGTGGCCTGATCTAGCTGAAGTAGAACTTCTGCTCTGGGTGTGCTCCATTGGCCGAGAGCTGCCTGGCCCAAAGGGCCGCCTTGTTTGCAAAGGGGCAGAGAGGCCCCAAAGCATCTTGCTTCCAGCTCTTCGGGAAGCTAAGAAACATCTGGCGTTGCCCAGTGCTCTTACAGCCTACCGGGAACATCTCTTACCAAGGCCTGTGAAACGCAGTTTGTTGGTGGCCTGAACTGGCCGAAGTAGAACTTCTGCTCTGGGTGTGCTCCACTGGCCTAGAGCTACCTGCCCCAAAGGGCTGCCTTGATTCCAAAGTGAGAGAGTGGCCCCAAAGCATCTTGCTTCCAGCTCTTCGGGAAGCTAAGAAACATCTGGCGTTGCCCAGTGCTCTTACAGCCTACCGGGAACATCTCTTACCAAGGCCTGTGAAACGCCGTTTCCTGGCAGGCCTGATTTGGCTGAAGTAGAACTTCTGCTCTGGGTGTGCTCCATTGCCCTAGAGCTTCCATGCCCAAGGTGCTGCCTTCTTTCCAAAGGGGCAGAGAGGCCCCAAAGCATCTTGCTTCCAGCTCTCTGGGAAGCTAAGAACCATCTTGCTCTGGCCCGTGCTCTTACAGCCTACCGGGAACATGTCTTTGAAAGGCCTGTGAAACGCAGTTTCTTGGCAGGCCTCATCGGGCTGAAGTAGAACTCCGGCTCTGGGTGTGCTCCATTGCCCTAGAGCTGCCAGGCCCAAAGTGCTGCCCTGTTTCCAAGGGGCAGAGAGGCCCAAAGCATCTTGCTTCCCGGTCTTTGCGAAGCTAAGAAACAACTGGCTCTGCCCAGTGCTCTTACACCTACCGGGAACATCTCTTACCAAGGCCTGTCAAACGCTGTTTCTTTGCAGGCCTGATCAGGCTGAAGTAGAACTCCTGCTCTGCGTGTGCTCCATTGGCCTAGAGCTTCCCGACCCAAAAGGCTGCCTTGTTCCCAAACGGGCAGAGGGGTCCCAAGCATCTTGCTTCCAGCTTTTCAGGAAGGTAAGAAACAACTGGCTCTGCCCAGTGCTCTTACAGCCTACCGGGAACATCTCTTAACAAGGCCTGTGAAACGCAGTTTCCTGGCAGGCCTGATCTGGCTGAAGTAGAACTTCTGCTCTGGGTGTGCTCCATTGCCCTAGAGCTGCCAGGCCCAAAGGGCTGCCTTGTTTCCAAAGACGGAGAGTGGACCCAAAGCATCTTGCTCCCAGCTCTTCGGGAAGCTAAGAAACAGCTGGCTCTGCCCAGTGCTCTTACAGCCTAAGAGAACATGTCTTTGAAAGGCCTGTGAAACGCAGTTTCTTGGCAGGCCTGACCTGGCTGAAGTAGAACTTCTGTTCTGGTTGTGCTACATAGGCCTAGAGCTACCAGGACCTAAGGGCTGCCTTGTTTCCAAAGGGGGAGAGAGGCCCCAAAGCATCTTGCCTCCAGCACTTTGGGAAGCTAAAAAACAACTGGTTCTGCCCAGTGCTCTCACAGCCTACCGTGAACATCTCTTACCAAGGGCTGTGAAACGCAGTTTCTGGGCAGGACTGATCTGCCTGAAGTAGAACTTCTGCTGTGGGTGTGCTCCATTGGCCTAGAGCTGCCAGGCCCAAACGGCTGCCTTGTGTCCAAAGGGAGAGAGAGGCCCCAAAGCATCTTGCTTCCAGCTCTGTGGGAAGCTAAAGCAACTGGCTCTCCACAGTGCTCTCACAGCCTACCGGGAACATCTCTTACCAAGGCCTGTGAAACGCAGTTTCTTGGCAGGCCTGATCTGGCTGAAGTAGAACTCCTGCTCTGGGCGTGCTACTTTGGCCTAGAGCTGCCAGGCCCAAAGGGCCGCCTTGTTTCCAAAGGGGCTGAGAGTCCCCAAAGTATCTTGCTTCCAAATCTTTGGGAAGCTAAGAAACAACTGGCTCTGCACAGTGCTCTCACAGCCTACCGGCAACGTGACAGAGAAAGGCCTGTGAGACGCAGTTTCTTGGAAGGCCTGATATGGCTGAGGTAGAACTTCTGCTCTGGGTGTACTCCATTGGCCTAGGGCTGCCAGGCCCAAAGGGCTGCCTTTATTTCCAAAGTGTGAGAGAGGCCCCAAAGCATCTTGCTTCCTGCTCTCTGGGAAGCTAAAACAACTGGCTCTGCACAGTGCTCTCAAAGCCAACCGGGAACGTCACATACAAAGGCCGGTGAAACGCAGCTTCTTGACAGGCCTTATCTGGCTGAGGTAGAACTTGTGCTCTGGGTGTGCTACTTTGGCCTAGAGCTGCCAGGCACAAAGGCTGCTTTGTTTCCAAAGGGGGAGAGAGGCCCCAAATCATGTTGCTTCCAGCTGTTTTTGAAGCTAAGAAACAACTCGCTCTGCCAGGTACTCTTACAGCCTTCCGGGAACACCTCTTACGAAGGCCCGTGAAAAGCAGCTTCTTGGCAGGCCTGATCTGGCTGAGGTAGAACTTCTGCTCTGGGTGTGCTCCATTGGCCTAGAGCTGAAAGGCCCAAAGGTCAGCCTTGTTGGCAAAGGGGCAGGGAACCCCCAAAGCATCTTGCTTCCAGCTCTTTGGGAAGCTAAGAAACAACTGGCTCTGCCCAGTGCTCTTACAGCCTAAGAGAAAATCTCTTACCAAGGCCTGTGAAACGCACTTTGTTGGTGGCCTGATCTAGCTGAAGTAGAACTTCTGCTCTGGGTGTGCTCCATTGGCCGAGAGCTGCCTGGCCCAAAGGGCCGCCTTGTTTGCAAAGGGGATGAGAGGCCCCAAAGCATCTTGCTTCCAGCTCTTCGGGAAGCTAAGAAACATCTGGCATTGCCCAGTGCTCTTACAGCCTACCGGGAACAT
Organism: Equus asinus; assembly: GCF_041296235.1. Taxonomy (NCBI): domain Eukaryota; kingdom Metazoa; phylum Chordata; class Mammalia; order Perissodactyla; family Equidae; genus Equus; species Equus asinus. The sequence continues at coordinate 830,275 of NW_027225534.1, forward strand.
CTCTTACCAAGGCCTGTGAAACGCAGTTTGTTGGTGGCCTGAACTGGCCGAAGTAGAACTTCTGCTCTGGGTGTGCTCCACTGGCCTAGAGCTACCTGCCCCAAAGGGCTGCCTTGATTCCAAAGTGAGAGAGTGGCACCAAAGCATCTTGCTTCCAGCTCTCTGGGAAGCTAAGAACCATCTGGCGTTGCCCAGTGCTCTTACAGCCTACCGGGAACATGTCTTTGAAAGGCCTGTGAAACGCCGTTTCTTGGCAGGCCTCATCGGGCTGAAGTAGAACTCCGGCTCTGGGTGTGCTCCATTGCCCTAGAGCTGCCAGGCCCCAAGTGCTGCCCTGTTTCCAAGGGGCCGAGAGGCCCAAAGCATCTTGCTTCCCGGTCTTTGCGAAGCTAAGAAACAACTGGCTCTGCCCAGTGCTCTTACACCTACCGGGAACATCTCTTACCAAGGCCTGTCAAACGCTGTTTCTTTGCAGGCCTGATCAGGCTGAAGTAGAACTCCTGCTCTGCGTGTGCTCCATTGGCCTAGAGCTTCCCGACCCAAAAGGCTGCCTTGTTCCCAAACGGGCAGAGGGGTCCCAAGCATCTTGCTTCCAGCTTTTCAGGAAGGTAAGAAACAACTGGCTCTGCCCAGTGCTCTTACAGCCTACCGGGAACATCTCTTAACAAGGCCTGTGAAACGCAGTTTCCTGGCAGGCCTGATCTGGCTGAAGTAGAACTTCTGCTCTGGGTGTGCTCCATTGCCCTAGAGCTGCCAGGCCCAAAGGGCTGCCTTGTTTCCAAAGACGGAGAGTGGACCCAAAGCATCTTGCTCCCAGCTCTTCGGGAAGCTAAGAAACAGCTGGCTCGGCCCAGTGCTCTTACAGCCTAAGAGAACATGTCTTTGAAAGGCCTGTGAAACGCAGTTTCTTGGCAGGCCTGACCTGGCTGAAGTAGAACTTCTGTTCTGGTTGTGCTACATAGGCCTAGAGCTACCAGGACCTAAGGGCTGCCTTGTTTCCAAAGGGGGAGAGAGGCCCCAAAGCATCTTGCCTCCAGCACTTTGGGAAGCTAAAAAACAACTGGTTCTGCCCAGTGCTCTCACAGCCTACCGTGAACATCTCTTACCAAGGGCTGTGAAACGCAGTTTCTGGGCAGGACTGATCTGCCTGAAGTAGAACTTCTGCTGTGGGTGTGCTCCATTGGCCTAGAGCTGCCAGGCCCAAACGGCTGCCTTGTGTCCAAAGGGAGAGAGAGGCCCCAAAGCATCTTGCTTCCAGCTCTGTGGGAAGCTAAAGCAACTGGCTCTCCACAGTGCTCTCACAGCCTACCGGGAACATCTCTTACCAAGGCCTGTGAAACGCAGTTTCTTGGCAGGCCTGATCTGGCTGAAGTAGAACTCCTGCTCTGGGCGTGCTACTTTGGCCTAGAGCTGCCAGGCCCAAAGGGCCGCCTTGTTTCCAAAGGGGCTGAGAGTCCCCAAAGTATCTTGCTTCCAAATCTTTGGGAAGCTAAGAAACAACTGGCTCTGCACAGTGCTCTCACAGCCTACCGGCAACGTGACAGAGAAAGGCCTGTGAGACGCAGTTTCTTGGAAGGCCTGATATGGCTGAGGTAGAACTTCTGCTCTGGGTGTACTCCATTGGCCTAGGGCTGCCAGGCCCAAAGGGCTGCCTTTATTTCCAAAGTGTGAGAGAGGCCCCAAAGCATCTTGCTTCCTGCTCTCTGGGAAGCTAAAACAACTGGCTCTGCACAGTGCTCTCAAAGCCAACCGGGAACGTCACATACAAAGGCCTGTGAAACGCAGCTTCTTGACAGGCCTTATCTGGCTGAGGTAGAACTTGTGCTCTGGGTGTGCTACTTTGGCCTAGAGCTGCCAGGCACAAAGGCTGCTTTGTTTCCAAAGGGGGAGAGAGGCCCCAAATCATGTTGCTTCCAGCTGTTTTTGAAGCTAAGAAACAACTCGCTCTGCCAGGTACTCTTACAGCCTTCCGGGAACACCTCTTACGAAGGCCCGTGAAAAGCAGCTTCTTGGCAGGCCTGATCTGGCTGAGGTAGAACTTCTGCTCTGGGTGTGCTCCATTGGCCTAGAGCTGAAAGGCCCAAAGGTCAGCCTTGTTGGCAAAGGGGCAGGGAGCCCCCAAAGCATCTTGCTTCCAGCTCTTTGGGAAGCTAAGAAACAACTGGCTCTGCCCAGTGCTCTTACAGCCTAAGAGAAAATCTCTTACCAAGGCCTGTGAAACGCACTTTGTTGGTGGCCTGATCTAGCTGAAGTAGAACTTCTGCTCTGTGTGTGCTCCATTGGCCTAGAGCTGCCTGGCCCAAAGGGCCGCCTTGTTTGCAAAGGGGATGAGAGGCCCCAAAGCATCTTGCTTCCAGCTCTTCGGGAAGCTAAGAAACATCTGGCGTTGCCCAGTGCTCTTACAGCCTACCGGGAACATCTCTTACCAAGGCCTGTGAAACGCAGTTTGTTGGCGGCCTGAACTGGCCGAAGTAGAAATTCTGTTCTGGATGTGCTCCACTGGGCTAGAGCTACCTGCCCCAAAGGGCTGCCTTGATTCCAAAGTGAGAGAGTGACACGAAAGCATCTTGCTTCCAGCTCTTCGGGAAGCTAAGAAACATCTGGCGTTGCCCAGTGCTCTTACAGCCTACCGGGAACATCTCTTACCAAGGCCTGTGAAACGCCGTTTCCTGGCAGGCCTGATTTGGCTGAAGTAGAACTTCTGCTCTGGGTGTGCTCCATTGCCCTAGAGCTGCCAGGCCCAAGGTGCTGCCTTCTTTCCTAAGGGGCAGAGAGGCCCCAAAGCATCTTGCTTCCAGCTCTCTGGGAAGCTAAGAACCAACTCGCTCTGGCCCGTGCTCTTACAGCCTACCGGGAACATGTCTTTGAAAGGCCTGTGAAACGCAGTTTCTTGGCAGGCCTCATCGGGCTGAAGTAGAACTCCGGCTCTGGGTGTGCTCCATTGCCCTAGAGCTGCCAGGCCCCAAGTGCTGCCCTGTTTCCAAGGGGCAGAGAGGCCCAAAGCATCTTGCTTCCCGGTCTTTGCGAAGCTAAGAAACAACTGGCTCTGCCCAGTGCTCTTACACCTACCGGGAACATCTCTTACCAAGGCCTGTCAAACGCTGTTTCTTTGCAGGCCTGATCAGGCTGAAGTAGAACTCCTGCTCTGCGTGTGCTCCATTGGCCTAGAGCTTCCCGACCCAAAAGGCTGCCTTGTTCCCAAACGGGCAGAGGGGTCCCAAGCATCTTGCTTCCAGCTTTTCAGGAAGGTAAGAAACAACTGGCTCTGCCCAGTGCTCTTACAGCCTACCGGGAACATCTCTTACCAAGGCCTGTGAAACGCAGTTTCCTGGCAGGCCTGATCTGGCTGAAGTAGAACTTCTGCTCTGGGTGTGCTCCATTGCCCTAGAGCTGCCAGGCCCAAAGGGCTGCCTTGTTTCCAAAGACGGAGAGTGGACCCAAAGCATCTTGCTCCCAGCTCTTCGGGAAGCTAAGAAACAGCTGGCTCGGCCCAGTGCTCTTACAGCCTAAGAGAACATGTCTTTGAAAGGCCTGTGAAACGCAGTTTCTTGGCAGGCCTGACCTGGCTGAAGTAGAACTTCTGTTCTGGTTGTGCTACATAGGCCTAGAGCTACCAGGACCTAAGGGCTGCCTTGTTTCCAAAGGGGGAGAGAGGCCCCAAAGCATCTTGCCTCCAGCACTTTGGGAAGCTAAAAAACCACTGGTTCTGCCCAGTGCTCTCACAGCCTACCGTGAACATCTCTTACCAAGGGCTGTGAAACGCAGTTTCTGGGCAGGACTGATCTGCCTGAAGTAGAACTTCTGCTGTGGGTGTGCTCCATTGGCCTAGAGCTGCCAGGCCCAAACGGCTGCCTTGTGTCCAAGGGGAGAGAGAGGCCCCAAAGCATCTTGCTTCCAGCTCTGTGGGAAGCTAAAGCAACTGGCTCTCCACAGTGCTCTCACAGCCTACAGGGAACATCTCTTACCAAGGCCTGTGAAACGCAGTTTCTTGGCAGGCCTGATCTGGCTGAAGTAGAACTCCTGCTCTGGGCGTGCTACTTTGGCCTAGAGCTGCCAGGCCCAAAGGGCCGCCTTGTTTCCAAAGGGGCTGAGAGTCCCCAAAGTATCTTGCTTCCAAATCTTTGGGAAGCTAAGAAACAACTGGCTCTGCACAGTGCTCTCACAGCCTACCGGCAACGTGACAGAGAAAGGCCTGTGAGACGCAGTTTCTTGGAAGGCCTGATCTGGCTGAGGTAGAACTTCTGCTCTGGGTGTACTCCATTGGCCTAGGGCTGCCAGGCCCCAAGGGCTGCCTTTATTTCCAAAGTGTGAGAGAGGCCCCAAAGCATCTTGCTTCCTGCTCTCTGGGAAGCTAAAACAACTGGCTCTGCACAGTGCTCTCAAAGCCAACCGGGAACGTCACATACAAAGGCCGGTGAAACGCAGCTTCTTGACAGGCCTTATCTGGCTGAGGTAGAACTTGTGCTCTGGGTGTGCTACTTTGGCCTAGAGCTGCCAGGCACAAAGGCTGCTTTGTTTCCAAGGGGGAGAGAGGCCTCAAATCATGTTGCTTCCAGCTGTTTTTGAAGCTAAGAAACAACTCGCTCTGCCAGGTACTCTTACAGCCTTCAGGGAACACCTCTTACGAAGGCCTGTGAAAAGCAGCTTCTTGGCAGGCCTGATCTGGCTGAGGTAGAACTTCTGCTCTGGGTGTGCTCCATTGGCCTAGAGCTGAAAGGCCCAAAGGTCAGCCTTGTTGGCAAAGGGGCAGGGAGCCCCCAAAGCATCTTGCTTCCAGCTCTTTGGGAAGCTAAGAAACAACTGGCTCTGCCCAGTGCTCTTACACCTACCGGGAACATCTCTTACCAAGGCCTGTCAAACGCTGTTTCTTTGCAGGCCTGATCAGGCTGAAGTAGAACTCCTGCTCTGCGTGTGCTCCATTGGCCTAGAGCTTCCCGACCCAAAAGGCTGCCTTGTTCCCAAACGGGCAGAGGGGTCCCAAGCATCTTGCTTCCAGCTTTTCAGGAAGGTAAGAAACAACTGGCTCTGCCCAGTGCTCTTACAGCCTACCGGGAACATCTCTTACCAAGGCCTGTGAAACGCAGTTTCCTGGCAGGCCTGATCTGGCTGAAGTAGAACTTCTGCTCTGGGTGTGCTCCATTGCCCTAGAGCTGCCAGGCCCAAAGGGCTGCCTTGTTTCCAAAGACGGAGAGTGGACCCAAAGCATCTTGCTCCCAGCTCTTCGGGAAGCTAAGAAACAGCTGGCTCTGCCCAGTGCTCTTACAGCCTAAGAGAACATGTCTTTGAAAGGCCTGTGAAACGCAGTTTCTTGGCAGGCCTGACCTGGCTGAAGTAGAACTTCTGTTCTGGTTGTGCTACATAGGCCTAGAGCTACCAGGACCTAAGGGCTGCCTTGTTTCCAAAGGGGGAGAGAGGCCCCAAAGCATCTTGCCTCCAGCACTTTGGGAAGCTAAAAAACCACTGGTTCTGCCCAGTGCTCTCACAGCCTACCGTGAACATCTCTTACCAAGGGCTGTGAAACGCAGTTTCTGGGCAGGACTGATCTGCCTGAAGTAGAACTTCTGCTCTGGGTGTGCTACTTTGGCCTAGAGCTGCCAGGCACAAAGGCTGCTTTGTTTCCAAAGGGGGAGAGAGGCCCCAAATCATGTTGCTTCCAGCTGTTTTTGAAGCTAAGAAACAACTCGCTCTGCCAGGTACTCTTACAGCCTTCCGGGAACACCTCTTACGAAGGCCCGTGAAAAGCAGCTTCTTGGCAGGCCTGATCTGGCTGAGGTAGAACTTCTGCTCTGGGTGTGCTCCATTGGCCTAGAGCTGAAAGGCCCAAAGGTCAGCCTTGTTGGCAAAGGGGCAGGGAGCCCCCAAAGCATCTTGCTTCCAGCTCTTTGGGAAGCTAAGAAACAACTGGCTCTGCCCAGTGCTCTTACAGCCTAAGAGAAAATCTCTTACCAAGGCCTGTGAAACGCACTTTGTTGGTGGCCTGATCTAGCTGAAGTAGAACTTCTGCTCTGTGTGTGCTCCATTGGCCTAGAGCTGCCTGGCCCAAAGGGCCGCCTTGTTTGCAAAGGGGATGAGAGGCCCCAAAGCATCTTGCTTCCAGCTCTTCGGGAAGCTAAGAAACATCTGGCGTTGCCCAGTGCTCTTACAGCCTACCGGGAACATCTCTTACCAAGGCCTGTGAAACGCAGTTTGTTGGCGGCCTGAACTGGCCGAAGTAGAAATTCTGTTCTGGATGTGCTCCACTGGGCTAGAGCTACCTGCCCCAAAGGGCTGCCTTGATTCCAAAGTGAGAGAGTGGCACGAAAGCATCTTGCTTCCAGCTCTTCGGGAAGCTAAGAAACATCTGGCGTTGCCCAGTGCTCTTACAGCCTACCGGGAACATCTCTTACCAAGGCCTGTGAAACGCCGTTTCCTGGCAGGCCTGATTTGGCTGAAGTAGAACTTCTGCTCTGGGTGTGCTCCATTGCCCTAGAGCTGCCAGGCCCAAGGTGCTGCCTTCTTTCCTAAGGGGCAGAGAGGCCCCAAAGCATCTTGCTTCCAGCTCTCTGGGAAGCTAAGAACCAACTCGCTCTGGCCCGTGCTCTTACAGCCTACCGGGAACATGTCTTTGAAAGGCCTGTGAAACGCAGTTTCTTGGCAGGCCTCATCGGGCTGAAGTAGAACTCCGGCTCTGGGTGTGCTCCATTGCCCTAGAGCTGCCAGGCCCCAAGTGCTGCCCTGTTTCCAAGGGGCAGAGAGGCCCAAAGCATCTTGCTTCCCGGTCTTTGCGAAGCTAAGAAACAACTGGCTCTGCCCAGTGCTCTTACACCTACCGGGAACATCTCTTACCAAGGCCTGTCAAACGCTGTTTCTTTGCAGGCCTGATCAGGCTGAAGTAGAACTCCTGCTCTGCGTGTGCTCCATTGGCCTAGAGCTTCCCGACCCAAAAGGCTGCCTTGTTCCCAAACGGGCAGAGGGGTCCCAAGCATCTTGCTTCCAGCTTTTCAGGAAGGTAAGAAACAACTGGCTCTGCCCAGTGCTCTTACAGCCTACCGGGAACATCTCTTACCAAGGCCTGTGAAACGCAGTTTCCTGGCAGGCCTGATCTGGCTGAAGTAGAACTTCTGCTCTGGGTGTGCTCCATTGCCCTAGAGCTGCCAGGCCCAAAGGGCTGCCTTGTTTCCAAAGACGGAGAGTGGACCCAAAGCATCTTGCTCCCAGCTCTTCGGGAAGCTAAGAAACAGCTGGCTCGGCCCAGTGCTCTTACAGCCTAAGAGAACATGTCTTTGAAAGGCCTGTGAAACGCAGTTTCTTGGCAGGCCTGACCTGGCTGAAGTAGAACTTCTGTTCTGGTTGTGCTACATAGGCCTAGAGCTACCAGGACCTAAGGGCTGCCTTGTTTCCAAAGGGGGAGAGAGGCCCCAAAGCATCTTGCCTCCAGCACTTTGGGAAGCTAAAAAACCACTGGTTCTGCCCAGTGCTCTCACAGCCTACCGTGAACATCTCTTACCAAGGGCTGTGAAACGCAGTTTCTGGGCAGGACTGATCTGCCTGAAGTAGAACTTCTGCTGTGGGTGTGCTCCATTGGCCTAGAGCTGCCAGGCCCAAACGGCTGCCTTGTGTCCAAGGGGAGAGAGAGGCCCCAAAGCATCTTGCTTCCAGCTCTGTGGGAAGCTAAAGCAACTGGCTCTCCACAGTGCTCTCACAGCCTACAGGGAACATCTCTTACCAAGGCCTGTGAAACGCAGTTTCTTGGCAGGCCTGATCTGGCTGAAGTAGAACTCCTGCTCTGGGCGTGCTACTTTGGCCTAGAGCTGCCAGGCCCAAAGGGCCGCCTTGTTTCCAAAGGGGCTGAGAGTCCCCAAAGTATCTTGCTTCCAAATCTTTGGGAAGCTAAGAAACAACTGGCTCTGCACAGTGCTCTCACAGCCTACCGGCAACGTGACAGAGAAAGGCCTGTGAGACGCAGTTTCTTGGAAGGCCTGATCTGGCTGAGGTAGAACTTCTGCTCTGGGTGTACTCCATTGGCCTAGGGCTGCCAGGCCCCAAGGGCTGCCTTTATTTCCAAAGTGTGAGAGAGGCCCCAAAGCATCTTGCTTCCTGCTCTCTGGGAAGCTAAAACAACTGGCTCTGCACAGTGCTCTCAAAGCCAACCGGGAACGTCACATACAAAGGCCGGTGAAACGCAGCTTCTTGACAGGCCTTATCTGGCTGAGGTAGAACTTGTGCTCTGGGTGTGCTACTTTGGCCTAGAGCTGCCAGGCACAAAGGCTGCTTTGTTTCCAAAGGGGGAGAGAGGCCCCAAATCATGTTGCTTCCAGCTGTTTTTGAAGCTAAGAAACAACTCGCTCTGCCAGGTACTCTTACAGCCTTCCGGGAACACCTCTTACGAAGGCCCGTGAAAAGCAGCTTCTTGGCAGGCCTGATCTGGCTGAGGTAGAACTTCTGCTCTGGGTGTGCTCCATTGGCCTAGAGCTGAAAGGCCCCAAGGTCAGCCTTGTTGGCAAAGGGGCAGGGAACCCCCAAAGCATCTTGCTTCCAGCTCTTTGGGAAGCTAAGAAACAACTGGCTCTGCCCAGTGCTCTTACAGCCTAAGAGAAAATCTCTTACCAAGGCCTGTGAAACGCACTTTGTTGGTGGCCTGATCTAGCTGAAGTAGAACTTCTGCTCTGGGTGTGCTCCATTGGCCGAGAGCTGCCTGGCCCAAAGGGCCGCCTTGTTTGCAAAGGGGATGAGAGGCCCCAAAGCATCTTGCTTCCAGCTCTTCGGGAAGCTAAGAAACATCTGGCGTTGCCCAGTGCTCTTACAGCCTACCGGGAACATCTCTTACCAAGGCCTGTGAAACGCAGTTTGTTGGTGGCCTGAACTGGCCGAAGTAGAACTTCTGCTCTGGGTGTGCTCCACTGGCCTAGAGCTACCTGCCCCAAAGGGCTGCCTTGATTCCAAAGTGAGAGAGTGGCACCAAAGCATCTTGCTTCCAGCTCTTCGGGAAGCTAAGAAACATCTGGCGTTGCCCAGTGCTCTTACAGCCTACCGGGAACATCTCTTACCAAGGCCTGTGAAACGCCGTTTCCTGGCAGGCCTGATTTGGCTGAAGTAGAACTTCTGCTCTGGGTGTGCTCCATTGCCCTAGAGCTGCCAGGCCCAAGGTGCTGCCTTCTTTCCAAAGGGGCAGAGAGGCCCCAAAGCATCTTGCTTCAAGCTCTCTGGGAAGCTAAGAACCAACTCGCTCTGGCCCGTGCTCTTACAGCCTACCGGGAACATGTCTTTGAAAGGCCTGTGAAACGCAGTTTTTTGGCAGGCATGATCTGGCTGAAGTAGAACTCCGGCTCTGGGTGTGCTCCATTGCCCTAGAGCTGCCAGGCCCAAAGTGCTGCCCTGTTTCCAAGGAGCAGAGAGGCCCAATGCATCTTGCTTCCAGCTCTTCGGGAAGCTAAGAAACATCTGGCGTTGCCCAGTGATCTTACAGCCTACCGGGAACATCTCTTACCAAGGCCTGTCAAACGCTGTTTCTTTGCAGGCCTGATCAGGCTGAAGTAGAACTCCTGCTCTGCGTGTGCTCCATTGGCCTAGAGCTTCCCGACCCAAAAGGCTGCCTTGTTCCCAAACGGGCAGAGGGGTCCCAAGCATCTTGCTTCCAGCTTTTCAGGAAGGTAAGAAACAACTGGCTCTGCCCAGTGCTCTTACAGCCTACCGGGAACATCTCTTACCAAGGCCTGTGAAACGCAGTTTCCTGGCAGGCCTGATCTGGCTGAAGTTGAACTTCTGCTCTGGGTGTGCTCCATTGCCCTAGAGCTGCCAGGCCCAAAGGGCTGCCTTGTTTCCAAAGACGGAGAGTGGACCCAAAGCATCTTGCTCCCAGCTCTTCGGGAAGCTAAGAAACAGCTGGCTCTGCCCAGTGCTCTTACAGCCTAAGAGAACATGTCTTTGAAAGGCCTGTGAAACGCAGTTTCTTGGCAGGCCTGACCTGGCTGAAGTAGAACTTCTGTTCTGGTTGTGCTACATAGGCCTAGAGCTACCAGGACCTAAGGGCTGCCTTGTTTCCAAAGGGGGAGAGAGGCCCCAAAGCATCTTGCCTCCAGCACTTTGGGAAGCTAAAAAACAACTGGTTCTGCCCAGTGCTCTCACAGCCTACCGTGAACATCTCTTACCAAGGGCTGTGAAACGCAGTTTCTGGGCAGGACTGATCTGCCTGAAGTAGAACTTCTGCTGTGGGTGTGCTCCATTGGCCTAGAGCTGCCAGGCCCAAACGGCTGCCTTGTGTCCAAAGGGAGAGAGAGGCCCCAAAGCATCTTGCTTCCAGCTCTGTGGGAAGCTAAAGCAACTGGCTCTCCACAGTGCTCTCACAGCCTACCGGGAACATCTCTTACCAAGGCCTGTGAAACGCAGTTTCTTGGCAGGCCTGATCTGGCTGAAGTAGAACTCCTGCTCTGGGCGTGCTACTTTGGCCTAGAGCTGCCAGGCCCAAAGGGCCGCCTTGTTTCCAAAGGGGCTGAGAGTCCCCAAAGTATCTTGCTTCCAAATCTTTGGGAAGCTAAGAAACAACTGGCTCTGCACAGTGCTCTCACAGCCTACCGGCAACGTGACAGAGAAAGGCCTGTGAGACGCAGTTTCTTGGAAGGCCTGATATGGCTGAGGTAGAACTTCTGCTCTGGGTGTACTCCATTGGCCTAGGGCTGCCAGGCCCCAAGGGCTGCCTTTATTTCCAAAGTGTGAGAGAGGCCCCAAAGCATCTTGCTTCCTGCTCTCTGGGAAGCTAAAACAACTGGCTCTGCACAGTGCTCTCAAAGCCAACCGGGAACGTCACATACAAAGGCCGGTGAAACGCAGCTTCTTGACAGGCCTTATCTGGCTGAGGTAGAACTTGTGCTCTGGGTGTGCTACTTTGGCCTAGAGCTGCCAGGCACAAAGGCTGCTTTGTTTCCAAAGGGGGAGAGAGGCCCCAAATCATGTTGCTTCCAGCTGTTTTTGAAGCTAAGAAACAACTCGCTCTGCCAGGTACTCTTACAGCCTTCCGGGAACACCTCTTACGAAGGCCCGTGAAAAGCAGCTTCTTGGCAGGCCTGATCTGGCTGAGGTAGAACTTCTGCTCTGGGTGTGCTCCATTGGCCTAGAGCTGAAAGGCCCCAAGGTCAGCCTTGTTGGCAAAGGGGCAGGGAACCCCCAAAGCATCTTGCTTCCAGCTCTTTGGGAAGCTAAGAAACAACTGGCTCTGCCCAGTGCTCTTACAGCCTAAGAGAAAATCTCTTACCAAGGCCTGTGAAACGCACTTTGTTGGTGGCCTGATCTAGCTGAAGTAGAACTTCTGCTCTGGGTGTGCTCCATTGGCCGAGAGCTGCCTGGCCCAAAGGGCCGCCTTGTTTGCAAAGGGGATGAGAGGCCCCAAAGCATCTTGCTTCCAGCTCTTCGGGAAGCTAAGAAACATCTGGCGTTGCCCAGTGCTCTTACAGCCTACCGGGAACATCTCTTACCAAGGCCTGTGAAACGCAGTTTGTTGGTGGCCTGAACTGGCCGAAGTAGAACTTCTGCTCTGGGTGTGCTCCACTGGCCTAGAGCTACCTGCCCCAAAGGGCTGCCTTGATTCCAAAGTGAGAGAGTGGCACCAAAGCATCTTGCTTCCAGCTCTCTGGGAAGCTAAGAACCAACTCGCTCTGGCCCGTGCTCTTACAGCCTACCGGGAACATGTCTTTGAAAGGCCTGTGAAACGCAGTTTTTTGGCAGGCATGATCTGGCTGAAGTAGAACTCCGGCTCTGGGTGTGCTCCATTGCCCTAGAGCTGCCAGGCCCAAAGTGCTGCCCTGTTTCCAAGGAGCAGAGAGGCCCAATGCATCTTGCTTCCAGCTCTTCGGGAAGCTAAGAAACATCTGGCGTTGCCCAGTGATCTTACAGCCTACCGGGAACATCTCTTACCAAGGCCTGTCAAACGCTGTTTCTTTGCAGGCCTGATCAGGCTGAAGTAGAACTCCTGCTCTGCGTGTGCTCCATTGGCCTAGAGCTTCCCGACCCAAAAGGCTGCCTTGTTCCCAAACGGGCAGAGGGGTCCCAAGCATCTTGCTTCCAGCTTTTCAGGAAGGTAAGAAACAACTGGCTCTGCCCAGTGCTCTTACAGCCTACCGGGAACATCTCTTACCAAGGCCTGTGAAACGCAGTTTCCTGGCAGGCCTGATCTGGCTGAAGTTGAACTTCTGCTCTGGGTGTGCTCCATTGCCCTAGAGCTGCCAGGCCCAAAGGGCTGCCTTGTTTCCAAAGACGGAGAGTGGACCCAAAGCATCTTGCTCCCAGCTCTTCGGGAAGCTAAGAAACAGCTGGCTCTGCCCAGTGCTCTTACAGCCTAAGAGAACATGTCTTTGAAAGGCCTGTGAAACGCAGTTTCTTGGCAGGCCTGACCTGGCTGAAGTAGAACTTCTGTTCTGGTTGTGCTACATAGGCCTAGAGCTACCAGGACCTAAGGGCTGCCTTGTTTCCAAAGGGGGAGAGAGGCCCCAAAGCATCTTGCCTCCAGCACTTTGGGAAGCTAAAAAACAACTGGTTCTGCCCAGTGCTCTCACAGCCTACCGTGAACATCTCTTACCAAGGGCTGTGAAACGCAGTTTCTGGGCAGGACTGATCTGCCTGAAGTAGAACTTCTGCTGTGGGTGTGCTCCATTGGCCTAGAGCTGCCAGGCCCAAACGGCTGCCTTGTGTCCAAAGGGAGAGAGAGGCCCCAAAGCATCTTGCTTCCAGCTCTGTGGGAAGCTAAAGCAACTGGCTCTCCACAGTGCTCTCACAGCCTACCGGGAACATCTCTTACCAAGGCCTGTGAAACGCAGTTTCTTGGCAGGCCTGATCTGGCTGAAGTAGAACTCCTGCTCTGGGCGTGCTACTTTGGCCTAGAGCTGCCAGGCCCAAAGGGCCGCCTTGTTTCCAAAGGGGCTGAGAGTCCCCAAAGTATCTTGCTTCCAAATCTTTGGGAAGCTAAGAAACAACTGGCTCTGCACAGTGCTCTCACAGCCTACCGGCAACGTGACAGAGAAAGGCCTGTGAGACGCAGTTTCTTGGAAGGCCTGATATGGCTGAGGTAGAACTTCTGCTCTGGGTGTACTCCATTGGCCTAGGGCTGCCAGGCCCCAAGGGCTGCCTTTATTTCCAAAGTGTGAGAGAGGCCCCAAAGCATCTTGCTTCCTGCTCTCTGGGAAGCTAAAACAACTGGCTCTGCACAGTGCTCTCAAAGCCAACCGGGAACGTCACATACAAAGGCCGGTGAAACGCAGCTTCTTGACAGGCCTTATCTGGCTGAGGTAGAACTTGTGCTCTGGGTGTGCTACTTTGGCCTAGAGCTGCCAGGCACAAAGGCTGCTTTGTTTCCAAAGGGGGAGAGAGGCCCCAAATCATGTTGCTTCCAGCTGTTTTTGAAGCTAAGAAACAACTCGCTCTGCCAGGTACTCTTACAGCCTTCCGGGAACACCTCTTACGAAGGCCCGTGAAAAGCAGCTTCTTGGCAGGCCTGATCTGGCTGAGGTAGAACTTCTGCTCTGGGTGTGCTCCATTGGCCTAGAGCTGAAAGGCCCCAAGGTCAGCCTTGTTGGCAAAGGGGCAGGGAACCCCCAAAGCATCTTGCTTCCAGCTCTTTGGGAAGCTAAGAAACAACTGGCTCTGCCCAGTGCTCTTACAGCCTAAGAGAAAATCTCTTACCAAGGCCTGTGAAACGCACTTTGTTGGTGGCCTGATCTAGCTGAAGTAGAACTTCTGCTCTGGGTGTGCTCCATTGGCCGAGAGCTGCCTGGCCCAAAGGGCCGCCTTGTTTGCAAAGGGGATGAGAGGCCCCAAAGCATCTTGCTTCCAGCTCTTCGGGAAGCTAAGAAACATCTGGCGTTGCCCAGTGCTCTTACAGCCTACCGGGAACATCTCTTACCAAGGCCTGTGAAACGCAGTTTGTTGGTGGCCTGAACTGGCCGAAGTAGAACTTCTGCTCTGGGTGTGCTCCACTGGCCTAGAGCTACCTGCCCCAAAGGGCTGCCTTGATTCCAAAGTGAGAGAGTGGCCCCAAAGCATCTTGCTTCCAGCTCTTCGGGAAGCTAAGAAACATCTGGCGTTGCCCAGTGCTCTTACAGCCTACCGGGAACATCTCTTACCAAGGCCTGTGAAACGCCGTTTCCTGGCAGGCCTGATTTGGCTGAAGTAGAACTTCTGCTCTGGGTGTGCTCCATTGCCCTAGAGCTTCCATGCCCAAGGTGCTGCCTTCTTTCCAAAGGGGCAGAGAGGCCCCAAAGCATCTTGCTTCCAGCTCTCTGGGAAGCTAAGAACCATCTTGCTCTGGCCCGTGCTCTTACAGCCTACCGGGAACATGTCTTTGAAAGGCCTGTGAAACGCAGTTTCTTGGCAGGCCTCATCGGGCTGAAGTAGAACTCCGGCTCTGGGTGTGCTCCATTGCCCTAGAGCTGCCAGGCCCAAAGTGCTGCCCTGTTTCCAAGGGGCAGAGAGGCCCAAAGCATCTTGCTTCCCGGTCTTTGCGAAGCTAAGAAACAACTGGCTCTGCCCAGTGCTCTTACACCTACCGGGAACATCTCTTACCAAGGCCTGTCAAACGCTGTTTCTTTGCAGGCCTGATCAGGCTGAAGTAGAACTCCTGCTCTGCGTGTGCTCCATTGGCCTAGAGCTTCCCGACCCAAAAGGCTGCCTTGTTCCCAAACGGGCAGAGGGGTCCCAAGCATCTTGCTTCCAGCTTTTCAGGAAGGTAAGAAACAACTGGCTCTGCCCAGTGCTCTTACAGCCTACCGGGAACATCTCTTACCAAGGCCTGTGAAACGCAGTTTCCTGGCAGGCCTGATCTGGCTGAAGTTGAACTTCTGCTCTGGGTGTGCTCCATTGCCCTAGAGCTGCCAGGCCCAAAGGGCTGCCTTGTTTCCAAAGACGGAGAGTGGACCCAAAGCATCTTGCTCCCAGCTCTTCGGGAAGCTAAGAAACAGCTGGCTCGGCCCAGTGCTCTTACAGCCTAAGAGAACATGTCTTTGAAAGGCCTGTGAAACGCAGTTTCTTGGCAGGCCTGACCTGGCTGAAGTAGAACTTCTGTTCTGGTTGTGCTACATAGGCCTAGAGCTACCAGGACCTAAGGGCTGCCTTGTTTCCAAAGGGGGAGAGAGGCCCCAAAGCATCTTGCCTCCAGCACTTTGGGAAGCTAAAAAACAACTGGTTCTGCCCAGTGCTCTCACAGCCTACCGTGAACATCTCTTACCAAGGGCTGTGAAACGCAGTTTCTGGGCAGGACTGATCTGCCTGAAGTAGAACTTCTGCTGTGGGTGTGCTCCATTGGCCTAGAGCTGCCAGGCCCAAACGGCTGCCTTGTGTCCAAAGGGAGAGAGAGGCCCCAAAGCATCTTGCTTCCAGCTCTGTGGGAAGCTAAAGCAACTGGCTCTCCACAGTGCTCTCACAGCCTACCGGGAACATCTCTTACCAAGGCCTGTGAAACGCAGTTTCTTGGCAGGCCTGATCTGGCTGAAGTAGAACTCCTGCTCTGGGCGTGCTACTTTGGCCTAGAGCTGCCAGGCCCAAAGGGCCGCCTTGTTTCCAAAGGGGCTGAGAGTCCCCAAAGTATCTTGCTTCCAAATCTTTGGGAAGCTAAGAAACAACTGGCTCTGCACAGTGCTCTCACAGCCTACCGGCAACGTGACAGAGAAAGGCCTGTGAGACGCAGTTTCTTGGAAGGCCTGATCTGGCTGAGGTAGAACTTCTGCTCTGGGTGTACTCCATTGGCCTAGGGCTGCCAGGCCCCAAGGGCTGCCTTTATTTCCAAAGTGTGAGAGAGGCCCCAAAGCATCTTGCTTCCTGCTCTCTGGGAAGCTAAAACAACTGGCTCTGCACAGTGCTCTCAAAGCCAACCGGGAACGTCACATACAAAGGCCGGTGAAACGCAGCTTCTTGACAGGCCTTATCTGGCTGAGGTAGAACTTGTGCTCTGGGTGTGCTACTTTGGCCTAGAGCTGCCAGGCACAAAGGCTGCTTTGTTTCCAAAGGGGGAGAGAGGCCCCAAATCATGTTGCTTCCAGCTGTTTTTGAAGCTAAGAAACAACTCGCTCTGCCAGGTACTCTTACAGCCTTCCGGGAACACCTCTTACGAAGGCCCGTGAAAAGCAGCTTCTTGGCAGGCCTGATCTGGCTGAGGTAGAACTTCTGCTCTGGGTGTGCTCCATTGGCCTAGAGCTGAAAGGCCCCAAGGTCAGCCTTGTTGGCAAAGGGGCAGGGAACCCCCAAAGCATCTTGCTTCCAGCTCTTTGGGAAGCTAAGAAACAACTGGCTCTGCCCAGTGCTCTTACAGCCTAAGAGAAAATCTCTTACCAAGGCCTGTGAAACGCACTTTGTTGGTGGCCTGATCTAGCTGAAGTAGAACTTCTGCTCTGGGTGTGCTCCATTGGCCGAGAGCTGCCTGGCCCAAAGGGCCGCCTTGTTTGCAAAGGGGATGAGAGGCCCCAAAGCATCTTGCTTCCAGCTCTTCGGGAAGCTAAGAAACATCTGGCATTGCCCAGTGCTCTTACAGCCTACCGGGAACATCTCTTACCAAGGCCTGTGAAACGCAGTTTGTTGGTGGCCTGAACTGGCCGAAGTAGAACTTCTGCTCTGGGTGTGCTCCACTGGCCTAGAGCTACCTGCCCCAAAGGGCTGCCTTGATTCCAAAGTGAGAGAGTGGCCCCAAAGCATCTTGCTTCCAGCTCTTCGGGAAGCTAAGAAACATCTGGCGTTGCCCAGTGCTCTTACAGCCTACCGGGAACATCTCTTACCAAGGCCTGTGAAACGCCGTTTCCTGGCAGGCCTGATTTGGCTGAAGTAGAACTTCTGCTCTGGGTGTGCTCCATTGCCCTAGAGCTTCCATGCCCAAGGTGCTGCCTTCTTTCCAAAGGGGCAGAGAGGCCCCAAAGCATCTTGCTTCCAGCTCTCTGGGAAGCTAAGAACCATCTTGCTCTGGCCCGTGCTCTTACAGCCTACCGGGAACATGTCTTTGAAAGGCCTGTGAAACGCAGTTTCTTGGCAGGCCTCATCGGGCTGAAGTAGAACTCCGGCTCTGGGTGTGCTCCATTGCCCTAGAGCTGCCAGGCCCAAAGTGCTGCCCTGTTTCCAAGGGGCAGAGAGGCCCAAAGCATCTTGCTTCCCGGTCTTTGCGAAGCTAAGAAACAACTGGCTCTGCCCAGTGCTCTTACACCTACCGGGAACATCTCTTACCAAGGCCTGTCAAACGCTGTTTCTTTGCAGGCCTGATCAGGCTGAAGTAGAACTCCTGCTCTGCGTGTGCTCCATTGGCCTAGAGCTTCCCGACCCAAAAGGCTGCCTTGTTCCCAAACGGGCAGAGGGGTCCCAAGCATCTTGCTTCCAGCTTTTCAGGAAGGTAAGAAACAACTGGCTCTGCCCAGTGCTCTTACAGCCTACCGGGAACATCTCTTAACAAGGCCTGTGAAACGCAGTTTCCTGGCAGGCCTGATCTGGCTGAAGTAGAACTTCTGCTCTGGGTGTGCTCCATTGCCCTAGAGCTGCCAGGCCCAAAGGGCTGCCTTGTTTCCAAAGACGGAGAGTGGACCCAAAGCATCTTGCTCCCAGCTCTTCGGGAAGCTAAGAAACAGCTGGCTCGGCCCAGTGCTCTTACAGCCTAAGAGAACATGTCTTTGAAAGGCCTGTGAAACGCAGTTTCTTGGCAGGCCTGACCTGGCTGAAGTAGAACTTCTGTTCTGGTTGTGCTACATAGGCCTAGAGCTACCAGGACCTAAGGGCTGCCTTGTTTCCAAAGGGGGAGAGAGGCCCCAAAGCATCTTGCCTCCAGCACTTTGGGAAGCTAAAAAACAACTGGTTCTGCCCAGTGCTCTCACAGCCTACCGTGAACATCTCTTACCAAGGGCTGTGAAACGCAGTTTCTGGGCAGGACTGATCTGCCTGAAGTAGAACTTCTGCTGTGGGTGTGCTCCATTGGCCTAGAGCTGCCAGGCCCAAACGGCTGCCTTGTGTCCAAAGGGAGAGAGAGGCCCCAAAGCATCTTGCTTCCAGCTCTGTGGGAAGCTAAAGCAACTGGCTCTCCACAGTGCTCTCACAGCCTACCGGGAACATCTCTTACCAAGGCCTGTGAAACGCAGTTTCTTGGCAGGCCTGATCTGGCTGAAGTAGAACTCCTGCTCTGGGCGTGCTACTTTGGCCTAGAGCTGCCAGGCCCAAAGGGCCGCCTTGTTTCCAAAGGGGCTGAGAGTCCCCAAAGTATCTTGCTTCCAAATCTTTGGGAAGCTAAGAAACAACTGGCTCTGCACAGTGCTCTCACAGCCTACCGGCAACGTGACAGAGAAAGGCCTGTGAGACGCAGTTTCTTGGAAGGCCTGATATGGCTGAGGTAGAACTTCTGCTCTGGGTGTACTCCATTGGCCTAGGGCTGCCAGGCCCCAAGGGCTGCCTTTATTTCCAAAGTGTGAGAGAGGCCCCAAAGCATCTTGCTTCCTGCTCTCTGGGAAGCTAAAACAACTGGCTCTGCACAGTGCTCTCAAAGCCAACCGGGAACGTCACATACAAAGGCCGGTGAAACGCAGCTTCTTGACAGGCCTTATCTGGCTGAGGTAGAACTTGTGCTCTGGGTGTGCTACTTTGGCCTAGAGCTGCCAGGCACAAAGGCTGCTTTGTTTCCAAAGGGGGAGAGAGGCCCCAAATCATGTTGCTTCCAGCTGTTTTTGAAGCTAAGAAACAACTCGCTCTGCCAGGTACTCTTACAGCCTTCCGGGAACACCTCTTACGAAGGCCCGTGAAAAGCAGCTTCTTGGCAGGCCTGATCTGGCTGAGGTAGAACTTCTGCTCTGGGTGTGCTCCATTGGCCTAGAGCTGAAAGGCCCAAAGGTCAGCCTTGTTGGCAAAGGGGCAGGGAACCCGCAAAGCATCTTGCTTCCAGCTCTTTGGGAAGCTAAGAAACAACTGGCTCTGCCCAGTGCTCTTACAGCCTAAGAGAAAATCTCTTACCAAGGCCTGTGAAACGCACTTTGTTGGTGGCCTGATCTAGCTGAAGTAGAACTTCTGCTCTGGGTGTGCTCCATTGGCCGAGAGCTGCCTGGCCCAAAGGGCCGCCTTGTTTGCAAAGGGGATGAGAGGCCCCAAAGCATCTTGCTTCCAGCTCTTCGGGAAGCTAAGAAACATCTGGCGTTGCCCAGTGCTCTTACAGCCTACCGGGAACATCTCTTACCAAGGCCTGTGAAACGCAGTTTGTTGGTGGCCTGAACTGGCCGAAGTAGAACTTCTGCTCTGGGTGTGCTCCACTGGCCTAGAGCTACCTGCCCCAAAGGGCTGCCTTGATTCCAAAGTGAGAGAGTGGCCCCAAAGCATCTTGCTTCCAGCTCTTCGGGAAGCTAAGAAACATCTGGCGTTGCCCAGTGCTCTTACAGCCTACCGGGAACATCTCTTACCAAGGCCTGTGAAACGCCGTTTCCTGGCAGGCCTGATTTGGCTGAAGTAGAACTTCTGCTCTGGGTGTGCTCCATTGCCCTAGAGCTTCCATGCCCAAGGTGCTGCCTTCGTTCCAAAGGGGCAGAGAGGCCCCAAAGCATCTTGCTTCCAGCTCTCTGGGAAGCTAAGAACCATCTTGCTCTGGCCCGTGCTCTTACAGCCTACCGGGAACATGTCTTTGAAAGGCCTGTGAAACGCAGTTTCTTGGCAGGCCTCATCGGGCTGAAGTAGAACTCCGGCTCTGGGTGTGCTCCATTGCCCTAGAGCTGCCAGGCCCAAAGTGCTGCCCTGTTTCCAAGGGGCAGAGAGGCCCAAAGCATCTTGCTTCCCGGTCTTTGCGAAGCTAAGAAACAACTGGCTCTGCCCAGTGCTCTTACACCTACCGGGAACATCTCTTACCAAGGCCTGTCAAACGCTGTTTCTTTGCAGGCCTGATCAGGCTGAAGTAGAACTCCTGCTCTGCGTGTGCTCCATTGGCCTAGAGCTTCCCGACCCAAAAGGCTGCCTTGTTCCCAAACGGGCAGAGGGGTCCCAAGCATCTTGCTTCCAGCTTTTCAGGAAGGTAAGAAACAACTGGCTCTGCCCAGTGCTCTTACAGCCTACCGGGAACATCTCTTAACAAGGCCTGTGAAACGCAGTTTCCTGGCAGGCCTGATCTGGCTGAAGTAGAACTTCTGCTCTGGGTGTGCTCCATTGCCCTAGAGCTGCCAGGCCCAAAGGGCTGCCTTGTTTCCAAAGACGGAGAGTGGACCCAAAGCATCTTGCTCCCAGCTCTTCGGGAAGCTAAGAAACAGCTGGCTCGGCCCAGTGCTCTTACAGCCTAAGAGAACATGTCTTTGAAAGGCCTGTGAAACGCAGTTTCTTGGCAGGCCTGACCTGGCTGAAGTAGAACTTCTGTTCTGGTTGTGCTACATAGGCCTAGAGCTACCAGGACCTAAGGGCTGCCTTGTTTCCAAAGGGGGAGAGAGGCCCCAAAGCATCTTGCCTCCAGCACTTTGGGAAGCTAAAAAACAACTGGTTCTGCCCAGTGCTCTCACAGCCTACCGTGAACATCTCTTACCAAGGGCTGTGAAACGCAGTTTCTGGGCAGGACTGATCTGCCTGAAGTAGAACTTCTGCTGTGGGTGTGCTCCATTGGCCTAGAGCTGCCAGGCCCAAACGGCTGCCTTGTGTCCAAAGGGAGAGAGAGGCCCCAAAGCATCTTGCTTCCAGCTCTGTGGGAAGCTAAAGCAACTGGCTCTCCACAGTGCTCTCACAGCCTACCGGGAACATCTCTTACCAAGGCCTGTGAAACGCAGTTTCTTGGCAGGCCTGATCTGGCTGAAGTAGAACTCCTGCTCTGGGCGTGCTACTTTGGCCTAGAGCTGCCAGGCCCAAAGGGCCGCCTTGTTTCCAAAGGGGCTGAGAGTCCCCAAAGTATCTTGCTTCCAAATCTTTGGGAAGCTAAGAAACAACTGGCTCTGCACAGTGCTCTCACAGCCTACCGGCAACGTGACAGAGAAAGGTCTGTGAGACGCAGTTTCTTGGAAGGCCTGATCTGGCTGAGGTAGAACTTCTGCTCTGGGTGTACTCCATTGGCCTAGGGCTGCCAGGCCCAAAGGGCTGCCTTTATTTCCAAAGTGTGAGAGAGGCCCCAAAGCATCTTGCTTCCTGCTCTCTGGGAAGCTAAAACAACTGGCTCTGCACAGTGCTCTCAAAGCCAACCGGGAACGTCACATACAAAGGCCGGTGAAACGCAGCTTCTTGACAGGCCTTATCTGGCTGAGGTAGAACTTGTGCTCTGGGTGTGCTACTTTGGCCTAGAGCTGCCAGGCACAAAGGCTGCTTTGTTTCCAAAGGGGGAGAGAGGCCCCAAATCATGTTGCTTCCAGCTGTTTTTGAAGCTAAGAAACAACTCGCTCTGCCAGGTACTCTTACAGCCTTCCGGGAACACCTCTTACGAAGGCCCGTGAAAAGCAGCTTCTTGGCAGGCCTGATCTGGCTGAGGTAGAACTTCTGCTCTGGGTGTGCTCCATTGGCCTAGAGCTGAAAGGCCCAAAGGTCAGCCTTGTTGGCAAAGGGGCAGGGAACCCCCAAAGCATCTTGCTTCCAGCTCTTTGGGAAGCTAAGAAACAACTGGCTCTGCCCAGTGCTCTTACAGCCTAAGAGAAAATCTCTTACCAAGGCCTGTGAAACGCACTTTGTTGGTGGCCTGATCTAGCTGAAGTAGAACTTCTGCTCTGGGTGTGCTCCATTGGCCGAGAGCTGCCTGGCCCAAAGGGCCGCCTTGTTTGCAAAGGGGCAGAGAGGCCCCAAAGCATCTTGCTTCCAGCTCTTCGGGAAGCTAAGAAACATCTGGCGTTGCCCAGTGCTCTTACAGCCTACCGGGAACATCTCTTACCAAGGCCTGTGAAACGCAGTTTGTTGGTGGCCTGAACTGGCCGAAGTAGAACTTCTGCTCTGGGTGTGCTCCACTGGCCTAGAGCTACCTGCCCCAAAGGGCTGCCTTGATTCCAAAGTGAGAGAGTGGCCCCAAAGCATCTTGCTTCCAGCTCTTCGGGAAGCTAAGAAACATCTGGCGTTGCCCAGTGCTCTTACAGCCTACCGGGAACATCTCTTACCAAGGCCTGTGAAACGCCGTTTCCTGGCAGGCCTGATTTGGCTGAAGTAGAACTTCTGCTCTGGGTGTGCTCCATTGCCCTAGAGCTTCCATGCCCAAGGTGCTGCCTTCTTTCCAAAGGGGCAGAGAGGCCCCAAAGCATCTTGCTTCCAGCTCTCTGGGAAGCTAAGAACCATCTTGCTCTGGCCCGTGCTCTTACAGCCTACCGGGAACATGTCTTTGAAAGGCCTGTGAAACGCAGTTTCTTGGCAGGCCTCATCGGGCTGAAGTAGAACTCCGGCTCTGGGTGTGCTCCATTGCCCTAGAGCTGCCAGGCCCAAAGTGCTGCCCTGTTTCCAAGGGGCAGAGAGGCCCAAAGCATCTTGCTTCCCGGTCTTTGCGAAGCTAAGAAACAACTGGCTCTGCCCAGTGCTCTTACACCTACCGGGAACATCTCTTACCAAGGCCTGTCAAACGCTGTTTCTTTGCAGGCCTGATCAGGCTGAAGTAGAACTCCTGCTCTGCGTGTGCTCCATTGGCCTAGAGCTTCCCGACCCAAAAGGCTGCCTTGTTCCCAAACGGGCAGAGGGGTCCCAAGCATCTTGCTTCCAGCTTTTCAGGAAGGTAAGAAACAACTGGCTCTGCCCAGTGCTCTTACAGCCTACCGGGAACATCTCTTAACAAGGCCTGTGAAACGCAGTTTCCTGGCAGGCCTGATCTGGCTGAAGTAGAACTTCTGCTCTGGGTGTGCTCCATTGCCCTAGAGCTGCCAGGCCCAAAGGGCTGCCTTGTTTCCAAAGACGGAGAGTGGACCCAAAGCATCTTGCTCCCAGCTCTTCGGGAAGCTAAGAAACAGCTGGCTCTGCCCAGTGCTCTTACAGCCTAAGAGAACATGTCTTTGAAAGGCCTGTGAAACGCAGTTTCTTGGCAGGCCTGACCTGGCTGAAGTAGAACTTCTGTTCTGGTTGTGCTACATAGGCCTAGAGCTACCAGGACCTAAGGGCTGCCTTGTTTCCAAAGGGGGAGAGAGGCCCCAAAGCATCTTGCCTCCAGCACTTTGGGAAGCTAAAAAACAACTGGTTCTGCCCAGTGCTCTCACAGCCTACCGTGAACATCTCTTACCAAGGGCTGTGAAACGCAGTTTCTGGGCAGGACTGATCTGCCTGAAGTAGAACTTCTGCTGTGGGTGTGCTCCATTGGCCTAGAGCTGCCAGGCCCAAACGGCTGCCTTGTGTCCAAAGGGAGAGAGAGGCCCCAAAGCATCTTGCTTCCAGCTCTGTGGGAAGCTAAAGCAACTGGCTCTCCACAGTGCTCTCACAGCCTACCGGGAACATCTCTTACCAAGGCCTGTGAAACGCAGTTTCTTGGCAGGCCTGATCTGGCTGAAGTAGAACTCCTGCTCTGGGCGTGCTACTTTGGCCTAGAGCTGCCAGGCCCAAAGGGCCGCCTTGTTTCCAAAGGGGCTGAGAGTCCCCAAAGTATCTTGCTTCCAAATCTTTGGGAAGCTAAGAAACAACTGGCTCTGCACAGTGCTCTCACAGCCTACCGGCAACGTGACAGAGAAAGGCCTGTGAGACGCAGTTTCTTGGAAGGCCTGATATGGCTGAGGTAGAACTTCTGCTCTGGGTGTACTCCATTGGCCTAGGGCTGCCAGGCCCAAAGGGCTGCCTTTATTTCCAAAGTGTGAGAGAGGCCCCAAAGCATCTTGCTTCCTGCTCTCTGGGAAGCTAAAACAACTGGCTCTGCACAGTGCTCTCAAAGCCAACCGGGAACGTCACATACAAAGGCCGGTGAAACGCAGCTTCTTGACAGGCCTTATCTGGCTGAGGTAGAACTTGTGCTCTGGGTGTGCTACTTTGGCCTAGAGCTGCCAGGCACAAAGGCTGCTTTGTTTCCAAAGGGGGAGAGAGGCCCCAAATCATGTTGCTTCCAGCTGTTTTTGAAGCTAAGAAACAACTCGCTCTGCCAGGTACTCTTACAGCCTTCCGGGAACACCTCTTACGAAGGCCCGTGAAAAGCAGCTTCTTGGCAGGCCTGATCTGGCTGAGGTAGAACTTCTGCTCTGGGTGTGCTCCATTGGCCTAGAGCTGAAAGGCCCAAAGGTCAGCCTTGTTGGCAAAGGGGCAGGGAACCCCCAAAGCATCTTGCTTCCAGCTCTTTGGGAAGCTAAGAAACAACTGGCTCTGCCCAGTGCTCTTACAGCCTAAGAGAAAATCTCTTACCAAGGCCTGTGAAACGCACTTTGTTGGTGGCCTGATCTAGCTGAAGTAGAACTTCTGCTCTGGGTGTGCTCCATTGGCCGAGAGCTGCCTGGCCCAAAGGGCCGCCTTGTTTGCAAAGGGGATGAGAGGCCCCAAAGCATCTTGCTTCCAGCTCTTCGGGAAGCTAAGAAACATCTGGCATTGCCCAGTGCTCTTACAGCCTACCGGGAACATCTCTTACCAAGGCCTGTGAAACGCAGTTTGTTGGTGGCCTGAACTGGCCGAAGTAGAACTTCTGCTCTGGGTGTGCTCCACTGGCCTAGAGCTACCTGCCCCAAAGGGCTGCCTTGATTCCAAAGTGAGAGAGTGGCACCAAAGCATCTTGCTTCCAGCTCTCTGGGAAGCTAAGAACCATCTGGCGTTGCCCAGTGCTCTTACAGCCTACCGGGAACATGTCTTTGAA
Source organism: Equus asinus (assembly GCF_041296235.1). Lineage (NCBI taxonomy): Eukaryota > Metazoa > Chordata > Mammalia > Perissodactyla > Equidae > Equus > Equus asinus. The sequence goes on from NW_027225534.1 coordinate 854,924, forward strand.
AGGCCTGTGAAACGCCGTTTCTTGGCAGGCCTCATCGGGCTGAAGTAGAACTCCGGCTCTGGGTGTGCTCCATTGCCCTAGAGCTGCCAGGCCCCAAGTGCTGCCCTGTTTCCAAGGGGCCGAGAGGCCCAAAGCATCTTGCTTCCCGGTCTTTGCGAAGCTAAGAAACAACTGGCTCTGCCCAGTGCTCTTACACCTACCGGGAACATCTCTTACCAAGGCCTGTCAAACGCTGTTTCTTTGCAGGCCTGATCAGGCTGAAGTAGAACTCCTGCTCTGCGTGTGCTCCATTGGCCTAGAGCTTCCCGACCCAAAAGGCTGCCTTGTTCCCAAACGGGCAGAGGGGTCCCAAGCATCTTGCTTCCAGCTTTTCAGGAAGGTAAGAAACAACTGGCTCTGCCCAGTGCTCTTACAGCCTACCGGGAACATCTCTTAACAAGGCCTGTGAAACGCAGTTTCCTGGCAGGCCTGATCTGGCTGAAGTAGAACTTCTGCTCTGGGTGTGCTCCATTGCCCTAGAGCTGCCAGGCCCAAAGGGCTGCCTTGTTTCCAAAGACGGAGAGTGGACCCAAAGCATCTTGCTCCCAGCTCTTCGGGAAGCTAAGAAACAGCTGGCTCGGCCCAGTGCTCTTACAGCCTAAGAGAACATGTCTTTGAAAGGCCTGTGAAACGCAGTTTCTTGGCAGGCCTGACCTGGCTGAAGTAGAACTTCTGTTCTGGTTGTGCTACATAGGCCTAGAGCTACCAGGACCTAAGGGCTGCCTTGTTTCCAAAGGGGGAGAGAGGCCCCAAAGCATCTTGCCTCCAGCACTTTGGGAAGCTAAAAAACAACTGGTTCTGCCCAGTGCTCTCACAGCCTACCGTGAACATCTCTTACCAAGGGCTGTGAAACGCAGTTTCTGGGCAGGACTGATCTGCCTGAAGTAGAACTTCTGCTGTGGGTGTGCTCCATTGGCCTAGAGCTGCCAGGCCCAAACGGCTGCCTTGTGTCCAAAGGGAGAGAGAGGCCCCAAAGCATCTTGCTTCCAGCTCTGTGGGAAGCTAAAGCAACTGGCTCTCCACAGTGCTCTCACAGCCTACCGGGAACATCTCTTACCAAGGCCTGTGAAACGCAGTTTCTTGGCAGGCCTGATCTGGCTGAAGTAGAACTCCTGCTCTGGGCGTGCTACTTTGGCCTAGAGCTGCCAGGCCCAAAGGGCCGCCTTGTTTCCAAAGGGGCTGAGAGTCCCCAAAGTATCTTGCTTCCAAATCTTTGGGAAGCTAAGAAACAACTGGCTCTGCACAGTGCTCTCACAGCCTACCGGCAACGTGACAGAGAAAGGCCTGTGAGACGCAGTTTCTTGGAAGGCCTGATATGGCTGAGGTAGAACTTCTGCTCTGGGTGTACTCCATTGGCCTAGGGCTGCCAGGCCCAAAGGGCTGCCTTTATTTCCAAAGTGTGAGAGAGGCCCCAAAGCATCTTGCTTCCTGCTCTCTGGGAAGCTAAAACAACTGGCTCTGCACAGTGCTCTCAAAGCCAACCGGGAACGTCACATACAAAGGCCTGTGAAACGCAGCTTCTTGACAGGCCTTATCTGGCTGAGGTAGAACTTGTGCTCTGGGTGTGCTACTTTGGCCTAGAGCTGCCAGGCACAAAGGCTGCTTTGTTTCCAAAGGGGGAGAGAGGCCCCAAATCATGTTGCTTCCAGCTGTTTTTGAAGCTAAGAAACAACTCGCTCTGCCAGGTACTCTTACAGCCTTCCGGGAACACCTCTTACGAAGGCCCGTGAAAAGCAGCTTCTTGGCAGGCCTGATCTGGCTGAGGTAGAACTTCTGCTCTGGGTGTGCTCCATTGGCCTAGAGCTGAAAGGCCCAAAGGTCAGCCTTGTTGGCAAAGGGGCAGGGAGCCCCCAAAGCATCTTGCTTCCAGCTCTTTGGGAAGCTAAGAAACAACTGGCTCTGCCCAGTGCTCTTACAGCCTAAGAGAAAATCTCTTACCAAGGCCTGTGAAACGCACTTTGTTGGTGGCCTGATCTAGCTGAAGTAGAACTTCTGCTCTGTGTGTGCTCCATTGGCCTAGAGCTGCCTGGCCCAAAGGGCCGCCTTGTTTGCAAAGGGGATGAGAGGCCCCAAAGCATCTTGCTTCCAGCTCTTCGGGAAGCTAAGAAACATCTGGCGTTGCCCAGTGCTCTTACAGCCTACCGGGAACATCTCTTACCAAGGCCTGTGAAACGCAGTTTGTTGGCGGCCTGAACTGGCCGAAGTAGAAATTCTGTTCTGGATGTGCTCCACTGGGCTAGAGCTACCTGCCCCAAAGGGCTGCCTTGATTCCAAAGTGAGAGAGTGACACGAAAGCATCTTGCTTCCAGCTCTTCGGGAAGCTAAGAAACATCTGGCGTTGCCCAGTGCTCTTACAGCCTACCGGGAACATCTCTTACCAAGGCCTGTGAAACGCCGTTTCCTGGCAGGCCTGATTTGGCTGAAGTAGAACTTCTGCTCTGGGTGTGCTCCATTGCCCTAGAGCTGCCAGGCCCAAGGTGCTGCCTTCTTTCCTAAGGGGCAGAGAGGCCCCAAAGCATCTTGCTTCCAGCTCTCTGGGAAGCTAAGAACCAACTCGCTCTGGCCCGTGCTCTTACAGCCTACCGGGAACATGTCTTTGAAAGGCCTGTGAAACGCAGTTTCTTGGCAGGCCTCATCGGGCTGAAGTAGAACTCCGGCTCTGGGTGTGCTCCATTGCCCTAGAGCTGCCAGGCCCCAAGTGCTGCCCTGTTTCCAAGGGGCAGAGAGGCCCAAAGCATCTTGCTTCCCGGTCTTTGCGAAGCTAAGAAACAACTGGCTCTGCCCAGTGCTCTTACACCTACCGGGAACATCTCTTACCAAGGCCTGTCAAACGCTGTTTCTTTGCAGGCCTGATCAGGCTGAAGTAGAACTCCTGCTCTGCGTGTGCTCCATTGGCCTAGAGCTTCCCGACCCAAAAGGCTGCCTTGTTCCCAAACGGGCAGAGGGGTCCCAAGCATCTTGCTTCCAGCTTTTCAGGAAGGTAAGAAACAACTGGCTCTGCCCAGTGCTCTTACAGCCTACCGGGAACATCTCTTACCAAGGCCTGTGAAACGCAGTTTCCTGGCAGGCCTGATCTGGCTGAAGTAGAACTTCTGCTCTGGGTGTGCTCCATTGCCCTAGAGCTGCCAGGCCCAAAGGGCTGCCTTGTTTCCAAAGACGGAGAGTGGACCCAAAGCATCTTGCTCCCAGCTCTTCGGGAAGCTAAGAAACAGCTGGCTCGGCCCAGTGCTCTTACAGCCTAAGAGAACATGTCTTTGAAAGGCCTGTGAAACGCAGTTTCTTGGCAGGCCTGACCTGGCTGAAGTAGAACTTCTGTTCTGGTTGTGCTACATAGGCCTAGAGCTACCAGGACCTAAGGGCTGCCTTGTTTCCAAAGGGGGAGAGAGGCCCCAAAGCATCTTGCCTCCAGCACTTTGGGAAGCTAAAAAACCACTGGTTCTGCCCAGTGCTCTCACAGCCTACCGTGAACATCTCTTACCAAGGGCTGTGAAACGCAGTTTCTGGGCAGGACTGATCTGCCTGAAGTAGAACTTCTGCTGTGGGTGTGCTCCATTGGCCTAGAGCTGCCAGGCCCAAACGGCTGCCTTGTGTCCAAGGGGAGAGAGAGGCCCCAAAGCATCTTGCTTCCAGCTCTGTGGGAAGCTAAAGCAACTGGCTCTCCACAGTGCTCTCACAGCCTACAGGGAACATCTCTTACCAAGGCCTGTGAAACGCAGTTTCTTGGCAGGCCTGATCTGGCTGAAGTAGAACTCCTGCTCTGGGCGTGCTACTTTGGCCTAGAGCTGCCAGGCCCAAAGGGCCGCCTTGTTTCCAAAGGGGCTGAGAGTCCCCAAAGTATCTTGCTTCCAAATCTTTGGGAAGCTAAGAAACAACTGGCTCTGCACAGTGCTCTCACAGCCTACCGGCAACGTGACAGAGAAAGGCCTGTGAGACGCAGTTTCTTGGAAGGCCTGATCTGGCTGAGGTAGAACTTCTGCTCTGGGTGTACTCCATTGGCCTAGGGCTGCCAGGCCCCAAGGGCTGCCTTTATTTCCAAAGTGTGAGAGAGGCCCCAAAGCATCTTGCTTCCTGCTCTCTGGGAAGCTAAAACAACTGGCTCTGCACAGTGCTCTCAAAGCCAACCGGGAACGTCACATACAAAGGCCGGTGAAACGCAGCTTCTTGACAGGCCTTATCTGGCTGAGGTAGAACTTGTGCTCTGGGTGTGCTACTTTGGCCTAGAGCTGCCAGGCACAAAGGCTGCTTTGTTTCCAAGGGGGAGAGAGGCCTCAAATCATGTTGCTTCCAGCTGTTTTTGAAGCTAAGAAACAACTCGCTCTGCCAGGTACTCTTACAGCCTTCAGGGAACACCTCTTACGAAGGCCTGTGAAAAGCAGCTTCTTGGCAGGCCTGATCTGGCTGAGGTAGAACTTCTGCTCTGGGTGTGCTCCATTGGCCTAGAGCTGAAAGGCCCAAAGGTCAGCCTTGTTGGCAAAGGGGCAGGGAGCCCCCAAAGCATCTTGCTTCCAGCTCTTTGGGAAGCTAAGAAACAACTGGCTCTGCCCAGTGCTCTTACACCTACCGGGAACATCTCTTACCAAGGCCTGTCAAACGCTGTTTCTTTGCAGGCCTGATCAGGCTGAAGTAGAACTCCTGCTCTGCGTGTGCTCCATTGGCCTAGAGCTTCCCGACCCAAAAGGCTGCCTTGTTCCCAAACGGGCAGAGGGGTCCCAAGCATCTTGCTTCCAGCTTTTCAGGAAGGTAAGAAACAACTGGCTCTGCCCAGTGCTCTTACAGCCTACCGGGAACATCTCTTACCAAGGCCTGTGAAACGCAGTTTCCTGGCAGGCCTGATCTGGCTGAAGTAGAACTTCTGCTCTGGGTGTGCTCCATTGCCCTAGAGCTGCCAGGCCCAAAGGGCTGCCTTGTTTCCAAAGACGGAGAGTGGACCCAAAGCATCTTGCTCCCAGCTCTTCGGGAAGCTAAGAAACAGCTGGCTCTGCCCAGTGCTCTTACAGCCTAAGAGAACATGTCTTTGAAAGGCCTGTGAAACGCAGTTTCTTGGCAGGCCTGACCTGGCTGAAGTAGAACTTCTGTTCTGGTTGTGCTACATAGGCCTAGAGCTACCAGGACCTAAGGGCTGCCTTGTTTCCAAAGGGGGAGAGAGGCCCCAAAGCATCTTGCCTCCAGCACTTTGGGAAGCTAAAAAACCACTGGTTCTGCCCAGTGCTCTCACAGCCTACCGTGAACATCTCTTACCAAGGGCTGTGAAACGCAGTTTCTGGGCAGGACTGATCTGCCTGAAGTAGAACTTCTGCTCTGGGTGTGCTACTTTGGCCTAGAGCTGCCAGGCACAAAGGCTGCTTTGTTTCCAAAGGGGGAGAGAGGCCCCAAATCATGTTGCTTCCAGCTGTTTTTGAAGCTAAGAAACAACTCGCTCTGCCAGGTACTCTTACAGCCTTCCGGGAACACCTCTTACGAAGGCCCGTGAAAAGCAGCTTCTTGGCAGGCCTGATCTGGCTGAGGTAGAACTTCTGCTCTGGGTGTGCTCCATTGGCCTAGAGCTGAAAGGCCCAAAGGTCAGCCTTGTTGGCAAAGGGGCAGGGAGCCCCCAAAGCATCTTGCTTCCAGCTCTTTGGGAAGCTAAGAAACAACTGGCTCTGCCCAGTGCTCTTACAGCCTAAGAGAAAATCTCTTACCAAGGCCTGTGAAACGCACTTTGTTGGTGGCCTGATCTAGCTGAAGTAGAACTTCTGCTCTGTGTGTGCTCCATTGGCCTAGAGCTGCCTGGCCCAAAGGGCCGCCTTGTTTGCAAAGGGGATGAGAGGCCCCAAAGCATCTTGCTTCCAGCTCTTCGGGAAGCTAAGAAACATCTGGCGTTGCCCAGTGCTCTTACAGCCTACCGGGAACATCTCTTACCAAGGCCTGTGAAACGCAGTTTGTTGGCGGCCTGAACTGGCCGAAGTAGAAATTCTGTTCTGGATGTGCTCCACTGGGCTAGAGCTACCTGCCCCAAAGGGCTGCCTTGATTCCAAAGTGAGAGAGTGGCACGAAAGCATCTTGCTTCCAGCTCTTCGGGAAGCTAAGAAACATCTGGCGTTGCCCAGTGCTCTTACAGCCTACCGGGAACATCTCTTACCAAGGCCTGTGAAACGCCGTTTCCTGGCAGGCCTGATTTGGCTGAAGTAGAACTTCTGCTCTGGGTGTGCTCCATTGCCCTAGAGCTGCCAGGCCCAAGGTGCTGCCTTCTTTCCTAAGGGGCAGAGAGGCCCCAAAGCATCTTGCTTCCAGCTCTCTGGGAAGCTAAGAACCAACTCGCTCTGGCCCGTGCTCTTACAGCCTACCGGGAACATGTCTTTGAAAGGCCTGTGAAACGCAGTTTCTTGGCAGGCCTCATCGGGCTGAAGTAGAACTCCGGCTCTGGGTGTGCTCCATTGCCCTAGAGCTGCCAGGCCCCAAGTGCTGCCCTGTTTCCAAGGGGCAGAGAGGCCCAAAGCATCTTGCTTCCCGGTCTTTGCGAAGCTAAGAAACAACTGGCTCTGCCCAGTGCTCTTACACCTACCGGGAACATCTCTTACCAAGGCCTGTCAAACGCTGTTTCTTTGCAGGCCTGATCAGGCTGAAGTAGAACTCCTGCTCTGCGTGTGCTCCATTGGCCTAGAGCTTCCCGACCCAAAAGGCTGCCTTGTTCCCAAACGGGCAGAGGGGTCCCAAGCATCTTGCTTCCAGCTTTTCAGGAAGGTAAGAAACAACTGGCTCTGCCCAGTGCTCTTACAGCCTACCGGGAACATCTCTTACCAAGGCCTGTGAAACGCAGTTTCCTGGCAGGCCTGATCTGGCTGAAGTAGAACTTCTGCTCTGGGTGTGCTCCATTGCCCTAGAGCTGCCAGGCCCAAAGGGCTGCCTTGTTTCCAAAGACGGAGAGTGGACCCAAAGCATCTTGCTCCCAGCTCTTCGGGAAGCTAAGAAACAGCTGGCTCGGCCCAGTGCTCTTACAGCCTAAGAGAACATGTCTTTGAAAGGCCTGTGAAACGCAGTTTCTTGGCAGGCCTGACCTGGCTGAAGTAGAACTTCTGTTCTGGTTGTGCTACATAGGCCTAGAGCTACCAGGACCTAAGGGCTGCCTTGTTTCCAAAGGGGGAGAGAGGCCCCAAAGCATCTTGCCTCCAGCACTTTGGGAAGCTAAAAAACCACTGGTTCTGCCCAGTGCTCTCACAGCCTACCGTGAACATCTCTTACCAAGGGCTGTGAAACGCAGTTTCTGGGCAGGACTGATCTGCCTGAAGTAGAACTTCTGCTGTGGGTGTGCTCCATTGGCCTAGAGCTGCCAGGCCCAAACGGCTGCCTTGTGTCCAAGGGGAGAGAGAGGCCCCAAAGCATCTTGCTTCCAGCTCTGTGGGAAGCTAAAGCAACTGGCTCTCCACAGTGCTCTCACAGCCTACAGGGAACATCTCTTACCAAGGCCTGTGAAACGCAGTTTCTTGGCAGGCCTGATCTGGCTGAAGTAGAACTCCTGCTCTGGGCGTGCTACTTTGGCCTAGAGCTGCCAGGCCCAAAGGGCCGCCTTGTTTCCAAAGGGGCTGAGAGTCCCCAAAGTATCTTGCTTCCAAATCTTTGGGAAGCTAAGAAACAACTGGCTCTGCACAGTGCTCTCACAGCCTACCGGCAACGTGACAGAGAAAGGCCTGTGAGACGCAGTTTCTTGGAAGGCCTGATCTGGCTGAGGTAGAACTTCTGCTCTGGGTGTACTCCATTGGCCTAGGGCTGCCAGGCCCCAAGGGCTGCCTTTATTTCCAAAGTGTGAGAGAGGCCCCAAAGCATCTTGCTTCCTGCTCTCTGGGAAGCTAAAACAACTGGCTCTGCACAGTGCTCTCAAAGCCAACCGGGAACGTCACATACAAAGGCCGGTGAAACGCAGCTTCTTGACAGGCCTTATCTGGCTGAGGTAGAACTTGTGCTCTGGGTGTGCTACTTTGGCCTAGAGCTGCCAGGCACAAAGGCTGCTTTGTTTCCAAGGGGGAGAGAGGCCTCAAATCATGTTGCTTCCAGCTGTTTTTGAAGCTAAGAAACAACTCGCTCTGCCAGGTACTCTTACAGCCTTCAGGGAACACCTCTTACGAAGGCCTGTGAAAAGCAGCTTCTTGGCAGGCCTGATCTGGCTGAGGTAGAACTTCTGCTCTGGGTGTGCTCCATTGGCCTAGAGCTGAAAGGCCCAAAGGTCAGCCTTGTTGGCAAAGGGGCAGGGAGCCCCCAAAGCATCTTGCTTCCAGCTCTTTGGGAAGCTAAGAAACAACTGGCTCTGCCCAGTGCTCTTACACCTACCGGGAACATCTCTTACCAAGGCCTGTCAAACGCTGTTTCTTTGCAGGCCTGATCAGGCTGAAGTAGAACTCCTGCTCTGCGTGTGCTCCATTGGCCTAGAGCTTCCCGACCCAAAAGGCTGCCTTGTTCCCAAACGGGCAGAGGGGTCCCAAGCATCTTGCTTCCAGCTTTTCAGGAAGGTAAGAAACAACTGGCTCTGCCCAGTGCTCTTACAGCCTACCGGGAACATCTCTTACCAAGGCCTGTGAAACGCAGTTTCCTGGCAGGCCTGATCTGGCTGAAGTAGAACTTCTGCTCTGGGTGTGCTCCATTGCCCTAGAGCTGCCAGGCCCAAAGGGCTGCCTTGTTTCCAAAGACGGAGAGTGGACCCAAAGCATCTTGCTCCCAGCTCTTCGGGAAGCTAAGAAACAGCTGGCTCTGCCCAGTGCTCTTACAGCCTAAGAGAACATGTCTTTGAAAGGCCTGTGAAACGCAGTTTCTTGGCAGGCCTGACCTGGCTGAAGTAGAACTTCTGTTCTGGTTGTGCTACATAGGCCTAGAGCTACCAGGACCTAAGGGCTGCCTTGTTTCCAAAGGGGGAGAGAGGCCCCAAAGCATCTTGCCTCCAGCACTTTGGGAAGCTAAAAAACCACTGGTTCTGCCCAGTGCTCTCACAGCCTACCGTGAACATCTCTTACCAAGGGCTGTGAAACGCAGTTTCTGGGCAGGACTGATCTGCCTGAAGTAGAACTTCTGCTGTGGGTGTGCTCCATTGGCCTAGAGCTGCCAGGCCCAAACGGCTGCCTTGTGTCCAAAGGGAGAGAGAGGCCCCAAAGCATCTTGCTTCCAGCTCTGTGGGAAGCTAAAGCAACTGGCTCTCCACAGTGCTCTCACAGCCTACAGGGAACATCTCTTACCAAGGCCTGTGAAACGCAGTTTCTTGGCAGGCCTGATCTGGCTGAAGTAGAACTCCTGCTCTGGGCGTGCTACTTTGGCCTAGAGCTGCCAGGCCCAAAGGGCCGCCTTGTTTCCAAAGGGGCTGAGAGTCCCCAAAGTATCTTGCTTCCAAATCTTTGGGAAGCTAAGAAACAACTGGCTCTGCACAGTGCTCTCACAGCCTACCGGCAACGTGACAGAGAAAGGCCTGTGTGACGCAGTTTCTTGGAAGGCCTGATCTGGCTGAGGTAGAACTTCTGCTCTGGGTGTACTCCATTGGCCTAGGGCTGCCAGGCCCCAAGGGCTGCCTTTATTTCCAAAGTGTGAGAGAGGCCCCAAAGCATCTTGCTTCCTGCTCTCTGGGAAGCTAAAACAACTGGCTCTGCACAGTGCTCTCAAAGCCAACCGGGAACGTCACATACAAAGGCCGGTGAAACGCAGCTTCTTGACAGGCCTTATCTGGCTGAGGTAGAACTTGTGCTCTGGGTGTGCTACTTTGGCCTAGAGCTGCCAGGCACAAAGGCTGCTTTGTTTCCAAAGGGGGAGAGAGGCCTCAAATCATGTTGCTTCCAGCTGTTTTTGAAGCTAAGAAACAACTCGCTCTGCCAGGTACTCTTACAGCCTTCCGGGAACACCTCTTACGAAGGCCCGTGAAAAGCAGCTTCTTGGCAGGCCTGATCTGGCTGAGGTAGAACTTCTGCTCTGGGTGTGCTCCATTGGCCTAGAGCTGAAAGGCCCAAAGGTCAGCCTTGTTGGCAAAGGGGCAGGGAGCCCCCAAAGCATCTTGCTTCCAGCTCTTTGGGAAGCTAAGAAACAACTGGCTCTGCCCAGTGCTCTTACAGCCTAAGAGAAAATCTCTTACCAAGGCCTGTGAAACGCACTTTGTTGGTGGCCTGATCTAGCTGAAGTAGAACTTCTGCTCTGGGTGTGCTCCATTGGCCTAGAGCTGCCTGGCCCAAAGGGCCGCCCTGTTTGCAAAGGGGATGAGAGGCCCCAAAGCATCTTGCTTCCAGCTCTTCGGGAAGCTAAGAAACATCTGGCGTTGCCCAGTGCTCTTACAGCCTACCGGGAACATCTCTTACCAAGGCCTGTGAAACGCCGTTTCCTGGCAGGCCTGATTTGGCTGAAGTAGAACTTCTGCTCTGGGTGTGCTCCATTGCCCTAGAGCTGCCAGGCCCAAGGTGCTGCCTTCTTTCCAAAGGGGCAGAGAGGCCCCAAAGCATCTTGCTTCCAGCTCTCTGGGAAGCTAAGAACCAACTCGCTCTGGCCCGTGCTCTTACAGCCTACCGGGAACATGTCTTTGAAAGGCCTGTGAAACGCAGTTTCTTGGCAGGCCTCATCTGGCTGAAGTAGAACTCCGGCTCTGGGTGTGCTCCATTGCCCTAGAGCTGCCAGGCCCCAAGTGCTGCCCTGTTTCCAAGGGGCAGAGAGGCCCAAAGCATCTTGCTTCCCGGTCTTTGCGAAGCTAAGAAACAACTGGCTCTGCCCAGTGCTCTTACACCTACCGGGAACATCTCTTACCAAGGCCTGTCAAACGCTGTTTCTTTGCAGGCCTGATCAGGCTGAAGTAGAACTCCTGCTCTGCGTGTGCTCCATTGGCCTAGAGCTTCCCGACCCAAAAGGCTGCCTTGTTCCCAAACGGGCAGAGGGGTCCCAAGCATCTTGCTTCCAGCTTTTCAGGAAGGTAAGAAACAACTGGCTCTGCCCAGTGCTCTTACAGCCTACCGGGAACATCTCTTACCAAGGCCTGTGAAACGCAGTTTCCTGGCAGGCCTGATCTGGCTGAAGTAGAACTTCTGCTCTGGGTGTGCTCCATTGCCCTAGAGCTGCCAGGCCCAAAGGGCTGCCTTGTTTCCAAAGACGGAGAGTGGACCCAAAGCATCTTGCTCCCAGCTCTTCGGGAAGCTAAGAAACAGCTGGCTCTGCCCAGTGCTCTTACAGCCTAAGAGAACATGTCTTTGAAAGGCCTGTGAAACGCAGTTTCTTGGCAGGCCTGACCTGGCTGAAGTAGAACTTCTGTTCTGGTTGTGCTACATAGGCCTAGAGCTACCAGGACCTAAGGGCTGCCTTGTTTCCAAAGGGGGAGAGAGGCCCCAAAGCATCTTGCCTCCAGCACTTTGGGATGCTAAAAAACCACTGGTTCTGCCCAGTGCTCTCACAGCCTACCGTGAACATCTCTTACCAAGGGCTGTGAAACGCAGTTTCTGGGCAGGACTGATCTGCCTGAAGTAGACCTTCTGCTGTGGGTGTGCTCCATTGGCCTAGAGCTGCCAGGCCCAAACGGCTGCCTTGTGTCCAAAGGGAGAGAGAGGCCCCAAAGCATCTTGCTTCAAGCTCTGTGGGAAGCTAAAGCAACTGGCTCTCCACAGTGCTCTCACAGCCTACCGGGAACATCTCTTACCAAGGCCTGTGAAACGCAGTTTCTTGGCAGGCCTGATCTGGCTGAAGTAGAACTCCTGCTCTGGGCGTGCTACTTTGGCCTAGAGCTGCCAGGCCCAAAGGGCCGTCTTGTTTCCAAAGGGGCTGAGAGTCCCCAAAGTATCTTGCTTCCAAATCTTTGGGAAGCTAAGAAACAACTGGCTCTGCACAGTGCTCTCACAGCCTACCGGCAACGTGACAGAGACAGGCCTGTGAGACGCAGTTTCTTGGAAGGCCTGATCTGGCTGGGGTAGAACTTCTGCTCTGGGTGTACTCCATTGGCCTAGGGCTGCCAGGCCCAAAGGGCTGCCTTTATTTCCAAAGTGTGAGAGAGGCCCCAAAGCATCTTGCTTCCTGCTCTCTGGGAAGCTAAAACAACTGGCTCTGCACAGTGCTCTCAAAGCCAACCGGGAACGTCACATACAAAGGCCGGTGAAACGCAACTTCTTGACAGGCCTTATCTGGCTGAGGTAGAACTTGTGCTCTGGGTGTGCTACTTTGGCCTAGAGCTGCCAGGCACAAAGGCTGCTTTGTTTCCAAAGGGGGAGAGAGGCCCCAAATCATGTTGCTTCCAGCTGTTTTTGAAGCTAAGAAACAACTCGCTCTGCCAGGTACTCTTACAGCCTTCCGGGAACACCTCTTACGAAGGCCCCTGAAAAGCAGCTTCTTGGCAGGCCTGATCTGGCTGAGGTAGAACTTCTGCTCTGGGTGTGCTCCATTGGCCTAGAGCTGAAAGGCCCAAAGGTCAGCCTTGTTGGCAAAGGGGCAGGGAGCCCCCAAAGCATCTTGCTTCCAGCTCTTTGGGAAGCTAAGAAACAACTGGCTCTGCCCAGTGCTCTTACAGCCTAAGAGAAAATCTCTTACCAAGGCCTGTGAAACGCACTTTGTTGGTGGCCTGATCTAGCTGAAGTAGAACTTCTGCTCTGGGTGTGCTCCATTGGCCTAGAGCTGCCTGGCCCAAAGGGCCGCCTTGTTTGCAAAGGGGATGAGAGGCCCCAAAGCATCTTGCTTCCAGCTCTTCGGGAAGCTAAGAAACATCTGGCGTTGCCCAGTGCTCTTACAGCCTACCGGGAACATCTCTTACCAAGGCCTGTGAAACGCAGTTTGTTGGCGGCCTGAACTGGCCGAAGTAGAACTTCTGTTCTGGATGTGCTCCACTGGCCTAGAGCTACCTGCCCCAAAGGGCTGCCTTGATTCCAAAGTGAGAGAGTGGCACCAAAGCATCTTGCTTCCAGCTCTTCGGGAAGCTAAGAAACATCTGGCGTTGCCCAGTGCTCTTACAGCCTACCGGGAACATCTCTTACCAAGGCCTGTGAAACGCCGTTTCCTGGCAGGCCTGATTTGGCTGAAGTAGAACTTCTGCTCTGGGTGTGCTCCATTGCCCTAGAGCTGCCAGGCCCAAGGTGCTGCCTTCTTTCCAAAGGGGCAGAGAGGCCCCAAAGCATCTTGCTTCCAGCTCTCTGGGAAGCTAAGAACCAACTCGCTCTGGCCCGTGCTCTTACAGCCTACCGGGAACATGTCTTTGAAAGGCCTGTGAAACGCAGTTTCTTGGCAGGCCTCATCTGGCTGAAGTAGAACTCCGGCTCTGGGTGTGCTCCATTGCCCTAGAGCTGCCAGGCCCCAAGTGCTGCCCTGTTTCCAAGGGGCAGAGAGGCCCAAAGCATCTTGCTTCCCGGTCTTTGCGAAGCTAAGAAACAACTGGCTCTGCCCAGTGCTCTTACACCTACCGGGAACATCTCTTACCAAGGCCTGTCAAACGCTGTTTCTTTGCAGGCCTGATCAGGCTGAAGTAGAACTCCTGCTCTGCGTGTGCTCCATTGGCCTAGAGCTTCCCGACCCAAAAGGCTGCCTTGTTCCCAAACGGGCAGAGGGGTCCCAAGCATCTTGCTTCCAGCTTTTCAGGAAGGTAAGAAACAACTGGCTCTGCCCAGTGCTCTTACAGCCTACCGGGAACATCTCTTACCAAGGCCTGTGAAACGCAGTTTCCTGGCAGGCCTGATCTGGCTGAAGTAGAACTTCTGCTCTGGGTGTGCTCCATTGCCCTAGAGCTGCCAGGCCCAAAGGGCTGCCTTGTTTCCAAAGACGGAGAGTGGACCCAAAGCATCTTGCTCCCAGCTCTTCGGGAAGCTAAGAAACAGCTGGCTCGGCCCAGTGCTCTTACAGCCTAAGAGAACATGTCTTTGAAAGGCCTGTGAAACGCAGTTTCTTGGCAGGCCTGACCTGGCTGAAGTAGAACTTCTGTTCTGGTTGTGCTACATAGGCCTAGAGCTACCAGGACCTAAGGGCTGCCTTGTTTCCAAAGGGGGAGAGAGGCCCCAAAGCATCTTGCCTCCAGCACTTTGGGAAGCTAAAAAACCACTGGTTCTGCCCAGTGCTCTCACAGCCTACCGTGAACATCTCTTACCAAGGGCTGTGAAACGCAGTTTCTGGGCAGGACTGATCTGCCTGAAGTAGAACTTCTGCTGTGGGTGTGCTCCATTGGCCTAGAGCTGCCAGGCCCAAACGGCTGCCTTGTGTCCAAAGGGAGAGAGAGGCCCCAAAGCATCTTGCTTCCAGCTCTGTGGGAAGCTAAAGCAACTGGCTCTCCACAGTGCTCTCACAGCCTACCGGGAACATCTCTTACCAAGGCCTGTGAAACGCAGTTTCTTGGCAGGCCTGATCTGGCTGAAGTAGAACTCCTGCTCTGGGCGTGCTACTTTGGCCTAGAGCTGCCAGGCCCAAAGGGCCGTCTTGTTTCCAAAGGGGCTGAGAGTCCCCAAAGTATCTTGCTTCCAAATCTTTGGGAAGCTAAGAAACAACTGGCTCTGCACAGTGCTCTCACAGCCTACCGGCAACGTGACAGAGACAGGCCTGTGAGACGCAGTTTCTTGGAAGGCCTGATCTGGCTGAGGTAGAACTTCTGCTCTGGGTGTACTCCATTGGCCTAGGGCTGCCAGGCCCAAAGGGCTGCCTTTATTTCCAAAGTGTGAGAGAGGCCCCAAAGCATCTTGCTTCCTGCTCTCTGGGAAGCTAAAACAACTGGCTCTGCACAGTGCTCTCAAAGCCAACCGGGAACGTCACATACAAAGGCCGGTGAAACGCAACTTCTTGACAGGCCTTATCTGGCTGAGGTAGAACTTGTGCTCTGGGTGTGCTACTTTGGCCTAGAGCTGCCAGGCACAAAGGCTGCTTTGTTTCCAAAGGGGGAGAGAGGCCCCAAATCATGTTGCTTCCAGCTGTTTTTGAAGCTAAGAAACAACTCGCTCTGCCAGGTACTCTTACAGCCTTCCGGGAACACGAAGGCCCGTGAAAAGCAGCTTCTTGGCAGGCCTGATCTGGCTGAGGTAGAACTTCTGCTCTGGGTGTGCTCCATTGGCCTAGAGCTGAAAGGCCCAAAGGTCAGCCTTGTTGGCAAAGGGGCAGGGAGCCCCCAAAGCATCTTGCTTCCAGCTCTTTGGGAAGCTAAGAAACAACTGGCTCTGCCCAGTGCTCTTACAGCCTAAGAGAAAATCTCTTACCAAGGCCTGTGAAACGCACTTTGTTGGTGGCCTGATCTAGCTGAAGTAGAACTTCTGCTCTGGGTGTGCTCCATTGGCCTAGAGCTGCCTGGCCCAAAGGGCCGCCTTGTTTGCAAAGGGGATGAGAGGCCCCAAAGCATCTTGCTTCCAGCTCTTCGGGAAGCTAAGAAACATCTGGCGTTGCCCAGTGCTCTTACAGCCTACCGGGAACATCTCTTACCAAGGCCTGTGAAACGCAGTTTGTTGGCGGCCTGAACTGGCCGAAGTAGAACTTCTGTTCTGGATGTGCTCCACTGGCCTAGAGCTACCTGCCCCAAAGGGCTGCCTTGATTCCAAAGTGAGAGAGTGGCACCAAAGCATCTTGCTTCCAGCTCTTCGGGAAGCTAAGAAACATCTGGCGTTGCCCAGTGCTCTTACAGCCTACCGGGAACATCTCTTACCAAGGCCTGTGAAACGCCGTTTCCTGGCAGGCCTGATTTGGCTGAAGTAGAACTTCTGCTCTGGGTGTGCTCCATTGCCCTAGAGCTGCCAGGCCCAAGGTGCTGCCTTCTTTCCAAAGGGGCAGAGAGGCCCCAAAGCATCTTGCTTCCAGCTCTCTGGGAAGCTAAGAACCAACTCGCTCTGGCCCGTGCTCTTACAGCCTACCGGGAACATGTCTTTGAAAGGCCTGTGAAACGCAGTTTCTTGGCAGGCCTCATCTGGCTGAAGTAGAACTCCGGCTCTGGGTGTGCTCCATTGCCCTAGAGCTGCCAGGCCCCAAGTGCTGCCCTGTTTCCAAGGGGCAGAGAGGCCCAAAGCATCTTGCTTCCCGGTCTTTGCGAAGCTAAGAAACAACTGGCTCTGCCCAGTGCTCTTACACCTACCGGGAACATCTCTTACCAAGGCCTGTCAAACGCTGTTTCTTTGCAGGCCTGATCAGGCTGAAGTAGAACTCCTGCTCTGCGTGTGCTCCATTGGCCTAGAGCTTCCCGACCCAAAAGGCTGCCTTGTTCCCAAACGGGCAGAGGGGTCCCAAGCATCTTGCTTCCAGCTTTTCAGGAAGGTAAGAAACAACTGGCTCTGCCCAGTGCTCTTACAGCCTACCGGGAACATCTCTTACCAAGGCCTGTGAAACGCAGTTTCCTGGCAGGCCTGATCTGGCTGAAGTAGAACTTCTGCTCTGGGTGTGCTCCATTGCCCTAGAGCTGCCAGGCCCAAAGGGCTGCCTTGTTTCCAAAGACGGAGAGTGGACCCAAAGCATCTTGCTCCCAGCTCTTCGGGAAGCTAAGAAACAGCTGGCTCGGCCCAGTGCTCTTACAGCCTAAGAGAACATGTCTTTGAAAGGCCTGTGAAACGCAGTTTCTTGGCAGGCCTGACCTGGCTGAAGTAGAACTTCTGTTCTGGTTGTGCTACATAGGCCTAGAGCTACCAGGACCTAAGGGCTGCCTTGTTTCCAAAGGGGGAGAGAGGCCCCAAAGCATCTTGCCTCCAGCACTTTGGGATGCTAAAAAACCACTGGTTCTGCCCAGTGCTCTCACAGCCTACCGTGAACATCTCTTACCAAGGGCTGTGAAACGCAGTTTCTGGGCAGGACTGATCTGCCTGAAGTAGACCTTCTGCTGTGGGTGTGCTCCATTGGCCTAGAGCTGCCAGGCCCAAACGGCTGCCTTGTGTCCAAAGGGAGAGAGAGGCCCCAAAGCATCTTGCTTCAAGCTCTGTGGGAAGCTAAAGCAACTGGCTCTCCA
Source organism: Equus asinus (assembly GCF_041296235.1). Lineage (NCBI taxonomy): Eukaryota > Metazoa > Chordata > Mammalia > Perissodactyla > Equidae > Equus > Equus asinus. The sequence continues at coordinate 871,818 of NW_027225534.1, forward strand.
CAGTGCTCTCACAGCCTACCGGGAACATCTCTTACCAAGGCCTGTGAAACGCAGTTTCTTGGCAGGCCTGATCTGGCTGAAGTAGAACTCCTGCTCTGGGCGTGCTACTTTGGCCTAGAGCTGCCAGGCCCAAAGGGCCGTCTTGTTTCCAAAGGGGCTGAGAGTCCCCAAAGTATCTTGCTTCCAAATCTTTGGGAAGCTAAGAAACAACTGGCTCTGCACAGTGCTCTCACAGCCTACCGGCAACGTGACAGAGACAGGCCTGTGAGACGCAGTTTCTTGGAAGGCCTGATCTGGCTGGGGTAGAACTTCTGCTCTGGGTGTACTCCATTGGCCTAGGGCTGCCAGGCCCAAAGGGCTGCCTTTATTTCCAAAGTGTGAGAGAGGCCCCAAAGCATCTTGCTTCCTGCTCTCTGGGAAGCTAAAACAACTGGCTCTGCACAGTGCTCTCAAAGCCAACCGGGAACGTCACATACAAAGGCCGGTGAAACGCAACTTCTTGACAGGCCTTATCTGGCTGAGGTAGAACTTGTGCTCTGGGTGTGCTACTTTGGCCTAGAGCTGCCAGGCACAAAGGCTGCTTTGTTTCCAAAGGGGGAGAGAGGCCCCAAATCATGTTGCTTCCAGCTGTTTTTGAAGCTAAGAAACAACTCGCTCTGCCAGGTACTCTTACAGCCTTCCGGGAACACCTCTTACGAAGGCCCGTGAAAAGCAGCTTCTTGGCAGGCCTGATCTGGCTGAGGTAGAACTTCTGCTCTGGGTGTGCTCCATTGGCCTAGAGCTGAAAGGCCCAAAGGTCAGCCTTGTTGGCAAAGGGGCAGGGAGCCCCCAAAGCATCTTGCTTCCAGCTCTTTGGGAAGCTAAGAAACAACTGGCTCTGCCCAGTGCTCTTACAGCCTAAGAAAAAATCTCTTACCAAGGCCTGTGAAACGCACTTTGTTGGTGGCCTGATCTAGCTGAAGTAGAACTTCTGCTCTGGGTGTGCTCCATTGGCCTAGAGCTGCCTGGCCCAAAGGGCCGCCTTGTTTGCAAAGGGGATGAGAGGCCCCAAAGCATCTTGCTTCCAGCTCTTCGGGAAGCTAAGAAACATCTGGCGTTGCCCAGTGCTCTTACAGCCTACCGGGAACATCTCTTACCAAGGCCTGTGAAACGCAGTTTGTTGGCGGCCTGAACTGGCCGAAGTAGAACTTCTGTTCTGGATGTGCTCCACTGGCCTAGAGCTACCTGCCCCAAAGGGCTGCCTTGATTCCAAAGTGAGAGAGTGGCACCAAAGCATCTTGCTTCCAGCTCTTCGGGAAGCTAAGAAACATCTGGCGTTGCCCAGTGCTCTTACAGCCTACCGGGAACATCTCTTACCAAGGCCTGTGAAACGCCGTTTCCTGGCAGGCCTGATTTGGCTGAAGTAGAACTTCTGCTCTGGGTGTGCTCCATTGCCCTAGAGCTGCCAGGCCCAAGGTGCTGCCTTCTTTCCAAAGGGGCAGAGAGGCCCCAAAGCATCTTGCTTCCAGCTCTCTGGGAAGCTAAGAACCAACTCGCTCTGGCCCGTGCTCTTACAGCCTACCGGGAACATGTCTTTGAAAGGCCTGTGAAACGCAGTTTCTTGGCAGGCCTCATCTGGCTGAAGTAGAACTCCGGCTCTGGGTGTGCTCCATTGCCCTAGAGCTGCCAGGCCCCAAGTGCTGCCCTGTTTCCAAGGGGCAGAGAGGCCCAAAGCATCTTGCTTCCCGGTCTTTGCGAAGCTAAGAAACAACTGGCTCTGCCCAGTGCTCTTACACCTACCGGGAACATCTCTTACCAAGGCCTGTCAAACGCTGTTTCTTTGCAGGCCTGATCAGGCTGAAGTAGAACTCCTGCTCTGCGTGTGCTCCATTGGCCTAGAGCTTCCCGACCCAAAAGGCTGCCTTGTTCCCAAACGGGCAGAGGGGTCCCAAGCATCTTGCTTCCAGCTTTTCAGGAAGGTAAGAAACAACTGGCTCTGCCCAGTGCTCTTACAGCCTACCGGGAACATCTCTTACCAAGGCCTGTGAAACGCAGTTTCCTGGCAGGCCTGATCTGGCTGAAGTAGAACTTCTGCTCTGGGTGTGCTCCATTGCCCTAGAGCTGCCAGGCCCAAAGGGCTGCCTTGTTTCCAAAGACGGAGAGTGGACCCAAAGCATCTTGCTCCCAGCTCTTCGGGAAGCTAAGAAACAGCTGGCTCGGCCCAGTGCTCTTACAGCCTAAGAGAACATGTCTTTGAAAGGCCTGTGAAACGCAGTTTCTTGGCAGGCCTGACCTGGCTGAAGTAGAACTTCTGTTCTGGTTGTGCTACATAGGCCTAGAGCTACCAGGACCTAAGGGCTGCCTTGTTTCCAAAGGGTGAGAGAGGCCCCAAAGAATCTTGCCTCCAGCACTTTGGGAAGCTAAAAAACCACTGGTTCTGCCCAGTGCTCTCACAGCCTACCGTGAACATCTCTTACCAAGGGCTGTGAAACGCAGTTTCTGGGCAGGACTGATCTGCCTGAAGTAGAACTTCTGCTGTGGGTGTGCTCCATTGGCCTAGAGCTGCCAGGCCCAAACGGCTGCCTTGTGTCCAAAGGGAGAGAGAGGCCCCAAAGCATCTTGCTTCCAGCTCTGTGGGAAGCTAAAGCAACTGGCTCTCCACAGTGCTCTCACAGCCTACAGGGAACATCTCTTACCAAGGCCTGTGAAACGCAGTTTCTTGGCAGGCCTGATCTGGCTGAAGTAGAACTCCTGCTCTGGGCGTGCTACTTTGGCCTAGAGCTGCCAGGCCCAAAGGGCCGCCTTGTTTCCAAAGGGGCTGAGAGTCCCCAAAGTATCTTGCTTCCAAATCTTTGGGAAGCTAAGAAACAACTGGCTCTGCACAGTGCTCTCACAGCCTACCGGCAACGTGACAGAGAAAGGCCTGTGAGACGCAGTTTCTTGGAAGGCCTGATCTGGCTGAGGTAGAACTTCTGCTCTGGGTGTACTCCATTGGCCTAGGGCTGCCAGGCCCCAAGGGCTGCCTTTATTTCCAAAGTGTGAGAGAGGCCCCAAAGCATCTTGCTTCCTGCTCTCTGGGAAGCTAAAACAACTGGCTCTGCACAGTGCTCTCAAAGCCAACCGGGAACGTCACATACAAAGGCCGGTGAAACGCAGCTTCTTGACAGGCCTTATCTGGCTGAGGTAGAACTTGTGCTCTGGGTGTGCTACTTTGGCCTAGAGCTGCCAGGCACAAAGGCTGCTTTGTTTCCAAATGGGGAGAGAGGCCTCAAATCATGTTGTTTCCAGCTGTTTTTGAAGCTAAGAAACAACTCGCTCTGCCAGGTACTCTTACAGCCTTCCGGGAACACCTCTTACGAAGGCCTGTGAAAAGCAGCTTCTTGGCAGGCCTGATCTGGCTGAGGTAGAACTTCTGCTCTGGGTGTGCTCCATTGGCCTAGAGCTGAAAGGCCCAAAGGTCAGCCTTGTTGGCAAAGGGGCAGGGAGCCCCCAAAGCATCTTGCTTCCAGCTCTTTGGGAAGCTAAGAAACAACTTGCTCTGCCCAGTGCTCTTACAGGCTAAGAGAAAATCTCTTACCAAGGCCTGTGAAACGCACTTTGTTGGTGGCCTGATCTAGCTGAAGTAGAACTTCTGCTCTGGGTGTGCTCCATTGGCCTAGAGCTGCCTGGCCCAAAGGGCCGCCCTGTTTGCAAAGGGGATGAGAGGCCCCAAAGCATCTTGCTTCCAGCTCTTCGGGAAGCTAAGAAACATCTGGCGTTGCCCAGTGCTCTTACAGCCTACCGGGAACATCTCTTACCAAGGCCTGTGAAACGCCGTTTCCTGGCAGGCCTGATTTGGCTGAAGTAGAACTTCTGCTCTGGGTGTGCTCCATTGCCCTAGAGCTGCCAGGCCCAAGGTGCTGCCTTCTTTCCAAAGGGGCAGAGAGGCCCCAAAGCATCTTGCTTCCAGCTCTCTGGGAAGCTAAGAACCAACTCGCTCTGGCCCGTGCTCTTACAGCCTACCGGGAACATGTCTTTGAAAGGCCTGTGAAACGCAGTTTCTTGGCAGGCTTCATCTGGCTGAAGTAGAACTCCGGCTCTGGGTGTGCTCCATTGCCCTAGAGCTGCCAGGCCCAAAGTGCGGCCCTGTTTCCAAGGGGCAGAGAGGCCCAAAGCATCTTGCTTCCCGGTCTTTGCGAAGCTAAGAAACAACTGGCTCTGCCCAGTGCTCTTACACCTACCGGGAACATCTCTTACCAAGGCCTGTCAAACGCTGTTTCTTTGCAGGCCTGATCAGGCTGAAGTAGAACTACCGCTCTGCGTGTGCACCATTGGCCTAGAGCTTCCCGACCCAAAAGGCTGCCTTGTTCCCAAACGGGCAGAGGGGTCCCAAGCATCTTTCTTCCAGCTTTTCAGGAAGGTAAGAAACAACTGGCTCTGCCCAGTGCTCTTACAGCCTACCGGGAACATCTCTTACCAAGGCCTGTGAAACGCAGTTTCCTGGCAGGCCTGATCTGGCTGAAGTAGAACTTCTGCTCTGGGTGTGCTCCATTGCCCTAGAGCTGCCAGGCCCAAAGGGCTGCCTTGTTTCCAAAGACGGAGAGTGGACCCAAAGCATCTTGCTCCCAGCTCTTCGGGAAGCTAAGAAACAGCTGGCTCTGCCCAGTGCTCTTACAGCCTAAGAGAACATGTCTTTGAAAGGCCTGTGAAACGCAGTTTCTTGGCAGGCCTGACCTGGCTGAAGTAGAACTTCTGTTCTGGTTGTGCTACATAGGCCTAGAGCTACCAGGACCTAAGGGCTGCCTTGTTTCCAAAGGGGGAGAGAGGCCCCAAAGCATCTTGCCTCCAGCACTTTGGGAAGCTAAAAAACCACTGGTTCTGCCCAGTGCTCTCACAGCCTACCGTGAACATCTCTTACCAAGGGCTGTGAAACGCAGTTTCTGGGCAGGACTGATCTGCCTGAAGTAGACCTTCTGCTGTGGGTGTGCTCCAATGGCCTAGAGCTGCCAGGCCCAAACGGCTGCCTTGTGTCCAAAGGGAGAGAGAGGCCCCAAAGCATCTTGCTTCCAGCTCTGTGGGAAGCTAAAGCAACTGGCTCTCCACAGTGCTCTCACAGCCTCCCGGGAACATCTCTTACCAAGGCCTGTGAAGCGCAGTTTCTTGGCAGGCCTGATCTGGCTGAAGTAGAACTCCTGCTCTGGGCGTGCTACTTTGGCCTAGAGCTGCCAGGCCCAAAGGGCCGTCTTGTTTCCAAAGGGGCTGAGAGTCCCCAAAGTATCTTGCTTCCAAATCTTTGGGAAGCTAAGAAACAACTGGCTCTGCACAGTGCTCTCACAGCCTACCGGCAACGTGACAGAGAAAGGCCTGTGAGACGCAGTTTCTTGGAAGACCTGATCTGGCTGAGGTAGAACTTCTGCTCTGGGTGTACTCCATTGGCCTAGGGCTGCCAGGCCCAAAGGGCTGCCTTTATTTCCAAAGTGTGAGAGAGGCCCCAAAGCATCTTGCTTCCTGCTCTCTGGGAAGCTAAAACAACTGGCTCTGCACAGTGCTCTCAAAGCCAACCGGGAACGTCACATACAAAGGCCGGTGAAACGCAGCTTCTTGACAGGCCTTATCTGGCTGAGGTAGAACTTGTGCTCTGGGTGTGCTACTTTGGCCTAGAGCTGCCAGGCACAAAGGCTGCTTTGTTTCCAAAGGGGGAGAGAGGCCACAAATCATGTTGCTTCCAGCTGTTTTTGAAGCTAAGAAACAACTCGCTCTGCCAGGTATTCTTACAGCCTTCCGGGAACACCTCTTACGAAGGCCTGTGAAAAGCAGCTTCTTGGCAGGCCTGATCTGGCTGAGGTAGAACTTCTGCTCTGGGTGTGCTCCATTGGCCTAGAGCTGAAAGGCCCAAAGGTCAGCCTTGTTGGCAAAGGGGCAGGGAGCCCCCAAAGCATCTTGCTTCCAGCTCTTTGGGAAGCTAAGAAACAACTGGCTCTGCCCAGTGCTCTTACAGCCTAAGAGAAAATCTCTTACCAAGGCCTGTGAAACGCACTTTGTTGGTGGCCTGATCTAGCTGAAGTAGAACTTCTGCTCTGGGTGTGCTCCATTGGCCTAGAGCTGCCTGGCCCAAAGGGCCGCCTTGTTTGCAAAGGGGATGAGAGGCCCCAAAGCATCTTGCTTCCAGCTCTTCGGGAAGCTAAGAAACATCTGGCGTTGCCCAGTGCTCTTACAGCCTACCGGGAACATCTCTTACCAAGGCCTGTGAAACGCAGTTTGTTGGCGGCCTGAACTGGCCGAAGTAGAACTTCTGTTCTGGATGTGCTCCACTGGCCTAGAGCTACCTGGCCCAAAGGGCTGCCTTGATTCCAAAGTGAGAGTGTGGCACCAAAGCATCTTGCTTCCAGCTCTTCGGGAAGCTAAGAAACATCTGGCGTTGCCCAGTGCTCTTACAGCCTACCGGGAACATCTCTTACCAAGGCCTGTGAAACGCCGTTTCCTGGCAGGCCTGATTTGGCTGAAGTAGAACTTCTGCTCTGGGTGTGCTCCATTGCCCTAGAGCTGCCAGGCCCAAGGTGCTGCCTTCTTTCCAAAGGGGCAGAGAGGCCCCAAAGCATCTTGCTTCCAGCTCTCTGGGAAGCTAAGAACCAACTCTCTCTGGCCCGTGCTCTTACAGCCTACCGGGAACATGTCTTTGAAAGGCCTGTGAAACGCAGTTTCTTGGCAGGCCTCATCGGGCTGAAGTAGAACTCCGGCTCTGGGTGTGCTCCATTGCCCTAGAGCTGCCAGGCCCAAAGTGCTGCCCTGTTTCCAAGGGGCAGAGAGGCCCAAAGCATCTTGCTTCCCGGTCTTTGCGAAGCTAAGAAACAACTGGCTCTGCCCAGTGCTCTTACACCTACCGGGAACATCTCTTACCAAGGCCTGTCAAACGCTGTTTCTTTGCAGGCCTGATCAGGCTGAAGTAGAACTCCTGCTCTGCGTGTGCTCCATTGGCCTAGAGCTTCCCGACCCAAAAGGCTGCCTTGTTCCCAAACGGGCAGAGGGGTCCCAAGCATCTTGCTTCCAGCTTTTCAGGAAGGTAAGAAACAACTGGCTCTGCCCAGTGCTCTTACAGCCTACCGGGAACATCTCTTACCAAGGCCTGTGAAACGCAGTTTCCTGGCAGGCCTGATCTGGCTGAAGTAGAACTTCTGCTCTGGGTGTGCTCCATTGCCCTAGAGCTGCCAGGCCCAAAGGGCTGCCTTGTTTCCAAAGACGGAGAGTGGACCCAAAGTATCTTGCTCCCAGCTCTTCGGGAAGCTAAGAAACAGCTGGCTCTGCCCAGTGCTCTTACAGCCTAAGAGAACATGTCTTTGAAAGGCCTGTGAAATGCAGTTTCTTGGCAGGCCTGACCTGGCTGAAGTAGAACTTCTGTTCTGGTTGTGCTACATAGGCCTAGAGCTACCAGGACCTAAGGGCTGCCTTGTTTCCAAAGGGGGAGAGAGGCCCCAAAGCATCTTGCCTCCAGCACTTTGGGAAGCTAAAAAACAACTGGTTCTGCCCAGTGCTCTCACAGCCTACCGTGAACATCTCTTACCAAGGGCTGTGAAACGCAGTTTCTGGACAGGACTGATCTGCCTGAAGTAGAACTTCTGCTGTGGGTGTGCTCCATTGGCCTAGAGCTGCCAGGCCCAAACGGCTGCCTTGTGTCCAAAGGGAGAGAGAGGCCCCAAAGCATCTTGCTTCCAGCTCTGTGGGAAGCTAAAGCAACTGGCTCTCCACAGTGCTCTCACAGCCTACCGGGAACATCTCTTACCAAGGCCTGTGAAACGCAGTTTCTTGGCAGGCCTGATCTGGCTGAAGTAGAACTCCTGCTCTGGGCGTGCTACTTTGGCCTAGAGCTGCCAGGCCCAAAGGGCCGCCTTGTTTCCAAAGGGGCTGAGAGTCCCCAAAGTATCTTGCTTCCAAATCTTTGGGAAGCTAAGAAACAACTGGCTCTGCACAGTGCTCTCACAGCCTACCGGCAACGTGACAGAGAAAGGCCTGTGAGACGCAGTTTCTTGGAAGGCCTGATCTGGCTGAGGTAGAACTTCTGCTCTGGGTGTACTCCATTGGCCTAGGGCTGCCAGGCCCAAAGGGCTGCCTTTATTTCCAAAGTGTGAGAGAGGCCCCAAAGCATCTTGCTTCCTGCTCTCTGGGAAGCTAAAACAACTGGCTCTGCACAGTGCTCTCAAAGCCAACCGGGAACGTCACATACAAAGGCCTGTGAAACGCAGCTTCTTGACAGGCCTTATCTGGCTGAGGTAGAACTTGTGCTCTGGGTGTGCTACTTTGGCCTAGAGCTGCCAGGCACAAAGGCTGCTTTGTTTCCCAAGGGGGAGAGAGGCCCCAAATCATGTTGCTTCCAGCTGTTTTTGAAGCTAAGAAACAACTCGCTCTGCCAGGTACTCTTACAGCCTTCCGGGAACACCTCTTACGAAGGCCCGTGAAAAGCAGCTTCTTGGCAGGCCTGATCTGGCTGAGGTAGAACTTCTGCTCTGGGTGTGCTCCATTGGCCTAGAGCTGAAAGGCCCAAAGGTCAGCCTTGTTGGCAAAGGGGCAGGGAGCCCCCAAAGCATCTTGCTTCCAGCTCTTTGGGAAGCTAAGAAACAACTGGCTCTGCCCAGTGCTCTTACACCTACCGGGAACATCTCTTACCAAGGCCTGTCAAACGCTGTTTCTTTGCAGGCCTGATCAGGCTGAAGTAGAACTCCTGCTCTGCGTGTGCTCCATTGGCCTAGAGCTTCCTGACCCAAAAGGCTGCCTTGTTCCCAAACGGGCAGAGGGGTCCCAAGCATCTTGCTTCCAGCTTTCCAGGAAGGTAAGAAACAACTGGCTCTGCCCAGTGCTCTTACAGCCTACCGGGAACATCTCTTACCAAGGCCTGTGAAACGCAGTTTCCTGGCAGGCCTGATCTGGCTGAAGTAGAACTTCTGCTCTGGGTGTGCTCCATTGCCCTAGAGCTGCCAGGCCCAAAGGGCTGCCTTGTTTCCAAAGACGGAGAGTGGACCCAAAGCATCTTGCTCCCAGCTCTTCGGGAAGCTAAGAAACAGCTGGCTCTGCCCAGTGCTCTTACAGCCTAAGAGAACATGTCTTTGAAAGGCCTGTGAAACGCAGTTTCTTGGCAGGCCTGACCTGGCTGAAGTAGAACTTCTGTTCTGGTTGTGCTACATAGGCCTAGAGCTACCAGGACCTAAGGGCTGCCTTGATTCCAAAGGGGGAGAGAGGCCCCAAAGCATCTTGCCTCCAGCACTTTGGGAAGCTAAAAAACCACTGGTTCTGCCCAGTGCTCTCACAGCCTACCGTGAACATCTCTTACCAAGGGCTGTGAAACGCAGTTTCTGGGCAGGACTGATCTGCCTGAAGTAGAACTTCTGCTGTGGGTGTGCTCCATTGGCCTAGAGCTGCCAGGCCCAAACGGCTGCCTTGTGTCCAAAGGGAGAGAGAGGCCCCAAAGCATCTTGCTTCCAGCTCTGTGGGAAGCTAAAGCAACTGGCTCTCCACAGTGCTCTCACAGCCTCCCGGGAACATCTCTTACCAAGGCCTGTGAAACGCAGTTTCTTGGCAGGCCTGATCTGGCTGAAGTAGAACTCCTGCTCTGGGCGTGCTACTTTGGCCTAGAGCTGCCAGGCCCAAAGGGCCGCCTTGTTTCCAAAGGGGCTGAGAGTCCCCAAAGTATCTTGCTTCCAAATCTTTGGGAAGCTAAGAAACAACTGGCTCTGCACAGTGCTCTCACAGCCTACCGGCAACGTGACAGAGAAAGGCCTGTGAGACGCAGTTTCTTGGAAGGCCTGATCTGGCTGAGGTAGAACTTCTGCTCTGGGTGTACTCCATTGGCCTAGGGCTGCCAGGCCCAAAGGGCTGCCTTTATTTCCAAAGTGTGAGAGAGGCCCCAAAGCATCTTGCTTCCTGCTCTCTGGGAAGCTAAAACAACTGGCTCTGCACAGTGCTCTCAAAGCCAACCGGGAACGTCACATACAAAGGCCGGTGAAACGCAACTTCTTGACAGGCCTTATCTGGCTGAGGTAGAACTTGTGCTCTGGGTGTGCTACTTTGGCCTAGAGCTGCCAGGCACAAAGGCTGCTTTGTTTCCAAAGGGGGAGAGAGGCCCCAAATCATGTTGCTTCCAGCTGTTTTTGAAGCTAAGAAACAACTCGCTCTGCCAGGTATCCTTACAGCCTTCCGGGAACACCTCTTACGAAGGCCTGTGAAAAGCAGCTTCTTGGCAGGCCTGATCTGGCTGAGGTAGAACTTCTGCTCTGGGTGTGCTCCATTGGCCTAGAGCTGAAAGGCCCAAAGGTCAGCCTTGTTGGCAAAGGGGCAGGGAGCCCCGAAAGCATCTTGCTTCCAGCTCTTTGGGAAGCTAAGAAACAACTGGCTCTGCCCAGTGCTCTTACAGCCTAAGAGAAAATCTCTTACCAAGGCCTGTGAAATGCACTTTGTTGGTGGCCTGATCTAGCTGAAGTAGAACTTCTGCTCTGTGTGTGCTCCATTGGCCTAGAGCTGCCTGGCCCAAAGGGCCGCCTTGTTTGCAAAAGGGGATGAGAGGCCCCAAAGCATCTTGCTTCCAGCTCTTCGGGAAGCTAAGAAACATCTGGCGTTGCCCAGTGCTCTTACAGCCTACCGGGAACATCTCTTACCAAGGCCTGTGAAACGCAGTTTGTTGGCGGCCTGAACTGGCCGAAGTAGAACTTCTGTTCTGGATGTGCTCCACTGGCCTAGAGCTACCTGGCCCAAAGGGCTGCCTTGATTCCAAAGTGAGAGAGTGGCACCAAAGCATCTTGCTTCCAGCTCTTCGGGAACCTAAGAAACATCTGGCGTTGCCCAGTGCTCTTACAGCCTACCGGGAACATCTCTTACCAAGGCCTGTGAAACGCCGTTTCCTGGCAGGCCTGATTTGGCTGAAGTAGAACTTCTGCTCTGGGTGTGCTCCATTGCCCTAGAGCTGCCAGGCCCAAGGTGCTGCCTTCTTTCCAAAGGGGCAGAGAGGCCCCAAAGCATCTTGCTTCCAGCTCTCTGGGAAGCTAAGAACCAACTCTCTCTGGCCCGTGCTCTTACAGCCTACCGGGAACATGTCTTTGAAAGGCCTGTGAAACGCAGTTTCTTGGCAGGCCTCATCGGGCTGAAGTAGAACTCCGGCTCTGGGTGTGCTCCATTGCCCTAGAGCTGCCAGGCCCAAAGTGCTGCCCTGTTTCCAAGGGGCAGAGAGGCCCAAAGCATCTTGCTTCCCGGTCTTTGCGAAGCTAAGAAACAACTGGCTCTGCCCAGTGCTCTTACACCTACCGGGAACATCTCTTGCCAAGGCCTGTCAAACGCTGTTTCTTTGCAGGCCTGATCAGGCTGAAGTAGAACTCCTGCTCTGCGTGTGCTCCATTGGCCTAGAGCTTCCCGACCCAAAAGGCTGCCTTGTTCCCAAACGGGCAGAGGGGTCCCAAGCATCTTGCTTCCAGCTTTTCAGGAAGGTAAGAAACAACTGGCTCTGCCCAGTGCTCTTACAGCCTACCGGGAACATCTCTTACCAAGGCCTGTGAAACGCAGTTTCCTGGCAGGCCTGATCTGGCTGAAGTAGAACTTCTGCTCTGGGTGTGCTCCATTGCCCTAGAGCTGCCAGGCCCAAAGGGCTGCCTTGTTTCCAAAGACGGAGAGTGGACCCAAAGCATCTTGCTCCCAGCTCTTCGGGAAGCTAAGAAACAGCTGGCTCTGCCCAGTGCTCTTACAGCCTAAGAGAACATGTCTTTGAAAGGCCTGTGAAACGCAGTTTCTTGGCAGGCCTGACCTGGCTGAAGTAGAACTTCTGTTCTGGTTGTGCTACATAGGCCTAGAGCTACCAGGACCTAAGGGCTGCCTTGTTTCCAAAGGGGGAGAGAGGCCCCAAAGCATCTTGCCTCCAGCACTTTGGGAAGCTAAAAAACCACTGGTTCTGCCCAGTGCTCTCACAGCCTACCGTGAACATCTCTTACCAAGGGCTGTGAAACGCAGTTTCTGGGCAGGACTGATCTGCCTGAAGTAGAACTTCTGCTGTGGGTGTGCTCCATTGGCCTAGAGCTGCCAGGCCCAAACGGCTGCCTTGTGTCCAAAGGCAGAGAGAGGCCCCAAAGCATCTTGCTTCCAGCTCTGTGGGAAGCTAAAGCAACTGGCTCTCCACAGTGCTCTCACAGCCTCCCGGGAACATCTCTTACCAAGGCCTGTGAAACGCAGTTTCTTGGCAGGCCTGATCTGGCTGAAGTAGAACTCCTGCTCTGGGCGTGCTACTTTGGCCTAGAGCTGCCAGGCCCAAAGGGCCGCCTTGTTTCCAAAGGGGCTGAGAGTCCCCAAAGTATCTTGCTTCCAAATCTTTGGGAAGCTAAGAAACAACTGGCTCTGCACAGTGCTCTCACAGCCTACCGGCAACCTGACAGAGAAAGGCCTGTGAGACGCAGTTTCTTGGAAGGCCTGATGTGGCTGAGGTAGAACTTCTGCTCTGGGTGTACTCCATTGGCCTAGGGCTGCCAGGCCCAAAGGGCTGCCTTTATTTCCAAAGTGTGAGAGAGGCCCCAAAGCATCTTGCTTCCTGCTCTCTGGGAAGCTAAAACAACTGGCTCTGCACAGTGCTCTCAAAGCCAACCGGGAACGTCACATACAAAGGCCTGTGAAACGCAGCTTCTTGACAGGCCTTATCTGGCTGAGGTAGAACTTGTGCTCTGGGTGTGCTACTTTGGCCTAGAGCTGCCAGGCACAAAGGCTGCTTTGTTTCCAAAGGGGGAGAGAGGCCCCAAATCATGTTGCTTCCAGCTGTTTTTGAAGCTAAGAAACAACTCGCTCTGCCAGGTACTCTTACAGCCTTCCGGGAACACCTCTTACGAAGGCCCGTGAAAAGCAGCTTCTTGGCAGGCCTGATCTGGCTGAGGTAGAACTTCTGCTCTGGGTGTGCTCCATTGGCCTAGAGCTGAAAGGCCCAAAGGTCAGCCTTGTAGGCAAAGGGGCAGGGAGCCCCCAAAGCATCTTGCTTCCAGCTCTTTGGGAAGCTAAGAAACAACTGGCTCTGCCCAGTGCTCTTACAGCCTAAGAGAAAATCTCTTACCAAGGCCTGTGAAACGCACTATGTTGGTGGCCTGATCTAGCTGAAGTAGAACTTCTGCTCTGGGTGTGCTCCATTGGCCGAGAGCTGCCTGGCCCAAAGGGCCGCCTTGTTTGCAAAGGGGATGAGAGGCCCCAAAGCATCTTGCTTCCAGCTCTTCGGGAAGCTAAGAAACATCTGGCGTTGCCCAGTGCTCTTACAGCCTACCGGGAACATCTCTTACCAAGGCCTGTGAAACGCAGTTTGTTGGCGGCCTGAACTGGCCGAAGTAGAACTTCTGCTCTGGGTGTGCTCCACTGGCCTAGAGCTACCTGCCCCAAAGGGCTGCCTTGATTCCAAAGTGAGAGAGTGGCACGAAAGCATCTTGCTTCCAGCTCTTCGGGAAGCTAAGAAACATCTGGCGTTGCCCAGTGCTCTTACAGCCTACCGGGAACATCTCTTACCAAGGCCTGTGAAACGCCGTTTCCTGGCAGGCCTGATTTGGCTGAAGTAGAACTTCTGCTCTGGGTGTGCTCCATTGCCCTAGAGCTGCCAGGCCCAAGGTGCTGCCTTGTTTCCAAAGGGGCAGAGAGGCCACAAAGCATCTTGCTTCCAGCTCTCTGGGAAGCTAAGAACCAACTCGCTCTGGCCCGTGCTCTTACAGCCTACCGGGAACATGTCTTTGAAAGGCCTGTGAAACGCAGTTTCTTGGCAGGCCTCATCGGGCTGAAGTAGAACTCCGGCTCTGGGTGTGCTCCATTGCCCTAGGGCTGCCAGGCCCAAAGTGCTGCCGTGTTTCCAAGGGGCAGAGAGGCCCAAAGCATCTTGCTTCCCGGTCTTTGCGAAGCTAAGAAACAACTGGCTCTGCCCAGTGCTCTTACACCTACCGGGAACATCTCTTACCAAGGCCTGTCAAACGCTGTTTCTTTGCAGGCCTGATCAGGCTGAAGTAGAACTCCTGCTCTGCGTGTGCTCCATTGGCCTAGAGCTTCCCGACCCAAAAGGCTGCCTTGTTCCCAAACGGGCAGAGGGGTCCCAAGCATCTTGCTTCCAGCTTTTCAGGAAGGTAAGAAACAACTGGCTCTGCCCAGTGCTCTTACAGCCTACCGGGAACATCTCTTACCAAGGCCTGTGAAACGCAGTTTCCTGGCAGGCCTGATCTGGCTGAAGTAGAACTTCTGCTCTGGGTGTGCTCCATTGCCCTAGAGCTGCCAGGCCCAAAGGGCTGCCTTGTTTCCAAAGACGGAGAGTGGACCCAAAGCATCTTGCTCCCAGCTCTTCGGGAAGCTAAGAAACAGCTGGCTCTGCCCAGTGCTCTTACAGCCTAAGAGAACATGTCTTTGAAAGGCCTGTGAAACGCAGTTTCTTGGCAGGCCTGACCTGGCTGAAGTAGAACTTCTGTTCTGGTTGTGCTACATAGGCCTAGAGCTACCAGGACCTAAGGGCTGCCTTGTTTCCAAAGGGGGAGAGAGGCCCCAAAGCATCTTGCCTCCAGAACTTTGGGAAGCTAAAAAACAACTGGTTCTGCCCAGTGCTCTCACAGCCTACCGTGAACATCTCTTACCAAGGGCTGTGAAACGCAGTTTCTGGGCAGGACTGATCTGCCTGAAGTAGAACTTCTGCTGTGGGTGTGCTCCATTGGCCTAGAGCTGCCAGGCCCAAACGGCTGCCTTGTGTCCAAAGGGAGAGAGAGGCCCCAAAGCATCTTGCTTCCAGCTCTGTGGGAAGCTAAAGCAACTGGCTCTCCACAGTGCTCTCACAGCCTACAGGGAACATCTCTTACCAAGGCCTGTGAAACGCAGTTTCTTGGCAGGCCTGATCTGGCTGAAGTAGAACTCCTGCTCTGGGCGTGCTACTTTGGCCTAGAGCTGCCAGGCCCAAAGGGCCGCCTTGTTTCCAAAGGGGCTGAGAGTCCCCAAAGTATCTTGCTTCCAAATCTTTGGGAAGCTAAGAAACAACTGGCTCTGCACAGTGCTCTCACAGCCTACCGGCAACGTGACAGAGAAAGGCCTGTGAGACGCAGTTTCTTGGAAGGCCTGATCTGGCTGAGGTAGAACTTCTGCTCTGGGTGTACTCCATTGGCCTAGGGCTGCCAGGCCCAAAGGGCTGCCTTTATTTCCAAAGTGTGAGAGAGGCCCCAAAGCATCTTGCTTCCTGCTCTCTGGGAAGCTAAAACAACTGGCTCTGCACAGTGCTCTCAAAGCCAACCGGGAACGTCACATACAAAGGCCTGTGAAACGCAGCTTCTTGACAGGCCTTATCTGGCTGAGGTAGAACTTGTGCTCTGGGTGTGCTACTTTGGCCTAGAGCTGCCAGGCACAAAGGCTGCTTTGTTTCCAAAGGGGGAGAGAGGCCCCAAATCATGTTGCTTCCAGCTGTTTTTGAAGCTAAGAAACAACTCGCTCTGCCAGGTACTCTTACAGCCTTCCGGGAACACCTCTTACGAAGGCCCGTGAAAAGCAGCTTCTTGGCAGGCCTGATCTGGCTGAGGTAGAACTTCTGCTCTGGGTGTGCTCCATGGCCTAGAGCTGAAAGGCCCAAAGGTCAGCCTTGTAGGCAAAGGGGCAGGGAGCCCCCAAAGCATCTTGCTTCCAGCTCTTTGGGAAGCTAAGAAACAACTGGCTCTGCCCAGTGCTCTTACAGCCTAAGAGAAAATCTCTTACCAAGGCCTGTGAAACGCACTATGTTGGTGGCCTGATCTAGCTGAAGTAGAACTTCTGCTCTGGGTGTGCTCCATTGGCCGAGAGCTGCCTGGCCCAAAGGGCCGCCTTGTTTGCAAAGGGGATGAGAGGCCCCAAAGCATCTTGCTTCCAGCTCTTCGGGAAGCTAAGAAACATCTGGCGTTGCCCAGTGCTCTTACAGCCTACCGGGAACATCTCTTACCAAGGCCTGTGAAACGCAGTTTGTTGGCGGCCTGAACTGGCCGAAGTAGAACTTCTGCTCTGGGTGTGCTCCACTGGCCTAGAGCTACCTGCCCCAAAGGGCTGCCTTGATTCCAAAGTGAGAGAGTGGCACCAAAGCATCTTGCTTCCAGCTCTTCGGGAAGCTAAGAAACATCTGGCGTTGCCCAGTGCTCTTACAGCCTACCGGGAACATCTCTTACCAAGGCCTGTGAAACGCCGTTTCCTGGCAGGCCTGATTTGGCTGAAGTAGAACTTCTGCTCTGGGTGTGCTCCATTGCCCTAGAGCTGCCAGGCCCAAGGTGCTGCCTTGTTTCCAAAGGGGCAGAGAGGCCACAAAGCATCTTGCTTCCAGCTCTCTGGGAAGCTAAGAACCAACTCGCTCTGGCCCGTGCTCTTACAGCCTACCGGGAACATGTCTTTGAAAGGCCTGTGAAACGCAGTTTCTTGGCAGGCCTCATCGGGCTGAAGTAGAACTCCGGCTCTGGGTGTGCTCCATTGCCCTAGAGCTGCCAGGCCCAAAGTGCTGCCGTGTTTCCAAGGGGCAGAGAGGCCCAAAGCATCTTGCTTCCCGGTCTTTGCGAAGCTAAGAAACAACTGGCTCTGCCCAGTGCTCTTACACCTACCGGGAACATCTCTTACCAAGGCCTGTGAAACGCTGTTTCTTTGCAGGCCTGATCAGGCTGAAGTAGAACTCCTGCTCTGCGTGTGCTCCATTGGCCTAGAGCTTCCCGACCCAAAAGGCTGCCTTGTTCCCAAACGGGCAGAGGGGTCCCAAGCATCTTGCTTCCAGCTTTTCAGGAAGGTAAGAAACAACTGGCTCTGCCCAGTGCTCTTACAGCCTACCGGGAACATCTCTTACCAAGGCCTGTGAAACGCAGTTTCCTGGCAGGCCTGATCTGGCTGAAGTAGAACTTCTGCTCTGGGTGTGCTCCATTGCCCTAGAGCTGCCAGGCCCAAAGGGCTGCCTTGTTTCCAAAGACGGAGAGTGGACCCAAAGCATCTTGCTCCCAGCTCTTCGGGAAGCTAAGAAACAGCTGGCTCTGCCCAGTGCTCTTACAGCCTAAGAGAACATGTCTTTGAAAGGCCTGTGAAACGCAGTTTCTTGGCAGGCCTGACCTGGCTGAAGTAGAACTTCTGTTCTGGTTGTGCTACATAGGCCTAGAGCTACCAGGACCTAAGGGCTGCCTTGTTTCCAAAGGGGGAGAGAGGCCCCAAAGCATCTTGCCTCCAGAACTTTGGGAAGCTAAAAAACAACTGGTTCTGCCCAGTGCTCTCACAGCCTACCGTGAACATCTCTTACCAAGGGCTGTGAAACGCAGTTTCTGGGCAGGACTGATCTGCCTGAAGTAGAACTTCTGCTGTGGGTGTGCTCCATTGGCCTAGAGCTGCCAGGCCCAAACGGCTGCCTTGTGTCCAAAGGGAGAGAGAGGCCCCAAAGCATCTTGCTTCCAGCTCTGTGGGAAGCTAAAGCAACTGGCTCTCCACAGTGCTCTCACAGCCTACAGGGAACATCTCTTACCAAGGCCTGTGAAACGCAGTTTCTTGGCAGGCCTGATCTGGCTGAAGTAGAACTCCTGCTCTGGGCGTGCTACTTTGGCCTAGAGCTGCCAGGCCCAAAGGGCCGCCTTGTTTCCAAAGGGGCTGAGAGTCCCCAAAGTATCTTGCTTCCAAATCTTTGGGAAGCTAAGAAACAACTGGCTCTGCACAGTGCTCTCACAGCCTACCGGCAACGTGACAGAGAAAGGCCTGTGAGACGCAGTTTCTTGGAAGGCCTGATCTGGCTGAGGTAGAACTTCTGCTCTGGGTGTACTCCATTGGCCTAGGGCTGCCAGGCCCAAAGGGCTGCCTTTATTTCCAAAGTGTGAGAGAGGCCCCAAAGCATCTTGCTTCCTGCTCTCTGGGAAGCTAAAACAACTGGCTCTGCACAGTGCTCTCAAAGCCAACCGGGAACGTCACATACAAAGGCCTGTGAAACGCAGCTTCTTGACAGGCCTTATCTGGCTGAGGTAGAACTTGTGCTCTGGGTGTGCTACTTTGGCCTAGAGCTGCCAGGCACAAAGGCTGCTTTGTTTCCAAAGGGGGAGAGAGGCCCCAAATCATGTTGCTTCCAGCTGTTTTTGAAGCTAAGAAACAACTCGCTCTGCCAGGTACTCTTACAGCCTTCCGGGAACACCTCTTACGAAGGCCCGTGAAAAGCAGCTTCTTGGCAGGCCTGATCTGGCTGAGGTAGAACTTCTGCTCTGGGTGTGCTCCATGGCCTAGAGCTGAAAGGCCCAAAGGTCAGCCTTGTAGGCAAAGGGGCAGGGAGCCCCCAAAGCATCTTGCTTCCAGCTCTTTGGGAAGCTAAGAAACAACTGGCTCTGCCCAGTGCTCTTACAGCCTAAGAGAAAATCTCTTACCAAGGCCTGTGAAACGCACTATGTTGGTGGCCTGATCTAGCTGAAGTAGAACTTCTGCTCTGGGTGTGCTCCATTGGCCGAGAGCTGCCTGGCCCAAAGGGCCGCCTTGTTTGCAAAGGGGATGAGAGGCCCCAAAGCATCTTGCTTCCAGCTCTTCGGGAAGCTAAGAAACATCTGGCGTTGCCCAGTGCTCTTACAGCCTACCGGGAACATCTCTTACCAAGGCCTGTGAAACGCAGTTTGTTGGCGGCCTGAACTGGCCGAAGTAGAACTTCTGCTCTGGGTGTGCTCCACTGGCCTAGAGCTACCTGCCCCAAAGGGCTGCCTTGATTCCAAAGTGAGAGAGTGGCACCAAAGCATCTTGCTTCCAGCTCTTCGGGAAGCTAAGAAACATCTGGCGTTGCCCAGTGCTCTTACAGCCTACCGGGAACATCTCTTACCAAGGCCTGTGAAACGCCGTTTCCTGGCAGGCCTGATTTGGCTGAAGTAGAACTTCTGCTCTGGGTGTGCTCCATTGCCCTAGAGCTGCCAGGCCCAAGGTGCTGCCTTGTTTCCAAAGGGGCAGAGAGGCCACAAAGCATCTTGCTTCCAGCTCTCTGGGAAGCTAAGAACCAACTCGCTCTGGCCCGTGCTCTTACAGCCTACCGGGAACATGTCTTTGAAAGGCCTGTGAAACGCAGTTTCTTGGCAGGCCTCATCGGGCTGAAGTAGAACTCCGGCTCTGGGTGTGCTCCATTGCCCTAGAGCTGCCAGGCCCAAAGTGCTGCCGTGTTTCCAAGGGGCAGAGAGGCCCAAAGCATCTTGCTTCCCGGTCTTTGCGAAGCTAAGAAACAACTGGCTCTGCCCAGTGCTCTTACACCTACCGGGAACATCTCTTACCAAGGCCTGTGAAACGCTGTTTCTTTGCAGGCCTGATCAGGCTGAAGTAGAACTCCTGCTCTGCGTGTGCTCCATTGGCCTAGAGCTTCCCGACCCAAAAGGCTGCCTTGTTCCCAAACGGGCAGAGGGGTCCCAAGCATCTTGCTTCCAGCTTTTCAGGAAGGTAAGAAACAACTGGCTCTGCCCAGTGCTCTTACAGCCTACCGGGAACATCTCTTACCAAGGCCTGTGAAACGCAGTTTCCTGGCAGGCCTGATCTGGCTGAAGTAGAACTTCTGCTCTGGGTGTGCTCCATTGCCCTAGAGCTGCCAGGCCCAAAGGGCTGCCTTGTTTCCAAAGACGGAGAGTGGACCCAAAGCATCTTGCTCCCAGCTCTTCGGGAAGCTAAGAAACAGCTGGCTCTGCCCAGTGCTCTTACAGCCTAAGAGAACATGTCTTTGAAAGGCCTGTGAAACGCAGTTTCTTGGCAGGCCTGACCTGGCTGAAGTAGAACTTCTGTTCTGGTTGTGCTACATAGGCCTAGAGCTACCAGGACCTAAGGGCTGCCTTGTTTCCAAAGGGGGAGAGAGGCCCCAAAGCATCTTGCCTCCAGAACTTTGGGAAGCTAAAAAACAACTGGTTCTGCCCAGTGCTCTCACAGCCTACCGTGAACATCTCTTACCAAGGGCTGTGAAACGCAGTTTCTGGGCAGGACTGATCTGCCTGAAGTAGAACTTCTGCTGTGGGTGTGCTCCATTGGCCTAGAGCTGCCAGGCCCAAACGGCTGCCTTGTGTCCAAAGGGAGAGAGAGGCCCCAAAGCATCTTGCTTCCAGCTCTGTGGGAAGCTAAAGCAACTGGCTCTCCACAGTGCTCTCACAGCCTACAGGGAACATCTCTTACCAAGGCCTGTGAAACGCAGTTTCTTGGCAGGCCTGATCTGGCTGAAGTAGAACTCCTGCTCTGGGCGTGCTACTTTGGCCTAGAGCTGCCAGGCCCAAAGGGCCGCCTTGTTTCCAAAGGGGCTGAGAGTCCCCAAAGTATCTTGCTTCCAAATCTTTGGGAAGCTAAGAAACAACTGGCTCTGCACAGTGCTCTCACAGCCTACCGGCAACGTGACAGAGAAAGGCCTGTGAGACGCAGTTTCTTGGAAGGCCTGATCTGGCTGAGGTAGAACTTCTGCTCTGGGTGTACTCCATTGGCCTAGGGCTGCCAGGCCCAAAGGGCTGCCTTTATTTCCAAAGTGTGAGAGAGGCCCCAAAGCATCTTGCTTCCTGCTCTCTGGGAAGCTAAAACAACTGGCTCTGCACAGTGCTCTCAAAGCCAACCGGGAACGTCACATACAAAGGCCTGTGAAACGCAGCTTCTTGACAGGCCTTATCTGGCTGAGGTAGAACTTGTGCTCTGGGTGTGCTACTTTGGCCTAGAGCTGCCAGGCACAAAGGCTGCTTTGTTTCCAAAGGGGGAGAGAGGCCCCAAATCATGTTGCTTCCAGCTGTTTTTGAAGCTAAGAAACAACTCGCTCTGCCAGGTACTCTTACAGCCTTCCGGGAACACCTCTTACGAAGGCCCGTGAAAAGCAGCTTCTTGGCAGGCCTGATCTGGCTGAGGTAGAACTTCTGCTCTGGGTGTGCTCCATGGCCTAGAGCTGAAAGGCCCAAAGGTCAGCCTTGTAGGCAAAGGGGCAGGGAGCCCCCAAAGCATCTTGCTTCCAGCTCTTTGGGAAGCTAAGAAACAACTGGCTCTGCCCAGTGCTCTTACAGCCTAAGAGAAAATCTCTTACCAAGGCCTGTGAAACGCACTATGTTGGTGGCCTGATCTAGCTGAAGTAGAACTTCTGCTCTGGGTGTGCTCCATTGGCCGAGAGCTGCCTGGCCCAAAGGGCCGCCTTGTTTGCAAAGGGGATGAGAGGCCCCAAAGCATCTTGCTTCCAGCTCTTCGGGAAGCTAAGAAACATCTGGCGTTGCCCAGTGCTCTTACAGCCTACCGGGAACATCTCTTACCAAGGCCTGTGAAACGCAGTTTGTTGGCGGCCTGAACTGGCCGAAGTAGAACTTCTGCTCTGGGTGTGCTCCACTGGCCTAGAGCTACCTGCCCCAAAGGGCTGCCTTGATTCCAAAGTGAGAGAGTGGCACCAAAGCATCTTGCTTCCAGCTCTTCGGGAAGCTAAGAAACATCTGGCGTTGCCCAGTGCTCTTACAGCCTACCGGGAACATCTCTTACCAAGGCCTGTGAAACGCCGTTTCCTGGCAGGCCTGATTTGGCTGAAGTAGAACTTCTGCTCTGGGTGTGCTCCATTGCCCTAGAGCTGCCAGGCCCAAGGTGCTGCCTTGTTTCCAAAGGGGCAGAGAGGCCACAAAGCATCTTGCTTCCAGCTCTCTGGGAAGCTAAGAACCAACTCGCTCTGGCCCGTGCTCTTACAGCCTACCGGGAACATGTCTTTGAAAGGCCTGTGAAACGCAGTTTCTTGGCAGGCCTCATCGGGCTGAAGTAGAACTCCGGCTCTGGGTGTGCTCCATTGCCCTAGAGCTGCCAGGCCCAAAGTGCTGCCGTGTTTCCAAGGGGCAGAGAGGCCCAAAGCATCTTGCTTCCCGGTCTTTGCGAAGCTAAGAAACAACTGGCTCTGCCCAGTGCTCTTACACCTACCGGGAACATCTCTTACCAAGGCCTGTGAAACGCTGTTTCTTTGCAGGCCTGATCAGGCTGAAGTAGAACTCCTGCTCTGCGTGTGCTCCATTGGCCTAGAGCTTCCCGACCCAAAAGGCTGCCTTGTTCCCAAACGGGCAGAGGGGTCCCAAGCATCTTGCTTCCAGCTTTTCAGGAAGGTAAGAAACAACTGGCTCTGCCCAGTGCTCTTACAGCCTACCGGGAACATCTCTTACCAAGGCCTGTGAAACGCAGTTTCCTGGCAGGCCTGATCTGGCTGAAGTAGAACTTCTGCTCTGGGTGTGCTCCATTGCCCTAGAGCTGCCAGGCCCAAAGGGCTGCCTTGTTTCCAAAGACGGAGAGTGGACCCAAAGCATCTTGCTCCCAGCTCTTCGGGAAGCTAAGAAACAGCTGGCTCTGCCCAGTGCTCTTACAGCCTAAGAGAACATGTCTTTGAAAGGCCTGTGAAACGCAGTTTCTTGGCAGGCCTGACCTGGCTGAAGTAGAACTTCTGTTCTGGTTGTGCTACATAGGCCTAGAGCTACCAGGACCTAAGGGCTGCCTTGTTTCCAAAGGGGGAGAGAGGCCCCAAAGCATCTTGCCTCCAGAACTTTGGGAAGCTAAAAAACAACTGGTTCTGCCCAGTGCTCTCACAGCCTACCGTGAACATCTCTTACCAAGGGCTGTGAAACGCAGTTTCTGGGCAGGACTGATCTGCCTGAAGTAGAACTTCTGCTGTGGGTGTGCTCCATTGGCCTAGAGCTGCCAGGCCCAAACGGCTGCCTTGTGTCCAAAGGGAGAGAGAGGCCCCAAAGCATCTTGCTTCCAGCTCTGTGGGAAGCTAAAGCAACTGGCTCTCCACAGTGCTCTCACAGCCTACAGGGAACATCTCTTACCAAGGCCTGTGAAACGCAGTTTCTTGGCAGGCCTGATCTGGCTGAAGTAGAACTCCTGCTCTGGGCGTGCTACTTTGGCCTAGAGCTGCCAGGCCCAAAGGGCCGCCTTGTTTCCAAAGGGGCTGAGAGTCCCCAAAGTATCTTGCTTCCAAATCTTTGGGAAGCTAAGAAACAACTGGCTCTGCACAGTGCTCTCACAGCCTACCGGCAACGTGACAGAGAAAGGCCTGTGAGACGCAGTTTCTTGGAAGGCCTGATCTGGCTGAGGTAGAACTTCTGCTCTGGGTGTACTCCATTGGCCTAGGGCTGCCAGGCCCAAAGGGCTGCCTTTATTTCCAAAGTGTGAGAGAGGCCCCAAAGCATCTTGCTTCCTGCTCTCTGGGAAGCTAAAACAACTGGCTCTGCACAGTGCTCTCAAAGCCAACCGGGAACGTCACATACAAAGGCCTGTGAAACGCAGCTTCTTGACAGGCCTTATCTGGCTGAGGTAGAACTTGTGCTCTGGGTGTGCTACTTTGGCCTAGAGCTGCCAGGCACAAAGGCTGCTTTGTTTCCAAAGGGGGAGAGAGGCCCCAAATCATGTTGCTTCCAGCTGTTTTTGAAGCTAAGAAACAACTCGCTCTGCCAGGTACTCTTACAGCCTTCCGGGAACACCTCTTACGAAGGCCCGTGAAAAGCAGCTTCTTGGCAGGCCTGATCTGGCTGAGGTAGAACTTCTGCTCTGGGTGTGCTCCATGGCCTAGAGCTGAAAGGCCCAAAGGTCAGCCTTGTAGGCAAAGGGGCAGGGAGCCCCCAAAGCATCTTGCTTCCAGCTCTTTGGGAAGCTAAGAAACAACTGGCTCTGCCCAGTGCTCTTACAGCCTAAGAGAAAATCTCTTACCAAGGCCTGTGAAACGCACTATGTTGGTGGCCTGATCTAGCTGAAGTAGAACTTCTGCTCTGGGTGTGCTCCATTGGCCGAGAGCTGCCTGGCCCAAAGGGCCGCCTTGTTTGCAAAGGGGATGAGAGGCCCCAAAGCATCTTGCTTCCAGCTCTTCGGGAAGCTAAGAAACATCTGGCGTTGCCCAGTGCTCTTACAGCCTACCGGGAACATCTCTTACCAAGGCCTGTGAAACGCAGTTTGTTGGCGGCCTGAACTGGCCGAAGTAGAACTTCTGCTCTGGGTGTGCTCCACTGGCCTAGAGCTACCTGCCCCAAAGGGCTGCCTTGATTCCAAAGTGAGAGAGTGGCACCAAAGCATCTTGCTTCCAGCTCTTCGGGAAGCTAAGAAACATCTGGCGTTGCCCAGTGCTCTTACAGCCTACCGGGAACATCTCTTACCAAGGCCTGTGAAACGCCGTTTCCTGGCAGGCCTGATTTGGCTGAAGTAGAACTTCTGCTCTGGGTGTGCTCCATTGCCCTAGAGCTGCCAGGCCCAAGGTGCTGCCTTGTTTCCAAAGGGGCAGAGAGGCCACAAAGCATCTTGCTTCCAGCTCTCTGGGAAGCTAAGAACCAACTCGCTCTGGCCCGTGCTCTTACAGCCTACCGGGAACATGTCTTTGAAAGGCCTGTGAAACGCAGTTTCTTGGCAGGCCTCATCGGGCTGAAGTAGAACTCCGGCTCTGGGTGTGCTCCATTGCCCTAGAGCTGCCAGGCCCAAAGTGCTGCCGTGTTTCCAAGGGGCAGAGAGGCCCAAAGCATCTTGCTTCCCGGTCTTTGCGAAGCTAAGAAACAACTGGCTCTGCCCAGTGCTCTTACACCTACCGGGAACATCTCTTACCAAGGCCTGTGAAACGCTGTTTCTTTGCAGGCCTGATCAGGCTGAAGTAGAACTCCTGCTCTGCGTGTGCTCCATTGGCCTAGAGCTTCCCGACCCAAAAGGCTGCCTTGTTCCCAAACGGGCAGAGGGGTCCCAAGCATCTTGCTTCCAGCTTTTCAGGAAGGTAAGAAACAACTGGCTCTGCCCAGTGCTCTTACAGCCTACCGGGAACATCTCTTACCAAGGCCTGTGAAACGCAGTTTCCTGGCAGGCCTGATCTGGCTGAAGTAGAACTTCTGCTCTGGGTGTGCTCCATTGCCCTAGAGCTGCCAGGCCCAAAGGGCTGCCTTGTTTCCAAAGACGGAGAGTGGACCCAAAGCATCTTGCTCCCAGCTCTTCGGGAAGCTAAGAAACAGCTGGCTCTGCCCAGTGCTCTTACAGCCTAAGAGAACATGTCTTTGAAAGGCCTGTGAAACGCAGTTTCTTGGCAGGCCTGACCTGGCTGAAGTAGAACTTCTGTTCTGGTTGTGCTACATAGGCCTAGAGCTACCAGGACCTAAGGGCTGCCTTGTGTCCAAAGGGAGAGAGAGGCCCCAAAGCATCTTGCTTCCAGCTCTGTGGGAAGCTAAAGCAACTGGCTCTCCACAGTGCTCTCACAGCCTACAGGGAACATCTCTTACCAAGGCCTGTGAAACGCAGTTTCTTGGCAGGCCTGATCTGGCTGAAGTAGAACTCCTGCTCTGGGCGTGCTACTTTGGCCTAGAGCTGCCAGGCCCAAAGGGCCGCCTTGTTTCCAAAGGGGCTGAGAGTCCCCAAAGTATCTTGCTTCCAAATCTTTGGGAAGCTAAGAAACAACTGGCTCTGCACAGTGCTCTCACAGCCTACCGGCAACGTGACAGAGAAAGGCCTGTGAGACGCAGTTTCTTGGAAGGCCTGATCTGGCTGAGGTAGAACTTCTGCTCTGGGTGTACTCCATTGGCCTAGGGCTGCCAGGCCCAAAGGGCTGCCTTTATTTCCAAAGTGTGAGAGAGGCCCCAAAGCATCTTGCTTCCTGCTCTCTGGGAAGCTAAAACAACTGGCTCTGCACAGTGCTCTCAAAGCCAACCGGGAACGTCACATACAAAGGCCTGTGAAACGCAGCTTCTTGACAGGCCTTATCTGGCTGAGGTAGAACTTGTGCTCTGGGTGTGCTACTTTGGCCTAGAGCTGCCAGGCACAAAGGCTGCTTTGTTTCCAAAGGGGGAGAGAGGCCCCAAATCATGTTGCTTCCAGCTGTTTTTGAAGCTAAGAAACAACTTGCTCTGCCAGGTACTCTTACAGCCTTCCGGGAACACCTCTTACGAAGGCCTGTGAATAGCAGCTTCTTGGCAGGCCTGATCTGGCTGAGGTAGAACTTCTGCTCTGGGTGTGCTCCATGGCCTAGAGCTGAAAGGCCCAAAGGTCAGCCTTGTTGGCAAAGGGGCAGGGAGCCCCCAAAGCATCTTGCTTCCAGCTCTTTGGGAAGCTAAGAAACAACTGGCTCTGCCCAGTGCTCTTACAGCCTAAGAGAAAATCTCTTACCAAGGCCTGTGAAACGCACTTTGTTGGTGGCCTGATCTAGCTGAAGTAGAACTTCTGCTCTGGGTGTGCTCCATTGGCCTAGAGCTGCCTGGCCCAAAGGGCCGCCTTGTTTGCAAAGGGGATGAGAGGCCCCAAAGCATCTTGCTTCCAGCTCTTCGGGAAGCTAAGAAACATCTGGCGTTGCCCAGTGCTCTTACAGCCTACCGGGAACATCTCTTACCAAGGCCTGTGAAACGCAGTTTGTTGGCGGCCTGAACTGGCCGAAGTAGAACTTCTGTTCTGGATGTGCTCCACTGGCCTAGAGCTACCTGCCCCAAAGGGCTGCCTTGATTCCAAAGTGAGAGAGTGGCACCAAAGCATCTTGCTTCCAGCTCTTCGGGAAGCTAAGAAACATCTGGCGTTGCCCAGTGCTCTTACAGCCTACCGGGAACATCTCTTACCAAGGCCTGTGAAACGCCGTTTCCTGGCAGGCCTGATTTGGCTGAAGTAGAACTTCTGCTCTGGGTGTGCTCCATTGCCCTAGAGCTGCCAGGCCCAAGGTGCTGCCTTGTTTCCAAAGGGGCAGAGAGGCCCCAAAGCATCTTGCTTCCAGCTCTCTGGGAAGCTAAGAACCAACTCGCTCTGGCCCGTGCTCTTACAGCCTACCGGGAACATGTCTTTGAAAGGCCTGTGAAACGCAGTTTCTTGGCAGGCCTCATCGGGCTGAAGTAGAACTCCGGCTCTGGGTGTGCTCCATTGCCCTAGAGCTGCCAGGCCCAAAGTGCTGCCGTGTTTCCAAGGGGCAGAGAGGCCCAAAGCATCTTGCTTCCCGGTCTTTGCGAAGCTAAGAAACAACTGGCTCTGCCCAGTGCTCTTACACCTACCGGGAACATCTCTTACCAAGGCCTGTCAAACGCTGTTTCTTTGCAGGCCTGATCAGGCTGAAGTAGAACTCCTGCTCTGCGTGTGCTCCATTGGCCTAGAGCTTCCCGACCCAAAAGGCTGCCTTGTTCCCAAACGGGCAGAGGGGTCCCAAGCATCTTGCTTCCAGCTTTTCAGGAAGGTAAGAAACAACTGGCTCTGCCCAGTGCTCTTACAGCCTACCGGGAACATCTCTTACCAAGGCCTGTGAAACGCAGTTTCCTGGCAGGCCTGATCTGGCTGAAGTAGAACTTCTGCTCTGGGCGTGCTCCATTTGCCCTAGAGCTGCCAGGCCCAAAGGGCTGCCTTGTTTCCAAAGACGGAGAGTGGACCCAAAGCATCTTGCTCCCAGCTCTTCGGGAAGCTAAGAAACAGCTGGCTCTGCCCAGTGCTCTTACAGCCTAAGAGAACATCTCTTTGAAAGGCCTGTGAAACGCAGTTTCTTGGCAGGCCTGACCTGGCTGAAGTAGAACTTCTGTTCTGGTTGTGCTACATAGGCCTAGAGCTACCAGGACCTAAGGGCTGCCTTGTTTCCAAAGGGTGAGAGAGGCCCCAAAGCATCTTGCCTCCAGCACTTTGGGAAGCTAAAAAACAACTGGTTCTGCCCAGTGCTCTCACAGCCTACCGTGAACATCTCTTACCAAGGGCTGTGAAATGCAGTTTCTGGGCAGGACTGATCTGCCTGAAGTAGAACTTCTGCTGTGGGTGTGCTCCATTGGCCTAGAGCTGCCAGGCGCAAACGGCTGCCTTGTGTCCAAAGGGAGAGAGAGGCCCCAAAGCATCTTGCTTCCAGCTCTGTGGGAAGCTAAAGCAACTGGCTCTCCACAGTGCTCTCACAGCCTACCGGGAACATCTCTTACCAAGGCCTGTGAAACGCAGTTTCTTGGCAGGCCTGATCTGGCTGAAGTAGAACTCCTGCTCTGGGCGTGCTACTTTGGCCTAGAGCTGCCAGGCCCAAAGGGCCGCCTTGTTTCCAAAGGGGCTGAGAGTCCCCAAAGTATCTTGCTTCCAAATCTTTGGGAAGCTAAGAAACAACTGGCTCTGCACAGTGCTCTCACAGCCTACCGGCAACGTGACAGAGAAAGGCCTGTGAGACGCAGTTTCTTGGAAGGCCTGATCTGGCTGAGGTAGAACTTCTGCTCTGGGTGTACTCCATTGGCCTAGGGCTGCCAGGCCCAAAGGGCTGCCTTTATTTCCAAAGTGTGAGAGAGGCCCCAAAGCATCTTGCTTCCTGCTCTCTGGGAAGCTAAAACAACTGGCTCTGCACAGTGCTCTCAAAGCCAACCGGGAACGTCACATACAAAGGCCTGTGAAACGCAGCTTCTTGACAGGCCTTATCTGGCTGAGGTAGAACTTGTGCTCTGGGTGTGCTACTTTGGCCTAGAGCTGCCAGGCACAAAGGCTGCTTTGTTTCCAAAGGGGGAGAGAGGCCCCAAATCATGTTGCTTCCAGCTGTTTTTGAAGCTAAGAAACAACTCGCTCTGCCAGGTACTCTTACAGCCTTCCGGGAACACCTCTTACGAAGGCCTGTGAATAGCAGCTTCTTGGCAGGCCTGATCTGGCTGAGGTAGAACTTCTGCTCTGGGTGTGCTCCATGGCCTAGAGCTGAAAGGCCCAAAGGTCAGCCTTGTTGGCAAAGGGGCAGGGAGCCCCCAAAGCATCTTGCTTCCAGCTCTTTGGGAAGCTAAGAAACAACTGGCTCTGCCCAGTGCTCTTACAGCCTAAGAGAAAATCTCTTACCAAGGCCTGTGAAACGCACTTTGTTGGTGGCCTGATCTAGCTGAAGTAGAACTTCTGCTCTGGGTGTGCTCCATTGGCCTAGAGCTGCCTGGCCCAAAGGGCCGCCTTGTTTGCAAAGGGGATGAGAGGCCCCAAAGCATCTTGCTTCCAGCTCTTCGGGAAGCTAAGAAACATCTGGCGTTGCCCAGTGCTCTTACAGCCTACCGGGAACATCTCTTACCAAGGCCTGTGAAACGCAGTTTGTTGGCGGCCTGAACTGGCCGAAGTAGAACTTCTGTTCTGGATGTGCTCCACTGGCCTAGAGCTACCTGCCCCAAAGGGCTGCCTTGATTCCAAAGTGAGAGAGTGGCACCAAAGCATCTTGCTTCCAGCTCTTCGGGAAGCTAAGAAACATCTGGCGTTGCCCAGTGCTCTTACAGCCTACCGGGAACATCTCTTACCAAGGCCTGTGAAACGCCGTTTCCTGGCAGGCCTGATTTGGCTGAAGTAGAACTTCTGCTCTGGGTGTGCTCCATTGCCCTAGAGCTGCCAGGCCCAAAGTGCTGCCGTGTTTCCAAGGGGCAGAGAGGCCCAAAGCATCTTGCTTCCCGGTCTTTGCGAAGCTAAGAAACAACTGGCTCTGCCCAGTGCTCTTACACCTACCGGGAACATCTCTTACCAAGGCCTGTCAAACGCTGTTTCTTTGCAGGCCTGATCAGGCTGAAGTAGAACTCCTGCTCTGCGTGTGCTCCATTGGCCTAGAGCTTCCCGACCCAAAAGGCTGCCTTGTTCCCAAACGGGCAGAGGGGTCCCAAGCATCTTGCTTCCAGCTTTTCAGGAAGGTAAGAAACAACTGGCTCTGCCCAGTGCTCTTACAGCCTACCGGGAACATCTCTTACCAAGGCCTGTGAAACGCAGTTTCCTGGCAGGCCTGATCTGGCTGAAGTAGAACTTCTGCTCTGGGCGTGCTCCATTTGCCCTAGAGCTGCCAGGCCCAAAGGGCTGCCTTGTTTCCAAAGACGGAGAGTGGACCCAAAGCATCTTGCTCCCAGCTCTTCGGGAAGCTAAGAAACAGCTGGCTCTGCCCAGTGCTCTTACAGCCTAAGAGAACATCTCTTTGAAAGGCCTGTGAAACGCAGTTTCTTGGCAGGCCTGACCTGGCTGAAGTAGAACTTCTGTTCTGGTTGTGCTACATAGGCCTAGAGCTACCAGGACCTAAGGGCTGCCTTGTTTCCAAAGGGTGAGAGAGGCCCCAAAGCATCTTGCCTCCACACTTTGGGAAGCTAAAAAACAACTGGTTCTGCCCAGTGCTCTCACAGCCTACCGTGAACATCTCTTACCAAGGGCTGTGAAATGCAGTTTCTGGGCAGGACTGATCTGCCTGAAGTAGAACTTCTGCTGTGGGTGTGCTCCATTGGCCTAGAGCTGCCAGGCGCAAACGGCTGCCTTGTGTCCAAAGGGAGAGAGAGGCCCCAAAGCATCTTGCTTCCAGCTCTGTGGGAAGCTAAAGCAACTGGCTCTCCACAGTGCTCTCACAGCCTACCGGGAACATCTCTTACCAAGGCCTGTGAAACGCAGTTTCTTGGCAGGCCTGATCTGGCTGAAGTAGAACTCCTGCTCTGGGCGTGCTACTTTGGCCTAGAGCTGCCAGGCCCAAAGGGCCGCCTTGTTTCCAAAGGGGCTGAGAGTCCCCAAAGTATCTTGCTTCCAAATCTTTGGGAAGCTAAGAAACAACTGGCTCTGCACAGTGCTCTCACAGCCTACCGGCAACGTGACAGAGAAAGGCCTGTGAGACGCAGTTTCTTGGAAGGCCTGATCTGGCTGAGGTAGAACTTCTGCTCTGGGTGTACTCCATTGGCCTAGGGCTGCCAGGCCCAAAGGGCTGCCTTTATTTCCAAAGTGTGAGAGAGGCCCCAAAGCATCTTGCTTCCTGCTCTCTGGGAAGCTAAAACAACTGGCTCTGCACAGTGCTCTCAAAGCCAACCGGGAACGTCACATACAAAGGCCTGTGAAACGCAGCTTCTTGACAGGCCTTATCTGGCTGAGGTAGAACTTGTGCTCTGGGTGTGCTACTTTGGCCTAGAGCTGCCAGGCACAAAGGCTGCTTTGTTTCCAAAGGGGGAGAGAGGCCCCAAATCATGTTGCTTCCAGCTGTTTTTGAAGCTAAGAAACAACTCGCTCTGCCAGGTACTCTTACAGCCTTCCGGGAACACCTCTTACGAAGGCCTGTGAATAGCAGCTTCTTGGCAGGCCTGATCTGGCTGAGGTAGAACTTCTGCTCTGGGTGTGCTCCATGGCCTAGAGCTGAAAGGCCCAAAGGTCAGCCTTGTTGGCAAAGGGGCAGGGAGCCCCCAAAGCATCTTGCTTCCAGCTCTTTGGGAAGCTAAGAAACAACTGGCTCTGCCCAGTGCTCTTACAGCCTAAGAGAAAATCTCTTACCAAGGCCTGTGAAACGCACTTTGTTGGTGGCCTGATCTAGCTGAAGTAGAACTTCTGCTCTGGGTGTGCTCCATTGGCCTAGAGCTGCCTGGCCCAAAGGGCCGCCTTGTTTGCAAAGGGGATGAGAGGCCCCAAAGCATCTTGCTTCCAGCTCTTCGGGAAGCTAAGAAACATCTGGCGTTGCCCAGTGCTCTTACAGCCTACCGGGAACATCTCTTACCAAGGCCTGTGAAACGCAGTTTGTTGGCGGCCTGAACTGGCCGAAGTAGAACTTCTGTTCTGGATGTGCTCCACTGGCCTAGAGCTACCTGCCCCAAAGGGCTGCCTTGATTCCAAAGTGAGAGAGTGGCACCAAAGTATCTTGCTTCCAGCTCTTCGGGAAGCTAAGAAACATCTGGCGTTGCCCAGTGCTCTTACAGCCTACCGGGAACATCTCTTACCAAGGCCTGTGAAACGCCGTTTCCTGGCAGGCCTGATTTGGCTGAAGTAGAACTTCTGCTCTGGGTGTGCTCCATTGCCCTAGAGCTGCCAGGCCCAAGGTGCTGCCTTGTTTCCAAAGGGGCAGAGAGGCCACAAAGCATCTTGCTTCCAGCTCTCTGGGAAGCTAAGAACCAACTCGCTCTGGCCCGTGCTCTTACAGCCTACCGGGAACATGTCTTTGAAAGGCCTGTGAAACGCAGTTTCTTGGCAGGCCTCATCGGGCTGAAGTAGAACTCCGGCTCTGGGTGTGCTCCATTGCCCTAGAGCTGCCAGGCCCAAAGTGCTGCCGTGTTTCCAAGGGGCAGAGAGGCCCAAAGCATCTTGCTTCCCGGTCTTTGCGAAGCTAAGAAACAACTGGCTCTGCCCAGTGCTCTTACACCTACCGGGAACATCTCTTACCAAGGCCTGTCAAACGCTGTTTCTTTGCAGGCCTGATCAGGCTGAAGTAGAACTCCTGCTCTGCGTGTGCTCCATTGGCCTAGAGCTTCCCGACCCAAAAGGCTGCCTTGTTCCCAAACGGGCAGAGGGGTCCCAAGCATCTTGCTTCCAGCTTTTCAGGAAGGTAAGAAACAACTGGCTCTGCCCAGTGCTCTTACAGCCTACCGGGAACATCTCTTACCAAGGCCTGTGAAACGCAGTTTCCTGGCAGGCCTGATCTGGCTGAAGTAGAACTTCTGCTCTGGGCGTGCTCCATTTGCCCTAGAGCTGCCAGGCCCAAAGGGCTGCCTTGTTTCCAAAGACGGAGAGTGGACCCAAAGCATCTTGCTCCCAGCTCTTCGGGAAGCTAAGAAACAGCTGGCTCTGCCCAGTGCTCTTACAGCCTAAGAGAACATCTCTTTGAAAGGCCTGTGAAACGCAGTTTCTTGGCAGGCCTGACCTGGCTGAAGTAGAACTTCTGTTCTGGTTGTGCTACATAGGCCTAGAGCTACCAGGACCTAAGGGCTGCCTTGTTTCCAAAGGGTGAGAGAGGCCCCAAAGCATCTTGCCTCCAGCACTTTGGGAAGCTAAAAAACAACTGGTTCTGCCCAGTGCTCTCACAGCCTACCGTGAACATCTCTTACCAAGGGCTGTGAAATGCAGTTTCTGGGCAGGACTGATCTGCCTGAAGTAGAACTTCTGCTGTGGGTGTGCTCCATTGGCCTAGAGCTGCCAGGCCCAAACGGCTGCCTTGTGTCCAAAGGGAGAGAGAGGCCCCAAAGCATCTTGCTTCCAGCTCTGTGGGAAGCTAAAGCAACTGGCTCTCCACAGTGCTCTCACAGCCTACCGGGAACATCTCTTACCAAGGCCTGTGAAACGCAGTTTCTTGGCAGGCCTGATCTGGCTGAAGTAGAACTCCTGCTCTGGGCGTGCTACTTTGGCCTAGAGCTGCCAGGCCCAAAGGGCCGCCTTGTTTCCAAAGGGGCTGAGAGTCCCCAAAGTATCTTGCTTCCAAATCTTTGGGAAGCTAAGAAACAACTGGCTCTGCACAGTGCTCTCACAGCCTACCGGCAACGTGACAGAGAAAGGCCTGTGAGACGCAGTTTCTTGGAAGGCCTGATCTGGCTGAGGTAGAACTTCTGCTCTGGGTGTACTCCATTGGCCTAGGGCTGCCAGGCCCAAAGGGCTGCCTTTATTTCCAAAGTGTGAGAGAGGCCCCAAAGCATCTTGCTTCCTGCTCTCTGGGAAGCTAAAACAACTGGCTCTGCACAGTGCTCTCAAAGCCAACCGGGAACGTCACATACAAAGGCCTGTGAAACGCAGCTTCTTGACAGGCCTTATCTGGCTGAGGTAGAACTTGTGCTCTGGGTGTGCTACTTTGGCCTAGAGCTGCCAGGCACAAAGGCTGCTTTGTTTCCAAAGGGGGAGAGAGGCCCCAAATCATGTTGCTTCCAGCTGTTTTTGAAGCTAAGAAACAACTCGCTCTGCCAGGTACTCTTACAGCCTTCCGGGAACACCTCTTACGAAGGCCTGTGAATAGCAGCTTCTTGGCAGGCCTGATCTGGCTGAGGTAGAACTTCTGCTCTGGGTGTGCTCCATGGCCTAGAGCTGAAAGGCCCAAAGGTCAGCCTTGTTGGCAAAGGGGCAGGGAGCCCCCAAAGCATCTTGCTTCCAGCTCTTTGGGAAGCTAAGAAACAACTGGCTCTGCCCAGTGCTCTTACAGCCTAAGAGAAAATCTCTTACCAAGGCCTGTGAAACGCACTTTGTTGGTGGCCTGATCTAGCTGAAGTAGAACTTCTGCTCTGGGTGTGCTCCATTGGCCTAGAGCTGCCTGGCCCAAAGGGCCGCCTTGTTTGCAAAGGGGATGAGAGGCCCCAAAGCATCTTGCTTCCAGCTCTTCGGGAAGCTAAGAAACATCTGGCGTTGCCCAGTGCTCTTACAGCCTACCGGGAACATCTCTTACCAAGGCCTGTGAAACGCAGTTTGTTGGCGGCCTGAACTGGCCGAAGTAGAACTTCTGTTCTGGATGTGCTCCACTGGCCTAGAGCTACCTGCCCCAAAGGGCTGCCTTGATTCCAAAGTGAGAGAGTGGCACCAAAGCATCTTACTTCCAGCTCTTCGGGAAGCTAAGAAACATCTGGCGTTGCCCAGTGCTCTTACAGCCTACCGGGAACATCTCTTACCAAGGCCTGTGAAACGCCGTTTCCTGGCAGGCCTGATTTGGCTGAAGTAGAACTTCTGCTCTGGGTGTGCTCCATTGCCCTAGAGCTGCCAGGCCCAAGGTGCTGCCTTGTTTCCAAAGGGGCAGAGAGGCCACAAAGCATCTTGCTTCCAGCTCTCTGGGAAGCTAAGAACCAACTCGCTCTGGCCCGTGCTCTTACAGCCTACCGGGAACATGTCTTTGAAAGGCCTGTGAAACGCAGTTTCTTGGCAGGCCTCATCGGGCTGAAGTAGAACTCCGGCTCTGGGTGTGCTCCATTGCCCTAGAGCTGCCAGGCCCAAAGTGCTGCCCTGTTTCCAAGGGGCAGAGAGGCCCAAAGCATCTTGCTTCCCGGTCTTTGCGAAGCTAAGAAACAACTGGCTCTGCCCAGTGCTCTTACACCTACCGGGAACATCTCTTACCAAGGCCTGTCAAACGCTGTTTCTTTGCAGGCCTGATCAGGCTGAAGTAGAACTCCTGCTCTGCGTGTGCTCCATTGGCCTAGAGCTTCCCGACCCAAAAGGCTGCCTTGTTCCCAAACGGGCAGAGGGGTCCCAAGCATCTTGCTTCCAGCTTTTCAGGAAGGTAAGAAACAACTGGCTCTGCCCAGTGCTCTTACAGCCTACCGGGAACATCTCTTACCAAGGCCTGTGAAACGCAGTTTCCTGGCAGGCCTGATCTGGCTGAAGTAGAACTTCTGCTCTGGGCGTGCTCCATTTGCCCTAGAGCTGCCAGGCCCAAAGGGCTGCCTTGTTTCCAAAGACGGAGAGTGGACCCAAAGCATCTTGCTCCCAGCTCTTCGGGAAGCTAAGAAACAGCTGGCTCTGCCCAGTGCTCTTACAGCCTAAGAGAACATGTCTTTGAAAGGCCTGTGAAACGCAGTTTCTTGGCAGGCCTGACCTGGCTGAAGTAGAACTTCTGTTCTGGTTGTGCTACATAGGCCTAGAGCTACCAGGACCTAAGGGCTGCCTTGTTTCCAAAGGGTGAGAGAGGCCCCAAAGCATCTTGCCTCCAGCACTTTGGGAAGCTAAAAAACAACTGGTTCTGCCCAGTGCTCTCACAGCCTACCGTGAACATCTCTTACCAAGGGCTGTGAAATGCAGTTTCTGGGCAGGACTGATCTGCCTGAAGTAGAACTTCTGCTGTGGGTGTGCTCCATTGGCCTAGAGCTGCCAGGCGCAAACGGCTGCCTTGTGTCCAAAGGGAGAGAGAGGCCCCAAAGCATCTTGTTTCCAGCTCTGTGGGAAGCTAAAGCAACTGGCTCTCCACAGTGCTCTCACAGCCTACCGGGAACATCTCTTACCAAGGCCTGTGAAACGCAGTTTCTTGGCAGGCCTGATCTGGCTGAAGTAGAACTCCTGCTCTGGGCGTGCTACTTTGGCCTAGAGCTGCCAGGCCCAAAGGGCCGCCTTGTTTCCAAAGGGGCTGAGAGTCCCCAAAGTATCTTGCTTCCAAATCTTTGGGAAGCTAAGAAACAACTGGCTCTGCACAGTGCTCTCACAGCCTACCGGCAACGTGACAGAGAAAGGCCTGTGAGACGCAGTTTCTTGGAAGGCCTGATCTGGCTGAGGTAGAACTTCTGCTCTGGGTGTACTCCATTGGCCTAGGGCTGCCAGGCCCAAAGGGCTGCCTTTATTTCCAAAGTGTGAGAGAGGCCCCAAAGCATCTTGCTTCCTGCTCTCTGGGAAGCTAAAACAACTGGCTCTGCACAGTGCTCTCAAAGCCAACCGGGAACGTCACATACAAAGGCCGGTGAAACGCAGCTTCTTGACAGGCCTTATCTGGCTGAGGTAGAACTTGTGCTCTGGGTGTGCTACTTTGGCCTAGAGCTGCCAGGCACAAAGGCTGCTTTGTTTCCAAAGGGGGAGAGAGGCCCCAAATCATGTTGCTTCCAGCTGTTTTTGAAGCTAAGAAACAACTCGCTCTGCCAGGTACTCTTACAGCCTTCCGGGAACACCTCTTACGAAGGCCTGTGAAAAGCAGTTTCTTGGCAGGCCTGATCTGGCTGAGGTAGAACTTCTGCTCTGGGTGTGCTCCATTGCCCTAGAGATGAAAGGCCAAAAGGGCTGCCTTGATTCCAAAGGGGGAGAGAGGCCCCAAAGCATCTTGCTTCCACCTCTTGGGAAGCTAA
This sequence comes from Equus asinus, assembly GCF_041296235.1. Taxonomy (NCBI): domain Eukaryota; kingdom Metazoa; phylum Chordata; class Mammalia; order Perissodactyla; family Equidae; genus Equus; species Equus asinus. Next base: position 908,096 of record NW_027225534.1, read on the forward strand.
GAAACAACTGGCTGTGCCCAGTGCTCTTATAGCCTAAGAGAACATCTCTTATCAAGGCCTGTGAAACGCACTGTCTAGGCAGGCCTGATCTGGAAGAAGTAGAACTTCTGCTCTGGTTGTGCTCCATTGCCCTAGAGCTGCCAGACCCAACGTGCTGCCTTGTTTCCAAAGGGGCAGAGAGGCCCCAAAGCGTCTTGCTTCCAGCTGTTTGGGAAACAAGGAAACAACTGGCTCTGCACCGTGCTCTCACAGCCTACCGGGAACGTCACATACAAAGGCCTCTGAAACGCAGTTCCTTGGCAGGCCTGATCTGGCTGAAGTAGGACTTCTGCTCTGGGTGTGCTCCATTGGCCTAGAGCTGCCTGGCCCAAAGGGCCGCCTTGTTTGCAAAGGGGATGAGAGGCCCCAAAGCATCTTGCTTCCAGCTCTTCGGGAAGCTAAGAAACATCTGGCGTTGCCCAGTGCTCTTACAGCCTACCGGGAACATCTCTTACCAAGGCCTGTGAAACGCCGTTTCCTGGCAGGCCTGATTTGGCTGAAGTAGAACTTCTGCTCTGGGTGTGCTCCATTGCCCTAGAGCTGCCAGGCCCAAGGTGCTGCCTTGTTTCCAAAGGGGCAGAGAGGCCACAAAGCATCTTGCTTCCAGCTCTCTGGGAAGCTAAGAACCAACTCGCTCTGGCCCGTGCTCTTACAGCCTACCGGGAACATGTCTTTGAAAGGCCTGTGAAACGCAGTTTCTTGGCAGGCCTCATCGGGCTGAAGTAGAACTCCGGCTCTGGGTGTGCTCCATTGCCCTAGAGCTGCCAGGCCCAAAGTGCTGCCGTGTTTCCAAGGGGCAGAGAGGCCCAAAGCATCTTGCTTCCCGGTCTTTGCGAAGCTAAGAAACAACTGGCTCTGCCCAGTGCTCTTACACCTACCGGGAACATCTCTTACCAAGGCCTGTCAAACGCTGTTTCTTTGCAGGCCTGATCAGGCTGAAGTAGAACTCCTGCTCTGCGTGTGCTCCATTGGCCTAGAGCTTCCCGACCCAAAAGGCTGCCTTGTTCCCAAACGGGCAGAGGGGTCCCAAGCATCTTGCTTCCAGCTTTTCAGGAAGGTAAGAAACAACTGGCTCTGCCCAGTGCTCTTACAGCCTACCGGGAACATCTCTTACCAAGGCCTGTGAAACGCAGTTTCCTGGCAGGCCTGATCTGGCTGAAGTAGAACTTCTGCTCTGGGCGTGCTCCATTTGCCCTAGAGCTGCCAGGCCCAAAGGGCTGCCTTGTTTCCAAAGACGGAGAGTGGACCCAAAGCATCTTGCTCCCAGCTCTTCGGGAAGCTAAGAAACAGCTGGCTCTGCCCAGTGCTCTTACAGCCTAAGAGAACATCTCTTTGAAAGGCCTGTGAAACGCAGTTTCTTGGCAGGCCCGACCTGGCTGAAGTAGAACTTCTGTTCTGGTTGTGCTACATAGGCCTAGAGCTACCAGGACCTAAGGGCTGCCTTGTTTCCAAAGGGTGAGAGAGGCCCCAAAGCATCTTGCCTCCAGCACTTTGGGAAGCTAAAAAACAACTGGTTCTGCCCAGTGCTCTCACAGCCTACCGTGAACATCTCTTACTAAGGGCTGTGAAATGCAGTTTCTGGGCAGGACTGATCTGCCTGAAGTAGAACTTCTGCTGTGGGTGTGCTCCATTGGCCTAGAGCTGCCAGGCGCAAACGGCTGCCTTGTGTCCAAAGGGAGAGAGAGGCCCCAAAGCATCTTGCTTCCAGCTCTGTGGGAAGCTAAAGCAACTGGCTCTCCACAGTGCTCTCACAGCCTACCGGGAACATCTCTTACCAAGGCCTGTGAAACGCAGTTTCTTGGCAGGCCTGATCTGGCTGAAGTAGAACTCCTGCTCTGGGCGTGCTACTTTGGCCTAGAGCTGCCAGGCCCAAAGGGCCGCCTTGTTTCCAAAGGGGCTGAGAGTCCCCAAAGTATCTTGCTTCCAAATCTTTGGGAAGCTAAGAAACAACTGGCTCTGCACAGTGCTCTCACAGCCTACCGGCAACGTGACAGAGAAAGGCCTGTGAGACGCAGTTTCTTGGAAGGCCTGATCTGGCTGAGGTAGAACTTCTGCTCTGGGTGTACTCCATTGGCCTAGGGCTGCCAGGCCCAAAGGGCTGCCTTTATTTCCAAAGTGTGAGAGAGGCCCCAAAGCATCTTGCTTCCTGCTCTCTGGGAAGCTAAAACAACTGGCTCTGCACAGTGCTCTCAAAGCCAACCGGGAACGTCACATACAAAGGCCTGTGAAACGCAGCTTCTTGACAGGCCTTATCTGGCTGAGGTAGAACTTGTGCTCTGGGTGTGCTACTTTGGCCTAGAGCTGCCAGGCACAAAGGCTGCTTTGTTTCCAAAGGGGGAGAGAGGCCCCAAATCATGTTGCTTCCAGCTGTTTTTGAAGCTAAGAAACAACTCGCTCTGCCAGGTACTCTTACAGCCTTCCGGGAACACCTCTTACGAAGGCCTGTGAATAGCAGCTTCTTGGCAGGCCTGATCTGGCTGAGGTAGAACTTCTGCTCTGGGTGTGCTCCATGGCCTAGAGCTGAAAGGCCCAAAGGTCAGCCTTGTTGGCAAAGGGGCAGGGAGCCCCCAAAGCATCTTGCTTCCAGCTCTTTGGGAAGCTAAGAAACAACTGGCTCTGCCCAGTGCTCTTACAGCCTAAGAGAAAATCTCTTACCAAGGCCTGTGAAACGCACTTTGTTGGTGGCCTGATCTAGCTGAAGTAGAACTTCTGCTCTGGGTGTGCTCCATTGGCCGAGAGCTGCCTGGCCCAAAGGGCCGCCTTGTTTGCAAAGGGGATGAGAGGCCCCAAAGCATCTTGCTTCCAGCTCTTCGGGAAGCTAAGAAACATCTGGCGTTGCCCAGTGCTCTTACAGCCTACCGGGAACATCTCTTACCAAGGCCTGTGAAACGCAGTTTGTTGGCGGCCTGAACTGGCCGAAGTAGAACTTCTGTTCTGGATGTGCTCCACTGGCCTAGAGCTACCTGCCCCAAAGGGCTGCCTTGATTCCAAAGTGAGAGAGTGGCACCAAAGCATCTTGCTTCCAGCTCTTCGGGAAGCTAAGAAACATCTGGCGTTGCCCAGTGCTCTTACAGCCTACCGGGAACATCTCTTACCAAGGCCTGTGAAACGCCGTTTCCTGGCAGGCCTGATTTGGCTGAAGTAGAACTTCTGCTCTGGGTGTGCTCCATTGCCCTAGAGCTGCCAGGCCCAAGGTGCTGCCTTGTTTCCAAAGGGGCAGAGAGGCCACAAAGCATCTTGCTTCCAGCTCTCTGGGAAGCTAAGAACCAACTCGCTCTGGCCCGTGCTCTTACAGCCTACCGGGAACATGTCTTTGAAAGGCCTGTGAAACGCAGTTTCTTGGCAGGCCTCATCGGGCTGAAGTAGAACTCCGGCTCTGGGTGTGCTCCATTGCCCTAGAGCTGCCAGGCCCAAAGTGCTGCCGTGTTTCCAAGGGGCAGAGAGGCCCAAAGCATCTTGCTTCCCGGTCTTTGCGAAGCTAAGAAACAACTGGCTCTGCCCAGTGCTCTTACACCTACCGGGAACATCTCTTACCAAGGCCTGTCAAACGCTGTTTCTTTGCAGGCCTGATCAGGCTGAAGTAGAACTCCTGCTCTGCGTGTGCTCCATTGGCCTAGAGCTTCCCGACCCAAAAGGCTGCCTTGTTCCCAAACGGGCAGAGGGGTCCCAAGCATCTTGCTTCCAGCTTTTCAGGAAGGTAAGAAACAACTGGCTCTGCCCAGTGCTCTTACAGCCTACCGGGAACATCTCTTACCAAGGCCTGTGAAACGCAGTTTCCTGGCAGGCCTGATCTGGCTGAAGTAGAACTTCTGCTCTGGGCGTGCTCCATTTGCCCTAGAGCTGCCAGGCCCAAAGGGCTGCCTTGTTTCCAAAGACGGAGAGTGGACCCAAAGCATCTTGCTCCCAGCTCTTCGGGAAGCTAAGAAACAGCTGGCTCTGCCCAGTGCTCTTACAGCCTAAGAGAACATCTCTTTGAAAGGCCTGTGAAACGCAGTTTCTTGGCAGGCCTGACCTGGCTGAAGTAGAACTTCTGTTCTGGTTGTGCTACATAGGCCTAGAGCTACCAGGACCTAAGGGCTGCCTTGTTTCCAAAGGGTGAGAGAGGCCCCAAAGCATCTTGCCTCCAGAACTTTGGGAAGCTAAAAAACAACTGGTTCTGCCCAGTGCTCTCACAGCCTACCGTGAACATCTCTTACCAAGGGCTGTGAAATGCAGTTTCTGGGCAGGACTGATCTGCCTGAAGTAGAACTTCTGCTGTGGGTGTGCTCCATTGGCCTAGAGCTGCCAGGCGCAAACGGCTGCCTTGTGTCCAAAGGGAGAGAGAGGCCCCAAAGCATCTTGCTTCCAGCTCTGTGGGAAGCTAAAGCAACTGGCTCTCCACAGTGCTCTCACAGCCTACCGGGAACATCTCTTACCAAGGCCTGTGAAACGCAGTTTCTTGGCAGGCCTGATCTGGCTGAAGTAGAACTCCTGCTCTGGGCGTGCTACTTTGGCCTAGAGCTGCCAGGCCCAAAGGGCCGCCTTGTTTCCAAAGGGGCTGAGAGTCCCCAAAGTATCTTGCTTCCAAATCTTTGGGAAGCTAAGAAACAACTGGCTCTGCACAGTGCTCTCACAGCCTACCGGCAACGTGACAGAGAAAGGCCTGTGAGACGCAGTTTCTTGGAAGGCCTGATCTGGCTGAGGTAGAACTTCTGCTCTGGGTGTACTCCATTGGCCTAGGGCTGCCAGGCCCAAAGGGCTGCCTTTATTTCCAAAGTGTGAGAGAGGCCCCAAAGCATCTTGCTTCCTGCTCTCTGGGAAGCTAAAACAACTGGCTCTGCACAGTGCTCTCAAAGCCAACCGGGAACGTCACATACAAAGGCCTGTGAAACGCAGCTTCTTGACAGGCCTTATCTGGCTGAGGTAGAACTTGTGCTCTGGGTGTGCTACTTTGGCCTAGAGCTGCCAGGCACAAAGGCTGCTTTGTTTCCAAAGGGGGAGAGAGGCCCCAAATCATGTTGCTTCCAGCTGTTTTTGAAGCTAAGAAACAACTCGCTCTGCCAGGTACTCTTACAGCCTTCCGGGAACACCTCTTACGAAGGCCTGTGAATAGCAGCTTCTTGGCAGGCCTGATCTGGCTGAGGTAGAACTTCTGCTCTGGGTGTGCTCCATGGCCTAGAGCTGAAAGGCCCAAAGGTCAGCCTTGTTGGCAAAGGGGCAGGGAGCCCCCAAAGCATCTTGCTTCCAGCTCTTTGGGAAGCTAAGAAACAACTGGCTCTGCCCAGTGCTCTTACAGCCTAAGAGAAAATCTCTTACCAAGGCCTGTGAAACGCACTTTGTTGGTGGCCTGATCTAGCTGAAGTAGAACTTCTGCTCTGGGTGTGCTCCATTGGCCTAGAGCTGCCTGGCCCAAAGGGCCGCCTTGTTTGCAAAGGGGATGAGAGGCCCCAAAGCATCTTGCTTCCAGCTCTTCGGGAAGCTAAGAAACATCTGGCGTTGCCCAGTGCTCTTACAGCCTACCGGGAACATCTCTTACCAAGGCCTGTGAAACGCAGTTTGTTGGCGGCCTGAACTGGCCGAAGTAGAACTTCTGTTCTGGATGTGCTCCACTGGCCTAGAGCTACCTGCCCCAAAGGGCTGCCTTGATTCCAAAGTGAGAGAGTGGCACCAAAGCATCTTGCTTCCAGCTCTTCGGGAAGCTAAGAAACATCTGGCGTTGCCCAGTGCTCTTACAGCCTACCGGGAACATCTCTTACCAAGGCCTGTGAAACGCCGTTTCCTGGCAGGCCTGATTTGGCTGAAGTAGAACTTCTGCTCTGGGTGTGCTCCATTGCCCTAGAGCTGCCAGGCCCAAGGTGCTGCCTTGTTTCCAAAGGGGCAGAGAGGCCACAAAGCATCTTGCTTCCAGCTCTCTGGGAAGCTAAGAACCAACTCGCTCTGGCCCGTGCTCTTACAGCCTACCGGGAACATGTCTTTGAAAGGCCTGTGAAACGCAGTTTCTTGGCAGGCCTCATCGGGCTGAAGTAGAACTCCGGCTCTGGGTGTGCTCCATTGCCCTAGAGCTGCCAGGCCCAAAGTGCTGCCCTGTTTCCAAGGGGCAGAGAGGCCCAAAGCATCTTGCTTCCCGGTCTTTGCGAAGCTAAGAAACAACTGGCTCTGCCCAGTGCTCTTACACCTACCGGGAACATCTCTTACCAAGGCCTGTCAAACGCTGTTTCTTTGCAGGCCTGATCAGGCTGAAGTAGAACTCCTGCTCTGCGTGTGCTCCATTGGCCTAGAGCTTCCCGACCCAAAAGGCTGCCTTGTTCCCAAACGGGCAGAGGGGTCCCAAGCATCTTGCTTCCAGCTTTTCAGGAAGGTAAGAAACAACTGGCTCTGCCCAGTGCTCTTACAGCCTACCGGGAACATCTCTTACCAAGGCCTGTGAAACGCAGTTTCCTGGCAGGCCTGATCTGGCTGAAGTAGAACTTCTGCTCTGGGCGTGCTCCATTTGCCCTAGAGCTGCCAGGCCCAAAGGGCTGCCTTGTTTCCAAAGACGGAGAGTGGACCCAAAGCATCTTGCTCCCAGCTCTTCGGGAAGCTAAGAAACAGCTGGCTCTGCCCAGTGCTCTTAAAGCCTAAGAGAACATCTCTTTGAAAGGCCTGTGAAACGCAGTTTCTTGGCAGGCCTGACCTGGCTGAAGTAGAACTTCTGTTCTGGTTGTGCTACATAGGCCTAGAGCTACCAGGACCTAAGGGCTGCCTTGTTTCCAAAGGGTGAGAGAGGCCCCAAAGCATCTTGCCTCCAGCACTTTGGGAAGCTAAAAAACAACTGGTTCTGCCCAGTGCTCTCACAGCCTACCGTGAACATCTCTTACCAAGGGCTGTGAAATGCAGTTTCTGGGCAGGACTGATCTGCCTGAAGTAGAACTTCTGCTGTGGGTGTGCTCCATTGGCCTAGAGCTGCCAGGCGCAAACGGCTGCCTTGTGTCCAAAGGGAGAGAGAGGCCCCAAAGCATCTTGCTTCCAGCTCTGTGGGAAGCTAAAGCAACTGGCTCTCCACAGTGCTCTCACAGCCTACCGGGAACATCTCTTACCAAGGCCTGTGAAACGCAGTTTCTTGGCAGGCCTGATCTGGCTGAAGTAGAACTCCTGCTCTGGGCGTGCTACTTTGGCCTAGAGCTGCCAGGCCCAAAGGGCCGCCTTGTTTCCAAAGGGGCTGAGAGTCCCCAAAGTATCTTGCTTCCAAATCTTTGGGAAGCTAAGAAACAACTGGCTCTGCACAGTGCTCTCACAGCCTACCGGCAACGTGACAGAGAAAGGCCTGTGAGACGCAGTTTCTTGGAAGGCCTGATCTGGCTGAGGTAGAACTTCTGCTCTGGGTGTACTCCATTGGCCTAGGGCTGCCAGGCCCAAAGGGCTGCCTTTATTTCCAAAGTGTGAGAGAGGCCCCAAAGCATCTTGCTTCCTGCTCTCTGGGAAGCTAAAACAACTGGCTCTGCACAGTGCTCTCAAAGCCAACCGGGAACGTCACATACAAAGGCCGGTGAAACGCAGCTTCTTGACAGGCCTTATCTGGCTGAGGTAGAACTTGTGCTCTGGGTGTGCTACTTTGGCCTAGAGCTGCCAGGCACAAAGGCTGCTTTGTTTCCAAAGGGGGAGAGAGGCCCCAAATCATGTTGCTTCCAGCTGTTTTTGAAGCTAAGAAACAACTCGCTCTGCCAGGTACTCTTACAGCCTTCCGGGAACACCTCTTACGAAGGCCTGTGAAAAGCAGTTTCTTGGCAGGCCTGATCTGGCTGAGGTAGAACTTCTGCTCTGGGTGTGCTCCATTGCCCTAGAGATGAAAGGCCAAAAGGGCTGCCTTGTTTCCAAAGGGGGAGAGAGGCCCCAAAGCATCTTGCTTCCACCTCTTGGGAAGCTAAGAAACAACTGGCTGTGCCCAGTGCTCTTATAGCCTAAGAGAACATCTCTTATCAAGGCCTGTGAAACGCACTGTCTAGGCAGGCCTGATCTGGAAGAAGTAGAACTTCTGCTCTGGTTGTGCTCCATTGCCCTAGAGCTGCCAGACCCAACGTGCTGCCTTGTTTCCAAAGGGGCAGAGAGGCCCCAAAGCGTCTTGCTTCCAGCTGTTTGGGAAACAAGGAAACAACTGGCTCTGCACCGTGCTCTCACAGCCTACCGGGAACGTCACATACAAAGGCCTCTGAAACGCAGTTCCTTGGCAGGCCTGATCTGGCTGAAGTAGGACTTCTGCTCTGGGTGTGCTCCATTGGCCTAGAGCTGCCTGGCCCAAAGGGCCGCCTTGTTTGCAAAGGGGATGAGAGGCCCCAAAGCATCTTGCTTCCAGCTCTTCGGGAAGCTAAGAAACATCTGGCGTTGCCCAGTGCTCTTACAGCCTATCGGGAACATCTCTTACCAAGGCCTGTGAAACGCAGTTTGTTGGCGGCCTGAACTGGCCGAAGTAGAACTTCTGCTCTGGGTGTGCTCCACTGGCCTAGAGCTACCTGCACCAAAGGGCTGCCTTGATTCCAAAGTGAGAGAGTGGCACCAAAGCATCTTGCTTCCAGCTCTTCAGGAAGCTAAGAAACATCTGGCGTTGCCCAGTGCTCTTACAGCCTACCGGGAACATCTCTTACCAAGGCCTGTGAAACGCCGTTTCCTGGCAGGCCTGATTTGGCTGAAGTAGAACTTCTGCTCTGGGTGTGCTCCATTGCCCTAGAGCTGCCAGGCCCAAGGTGCTGCCTTGATTCCAAAGGGGCAGAGAGGCCCCAAAGCATCTTGCTTCCGGCTCTCTGGGAAGCTAAGAACCAACTCGCTCTGGCCCGTGCTCTTACAGCCTACCGGGAACATGTCTTTGAAAGGCCTGTGAAACGCAGTTTCTTGGCAGGCATGATCTGGCTGAAGTAGAACTCCGGCTCTGGGTGTGCTCCATTGCCCTAGAGCTGCCAGGCCCCAAGTGCTGCCCTGTTTCCAAGGGGCAGAGAGGCCCAAAGCATCTTGCTTCCCGGTCTTTGCGAAGCTAAGAAACAACTGGCTCTGCCCAGTGCTCTTACACCTACCGGGAACATCTCTTACCAAGGCCTGTCAAACGCTGTTTCTTTGCAGGCCTGATCAGGCTGAAGTAGAACTCCTGCTCTGCGTGTGCTCCATTGGCCTAGAGCTTCCCGACCCAAAAGGCTGCCTTGTTCCCAAACGGGCAGAGGGGTCCCAAGCATCTTGCTTCCAGCTTTTCAGGAAGGTAAGAAACAACTGGCTCTGCCCAGTGCTCTTACAGCCTACCGGGAACATCTCTTACCAAGGCCTGTGAAACGCAGTTTCCTGGCAGGCCTGATCTGGCTGAAGTAGAACTTCTGCTCTGGGTGTGCTCCATTGCCCTAGAGCTGCCAGGCCCAAAGGGCTGCCTTGTTTCCAAAGACGGAGAGTGGACCCAAAGCATCTTGCTCCCAGCTCTTCGGGAAGCTAAGAAACAGCTGGCTCTGCCCAGTGCTCTTACAGCCTAAGAGAACATGTCTTTGAAAGGCATGTGAAACGCAGTTTCTTGTCAGGCCTGACCTGGCTGAAGTAGAACTTCAGTTCTGGTTGTGCTACATAGGCCTAGCGCTACCAGGACCTAAGGGCTGCCTTGTTTCCAAAGGGTGAGAGAGGTCCCAAAGCATCTTGCCTCCAGCAATTTGGGAAGCTAAAAAACAACTGGTTCTGCCCAGTGCTCTCACAGCCTACCGTGAACATCTCTTACCAAGGGCTGTGAAACGCAGTTTCTGGGCAGGACTGATCTGCCTGAAGTAGAACTTCTGCTGTGGGTGTGCTCCATTGGCCTAGAGCTGCCAGGCCCAAACGGCTGCCTTGTGTCCAAAGGGAGAGAGAGGCCCCAAAGCAGCTTGCTTCCAGCTCTGTGGGAAGCTAAAGCAACTGGCACTCCACAGTGCTCTCACAGCCTACCGGGAACATCTCTTACCAAGGCCTGTGAAACGCAGTTTCTTGGCAGGCCTGATCTGGCTGAAGTAGAACTCCTGCTCTGGGCGTGCTACTTTGGCCTAGAGCTGCCAGGCCCAAAGGGCCGCCTTGTTTCCAAAGGGGCTGAAAGTCCCCAAAGTATCTTGCTTCCAAATCTTTGGGAAGCTAAGACACAACTGGCTCTGCACAGTGCTCTCACAGCCTACCGGCAACCTGACAGAGAAAGGCCTGTGAGACGCAGTTTCTTGGAAGGCCTGATCTGGCTGAGGTAGAACTTCTGCTCTGGGTGTACTCCATTGGCCTAGGGCTGCCAGGCCCAAAGGGCTGCCTTTATTTCCAAAGTGTGAGAGAGGCCCCAAAGCATCTTGCCTCCTGCTCTCTGGGAAGCTAAAACAACTGGCTCTGCACAGTGCTCTCAAAGCCAACCGGGAACGTCACATACAAAGGCCTGTGAAACGCAGCTTCTTGACAGGCCTTATCTGGCTGAGGTAGAACTTGTGCTCTGGGTGTGCTACTTTGGCCTAGAGCTGCCAGGCACAAAGGCTGCTTTGTTTCCAAAGGGGGAGAGAGGCCCCTAATCATGTTGCTTCCAGCTGTTTTTGAAGCTAAGAAACAACTCGCTCTGCCAGGTACTCTTACAGCCTTCCGGGAACACCTCTTACGAAGGCCTGTGAAAAGCAGTTTCTTGGCAGGCCTGATCTGGCTGAGGTAGAACTTCTGCTATGGGTGTGCTCCATTGCCCTAGAGCTGAAAGGCCCAAAGGGCTGCCTTGTTCCCAAACGGGCAGAGGGGTCCCAAGCATCTTGCTTCCAGCTTTTCAGGAAGGTAAGAAACAACTGGCTCTGCCCAGTGCTCTTACAGCCTACCGGGAACATCTCTTACCAAGGCCTGTGAAACGCAGTTTCCTGGCAGGCCTGATTTGGCTGAAGTAGAACTTCTGCTCTGGGTGTGCTCCATTGCCCTAGAGCAGCCATGCCCAAGGTGCTGCCTTGTTTCCAAAGGGGCAGAGAGGCCCCAAAGCATCTTGCTTCCAGCTCTCTGGGAAGCTAAGAACCAACTCGCTCTGGCCCGTGCTCTTACAGCCTACCGGGAACATGTCTTTGAAAGGCCTGTGAAACGCAGTTTCCTGGCAGGCCTGATCTGGCTGAAGTAGAACTTCTGCTCTGGGTGTGCTCCATTGCCCTAGAGCTGCCAGGCCCAAAGGGCTGCCTTGTTTCCAAAGACGGAGAGTGGACCCAAAGCATCTTGCTCCCAGCTCTTCGGGAAGCTAGGAAACAGCTGGCTCTGCCCAGTGCTCTTACAGCCTAAGAGAACATCTCTTTGAAAGGCCTGTGAAATGCAGTTTCTTGGCAGGCCTGACCTGGCTGAAGTAGAACTTCTGTTCTGGTTGTGCTACATAGGCCTAGAGCTACCAGGACCTGAGGGCTGCCTTGTTTCCAAAGGGGGAGAGAGGCCCCAAAGCATCTTGCCTCCAGCACTTTGGGAAGCTAAAAAACAACTGGCTCTGCCCAGTGCTCTCACAGCCTACCGTGAACATCTCTTACCAAGGGCTCTGAAACGCAGTTTCTGGGCAGGACTGATCTGCCTGAAGTAGAACTTCTGCTGTGGGTGTGCTCCATTGGCCTAGAGCTGCCAGACCCAAACGGCTGCCTTGTGTCCAAAGGGAGAGAGAGGCCCCAAAGCATCTTGCTTCCAGCTCTGTGGGAAGCTAAAGCAACTGGCTCTCCACAGTGCTCTCACAGCCTACCGGGAACATCTCTTACCAAGGCCTGTGAAACGCAGTTTGTTGGTGGCCTGAACTGGCCGAAGTAGAACTTCTGCTCTGGGTGTGCTCCACTTGCCTAGAGCTACCTGCCCCAAAGGGCTGCCTTGATTCCAAAGTGAGAGAGTTGCACCAAAGCATCTTGCTTCCAGCTCTTCGGGAAGCTAAGAAACATCTGGCGTTGCCCAGTGCTCTTACAGCCTACCGGGAACATCTCTTACCAAGGCCTGTGAAACGCCGTTTCCTGGCAGGCCTTATTTGGCTGAAGTAGAACTTCTGCTCTGGGTGTGCTCCATTGGCCTAGAGCTTCCCAACCCAAAAGGCTGCCTTGTTCCCAAACGGGCAGAGGGGTCCCAAGCATCTTGCTTCCAGCTTTTCAGGAAGGTAAGAAACAACTGGCTCTGCCCAGTGCTCTTACAGCCTACCGGGAACATCTCTTACCAAGGCCTGTGAAACGCAGTTTCCTGGCAGGCCTGATCTGGCTGAAGTAGAACTTCTGCTCTGGGTGTGCTCCATTGCCCTAGAGCTGCCAGGCCCAAAGGGCTGCCTTGTTTCCAAAGACGGAGAGTGGACCCAAAGCATCTTGCTCCCAGCTCTTCGGGAAGCTAAGAAACAGCTGGCTCTGCCCAGTGCTCTTACAGCCTAAGAGAACATGTCTTTGAAAGGCCTGTGAAACGCAGTTTCTTGTCAGGCCTGACCTGGCTGAAGTAGAACTTCTGTTCTGGTTGTGCTACATAGGCCTAGAGCTACCAGGACCTAAGGGCTGCCTTGTTTCCAAAGGGTGAGAGAGGCCCCAAAGCATCTTGCCTCCAGCACTTTGGGAAGCTAAAAAACAACTGGTTCTGCCCAGTGCTCTCACAGCCTACCGTGAACATCTCTTACCAAGGGCTGTGAAACGCAGTTTCTGGGCAGGACTGATCTGCCTGAAGTAGAACTTCTGCTGTGGGTGTGCTCCATTGGCCTAGAGCTGCCAGGCCCAAACGGCTGCCTTGTGTCCAAAGGGAGAGAGAGGCCCCAAAGCATCTTGCTTCCAGCTCTGTGGGAAGCTAAAGCAACTGGCTCTCCACAGTGCTCTCACAGCCTCCCGGGAACATCTCTTACCAAGGCCTGTGAAACGCAGTTTCTTGGCAGGCCTGATCTGGCTGAAGTAGAACTCCTGCTCTGGGCGTGCTACTTTGGCCTAGAGCTGCCAGGCCCAAAGGGCCGCCTTGTTTCCAAAGGGGCTGAGAGTCCCCAAAGTATCTTGCTTCCAAATCTTTGGGAAGCTAAGAAACAACTGGCTCTGCACAGTGCTCTCACAGCCTACCGGCAACGTGACAGAGAAAGGCCTGTGAGACGCAGTTTCTTGGAAGGCCTGATCTGGCTGAGGTAGAACTTCTGCTCTGGGTGTACTCCATTGGCCTAGGGCTGCCAGGCCCAAAGGGCTGCCTTTATTTCCAAAGTGTGAGAGAGGCCCCAAAGCATCTTGCTTCCTGCTCTCTGGGAAGCTAAAACAACTGGCTCTGCACAGTGCTCTCAAAGCCAACCGGGAACGTCACATACAAAGGCCTGTGAAACGCAGCTTCTTGACAGGCCTTATCTGGCTGAGGTAGAACTTGTGCTCTGGGTGTGCTACTTTGGCCTAGAGCTGCCAGGCACAAAGGCTGCTTTGTTTCCAAAGGGGGAGAGAGGCCCCAAATCATGTTGCTTCCAGCTGTTTTTGAAGCTAAGAAACAACTCGCTCTGCCAGGTACTCTTACAGCCTTCCGGGAACACCTCTTACGAAGGCCTGTGAAAAGCAGTTTCTTGGCAGGCCTGATCTGGCTGAGGTAGAACTTCTGCTCTGGGTGTGCTCCATTGCCCTAGAGATGAAAGGCCAAAAGGGCTGCCTTGTTTCCAAAGGGGGAGAGAGGCCCCAAAGCATCTTGCTTCCACCTCTTGGGAAGCTAAGAAACAACTGGCTGTGCCCAGTGCTCTTATAGCCTAAGAGAACATCTCTTATCAAGGCCTGTGAAACGCACTGTCTAGGCAGGCCTGATCTGGAAGAAGTAGAACTTCTGCTCTGGTTGTGCTCCATTGCCCTAGAGCTGCCAGACCCAACGTGCTGCCTTGTTTCCAAAGGGGCAGAGAGGCCCCAAAGCGTCTTGCTTCCAGCTGTTTGGGAAACAAGGAAACAACTGGCTCTGCACCGTGCTCTCACAGCCTACCGGGAACGTCACATACAAAGGCCTCTGAAACGCAGTTCCTTGGCAGGCCTGATCTGGCTGAAGTAGGACTTCTGCTCTGGAGGTGCTCCATTGGCCTAGAGCTGAAAGGCCCAAAGGGATGACTTGTTTGCAAAGGGGCAGAGAGGCCCCAAAGCATCTTGCTTCCAGCTCTTTGGGAAGCTAAGAAACAACTGGCTCTGCCCAGTGCTCTTACAGCCTAAGAGAAAATCTCTTACCAAGGCCTGTGAAACGCACTTTGTTGGTGGCCTGATCTAGCTGAAGTAGAACTTCTGCTCTGGGTGTGCTCCATTGGCCTAGAGCTGCCTGGCCCAAAGGGCCGCCTTGTTTGCAAAGGGGATGAGAGGCCCCAAAGCATCTTGCTTCCAGCTCTTCGGGAAGCTAAGAAACATCTGGTGTTGCCCAGTGCTCTTAAAGCCTACCGGGAACATCTCTTACCAAGGCCTGTGAAACGCAGTTTCCTGGCAGGCCTGATCTGGCTGAAGTAGAACTTCTGCTCTGGGTGTGCTCCATTGCCCTAGAGCTGCCAGGCCCAAAGGGCTGCCTTGTTTCCAAAGACGGAGAGTGGACCCAAAGCATCTTGCTCCCAGCTCTTCGGGAAGCTAAGAAACAGCTGGCTCTGCCCAGTGCTCTTACAGCCTAAGAGAACATGTCTTTGAAAGGCCTGTGAAACGCAGTTTCTTGTCAGGCCTGACCTGGCTGAAGTAGAACTTCTGTTCTGGTTGTGCTACATAGGCCTAGAGCTACCAGGACCTAAGGGCTGCCTTGTTTCCAAAGGGGGAGAGAGGCCCCAAAGCATCTTGCCTCCAGCACTTTGGGAAGCTAAAAAACAACTGGCTTTGCCCAGTGCTCTCACAGCCTACCGTGAACATCTCTTACCAAGGGCTGTGAAACGCAGTTTCTGGGCAGGACTGATCTGCCTGAAGTAGAACTTCTGCTGTGGGTGTGCTCCATTGGCCTAGAGCTGCCAGGCCCAAACGGCTGCCTTGTGTCCAAAGGGAGAGAGAGGCCCCAAAGCATCTTGCTTCCAGCTCTGTGGGAAGCTAAAGCAACTGGCTCTCCACAGTGCTCTCACAGCCTACCGGGAACATCTCTTACCAAGGCCTGTGAAACGCAGTTTGTTGGTGGCCTGAACTGGCCGAAGTAGAACTTCTGCTCTGGGTGTGCTCCACTGGCTTAGAGCTACCTGCCCCAAAGGGCTGCCTTGATTCCAAAGTGAGAGAGTTGCACCAAAGCATCTTGCTTCCAGCTCTTCGGGAAGCTAAGAAACATCTGGCCTTGCCCAGTGCTCTTACAGCCTACCGGGAACATCTCTTACCAAGGCCTGTGAAACGGCGTTTCCTGGCAGGCCTTATTTGGCTGAAGTAGAACTTCTGCTCTGGTTGTGCTCCATTGGCCTAGAGCTTCCCAACCCAAAAGGCTGCCTTGTTCCCAAACGGGCAGAGGGGTCCCAAGCATCTTGCTTCCAGCTTTTCAGGAAGGTAAGAAACAACTGGCTCTGCCCAGTGCTCTTACAGCCTACCGGGAACATCTCTTACCAAGGCCTGTGAAACGCAGTTTCCTGGCAGGCCTGATCTGGCTGAAGTAGAACTTCTGCTCTGGGTGTGCTCCATTGCCCTAGAGCTGCCAGGCCCAAAGGGCTGCCTTGTTTCCAAAGACGGAGAGTGGACCCAAAGCATCTTGCTCCCAGCTCTTCGGGAAGCTAAGAAACAGCTGGCTCTGCCCAGTGCTCTTACAGCCTAAGAGAACATGTCTTTGAAAGGCCTGTGAAACGCAGTTTCTTGTCAGGCCTGACCTGGCTGAAGTAGAACTTCTGTTCTGGTTGTGCTACATAGGCCTAGAGCTACCAGGACCTAAGGGCTGCCTTGTTTCCAAAGGGTGAGAGAGGCCCCAAAGCATCTTGCCTCCAGCACTTTGGGAAGCTAAAAAACAACTGGTTCTGCCCAGTGCTCTCACAGCCTACCGTGAACATCTCTTACCAAGGGCTGTGAAACGCAGTTTCTGGGCAGGACTGATCTGCCTGAAGTAGAACTTCTGCTGTGGGTGTGCTCCATTGGCCTAGAGCTGCCAGGCCCAAACGGCTGCCTTGTGTCCAAAGGGAGAGAGAGGCCCCAAAGCATCTTGCTTCCAGCTCTGTGGGAAGCTAAAGCAACTGGCTCTCCACAGTGCTCTCACAGCCTCCCGGGAACATCTCTTACCAAGGCCTGTGAAACGCAGTTTCTTGGCAGGCCTGATCTGGCTGAAGTAGAACTCCTGCTCTGGGCGTGCTACTTTGGCCTAGAGCTGCCAGGCCCAAAGGGCCGCCTTGTTTCCAAAGGGGCTGAGAGTCCCCAAAGTATCTTGCTTCCAAATCTTTGGGAAGCTAAGAAACAACTGGCTCTGCACAGTGCTCTCACAGCCTACCGGCAACGTGACAGAGAAAGGCCTGTGAGACGCAGTTTCTTGGAAGGCCTGATCTGGCTGAGGTAGAACTTCTGCTCTGGGTGTACTCCATTGGCCTAGGGCTGCCAGGCCCAAAGGGCTGCCTTTATTTCCAAAGTGTGAGAGAGGCCCCAAAGCATCTTGCTTCCTGCTCTCTGGGAAGCTAAAACAACTGGCTCTGCACAGTGCTCTCAAAGCCAACCGGGAACGTCACATACAAAGGCCTGTGAAACGCAGCTTCTTGACAGGCCTTATCTGGCTGAGGTAGAACTTGTGCTCTGGGTGTGCTACTTTGGCCTAGAGCTGCCAGGCACAAAGGCTGCTTTGTTTCCAAAGGGGGAGAGAGGCCCCAAATCATGTTGCTTCCAGCTGTTTTTGAAGCTAAGAAACAACTCGCTCTGCCAGGTACTCTTACAGCCTTCCGGGAACACCTCTTACGAAGGCCCGTGAAAAGCAGTTTCTTGGCAGGCCTGATCTGGCTGAGGTAGAACTTCTGCTCTGGGTGTGCTCCATTGGCCTAGAGCTGAAAGGCCCAAAGGTCAGCCTTGTTGGCAAAGGGGCAGTGAGCCCCCAAAGCATCTTGCTTCCAGCTCTTTGGGAAGCTAAGAAACAACTGGCTCTGCCCAGTGCTCTTACAGCCTACGAGAAAATCTCTTACAAAGGCCTGTGAAACGCAGTTTGTTTTTGGCCTGATCTAGCTGAAGTAGAACTTCTGCTCTGGGTGTGCTCCATTGGCCTAGAGCTGCCTGGCCCAAAGGGCCGCCTTGTTTGCAAAGGGGATGAGAGGCCCCAAAGCATCTTGCTTCCAGCTCTTCACGAAGCTAAGAAACATCTGGCGTTGACCAGTGCTCTTACAGCCTACCGGGAACATCTCTTACCAAGGCCTGTGAAACGCAGTTTGTTGGTGGCCTTAACTGGCCGAAGTAGAAATTCTGCTCTGGGTGTGCTCCACTGGCCTAGAGCTACCTGCCCCAAGGGCTGCCTTGATTCCAAAGTGAGAGAGTGGCACCCAAGCATCTTGCTTCCAGCTCTTCGGGAAGCTAAGAAACATCTGGCGTTGCCCAGTGCTCTTACAGCCTACCGGGAACATCTCTTACCAAGGCCTGTGAAACGCCGTTTCCTGGCAGGCCTGATTTGGCTGAAGTAGAACTTCTGCTCTGGGTGTGCTCCATTGCCCTAGAGCTGCCAGGCCCAAGGTGCTGCCTTGTTTCCAAAGGGGCAGAGAGGCCCCAAAGCATCTTGCTTCCAGCTCTCTGGGAAGCTAAGAAGCAACTCACTCTGGCCCGTGCTCTTACACCCTACCGGGAACATGTCTTTGAAAGGCCTGTGAAACGCAGTTTCCTGGCAGGCCTCATCTGGCTGAAGTAGAACTCCGGCTCTGGGTGTGCTCCATTGCCCTAGAGCTGCGAGGCCCAAAGTGCTGCCCTGTTTCCAAGGGGCAGAGAGGCCCAAAGCATCTTGCTTCCAGCTCTCTGGGAAGCTAAGAACCAACTCGCTCTGGCCCGTGCTCTTACAGCCTACCGGGAACATGTCTTTGAAAGGCCTGTGAAACGCAGTTTCTTGGCAGGCATGATCTGGCTGAAGTAGAACTCCGGCTCTGGGTGTGCTCCATTGCCCTAGAGCTGCCAGGCCCAAAGTGCTGCCCTGTTTCCAAGGGGCAGAGAGGCCCAAAGCATCTTGCTTCCCGGTCTTTGCGAAGCTAAGAAACAACTGGCTCTGCCCAGTGCTCTTACACCTACCGGGATCATCTCTTACCAAGGCCTGTCAAACGCTGTTTCTTTGCAGGCCTGATCAGGCTGAAGTAGAACTCCTGCTCTGCGTGTGTTCCATTGGCCTAGAGCTTCCCGACCCAAAAGGCTGCCTTGTTCCCAAACGGGCAGAGGGGTCCCAAGCATCTTGCTTCCAGCTTTTCAGGAAGGTAAGAAACAACTGGCTCTGCCCAGTGCTCTTACAGCCTACCGGGAACATCTCTTACCAAGGCCTGTGAAACGCAGTTTCCTGGCAGGCCTGATCTGGCTGAAGTAGAACTTCTGCTCTGGGTGTGCTCCATTGCCCTAGAGCTGCCAGGCCCAAAGGGCTGCCTTGTTTCCAAAGACGGAGAGTGGACCCAAAGCATCTTGCTCCCAGCTCTTCGGGAAGCTAAGAAACAGCTGGCTCTGCCCAGTGCTCTTACAGCCTAAGAGAACATCTCTTTGAAAGGCCTGTGAAACGCAGTTTCTTGTCAGGCCTGACCTGGCTGAAGTAGAACTTCTGTTCTGGTTGTGCTACATAGGCCTAGAGCTACCAGGACCTAAGGGCTGCCTTGTTTCCAAAGGGGGAGAGAGGCCCCAAAGCATCTTGCCTCCAGCACTTTGGGAAGCTAAAAAACAACTGGCTCTGCCCAGTGCTCTCACAGCCTACCGTGAACATCTCTTACCAAGGGCTGTGAAACGCAGTTTCTGGGCAGGACTGATCTGCCTGAAGTAGAACTTCTGCTGTGGGTGTGCTCCATTGGCCTAGAGCTGCCAGGCCCAAACGGCTGCCTTGTGTCCAAAGGGAGAGAGAGGCCCCAAAGCATCTTGCTTCCAGCTCTGTGGGAAGCTAAAGCAACTGGCTCTCCACAGTGCTCTCACAGCCTACCGGGAACATCTCTTACCAAGGCCTGTGAAACGCAGTTTGTTGGTGGCCTGAACTGGCCGAAGTAGAACTTCTGCTCTGGGTGTGCTCCACTGGCCTAGAGCTACCTGCCCCAAAGGGCTGCCTTGATTCCAAAGTGAGAGAGTTGCACCAAAGCATCTTGCTTCCAGCTCTTCGGGAAGCTAAGAAACATCTGGCGTTGCCCAGTGCTCTTACAGCCTACCGGGAACATCTCTTACCAAGGCCTGTGAAACGCCGTTTCCTGGCAGGCCTGATTTGGCTGAAGTAGAACTTCTGCTCTGGGTGTGCTCCATTGGCCTAGAGCTTCCCGACCCAAAAGGCTGCCTTGTTCCCAAACGGGCAGAGGGGTCCCAAGCATCTTGCTTCCAGCTTTTCAGGAAGGTAAGAAACAACTGGCTCTGCCCAGTGCTCTTACAGCCTACCGGGAACATCTCTTACCAAGGCCTGTGAAACGCAGTTTCCTGGCAGGCCTGATCTGGCTGAAGTAGAACTTCTGCTCTGGGTGTGCTCCATTGCCCTAGAGCTGCCAGGCCCAAAGGGCTGCCTTGTTTCCAAAGACGGAGAGTGGACCCAAAGCATCTTGCTCCCAGCTCTTCGGGAAGCTAAGAAACAGCTGGCTCTGCCCAGTGCTCTTACAGCCTAAGAGAACATGTCTTTGAAAGGCCTGTGAAACGCAGTTTCTTGTCAGGCCTGACCTGGCTGAAGTAGAACTTCTGTTCTGGTTGTGCTACATAGGCCTAGAGCTACCAGGACCTAAGGGCTGCCTTGTTTCCAAAGGGTGAGAGAGGCCCCAAAGCATCTTGCCTCCAGCACTTTGGGAAGCTAAAAAACAACTGGTTCTGCCCAGTGCTCTCACAGCCTACCGTGAACATCTCTTACCAAGGGCTGTGAAACGCAGTTTCTGGGCAGGACTGATCTGCCTGAAGTAGAACTTCTGCTGTGGGTGTGCTCCATTGGCCTAGAGCTGCCAGGCCCAAACGGCTGCCTTGTGTCCAAAGGGAGAGAGAGGCCCCAAAGCATCTTGCTTCCAGCTCTGTGGGAAGCTAAAGCAACTGGCTCTCCACAGTGCTCTCACAGCCTCCCGGGAACATCTCTTACCAAGGCCTGTGAAACGCAGTTTCTTGGCAGGCCTGATCTGGCTGAAGTAGAACTCCTGCTCTGGGCGTGCTACTTTGGCCTAGAGCTGCCAGGCCCAAAGGGCCGCCTTGTTTCCAAAGGGGCTGAGAGTCCCCAAAGTATCTTGCTTCCAAATCTTTGGGAAGCTAAGAAACAACTGGCTCTGCACAGTGCTCTCACAGCCTACCGGCAACGTGACAGAGAAAGGCCTGTGAGACGCAGTTTCTTGGAAGGCCTGATCTGGCTGAGGTAGAACTTCTGCTCTGGGTGTACTCCATTGGCCTAGGGCTGCCAGGCCCAAAGGGCTGCCTTTATTTCCAAAGTGTGAGAGAGGCCCCAAAGCATCTTGCTTCCTGCTCTCTGGGAAGCTAAAACAACTGGCTCTGCACAGTGCTCTCAAAGCCAACCGGGAACGTCACATACAAAGGCCTGTGAAACGCAGCTTCTTGACAGGCCTTATCTGGCTGAGGTAGAACTTGTGCTCTGGGTGTGCTACTTTGGCCTAGAGCTGCCAGGCACAAAGGCTGCTTTGTTTCCAAAGGGGGAGAGAGGCCCCAAATCATGTTGCTTCCAGCTGTTTTTGAAGCTAAGAAACAACTCGCTCTGCCAGGTACTCTTACAGCCTTCCGGGAACACCTCTTACGAAGGCCTGTGAAAAGCAGTTTCTTGGCAGGCCTGATCTGGCTGAGGTAGAACTTCTGCTCTGGGTGTGCTCCATTGCCCGAGAGCTGAAAGGCCAAAAGGGCTGCCTTGTTTCCAAAGGGGGAGAGAGGCCCCAAAGCATCTTGCTTCCACCTCTTGGGAAGCTAAGAAACAACTGGCTGTGCCCAGTGCTCTTATAGCCTAAGAGAACATCTCTTATCAAGGCCTGTGAAACGCACTGTCTAGGCAGGCCTGATCTGGAAGAAGTAGAACTTCTGCTCTGGTTGTGCTCCATTGCCCTAGAGCTGCCAGACCCAACGTGCTGCCTTGTTTCCAAAGGGGCAGAGAGGCCCCAAAGCGTCTTGCTTCCAGCTGTTTGGGAAACAAGGAAACAACTGGCTCTGCACCGTGCTCTCACAGCCTACCGGGAACGTCACATACAAAGGCCTCTGAAACGCAGTTCCTTGGCAGGCCTGATCTGGCTGAAGTAGGACTTCTGCTCTGGGTGTGCTCCATTGGCCTAGAGCTGAAAGGCCCAAAGGGATGCCTTGTTTGCAAAGGGGCAGAGAGGCCCCAAAGCATCTTGCTTCCAGCTCTTTGGGAAGCTAAGAAACAACTGTCTCTGCCCAGTGCTCTAACAGAGTACCGGCAACATCTCTTACCACAGCCTTTTAAACGCAGTTTCTTGGCAGGCCTTATCTGGCTGAGGTAGAACTTCTGCTCTGGGTGTGCTCGATTGGCCTAGAGCTGAAAGGCCCAAAGGTCGGCCTTGTTGGCAAAGGGGCAGGGAGCCCCCAAAGCATCTTGCTTCCAGCTCTTTGGGAAGCTAAGAAACAATTGGCTCTGCCCAGTGCTCTTACAGCCTAAGAGAAAATCTCTTACCAAGGCCTGTGAAACGCACTTTGTTGGTGGCCTGATCTAGCTGAAGTAGAACTTCTGCTCTGGGTGTGCTCCATTGGCCTAGAGCTGCCTGGCCCAAAGGGCCGCCTTGTTTGCAAAGGGGATGAGAGGCCCCAAAGCATCTTGCTTCCAGCTCTTCGGGAAGCTAAGAAACATCTGGCGTTGCGCAGTGCTCTTACAGCCTACCGGGAACATCTCTTACCAAGGCCTGTGAAACGCAGTTTGTTGGCCTGAACTGGCCGAAGTAGAACTTCAGCTCTGGGTGTGCTCCACTGGCCTAGAGCTACCTGCCCCAAAGGGCTGCCTTGATTCCAAAGTGAGAGAGTGGCACCAAAGCATCTTGCTTCCAGCTCTTCGGGAAGCTAAAGCAACTGGCTCTCCACAGTGCTCTCACAGCCTACCGGGAAAATCTCTTACCAAGGCCTGTGAAACGCAGTTTCTTGGCAGGCCTGATCTGGCTGAAGTAGAACTCCTGCTCTGGGCGTGCTACTTTGGCCTAGAGCTGCCAGGCCCAAAGTGCTGCCCTGTTTCCAAGGGGCAGAGAGGCCGAAAGCATCTTGCTTCCCGGTCTTTGCGAAGCTAAGAAACAACTGGCTCTGCCCAGTGCTCTTACACCTACCGGGAACATCTCTTACCAAGGCCTGTCAAACGCTGTTTCTTTGCAGGCCTGATCAGGCTGAAGTAGAACTCCTGCTCTGCGTGTGCTCCATTGGCCTAGAGCTTCCCGACTCAAAAGGCTGCCTTGTTCCCAAACGGGCAGAGGGGTCCCAAGCATCTTGCTTCCAGCTTTTCAGGAAGGTAAGAAACAACTGGCTCTGCCCAGTGCTCTTACAGCCTACCGGGAACATCTCTTACCAAGGCCTGTGAAACGCAGTTTCCTGGCAGGCCTGATCTGGCTGAAGTAGAACTTCTGCTCTGGGTGTGCTCCATTGCCCTAGAGCTGCCAGGCCCAAAGGGCTGCCTTGTTTCCAAAGACGGAGAGTGGACCCAAAGCATCTTGCTCCCAGCTCTTCGGGAAGCTAGGAAACAGCTGGCTCTGCCCAGTGCTCTTACAGCCTTAGAGAACATCTCTTTGAAAGGCCTGTGAAACGCAGTTTCTTGGCAGGCCTGACCTGGCTGAAGTAGAACTTCTGTTCTGGTTGTGCTACATAGGCCTAGAGCTACCAGGACCTAAGGGCTGCCTTGTTTCCAAAGGGGGAGAGAGGCCCCAAAGCATCTTGCCTCCAGCACTTTGGGAAGCTAAAAAACAACTGGCTCTGCCCAGTGCTCTCACAGCCTACCGTGAACATCTCTTACCAAGGGCTGTGAAACTCAGTTTCTGGGCAGGACTGATCTGCCTGAAGTAGAACTTCTGCTGTGGGTGTGCTCCATTGGCCTAGAGCTGCCAGGCCCAAACGGCTGCCTTGTGTCCAAAGGGAGAGAGAGGCCCCAAAGCATCTTGCTTCCAGCTCTGTGGGAAGCTAAAGCAACTGGCTCTCCACAGTGCTCTCACAGCCTCCCGGGAACATCTCTTACCAAGGCCTGTGAAACGCAGTTTCTTGGCAGGCCTGATCTGGCTGAAGTAGAACTCCTGCTCTGGGCGTGCTACTTTGGCCTAGAGCTGCCAGGCCCAAAGGGCCGCCTTGTTTCCAAAGGGGCTGAGAGTCCCCAAAGTATCTTGCTTCCAAATCTTTGGGAAGCTAAGAAACAACTGGCTCTGCACAGTGCTCTCACAGCCTACCGGCAACGTGACAGAGAAAGGCCTGTGAGACGCAGTTTCTTGGAAGGCCTGATCTGGCTGAGGTAGAACTTCTGCTCTGGGTGTACTCCATTGGCCTAGGGCTGCCAGGCCCAAAGGGCTGCCTTTATTTCCAAAGTGTGAGAGAGGCCCCAAAGCATCTTGCTTCCTGCTCTCTGGGAAGCTAAAACAACTGGCTCTGCACAGTGCTCTCAAAGCCAACCGGGAACGTCACATACAAAGGCCTGTGAAACGCAGCTTCTTGACAGGCCTTATCTGGCTGAGGTAGAACTTGTGCTCTGGGTGTGCTACTTTGGCCTAGAGCTGCCAGGCACAAAGGCTGCTTTGTTTCCAAAGGGGGAGAGAGGCCCCAAATCATGTTGCTTCCAGCTGTTTTTGAAGCTAAGAAACAACTCGCTCTGCCAGGTACTCTTACAGCCTTCCGGGAACACCTCTTACGAAGGCCTGTGAAAAGCAGTTTCTTGGCAGGCCTGATCTGGCTGAGGTCGAACTTCTGCTCTGGGTGTGCTCCATTGGCCTAGAGCAGAAAGGCCCAAAGGTCAGCCTTGTTGGCAAAGGGGCAGGGAGCCCCCAAAGCATCTTGCTTCCAGCTCTTTGGGAAGCTAAGAAACAACTGGCTCTGCCCAGTGCTCTTACAGCCTACGAGAAAATCTCTTACCAAGGCCTGTGAAACGCAGTTTGTTTTTGGCCTGATCTAGCTGAAGTAGAACTTCTGCTCTGGGTGTGCTCCATTGGCCTAGAGCTGCCTGGCCCAAAGGGCCGCCTTGTTTGCAAAGGGGATGAGAGGCCCCAAAGCATCTTGCTTCCAGCTCTTCGGGAAGCTAAGAAACATCTGGCGTTGCCCAGTGCTCTTACAGCCTACCGGGAACATCTCTTTCCAAGGCCTGTGAAACGCAGTTTGTTGGTGGCCTGAACTGGCCGAAGTAGAACTTCTGCTCTGGGTGTGCTCCACTGGCCTAGAGCTACCTGCCCCAAAGGGCTGCCTTGATTCCAAAGTGAGAGAGTGGCACCCAAGCATCTTGCTTCCAGCTCTTCGGGAAGCTAAGAAACATCTGGCGTTGCCCAGTGCTCTTACAGCCTACCGGGAACATCTCTTACCAAGGCCTGTGAAACGCCGTTTCCTGGCAGGCCTGATTTGGCTGAAGTAGAACTTCTGCTCTGGGTGTGCTCCATTGCCCTAGAGCTGCCAGGCCCAAGGTGCTGCCTTGTTTCCAAAGGGGCAGAGAGGCCCCAAAGCATCTTGCTTCCAGCTCTCTGGGAAGCTAAGAAGCAACTCACTCTGGCCCGTGCTCTTACACCCTACCGGGAACATGTCTTTGAAAGGCCTGTGAAACGCAGTTTCCTGGCAGGCCTCATCTGGCTGAAGTAGAACTCCGGCTCTGGGTGTGCTCCATTGCCCTAGAGCTGCGAGGCCCAAAGTGCTGCCCTGTTTCCAAGGGGCAGAGAGGCCCAAAGCATCTTGCTTCCAGCTCTCTGGGAAGCTAAGAACCAACTCGCTCTGGCCCGTGCTCTTACAGCCTACCGGGAACATGTCTTTGAAAGGCCTGTGAAACGCAGTTTCTTGGCAGGCATGATCTGGCTGAAGTAGAACTCCGGCTCTGGGTGTGCTCCATTGCCCTAGAGCTGCCAGGCCCAAAGTGCTGCCCTGTTTCCAAGGGGCAGAGAGGCCCAAAGCATCTTGCTTCCCGGTCTTTGTGAAGCTAAGAAACAACTGGCTCTGCCCAGTGCTCTTACACCTACCGGGAACATCTCTTACCAAGGCCTG
Organism: Equus asinus; assembly: GCF_041296235.1. Classification (NCBI taxonomy): domain Eukaryota; kingdom Metazoa; phylum Chordata; class Mammalia; order Perissodactyla; family Equidae; genus Equus; species Equus asinus. The sequence goes on from NW_027225534.1 coordinate 933,235, forward strand.
TCAAACGCTGTTTCTTTGCAGGCCTGATCAGGCTGAAGTAGAACTCCTGCTGTGCGTGTGCTCCATTGGCCTAGAGCTTCCCGACCCAAAAGGCTGCCTTGTTCCCAAACGGGCAGAGGGGTCCCAAGCATCTTGCTTCCAGCTTTTCAGGAAGGTAAGAAACAACTGGCTCTGCCCAGTGCTCTTACAGCCTACCGGGAACATCTCTTACCAAGGCCTGTGAAACGCAGTTTCCTGGCAGGCCTGATCTGGCTGAAGTAGAACTTCTGCTCTGGGTGTGCTCCATTGCCCTAGAGCTGCCAGGCCCAAAGGGCTGCCTTGTTTCCAAAGACGGAGAGTGGACCCAAAGCATCTTGCTCCCAGCTCTTCGGGAAGCTAAGAAACAGCTGGCTCTGCCCAGTGCTCTTACAGCCTAAGAGAACATGTCTTTGAAAGGCCTGTGAAACGCAGTTTCTTGTCAGGCCTGACCTGGCTGAAGTAGAACTTCTGTTCTGGTTGTGCTACATAGGCCTAGAGCTACCAGGACCTAAGGGCTGCCTTGTTTCCAAAGGGGGAGAGAGGCCCCAAAGCATCTTGCCTCCAGCACTTTGGGAAGCTAAAAAACAACTGGTTCTGCCCAGTGCTCTCACAGCCTACCGTGAACATCTCTTACCAAGGGCTGTGAAACGCAGTTTCTGGGCAGGACTGATCTGCCTGAAGTAGAACTTCTGCTGTGGGTGTGCTCCATTGGCCTAGAGCTGCCAGGCCCAAACGGCTGCCTTGTGTCCAAAGGGAGAGAGAGGCCCCAAAGCATCTTGCTTCCAGCTCTGTGGGAAGCTAAAGCAACTGGCTCTCCACAGTGCTCTCACAGCCTCCCGGGAACATCTCTTACCAAGGCCTGTGAAACGCAGTTTCTTGGCAGGCCTGATCTGGCTGAAGTAGAACTCCTGCTCTGGGCGTGCTACTTTGGCCTAGAGCTGCCAGGCCCAAAGGGCCGCCTTGTTTCCAAAGGGGCTGAGAGTCCCCAAAGTATCTTGCTTCCAAATCTTTGGGAAGCTAAGAAACAACTGGCTCTGCACAGTGCTCTCACAGCCTACCGGCAACGTGACAGAGAAAGGCCTGTGAGACGCAGTTTCTTGGAAGGCCTGATCTGGCTGAGGTAGAACTTCTGCTCTGGGTGTACTCCATTGGCCTAGGGCTGCCAGGCCCAAAGGGCTGCCTTTATTTCCAAAGTGTGAGAGAGGCCCCAAAGCATCTTGCTTCCTGCTCTCTGGGAAGCTAAAACAACTGGCTCTGCACAGTGCTCTCAAAGCCAACCGGGAACGTCACATACAAAGGCCTGTGAAACGCAGCTTCTTGACAGGCCTTATCTGGCTGAGGTAGAACTTGTGCTCTGGGTGTGCTACTTTGGCCTAGAGCTGCCAGGCACAAAGGCTGCTTTGTTTCCAAAGGGGGAGAGAGGCCCCAAATCATGTTGCTTCCAGCTGTTTTTGAAGCTAAGAAACAACTCGCTCTGCCAGGTACTCTTACAGCCTTCCGGGAACACCTCTTACGAAGGCCTGTGAAAAGCAGTTTCTTGGCAGGCCTGATCTGGCTGAGGTCGAACTTCTGCTCTGGGTGTGCTCCATTGGCCTAGAGCAGAAAGGCCCAAAGGTCAGCCTTGTTGGCAAAGGGGGAGAGAGGCCCCAAAGCATCTTGCTTCCAGCTCTTTGGGAAGCTAAGAAACAACTGGCTCTGCCCAGTGCTCTTACAGCCTACGAGAAAATCTCTTACCAAGGCCTGTGAAACGCAGTTTGTTTTTGGCCTGATCTAGCTGAAGTAGAACTTCTGCTCTGGGTGTGCTCCATTGGCCTAGAGCTGCCTGGCCCAAAGGGCCGCCTTGTTTGCAAAGGGGATGAGAGGCCCCAAAGCATCTTGCTTCCAGCTCTTCGGGAAGCTAAGAAACATCTGGCGTTGCCCAGTGCTCTTACAGCCTACCGGGAACATCTCTTTCCAAGGCCTGTGAAACGCAGTTTGTTGGTGGCCTGAACTGGCCGAAGTAGAACTTCTGCTCTGGGTGTGCTCCACTGGCCTAGAGCTACCTGCCCCAAAGGGCTGCCTTGATTCCAAAGTGAGAGAGTGGCACCCAAGCATCTTGCTTCCAGCTCTTCGGGAAGCTAAGAAACATCTGGCGTTGCCCAGTGCTCTTACAGCCTACCGGGAACATCTCTTACCAAGGCCTGTGAAACGCCGTTTCCTGGCAGGCCTGATTTGGCTGAAGTAGAACTTCTGCTCTGGGTGTGCTCCATTGCCCTAGAGCTGCCAGGCCCAAGGTGCTGCCTTGTTTCCAAAGGGGCAGAGAGGCCCCAAAGCATCTTGCTTCCAGCTCTCTGGGAAGCTAAGAAGCAACTCACTCTGGCCCGTGCTCTTACACCCTACCGGGAACATGTCTTTGAAAGGCCTGTGAAACGCAGTTTCCTGGCAGGCCTCATCTGGCTGAAGTAGAACTCCGGCTCTGGGTGTGCTCCATTGCCCTAGAGCTGCGAGGCCCAAAGTGCTGCCCTGTTTCCAAGGGGCAGAGAGGCCCAAAGCATCTTGCTTCCCGGTCTTTGCGAAGCTAAGAAACAACTGGCTCTGCCCAGTGCTCTTACACCTACCGGGAACATCTCTTACCAAGGCCTGTCAAACGCTGTTTCTTTGCAGGCCTGATCAGGCTGAAGTAGAACTCCAGCTCTGCGTGTGCTCCATTGGCCTAGAGCTTCCCGACCCAAAAGGCTGCCTTGTTCCCAAACGGGCAGAGGGGTCCCAAGCATCTTGCTTCCAGCTTTTCAGGAAGGTAAGAAACAACTGGCTCTGCCCAGTGCTCTTACAGCCTACCGGGAACATCTCTTACCAAGGCCTGTGAAACGCAGTTTCCTGGCAGGCCTGATCTGGCTGAAGTAGAACTTCTGCTCTGGGTGTGCTCCATTGCCCTAGAGCTGCCAGGCCCAAAGGGCTGCCTTGTTTCCAAAGACGGAGAGTGGACCCAAAGCATCTTGCTCCCAGCTCTTCGGGAAGCTAAGAAACAGCTGGCTCTGCCCAGTGCTCTTACAGCCTAAGAGAACATGTCTTTGAAAGGCCTGTGAAACGCAGTTTCTTGTCAGGCCTGACCTGGCTGAAGTAGAACTTCTGTTCTGGTTGTGCTACATAGGCCTAGAGCTACCAGGACCTAAGGGCTGCCTTGTTTCCAAAGGGGGAGAGAGGCCCCAAAGCATCTTGCCTCCAGCACTTTGGGAAGCTAAAAAACAACTGGTTCTGCCCAGTGCTCTCACAGCCTACCGTGAACATCTCTTACCAAGGGCTGTGAAACGCAGTTTCTGGGCAGGACTGATCTGCCTGAAGTAGAACTTCTGCTGTGGGTGTGCTCCATTGGCCTAGAGCTGCCAGGCCCAAACGGCTGCCTTGTGTCCAAAGGGAGAGAGAGGCCCCAAAGCATCTTGCTTCCAGCTCTGTGGGAAGCTAAAGCAACTGGCTCTCCACAGTGCTCTCACAGCCTCCCGGGAACATCTCTTACCAAGGCCTGTGAAACGCAGTTTCTTGGCAGGCCTGATCTGGCTGAAGTAGAACTCCTGCTCTGGGCGTGCTACTTTGGCCTAGAGCTGCCAGGCCCAAAGGGCCGCCTTGTTTCCAAAGGGGCTGAGAGTCCCCAAAGTATCTTGCTTCCAAATCTTTGGGAAGCTAAGAAACAACTGGCTCTGCACAGTGCTCTCACAGCCTACCGGCAACGTGACAGAGAAAGGCCTGTGAGACGCAGTTTCTTGGAAGGCCTGATCTGGCTGAGGTAGAACTTCTGCTCTGGGTGTACTCCATTGGCCTAGGGCTGCCAGGCCCAAAGGGCTGCCTTTATTTCCAAAGTGTGAGAGAGGCCCCAAAGCATCTTGCTTCCTGCTCTCTGGGAAGCTAAAACAACTGGCTCTGCACAGTGCTCTCAAAGCCAACCGGGAACGTCACATACAAAGGCCTGTGAAACGCAGCTTCTTGACAGGCCTTATCTGGCTGAGGTAGAACTTGTGCTCTGGGTGTGCTACTTTGGCCTAGAGCTGCCAGGCACAAAGGCTGCTTTGTTTCCAAAGGGGGAGAGAGGCCCCAAATCATGTTGCTTCCAGCTGTTTTTGAAGCTAAGAAACAACTCGCTCTGCCAGGTACTCTTACAGCCTTCCGGGAACACCTCTTACGAAGGCCTGTGAAAAGCAGTTTCTTGGCAGGCCTGATCTGGCTGAGGTCGAACTTCTGCTCTGGGTGTGCTCCATTGGCCTAGAGCAGAAAGGCCCAAAGGTCAGCCTTGTTGGCAAAGGGGCAGGGAGCCCCCAAAGCATCTTGCTTCCAGCTCTTTGGGAAGCTAAGAAACAACTGGCTCTGCCCAGTGCTCTTACAGCCTACGAGAAAATCTCTTACCAAGGCCTGTGAAACGCAGTTTGTTTTTGGCCTGATCTAGCTGAAGTAGAACTTCTGCTCTGGGTGTGCTCCATTGGCCTAGAGCTGCCTGGCCCAAAGGGCCGCCTTGTTTGCAAAGGGGATGAGAGGCCCCAAAGCATCTTGCTTCCAGCTCTTCGGGAAGCTAAGAAACATCTGGCGTTGCCCAGTGCTCTTACAGCCTACCGGGAACATCTCTTTCCAAGGCCTGTGAAACGCAGTTTGTTGGTGGCCTGAACTGGCCGAAGTAGAACTTCTGCTCTGGGTGTGCTCCACTGGCCTAGAGCTACCTGCCCCAAAGGGCTGCCTTGATTCCAAAGTGAGAGAGTGGCACCCAAGCATCTTGCTTCCAGCTCTTCGGGAAGCTAAGAAACATCTGGCGTTGCCCAGTGCTCTTACAGCCTACCGGGAACATCTCTTACCAAGGCCTGTGAAACGCCGTTTCCTGGCAGGCCTGATTTGGCTGAAGTAGAACTTCTGCTCTGGGTGTGCTCCATTGCCCTAGAGCTGCCAGGCCCAAGGTGCTGCCTTGTTTCCAAAGGGGCAGAGAGGCCCCAAAGCATCTTGCTTCCAGCTCTCTGGGAAGCTAAGAAGCAACTCACTCTGGCCCGTGCTCTTACACCCTACCGGGAACATGTCTTTGAAAGGCCTGTGAAACGCAGTTTCCTGGCAGGCCTCATCTGGCTGAAGTAGAACTCCGGCTCTGGGTGTGCTCCATTGCCCTAGAGCTGCGAGGCCCAAAGTGCTGCCCTGTTTCCAAGGGGCAGAGAGGCCCAAAGCATCTTGCTTCCAGCTCTCTGGGAAGCTAAGAACCAACTCGCTCTGGCCCGTGCTCTTACAGCCTACCGGGAACATGTCTTTGAAAGGCCTGTGAAACGCAGTTTCTTGGCAGGCATGATCTGGCTGAAGTAGAACTCCGGCTCTGGGTGTGCTCCATTGCCCTAGAGCTGCCAGGCCCAAAGTGCTGCCCTGTTTCCAAGGGGCAGAGAGGCCGAAAGCATCTTGCTTCCCGGTCTTTGTGAAGCTAAGAAACAACTGGCTCTGCCCAGTGCTCTTACACCTACCGGGAACATCTCTTACCAAGGCCTGTCAAACGCTGTTTCTTTGCAGGCCTGATCAGGCTGAAGTAGAACTCCTGCTGTGCGTGTGCTCCATTGGCCTAGAGCTTCCCGACCCAAAAGGCTGCCTTGTTCCCAAACGGGCAGAGGGGTCCCAAGCATCTTGCTTCCAGCTTTTCAGGAAGGTAAGAAACAACTGGCTCTGCCCAGTGCTCTTACAGCCTACCGGGAACATCTCTTACCAAGGCCTGTGAAACGCAGTTTCCTGGCAGGCCTGATCTGGCTGAAGTAGAACTTCTGCTCTGGGTGTGCTCCATTGCCCTAGAGCTGCCAGGCCCAAAGGGCTGCCTTGTTTCCAAAGACGGAGAGTGGACCCAAAGCATCTTGCTCCCAGCTCTTCGGGAAGCTAAGAAACAGCTGGCTCTGCCCAGTGCTCTTACAGCCTAAGAGAACATGTCTTTGAAAGGCCTGTGAAACGCAGTTTCTTGTCAGGCCTGACCTGGCTGAAGTAGAACTTCTGTTCTGGTTGTGCTACATAGGCCTAGAGCTACCAGGACCTAAGGGCTGCCTTGTTTCCAAAGGGGGAGAGAGGCCCCAAAGCATCTTGCCTCCAGCACTTTGGGAAGCTAAAAAACAACTGGTTCTGCCCAGTGCTCTCACAGCCTACCGTGAACATCTCTTACCAAGGGCTGTGAAACGCAGTTTCTGGGCAGGACTGATCTGCCTGAAGTAGAACTTCTGCTGTGGGTGTGCTCCATTGGCCTAGAGCTGCCAGGCCCAAACGGCTGCCTTGTGTCCAAAGGGAGAGAGAGGCCCCAAAGCATCTTGCTTCCAGCTCTGTGGGAAGCTAAAGCAACTGGCTCTCCACAGTGCTCTCACAGCCTCCCGGGAACATCTCTTACCAAGGCCTGTGAAACGCAGTTTCTTGGCAGGCCTGATCTGGCTGAAGTAGAACTCCTGCTCTGGGCGTGCTACTTTGGCCTAGAGCTGCCAGGCCCAAAGGGCCGCCTTGTTTCCAAAGGGGCTGAGAGTCCCCAAAGTATCTTGCTTCCAAATCTTTGGGAAGCTAAGAAACAACTGGCTCTGCACAGTGCTCTCACAGCCTACCGGCAACGTGACAGAGAAAGGCCTGTGAGACGCAGTTTCTTGGAAGGCCTGATCTGGCTGAGGTAGAACTTCTGCTCTGGGTGTACTCCATTGGCCTAGGGCTGCCAGGCCCAAAGGGCTGCCTTTATTTCCAAAGTGTGAGAGAGGCCCCAAAGCATCTTGCTTCCTGCTCTCTGGGAAGCTAAAACAACTGGCTCTGCACAGTGCTCTCAAAGCCAACCGGGAACGTCACATACAAAGGCCTGTGAAACGCAGCTTCTTGACAGGCCTTATCTGGCTGAGGTAGAACTTGTGCTCTGGGTGTGCTACTTTGGCCTAGAGCTGCCAGGCACAAAGGCTGCTTTGTTTCCAAAGGGGGAGAGAGGCCCCAAATCATGTTGCTTCCAGCTGTTTTTGAAGCTAAGAAACAACTCGCTCTGCCAGGTACTCTTACAGCCTTCCGGGAACACCTCTTATGAAGGCCTGTGAAAAGCAGTTTCTTGGCAGGCCTGATCTGGCTGAGGTCGAACTTCTGCTCTGGGTGTGCTCCATTGGCCTAGAGCAGAAAGGCCCAAAGGTCAGCCTTGTTGGCAAAGTGGGAGAGAGGCCCCAAAGCATCTTGCTTCCAGCTCTTTGGGAAGCTAAGAAACAACTGGCTCTGCCCAGTGGTCTTACAGCCTACGAGAAAATCTCTTACCAAGGCCTGTGAAACGCAGTTTGTTTTTGGCCTGATCTAGCTGAAGTAGAACTTCTGCTCTGGGTGTGCTCCATTGGCCTAGAGCTGCCTGGCCCAAAGGGCCGCCTTGTTTGCAAAGGGGATGAGAGGCCCCAAAGCATCTTGCTTCCAGCTCTTCGGGAAGCTAAGAAACATCTGGCGTTGCCCAGTGCTCTTACAGCCTACCGGGAACATCTCTTTCCAAGGCCTGTGAAACGCAGTTTGTTGGTGGCCTGAACTGGCCGAAGTAGAACTTCTGCTCTGGGTGTGCTCCACTGGCCTAGAGCTACCTGCCCCAAAGGGCTGCCTTGATTCCAAAGTGAGAGAGTGGCACCCAAGCATCTTGCTTCCAGCTCTTCGGGAAGCTAAGAAACATCTGGCGTTGCCCAGTGCTCTTACAGCCTACCGGGAACATCTCTTACCAAGGCCTGTGAAACGCCGTTTCCTGGCAGGCCTGATTTGGCTGAAGTAGAACTTCTGCTCTGGGTGTGCTCCATTGCCCTAGAGCTGCCAGGCCCAAGGTGCTGCCTTGTTTCCAAAGGGGCAGAGAGGCCCCAAAGCATCTTGCTTCCAGCTCTCTGGGAAGCTAAGAAGCAACTCACTCTGGCCCGTGCTCTTAAACCCTACCGGGAACATGTCTTTGAAAGGCCTGTGAAACGCAGTTTCCTGGCAGGCCTCATCTGGCTGAAGTAGAACTCCGGCTCTGGGTGTGCTCCATTGCCCTAGAGCTGCGAGGCCCAAAGTGCTGCCCTGTTTCCAAGGGGCAGAGAGGCCCAAAGCATCTTGCTTCCCGGTCTTTGCGAAGCTAAGAAACAACTGGCTCTGCCCAGTGCTCTTACACCTACCGGGAACATCTCTTACCAAGGCCTGTCAAACGCTGTTTCTTTGCAGGCCTGATCAGGCTGAAGTAGAACTCCAGCTCTGCGTGTGCTCCATTGGCCTAGAGCTTCCCGACCCAAAAGGCTGCCTTGTTCCCAAACGGGCAGAGGGGTCCCAAGCATCTTGCTTCCAGCTTTTCAGGAAGGTAAGAAACAACTGGCTCTGCCCAGTGCTCTTACAGCCTACCGGGAACATCTCTTACCAAGGCCTGTGAAACGCAGTTTCCTGGCAGGCCTGATCTGGCTGAAGTAGAACTTCTGCTCTGGGTGTGCTCCATTGCCCTAGAGCTGCCAGGCCCAAAGGGCTGCCTTGTTTCCAAAGACGGAGAGTGGACCCAAAGCATCTTGCTCCCAGCTCTTCGGGAAGCTAAGAAACAGCTGGCTCTGCCCAGTGCTCTTACAGCCTAAGAGAACATGTCTTTGAAAGGCCTGTGAAACGCAGTTTCTTGTCAGGCCTGACCTGGCTGAAGTAGAACTTCTGTTCTGGTTGTGCTACATAGGCCTAGAGCTACCAGGACCTAAGGGCTGCCTTGTTTCCAAAGGGGGAGAGAGGCCCCAAAGCATCTTGCCTCCAGCACTTTGGGAAGCTAAAAAACAACTGGTTCTGCCCAGTGCTCTCACAGCCTACCGTGAACATCTCTTACCAAGGGCTGTGAAACTCAGTTTCTGGGCAGGACTGATCTGCCTGAAGTAGAACTTCTGCTGTGGGTGTGCTCCATTGGCCTAGAGCTGCCAGGCCCAAACGGCTGCCTTGTGTCCAAAGGGAGAGAGAGGCCCCAAAGCATCTTGCTTCCAGCTCTGTGGGAAGCTAAAGCAACTGGCTCTCCACAGTGCTCTCACAGCCTCCCGGGAACATCTCTTACCAAGGCCTGTGAAACGCAGTTTCTTGGCAGGCCTGATCTGGCTGAAGTAGAACTCCTGCTCTGGGCGTGCTACTTTGGCCTAGAGCTGCCAGGCCCAAAGGGCCGCCTTGTTTCCAAAGGGGCTGAGAGTCCCCAAAGTATCTTGCTTCCAAATCTTTGGGAAGCTAAGAAACAACTGGCTCTGCACAGTGCTCTCACAGCCTACCGGCAACGTGACAGAGAAAGGCCTGTGAGACGCAGTTTCTTGGAAGGCCTGATCTGGCTGAGGTAGAACTTCTGCTCTGGGTGTACTCCATTGGCCTAGGGCTGCCAGGCCCAAAGGGCTGCCTTTATTTCCAAAGTGTGAGAGAGGCCCCAAAGCATCTTGCTTCCTGCTCTCTGGGAAGCTAAAACAACTGGCTCTGCACAGTGCTCTCAAAGCCAACCGGGAACGTCACATACAAAGGCCTGTGAAACGCAGCTTCTTGACAGGCCTTATCTGGCTGAGGTAGAACTTGTGCTCTGGGTGTGCTACTTTGGCCTAGAGCTGCCAGGCACAAAGGCTGCTTTGTTTCCAAAGGGGGAGAGAGGCCCCAAATCATGTTGCTTCCAGCTGTTTTTGAAGCTAAGAAACAACTCGCTCTGCCAGGTACTCTTACAGCCTTCCGGGAACACCTCTTACGAAGGCCTGTGAAAAGCAGTTTCTTGGCAGGCCTGATCTGGCTGAGGTAGAACTTCTGCTCTGGGTGCGCTCCATTGCCCTAGAGCTGAAAGGCCAAAAGGGCTGCCTTGTTTCCAAAGGGGGAGAGAGGCCCCAAAGCATCTTGCTTCCACCTCTTGGGAAGCTAAGAAACAACTGGCTGTGCCCAGTGCTCTTATAGCCTAAGAGAACATCTCTTATCAAGGCCTGTGAAACGCACTGTCTAGGCAGGCCTGATCTGGAAGAAGTAGAACTTCTGCTCTGGTTGTGCTCCATTGCCCTAGAGCTGCCAGACCCAACGTGCTGCCTTGTTTCCAAAGGGGCAGAGAGGCCCCAAAGCGTCTTGCTTCCAGCTGTTTGGGAAACAAGGAAACAACTGGCTCTGCACCGTGCTCTCACAGCCTACCGGGAACGTCACATACAAAGGCCTCTGAAACGCAGTTCCTTGGCAGGCCTGATCTGGCTGAAGTAGGACTTCTGCTCTGGGTGTGCTCCATTGGCCTAGAGCTGAAAGGCCCAAAGGGATGCCTTGTTTGCAAAGGGGCAGAGAGGCCCCAAAGCATCTTGCTTCCAGCTCTTTGGGAAGCTAAGAAACAACTGTCTCTGCCCAGTGCTCTAACAGAGTACCGGCAACATCTCTTACCACAGCCTTTTAAACGCAGTTTCTTGGCAGGCCTTATCTGGCTGAGGTAGAACTTCTGCTCTGGGTGTGCTCGATTGGCCTAGAGCTGAAAGGCCCAAAGGTCGGCCTTGTTGGCAAAGGGGCAGGGAGCCCCCAAAGCATCTTGCTTCCAGCTCTTTGGGAAGCTAAGAAACAACTGGCTCTGCCCAGTGCTCTTACAGCCTAAGAGAAAATCTCTTACCAAGGCCTGTGAAACGCACTTTGTTGGTGGCCTGATCTAGCTGAAGTAGAACTTCTGCTCTGGGTGTGCTCCATTGGCCTAGAGCTGCCTGGCCCAAAGGGCCGCCTTGTTTGCAAAGGGGATGAGAGGCCCCAAAGCATCTTGCTTCCAGCTCTTCGGGAAGCTAAGAAACATCTGGCGTTGCGCAGTGCTCTTACAGCCTACCGGGAACATCTCTTACCAAGGCCTGTGAAACGCAGTTTGTTGGCCTGAACTGGCCGAAGTAGAACTTCAGCTCTGGGTGTGCTCCACTGGCCTAGAGCTACCTGCCCCAAAGGGCTGCCTTGATTCCAAAGTGAGAGAGTGGCACCCAAGCATCTTGCTTCCAGCTCTTCGGGAAGCTAAGAAACATCTGGCGTTGCCCAGTGCTCTTACAGCCTACCGGGAACATCTCTTACCAAGGCCTGTGAAACGCCGTTTCCTGGCAGGCCTGATTTGGCTGAAGTAGAACTTCTGCTCTGGGTGTGCTCCATTGCCCTAGAGCTGCCAGGCCCAAGGTGCTGCCTTGTTTCCAAAGGGGCAGAGAGGCCCCAAAGCATCTTGCTTCCAGCTCTCTGGTAAGCTAAGAAGCAACTCACTCTGGCCCGTGCTCTTACACCCTACCGGGAACATGTCTTTGAAAGGCCTGTGAAATGCAGTTTCCTGGCAGGCCTCATCTGGCTGAAGTAGAACTCCGGCTCTGGGTGTGCTCCATTGCCCTAGAGCTGCGAGGCCCAAAGTGCTGCCCTGTTTCCAAGGGGCAGAGAGGCCCAAAGCATCTTGCTTCCAGCTCTCTGGGAAGCTAAGAACCAACTCGCTCTGGCCCGTGCTCTTACAGCCTACCGGGAACATGTCTTTGAAAGGCCTGTGAAACGCAGTTTCTTGGCAGGCATGATCTGGCTGAAGTAGAACTCCGGCTCTGGGTGTGCTCCATTGCCCTAGAGCTGCCAGGCCCAAAGTGCTGCCCTGTTTCCAAGGGGCAGAGAGGCCGAAAGCATCTTGCTTCCCGGTCTTTGTGAAGCTAAGAAACAACTGGCTCTGCCCAGTGCTCTTACACCTACCGGGAACATCTCTTACCAAGGCCTGTCAAACGCTGTTTCTTTGCAGGCCTGATCAGGCTGAAGTAGAACTCCTGCTGTGCGTGTGCTCCATTGGCCTAGAGCTTCCCAACCCAAAAGGCTGCCTTGTTCCCAAACGGGCAGAGGGGTCCCAAGCATCTTGCTTCCAGCTTTTCAGGAAGGTAAGAAACAACTGGCTCTGCCCAGTGCTCTTACAGCCTACCGGGAACATCTCTTACCAAGGCCTGTGAAACGCAGTTTCCTGGCAGGCCTGATCTGGCTGAAGTAGAACTTCTGCTCTGGGTGTGCTCCATTGCCCTAGAGCTGCCAGGCCCAAAGGGCTGCCTTGTTTCCAAAGACGGAGAGTGGACCCAAAGCATCTTGCTCCCAGCTCTTCGGGAAGCTAAGAAACAGCTGGCTCTGCCCAGTGCTCTTACAGCCTAAGAGAACATGTCTTTGAAAGGCCTGTGAAACGCAGTTTCTTGTCAGGCCTGACCTGGCTGAAGTAGAACTTCTGTTCTGGTTGTGCTACATAGGCCTAGAGCTACCAGGACCTAAGGGCTGCCTTGTTTCCAAAGGGGGAGAGAGGCCCCAAAGCATCTTGCCTCCAGCACTTTGGGAAGCTAAAAAACCACTGGTTCTGCCCAGTGCTCTCACAGCCTACCGTGAACATCTCTTACCAAGGGCTGTGAAACGCAGTTTCTGGGCAGGACTGATCTGCCTGAAGTAGAACTTCTGCTGTGGGTGTGCTCCATTGGCCTAGAGCTGCCAGGCCCAAACGGCTGCCTTGTGTCCAAAGGGAGAGAGAGGCCCCAAAGCATCTTGCTTGCAGCTCTGTGGGAAGCTAAAGCAACTGGCTCTCCACAGTGCTCTCACAGCCTACCGGGAACATCTCTTACCAAGGCCTGTGAAACGCAGTTTCTTGGCAGGCCTGATCTGGCTGAAGTAGAACTCCTGCTCTGGGCGTGCTACTTTGGCCTAGAGCTGCCAGGCCCAAAGGGCCGCCTTGTTTCCAAAGGGGCTGAGAGTCCCCAAAGTATCTTGCTTCCAAATCTTTGGGAAGCTAAGAAACAACTGGCTCTGCACAGTGCTCTCACAGCCTACCGGCAACGTGACAGAGAAAGGCCTGTGAGACGCAGTTTCTTGGAAGGCCTGATCTGGCTGAGGTAGAACTTCTGCTCTGGGTGTACTCCATTGGCCTAGGGCTGCCAGGCACAAAGGCTGCTTTGTTTCCAAAGGGGGAGAGAGGCCCCAAATCATGTTGCTTCCAGCTGTTTTTGAAGCTAAGAAACAACTCGCTCTGCCAGGTACTCTTACAGCCTTCCGGGAACACCTCTTACGAAGGCCTGTGAAAAGCAGTTTCTTGGCAGGCCTGATCTGGCTGAGGTAGAACTTCTGCTCTGGGTGTGCTCCATTGCCCTAGAGCTGAAAGGCCCAAAGGGCTGCCTTGTTTCCAAAGGGGGAGAGAGGCCCCAAAGCATCTTGCTTCCACCTCTTGGGAAGCTAAGAAACAACTAGCTGTGCCCAGTGCTCTTATAGCCTAAGAGAACATCTCTTATCAAGGCCTGTGAAACGCACTGTCTAGGCAGGCCTGATCTGGAAGAAGTAGAACTTCTGCTCTGGTTGTGCTCCATTGCCCTAGAGCTGCCAGACCCAACGTGCTGCCTTGTTTCCAAAGGGGCAGAGAGGCCCCAAAGCGTCTTGCTTCCAGCTGTTTGGGAAACAAGGAAACAACTGGCTCTGCACCGTGCTCTCACAGCCTACCGGGAACGTCACATACAAAGGCCTCTGAAACGCAGTTCCTTGGCAGGCCTGATCTGGCTGAAGTAGGACTTCTGCTCTGGGTGTGCTCCATTGGCCTAGAGCTGAAAGGCCCAAAGGGATGCCTTGTTTGCAAAGGGGCAGAGAGGCCCCAAAGCATCTTGCTTCCAGCTCTTTGGGAAGCTAAGAAACAACTGTCTCTGCCCAGTGCTCTAACAGAGTACTGGCAACATCTCTTACCAAAGCCTTTGAAACGCAGTTTCTTGGCAGGCCTTATCTGGCTGAGGTAGAACTTCTGCTCTGGGTGTGCTCGATTGGCCTAGAGCTGAAAGGCCCAAAGGTCGGCCTTGTTGGCAAAGGGGCAGGGAGCCCCCAAAGCATCTTGCTTCCAGCTCTTTGGGAAGCTAAGAAACAACTGGCTCTGCCCAGTGCTCTTACAGCCTAAGAGAAAATCTCTTACCAAGGCCTGTGAAACGCACTTTGTTGGTGGCCTGATCTAGCTGAAGTAGAACTTCTGCTCTGGGTGTGCTCCATTGGCCTAGAGCTGCCTGGCCCAAAGGGCCGCCTTGTTTGCAAAGGGGATGAGAGGCCCCAAAGCATCTTGCTTCCAGCTCTTCGGGAAGCTAAGAAACATCTGGCGTTGCGCAGTGCTCTTACAGCCTACCGGGAACATCTCTTACCAAGGCCTGTGAAACGCAGTTTGTTGGCCTGAACTGGCCGAAGTAGAACTTCAGCTCTGGGTGTGCTCCACTGGCCTAGAGCTACCTGCCCCAAAGGGCTGCCTTGATTCCAAAGTGAGAGAGTGGCACCCAAGCATCTTGCTTCCAGCTCTTCGGGAAGCTAAGAAACATCTGGCGTTGCCCAGTGCTCTTACAGCCTACCGGGAACATCTCTTACCAAGGCCTGTGAAACGCCGTTTCCTGGCAGGCCTGATTTGGCTGAAGTAGAACTTCTGCTCTGGGTGTGCTCCATTGCCCTAGAGCTGCCAGGCCCAAGGTGCTGCCTTGTTTCCAAAGGGGCAGAGAGGCCCCAAAGCATCTTGCTTCCAGCTCTCTGGTAAGCTAAGAAGCAACTCACTCTGGCCCGTGCTCTTACACCCTACCGGGAACATGTCTTTGAAAGGCCTGTGAAATGCAGTTTCCTGGCAGGCCTCATCTGGCTGAAGTAGAACTCCGGCTCTGGGTGTGCTCCATTGCCCTAGAGCTGCGAGGCCCAAAGTGCTGCCCTGTTTCCAAGGGGCAGAGAGGCCCAAAGCATCTTGCTTCCAGCTCTCTGGGAAGCTAAGAACCAACTCGCTCTGGCCCGTGCTCTTACAGCCTACCGGGAACATGTCTTTGAAAGGCCTGTGAAACGCAGTTTCTTGGCAGGCATGATCTGGCTGAAGTAGAACTCCGGCTCTGGGTGTGCTCCATTGCCCTAGAGCTGCCAGGCCCAAAGTGCTGCCCTGTTTCCAAGGGGCAGAGAGGCCGAAAGCATCTTGCTTCCCGGTCTTTGTGAAGCTAAGAAACAACTGGCTCTGCCCAGTGCTCTTACACCTACCGGGAACATCTCTTACCAAGGCCTGTCAAACGCTGTTTCTTTGCAGGCCTGATCAGGCTGAAGTAGAACTCCTGCTGTGCGTGTGCTCCATTGGCCTAGAGCTTCCCAACCCAAAAGGCTGCCTTGTTCCCAAACGGGCAGAGGGGTCCCAAGCATCTTGCTTCCAGCTTTTCAGGAAGGTAAGAAACAACTGGCTCTGCCCAGTGCTCTTACAGCCTACCGGGAACATCTCTTACCAAGGCCTGTGAAACGCAGTTTCCTGGCAGGCCTGATCTGGCTGAAGTAGAACTTCTGCTCTGGGTGTGCTCCATTGCCCTAGAGCTGCCAGGCCCAAAGGGCTGCCTTGTTTCCAAAGACGGAGAGTGGACCCAAAGCATCTTGCTCCCAGCTCTTCGGGAAGCTAAGAAACAGCTGGCTCTGCCCAGTGCTCTTACAGCCTAAGAGAACATGTCTTTGAAAGGCCTGTGAAACGCAGTTTCTTGTCAGGCCTGACCTGGCTGAAGTAGAACTTCTGTTCTGGTTGTGCTACATAGGCCTAGAGCTACCAGGACCTAAGGGCTGCCTTGTTTCCAAAGGGGGAGAGAGGCCCCAAAGCATCTTGCCTCCAGCACTTTGGGAAGCTAAAAAACCACTGGTTCTGCCCAGTGCTCTCACAGCCTACCGTGAACATCTCTTACCAAGGGCTGTGAAACGCAGTTTCTGGGCAGGACTGATCTGCCTGAAGTAGAACTTCTGCTGTGGGTGTGCTCCATTGGCCTAGAGCTGCCAGGCCCAAACGGCTGCCTTGTGTCCAAAGGGAGAGAGAGGCCCCAAAGCATCTTGCTTGCAGCTCTGTGGGAAGCTAAAGCAACTGGCTCTCCACAGTGCTCTCACAGCCTACCGGGAACATCTCTTACCAAGGCCTGTGAAACGCAGTTTCTTGGCAGGCCTGATCTGGCTGAAGTAGAACTCCTGCTCTGGGCGTGCTACTTTGGCCTAGAGCTGCCAGGCCCAAAGGGCCGCCTTGTTTCCAAAGGGGCTGAGAGTCCCCAAAGTATCTTGCTTCCAAATCTTTGGGAAGCTAAGAAACAACTGGCTCTGCACAGTGCTCTCACAGCCTACCGGCAACGTGACAGAGAAAGGCCTGTGAGACGCAGTTTCTTGGAAGGCCTGATCTGGCTGAGGTAGAACTTCTGCTCTGGGTGTACTCCATTGGCCTAGGGCTGCCAGGCACAAAGGCTGCTTTGTTTCCAAAGGGGGAGAGAGGCCCCAAATCATGTTGCTTCCAGCTGTTTTTGAAGCTAAGAAACAACTCGCTCTGCCAGGTACTCTTACAGCCTTCCGGGAACACCTCTTACGAAGGCCTGTGAAAAGCAGTTTCTTGGCAGGCCTGATCTGGCTGAGGTAGAACTTCTGCTCTGGGTGTGCTCCATTGCCCTAGAGCTGAAAGGCCCAAAGGGCTGCCTTGTTTCCAAAGGGGGAGAGAGGCCCCAAAGCATCTTGCTTCCACCTCTTGGGAAGCTAAGAAACAACTAGCTGTGCCCAGTGCTCTTATAGCCTAAGAGAACATCTCTTATCAAGGCCTGTGAAACGCACTGTCTAGGCAGGCCTGATCTGGAAGAAGTAGAACTTCTGCTCTGGTTGTGCTCCATTGCCCTAGAGCTGCCAGACCCAACGTGCTGCCTTGTTTCCAAAGGGGCAGAGAGGCCCCAAAGCGTCTTGCTTCCAGCTGTTTGGGAAACAAGGAAACAACTGGCTCTGCACCGTGCTCTCACAGCCTACCGGGAACGTCACATACAAAGGCCTCTGAAACGCAGTTCCTTGGCAGGCCTGATCTGGCTGAAGTAGGACTTCTGCTCTGGGTGTGCTCCATTGGCCTAGAGCTGAAAGGCCCAAAGGGATGCCTTGTTTGCAAAGGGGCAGAGAGGCCCCAAAGCATCTTGCTTCCAGCTCTTTGGGAAGCTAAGAAACAACTGTCTCTGATCAGTGCTCTAACAGAGTACCGGCAACATCTCTTACCAAAGCCTTTGAAACGCAGTTTCTTGGCAGGCCTTATCTGGCTGAGGTAGAACTTCTGCTCTGGGTGTGCTCGATTGGCCTAGAGCTGAAAGGCCCAAAGGTCGGCCTTGTTGGCAAAGGGGCAGGGAGCCCCCAAAGCATCTTGCTTCCAGCTCTTTGGGAAGCTAAGAAACAACTGGCTCTGCCCAGTGCTCTTACAGCCTAAGAGAAAATCTCTTACCAAGGCCTGTGAAACGCACTTTGTTGGTGGCCTGATCTAGCTGAAGTAGAACTTCTGCTCTGGGTGTGCTCCATTGGCCCAGAGCTGCCTGGCCCAAAGGGCCGCCTTGTTTGCAAAGGGGATGAGAGGCCCCAAAGCATCTTGCTTCCAGCTCTTCGGGAAGTTAAGAAACATCTGGCGTTGCCCAGTGCTCTTACAGCCTACCGGGAACATCTCTTACCAAGGCCTGTGAAACGCAGTTTGTTGGTGGCCTGAACTGGCCGAAGTAGAACTTCTGCTCTGGGTGTGCTCCACTGGCCTAGAGCTACCTGCCCCAAAGGGCTGCCTTGATTCCAAAGTGAGAGAGTGGCACCAAAGCATCTTGCTTCCAGCTCTTCGGGAAGCTAAGAAACATCTGGCGTTGCCCAGTGCTCTTACAGCCTACCGGGAACATCTCTTACCAAGGCCTGTGATACGCCGTTTCCTGGCAGGCCTGATTTGGCTGAAGTAGAACTTCTGCTCTGGGTGTGCTCCATTGCCCTAGAGCTGCCAGGCCCAAGGTGCTGCCTTCTTTCCAAAGGGGCAGAGAGGCCACAAAGCATCTTGCTTCCAGCTCTCTGGGAAGCTAAGAACCAACTCGCTCTGGCCCGTGCTCTTACAGCCTACCGGGAACATGTCTTTGAAAGGCCTGTGAAACGCAGTTTCCTGGCAGGCCTCATCTGGCTGAAGTAGAACTCCGGCTCTGGGTGTGCTCCATTGCCCTAGAGCTGCCAGGCCCAAAGTGCTGCCCTGTTTCCTAGGGGCAGAGAGGCCCAAAGCATCTTGCTTCCCGGTCTTTGCGAAGCTAAGAAACAACTGGCTCTGCCCAGTGCTCTTACACCTACCGGGAACATCTCTTACCAAGGCCTGTCAAACGCAGTTTCCTGGCAGGCCTGATCTGGCTGAAGTAGAACTTCTACTCTGGGTGTGCTCCATTGCCCTAGAGCTACCAGGCCCAAAGGGCTGCCTTGTTTCCAAAGACGGAGAGTGGACCCAAAGCATCTTGCTCCCAGCTCTTCGGGAAGCTAAGAAACAGCTGGCTCTGCCCAGTGCTCTTACAGCCTAAGAGAACATGTCTTTGAAAGGCCTGTGAAACGCAGTTTCTTGTCAGGCCTGACCTGGCTGAAGTAGAACTTCTGTTCTGGTTGTGCTACATAGGCCTAGAGCTACCAGGACCTAAGGGCTGCCTTGTTTCCAAAGGGGGAGAGAGGCCCCAAAGCATCTTGCCTCCAGCACTTTGGGAAGCTAAAAAACAACTGGTTCTGCCCAGTGCTCTCACAGCCTACCGTGAACATCTCTTACCAAGGGCTGTGAAACGCAGTTTCTGGGCAGGACTGATCTGCCTGAAGTAGAACTTCTGCTGTGGGTGTGCTCCATTGGCCTAGAGCTGCCAGGCCCAAACGGCTGCCTTGTGTCCAAAGGGAGAGAGAGGCCCCAAAGCATCTTGCTTCCAGCTCTGTGGGAAGCTAAAGCAACTGGCTCTCCACAGTGCTCTCACAGCCTCCCGGGAACATCTCTTACCAAGGCCTGTGAAACGCAGTTTCTTGGCAGGCCTGATCTGGCTGAAGTAGAACTCCTGCTCTGGGCGTGCTACTTTGGCCTAGAGCTGCCAGGCCCAAAGGGCCGCCTTGTTTCCAAAGGGGCTGAGAGTCCCCAAAGTATCTTGCTTCCAAATCTTTGGGAAGCTAAGAAACAACTGGCTCTGCACAGTGCTCTCACAGCCTACCGGCAACGTGACAGAGAAAGGCCTGTGAGACGCAGTTTCTTGGAAGGCCTGATCTGGCTGAGGTAGAACTTCTGCTCTGAGTGTACTCCATTGGCCTAGGGCTGCCAGGCCCAAAGGGCTGCCTTTATTTCCAAAGTGTGAGAGAGGCCCCAAAGCATCTTGCTTCCTGCTCTCTGGGAAGCTAAAACAACTGGCTCTGCACAGTGCTCTCAAAGCCAACCGGGAACGTCACATACAAAGGCCTGTGAAACGCAGCTTCTTGACAGGCCTTATCTGGCTGAGGTAGAACTTGTGCTCTGGGTGTGCTACTTTGGCCTAGAGCTGCCAGGCACAAAGGCTGCTTTGTTTCCAAAGGGGGAGAGAGGCCCCAAATCATGTTGCTTCCAGCTGTTTTTGAAGCTAAGAAACAACTCGCTCTGCCAGGTACTCTTACAGCCTTCCGGGAACACCTCTTACGAAGGCCTGTGAAAAGCAGTTTCTTGGCAGGCCTGATCTGGCTGAGGTCGAACTTCTGCTCTGGGTGCGCTCCATTGCCCTAGAGCTGAAAGGCCAAAAGGGCTGCCTTGTTTCCAAAGGGGGAGAGAGGCCCCAAAGCATCTTGCTTCCACCTCTTGGGAAGCTAAGAAACAACTGGCTGTGCCCAGTGCTCTTATAGCCTAAGAGAACATCTCTTATCAAGGCCTGTGAAACGCACTGTCTAGGCAGGCCTGATCTGGAAGAAGTAGAACTTCTGCTCTGGTTGTGCTCCATTGCCCTAGAGCTGCCAGACCCAACGTGCTGCCTTGTTTCCAAAAGGGCAGAGAGGCCCCAAAGCGTCTTGCTTCCAGCTGTTTGGGAAACAAGGAAACAACTGGCTCTGCACCGTGCTCTCACAGCCTACCGGGAACGTCACATACAAAGGCCTCTGAAACGCAGTTCCTTGGCAGGCCTGATCTGGCTGAAGTAGGACTTCTGCTCTGGGTGTGCTCCATTGGCCTAGAGCTGAAAGGCCCAAAGGGATGCCTTGTTTGCAAAGGGGCAGAGAGGCCCCAAAGCATCTTGCTTCCAGCTCTTTGGGAAGCTAAGAAACAACTGTCTCTGCCCAGTGCTCTAACAGAGTACCGGCAACATCTCTTACCAAAGCCTTTGAAACGCAGTTTCTTGGCAGGCCTTATCTGGCTGAGGTAGAACTTCTGCTCTGGGTGTGCTCGATTGGCCTAGAGCTGAAAGGCCCAAAGGTCGGCCTTGTTGGCAAAGGGGCAGGGAGCCCCCAAAGCATCTTGCTTCCAGCTCTTTGGGAAGCTAAGAAACAACTGGCTCTGCCCAGTGCTCTTACAGCCTAAGAGAAAATCTCTTACCAAGGCCTGTGAAACGCACTTTGTTGGTGGCCTGATCTAGCTGAAGTAGAACTTCTGCTCTGGGTGTGCTCCATTGGCCTAGAGCTGCCTGGCCCAAAGGGCCGCCTTGTTTGCAAAGGGGATGAGAGGCCCCAAAGCATCTTGCTTCCAGCTCTTCGGGAAGCTAAGAAACATCTGGCGTTGCGCAGTGCTCTTACAGCCTACCGGGAACATCTCTTACCAAGGCCTGTGAAACGCAGTTTGTTGGCCTGAACTGGCCGAAGTAGAACTTCAGCTCTGGGTGTGCTCCACTGGCCTAGAGCTACCTGCCCCAAAGGGCTGCCTTGATTCCAAAGTGAGAGAGTGGCACCAAAGCATCTTGCTTCCAGCTCTTCGGGAAGCTAAAGCAACTGGCTCTCCACAGTGCTCTCACAGCCTACCGGGAACATCTCTTACCAAGGCCTGTGAAACGCAGTTTCTTGGCAGGCCTGATCTGGCTGAAGTAGAACTCCTGCTCTGGGCGTGCTACTTTGGCCTAGAGCTGCCAGGCCCAAAGTGCTGCCCTGTTTCCAAGGGGCAGAGAGTCCCAAAGCATCTTGCTTCCCGGTCTTTGCGAAGCTAAGAAACAACTGGCTCTGCCCAGTGCTCTTACACCTACCGGGAACATCTCTTACCAAGGTCTGTCAAACGCTGTTTCTTTGCAGGCCTGATCAGGCTGAAGTAGAACTCCTGCTCTGCGTGTGCTCCATTGGCCTAGAGCTTCCCGACTCAAAAGGCTGCCTTGTTCCCAAACGGGCAGAGGGGTCCCAAGCATCTTGCTTCCAGCTTTTCAGGAAGGTAAGAAACAACTGGCTCTGCCCAGTGCTCTTACAGCCTACCGGGAACATCTCTTACCAAGGCCTGTGAAACGCAGTTTCCTGGCAGGCCTGATTTGGCTGAAGTAGAACTTCTGCTCTGGGTGTGCTCCATTGCCCTAGAGCTGCCAGGCCCAAAGGGCTGCCTTGTTTCCAAAGACGGAGAGTGGACCCAAAGCATCTTGCTCCCAGCTCTTCGGGAAGCTAAGAAACAGCTGGCTCTGCCCAGTGCTCTTACAGCCTAAGAGAACATGTCTTTGAAAGGCCTGTGAAACGCAGTTTCTTGTCAGGCCTGACCTGGCTGAAGTAGAACTTCTGTTCTGGTTGTGCTACATAGGCCTAGAGCTACCAGGACCTAAGGGCTGCGTTGTTTCCAAAGGGGGAGAGAGGCCCCAAAGCACCTTGCCTCCAGCACTTTGGGAAGCTAAAAAACAACTGGTTCTGCCCAGTGCTCTCACAGCCTACCGTGAACATCTCTTACCAAGGGCTGTGAAACGCAGTTTCTGGGCAGGACTGATCTGCCTGAAGTAGAACTTCTGCTGTGGGTGTGCTCCATTGGCCTAGAGCTGCCAGGCCCAAACGGCTGCCTTGTGTCCAAAGGGAGAGAGAGGCCCCAAAGCATCTTGCTTGCAGCTCTGTGGGAAGCTAAAGCAACTGGCTCTCCACAGTGCTCTCACAGCCTCCCGGGAACATCTCTTACCAAGGCCTGTGAAACGCAGTTTCTTGGCAGGCCTGATCTGGCTGAAGTAGAACTCCTGCTCTGGGCGTGCTACTTTGGCCTAGAGCTGCCAGGCCCAAAGGGCCGCCTTGTTTCCAAAGGGGCTGAGAGTCCCCAAAGTATCTTGCTTCCAAATCTTTGGGAAGCTAAGAAACAACTGGCTCTTCACAGTGCTCTCACAGCCTACCGGCAACGTGACAGAGAAAGGCCTGTGAGACGCAGTTTCTTGGAAGGCCTGATCTGGCTGAGGTAGAACTTCTGCTCTGGGTGTACTCCATTGGCCTAGGGCTGCCAGGCACAAAGGCTGCTTTGTTTCCAAAGGGGGAGAGAGGCCCCAAATCATGTTGCTTCCAGCTGTTTTTGAAGCTAAGAAACAACTCGCTCTGCCAGGTACTCTTACAGCCTTCCGGGAACACCTCTTACGAAGGCCTGTGAAAAGCAGTTTCTTGGCAGGCCTGATCTGGCTGAGGTAGAACTTCTGCTCTGGGTGTGCTCCATTGCCCTAGAGCTGAAAGGCCCAAAGAGCTGCCTTGTTTCCAAAGGGGGAGAGAGGCCCCAAAGCATCTTGCTTCCACCTCTTGGGAAGCTAAGAAACAACTAGCTGTGCCCAGTGCTCTTATAGCCTAAGAGAACATCTCTTATCAAGGCCTGTGAAACGCACTGTCTAGGCAGGCCTGATCTGGAAGAAGTAGAACTTCTGCTCTGGTTGTGCTCCATTGCCCTAGAGCTGCCAGACCCAACGTGCTGCCTTGTTTCCAAAGGGGCAGAGAGGCCCCAAAGCGTCTTGCTTCCAGCTGTTTGGGAAACAAGGAAACAACTGGCTCTGCACCGTGCTCTCACAGCCTACCGGGAACGTCACATACAAAGGCCTCTGAAACGCAGTTCCTTGGCAGGCCTGATCTGGCTGAAGTAGGACTTCTGCTCTGGGTGTGCTCCATTGGCCTAGAGCTGAAAGGCCCAAAGGGATGCCTTGTTTGCAAAGGGGCAGAGAGGCCCCAAAGCATCTTGCTTCCAGCTCTTTGGGAAGCTAAGAAACAACTGTCTCTGCCCAGTGCTCTAACAGAGTACCGGCAACATCTCTTACCAAAGCCTTTGAAACGCAGTTTCTTGGCAGGCCTTATCTGGCTGAGGTAGAACTTCTGCTCTGGGTGTGCTCGATTGGCCTAGAGCTGAAAGGCCCAAAGGTCGGCCTTGTTGGCAAAGGGGCAGGGAGCCCCCAAAGCATCTTGCTTCCAGCTCTTTGGGAAGCTAAGAAACAACTGGCTCTGCCCAGTGCTCTTACAGCCTAAGAGAAAATCTCTTACCAAGGCCTGTGAAACGCACTTTGTTGGTGGCCTGATCTAGCTGAAGTAGAACTTCTGCTCTGGGTGTGCTCCATTGGCCTAGAGCTGCCTGGCCCAAAGGGCCGCCTTGTTTGCAAAGGGGATGAGAGGCCCCAAAGCATCTTGCTTCCAGCTCTTCGGGAAGTTAAGAAACATCTGGCGTTGCGCAGTGCTCTTACAGCCTACCGGGAACATCTCTTACCAAGGCCTGTGAAACGCAGTTTGTTGGTGGCCTGAACTGGCCGAAGTAGAACTTCTGCTCTGGGTGTGCTCCACTGGCCTAGAGCTACCTGCCCCAAAGGGCTGCCTTGATTCCAAAGTGAGAGAGTGGCACCAAAGCATCTTGCTTCCAGCTCTTCGGGAAGCTAAGAAACATCTGGCGTTGCCCAGTGCTCTTACAGCCTACCGGGAACATCTCTTACCAAGGCCTGTGAAACGCCGTTTCCTGGCAGGCCTGATTTGGCTGAAGTAGAACTTCTGCTCTGGGTGTGCTCCATTGCCCTAGAGCTGCCAGGCCCAAGGTGCTGCCTTCTTTCCAAAGGGGCAGAGAGGCCACAAAGCATCTTGCTTCCAGCTCTCTGGGAAGCTAAGAACCAACTCGCTCTGGCCCGTGCTCTTACAGCCTACCGGGAACATGTCTTTGAAAGGCCTGTGAAACGCAGTTTCCTGGCAGGCCTCATCTGGCTGAAGTAGAACTCCGGCTCTGGGTGTGCTCCATTGCCCTAGAGCTGCCAGGCCCAAAGTGCTGCCCTGTTTCCAAGGGGCAGAGAGGCCCAAAGCATATTGCTTCCCGGTCTTTGCAAAGCTAAGAAACAACTGGCTCTGCCCAGTGCTCTTACACCTACCGGGAACATCTCTTACCAAGGCCTGTCAAACGCTGTTTCTTTGCAGGCCTGATCAGGCTGAAGTAGAACTCCTGCTCTGCGTGTGCTCCATTGGCCTAGAGCTTCCCGACCCAAAAGGCTGCCTTGTTCCCAAACGGGCAGAGGGGTCCCAAGCATCTTGCTTCCAGCTTTTCATGAAGGTAAGAAACAACTGGCTCTGCCCAGTGCTCTTACAGCCTACCGGGAACATCTCTTACCAAGGCCTGTGAAACGCAGTTTCCTGGCAGGCCTGATCTGGCTGAAGTAGAACTTCTGCTCTGGGTGTGCTCCATTGCCCTAGAGCTACCAGGCCCAAAGGGCTGCCTTGTTTCCAAAGACGGAGAGTGGACCCAAAGCATCTTGCTCCCAGCTCTTCGGGAAGCTAAGAAACAGCTGGCTCTGCCCAGTGCTCTTACAGCCTAAGAGAACATGTCTTTGAAAGGCCTGTGAAACGCAGTTTCTTGTCAGGCCTGACCTGGCTGAAGTAGAACTTCTGTTCTGGTTGTGCTACATAGGCCTAGAGCTACCAGGACCTAAGGGCTGCCTTGTTTCCAAAGGGGGAGAGAGGCCCCAAAGCATCTTGCCTCCAGCACTTTGGGAAGCTAAAAAACAACTGGTTCTGCCCAGTGCTCTCACAGCCTACCGTGAACATCTCTTACCAAGGGCTGTGAAACGCAGTTTCTGGGCAGGACTGATCTGCCTGAAGTAGAACTTCTGCTGTGGGTGTGCTCCATTGGCCTAGAGCTGCCAGGCCCAAACGGCTGCCTTGTATCCAAAGGGAGAGAGAGGCCCCAAAGCATCTTGCTTCCAGCTCTGTGGGAAGCTAAAGCAACTGGCTCTCCACAGTGCTCTCACAGCCTCCCGGGAACATCTCTTACCAAGGCCTGTGAAACGCAGTTTCTTGGCAGGCCTGATCTGGCTGAAGTAGAACTCCTGCTCTGGGCGTGCTACTTTGGCCTAGAGCTGCCAGGCCCAAAGGGCCGCCTTGTTTCCAAAGGGGCTGAGAGTCCCCAAAGTATCTTGCTTCCAAATCTTTGGGAAGCTAAGAAACAACTGGCTCTGCACAGTGCTCTCACAGCCTACCGGCAACGTGACAGAGAAAGGCCTGTGAGACGCAGTTTCTTGGAAGGCCTGATCTGGCTGAGGTAGAACTTCTGCTCTGAGTGTACTCCATTGGCCTAGGGCTGCCAGGCCCAAAGGGCTGCCTTTATTTCCAAAGTGTGAGAGAGGCCCCAAAGCATCTTGCTTCCTGCTCTCTGGGAAGCTAAAACAACTGGCTCTGCACAGTGCTCTCAAAGCCAACCGGGAACGTCACATACAAAGGCCTGTGAAACGCAGCTTCTTGACAGGCCTTATCTGGCTGAGGTAGAACTTGTGCTCTGGGTGTGCTACTTTGGCCTAGAGCTGCCAGGCACAAAGGCTGCTTTGTTTCCAAAGGGGGAGAGAGGCCCCAAATCATGTTGCTTCCAGCTGTTTTTGAAGCTAAGAAACAACTCGCTCTGCCAGGTACTCTTACAGCCTTCCGGGAACACCTCTTACGAAGGCCTGTGAAAAGCAGTTTCTTGGCAGGCCTGATCTGGCTGAGGTCGAACTTCTGCTCTGGGTGCGCTCCATTGCCCTAGAGCTGAAAGGCCAAAAGGGCTGCCTTGTTTCCAAAGGGGGAGAGAGGCCCCAAAGCATCTTGCTTCCACCTCTTGGGAAGCTAAGAAACAACTGGCTGTGCCCAGTGCTCTTATAGCCTAAGAGAACATCTCTTATCAAGGCCTGTGAAACGCACTGTCTAGGCAGGCCTGATCTGGAAGAAGTAGAACTTCTGCTCTGGTTGTGCTCCATTGCCCTAGAGCTGCCAGACCCAACGTGCTGCCTTGTTTCCAAAGGGGCAGAGAGGCCCCAAAGCGTCTTGCTTCCAGCTGTTTGGGAAACAAGGAAACAACTGGCTCTGCACCGTGCTCTCACAGCCTACCGGGAACGTCACATACAAAGGCCTCTGAAACGCAGTTCCTTGGCAGGCCTGATCTGGCTGAAGTAGGACTTCTGCTCTGGGTGTGCTCCATTGGCCTAGAGCTGAAAGGCCCAAAGGGATGCCTTGTTTGCAAAGGGGCAGAGAGGCCCCAAAGCATCTTGCTTCCAGCTCTTTGGGAAGCTAAGAAACAACTGTCTCTGCCCAGTGCTCTAACAGAGTACCGGCAACATCTCTTACCACAGCCTTTTAAACGCAGTTTCTTGGCAGGCCTTATCTGGCTGAGGTAGAACTTCTGCTCTGGGTGTGCTCGATTGGCCTAGAGCTGAAAGGCCCAAAGGTCGGCCTTGTTGGCAAAGGGGCAGGGAGCCCCCAAAGCATCTTGCTTCCAGCTCTTTGGGAAGCTAAGAAACAACTGGCTCTGCCCAGTGCTCTTACAGCCTAAGAGAAAATCTCTTACCAAGGCCTGTGAAACGCACTTTGTTGGTGGCCTGATCTAGCTGAAGTAGAACTTCTGCTCTGGGTGTGCTCCATTGGCCTAGAGCTGCCTGGCCCAAAGGGCCGCCTTGTTTGCAAAGGGGATGAGAGGCCCCAAAGCATCTTGCTTCCAGCTCTTCGGGAAGCTAAGAAACATCTGGCGTTGCGCAGTGCTCTTACAGCCTACCGGGAACATCTCTTACCAAGGGCTGTGAAACGCAGTTTGTTGGCCTGAACTGGCCGAAGTAGAACTTCAGCTCTGGGTGTGCTCCACTGGCCTAGAGCTACCTGCCCCAAAGGGCTGCCTTGATTCCAAAGTGAGAGAGTGGCACCAAAGCATCTTGCTTCCAGCTCTTCGGGAAGCTAAAGCAACTGGCTCTCCACAGTGCTCTCACAGCCTACCGGGAACATCTCTTACCAAGGCCTGTGAAACGCAGTTTCTTGGCAGGCCTGATCTGGCTGAAGTAGAACTCCTGCTCTGGGCGTGCTACTTTGGCCTAGAGCTGCCAGGCCCAAAGTGCTGCCCTGTTTCCAAGGGGCAGAGAGGCCCAAAGCATCTTGCTTCCCGGTCTTTGCGAAGCTAAGAAACAACTGGCTCTGCCCAGTGCTCTTACACCTACCGGGAACATCTCTTACCAAGGCCTGTCAAACGCTGTTTCTTTGCAGGCCTGATCAGGCTGAAGTAGAACTCCTGCTCTGCGTGTGCTCCATTGGCCTAGAGCTTCCCGACTCAAAAGGCTGCCTTGTTCCCAAACGGGCAGAGGGGTCCCAAGCATCTTGCTTCCAGCTTTTCAGGAAGGTAAGAAACAACTGGCTCTGCCCAGTGCTCTTACAGCCTACCGGGAACATCTCTTACCAAGGCCTGTGAAACGCAGTTTCCTGGCAGGCCTGATCTGGCTGAAGTAGAACTTCTGCTCTGGGTGTGCTCCATTGCCCTAGAGCTGCCAGGCCCAAAGGGCTGCCTTGTTTCCAAAGACGGAGAGTGGACCCAAAGCATCTTGCTCCCAGCTCTTCGGGAAGCTAAGAAACAGCTGGCTCTGCCCAGTGCTCTTACAGCCTATGAGAACATCTCTTTGAAAGGCCTGTGAAACGCAGTTTCTTGGCAGGCCTGACCTGGCTGAAGTAGAACTTCTGTTCTGGTTGTGCTACATAGGCCTAGAGCTACCAGAACCTAAGGGCTGCCTTGTTTCCAAAGGGGGAGAGAGGCCCCAAAGCATCTTGCCTCCAGCACTTTGGGAAGCTAAAAAACAACTGGTTCTGCCCAGTGCTCTCACAGCCTACCGTGAACATCTCTTACCAAGGGCTGTGAAACGCAGTTTCTGGGCAGGACTGATCTGCCTGAAGTAGAACTTCTGCTGTGGGTGTGCTCCATTGGCCTAGAGCTGCCAGGCCCAAACGGCTGCCTTGTGTCCAAAGGGAGAGAGAGGCCCCAAAGCATCTTGCTTGCAGCTCTGTGGGAAGCTAAAGCAACTGGCTCTCCACAGTGCTCTCACAGCCTACCGGGAACATCTCTTACCAAGGCCTGTGAAACGCCGTTTCCTGGCAGGCCTGATCTGGCTGAAGTAGAACTCCTGCTCTGGGCGTGCTACTTTGGCCTAGAGCTGCCAGGCCCAAAGGGCCGCCTTGTTTCCAAAGGGGCTGAGAGTCCCCAAAGTATCTTGCTTCCAAATCTTTGGGAAGCTAAGAAACAACTGGCTCTGCACAGTGCTCTCACAGCCTACCGGCAACGTGACAGAGAAAGGCCTGTGAGACGCAGTTTCTTGGAAGGCCTGATCTGGCTGAGGTAGAACTTCTGCTCTGGGTGTACTCCATTGGCCTAGGGCTGCCAGGCACAAAGGCTGCTTTGTTTCCAAAGGGGGAGAGAGGCCCCAAATCATGTTGCTTCCAGCTGTTTTTGAAGCTAAGAAACAACTCGCTCTGCCAGGTACTCTTACAGCCTTCCGGGAACACCTCTTACGAAGGCCTGTGAAAAGCAGTTTCTTGGCAGGCCTGATCTGGCTGAGGTAGAACTTCTGCTCTGGGTGTGCTCCATTGCCCTAGAGCTGAAAGGCCCAAAGGGCTGCCTTGTTTCCAAAGGGGGAGAGAGGCCCCAAAGCATCTTGCTTCCACCTCTTGGGAAGCTAAGAAACAACTAGCTGTGCCCAGTGCTCTTATAGCCTAAGAGAACATCTCTTATCAAGGCCTGTGAAACGCACTGTCTAGGCAGGCCTGATCTGGAAGAAGTAGAAATTCTGCTCTGGTTGTGCTCCATTGCCCTAGAGCTGCCAGACCCAACGTGCTGCCTTGTTTCCAAAGGGGCAGAGAGGCCCCAAAGCGTCTTGCTTCCAGCTGTTTGGGAAACAAGGAAACAACTGGCTCTGCACCGTGCTCTCACAGCCTACCGGGAACGTCACATACAAAGGCCTCTGAAACGCAGTTCCTTGGCAGGCCTGATCTGGCTGAAGTAGGACTTCTGCTCTGGGTGTGCTCCATTGGCCTAGAGCTGAAAGGCCCAAAGGGATGCCTTGTTTGCAAAGGGGCAGAGAGGCCCCAAAGCATCTTGCTTCCAGCTCTTTGGGAAGCTAAGAAACAACTGTCTCTGCCCAGTGCTCTAACAGAGTACCGGCAACATCTCTTACCAAAGCCTTTGAAACGCAGTTTCTTGGCAGGCCTTATCTGGCTGAGGTAGAACTTCTGCTCTGGGTGTGCTCGATTGGCCTAGAGCTGAAAGGCCCAAAGGTCGGCCTTGTTGGCAAAGGGGCAGGGAGCCCCCAAAGCATCTTGCTTCCAGCTCTTTGGGAAGCTAAGAAACAACTGGCTCTGCCCAGTGCTCTTACAGCCTAAGAGAAAATCTCTTACCAAGGCCTGTGAAACGCACTTTGTTGGTGGCCTGATCTAGCTGAAGTAGAACTTCTGCTCTGGGTGTGCTCCATTGGCCTAGAGCTGCCTGGCCCAAAGGGCCGCCTTGTTTGCAAAGGGGATGAGAGGCCCCAAAGCATCTTGCTTCCAGCTCTTCGGGAAGTTAAGAAACATCTGGCGTTGCGCAGTGCTCTTACAGCCTACCGGGAACATCTCTTACCAAGGCCTGTGAAACGCAGTTTGTTGGTGGCCTGAACTGGCCGAAGTAGAACTTCTGCTCTGGGTGTGCTCCACTGGCCTAGAGCTACCTGCCCCAAAGGGCTGCCTTGATTCCAAAGTGAGAGAGTGGCACCAAAGCATCTTGCTTCCAGCTCTTCGGGAAGCTAAGAAACATCTGGCGTTGCCCAGTGCTCTTACAGCCTACCGGGAACATCTCTTACCAAGGCCTGTGAAACGCCGTTTCCTGGCAGGCCTGATTTGGCTGAAGTAGAACTTCTGCTCTGGGTGTGCTCCATTGCCCTAGAGCTGCCAGGCCCAAGGTGCTGCCTTCTTTCCAAAGGGGCAGAGAGGCCACAAAGCATCTTGCTTCCAGCTCTCTGGGAAGCTAAGAACCAACTCGCTCTGGCCCGTGCTCTTACAGCCTACCGGGAACATGTCTTTGAAAGGCCTGTGAAACGCAGTTTCCTGGCAGGCCTCATCTGGCTGAAGTAGAACTCCGGCTCTGGGTGTGCTCCATTGCCCTAGAGCTGCCAGGCCCAAAGTGCTGCCCTGTTTCCAAGGGGCAGAGAGGCCCAAAGCATATTGCTTCCCGGTCTTTGCAAAGCTAAGAAACAACTGGCTCTGCCCAGTGCTCTTACACCTACCGGGAACATCTCTTACCAAGGCCTGTCAAACGCTGTTTCTTTGCAGGCCTGATCAGGCTGAAGTAGAACTCCTGCTCTGCGTGTGCTCCATTGGCCTAGAGCTTCCCGACCCAAAAGGCTGCCTTGTTCCCAAACGGGCAGAGGGGTCCCAAGCATCTTGCTTCCAGCTTTTCATGAAGGTAAGAAACAACTGGCTCTGCCCAGTGCTCTTACAGCCTACCGGGAACATCTCTTACCAAGGCCTGTGAAACGCAGTTTCCTGGCAGGCCTGATCTGGCTGAAGTAGAACTTCTGCTCTGGGTGTGCTCCATTGCCCTAGAGCTACCAGGCCCAAAGGGCTGCCTTGTTTCCAAAGACGGAGAGTGGACCCAAAGCATCTTGCTCCCAGCTCTTCGGGAAGCTAAGAAACAGCTGGCTCTGCCCAGTGCTCTTACAGCCTAAGAGAACATGTCTTTGAAAGGCCTGTGAAACGCAGTTTCTTGTCAGGCCTGACCTGGCTGAAGTAGAACTTCTGTTCTGGTTGTGCTACATAGGCCTAGAGCTACCAGGACCTAAGGGCTGCCTTGTTTCCAAAGGGGGAGAGAGGCCCCAAAGCATCTTGCCTCCAGCACTTTGGGAAGCTAAAAAACAACTGGTTCTGCCCAGTGCTCTCACAGCCTACCGTGAACATCTCTTACCAAGGGCTGTGAAACGCAGTTTCTGGGCAGGACTGATCTGCCTGAAGTAGAACTTCTGCTGTGGGTGTGCTCCATTGGCCTAGAGCTGCCAGGCCCAAACGGCTGCCTTGTATCCAAAGGGAGAGAGAGGCCCCAAAGCATCTTGCTTCCAGCTCTGTGGGAAGCTAAAGCAACTGGCTCTCCACAGTGCTCTCACAGCCTCCCGGGAACATCTCTTACCAAGGCCTGTGAAACGCAGTTTCTTGGCAGGCCTGATCTGGCTGAAGTAGAACTCCTGCTCTGGGCGTGCTACTTTGGCCTAGAGCTGCCAGGCCCAAAGGGCCGCCTTGTTTCCAAAGGGGCTGAGAGTCCCCAAAGTATCTTGCTTCCAAATCTTTGGGAAGCTAAGAAACAACTGGCTCTGCACAGTGCTCTCACAGCCTACCGGCAACGTGACAGAGAAAGGCCTGTGAGACGCAGTTTCTTGGAAGGCCTGATCTGGCTGAGGTAGAACTTCTGCTCTGAGTGTACTCCATTGGCCTAGGGCTGCCAGGCCCAAAGGGCTGCCTTTATTTCCAAAGTGTGAGAGAGGCCCCAAAGCATCTTGCTTCCTGCTCTCTGGGAAGCTAAAACAACTGGCTCTGCACAGTGCTCTCAAAGCCAACCGGGAACGTCACATACAAAGGCCTGTGAAACGCAGCTTCTTGACAGGCCTTATCTGGCTGAGGTAGAACTTGTGCTCTGGGTGTGCTACTTTGGCCTAGAGCTGCCAGGCACAAAGGCTGCTTTGTTTCCAAAGGGGGAGAGAGGCCCCAAATCATGTTGCTTCCAGCTGTTTTTGAAGCTAAGAAACAACTCGCTCTGCCAGGTACTCTTACAGCCTTCCGGGAACACCTCTTACGAAGGCCTGTGAAAAGCAGTTTCTTGGCAGGCCTGATCTGGCTGAGGTCGAACTTCTGCTCTGGGTGCGCTCCATTGCCCTAGAGCTGAAAGGCCAAAAGGGCTGCCTTGTTTCCAAAGGGGGAGAGAGGCCCCAAAGCATCTTGCTTCCACCTCTTGGGAAGCTAAGAAACAACTGGCTGTGCCCAGTGCTCTTATAGCCTAAGAGAACATCTCTTATCAAGGCCTGTGAAACGCACTGTCTAGGCAGGCCTGATCTGGAAGAAGTAGAACTTCTGCTCTGGTTGTGCTCCATTGCCCTAGAGCTGCCAGACCCAACGTGCTGCCTTGTTTCCAAAGGGGCAGAGAGGCCCCAAAGCGTCTTGCTTCCAGCTGTTTGGGAAACAAGGAAACAACTGGCTCTGCACCGTGCTCTCACAGCCTACCGGGAACGTCACATACAAAGGCCTCTGAAACGCAGTTCCTTGGCAGGCCTGATCTGGCTGAAGTAGGACTTCTGCTCTGGGTGTGCTCCATTGGCCTAGAGCTGAAAGGCCCAAAGGGATGCCTTGTTTGCAAAGGGGCAGAGAGGCCCCAAAGCATCTTGCTTCCAGCTCTTTGGGAAGCTAAGAAACAACTGTCTCTGCCCAGTGCTCTAACAGAGTACCGGCAACATCTCTTACCACAGCCTTTTAAACGCAGTTTCTTGGCAGGCCTTATCTGGCTGAGGTAGAACTTCTGCTCTGGGTGTGCTCGATTGGCCTAGAGCTGAAAGGCCCAAAGGTCGGCCTTGTTGGCAAAGGGGCAGGGAGCCCCCAAAGCATCTTGCTTCCAGCTCTTTGGGAAGCTAAGAAACAACTGGCTCTGCCCAGTGCTCTTACAGCCTAAGAGAAAATCTCTTACCAAGGCCTGTGAAACGCACTTTGTTGGTGGCCTGATCTAGCTGAAGTAGAACTTCTGCTCTGGGTGTGCTCCATTGGCCTAGAGCTGCCTGGCCCAAAGGGCCGCCTTGTTTGCAAAGGGGATGAGAGGCCCCAAAGCATCTTGCTTCCAGCTCTTCGGGAAGCTAAGAAACATCTGGCGTTGCGCAGTGCTCTTACAGCCTACCGGGAACATCTCTTACCAAGGGCTGTGAAACGCAGTTTGTTGGCCTGAACTGGCCGAAGTAGAACTTCAGCTCTGGGTGTGCTCCACTGGCCTAGAGCTACCTGCCCCAAAGGGCTGCCTTGATTCCAAAGTGAGAGAGTGGCACCAAAGCATCTTGCTTCCAGCTCTTCGGGAAGCTAAAGCAACTGGCTCTCCACAGTGCTCTCACAGCCTACCGGGAACATCTCTTACCAAGGCCTGTGAAACGCAGTTTCTTGGCAGGCCTGATCTGGCTGAAGTAGAACTCCTGCTCTGGGCGTGCTACTTTGGCCTAGAGCTGCCAGGCCCAAAGTGCTGCCCTGTTTCCAAGGGGCAGAGAGGCCCAAAGCATCTTGCTTCCCGGTCTTTGCGAAGCTAAGAAACAACTGGCTCTGCCCAGTGCTCTTACACCTACCGGGAACATCTCTTACCAAGGCCTGTCAAACGCTGTTTCTTTGCAGGCCTGATCAGGCTGAAGTAGAACTCCTGCTCTGCGTGTGCTCCATTGGCCTAGAGCTTCCCGACTCAAAAGGCTGCCTTGTTCCCAAACGGGCAGAGGGGTCCCAAGCATCTTGCTTCCAGCTTTTCAGGAAGGTAAGAAACAACTGGCTCTGCCCAGTGCTCTTACAGCCTACCGGGAACATCTCTTACCAAGGCCTGTGAAACGCAGTTTCCTGGCAGGCCTGATCTGGCTGAAGTAGAACTTCTGCTCTGGGTGTGCTCCATTGCCCTAGAGCTGCCAGGCCCAAAGGGCTGCCTTGTTTCCAAAGACGGAGAGTGGACCCAAAGCATCTTGCTCCCAGCTCTTCGGGAAGCTAAGAAACAGCTGGCTCTGCCCAGTGCTCTTACAGCCTATGAGAACATCTCTTTGAAAGGCCTGTGAAACGCAGTTTCTTGGCAGGCCTGACCTGGCTGAAGTAGAACTTCTGTTCTGGTTGTGCTACATAGGCCTAGAGCTACCAGAACCTAAGGGCTGCCTTGTTTCCAAAGGGGGAGAGAGGCCCCAAAGCATCTTGCCTCCAGCACTTTGGGAAGCTAAAAAACAACTGGTTCTGCCCAGTGCTCTCACAGCCTACCGTGAACATCTCTTACCAAGGGCTGTGAAACGCAGTTTCTGGGCAGGACTGATCTGCCTGAAGTAGAACTTCTGCTGTGGGTGTGCTCCATTGGCCTAGAGCTGCCAGGCCCAAACGGCTGCCTTGTGTCCAAAGGGAGAGAGAGGCCCCAAAGCATCTTGCTTGCAGCTCTGTGGGAAGCTAAAGCAACTGGCTCTCCACAGTGCTCTCACAGCCTACCGGGAACATCTCTTACCAAGGCCTGTGAAACGCCGTTTCCTGGCAGGCCTGATCTGGCTGAAGTAGAACTCCTGCTCTGGGCGTGCTACTTTGGCCTAGAGCTGCCAGGCCCAAAGGGCCGCCTTGTTTCCAAAGGGGCTGAGAGTCCCCAAAGTATCTTGCTTCCAAATCTTTGGGAAGCTAAGAAACAACTGGCTCTGCACAGTGCTCTCACAGCCTACCGGCAACGTGACAGAGAAAGGCCTGTGAGACGCAGTTTCTTGGAAGGCCTGATCTGGCTGAGGTAGAACTTCTGCTCTGGGTGTACTCCATTGGCCTAGGGCTGCCAGGCACAAAGGCTGCTTTGTTTCCAAAGGGGGAGAGAGGCCCCAAATCATGTTGCTTCCAGCTGTTTTTGAAGCTAAGAAACAACTCGCTCTGCCAGGTACTCTTACAGCCTTCCGGGAACACCTCTTACGAAGGCCTGTGAAAAGCAGTTTCTTGGCAGGCCTGATCTGGCTGAGGTAGAACTTCTGCTCTGGGTGTGCTCCATTGCCCTAGAGCTGAAAGGCCCAAAGGGCTGCCTTGTTTCCAAAGGGGGAGAGAGGCCCCAAAGCATCTTGCTTCCACCTCTTGGGAAGCTAAGAAACAACTAGCTGTGCCCAGTGCTCTTATAGCCTAAGAGAACATCTCTTATCAAGGCCTGTGAAACGCACTGTCTAGGCAGGCCTGATCTGGAAGAAGTAGAAATTCTGCTCTGGTTGTGCTCCATTGCCCTAGAGCTGCCAGACCCAACGTGCTGCCTTGTTTCCAAAGGGGCAGAGAGGCCCCAAAGCGTCTTGCTTCCAGCTGTTTGGGAAACAAGGAAACAACTGGCTCTGCACCGTGCTCTCACAGCCTACCGGGAACGTCACATACAAAGGCCTCTGAAACGCAGTTCCTTGGCAGGCCTGATCTGGCTGAAGTAGGACTTCTGCTCTGGGTGTGCTCCATTGGCCTAGAGCTGAAAGGCCCAAAGGGATGCCTTGTTTGCAAAGGGGCAGAGAGGCCCCAAAGCATCTTGCTTCCAGCTCTTTGGGAAGCTAAGAAACAACTGTCTCTGCCCAGTGCTCTAACAGAGTACCGGCAACATCTCTTACCAAAGCCTTTGAAACGCAGTTTCTTGGCAGGCCTTATCTGGCTGAGGTAGAACTTCTGCTCTGGGTGTGCTCGATTGGCCTAGAGCTGAAAGGCCCAAAGGTCGGCCTTGTTGGCAAAGGGGCAGGGAGCCCCCAAAGCATCTTGCTTCCAGCTCTTCGGGAAGCTAAGAAACATCTGGCGTTGCGCAGTGCCCTTACAGCCTACCGGGAACATCTCTTACCAAGGCCTGTGAAACGCAGTTTGTTGGTGGCCTGAACTGGCCGAAGTAGAACTTCTGCTCTGGGTGTGCTCCATTGGCCTAGAGCTGCCTGGCCCAAAGGGCCGCCTTGTTTGCAAAGGGGATGAGAGGCCCCAAAGCATCTTGCTTCCAGCTCTTCGGGAAGCTAAGAAACATCTGGCGTTGCCCAGTGCTCTTACAGCCTACCGGGAACATCTCTTACCAAGGCCTGTGAAACGCAGTTTGTTGGTGGCCTGAACTGGCCGAAGTAGAACTTCTGCTCTGGGTGTGCTCCACTGGCCTAGAGCTACCTGCCCCAAAGGGCTGCCTTGATTTCAAAGTGAGAGAGTGGCACCAAAGCATCTTGCTTCCAGCTCTTCGGGAAGCTAAGAAACATCTGGCGTTGCCCAGTGCTCTTACAGCCTACCGGGAACATCTCTTACCAAGGCCTGTGAAACGCCGTTTCCTGGCAGGCCTGATTTGGCTGAAGTAGAACTTCTGCTCTGGGTGTGCTCCATTGCCCTAGAGCTGCCAGGCCCAAGGTGCTGCCTTCTTTCCAAAGGGGCAGAGAGGCCACAAAGCATCTTGCTTCCAGCTCTCTGGGAAGCTAAGAACCAACTCGCTCTGGCCCGTGCTCTTACAGCCTACCGGGAACATGTCTTTGAAAGGCCTGTGAAACGCAGTTTCTTGGCAGCCATGATCTGGCTGAAGTAGAACTCCGGCTCTGGGTGTGCTCCATTGCCCTAGAGCTGCCAGGCCCAAAGTGCTGCCCTGTTTCCAAGGGGCAGAGAGGCCCAAAGCATCTTGCTTCCCGGTCTTTGCGAAGCTAAGAAACAACTGGCTCTGCCCAGTGCTCTTACACCTACCGGGAACATCTCTTACCAAGGCCTGTCAAACGCTGTTTCTTTGCAGGCCTGATCAGGCTGAAGTAGAACTCCTGCTCTGCGTGTGCTCCATTGGCCTAGAGCTTCCCGACCCAAAAGGCTGCCTTGTTCCCAAACGGGCAGAGGGGTCCCAAGCATCTTGCTTCCAGCTTTTCAGGAAGGTAAGAAACAACTGACTCTGCCCAGTGCTCTTACAGCCTACCGGGAACATCTCTTACCAAGGCCTGTGAAACGCAGTTTCCTGGCAGGCCTGATCTGGCTGAAGTAGAACTTCTGCTCTGGGTGTGCTCCATTGCCCTAGAGCTGCCAGGCCCAAAGGGCTGCCTTGTTTCCAAAGACGGAGAGTGGACCCAAAGCATCTTGCTCCCAGCTCTTCGGGAAGCTAAGAAACAGCTGGCTCTGCCCAGTGCTCTTACAGCCTAAGAGAACATGTCTTTGAAAGGCCTGTGAAACGCAGTTTCTTGGCAGGCCTGACCTGGCTGAAGTAGAACTTCTGTTCTGGTTGTGCTACATAGGCCTAGAGCTACCAGGACCTAAGGGCTGCCTTGTTTCCAAAGGGGGAGAGAGGCCCCAAAGCATCTTGCCTCCAGCACTTTGGGAAGCTAAAAAACAACTGGTTCTGCCCAGTGCTCTCACAGCCTACCGTGAACATCTCTTACCAAGGGCTGTGAAACGCAGTTTCTGGGCAGGAGTGATCTGCCTGAAGTAGAACTTCTGCTGTGGGTGTGCTCCATTGGCCTAGAGCTGCCAGGCCCAAACGGCTGCCTTGTGTCCAAAGGGAGAGAGAGGCCCCAAAGCATCTGGCTTGCAGCTCTGTGGGAAGCTAAAGCAACTGGCTCTCCACAGTGCTCTCACAGCCTCCCGGGAACATCTCTTACCAAGGCCTGTGAAACGCAGTTTCTTGGCAGGCCTGATCTGGCTGAAGTAGAACTCCTGCTCTGGGCGTGCTACTTTGGCCTAGAGCTGCCAGGCCCAAAGGGCCGCCTTGTTTCCAAAGGGGCTGAGAGTCCCCAAAGTATCTTGCTTCCAAATCTTTGGGAAGCTAAGAAACAACTGGCTCTGCACAGTGCTCTCACAGCCTACCGGCAACGTGACAGAGAAAGGCCTGTGAGACGCAGTTTCTTGGAAGGCCTGATCTGGCTGAGGTAGAACTTCTGCTCTGGGTGTACTCCATTGGCCTAGGGCTGCCAGGCACAAAGGCTGCTTTGTTTCCAAAGGGGGAGAGAGGCCCCAAATCATGTTGCTTCCAGCTGTTTTTGAAGCTAAGAAACAACTCGCTCTGCCAGGTACTCTTACAGCCTTCCGGGAACACCTCTTACGAAGGCCTGTGAAAAGCAGTTTCTTGGCAGGCCTGATCTGGCTGAGGTAGAACTTCTGCTCTGGGTGTGCTCCATTGCCCTAGAGCTGAAAGGCCCAAAGGGCTGCCTTGTTTCCAAAGGGGGAGAGAGGCCCCAAAGCATCTTGCTTCCACCTCTTGGGAAGCTAAGAAACAACTAGCTGTGCCCAGTGCTCTTATAGCCTAAGAGAACATCTCTTATCAAGGCCTGTGAAACGCACTGTCTAGGCAGGCCTGATCTGGAAGAAGTAGAACTTCTGCTCTGGTTGTGCTCCATTGCCCTAGAGCTGCCAGACCCAACGTGCTGCCTTGTTTCCAAAGGGGCAGAGAGGCCCCAAAGCGTCTTGCTTCCAGCTGTTTGGGAAACAAGGAAACAACTGGCTCTGCACCGTGCTCTCACAGCCTACCGGGAACGTCACATACAAAGGCCTCTGAAACGCAGTTCCTTGGCAGGCCTGATCTGGCTGAAGTAGGACTTCTGCTCTGGGTGTGCTCCATTGGCCTAGAGCTGAAAGGCCCAAAGGGATGCCTTGTTTGCAAAGGGGCAGAGAGGCCCCAAAGCATCTTGCTTCCAGCTCTTTGGGAAGCTAAGAAACAACTGTCTCTGCCCAGTGCTCTAACAGAGTACCGGCAACATCTCTTACCAAAGCCTTTGAAACGCAGTTTCTTGGCAGGCCTTATCTGGCTGAGGTAGAACTTCTGCTCTGGGTGTGCTCGATTGGCCTAGAGCTGAAAGGCCCAAAGGTCGGCCTTGTTGGCAAAGGGGCAGGGAGCCCCCAAAGCATCTTGCTTCCAGCTCTTCGGGAAGCTAAGAAACATCTGGCGTTGCGCAGTGCCCTTACAGCCTACCGGGAACATCTCTTACCAAGGCCTGTGAAACGCAGTTTGTTGGTGGCCTGAACTGGCCGAAGTAGAACTTCTGCTCTGGGTGTGCTCCATTGGCCTAGAGCTGCCTGGCCCAAAGGGCCGCCTTGTTTGCAAAGGGGATGAGAGGCCCCAAAGCATCTTGCTTCCAGCTCTTCGGGAAGCTAAGAAACATCTGGCGTTGCCCAGTGCTCTTACAGCCTACCGGGAACATCTCTTACCAAGGCCTGTGAAACGCAGTTTGTTGGTGGCCTGAACTGGCCGAAGTAGAACTTCTGCTCTGGGTGTGCTCCACTGGCCTAGAGCTACCTGCCCCAAAGGGCTGCCTTGATTTCAAAGTGAGAGAGTGGCACCAAAGCATCTTGCTTCCAGCTCTTCGGGAAGCTAAGAAACATCTGGCGTTGCCCAGTGCTCTTACAGCCTACCGGGAACATCTCTTACCAAGGCCTGTGAAACGCCGTTTCCTGGCAGGCCTGATTTGGCTGAAGTAGAACTTCTGCTCTGGGTGTGCTCCATTGCCCTAGAGCTGCCAGGCCCAAGGTGATGCCTTCTTTCCAAAGGGGCAGAGAGGCCACAAAGCATCTTGCTTCCAGCTCTCTGGGAAGCTAAGAACCAACTCGCTCTGGCCCGTGCTCTTACAGCCTACCGGGAACATGTCTTTGAAAGGCCTGTGAAACGCAGTTTCTTGGCAGCCATGATCTGGCTGAAGTAGAACTCCGGCTCTGGGTGTGCTCCATTGCCCTAGAGCTGCCAGGCCCAAAGTGCTGCCCTGTTTCCAAGGGGCAGAGAGGCCCAAAGCATCTTGCTTCCCGGTCTTTGCGAAGCTAAGAAACAACTGGCTCTGCCCAGTGCTCTTACACCTACCGGGAACATCTCTTACCAAGGCCTGTCAAACGCTGTTTCTTTGCAGGCCTGATCAGGCTGAAGTAGAACTCCTGCTCTGCGTGTGCTCCATTGGCCTAGAGCTTCCTGACCCAAAAGGCTGCCTTGTTCCCAAACGGGCAGAGGGGTCCCAAGAGTCTTGCTTCCAGCTTTTCAGGAAGGTAAGAAACAACTGGCTCTGCCCAGTGCTCTTACAGCCTACCGGGAACATCTCTTACCAAGGCCTGTGAAACGCAGTTTCCTGGCAGGCCTGATCTGGCTGAAGTAGAACTTCTGCTCTGGGTGTGCTCCATTGCCCTAGAGCTGCCAGGCCCAAAGGGCTGCCTTGTTTCCAAAGACGGAGAGTGGACCCAAAGCATCTTGCTCCCAGCTCTTCGGGAAGCTAAGAAACAGCTGGCTCTGCCCAGTGCTCTTACAGCCTAAGAGAACATGTCTTTGAAAGGCCTGTGAAACGCAGTTTCTTGGCAGGCCTGACCTGGCTGAAGTAGAACTTCTGTTCTGGTTGTGCTACATAGGCCTAGAGCTACCAGGACCTAAGGGCTGCCTTGTTTCCAAAGGGGGAGAGAGGCCCCAAAGCATCTTGCCTCCAGCACTTTGGGAAGCTAAAAAACAACTGGTTCTGCCCAGTGCTCTCACAGCCTACCGTGAACATCTCTTACCAAGGGCTGTGAAACGCAGTTTCTGGGCAGGACTGATCTGCCTGAAGTAGAACTTCTGCTGTGGGTGTGCTCCATTGGCCTAGAGCTGCCAGGCCCAAACGGCTGCCTTGTGTCCAAAGGGAGAGAGAGGCCCCAAAGCATCTGGCTTCCAGCTCTGTGGGAAGCTAAAGCAACTGGCTCTCCACAGTGCTCTCACAGCCTACCGGGAACATCTCTTACCAAGGCCTGTGAAACGCAGTTTCTTGGCAGGCCTGATCTGGCTGAAGTAGAACTCCTGCTCTGGGCGTGCTACTTTGGCCTAGAGCTGCCAGGCCCAAAGGGCCGCCTTGTTTCCAAAGGGGCTGAGAGTCCCCAAAGTATCTTGCTTCCAAATCTTTGGGAAGCTAAGAAAGAACTGGCTCTGCACAGTGCTCTCACAGCCTACCGGCAACGTGACAGAGAAAGGCCTGTGAGACGCAGTTTCTTGGAAGGCCTGATCTGGCTGAGGTAGAACTTCTGCTCTGGGTGTACTCCATTGGCCTAGGGCTGCCAGGCCCCAAGGGCTGCCTTTATTTCCAAAGTGTGAGAGAGGCCCCAAAGCATCTTGCTTCCTGCTCTCTGGGAAGCTAAAACAACTGGCTCTGCACAGTGCTCTCAAAGCCAACCGGGAACGTCACATACAAAGGCCTGTGAAACGCAGCTTCTTGACAGGCCTTATCTGGCTGAGGTAGAACTTGTGCTCTGGGTGTGCTACTTTGGCCTAGAGCTGCCAGGCACAAAGGCTGCTTTGTTTCCAAAGGGGGAGAGAGGCCCCAAATCATGTTGCTTCCAGCTGTTTTTGAAGCTAAGAAACAACTCGCTCTGCCAGGTACTCTTACAGCCTTCCGGGAACACCTCTTACGAAGGCCTGTGAAAAGCAGTTTCTTGGCAGGCCTGATCTGGCTGAGGTAGAACTTCTGCTCTGGGTGTGCTCCATTGGCCTAGAGCTGAAAGGCCCAAAGGTCAGCCTTGTTGGCAAAGGGGCAGGGAGCCCCCAAAGCATCTTGCTTCCAGCTCTTTGGGAAGCTAAGAAACAACTGGCTCTGCCCAGTGCTCTTACAGCCTAAGAGAAAATCTCTTACCAAGGCCTGTGAAACGCACTTTGTTGGTGGCCTGATCTAGCTGAAGTAGAACTTCTGCTCTGGGTGTGCTCCATTGGCCTAGAGCTGCCTGGCCCCAAGGGCCGCCTTGTTTGCCAAGGGGCAGAGAGGCCCCAAAGCATCTTGCTTCCAGCTCTTCGGGAAGCTAAGAAACATCTGGCGTTGCCCAGTGCTCTTACAGCCTACCGGGAACATCTCTTACCAAGGCCTGTGAAACGCCGTTTCCTGGCAGGCCTGATTTGGCTGAAGTAGAACTTCTGCTCTGGGTGTGCTCCATTGCCCTAGAGCTGCCAGGCCCAAGGTGCTGCCTTGTTTCCAAAGGGGCAGAGAGGCCCCAAAGCATCTTGCTTCCAGCTCTCTGGGAAGCTAAGAACCAACTCGCTCTGGCCCGTGCTCTTACAG
Organism: Equus asinus; assembly: GCF_041296235.1. Classification (NCBI taxonomy): domain Eukaryota; kingdom Metazoa; phylum Chordata; class Mammalia; order Perissodactyla; family Equidae; genus Equus; species Equus asinus. Next base: position 974,772 of record NW_027225534.1, read on the forward strand.
CCTACCGGGAACATGTCTTTGAAAGGCCTGTGAAACGCAGTTTCCTGGCAGGCCTCATCTGGCTGAAGTAGAACTCCGGCTCTGGGTGTGCTCCATTGCCCTAGAGCTGCCAGGCCCAAAGTGCTGCCCTGTTTCCAAGGGGCAGAGAGGCCCAAAGCATCTTGCTTCCCGGTCTTTGCGAAGCTAAGAAACAACTGGCTCTGCCCAGTGCTCTTACACCTACCGGGAACATCTCTTACCAAGGCCTGTCAAACGCTGTTTCTTTGCAGGCCTGATCAGGCTGAAGTAGAACTCCTGCTCTGCGTGTGCTCCATTGGCCTAGAGCTTCCCGACCCAAAAGGCTGCCTTGTTCCCAAACGGGCAGAGGGGTCCCAAGCATCTTGCTTCCAGCTTTTCAGGAAGGTAAGAAACAACTGGCTCTGCCCAGTGCTCTTACAGCCTACCGGGAACATCTCTTACCAAGGCCTGTGAAACGCAGTTTCCTGGCAGGCCTGATCTGGCTGAAGTAGAACTTCTGCTCTGGGTGTGCTCCATTGCCCTAGAGCTGCCAGGCCCAAAGGGCTGCCTTGTTTCCAAAGACGGAGAGTGGACCCAAAGCATCTTGCTCCCAGCTCTTCGGGAAGCTAAGAAACAGCTGGCTCTGCCCAGTGCTCTTACAGCCTGAGAGAACATCTCTTTGAAAGGCCTGTGAAACGCAGTTTCTTGGCAGGCCTGACCTGGCTGAAGTAGAACTTCTGTTCTGGTTGTGCTACATAGGCCTAGAGCTACCAGGACCTAAGGGCTGCCTTGTTTCCAAAGGGTGAGAGAGGCCCCAAAGCATCTTGCCTCCAGCACTTTGGGAAGCTAAAAAACAACTGGTTCTGCCCAGTGCTCTCACAGCCTACCGTGAACATCTCTTACCAAGGGCTGTGAAACGCAGTTTCTGGGCAGGACTGATCTGCCTGAAGTAGAACTTCTGCTGTGGGTGTGCTCCATTGGCCTAGAGCTGCCAGGCCCAAACGGCTGCCTTGTGTCCAAAGGGAGAGAGAGGCCCCAAAGCATCTGGCTTCCAGCTCTGTGGGAAGCTAAAGCAACTGGCTCTCCACAGTGCTCTCACAGCCTACCGGGAACATCTCTTACCAAGGCCTGTGAAACGCAGTTTCTTGGCAGGCCTGATCTGGCTGAAGTAGAACTCCTGCTCTGGGCGTGCTACTTTGGCCTAGAGCTGCCAGGCCCAAAGGGCCGCCTTGTTTCCAAAGGGGCTGAGAGTCCCCAAAGTATCTTGCTTCCAAATCTTTGGGAAGCTAAGACACAACTGGCTCTGCACAGTGCTCTCACAGCCTACCGGCAACGTGACAGAGAAAGGCCTGTGAGACGCAGTTTCTTGGAAGGCCTGATCTGGCTGAGGTAGAACTTCTGCTCTGGGTGTACTCCATTGGCCTAGGGCTGCCAGGCCCCAAGGGCTGCCTTTATTTCCAAAGTGTGAGAGAGGCCCCAAAGCATCTTGCTTCCTGCTCTCTGGGAAGCTAAAACAACTGGCTCTGCACAGTGCTCTCAAAGCCAACCGGGAACGTCACATACAAAGGCCTGTGAAACGCAGCTTCTTGACAGGCCTTATCTGGCTGAGGTAGAACTTGTGCTCTGGGTGTGCTACTTTGGCCTAGAGCTGCCAGGCACAAAGGCTGCTTTGTTTCCAAAGGGGGAGATGCCCCAAATCATGTTGCTTCCAGCTGTTTTTGAAGCTAAGAAACAACTCGCTCTGCCAGGTATTCTTACAGCCTTCCGGGAACACCTCTTACGAAGGCCTGTGAAAAGCAGTTTCTTGGCAGGCCTGATCTGGCTGAGGTAGAACTTGTGCTCTGGGTGTGCTCCATTGGCCTAGAGCTGAAAGGCCCAAAGGTCAGCCTTGTTGGCAAAGGGGCAGGGAGCCCCCAAAGCATCTTGCTTCCAGCTCTTTGGGAAGCTAAGAAACAACTGGCTCTGCCCAGTGCTCTTACAGCCTACGAGAAAATCTCTTACCAAGGCCTGTGAAACGCACTTTGTTGGTGGCCTGATCTAGCTGAAGTAGAACTTCTGCTCTGGGTGTGCTCCATTGGCCTAGAGCTGCCTGGCCCAAAGGGCCGCCTTGTTTGCAAAGGGGATGAGAGGCCCCAAAGCATCTTGCTTCCAGCTCTTCGGGAAGTTAAGAAACATCTGGCGTTGCCCAGTGCTCTTACAGCCTACCGGGAACATCTCTTACCAAGGCCTGTGAAACGCAGTTTGTTGGTGGCCTGAACTGGCCGAAGTAGAACTTCTGCTCTGGGTGTGCTCCACTGGCCTAGAGCTACCGGCCCCAAAGGGCTGCCTTGATTCCAAAGTGAGAGAGTGGCACCCAAGCATCTTGCTTCCAGCTCTTCGGGAAGCTAAGAAACATCTGGCGTTGCCCAGTGCTCTTACAGCCTACCGGGAACATCTCTTACCAAGGCCTGTGAAACGCCGTTTCCTGGCAGGCCTGATTTGGCTGAAGTAGAACTTCTGCTCTGGGTGTGCTCCATTGCCCTAGAGCTGCCAGGCCCAAGGTGCTGCCTTGTTTCCAAAGGGGCAGAGAGGCCCCAAAGCATCTTGCTTCCAGCTCTCTGGGAAGCTAAGAACCAACTCGCTCTGGCCCGTGCTCTTACAGCCTACCGGGAACATGTCTTTGAAAGGCCTGTGAAACGCAGTTTCCTGGCAGGCCTCATCTGGCTGAAGTAGAACTCCGGCTCTGGGTGTGCTCCATTGCCCTAGAGCTGCCAGGCCCCAAGTGCTGCCCTGTTTCCAAGGGGCAGAGAGGCCCAAAGCATCTTGCTTCCCGGTCTTTGCGAAGCTAAGAAACAACTGGCTCTGCCCAGTGCTCTTACACCTACCGGGAACATCTCTTACCAAGGCCTGTCAAACGCTGTTTCTTTGCAGGCCTGATCAGGCTGAAGTAGAACTCCTGCTCTGCGTGTGCTCCATTGGCCTAGAGCTTCCCGACCCAAAAGGCTGCCTTGTTCCCAAACGGGCAGAGGGGTCCCAAGCATCTTGCTTCCAGCTTTTCAGGAAGGTAAGAAACAACTGGCTCTGCCCAGTGCTCTTACAGCCTACCGGGGAACATCTCTTACCAAGGCCTGTGAAACGCAGTTTCCTGGCAGGCCTGATCTGGCTGAAGTAGAACTTCTGCTCTGGGTGTGCTCCATTGCCCTAGAGCTGCCAGGCCCAAAGGGCTGCCTTGTTTCCAAAGACGGAGAGTGGACCCAAAGCATCTTGCTCCCAGCTCTTCGGGAAGCTAAGAAACAGCTGGCTCTGCCCAGTGCTCTTACAGCCTGAGAGAACATCTCTTTGAAAGGCCTGTGAAACGCAGTTTCTTGGCAGGCCTGACCTGGCTGAAGTAGAACTTCTGTTCTGGTTGTGCTACATAGGCCTAGAGCTACCAGGACCTAAGGGCTGCCTTGTTTCCAAAGGGTGAGAGAGGCCCCAAAGCATCTTGCCTCCAGCACTTTGGGAAGCTAAAACACAACTGGTTCTGCCCAGTGCTCTCACAGCCTACCGTGAACATCTCTTACCAAGGGCTGTGAAACGCAGTTTCTGGGCAGGACTGATCTGCCTGAAGTAGAACTTCTGCTGTGGGTGTGCTCCATTGGCCTAGAGCTGCCAGGCCCAAACGGCTGCCTTGTGTCCAAAGGGAGAGAGATGCCCCAAAGCATCTGGCTTCCAGCTCTGTGGGAAGCTAAAGCAACTGGCTCTCCACAGTGCTCTCACAGCCTACCGGGAACATCTCTTACCAAGGCCTGTGAAACGCAGTTTCTTGGCAGGCCTGATCTGGCTGAAGTAGAACTCCTGCTCTGGGCGTGCTACTTTGGCCTAGAGCTGCCAGGCCCAAAGGGCCGCCTTGTTTCCAAAGGGGCTGAGAGTCCCCAAAGTATCTTGCTTCCAAATCTTTGGGAAGCTAAAAAACAACTGGCTCTGCACAGTGCTCTCACAGCCTACCGGCAACGTGACAGAGAAAGGCCTGTGAGACACAGTTACTTGGAAGGCCTGATCTGGCTGAGGTAGAACTTCTGCTCTGGGTGTACTCCATTGGCCTAGGGCTGCCAGGCCCAAAGGGCTGAGTTTATTTCCAAAGTGTGAGAGAGGCCCCAAAGCATCTTGCTTCCTGCTCTCTGGGAAGCTAAAACAACTGGCTCTGCACAGTGCTCTCAAAGCCAACCGGGAACGTCACATACAAAGGCCTGTGAAACGCAGCTTCTTGACAGGCCTTATCTGGCTGAGGTAGAACTTGTGCTCTGGGTGTGCTACTTTGGCCTAGAGCTGCCAGGCACAAAGGCTGCTTTGTTTCCAAAGGGGGAGAGAGGCCCCAAATCATGTTGCTTCCAGCTGTTTTTGAAGCTAAGAAACAACTCGCTCTGCCAGGTACTCTTACAGCCTTCCGGGAACACCTCTTACGAAGGCCTGTGAAAAGCAGTTTCTTGGCAGGCCTGATCTGGCTGAGGTAGAACTTCTGCTCTGGGTGTGCTCCATTGGCCTAGAGCTGAAAGGCCCAAAGGTCAGCCTTGTTGGCAAAGGGGCAGGGAGCCCCCAAAGCATCTTGCTTCCAGCTCTTTGGGAAGCTAAGAAACAACTGGCTCTGCCCAGTGCTCTTACAGCCTAAGAGAAAATCTCTTACCAAGGCCTGTGAAACGCACTTTGTTGGTGGCCTGATCTAGCTGAAGTAGAACTTCTGCTCTGGGTGTGCTCCATTGGCCTAGAGCTGCCTGGCCCAAAGGGCCGCCTTGTTTGCAAAGGGGATGAGAGGCCCCAAAGCATCTTGCTTCCAGCTCTTCGGGAAGCTAAGAAACATCTGGCGTTGCCCAGTGCTCTTACAGCCTACCGGGAACATCTCTTACCAAGGCCTGTGAAACGCAGTTTGTTGGCGGCCTGAACTGGCCGAAGTAGAACTTCTGTTCTGGATGTGCTCCACTGGCCTAGAGCTACCTGCCCCAAAGGGCTGCCTTGATTCCAAAGTGAGAGAGTGGCACCAAAGCATCTTGCTTCCAGCTCTTCGGGAAGCTAAGAAACATCTGGCGTTGCCCAGTGCTCTTACAGCCTACCGGGAACATCTCTTACCAAGGCCTGTGAAACGCCGTTTCCTGGCAGGCCTGATTTGGCTGAAGTAGAACTTCTGCTCTGGGTGTGCTCCATTGCCCTAGAGCTGCCAGGCCCAAGGTGCTGCCTTGTTTCCAAAGGGGCAGAGAGGCCCCAAAGCATCTTGCTTCCAGCTCTCTGGGAAGCTAAGAACCAACTCGCTCTGGCCCGTGCTCTTACAGCCTACAGGGAACATGTCTTTGAAAGGCCTGTGAAACGCAGTTTCTTGGCAGGCATGATCTGGCTGAAGTAGAACTCCGGCTCTGGGTGTGCTCCATTGCCCTAGAGCTGCCAGGCCCAAAGTGCTGCCCTGTTTCCAAGGGGCAGAGAGGCCCAAAGTATCTTGCTTCCCGGTCTTTGCAAAGCTAAGAAACAACTGGCTCTGCCCAGTGCTCTTACACCTACCGGGAACATCTCTTACCAAGGCCTGTCAAACGCTGTTTCTTTGCAGGCCTGATCAGGCTGAAGTAGAACTCCTGCTCTGCGTGTGCTCCAATGGCCTAGAGCTTCCCGACCCAAAAGGCTGCCTTGTTCCCAAACGGGCAGAGGGGTCCCAAGCATCTTGCTTCCAGCTTTTCAGGAAGGTAAGAAACAACTGGCTCTGCCCAGTGCTCTTACAGCCTACCGGGAACATCTCTTACCAAGGCCTGTGAAACGCAGTTTCCTGGCAGGCCTGATCTGGCTGAAGTAGAACTTCTGCTCTGGGTGTGCTCCATTGCCCTAGAGCTGCCAGGCCCAAAGGGCTGCCTTGTTTCCAAAGACGGAGAGTGGACCCAAAGCATCTTGCTCCCAGCTCTTCGGGAAGCTAAGAAACAGCTGGCTCTGCCCAGTGCTCTTACAGCCTAAGAGAACATGTCTTTGAAAGGCCTGTGAAACGCAGTTTCTTGGCAGGCCTGACCTGGCTGAAGTAGAACTTCTGTTCTGGTTGTGCTACATAGGCCTAGAGCTACCAGGACCTAAGGGCTGCCTTGTTTCCAAAGGGGGAGAGAGGCCCCAAAGCATCTTGCCTCCAGCACTTTGGGAAGCTAAAAAACAACTGGTTCTGCCCAGTGCTCTCACAGCCTACCGTCAACATCTCTTACCAAGGGCTGTGAAACGCAGTTTCTGGGCAGGACTGATCTGCCTGAAGTAGAACTTCTGCTGTGGGTGTGCTCCATTGGCCTAGAGCTGCCGGCCCAAACGGCTGCCTTGTGTCCAAAGGGAGAGAGAGGCCCCAAAGCATCTTGCTTCCAGCTCTGTGGGAAGCTAAAGCAACTGGCTCTCCACAGTGCTCTCACAGCCTCCCGGGAACATCTCTTACCAAGGCCTGTGAAACGCAGTTTCTTGGCAGGCCTGATCTGGCTGAAGTAGAACTCCTGCTCTGGGCGTGCTACTTTGGCCTAGAGCTGCCAGGCCCAAAGGGCCGCCTTGTTTCCAAAGGGGCTGAGAGTCCCCAAAGTATCTTGCTTCCAAATCTTTGGGAAGCTAAGACACAACTGGCTCTGCACAGTGCTCTCACAGCCTACCGGCAACGTGACAGAGAAAGGCCTGTGAGACGCAGTTTCTTGGAAGGCCTGATCTGGCTGAGGTAGAACTTCTGCTCTGGGTGTACTCCATTGGCCTAGGGCTGCCAGGCCCAAAGGGCTGCCTTTATTTCCAAAGTGTGAGAGAGGCCCCAAAGCATCTTGCTTCCTGCTCTCTGGGAAGCTAAAACAACTGGCTCTGCACAGTGCTCTCAAAGCCAACCGGGAACGTCACATACAAAGGCCTGTGAAATGCAGCTTCTTGACAGGCCTTATCTGGCTGAGGTAGAACTTGTGCTCTGGGTGTGCTACTTTGGCCTAGAGCTGCCAGGCACAAAGGCTGCTTTGTTTCCAAAGGGGGAGAGAGGCCCCAAATCATGTTGCTTCCAGCTGTTTTTGAAGCTAAGAAACAACTCGCTCTGCCAGGTACTCTTACAGCCTTCCGGGAACACCTCTTACGAAGGCCTGTGAAAAGCAGTTTCTTGGCAGGCCTGATCTGGCTGAGGTAGAACTTCTGCTCTGGGTGTGCTCCATTGGCCTAGAGCTGAAAGGCCCAAAGGTCAGCCTTGTTGGCAAAGGGGCAGGGAGCCCCCAAAGCATCTTGCTTCCAGCTCTTTGGGAAGCTAAGAAACAACTGGCTGTGCCCAGTGCTCTTATAGCCTACGAGAAAATCTCTTACCAAGGCCTGTGAAACGCACTTTGTTGGTGGCCTGATCTAGCTGAAGTAGAACTTCTGCTCTGGGTGTGCTCCATTGGCCTAGAGCTGCCTGGCCCAAAGGGCCGCCTTGTTTGCAAAGGGGATGAGAGGCCCCAAAGCATCTTGCTTCCAGCTCTTCGGGAAGCTAAGAAACATCTGGCGTTGCCCAGTGCTCTTACAGCCTACCGGGAACATCTCTTACCAAGGCCTGTGAAACGCAGTTTGTTGGTGGCCTGAACTGGCCGAATTAGAACTTCTGCTCTGGGTGTGCTCCACTGGCCTAGAGCTACCTGCCCCAAAGGGCTGCCTTGATTCCAAAGTGAGAGAGTGGCACCCAAGCATCTTGCTTCCAGCTTTTCGGGAAACTAAGAAACATCTGGCGTTGCCCAGTGCTCTTACAGCCTACCGGGAACATCTCTTACCAAGGCCTGTGAAATGCCGTTTCCTGGCAGGCCTGATTTGGCTGAAGTAGAACTTCTGCTCTGGGTGTGCTCCATTGCCCTAGAGCTGCCAGACCCAAGGTGCTGCCTTGTTTCCAAAGGGGCAGAGAGGCCCCAAAGCATCTTGCTTCCAGCTCTCTGGGAAGCTAAGAACCAACTCGCTCTGGCCCGTGCTCTTACAGCATACCGGGAACATGTCTTTGAAAGGCCTGTGAAACGCAGTTTCTTGGCAGGCCTCATCTGGCTGAAGTAGAACTCCGGCTATGGGTGTGCTCCATTGCCCTAGAGCTGCCAGGCCCAAAGTGCTGCCCTGTTTCCAAGGGGCAGAGAGGCCCAAAGCATCTTGCTTCCCGGTCTTTGCGAAGCTAAGAAACAACTGGCTCTGCCCAGTGCTCTTACACCTACCGGGAACATCTCTTACCAAGGCCTGTCAAACGCTGTTTCTTTGCAGGCCTGATCAGGCTGAAGTAGAACTCCTGCTCTGCGTGTGCTCCATTGGCCTAGAGCTTCCCGACCCAAAAGGCTGCCTTGTTCCCAAACGGGCAGAGGGGTCCCAAGCATCTTGCTTCCAGCTTTTCAGGAAGGTAAGAAACAACTGGCTCTGCCCAGTGCTCTTACAGCCTACCGGGAACATCTCTTACCAAGGCCTGTGAAACGCAGTTTCCTGGCAGGCCTGATCTGGCTGAAGTAGAACTTCTGCTCTGGGTGTGCTCCATTGCCCTAGAGCTGCCAGGCCCAAAGGGCTGCCTTGTTTCCAAAGACGGAGAGTGGACCCTAAGCATCTTGCTCCCAGCTCTTCGGGAAGCTAAGAAACAGCTGGCTCTGCCAAGTGCTCTTACAGCCTAAGAGAACATGTCTTTGAAAGGCCTGTGAAACGCAGTTTCTTGGCAGGCCTGACCTGGCTGAAGTAGAACTTCTGTTCTGGTTGTGCTACATAGGCCTAGAGCTACCAGGACCTAATGGCTGCCTTGTTTCCAAAGGGGGAGAGAGGCCCCAAAGCATCTTGCCTCCAGCACTTTGGGAAGCTAAAAAACAACTGGTTCTGCCCAGTGCTCTCACAGCCTACCGTGAACATCTCTTACCAAGGGCTGTGAAACGCAGTTTCTGGGCAGGACTGATCTGCCTGAAGTAGAACTTCTGCTGTGGGTGTGCTCCATTGGCCTAGAGCTGCCAGGCGCAAACGGCTGCCTTGTGTCCAAAGGGAGAGAGAGGCCCCAAAGCATCTTGCTTCCAGCTCTGTGGGAAGCTAAAGCAACTGGCTCTCCACAGTGTTCTCACAGCCTACCGTTAACATCTCTTACCAAGGCCTGTGAAACGCAGTTTCTTGGCAGGCCTGAGCTGGCTGAGGTAGAACTTCTGCTCTGGGTGTGCTCCATTGGCCTAGAGCTGAAAGGCCCAAAGGTCGGCCTTGTTGGCAAAGGGGCAGGGAGCCCCCAAAGCATCTTGCTTCCGTCTCTTTGGAGAGCTAAGAAACAACTGGCTCTGCCCAGTGCTCTTACAGCCTAAGAGACAATCTCTTACCAAGGCCTGTGAAACGCACTTTGTTGGTGGCCTGATCTAGCTGAAGTAGAACTTCTGCTCTGGGTGTGCTCCATTGGCCTAGAGCTGCCTGGCCCAAATGGCCGCCTTGTTTGCAAAGGGGATGAGAGGCCCCAAAGCATCTTGCTTCCAGCTCTTCGGGAAGCTAAGAAACATCTTGCGTTGCCCAGTGCTCTTACAGCCTACCGGGAACATCTCTTACCAAGGCCTGTGAAAGGCCGTTTCCTGGCAGGCCTGATTTGGCTGAAGTAGAACTTCTGCTCTGGGTGTGCTCCATTGCCCTAGAGCTGCCATGCCCAAGGTGCTGCCTTGTTTCCAAAGGGGCAGAGAGGCCCCAAAGCATCTTGCTTCCAGCTCTCTGGGAAGCTAAGAACCAACTCGCTCTGGCCCGTGCTCTTACAGCCTACCGGGAACATCTCTTTGAAAGGCCTGTGAAACGCACTTCCTTGGCAGGCCTGACCTGGCTGAAATAGAACTTCTGCTCTGGGTGTGCTCCATTGCCCTAGAGCTGCCAGGCCCAAAGGGCTGCCTTTTTCCAAAGACGGAGAGTGGACCCAAAGCATCTTGCTCCCAGCTCTTCCGGAAGCTAGGAAACAGCTGGCTCTGACAGTGCTCTTACAGCCTAAGAGAACATGTCTTTGAAAGGCCTGTGAAACGCAGTTTCTTGGCAGGCCTGACCTGGCTGAAGTAGAACTTCTGTTCTGGTTGTGCTACATAGGCCTAGAGCTACCAGGACCTAAGGGCTGCCTTGTTTCCAAAGGGGGAGAGAGGCCCCAAAGCATCTTGCCTCCAGCACTTTGGGAAGCTAAAAAACAACTGGCTCTGCCCAGTGCTCTCACAGCCTACCGTGAACATCTCTTACCAAGGGCTGTGAAACGCAGTTTCTGGGCAGGACTGATCTGCCTGAAGTAGAACTTCTGCTGTGGGTGTGCTCCATTGGCCTAGAGCTGCCAGGCCCAAACGGCTGCCTTGTGTCCAAAGGGAGAGAGAGGCCCCAAAGCATCTTGCTTCCAGCTCTGTGGGAAGCTAAAGCAACTGGCTCTCCACAGTGCTCTCACAGCCTCCCGGGAACATCTCTTACCAAGGCCTGTGAAACGCAGTTTCTTGGCAGGCCTGTTCTGGCTGAAGTAGAACTCCTGCTCTGGGCGTGCTACTTTGGCCTAGAGCTGCCAGGCCCAAAGGGCCGCCTTGTTTCCAAAGGGGCTGAGAGTCCCCAAAGTATCTTGCTTCCAAATCTTTGGGAAGCTAAGACACAACTGGCTCTGCACAGTGCTCTCACAGCCTACCGGCAACGTGACAGAGAAAGGCCTGTGAGACGCAGTTTCTTGGAAGGCCTGATCTGGCTGAGGTAGAACTTCTGCTCTGGGTGTACTCCATTGGCCTAGGGCTGCCAGGCCCAAAGGGCTGCCTTTATTTCCAAAGTGTGAGAGAGGCCCCAAAGCATCTTGCTTCCTGCTCTCTGGGAAGCTAAAACAACTGGCTCTGCACAGTGCTCTCAAAGCCAACCGGGAACGTCACATACAAAGGCCTGTGAAACGCAGCTTCTTGACAGGCCTTATCTGGCTGAGGTAGAACTTGTGCTCTGGGTGTGCTACTTTGGCCTAGAGCTGCCAGGCACAAAGGCTGCTTTGTTTCCAAAGGGGGAGAGAGGCCCCAAATCATGTTGCTTCCAGCTGTTTTTGAAGCTAAGAAACAACTCGCTCTGCCAGGTACTCTTACAGCCTTCCGGGAGCACCTATTACGAAGGCCTGTGAAACGCAGTTTCTTGGCAGGCCTGATCTGGCTGAGGTAGAACTTCTGCTCTGGGTGTGCTCCATTGCCCTAGAGCTGAAAGGCCCAAAGGGCTGCCTTGTTTCCAAAGGGGGAGAGACGCCCCAAAGCATCTTGCTTCCACCTCTTGGGAAGCTAAGAAACAACTGGCTGTGCCCAGTGCTCTTATAGCCTAAGAGAACATCTCTTATCAAGACCTGTGAAACGCACTTTCTAGGCAGGCCTGATCTGGAAGAAGTAGAACTTCTGCTCTGGTTGTGCTCCATTGCCCTAGAGCTGCCAGACCCAACGTGCTGCCTTGTTTCCAAAGGGGCAGAGAGGCCCCAAAGCGTCTTGCTTCCAGCTGTTTGGGAAACAAGGAAACAACTGGCTCTGCACCGTGCTCTCACAGCCTACCGGGAACGTCACATACAAAGGCCTCTGAAACGCAGTTCCTTGGCAGGCCTGATCTGGCTGAAGTAGGACTTCTGCTCTGGGTGTGCTCCATTGGCCTAGAGCTGAAAGGCCCAAAGGGATGCCTTGTTTGCAAAGGGGCAGAGAGGCCCCAAAGCATCTTGCTTCCAGCTCTTTGGGAAGCTAAGAAACATCTGTCTCTGCCCAGTGCTCTGACAGAGTACCGGGAACATCTCTTACCAAAGCCTTTTAAACGCAGTTTCTTGGCAGGCCTTATCTGGCTGAGGTAGAACTTCTGCTCTGTGTGTGCTCCATTGGCCTAGAGCTGAAAGGCCCAAAGGTCGGCCTTGTTGGCAAAGGGGCAGGGAGCCCCCAAAGCATCTTGCTTCCAGCTCTTTGGGAAGCTAAGAAACAACTGGCTCTGCCCAGTGCTCTTACAGCCGAAGAGACAATCTCTTACCAAGGCCTGTGAAACGCATTTTGTTTGTGGCCTGATCTAGCTGAAGTGGAACTTCTGCTCTGCGTGTGCTCCATTGGCCTAGAGCTTCCCGACCCAAAAGGCTGCCTTGTTCCCAAACGGGCAGAGGGGTCCCAAGCATCTTGCTTCCAGCTTTTCAGGAAGGTAAGAAACAACTGGCTCTGCCCAGTGCTCTTACAGCCTACCGGGAACATCTCTTACCAAGGCCTGTGAAACGCAGTTTGTTGGTGGCCTGATCTGGCTGAAGTAGAACTTCTGCTCTGGGTGTGCTCCATTGCCCTAGAGCTGCCAGGCCCAAAGGGCTGCCTTTTTCCAAAGACGGAGAGTGGACCCAAAGCATCTTGCTCCCAGCTCTTCGGGAAGCTAGGAAAGAGCTGGCTCTGCCCAGTGCTATTACAGCCTAAGAGAACATCTCTTTGAAAGGCCTGTGAAACGCAGTTTCTTGGCAGGCCTGACCTGGCTGAAGTAGAACTTCTGTTCTGGTTGTGCTACATAGGCCTAGAGCTACCAGGACCTAAGGGCTGCCTTGTTTCCAAAGGGTGAGAGAGGCCCCAAAGCATCTTGCCTCCAGCACTTTGGGAAGCTAAAAAACAACTGGCTCTGCCCAGAGCTCTCACAGCCTACCGTGAACATCTCTTACCAAGGGCTGTGAAACGCAGTTTCTGGGCAGGACTGATCTGCCTGAAGTAGAACTTCTGCTGTGGGTGTGCTCCATTGCCCTAGAGCTGCCAGGCCCAAACGGCTGCCTTGTGTCCAAAGGGAGAGAGAGGCCCCAAAGCATCTTGCTTCCAGCTCTGTGGGAAGCGAAAGCAACTGGCTCTCCACAGTGCTCTCACAGCCTACCGGGAACATCTCTTACCAAGGCCTGTGAAACGCCGTTTCCTGGCAGGCCTGATTTGGCTGAAGTAGAACTTCTGCTCTGGGTGTGCTCCATTGCCCTAGAGCTGCCAGGCCCAAGGTGCTGCCTTGTTTCCAAAGGGGCAGAGAGGCCCCAAAGCATCTTGCTTCCAGCTCTCTGGGAAGCTAAGAACCAACTCGCTCTGGCCCGTGCTCTTACAGCCTACCGGGAACATGTCTTTGAAAGGCCTGTGAAACGCAGTTTCCTGGCAGGCCTCATCTGGCTGAAGTAGAACTCCGGCTCTGGGTGTGCTCCATTGCCCTAGAGCTGCCAGGCCCAAAGTGCTGCCCTGTTTCCAAGGGGCAGAGAGGCCCAAAGCATCTTGCTTCCCGGTCTTTGCGAAGCTAAGAAACAACTGGCTCTGCCCAGTGCTCTTACACCTACCGGGAACATCTCTTACCAAGGCCTGTCAAACGCTGTTTCTTTGCAGGCCTGATCAGGCTGAAGTAGAACTCCTGCTCTGCGTGTGCTCCATTGGCCTAGAGCTTCCCGACCCAAAAGGCTGCCTTGTTCCCAAACGGGCAGAGGGGTCCCAAGCATCTTGCTTCCAGCTTTTCAGGAAGGTAAGAAACAACTGGCTCTGCCCAGTGCTCTTACACCCTAAGAGAACATGTCTTTGAAAGGCCTGTGAAACGCAGTTTCTCGGCAGGCCTGACCTGGCTGAAGTAGAACTTCTGTTCTGGTTGTGCTACATAGGCCTAGAGCTACCAGGACCTAAGGGCTGCCTTGTTTCCAAAGGGGGAGAGAGGCCCCAAAGCATCTTGCCTCCAGCACTTTGGGAAGCTAAAAAACAACTGGTTCTGCCCAGTGCTCTCACAGCCTACCGTGAACATCTCTTACCAAGGCCTGTGAAACGCAGTTTCTTGGCAGGCCTGATCTGGCTGAAGTAGAACTCCGGCTCTGAGCTTGCTACTTTGGCCTAGAGCTGCCAGGCCCAAAGGGCCGCCTTGTTTCCATAGGGGCTGAGAGTCCCCAAAGTATCTTGCTTCCAAATCTTTGGGAAGCTAAGAAACAACTGGCTCTGCCCAGTGCTCTTACAGCCTGAGAGAAAATCTCTTACCAAGGCCTGTGAAACGCACTTTGTTGGTGGCCTGATCTAGCTGAAGTAGAACTTCTGCTCTGGGTGTGCTCCATTGGCCTAGAGCTGCCTGGCCCAAAGGGCCGCCTTGTTTGCAAAGGGGATGAGAGGCCCCAAAGCATCTTGCTTCCAGCTCTTCGGGAAGCTAAGAAACATCTGGCGTTGCCCAGTGCTCTTACAGCCTACCGGGAACATCTCTTACCAAGGCCTGTGAAACGCAGTTTGTTGGTGGCCTGAACTGGCCGAAGTAGAACTTCTGCTCTGGGTGTGCTCCACTGGCCTAGAGCTACCTGCCCCAGAGGGCTGCCTTGATTCCAAAGTGAGAGAGTGGCACCCAAGCATCTTGCTTCCAGCTCTTCGGGAAGCTAAGAAACATCTGGCGTTGCCCAGTGCTCTTACAGCCTACCGGGAACATCTCTTGCCAAGGCCTGTGAAACGCCGTTTCCTCGCAGGCCTGATTTGGCTGAAGTAGAACTTCTGCTCTGGGTGTGCTCCATTGCACTAGAGCTGCCAGGCCCAAGGTGCTGCCTTGTTTCCAAAGGGGCAGAGAGGCCCCAAAGCATCTTGCTTCCAGCTCTCTGGGAAGCTAAGAACCAACTCGCTCTGGCCCGTGCTCTTACAGCCTACCGGGAACATGTCTTTGAAAGGCCTGTGAAACGCAGTTTCTTGGCAGGCCTCATCTGGCTGAAGTAGAACTCCGGCTATGGGTGTGCTCCATTGCCCTAGAGCTGCCAGGCCCAAAGTGCTGCCCTGTTTCCAAGGGGCAGAGAGGCCGAAAGCATCTTGCTTCCCGGTCTTTGCGAAGCTAAGAAACAACTGGCTCTGCCCAGTGCTCTTACACCTACCGGGAACATCTCTTACCAAGGCCTGTCAAACGCTGTTTCTTTGCAGGCCTGATCAGGCTGAAGTAGAACTCCTGCTCTGCGTGTGCTCCATTGGCCTAGAGCTTCCCGACCCAAAAGGCTGCCTTGTTCCCAAACGGGCAGAGGGGTCCCAAGCATCTTGCTTCCAGCTTTTCAGGAAGGTAAGAAACAACTGGCTCTGCCCAGTGCTCTTACAGCCTACCGGGAACATCTCTTACCAAGGCCTGTGAAACGCAGTTTCCTGGCAGGCCTGATCTGGCTGAAGTAGAACTTCTGCTCTGGGTGTGCTCCATTGCCCTATAGCTGCCAGGCCCAAAGGGCTGCCTTGTTTCCAAAGACGGAGAGTGGACCCTAAGCATCTTGCTCCCAGCTCTTCGGGAAGCTAAGAAACAGCTGGCTCTGCCAAGTGCTCTTACAGCCTAAGAGAACATGTCTTTGAAAGGCCTGTGAAACGCAGTTTCTTGGCAGGCCTGACCTGGCTGAAGTAGAACTTCTGTTCTGGTTGTGCTACATAGGCCTAGAGCTACCAGGACCTAAGGGCTGCCTTGTTTCCAAAGGGGGAGAGAGGCCCCAAAGCATCTTGCCTCCAGCACTTTGGGAAGCTAAAAAACAACTGGTTCTGCCCAGTGCTCTCACAGCCTACCGTGAACATCTCTTACCAAGGGCTGTGAAACGCAGTTTCTGGGCAGGACTGATCTGCCTGAAGTAGAACTTCTGCTGTGGGTGTGCTCCATTGGCCTAGAGCTGCCAGGCCCAAACGGCTGCCTTGTGTCCAAAGGGAGAGAGAGGCCCCAAAGCATCTGGCTTCCAGCTCTGTGGGAAGCTAAAGCAACTGGCTCTCTACAGTGCTCTCACAGCCTACCGGGAACATCTCTTACCAAAGCTGTGAAACGCAGTTTCTTGGCAGGCCTGAGCTGGCTGAGGTAGAACTTCTGCTCTGGGTGTGCTCCATTGGCCTAGAGCTGAAAGGCCCAAAGGTCGGCCTTGTTGGCAAAGGGACAGGGAGCCCCCAAAGCATCTTGCTTCCGTCTCTTTGGAGAGCTAAGAAACAACTGGCTCTGCCCAGTGCTCTTACAGCCTAAGAGACAATCTCTTACCAAGGCCTGTGAAACGCACTTTGTTGGTGGCCTGATCTAGCTGAAGTAGAACTTCTGCTCTGGGTGTGCTCTATTGGCCTAGAGCTGCCTGGCCCAAATGGCCGCCTTGTTTGCAAAGGGGATGAGAGGCCCCAAAGCATCTTGCTTCCAGCTCTTCGGGAAGCTAAGAAACATCTGGCGTTGCCCAGTGCTCTTACAGCCTACCGGGAACATCTCTTACCAAGGCCTGTGAAAGGCCGTTTCCTGGCAGGCCTGATTTGGCTGAAGTAGAACTTCTGCTCTGGGTGTGCTCCATTGCCCTAGAGCTGCCATGCCCAAGGTGCTGCCTTGTTTCCAAAGGGGCAGAGAGGCCCCAAAGCATCTTGCTTCCAGCTCTCTGGGAAGCTAAGAACCAACTCGCTCTGCCCCGTGCTCTTACAGCCTACCGGGAACATCTCTCTGAAAGGCCTGTGAAACGCACTTCCTTGGCAGGCCTGACCTGGCTGAAATAGAACTTCTGCTCTGGGTGTGCTCCATTGCCCTAGAGCTGCCAGGCCCAAAGGGCTGCCTTTTTCCAAAGACGGAGAGTGGACCCAAAGCATCTTGCTCCCAGCTCTTCGGGAAGCTAGGAAACAGCTGGCTCTGCCCAGTGCTCTTACAGCCTAAGAGAACATGTCTTTGAAAGGCCTGTGAAACGCAGTTTCTTGGCAGGCCTGACCTGGCTGAAGTAGAACTTCTGTTCTGGTTGTGCTACATAGGCCTAGAGCTACCAGGACCTAAGGGCTGCCTTGTTTCCAAAGGGTGAGAGAGGCCCCAAAGCATCTTGCCTCCAGCACTTTGGGAAGCTAAAAAACAACTGGCTCTGCCCAGTGCTCTCACAGCCTACCGTGAACATCTCTTACCAAGGGCTGTGAAACGCAGTTTCTGGGCAGGACTGATCTGCCTGAAGTAGAACTTCTGCTGTGGGTGTGCTCCATTGGCCTAGAGCTGCCAGGCCCAAACGGCTGCCTTGTGTCCAAAGGGAGAGAGAGGCCCCAAAGCATCTTGCTTCCAGCTCTCTGGGAAGCTAAAGCAACTGGCTCTCCACAGTGCTCTCACAGCCTCCCGGGAACATCTCTTACCAAGGCCTGTGAAACGCAGTTTCTTGGCAGGCCTGTTCTGGCTGAAGTAGAACTCCTGCTCTGGGCGTGCTACTTTGGCCTAGAGCTGCCAGGCCCAAAGGGCCGCCTTGTTTCCAAAGGGGCTGAGAGTCCCCAAAGTATCTTGCTTCCAAATCTTTGGGAAGCTAAGAAACAACTGGCTCTGCACAGTGCTCTCACAGCCTACCGGCAACGTGACAGAGAAAGGCCTGTGAGATGCAGTTTCTTGGAAGGCCTGATCTGGCTGAGGTAGAACTTCTGCTCTGGGTGTACTCCATTGGCCTAGGGCTGCCAGGCCCAAAGGGCTGCCTTTATTTCCAAAGTGTGAGAGAGGCCCCAAAGCATCTTGCTTCCTGCTCTCAGGGAAGCTAAAACAACTGGCTCTGCACAGTGCTCTCAAAGCCAACCGGGAACGTCACATACAAAGGCCTGTGAAACGCAGCTTCTTGACAGGCCTTATCTGGCTGAGGTAGAACTTGTGCTCTGGGTGTGCTACTTTGGCCTAGAGCTGCCAGGCACAAAGGCTGCTTTGTTTCCCAAGGGGGAGAGAGGCCCCAAATCATGTTGCTTCCAGCTGTTTTTGAAGCTAAGAAACAACTCGCTCTGCCAGGTACTCTTACAGCCTTCCGGGAGCACCTATGACGAAGGCCTGTGAAACGCAGTTTCTTGGCAGGCCTGATCTGGCTGAGGTAGAACTTCTGCTCTGGGTGTGCTCCATTGCCCTAGAGCTGAAAGGCCCAAAGGGCTGCCTTGTTTCCAAAGGGGGAGAGAGGCCCCAAAGCATCTTGCTTCCACCTCTTGGGAAGCTAAGAAACAACTGGCTGTGCCCAGTGCTCTTATAGCCTAAGAGAACATCTCTTATCAAGACCTGTGAAACGCACTTTCTAGGCAGGCCTGATCTGGAAGAAGTAGAACTTCTGCTCTGGTTGTGCTCCATTGCCCTAGAGCTGCCAGACCCAACGTGCTGCCTTGTTTCCAAAGGGGCAGAGAGGCCCCAAAGCGTCTTGCTTCCAGCTGTTTGGGAAACAAGGAAACAACTGGCTCTGCACCGTGCTCTCACAGCCTACCGGGAACGTCACATACAAAGGCCTCTGAAACACAGTTCCTTGGCAGGCCTGATCTGGCTGAAGTAGGACTTCTGCTCTGGGTGTGCTCCATTGGCCTAGAGCTGAAAGGCCCAAAGGGATGCCTTGTTTGCAAAGGGGCAGAGAGGCCCCAAAGCATCTTGCTTCCAGCTCTTTGGGAAGCTAAGAAACATCTGTCTCTGCCCAGTGCTCTGACAGAGTACCGGGAACATCTCTTACCAAAGCCTTTTAAACGCAGTTTCTTGGCAGGCCTTATCTGGCTGAAGTAGAACTCCTGCTCTGGGCGTGCTACTTTGGCCTAGAGCTGCCAGGCCCAAAGGGCCGCCTTGTTTCCAAATGGGCTGAGAGTCCCCAAAGTATCTTGCTTCCAAAGCTTTGGGAAGCTAAGAAACAACTGGCTCTGCACAGTGCTCTCACAGCCTACCGGCAACGTGACAGAGAAAGGCCTGTGAGACGCAGTTTCTTGGAAGGCCTGATCTGGCTGAGGTAGAACTTCTGCTCTGGGTGTACTCCATTGGCCTAGGGCTGCCAGGCCCAAAGGGCTGCCTATATTTCCAAAGTGTGAGAGAGGCCCCAAAGCATCTTGCTTCCTGCTCTCTGGGAAGCTAAAACAACTGGCTCTGCACAGTGCTCTCAAAGCCAACCGGGAACGTCACATACAAAGGCCTCTGAAACGCAGTTCCTTGGCAGGCCTGATCTGGCTGAAGTAGGACTTCTGCTCTGGGTGTGCTCCATTGGCCTAGAGCTGAAAGGCCCAAAGGGATGCCTTGTTTGCAAAGGGGCAGAGAGGCCCCAAAGCATCTTGCTTCCAGCTCTTTGGGAAGCTAAGAAACAACTGGCTCAGCCCAGTGCTCTTACAGCCTGAGAGAAAATCTCTTACCAAGGCCTGTGAAACGCACTTTGTTGGTGGCCTGATCTAGCTGAAGTAGAACTTCTGCTCTGGGTGTGCTCCATTGGCCTAGAGCTGCCTGGCCCAAAGGGCCACCTTGTTTGCAAAGGGGATGAGAGGCCCCAAAGCATCTTGCTTCCAGCTCTTCGGGAAGCTAAGAAACATCTGGCGTTGCCCAGTGCTCTTACAGCCTACCGGGAACATCTCTTACCAAGGCCTGTGAAACGCAGTTTGTTGGTGGCCTGAACTGGCTGAAGTAGAACTTCTGCTCTGGGTGTGCTCCACTGGCCTAGAGCTACCTGCCCCAAAGTGCTCCCTTGATTCCAAAGTGAGAGAGTGGCACCAAAGCATCTTGCTTCCAGCTCTTCGGGAAGCTAAGAAACATCTGGCGTTGCCCAGTGCTCTTACAGCCTACCGGGTGCATCTCTTACCAAGGCCTGTGAAACGCCGTTTCCTGGCAGGCTTGATTTGGCTGAAGTAGAACTTCTGCTCTGGGTGTGCTCCATTGCCCTAGAGCTGCCAGGCCCAAGGTGCTGCCTTGTTTCCAAAGGGGCAGAGAGGCCCCAAAGCATCTTGCTTCCAGCTCTCTGGGAAGCTAAGAACCAACTCGCTCTGCCCCGTGCTCTTACAGCCTACCGGGAACATGTCTTTGAAAGGCCTGTGAAATGCAGTTTCTTGGCAGGCCTGATCTGGCTGAAGTAGAACTCCTGCTCTGGGCGTGCTACTTTGGCCTAGAGCTGCCAGGCCCAAAGGGCCGCCTTGTTTCCAAAGGGGCTGAGAGTCCCCAAAGTATCTTGCTTCCAAATCTTTGGGAAGCTAAGAAACAACTGGCTCTGCACAGTGCTCTCACAGCCTACCGGCAACGTGACAGGGAAAGGCCTGTGAGACGCAGTTTCTTGGAAGGCCTGATCTGGCTGAGGTAGAACTTCTGCTCTGGGTGTGCTCCATTGCCCTAGAGCTGAAAGGCCCAAAGGGCTGCCTTGTTTCCAAAGGGGGAGAGAGGCCCCAAAGCATCTTGCTTCCACCTCTTGGGAAGCTAAGAAACAACTGGCTGTGCCCAGTGCTCTTATAGCCTAAGAGAACATCTCTTATCAAGGCCTGTGAAACGCACTTTCTAGGCAGGCCTGATCTGGAAGAAGTAGAACTTCTGCTCTGGTTGTGCTCCATTGCCCTAGAGCTGCCAGACCTAACGTGCTGCCTTGTTTCCAAAGGGGCAGAGAGGCCCCAAAGCGTCTTGCTTCCAGCTGTTTGGGAAACAAGGAAACAACTGGCTCTGCACCGTGCTCTCACAGCCTACCGGGAACGTCACATACAAAGGCCTCTGAAACGCAGTTCCACGGCAGGCCTGATCTGGCTGAAGTAGGACTTCTGCTCTGGCTGTGCTCCATTGGCCTAGAGCTGAAAGGCCCAAAGGTCGGCCTTGTTGGCAAAGGGGCAGGGAGCCCCCAAAGCATCTTGCTTCCAGCTCTTTGGGAAGCTAAGAAACAACTGGCTCTGCCCAGTGCTCTTACAGCCTGAGAGAAAATCTCTTACCAAGGCCTGTGAAACGCACTTTGTTGGTGGCCTGATCTAGCTGAAGTAGAACTTCTGCTCTGGGTGTGCTCCATTGGCCTAGAGCTGCCTGGCCCAAAAGGCCGCCTTGTTTGCAAAGGGGATGAGAGGCCCCAAAGCATCTTGCTTCCAGCTCTTCGGGAAGCTAAGAAACATCTGGCGTTGCCCAGTGCTCTTACAGCCTACCGGGAACATCTCTTACCAAGGCCTGTGAAACGCAGTTTGTTGGTGGCCTGAACTGGCCGAAGTAGAACTTCTGCTCTGGGTGTGCTCCACTGGCCTAGAGCTACCTGCCCCAAAGGGCTGCCTTGATTCCAAAGTGAGAGAGTGGCACCAAAGCATCTTGCTTCCAGCTCTTCGGGAAGCTAAGAAACATCTGGCGTTGCCCAGTGCTCTTACAGCCTACCGGGAACATCTCTTACCAAGGCCTGTGAAACGCCGTTTCCTGGCAGGCCTGATTTGGCTGAAGTAGAACTTCTGCTCTGGGTGTGCTCCATTGCCCTAGAGCTGCCAGGCCCAAGGTGCTGCCTTGTTTCCAAAGGGGCAGAGAGGCCCCAAAGCATCTTGCTTCCAGCTCTCTGGGAAGCTAAGAACCAACTCGCTCTGCCCCGTGCTCTTACAGCCTACCGGGAACATGTCTTTGAAAGGCCTGTGAAACGCAGTTTCTTGGCAGGCCTCATCTGGCTGAAGTAGAACTCCGGCTCTGGGTGTGCTCCATTGCCCTAGAGCTGCCAGGCCCCAAGTGCTGCCCTGTTTCCAAGGGGCAGAGAGGCCCAAAGCATCTTGCTTCCCGGTCATTGCGAGGCTAAGAAACAACTGGCTCTGCCCAGTGCTCTTACACCTACCGGGAACATCTCTTACCAAGGCCTGTCAAACACTGTTTCTTTGCAGGCCTGATCAGGCTGAAGTAGAACTCCTGCTCTGCGTGTGCTCCATTGGCCTAGAGCTTCCCGACCCAAAAGGCTGCCTTGTTCCCAAACGGGCAGAGGGGTCCCAAGCGTCTTGCTTCCAGCTTTTCAGGAAGGTAAGAAACAACTGGCTCTGCCCAGTGCTCTTACAGCCTACCGGGAACATCTCTTACCAAGGCCTGTGAAACGCAGTTTCCTGGCAGGCCTGATCTGGCTGAAGTAGAACTTCTGCTCTGGGCGTGCTCCATTTGCCCTAGAGCTGCCAGGCCCAAAGGGCTGCCTTGTTTCCAAAGACGGAGAGTGGACCCAAAGCATCTTGCTCCCAGCTCTTCGGGAAGCTAAGAAACAGCTGGCTCTGCCCAGTGCTCTTACAGCCTAAGAGAACATCTCTTTGAAAGGCCTGTGAAACGCAGTTTCTTGGCAGGCCTGACCTGGCTGAAGTAGAACTTCTGTTCTGGTTGTGCTACATAGGCCTAGAGCTACCAGGACCTAAGGGCTGCCTTGTTTCCAAAGGGGGAGAGAGGCCCCAAAGCATCTTGCCTCCAGCACTTTGGGAAGCTAAAAAACAACTGGTTCTGCCCAGTGCTCTCACAGCCTACCGTGAACATCTCTTACCAAGGGCTGTGAAACGCAGTTTCTGGGCAGGACTGATCTGCCTGAAGTAGAACTTCTGCTGTGGGTGTGCTCCATTGGCCTAGAGCTGCCAGGCCCAAACGGCTGCCTTGTGTCCAAAGGGAGAGAGAGGCCCCAAAGCATCTTGCTTCCAGCTCTGTGGGAAGCTAAAGCAACTGGCTCTCCACAGTGCTCTCACAGCCTACCGGGAACATCTCTTACCAAGGCCTGTGAAACGCAGTTTCTTGGCAGGCCTGATCTGGCTGAAGTAGAACTCCTGCTCTGGGCGTGCTACTTTGGCCTAGAGCTGCCAGGCCCAAAGGGCCGCCTTGTTTCCAAAGGGGCTGAGAGTCCCCAAAGTATCTTGCTTCCAAATCTTTGGGAAGCTAAGAAACAACTGGCTCTGCACAGTGCTCTCACAGCCTACCGGCAACGTGACAGAGAAAGGCCTGTGAGACGCAGTTTCTTGGAAGGCCTGATCTGGCTGAGGTAGAACTTCTGCTCTGGGTGTACTCCATTGGCCTAGGGCTGCCAGGCCCAAAGGGCTGCCTTTATTTCCAAAGTGTGAGAGAGGCCCCAAAGCATCTTGCTTCCTGCTCTCTGGGAAGCTAAAACAACTGGCTCTGCACAGTGCTCTCAAAGCCAACCGGGAACGTCACATACAAAGGCCTGTGAAACACAGCTTCTTGACAGGCCTTATCTGGCTGAGGTAGAACTTGTGCTCTGGGTGTGCTACTTTGGCCTAGAGCTGCCAGGCACAAAGGCTGCTTTGTTTCCAAAGGGGGAGCGAGGCCCCAAATCATGTTGCTTCCAGCTGTTTTTGAAGCTAAGAAACAACTCGCTCTGCCAGGTACTCTTACAGCCTTCCGGGAACACCTCTTACGAAGGCCTGTGAAAAGCAGTTTCTTGGCAGGCCTGATCTGGCTGAGGTAGAACTTCTGCTCTGGGTGTGCTCCATTGCCCTAGAGCTGAAAGGCCCAAAGGGCTGCCTTGTTTCCAAAGGGGGAGAGAGGCCCCAAAGCATCTTGCTTCCACCTCTTGGGAAGCTAAGAAACAACTGGCTGTGCCCAGTGCTCTTATAGCCTAAGAGAACATCTCTTATCAAGGCCTGTGAAACGCACTTTCTAGGCAGGCCTGATCTGGAAGAAGTAGAACTTCGGCTCTGGTTGTGCTTTATTGCCCTAGAGCTGCCAGACCCAACGTGCTGCCTTGTTTCCAAAGGGGCAGAGAGGCCCCAAAGCGTCTTGCTTCCAGCTGTTTGGGAAACAAGGAAACAACTGGCTCTGCACCGTGCTCTCACAGCCTACCGGGAAGGTCACATACAAAGGCCTCTGAAACGCAGTTCCACGGCAGGCCTGATCTGGCTGAAGTAGGACTTCTGCTCTGGCTGTGCTCCATTGGCCTAGAGCTGAAAGGCCCAAAGGGATGCCTTGTTTGCAAAGGGGCAGAGAGGCCCCAAAGCATCTTGCTTCCAGCTCTTTGGGAAGCTAAGAAACAACTGTCTCTGCCCAGTGCTCTGACAGAGTACCGGCAACATCTCTTACCAAAGCCTTTGAAACGCAGTTTCTTGGCAGGCCTTATCTGGCTGAGGTAGAACTTCTGCTCTGGGTGTGCTCCATTGGCCTAGAGCTGAAAGGCCCAAAGGTCGGCCTTGTTGGCAAAGGGGCAGGGAGCCCCCAAAGCATCTTGCTTCCAGCTCTTTGGGAAGCTAAGAAACAACTGGCTCTGCCCAGTGCTCTTACAGCCTGAGAGAAAATCTCTTACCAAGGCCTGTGAAACGCACTTTGTTGGTGGCCTGATCTAGCTGAAGTAGAACTTCTGCTCTGGGTGTGCTCCATTGGCCTAGAGCTGCCTGGCCCAAAGGGCCGCCTTGTTTGCAAAGGGGATGAGAGGCCCCAAAGCATCTTGCTTCCAGCTCTTCGGGAAGCTAAGAAACATCTGGCGTTGCCCAGTGCTCTTACAGCCTATCGGGAACATCTCTTACCAAGGCCTGTGAAACGCAGTTTGTTGGTGGCCTGAACTGGCCGAAGTAGAACTTCTGCTCTGGGTGTGCTCCACTGGCCTAGAGCTACCTGCCCCAAAGGGCTGCCTTGATTCCAAAGTGAGAGAGTGGCACCAAAGCATCTTGCTTCCAGCTCTTCGGGAAGCTAAGAAACATCTGGCGTTGCCCAGTGCTCTTACAGCCTACCGGGAACATCTCTTACCAAGGCCTGTGAAACGCCGTTTCCTGGCAGGCCTGATTTGGCTGAAGTAGAACTTCTGCTCTGGGTGTGCTCCATTGCCCTAGAGCTGCCAGGCCCAAGGTGCTGCCTTGTTTCCAAAGGGGCAGAGAGGCCCCAAAGCATCTTGCTTCCAGCTCTCTGGGAAGCTAAGAACCAACTCGCTCTGCCCCGTGCTCTTACAGCCTACCGGGAACATGTCTTTGAAAGGCCTGTGAAACGCAGTTTCTTGGCAGGCCTGATCTGGCTGAAGTAGAACTCCTGCTCTGGGCGTGCTACTTTGGCCTAGAGCTGCCAGGCCCAAAGGGCCGCCTTGTTTCCAAAGGGGCTGAGAGTCCCCAAAGTACCTTGCTTCCAAATCTTTGGGAAGCTAAGAAACAACTGGCTCTGCACAGTTCTCTCACAGCCTACCGGCAACGTGACCGGGAAAGGCCTGTGAGACGCAGTTTCTTGGAAGGCCTGATGTGGCTGAGGTAGAACTTCTGCTCTGGGTGTGCTCCATTGGCCTAGAGCTGAAAGGCCCAAAGGTCGGCCTTGTTGGCAAAGGGGCAGGGAGCCCCCAAAGCATCTTGCTTCCAGCTCTTTGGAGAGCTAAGAAACAACTGGCTCTGCCTAGTGCTCTTACAGCCTAAGAGACAATCTCTTACCAAGGCCTGTGAAACGCACTTTGTTGGTGGCCTGATTTAGCTGAAGTAGAACTTCTGCTCTGGGTGTGCTCCATTGGCCTAGAGCTGCCTGGCCCAAAGGGCCGCCTTGTTTGCAAAGGGGATGAGAGGCCCCAAAGCATCTTGCTTCCAGCTCTTCGGGAAGCTAAGAAACATCTGGCGTTGCCCAGTGCTCTTACAGCCTACCGGGAAAATCTCTTACCAAGGCCTGTGAAACGCCGTTTCCTGGCAGGCCTGATTTGGCTGAAGTAGAACTTCTGCTCTGGGTGTGCTCCATTGCCCTAGAGCTGCCATGCCCAAGGTGCTGCCTTGTTTCCAAAGGGGCAGAGAGGCCCCAAAGCATCTTGCTTCCAGCTCTCTGGGAAGCTAAGAACCAACTCGCTCTGCCCCGTGCTTTTACAGCCTACCGGGAACATGTCTTTGAAAGGCCTGTGAAACGCACTTCCTTGGCAGGCCTGACCTGGCTGAAATAGAACTTCTGCTCTGGGTGTGCTCCATTGCCCTAGAGCTGCCAGGCCCAAAGGGCTGCCTTTTTCCAAAGACGGAGAGTGGACCCAAAGCATCTTGCTCCCAGCTCTTCGGGAAGCTAGGAAACAGCTGGCTCTGCCCAGTGCTCTTACAGCCTACCGTGAACATCTCTTTGAAAGGCCTGTGAAACGCAGTTTCTTGGCAGGCCTGACCTGGCTGAAGTAGAACTTCTGTTCTGCTTGTGCTACATAG
The DNA here is from genome assembly GCF_041296235.1 of Equus asinus. Taxonomy (NCBI): domain Eukaryota; kingdom Metazoa; phylum Chordata; class Mammalia; order Perissodactyla; family Equidae; genus Equus; species Equus asinus. The sequence goes on from NW_027225534.1 coordinate 1,000,391, forward strand.
GCCTAGAGCTACCAGGACCTAAGGGCTGCCTTGTTTCCAAAGGGGGAGAGAGGCCCCAAAGCATCTTGCCTCCAGCACTTTGGGAAGCTAAAAAACAACTGGTTCTGCCCAGTGCTCTCACAGCCTACCGTGAACATCTCTTACCAAGGGCTGTGAAACGCAGTTTCTGGGCAGGACTGATCTGCCTGAAGTAGAACTTCTGCTGTAGGTGTGCTCCATTGGCCTAGAGCTGCCAGGCCCAAACGGCTGCCTTGTGTCCAAGGGAGAGAGAGGCCCCAAAGCATCTTGCTTCCAGCTCTGTGGGAAGCTAAAGCAACTGGCTCTCCACAGTGCTCTCACAGCCTACCGGGAACATCTCTTACCAAGGCCTGTGAAACGCAGCTTCTTGACAGGCCTTATCTGGCTGAGGTAGAACTTGTGCTCTGGGTGTGCTACTTTGGCCTAGAGCTGCCAGGCACAAAGGCTGCTTTGTTTCCAAAGGGGAGAGAGGCCCCAAATCATGTTGCTTCCAGCTGTTTTTGAAGCTAAGAAACAACTCGCTCTGCCAGGTACTCTTACAGCCTTCCGGGAACACCTCTTACGAAGGCCTGTGAAAAGCAGTTTCTTGGCAGGCCTGATCTGGCTGAGGTAGAACTTCTGCTCTGGGTGTGCTCCATTGCCCTAGAGCTGAAAGGCCCAAAGGGCTGCCTTGTGTCCAAAGGGGGAGAGACGCCCCAAAGCATCTTGCTTCCACCTCTTGGGAAGCTAAGAAACAACTGGCTGTGCCCAGTGCTTTTATAACCTAAGAGAACATCTCTTATCAAAGCCTGTGAAACGCACTTTCTAGGCAGGCCTGATCTGGAAGAAGTAGAACTTCTGCTCTGGTTGTGCTCCATTGGCCTAGAGCTGCCAGACCCAACGTGCTGCCTTGTTTCCAAAGGGGCAGAGAGGCTCCAAAGCGTCTTGCTTCCAGCTGTTTGGGAAACAAGGAAACAACTGGCTCTGCACCGTGCTCTCACAGCCTACCGGGAACGTCACTTACAAAGGCCTCTGAAACGCAGTTCCTTGGCAGGCCTGATCTGGCTGAAGTAGGACTTCTGCTCTGGGTGTGCTCCATTGGCCTAGAGCTGAAAGGCCCAAAGGTCGGCCTTGTTGGCAAAGGGGCAGGGAGCCCCCAAAGCATCTTGCTTCCAGCTCTTTGGGAAGCTAAGAAACAACTGGCTCTGCCCAGTGCTCTTACAGCCTAAGAGACAATCTCTTACCAAGGCCTGTGAAACGCACTTTGTTGGTGGCCTGATCTAGCTGAAGTAGAACTTCTGCTCTGGGTGTGCTCCATTGGCCTAGAGCTGCCTGGCCCCAAGGGCCGCCTTGTTTGCCAAGGGGCAGAGAGGCCCCAAAGCATCTTGCTTCCAGCTCTTCGGGAAGCTAAGAAACATCTGGCGTTGCCCAGTGCTCTTACAGCCTACCGGGAACATCTCTTACCAAGGCCTGTGAAACGCAGTTTGTTGGTGGCCTGAACTGGCCGAAGTAGAACTTCTGTTCTGGTTGTGCTACATAGGCCTAGAGCTACCAGGACCTAAGTGCTGCCTTGTTTCCAAAGGGGGAGAGAGGCCCCAAAGCATCTTGCCTCCAGCACTTTGGTAAGCTAAAAAACAACTGGTTCTGCCCAGTGCTCTCACAGCCTACCGTGAACATCTCTTACCAAGGGCTGTGAAACGCAGTTTCTGGGCAGGACTGATCTGCCTGAAGTAGAACTTCTGCTGTGGGTGTGCTCCATTGGCCTAGAGCTGCCAGGCCCAAACGGCTGCCTTGTGTCCAAAGGGAGAGAGAGGCCCCAAAGCATCTTGCTTCCAGCTCTGTGGGAAGTTAAAGCAACTGGCTCTCCACAGTGCTCTCACAGCCTACCGGGAACATCTCTTACCAAGGCCTGTGAAACGCAGTTTCTTGGCAGGCCTGATCTGGCTGAAGTAGAACTCCTGCTCTGAGCGTGCTACTTTGGCCTAGAGCTGCCAGGCCCAAAGGGCCGCCTTGTTTCCAAAGGGGCTGAGAGTCCCCAAAGTATCTTGCTTCCAAATCTTTGGGAAGCTAAGACACAACTGGCTCTGCACAGTGCTCTCACAGCCTACCGGCAACGTGACAGAGAAAGGCCTGTGAGACGCAGTTTCTTGGAAGGCCTGATCTGCCTGAGGTAGAACTTCTGCTCTGGGTGTACTCCATTGGCCTAGGGCTGCCAGGCCCCAAGGGCTGCCTTTATTTCCAAAGTGTGAGAGAGGCCCCAAAGCATCTTGCTTCCTGCTCTCTGGGAAGCTAAAACAACTGGCTCTGCACAGTGCTCTCAAAGCCAACCGGGAACGTCACATACAAAGGCCTGTGAAACGCAGCTTCTTGATAGGCCTTATCTGGCTGAGGTAGAACTTGTGCTCTGGGTGTGCTACTTTGGCCTAGAGCTGCCAGGCACAAAGGCTGCTTTCTTTCCAAAGGGGGAGAGAGGCCCCAAATCATGTTGCTTCCAGCTGTTTTTGAAGCTAAGAAACAACTCGCTCTGCCAGGTATTCTTACAGCCTTCCGGGAACACCTCTTACGAAGGCCTGTGAAAAGCAGTTTCTTGGCAGGCCTGATCTGGCTGAGGTAGAACTTCTGCTCTGGGTGTGCTCCATTGGCCTAGAGCTGAAAGGCCCAAAGGGATGCCTTGTTTGCAAAGGGGCAGAGAGGCCCCAAAGCATCTTGCTTCCAGCTCTTTGGGAAGCTAAGAAACAACTGGCTCTGCCCAGTGCTCTTACAGCCTGAGAGAAAATCTCTTACCAAGGCCTGTGAAACGCACTTTGTTGGCGGCCTGATCTAGCTGAAGTAGAACTTCTGCTCTGGGTGTGCTCCATTGGCCTAGAGCTGCCTGGCCCAAAGGGCCGCCTTGTTTGCAAAGGGGATGAGAGGCCCCAAAGCATCTTGCTTCCAGCTCTTCGGGAAGCTAAGAAACATCTGGCGTTCCCCAGTGCTCTTACAGCCTACCGGGAACATATCTTACCAAGGCCTGTGAAACGCAGTTTGTTGGTGGCCTCAACTGGCCGAAGTAGAACTTCTGCTCTGGGTGTGCTCCACTGGCCTAGAGCTACCTGCCCCAAAGGGCTGCCTTGATTCCAAAGTGAGAGAGTGGCACCCAAGCATCTTGCTTCCAGCTCTTCGGGAAGCGAAGAAACATCTGGCGTTGCCCAGTGCTCTTACAGCCTACCGGGAACATCTCTTGCCAAGGCCTGTGAAACGCCGTTTCCTCGCAGGCCTGATTTGGCTGAAGTAGAACTTCTGCTCTGGGTGTGCTCCATTGCACTAGAGCTGCCAGGCCCAAGGTGCTGCCTTGTTTCCAAAGGGGCAGAGATTCCCCAAAGCATCTTGCTTCCAGCTCTCTGGGAAGCTAAGAACCAACTCGCTCTGGCCCGTGCTCTTACAGCCTACCGGGAACATGTCTTTGAAAGGCCTGTGAAACGCAGTTTCTTGGCAGGCCTCATCTGGCTGAAGTAGAACTCCGGCTATGGGTGTGCTCCATTGCCCTAGAGCTGCCAGGCCGAAAGTGCTGCCCTGTTTCCAAGGGGCAGAGAGGCCGAAAGCATCTTGCTTCCCGGTCTTTGCGAAGCTAAGAAACAACTGGCTCTGCCCAGTGCTCTTACACCTACCGGGAACATCTCTTACCAAGGCCTGTCAAACGCTGTTTCTTTGCAGGCCTGATCAGGCTGAAGTAGAACTCCTGCTCTGCGTGTGCTCCATTGGCCTAGAGCTTCCCGACCCAAAAGGCTGCCTTGTTCCCAAACGGGCAGAGGGGTCCCAAGCATCTTGCTTCCAGCTTTTCAGGAAGGTAAGAAACAACTGGCTCTGCCCAGTGCTCTTACAGCCTACCGGGAACATCTCTTACCAAGGCCTGTGAAATGCAGTTTCCTGGCAGGCCTGATCTGGCTGAAGTAGAACTTCTGCTCTGGGTGTGCTCCATTGCCCTAGAGCTGCCAGGCCCAAAGGGCTGCCTTGTTTCCAAAGACGGAGAGTGGACCCAAAGCATCTTGCTCCCAGCTCTTCGGGAAGCTAAGAAACAGCTGGCTCTGCCCAGTGCTCTTACAGCCTACCGTGAACATCTCTTTGAAAGGCCTGTGAAACGCAGTTTCTTGGCAGGCCTGACCTGGCTGAAGTAGAACTTCTGTTCTGGTTGTGCTACATAGGCCTAGAGCTAACAGGACCTAAGGGCTGCCTTGTTTCCAAAGGGGGAGAGAGGCACCAAAGCATCTTGCCTCCAGCACTTTGGCAAGCTAAAAAACAACTGGTTCTGCCCAGTGCTCTCACAGCCTACCGTGAACATCTCTTACCAAGGGCTGTGAAACGCAGTTTCTGGGCAGGACTGATCTGCCTGAAGTAGAACTTCTGCTGTGGGTGTGCTCCATTGGCCTAGAGCTGCCAGGCCCAAACGGCTGCCTTGTGTCCAAAGGGAGAGAGAGGCCCCAAAGCATCTTGCTTGCAGCTCTGTGGGAAGCTAAAGCAACTGGCTCTCCACAGTGCTCTCACAGCCTCCCGGGAACATCTCTTACCAAGGCCTGTGAAACGCAGTTTCTTGGCAGGCCTGATCTGGCTGAAGTAGAACTCCTGCTCTGGGCGTGCTACTTTGGCCTAGAGCTGCCAGGCCCAAAGGGCCGCCTTGTTTCCAAAGGGGCTGAGAGTCCCCAAAGTATCTTGCTTCCAAATCTTTGGGAAGCTAAGAAACAACTGGCTCTGCACAGTGCTCTCACAGCCTACCGGCAACGTGACAGAGAAAGGCCTGTGAGACGCAGTTTCTTGGAAGGCCTGATCTGGCTGAGGTAGAACTTCTGCTCTGGGTGTACTCCATTGGCCTAGGGCTGCCAGGCCCAAAGGGCTGCCTTTATTTCCAAAGTGTGAGAGAGGCCCCAAAGCATCTTGCTTCCTGCTCTCTGGGAAGCTAAAACAACTGGCTCTGCACAGTGCTCTCAAAGCCAACCGGGAACGTCACATACAAAGGCCTGTGAAACGCAGTTTCTTGACAGGCCTTATCTGGCTGAGGTAGAACTTGTGCTCTGGGTGTGCTACTTTGGCCTAGAGCTGCCAGGCACAAAGGCTGCTTTGTTTCCAAAGGGGGAGAGAGGCCCCAAATCATGTTGCTTCCAGCTGTTTTTGAAGCTAAGAAACAACTCGCTCTGCCAGGTACTCTTACAGCCTTCCGGGAACACCTCTTACGAAGGCCTGTGAAAAGCAGTTTCTTGGCAGGCCTGATCTGGCTGAGGTAGAACTTCTGCTCTGGGTGTGCTCCATTGCCCTAGAGCTGAAAGGCCCAAAGGGCTGCCTTGTTTCCAAAGGGGGAGAGTGGCCCCAAAGCATCTTGCTTCCACCTCTTGGGAAGCAAAGAAACAACTGGCTGTGCCCAGTGTTCTTATAGCCTAAACGAACATCTCTTATCAAGGCCTGTGAAAAGCACTGTCTAGGCAGGCCTGATCTGGAAGAAGTAGAACTTCTGCTCTGGTTGTGCTTCATTGCCCTAGAGCTGCCAGACCCAACGTGCTGCCTTGTTTCCAAAGTGTCAGAGAGGCCCCAAAGCGTCTTGCTTCCAGCTGTTTGGGAAACAAGGAAACAACTGGCTCTGCACCGTGCTCTCACAGCCTACCGGGAACGTCACATACAAAGGCCTCTGAAACGCAGTTCCTTGGCAGGCCTGATCTGGCTGAAGAAGGACTTCTGCTCTGGGTGTGCTCCACTGGCCTAGAGCTGAAAGGCCCAAAAGGATGCCTTGTTTGCAAAGGGGTAGAGAGGCCCCAAAGCATCTTGCTTCCAGCTCTTTGGGAAGCTAAGAAACAACTGTCTCTGCCCAGTGCTCTAACAGAGTACCGGGAACATCTATTACCAAAGCCTTTGAAACGCAGTTTCTTGGAAGGCCTTATCTGGCTGAGTTAGAACTTCTGCTCTGGGTGTGCTCCATTGGCCTAGAGCTGAAAGGCCCAAAGGGATGCCTTGTTTGCAAAGGGGCAGAGAGGCCCCAAAGCATCTTGCCTCCAGCACTTTGGGAAGCTAAAAAACAACTGGCTCTGCCCAGTGCTCTCACAGCCTACCGTGAACATCTCTTACCAAGGGCTGTGAAACGCAGTTTCTGGGCAGGACTGATCTGCCTGAAGTAGACCTTCTGCTGTGGGTGTGCTCCATTGCCCTAGAGCTGCCAGGCCCAAACGGCTGCCTTGTGTCCAAAGGGAGAGAGAGGCCCCAAAGCATCTTGCTTCCAGCTCTGTGGGAAGCGAAAGCAACTGGCTCTCCACAGTGCTCTCACAGCCTACCGGGAACATCTCTTACCAAGGCCTGTGAAACGCAGTTTGTTGGTGGCCTGAACTGGCCGAAGTAGAACTTCTGCTCTGGGTGTGCTCCACTGGCCTAGAGCTACCTGCCCCAAAGTGCTGCCTTGATTCCAAAGTGAGAGAGTGGCACCAAAGCATCTTGCTTCCAGCTCTTCGGGAAGATAAGAAACATCTGGCGTTGCCCAGTGCTCTTACAGCCTACCGGGTACATCTCTTACCAAGGCCTGTGTAACGCCGTTTCCTGGCAGGCCTGATTTGGCTGAAGTAGAACTTCTGCTCTGGGTGTGCTCCATGCCCTAGAGCTGCCAGGCCCAAGGTGCTGCCTTCTTTCCAAAGGGGCAGAGAGGCCCCAAAGCATCTTGCTTCCAGCTCTCTGGGAAGCTAAGAACCAACTCGCTCTGCCCCGTGCTCTTACAGCCTACCGGGAACATGTCTTTGAAAGGCCTGTGAAACGCAGTTTCTTGGCAGGCCTGATCTGGCTGAAGTAGAACTCCTGCTCTGGGCGTGCTACTTTGGCCTAGAGCTGCCAGGCCCAAAGGGCCGCCTTGTTTCCAAAGGGGCTGAGAGTCCCCAAAGGATCTTGCTTCCAAATCTTTGGGAAGCTAAGAAACAACTGGCTCTGCACAGTGCTCTCACAGCCTACTGGCGACGTGACAGAGAAAGGCCTGTGAGACGCAGTTTCTTGGAAGGCCTGATCTGGCTGAGATAGAACTTCTGCTCTGGGTGTACTCCATTGGCCTAGGGCTGCCAGGCACAAAGGCTGCTTTGTTTCCAAAGGGGGAGAGAGGCCCCAAATCATGTTGCTTCCAGCTGTTTTTGAAGCTAAGAAACAACTCGCTCTGCCAGGTACTCTTACAGCCTTCCGGGAACACCTCTTACGAAGGCCTGTGAAAAGCAGTTTCTTGGCAGGCCTGATCTGGCTGAGGTCGAACTTCTGCTCTGGGTGTGCTCCATTGCCCTAGAGCTGAAAGGCCCAAAGGGCTGCCTTGTTTCCAAAGGGGGAGAGAGGCCCAAAAGCATCTTGCTTACACCTCTTGGGAAGCAAAGAAACAACTGGCTGTGCCCAGTGTTCTTATAGCCTAAACGAACATCTCTTATCAAGGCCTGTGAAACGCACTGTCTAGGCAGGCCTGATCTGGAAGAAGTAGAACTTCTGCTCTGGTTGTGCTTCATTGCCCTAGAGCTGCCAGACCCAACGTGCTGCCTTGTTTCCAAAGTGTCAGAGTGGCCCTAAAGCGTCTTGCTTCCAGCTGTTTGGGAAACAAGGAAACAACTGGCTCTGCACCGTGCTCTCACAGCCTACCGGGAACGTCACATACAAAGGCCTCTGAAACGCAGTTCCTTGGCAGGCCTGATCTGGCTGAGGTAGAACTTCTGCTCTGGGTGTGCTCCACTGGCCTAGAGCTGAAAGGCCCAAAGGTCGGCCTTGTTGGCAAAGGGGCAGGGAGCCCCCAAAGCATCTTGCTTCCAGCTCTTTGGAGAGCTAAGAAACAACTGGCTCTGCCCAGTGCTCTTACAGCCTAAGAGACAATCTCTTACCAAGGCCTGTGAAACGCACTTTGTTGGTGGCCTGATTTAGCTGAAGTAGAACTTCTGCTCTGGGTGTGCTCCATTGGCCTAGAGCTGCCTGGCCCAAAGGGCCGCCTTGTTTGCAAAGGGGATGAGAGGCCCCAAAGCATCTTGCTTCCAGCTCTTCGGGAAGCTAAGAAACATCTGGCGTTGCCCAGTGCTCTTACAGCCTACCGGGAAAATCTCTTACCAAGGCCTGTGAAACGCCGTTTCCTGGCAGGCCTGATTTGGCTGAAGTAGAACTTCTGCTCTGGGTGTGCTCCATTGCCCTAGAGCTGCCATGCCCAAGGTGCTGCCTTGTTTCCAAACGGGCAGAGAGGCCCCAAAGCATCTTGCTTCCAGCTCTCTGGGAAGCTAAGAACCAACTCGCTCTGCCCCGTGCTCTTACAGCCTACCGGGAACATGTCTTTGAAAGGCCTGTGAAACGCACTTCCTTGGCAGGCCTGACCTGGCTGAAATAGAACTTCTGCTCTGGGTGTGCTCCATTGGCCTAGAGCTGCCAGGCCCAAAGGGCTGCCTTTTTCCAAAGACGGAGAGTGGACCCAAAGCATCTTGCTCCCAGCTCTTCGGGAAGCTAGGAAACAGCTGGCTCTGCCCAGTGCTCTTACAGCCTAAGAAAACATCTCTTTGAAAGGCCTGTGAAACGCAGTTTCTTGGCAGGCCTGACCTGGCTGAAGTAGAACTTCTGTTCTGGTTGTGCTACATAGGCCTAGAGCTACCAGGACCTAAGGGCTGCCTTGTTTCCAAAGGGGGAGAGAGGCCCCAAAGCATCTTGCCTCCAGCACTTTGGGAAGCTAAAAAACAACTGGCTCTGCCCAGTGCTCTCACAGCCTACCGTGAACATCTCTTACCAAGGGCTGTGAAACGCAGTTTCTGGGCAGGACTGATCTGCCTGAAGTAGAACTTCTGCTGTGGGTGTGCTCCATTGGCCTAGAGCTGCCAGGCCCAAACGGCTGCCTTGTGTCCAAAGGGAGAGAGAGGCCCCAAAGCATCTTGCTTCCAGCTCTGTGGGAAGCGAAAGCAACTGGCTCTCCACAGTGCTCTCACAGCCTACCGGGAACATCTCTTACCAAGGCCTGTGAAACGCAGTTTGTTGGTGGCCTGAACTGGCCGAAGTAGAACTTCTGCTCTGGGTGTGCTCCACTGGCCTAGAGCTACCTGCCCCAAAGGGCTGCCTTGATTCCAAAGTGAGAGAGTGGCACCAAAGCATCTTGCTTCCAGCTCTTCGGGAAGCTAAGAAACATCTGGCATTGCCCAGTGCTCTTAGAGCCTACCGGGAACATCTCTTACCAAGGCCTGTGAAACGCCGTTTCCTGGCAGGCCTGATTTGGCTGAAGTAGAACTTCTGCTCTGGGTGTGCTCCATTGCCCTAGAGCTGCCAGGCCCAAGGTGCTGCCTTGTTTCCAAAGGGGCAGAGAGGCCCCAAATCATCTTGCTTCCAGCTCTCTGGGAAGCTAAGAACCAACTCGCTCTGCCCCGTGCTCTTACAGCCTACCGGGAACATGTCTTTGAAAGGCCTGTGAAACGCAGTTTCTTGGCAGGCCTGATCTGGCTGAAGTAGAACTCCTGCTCTGGGCGTGCTACTTTGGCCTAGAGCTGCCAGGCCCAAAGGGCCGCCTTGTTTCCAAAGGGGCTGAGAGTCCCCAAAGTACCTTGCTTCCAAATCTTTGGGAAGCTAAGAAACAACTGGCTCTGCACAGTGCTCTCACAGCCTACCGGCAACGTGACCGGGAAAGGCCTGTGAGACGCAGTTTCTTGGAAGGCCTGATCTGGCTGAGGTAGAACTTCTGCTCTGGGTGTGCTCCATTGGCCTAGAGCTGAAAGGCCCAAAGGTCGGCCTTGTTGGCAAAGGGGCAGGGAGCCCCCAAAGCATCTTGCTTCCAGCTCTTTGGAGAGCTAAGAAACAACTGGCTCTGCCCAGTGCTCTTACAGCCTAAGAGACAATCTCTTACCAAGGCCTGTGAAACGCACTTTGTTGGTGGCCTGATTTAGCTGAAGTAGAACTTCTGCTCTGGGTGTGCTCCATTGGCCCAGAGCTGCCTGGCCCAAAGGGCCGCCTTGTTTGCAAAGGGGATGAGAGGCCCCAAAGCATCTTGCTTCCAGCTCTTCGGGAAGCTAAGAAACATCTGGCGTTGCCCAGTGCTCTTACAGCCTACCGGGAAAATCTCTTACCAAGGCCTGTGAAACGCCGTTTCCTGGAAGGCCTGATTTGGCTGAAGTAGAACTTCAGCTCTGGGTGTGCTCCATTGCCCTAGAGCTGCCATGCCCAAGGTGCTGCCTTGTTTCCAAAGGGGCAGAGAGGCCCCAAAGCATCTTGCTTCCAGCTCTCTGGGAAGCTAAGAACCAACTCGCTCTGCCCCGTGCTCTTACAGCCTACCGGGAGCATGTCTTTGAAAGGCCTGTGAAACGCACTTCCTTGGCAGGCCTGACCTGGCTGAAATAGAACTTCTGCTCTGGGTGTCCTCCATTGCCCTAGAGCTGCCAGGCCCAAAGGGCTGCCTTTTTCCAAAGACGGAGAGTGGACCCAAAGCATCTTGCTCCCAGCTCTTCGGGAAGCTAGGAAACAGCTGGCTCTGCCCAGTGCTCTTACAGCCTACCGGGAACATCTCTTACCAAGGCCTGTGAAACGCAGTTTCCTGGCAGGCCTGATCTGGCTGAAGTAGAACTTCTGCTCTGGGTGTGCTCCATTGCCCTAGAGCTGCCAGGCCCAAAGGGCTGCCTTGTTTCAAAAGATGGAGACTGGACCCAAAGCATCTTGCTCCCAGCTCTTCGGGAAGCTAAGAAACAGCTGGCTCTGCCCAGTGCTCTTACAGCCTAAGAGAACATCTCTTTGAAAGGCCTGTGAAACGCAGTTTCTTGGCAGGCCTGACCTGGCTGAAGTAGAACTTCTGTTCTGGTTGTGCTACATAGGCCTAGAGCTACCAGGACCTAAGGGCTGCCTTGTTTCCAAAGGGGGAGAGAGGCCCCAAAGCATCTTGCCTCCAGAACTTTGGGAAGCTAAAAAACAACTGGTTCTGCCCAGTGCTCTCACAGCCTACCGTGAACATCTCTTACCAAGGGCTGTGAAACGCAGTTTCTGGGCAGGACTGATCTGCCTGAAGTAGAACTTCTGCTGTGGGTGTGCTCCATTGGCCTAGAGCTGCCAGGCGCAAACGGCTGCCTTGTGTCCAAAGGGAGAGAGAGGCCCCAAAGCATCTTGCTTCCAGCTCTGTGGGAAGCTAAAGCAACTGGCTCTCCACAGTGCTCTCACAGCCTACCGGGAACATCTCTTACCAAGGCCTGTGAAACGCAGTTTCTTGGCAGGCCTGATCTGGCTGAAGTAGAACTCCTGCTCTGGGCATGCCACTTTGGCCTAGAGCTGCCAGGCCCAAAGGGCCGCCTTGTTTCCAAAGGGGCTGAGAGTCCCCAAAGTATCTTGCTTCCAAATCTTTGGGAAGCTAAGAAACAACTGGCTCTGCACAGTGCTCTCACAGCCTACCGGCAACGTGACAGAGAAAGGCCTGTGAGACGCAGTTTCTTGGAAGGCCTGATCTGGCTGAGGTAGAACTTCTGCTCTGGGTGTACTCCATTGGCCTAGGGCTGCCAGGCCCAAAGGGCTGCCTTTATTTCCAAAGTGTGAGAGAGGCCCCAAAGCATCTTTCTTCCTGCTCTCTGGGAAGCTAAAACAACTGGCTCTGCACAGTGCTCTCAAAGCCAACCGGGAACGTCACATACAAAGGCCTGTGAAACACAGCTTCTTGACAGGCCTTATCTGGCTGAGGTAGAACTTGTGCTCTGGGTGTGCTACTTTGGCCTAGAGCTGCCAGGCACAAAGGCTGCTTTGTTTCCAAAGGGGGAGAGAGGCCCCAAATCATGTTGCTTCCAGCTGTTTTTGAAGCAAGAAACAACTCGCTCTGCCAGGTACTCTTACAGCCTTCCGGGAACACCTCTTACGAAGGCCTGTGAAAAGCAGTTTCTTGGCAGGCCTGATCTGGCTGAGGTAGAACTTCTGCTCTGGGTGTGCTCCATTGCCCTAGAGCTGAAAGGCCCAAAGGGCTGCCTTGTTTCCAAACGGGGAGAGAGGCCCCAAAGCATCTTGCTTCCACCTCTTGGGAAGCTAAGAATCAACTGGCTGTGCCCAGTGCTCTTATAGCCTAAGAGAACATCTCTTATCAAGGCCTGTGAAACGCACTTTCTAGGCAGGCCTGATCTGGAAGAAGTAGAACTTCTGCTCTGGTTGTGCTCCATTGCCCTAGAGCTGCCAGACCCAACGTGCTGCCTTGTTTCCAAAGGGGCAGAGAGGCCCCAAAGCGTCTTGCTTCCAGCTGTTTGGGAAACAAGGAAACAACTGGCTCTGCACCGTGCTCTCACAGCCTACCGGGAACGTCACATGCAAAGGCCTCTGAAACGCAGTTCCACGGCAGGCCTGATCTGGCTGAAGTAGGACTTCTGCTCTGCCTGTGCTCCATTGGCCTAGAGCTGAAAGGCCCAAAGGGATGCCTTGTTTGCAAAGGGGCAGAGAGGCCCCAAAGCATCTTGCTTCCAGCTCTTTGGGAAGCTAAGAAACAACTGTCTCTGCCCAGTGCTCTTACAGAGTACCGGCAACATCTCTTACCAAAGCCTTTGAAACGCAGTTTCTTGGCAGGCCTTATCTGGCTGAGGTAGAACTTCTGCTCTGGGTGTGCTCCATTGGCCTAGAGCTGAAAGGCCCAAAGGTCGGCCTTGTTGGCAAAGGGGCAGGGAGCCCCCAAAGCATCTTGCTTCCAGCTCTTTGGGAAGCTAAGAAACAACTGGCTCTGATCAGTGCTCTTACAGCCTGAGAGAAAATCTCTTACCAAGGCCTGTGAAACGCACTTTGTTGGTGGCCTGATCTAGCTGAAGTAGAACTTCTGCTCTGGGTGTGCTCCATTGGCCTAGAGCTGCCTGGCCCAAAGGGCCGCCTTGTTTGCAAAGGGGATGAGAGGCCCCAAAGCATCTTGCTTCCAGCTCTTCACGAAGCTAAGAAACATCTGGCGTTGACCAGTGCTCTTACAGCCTACCGGGAACATCTCTTAGCAAGGCCTGTGAAACGCAGTTTGTTGGTGGCCTGAACTGGCCGAAGTAGAACTTCTGCTCTGGGTGTGCTCCACTGGCCTAGAGCTACCTGCCCCAAAGGGCTGCCTTGATTCCAAAGTGAGAGAGTGGCACCAAAGCATCTTGCTTCCAGCTCTTCGGGAAGCTAAGAAACATCTGGCGTTGCCCAGTGCTCTTACAGCCTACCGGGAACATCTCTTACCAAGGCCTGTGAAACGCCGTTTCCTGGCAGGCCTGATTTGGCTGAAGTAGAACTTCTGCTCTGGGTGTGCTCCATTGCCCTAGAGCTGTCAGGCCCAAGGTGCTGCCTTGTTTCCAAAGGGGCAGAGAGGCCCCAAAGCATCTTGCTTCCAGCTCTCTGGGAAGCTAAGAACCAACTCGCTCTGCCCCGTGCTCTTACAGCCTACCGGGAACATGTCTTTGAAAGGCCTGTGAAACGCAGTTTCTTGGCAGGCCTGATCTGGCTGAAGTAGAACTCCTGCTCTGGGCGTGCTACTTTGGCCTAGAGCTGCCAGGCCCAAAGGGCCGCCTTGTTTCCAAAGGGGCTGAGAGTCCCCAAAGGATCTTGCTTCCAAATCTTTGGGAAGCTAAGAAACAACTGGCTCTGCACAGTGCTCTCACAGCCTACTGGCGACGTGACAGAGAAAGGCCTGTGAGACGCAGTTTCTTGGAAGGCCTGATCTGGCTGAGATAGAACTTCTGCTCTGGGTGTACTCCATTGGCCTAGGGCTGCCAGGCACAAAGGCTGCTTTGTTTCCAAAGGGGGAGAGAGGCCCCAAATCATGTTGCTTCCAGCTGTTTTTGAAGCTAAGAAACAACTCGCTCTGCCAGGTACTCTTACAGCCTTCCGGGAACACCTCTTACGAAGGCCTGTGAAAAGCAGTTTCTTGGCAGGCCTGATCTGGCTGAGGTCGAACTTCTGCTCTGGGTGTGCTCCATTGCCCTAGAGCTGAAAGGCCCAAAGGGCTGCCTTGTTTCCAAAGGGGGAGAGAGGCCCAAAAGCATCTTGCTTACACCTCTTGGGAAGCAAAGAAACAACTGGCTGTGCCCAGTGTTCTTATAGCCTAAACGAACATCTCTTATCAAGGCCTGTGAAACGCACTGTCTAGGCAGGCCTGATCTGGAAGAAGTAGAACTTCTGCTCTGGTTGTGCTTCATTGCCCTAGAGCTGCCAGACCCAACGTGCTGCCTTGTTTCCAAAGTGTCAGAGTGGCCCTAAAGCGTCTTGCTTCCAGCTGTTTGGGAAACAAGGAAACAACTGGCTCTGCACCGTGCTCTCACAGCCTACCGGGAACGTCACATACAAAGGCCTCTGAAACGCAGTTCCTTGGCAGGCCTGATCTGGCTGAGGTAGAACTTCTGCTCTGGGTGTGCTCCACTGGCCTAGAGCTGAAAGGCCCAAAGGTCGGCCTTGTTGGCAAAGGGGCAGGGAGCCCCCAAAGCATCTTGCTTCCAGCTCTTTGGAGAGCTAAGAAACAACTGGCTCTGCCCAGTGCTCTTACAGCCTAAGAGACAATCTCTTACCAAGGCCTGTGAAACGCACTTTGTTGGTGGCCTGATTTAGCTGAAGTAGAACTTCTGCTCTGGGTGTGCTCCATTGGCCTAGAGCTGCCTGGCCCAAAGGGCCGCCTTGTTTGCAAAGGGGATGAGAGGCCCCAAAGCATCTTGCTTCCAGCTCTTCGGGAAGCTAAGAAACATCTGGCGTTGCCCAGTGCTCTTACAGCCTACCGGGAAAATCTCTTACCAAGGCCTGTGAAACGCCGTTTCCTGGCAGGCCTGATTTGGCTGAAGTAGAACTTCTGCTCTGGGTGTGCTCCATTGCCCTAGAGCTGCCATGCCCAAGGTGCTGCCTTGTTTCCAAACGGGCAGAGAGGCCCCAAAGCATCTTGCTTCCAGCTCTCTGGGAAGCTAAGAACCAACTCGCTCTGCCCCGTGCTCTTACAGCCTACCGGGAACATGTCTTTGAAAGGCCTGTGAAACGCACTTCCTTGGCAGGCCTGACCTGGCTGAAATAGAACTTCTGCTCTGGGTGTGCTCCATTGGCCTAGAGCTGCCAGGCCCAAAGGGCTGCCTTTTTCCAAAGACGGAGAGTGGACCCAAAGCATCTTGCTCCCAGCTCTTCGGGAAGCTAGGAAACAGCTGGCTCTGCCCAGTGCTCTTACAGCCTAAGAAAACATCTCTTTGAAAGGCCTGTGAAACGCAGTTTCTTGGCAGGCCTGACCTGGCTGAAGTAGAACTTCTGTTCTGGTTGTGCTACATAGGCCTAGAGCTACCAGGACCTAAGGGCTGCCTTGTTTCCAAAGGGGGAGAGAGGCCCCAAAGCATCTTGCCTCCAGCACTTTGGGAAGCTAAAAAACAACTGGCTCTGCCCAGTGCTCTCACAGCCTACCGTGAACATCTCTTACCAAGGGCTGTGAAACGCAGTTTCTGGGCAGGACTGATCTGCCTGAAGTAGAACTTCTGCTGTGGGTGTGCTCCATTGGCCTAGAGCTGCCAGGCCCAAACGGCTGCCTTGTGTCCAAAGGGAGAGAGAGGCCCCAAAGCATCTTGCTTCCAGCTCTGTGGGAAGCTAAAGCAACTGGCTCTCCACAGTGCTCTCACAGCCTACCGGGAACATCTCTTACCAAGGCCTGTGAAACGCAGTTTGTTGGTGGCCTGAACTGGCCGAAGTAGAACTTCTGCTCTGGGTGTGCTCCACTGGCCTAGAGCTACCTGCCCCAAAGGGCTGCCTTGATTCCAAAGTGAGAGAGTGGCACCAAAGCATCTTGCTTCCAGCTCTTCGGGAAGCTAAGAAACATCTGGCATTGCCCAGTGCTCTTAGAGCCTACCGGGAACATCTCTTACCAAGGCCTGTGAAACGCCGTTTCCTGGCAGGCCTGATTTGGCTGAAGTAGAACTTCTGCTCTGGGTGTGCTCCATTGCCCTAGAGCTGCCAGGCCCAAGGTGCTGCCTTGTTTCCAAAGGGGCAGAGAGGCCCCAAATCATCTTGCTTCCAGCTCTCTGGGAAGCTAAGAACCAACTCGCTCTGCCCCGTGCTCTTACAGCCTACCGGGAACATGTCTTTGAAAGGCCTGTGAAACGCAGTTTCTTGGCAGGCCTGATCTGGCTGAAGTAGAACTCCTGCTCTGGGCGTGCTACTTTGGCCTAGAGCTGCCAGGCCCAAAGGGCCGCCTTGTTTCCAAAGGGGCTGAGAGTCCCCAAAGTACCTTGCTTCCAAATCTTTGGGAAGCTAAGAAACAACTGGCTCTGCACAGTGCTCTCACAGCCTACCGGCAACGTGACCGGGAAAGGCCTGTGAGACGCAGTTTCTTGGAAGGCCTGATCTGGCTGAGGTAGAACTTCTGCTCTGGGTGTGCTCCATTGGCCTAGAGCTGAAAGGCCCAAAGGTCGGCCTTGTTGGCAAAGGGGCAGGGAGCCCCCAAAGCATCTTGCTTCCAGCTCTTTGGAGAGCTAAGAAACAACTGGCTCTGCCCAGTGCTCTTACAGCCTAAGAGACAATCTCTTACCAAGGCCTGTGAAACGCACTTTGTTGGTGGCCTGATTTAGCTGAAGTAGAACTTCTGCTCTGGGTGTGCTCCATTGGCCCAGAGCTGCCTGGCCCAAAGGGCCGCCTTGTTTGCAAAGGGGATGAGAGGCCCCAAAGCATCTTGCTTCCAGCTCTTCGGGAAGCTAAGAAACATCTGGCGTTGCCCAGTGCTCTTACAGCCTACCGGGAAAATCTCTTACCAAGGCCTGTGAAACGCCGTTTCCTGGAAGGCCTGATTTGGCTGAAGTAGAACTTCAGCTCTGGGTGTGCTCCATTGCCCTAGAGCTGCCATGCCCAAGGTGCTGCCTTGTTTCCAAAGGGGCAGAGAGGCCCCAAAGCATCTTGCTTCCAGCTCTCTGGGAAGCTAAGAACCAACTCGCTCTGCCCCGTGCTCTTACAGCCTACCGGGAGCATGTCTTTGAAAGGCCTGTGAAACGCACTTCCTTGGCAGGCCTGACCTGGCTGAAATAGAACTTCTGCTCTGGGTGTCCTCCATTGCCCTAGAGCTGCCAGGCCCAAAGGGCTGCCTTTTTCCAAAGACGGAGAGTGGACCCAAAGCATCTTGCTCCCAGCTCTTCGGGAAGCTAGGAAACAGCTGGCTCTGCCCAGTGCTCTTACAGCCTACCGGGAACATCTCTTACCAAGGCCTGTGAAACGCAGTTTCCTGGCAGGCCTGATCTGGCTGAAGTAGAACTTCTGCTCTGGGTGTGCTCCATTGCCCTAGAGCTGCCAGGCCCAAAGGGCTGCCTTGTTTCAAAAGATGGAGACTGGACCCAAAGCATCTTGCTCCCAGCTCTTCGGGAAGCTAAGAAACAGCTGGCTCTGCCCAGTGCTCTTACAGCCTAAGAGAACATCTCTTTGAAAGGCCTGTGAAACGCAGTTTCTTGGCAGGCCTGACCTGGCTGAAGTAGAACTTCTGTTCTGGTTGTGCTACATAGGCCTAGAGCTACCAGGACCTAAGGGCTGCCTTGTTTCCAAAGGGGGAGAGAGGCCCCAAAGCATCTTGCCTCCAGAACTTTGGGAAGCTAAAAAACAACTGGTTCTGCCCAGTGCTCTCACAGCCTACCGTGAACATCTCTTACCAAGGGCTGTGAAACGCAGTTTCTGGGCAGGACTGATCTGCCTGAAGTAGAACTTCTGCTGTGGGTGTGCTCCATTGGCCTAGAGCTGCCAGGCGCAAACGGCTGCCTTGTGTCCAAAGGGAGAGAGAGGCCCCAAAGCATCTTGCTTCCAGCTCTGTGGGAAGCTAAAGCAACTGGCTCTCCACAGTGCTCTCACAGCCTACCGGGAACATCTCTTACCAAGGCCTGTGAAACGCAGTTTCTTGGCAGGCCTGATCTGGCTGAAGTAGAACTCCTGCTCTGGGCATGCCACTTTGGCCTAGAGCTGCCAGGCCCAAAGGGCCGCCTTGTTTCCAAAGGGGCTGAGAGTCCCCAAAGTATCTTGCTTCCAAATCTTTGGGAAGCTAAGAAACAACTGGCTCTGCACAGTGCTCTCACAGCCTACCGGCAACGTGACAGAGAAAGGCCTGTGAGACGCAGTTTCTTGGAAGGCCTGATCTGGCTGAGGTAGAACTTCTGCTCTGGGTGTACTCCATTGGCCTAGGGCTGCCAGGCCCAAAGGGCTGCCTTTATTTCCAAAGTGTGAGAGAGGCCCCAAAGCATCTTTCTTCCTGCTCTCTGGGAAGCTAAAACAACTGGCTCTGCACAGTGCTCTCAAAGCCAACCGGGAACGTCACATACAAAGGCCTGTGAAACACAGCTTCTTGACAGGCCTTATCTGGCTGAGGTAGAACTTGTGCTCTGGGTGTGCTACTTTGGCCTAGAGCTGCCAGGCACAAAGGCTGCTTTGTTTCCAAAGGGGGAGAGAGGCCCCAAATCATGTTGCTTCCAGCTGTTTTTGAAGCAAGAAACAACTCGCTCTGCCAGGTACTCTTACAGCCTTCCGGGAACACCTCTTACGAAGGCCTGTGAAAAGCAGTTTCTTGGCAGGCCTGATCTGGCTGAGGTAGAACTTCTGCTCTGGGTGTGCTCCATTGCCCTAGAGCTGAAAGGCCCAAAGGGCTGCCTTGTTTCCAAACGGGGAGAGAGGCCCCAAAGCATCTTGCTTCCACCTCTTGGGAAGCTAAGAATCAACTGGCTGTGCCCAGTGCTCTTATAGCCTAAGAGAACATCTCTTATCAAGGCCTGTGAAACGCACTTTCTAGGCAGGCCTGATCTGGAAGAAGTAGAACTTCTGCTCTGGTTGTGCTCCATTGCCCTAGAGCTGCCAGACCCAACGTGCTGCCTTGTTTCCAAAGGGGCAGAGAGGCCCCAAAGCGTCTTGCTTCCAGCTGTTTGGGAAACAAGGAAACAACTGGCTCTGCACCGTGCTCTCACAGCCTACCGGGAACGTCACATGCAAAGGCCTCTGAAACGCAGTTCCACGGCAGGCCTGATCTGGCTGAAGTAGGACTTCTGCTCTGCCTGTGCTCCATTGGCCTAGAGCTGAAAGGCCCAAAGGGATGCCTTGTTTGCAAAGGGGCAGAGAGGCCCCAAAGCATCTTGCTTCCAGCTCTTTGGGAAGCTAAGAAACAACTGTCTCTGCCCAGTGCTCTTACAGAGTACCGGCAACATCTCTTACCAAAGCCTTTGAAACGCAGTTTCTTGGCAGGCCTTATCTGGCTGAGGTAGAACTTCTGCTCTGGGTGTGCTCCATTGGCCTAGAGCTGAAAGGCCCAAAGGTCGGCCTTGTTGGCAAAGGGGCAGGGAGCCCCCAAAGCATCTTGCTTCCAGCTCTTTGGGAAGCTAAGAAACAACTGGCTCTGATCAGTGCTCTTACAGCCTGAGAGAAAATCTCTTACCAAGGCCTGTGAAACGCACTTTGTTGGTGGCCTGATCTAGCTGAAGTAGAACTTCTGCTCTGGGTGTGCTCCATTGGCCTAGAGCTGCCTGGCCCAAAGGGCCGCCTTGTTTGCAAAGGGGATGAGAGGCCCCAAAGCATCTTGCTTCCAGCTCTTCACGAAGCTAAGAAACATCTGGCGTTGACCAGTGCTCTTACAGCCTACCGGGAACATCTCTTAGCAAGGCCTGTGAAACGCAGTTTGTTGGTGGCCTGAACTGGCCGAAGTAGAACTTCTGCTCTGGGTGTGCTCCACTGGCCTAGAGCTACCTGCCCCAAAGGGCTGCCTTGATTCCAAAGTGAGAGAGTGGCACCAAAGCATCTTGCTTCCAGCTCTTCGGGAAGCTAAGAAACATCTGGCGTTGCCCAGTGCTCTTACAGCCTACCGGGAACATCTCTTACCAAGGCCTGTGAAACGCCGTTTCCTGGCAGGCCTGATTTGGCTGAAGTAGAACTTCTGCTCTGGGTGTGCTCCATTGCCCTAGAGCTGTCAGGCCCAAGGTGCTGCCTTGTTTCCAAAGGGGCAGAGAGGCCCCAAAGCATCTTGCTTCCAGCTCTCTGGGAAGCTAAGAACCAACTCGCTCTGGCCCGTGCTCTTACAGCCTACCGGGAACATGTCTTTGAAAGGCCTGTGAAACGCAGTTTCTTGGCAGGCCTTATCTGGCTGAAGTAGAACTCCGGCTCTGGGTGTGCTCCATTGCCCTAGAGCTGCCAGGCCCCAAGTGCTGCCCTGTTTCCAAGGGGCAGAGAGGCCCAAAGCATCTTGCTTCCCGGTCTTTGCGAAGCTAAGAAACAACTGGCTCTGCCCAGTGCTCTTACACCTACCGGGAACATCTCTTACCAAGGCCTGTCAAACGCTGTTTCTTTGCAGGCCTGATCAGGCTGAAGTAGGACTCCTGCTCTGCGTGTGCTCCATTGGCCTAGAGCTTCCCGACCCAAAAGGCTGCCTTGTTCCCAAACGGGCAGAGGGGTCCCAAGCATCTTGCTTCCAGCTTTTCAGGAAGGTAAGAAACAACTGGCTCTGCCCAGTGCTCTTACAGCCTACCGGGAACATCTCTTACCAAGGCCTGTGAAACGCAGTTTCCTGGCAGGCCTGATCTGGCTGAAGTAGAACTTCTGCTCTGGGCGTGCTCCATTTGCCCTAGAGCTGCCAGGCCCAAAGGGCTGCCTTGTTTCCAAAGACGGAGAGTGGACCCAAAGCATCTTGCTCCCAGCTCTTCGGGAAGCTAAGAAACAGCTGGCTCTGCCCAGTGCTCTTACAGCCTAAGAGAACATCTCTTTGAAAGGCCTGTGAAACGCAGTTTCTTGGCAGGCCTGACCTGGCTGAAGTAGAACTTCTGTTCTGGTTGTGCTACATAGGCCTAGAGCTACCAGGACCTAAGGGCTGCCTTGTTTCCAAAGGGTGAGAGAGGCCCCAAAGCATCTTGCCTCCAGCACTTTGGGAAGCTAAAAAACAACTGGTTCTGCCCAGGGCTCTCACAGCCTACCGTGAACATCTCTTACCAAGGGCTGTGAAACGCAGTTTCTGGGCAGGACTGATCTGCCTGAAGTAGAACTTCTGCTGTGGGTGTGCTCCATTGGCCTAGAGCTGCCAGGCCCAAACGGCTGCCTTGTGTCCAAAGGGAGAGAGAGGCCCCAAAGCATCTTGCTTCCAGCTCTGTGGGAAGCTAAAGCAACTGGCTCTCCACAGTGCTCTCACAGCCTACCGGGAACATCTCTTACCAAGGCCTGTGAAACGCAGTTTCTTGGCAGGCCTGATCTGGCTGAAGTAGAACTCCTGCTCTGGGCGTGCTACTTTGGCCTAGAGCTGCCAGGCCCAAAGGGCCGCCTTGTTTCCAAAGGGGCTGAGAGTCCCCAAAGTATCTTGCTTCCAAATCTTTGGGAAGCTAAGAAACAACTGGCTCTGCACAGTGCTCTCACAGCCTACCGGCAACGTGACAGAGAAAGGCCTGTGAGACGCAGTTTCTTGGAAGGCCTGATCTGGCTGAGGTAGAACTTCTGCTCTGGGTGTACTCCATTGGCCTAGGGCTGCCAGGCCCAAAGGGCTGCCTTTATTTCCAAAGTGTGAGAGAGGCCCCAAAGCATCTTGCTTCCTGCTCTCTGGGAAGCTAAAACAACTGGCTCTGCACAGTGCTCTCAAAGCCAACCGGGAACGTCACATACAAAGGCCTGTGAAACGCAGCTTCTTGACAGGCCTTATCTGGCTGAGGTAGAACTTGTGCTCTGGGTGTGCTACTTTGGCCTAGAGCTGCCAGGCACAAAGGCTGCTTTGTTTCCAAAGGGGGAGCGAGGCCCCAAATCATGTTGCTTCCAGCTGTTTTTGAAGCTAAGAAACAACTCGCTCTGCCAGGTACTCTTACAGCCTTCCGGGAACACCTCTTACGAAGGCCTGTGAAAAGCAGTTTCTTGGCAGGCCTGATCTGGCTGAGGTAGAACTTCTGCTCTGGGTGTGCTCCATTGCCCTAGAGCTGAAAGGCCCAAAGGGCTGCCTTGTTTCCAAAGGGGGAGAGAGGCCCCAAAGCATCTTGCTTCCACCTCTTGGGAAGCTAAGAAACAACTGGCTGTGCCCAGTGCTCTTATAGCCTAAGAGAACATCTCTTATCAAGGCCTGTGAAACGCACTTTCTAGGCAGGCCTGATCTGGCTGAAGTAGAACTTCTGCTCTGGGCGTGCTCCATTTGCCCTAGAGCTGCCAGGCCCAAAGGGCTGCCTTGTTTCCAAAGACGGAGAGTGGACCCAAAGCATCTTGCTCCCAGCTCTTCGGGAAGCTAAGAAACAGCTGGCTCTTCCCAGTGCTCTTACATCCTAAGAGAACATCTCTTTGAAAGGCCTGTGAAACGCAGTTTCTTGGCAGGCCTGACCTGGCTGAAGTAGAACTTCTGTTCTGGTTGTGCTACATAGGCCTAGAGCTACCAGGACCTAAGGGCTGCCTTGTTTCCAAAGGGTGAGAGAGGCCCCAAAGCATCTTGCCTCCAGCACTTTGGGAAGCTAAAAAACAACTGGTTCTGCCCAGTGCTCTCACAGCCTACCGTGAACATCTCTTACCAAGGGCTGTGAAACGCAGTTTCTGGGCAGGACTGATCTGCCTGAAGTAGAACTTCTGCTGTGGGTGTGCTCCATTGGCCTAGAGCTGCCAGGCGCAAACGGCTGCCTTGTGTCCAAAGGGAGAGAGAGGCCCCAAAGCATCTTGCTTCCAGCTCTGTGGGAAGCTAAAGCAACTGGCTCTGCACAGTGCTCTCAAAGCCAACCGGGAACGTCACATACAAAGGCCTGTGAAACGCAGCTTCTTGACAGGCCTTATCTGGCTGAGGTAGAACTTGTGCTCTGGGTGTGCTACTTTGGCCTAGAGCTGCCAGGCACAAAGGCTGCTTTGTTTCCAAAGGGGGAGCGAGGCCCCAAATCATGTTGCTTCCAGCTGTTTTTGAAGCTAAGAAACAACTCGCTCTGCCAGGTACTCTTACAGCCTTCCGGGAACACCTCTTACGAAGGCCTGTGAAAAGCAGTTTCTTGGCAGGCCTGATCTGGCTGAGGTAGAACTTCTGCTCTGGGTGTGCTCCATTGCCCTAGAGCTGAAAGGCCCAAAGGGCTGCCTTGTTTCCAAAGGGGGAGAGAGGCCCCAAAGCATCTTGCTTCCACCTCTTGGGAAGCTAAGAAACAACTGGCTGTGCCCAGTGCTCTTATAGCCTAAGAGAACATCTCTTATCAAGGCCTGTGAAACGCACTTTCTAGGCAGGCCTGATCTGGAAGAAGTAGAACTTCTGCTCTGGTTGTGCTCCATTGCCCTAGAGCTGCCAGACCCAACGTGCTGCCTTGTTTCCAAAGGGGCAGAGAGGCCCCAAAGCGTCTTGCTTCCAGCTGTTTGGGAAACAAGGAAACAACTGGCTCTGCACCGTGCTCTCACAGCCTACCGGGAAGGTCACATACAAAGGCCTCTGAAACGCAGTTCCACGGCAGGCCTGATCTGGCTGAAGTAGGACTTCTGCTCTGGCTGTGCTCCATTGGCCTAGAGCTGAAAGGCCCAAAGGGATGCCTTGTTTGCAAAAGGGCAGAGAGGCCCCAAAGCATCTTGCTTCCAGCTCTTTGGGAAGCTAAGAAACAACTGTCTCTGCCCAGTGCTCTGACAGAGTACCGGCAACATCTCTTACCAAAGCCTTTGAAACGCAGTTTCTTGGCAGGCCTTATCTGGCTGAGGTAGAACTTCTGCTCTGGGTGTGCTCCATTGGCCTAGAGCTGAAAGGCCCAAAGGTCGGCCTTGTTGGCAAAGGGGCAGGGAGCCCCCAAAGCATCTTGCTTCCAGCTCTTTGGGAAGCTAAGAAACAACTGGCTCTGCCCAGTGCTCTTACAGCCTGAGAGAAAATCTCTTACCAAGGCCTGTGAAACGCACTTTGTTGGTGGCCTGATCTAGCTGAAGTAGAACTTCTGCTCTGGGTGTGCTCCATTGGCCTAGAGCTGCCTGGCCCAAAGGGCCGCCTTGTTTGCAAAGGGGATGAGAGGCCCCAAAGCATCTTGCTTCCAGCTCTTCGGGAAGCTAAGAAACATCTGGCGTTGCCCAGTGCTCTTACAGCCTACCGGGAACATCTCTTACCAAGGCCTGTGAAACGCAGTTTGTTGGTGGCCTGAACTGGCCGAAGTAGAACTTCTGCTCTGGGTGTGCTCCACTGGCCTAGAGCTACCTGCCCCAAAGGGCTGCCTTGATTCCAAAGTGAGAGAGTGGCACCAAAGCACCTTGCTTCCAGCTCTTCGGGAAGCTAAGAAATATCTGGCGTTGCCCAGTGCTCTTACAGCCTACCGGGAACATCTCTTACCAAGGCCTGTGAAACGCCGTTTCCTGGCAGGCCTGATTTGGCTGAAGTAGAACTCCGGCTCTGGGTGTGCTCCATTGCCCTAGAGCTGCCAGGCCCAAGGTGCTGCCTTGTTTCCAAAGGGGCAGAGAGGCCCCAAAGCATCTTGCTTCCAGCTCTCTGGGAAGCTAAGAACCAACTCGCTCTGCCCCGTGCTCTTACAGCCTACCGGGAACATGTCTTTGAAAGGCCTGTGAAACGCAGTTTCTTGGCAGGCCTCATCTGGCTGAAGTAGAACTCCGGCTCTGGGTGTGCTCCATTGCCCTAGAGCTGCCAGGCCCCAAGTGCTGCCCTGTTTCCAAGGGGCAGAGAGGCCCAAAGCATCTTGCTTCCCGGTCTTTGTGAAGCTAAGAAACAACTGGCTCTGCCCAGTGCTCTTACACCCACCGGGAACATCTCTTACCAAGGCCTGTCAAACGCTGTTTCTTTGCAGGCCTGATCAGGCTGAAGTAGAACTCCTGCTCTGCGTGTGCTCCATTGGCCTAGAGCTTCCCGACCCAAAAGGCTGCCTTGTTCCCAAAGGGGCAGAGGGGTCCCAAGCATCTTGCTTCCAGCTTTTCAGGAAGGTAAGAAACAACTGGCTCTGCCCAGTGCTCTTACAGCCTACCGGGAACATCTCTTACCAAGGCCTGTGAAACGCAGTTTCCTGGCAGGCCTGATCTGGCTGAAGTAGAACTTCTGCTCTGGGCGTGCTCCATTTGCCCTAGAGCTGCCAGGCCCAAAGGGCTGCCTTGTTTCCAAAGACGGAGAGTGGACCCAAAGCATCTTGCTCCCAGCTCTTCGGGAAGCTAAGAAACAGCTGGCTCTGCCCAGTGCTCTTACAGCCTAAGAGAACATGTCTTTGAAAGGCCTGTGAAACGCAGTTTCTTGGCAGGCCTGACCTGGCTGAAGTAGAACTTCTGTTCTGGTTGTGCTACATAGGCCTAGAGCTACCAGGACCTAAGGGCTGCCTTGTTTCCAAAGGGTGAGAGAGGCCCCAAAGCATCTTGCCTCCAGCACTTTGGGAAGCTAAAAAACAACTGGTTCTGCCCAGTGCTCTCACAGCCTACCGTGAACATCTCTTACCAAGGGCTGTGAAACGCAGTTTCTGGGCAGGACTGATCTGCCTGAAGTAGAACTTCTGCTGTGGGTGTGCTCCATTGGCCTAGAGCTGCCAGGCCCAAACGGCTGCCTTGTGTCCAAAGGGAGAGAGAGGCCCCAAAGCATCTTGCTTCCAGCTCTGTGGGAAGCTAAAGCAACTGGCTCTCCACAGTGCTCTCACAGCCTCCCGGGAACATCTCTTACCAAGGCCTGTGAAACGCAGTTTCTTGGCAGGCCTGATCTGGCTGAAGTAGAACTCCTGCTCTGGGCGTGCTACTTTGGCCTAGAGCTGAAAGGCCCAAAGGTCGGCCTTGTTGGCAAAGGGGCAGGGAGCCCCCAAAGCATCTTGCTTCCAGCTCTTTGGGAAGCTAAGAAACAACTGGCTCTGCCCAGTGCTCTTACAGCCTGAGAGAAAATCTCTTACCAAGGCCTGTGAAACGCACTTTGTTGGTGGCCTGATCTAGCTGAAGTAGAACTTCTGCTCTGGGTGTGCTCCATTGGCCTAGAGCTGCCTGGCCCAAAGGGCCGCCTTGTTTGCAAAGGGGATGAGAGGCCCCAAAGCATCTTGCTTCCAGCTCTTCGGGAAGCTAAGAAACATCTGGCGTTGCCCAGTGCTCTTACAGCCTACCGGGAACATCTCTTACCAAGGCCTGTGAAACGCAGTTTGTTGGTGGCCTGAACTGGCCGAAGTAGAACTTCTGCTCTGGGTGTGCTCCACTGGCCTAGAGCTACCTGCCCCAAAGGGCTGCCTTGATTCCAAAGTGAGAGAGTGGCACCAAAGCATCTTGCTTCCAGCTCTTCGGGAAGCTAAGAAATATCTGGCGTTGCCCAGTGCTCTTACAGCCTACCGGGATCATCTCTTACCAAGGCCTGTGAAACGCCGTTTCCTGGCAGGCCTGATTTGGCGGAAGTAGAACTTCTGCTCTGGGTGTGCTCCATTGCCCTAGAGCTGCCAGGCCCAAGGTGCTGCCTTGTTTCCAAAGGGGCAGAGAGGCCCCAAAGCATCTTGCTTCCAGCTCTCTGGGAAGCTAAGAACCAACTCGCTCTGCCCCGTGCTCTTACAGCCTACCGGGAACATGTCTTTGAAAGGCCTGTGAAACGCAGTTTCTTGGCAGGCCTCATCTGGCTGAAGTAGAACTCCGGCTCTGGGTGTGCTCCATTGCCCTAGAGCTGCCAGGCCCCAAGTGCTGCCCTGTTTCCAAGGGGCAGAGAGGCCCAAAGCATCTTGCTTCCCGGTCTTTGCGAAGCTAAGACACAACTGGCTCTGCCCAGTGCTCTTACACCTACCGGGAACATCTCTTACCAAGGCCTGTCAAACGCTGTTTCTTTGCAGGCCTGATCAGGCTGAAGTAGAACTCCTGCTCTGCGTGTGCTCCATTGGCCTAGAGCTTCCCGACCCAAAAGGCTGCCTTGTTCCCAAACGGGCAGAGGGGTCCCAAGCATCTTGCTTCCAGCTTTTCAGGAAGGTAAGAAACAACTGGCTCTGCCCAGTGCTCTTACAGCCTAGCGGGAACATCTCTTACCAAGGCCTGTGAAACGCAGTTTCCTGGCAGGCCTGATCTGGCTGAAGTAGAACTTCTGCTCTGGGCGTGCTCCATTTGCCCTAGAGCTGCCAGGCCCAAAGGGCTGCCTTGTTTCCAAAGACGGAGAGTGGACCCAAAGCATCTTGCTCCCAGCTCTTCGGGAAGCTAAGAAACAGCTGGCTCTGCCCAGTGCTCTTACAGCCTAAGAGAACATGTCTTTGAAAGGCCTGTGAAACGCAGTTTCTTGGCAGGCCTGACCTGGCTGAAGTAGAACTTCTGTTCTGGTTGTGCTACATAGGCCTAGAGCTACCAGGACCTAAGGGCTGCCTTGTTTCCAAAGGGTGAGAGAGGCCCCAAAGCATCTTGCCTCCAGCACTTTGGGAAGCTAAAAAACAACTGGTTCTGCCCAGGGCTCTCACAGCCTACCGTGAACATCTCTTACCAAGGGCTGTGAAACGCAGTTTCTGGGCAGGACTGATCTGCCTGAAGTAGAACTTCTGCTGTGGGTGTGCTCCATTGGCCTAGAGCTGCCAGGCCCAAACGGCTGCCTTGTGTCCAAAGGGAGAGAGAGGCCCCAAAGCATCTTGCTTCCAGCTCTGTGGGAAGCTAAAGCAACTGGCTCTCCACAGTGCTCTCACAGCCTACCGGGAACATCTCTTACCAAGGCCTGTGAAACGCAGTTTCTTGGCAGGCCTGATCTGGCTGAAGTAGAACTCCTGCTCTGGGCGTGCTACTTTGGCCTAGAGCTGCCAGGCCCAAAGGGCCGCCTTGTTTCCAAAGGGGCTGAGAGTCCCCAAAGTATCTTGCTTCCAAATCTTTGGGAAGCTAAGAAACAACTGGCTCTGCACAGTGCTCTCACAGCCTACCGGCAACGTGACAGAGAAAGGCCTGTGAGACGCAGTTTCTTGGAAGGCCTGATCTGGCTGAGGTAGAACTTCTGCTCTGGGTGTACTCCATTGGCCTAGGGCTGCCAGGCCCAAAGGGCTGCCTTTATTTCCAAAGTGTGAGAGAGGCCCCAAAGCATCTTGCTTCCTGCTCTCTGGGAAGCTAAAACAACTGGCTCTGCACAGTGCTCTCAAAGCCAACCGGGAACGTCACATACAAAGGCCTGTGAAACGCAGCTTCTTGACAGGCCTTATCTGGCTGAGGTAGAACTTGTGCTCTGGGTGTGCTACTTTGGCCTAGAGCTGCCAGGCACAAAGGCTGCTTTGTTTCCAAAGGGGGAGCGAGGCCCCAAATCATGTTGCTTCCAGCTGTTTTTGAAGCTAAGAAACAACTCGCTCTGCCAGGTACTCTTACAGCCTTCCGGGAACACCTCTTACGAAGGCCTGTGAAAAGCAGTTTCTTGGCAGGCCTGATCTGGCTGAGGTAGAACTTCTGCTCTGGGTGTGCTCCATTGCCCTAGAGCTGAAAGGCCCAAAGGGCTGCCTTGTTTCCAAAGGGGGAGAGAGGCCCCAAAGCATCTTGCTTCCACCTCTTGGGAAGCTAAGAAACAACTGGCTGTGCCCAGTGCTCTTATAGCCTAAGAGAACATCTCTTATCAAGGCCTGTGAAACGCACTTTCTAGGCAGGCCTGATCTGGAAGAAGTAGAACTTCTGCTCTGGTTGTGCTCCATTGCCCTAGAGCTGCCAGACCCAACGTGCTGCCTTGTTTCCAAAGGGGCAGAGAGGCCCCAAAGCGTCTTGATTCCAGCTGTTTGGGAAACAAGGAAACAACTGGCTCTGCACCGTGCTCTCACAGCCTACCGGGAAGGTCACATACAAAGGCCTCTGAAACGCAGTTCCACGGCAGGCCTGATCTGGCTGAAGTAGGACTTCTGCTCTGGCTGTGCTCCATTGGCCTAGAGCTGAAAGGCCCAAAGGGATGCCTTGTTTGCAAAAGGGCAGAGAGGCCCCAAAGCATCTTGCTTCCAGCTCTTTGGGAAGCTAAGAAACAACTGTCTCTGCCCAGTGCTCTGACAGAGTACCGGCAACATCTCTTACCAAAGCCTTTGAAACGCAGTTTCTTGGCAGGCCTTATCTGGCTGAGGTAGAACTTCTGCTCTGGGTGTGCTCCATTGGCCTAGAGCTGAAAGGCCCAAAGGTCGGCCTTGTTGGCAAAGGGGCAGGGAGCCCCCAAAGCATCTTGCTTCCAGCTCTTTGGGAAGCTAAGAAACAACTGGCTCTGCCCAGTGCTCTTACAGCCTGAGAGAAAATCTCTTACCAAGGCCTGTGAAACGCACTTTGTTGGTGGCCTGATCTAGCTGAAGTAGAACTTCTGCTCAGGGTGTGCTCCATTGGCCTAGAGCTGCCTGGCCCAAAGGGCCGCCTTGTTTGCAAAGGGGATGAGAGGCCCCAAAGCATCTTGCTTCCAGCTCTTCGGGAAGCTAAGAAACATCTGGCGTTGCCCAGTGCTCTTACAGCCTACCGGGAACATCTCTTACCAAGGCCTGTGAAACGCAGTTTGTTGGTGGCCTGAACTGGCCGAAGTAGAACTTCTGCTCTGGGTGTGCTCCACTGGCCTAGAGCTACCTGCCCCAAAGGGCTGCCTTGATTCCAAAGTGAGAGAGTGGCACCAAAGCACCTTGCTTCCAGCTCTTCGGGAAGCTAAGAAATATCTGGCGTTGCCCAGTGCTCTTACAGCCTACCGGGAACATCTCTTACCAAGGCCTGTGAAACGCCGTTTCCTGGCAGGCCTGATTTGGCTGAAGTAGAACTCCGGCTCTGGGTGTGCTCCATTGCCCTAGAGCTGCCAGGCCCAAGGTGCTGCCTTGTTTCCAAAGGGGCAGAGAGGCCCCAAAGCATCTTGCTTCCAGCTCTCTGGGAAGCTAAGAACCAACTCGCTCTGCCCCGTGCTCTTACAGCCTACCGGGAACATGTCTTTGAAAGGCCTGTGAAACGCAGTTTCTTGGCAGGCCTCATCTGGCTGAAGTAGAACTCCGGCTCTGGGTGTGCTCCATTGCCCTAGAGCTGCCAGGCCCCAAGTGCTGCCCTGTTTCCAAGGGGCAGAGAGGCCCAAAGCATCTTGCTTCCCGGTCTTTGTGAAGCTAAGAAACAACTGGCTCTGCCCAGTGCTCTTACACCCACCGGGAACATCTCTTACCAAGGCCTGTCAAACGCTGTTTCTTTGCAGGCCTGATCAGGCTGAAGTAGAACTCCTGCTCTGCGTGTGCTCCATTGGCCTAGAGCTTCCCGACCCAAAAGGCTGCCTTGTTCCCAAAGGGGCAGAGGGGTCCCAAGCATCTTGCTTCCAGCTTTTCAGGAAGGTAAGAAACAACTGGCTCTGCCCAGTGCTCTTACAGCCTACCGGGAACATCTCTTACCAAGGCCTGTGAAACGCAGTTTCCTGGCAGGCCTGATCTGGCTGAAGTAGAACTTCTGCTCTGGGCGTGCTCCATTTGCCCTAGAGCTGCCAGGCCCAAAGGGCTGCCTTGTTTCCAAAGACGGAGAGTGGACCCAAAGCATCTTGCTCCCAGCTCTTCGGGAAGCTAAGAAACAGCTGGCTCTGCCCAGTGCTCTTACAGCCTAAGAGAACATGTCTTTGAAAGGCCTGTGAAACGCAGTTTCTTGGCAGGCCTGACCTGGCTGAAGTAGAACTTCTGTTCTGGTTGTGCTACATAGGCCTAGAGCTACCAGGACCTAAGGGCTGCCTTGTTTCCAAAGGGTGAGAGAGGCCCCAAAGCATCTTGCCTCCAGCACTTTGGGAAGCTAAAAAACAACTGGTTCTGCCCAGTGCTCTCACAGCCTACCGTGAACATCTCTTACCAAGGGCTGTGAAACGCAGTTTCTGGGCAGGACTGATCTGCCTGAAGTAGAACTTCTGCTGTGGGTGTGCTCCATTGGCCTAGAGCTGCCAGGCCCAAACGGCTGCCTTGTGTCCAAAGGGAGAGAGAGGCCCCAAAGCATCTTGCTTCCAGCTCTGTGGGAAGCTAAAGCAACTGGCTCTCCACAGTGCTCTCACAGCCTACCGGGAACATCTCTTACCAAGGCCTGTGAAACGCAGTTTCTTGGCAGGCCTGATCTGGCTGAAGTAGACCTCCTGCTCTGGGCGTGCTACTTTGGCCTAGAGCTGCCAGGCCCAAATGTCGGCCTTGTTGGCAAAGGGGCAGGGAGCCCCCAAAGCATCTTGCTTCCAGCTCTTTGGGAAGCTAAGAAACAACTGGCTCTGCCCAGTGCTCTTACAGCCTGAGAGAAAATCTCTTACCAAGGCCTGTGAAACGCACTTTGTTGGTGGCCTGATCTAGCTGAAGTAGAACTTCTGCTCTGGGTGTGCTCCATTGGCCTAGAGCTTCCTGGCCCAAAGGGCCGCCTTGTTTGCAAAGGGGATGAGAGGCCCCAAAGCATCTTGCTTCCAGCTCTTCGGGAAGCTAAGAAACATCTGGCGTTGCCCAGTGCTCTTACAGCCTACCGGGAACATCTCTTACCAAGGCCTGTGAAACGCAGTTTGTTGGTGGCCTGAACTGGCCGAAGTAGAACTTCTGCTCTGGGTGTGCTCCACTGGCCTAGAGCTACCTGCCCCAAAGGGCTGCCTTGATTCCAAAGTGAGAGAGTGGCACCAAAGCATCTTGCTTCCAGCTCTTCGGGAAGCTAAGAAATATCTAGCGTTGCCCAGTGCTCTTACAGCCTACCGGGAACATCTCTTACCAAGGCCTGTGAAACGCCGTTTCCTGGCAGGCCTGATTTGGCTGAAGTAGAACTTCTGCTCTGGGTGTGCTCCATTGCCCTAGAGCTGCCAGGCCCAAGGTGCTGCCTTGTTTCCAAAGGGGCAGAGAGGCCCCAAAGCATCTTGCTTCCAGCTCTCTGGGAAGCTAAGAACCAACTCGCTCTGCCCCCTGCTCTTACAGCCTACCGGGAACATGTCTTTGAAAGGCCTGTGAAACGCAGTTTCTTGGCAGGCCTCATCTGGCTGAAGTAGAACTCCGGCTCTGGGTGTGCTCCATTGCCCTAGGGCTGCCAGGCCCCAAGTGCTGCCCTGTTTCCAAGGGGCAGAGAGGCCCAAAGCATCTTGCTTCCCGGTCTTTGCGAAGCTAAGAAACAACTGGCTCTGCCCAGTGCTCTTACACCTACCGGGAACATCTCTTACCAAGGCCTGTCAAACGCTGTTTCTTTGCAGGCCTGATCAGGCTGAAGTAGAACTCCTGCTCTGCGTGTGCTCCATTGGCCTAGAGCTTCCCGTCCCAAAAGGCTGCCTTGTTCCCAAACGGGCAGAGGGGTCCCAAGCGTCTTGCTTCCAGCTTTTCAGGAAGGTAAGAAACAACTGGCTCTGCCCAGTGCTCTTACAGCCTAGCGGGAACATCTCTTACCAAGGCCTGTGAAACGCAGTTTCCTGGCAGGCCTGATCTGGCTGAAGTAGAACTTCTGCTCTGGGCGTGCTCCATTTGCCCTAGAGCTGCCAGGCCCAAAGGGCTGCCTTGTTTCCAAAGACGGAGAGTGGACCCAAAGCATCTTGCTCCCAGCTCTTCGGGAAGCTAAGAAACAGCTGGCTCTGCCCAGTGCTCTTACAGCCTAAGAGAACATGTCTTTGAAAGGCCTGTGAAACGCAGTTTCTTGGCAGGCCTGACCTGGCTGAAGTAGAACTTCTGTTCTGGTTGTGCTACATAGGCCTAGAGCTACCAGGACCTAAGGGCTGCCTTGTTTCCAAAGGGTGAGAGAGGCCCCAAAGCATCTTGCCTCCAGCACTTTGGGAAGCTAAAAAACAACTGGTTCTGCCCAGTGCTCTCACAGCCTACCGTGAACATCTCTTACCAAGGGCTGTGAAACGCAGTTTCTGGGCAGGACTGATCTGCCTGAAGTAGAACTTCTGCTGTGGGTGTGCTCCATTGGCCTAGAGCTGCCAGGCCCAAACGGCTGCCTTGTGTCCAAAGGGAGAGAGAGGCCCCAAAGCATCTTGCTTCCAGCTCTGTGGGAAGCTAAAGCAACTGGCTCTCCACAGTGCTCTCACAGCCTACCGGGAACATCTCTTACCAAGGCCTGTGAAACGCAGTTTCTTGGCAGGCCTGATCTGGCTGAAGTAGACCTCCTGCTCTGGGCGTGCTACTTTGGCCTAGAGCTGCCAGGCCCAAATGTCGGCCTTGTTGGCAAAGGGGCAGGGAGCCCCCAAAGCATCTTGCTTCCAGCTCTTTGGGAAGCTAAGAAACAACTGGCTCTGCCCAGTGCTCTTACAGCCTGAGAGAAAATCTCTTACCAAGGCCTGTGAAACGCACTTTGTTGGTGGCCTGATCTAGCTGAAGTAGAACTTCTGCTCTGGGTGTGCTCCATTGGCCTAGAGCTTCCTGGCCCAAAGGGCCGCCTTGTTTGCAAAGGGGATGAGAGGCCCCAAAGCATCTTGCTTCCAGCTCTTCGGGAAGCTAAGAAACATCTGGCGTTGCCCAGTGCTCTTACAGCCTACCGGGAACATCTCTTACCAAGGCCTGTGAAACGCAGTTTGTTGGTGGCCTGAACTGGCCGAAGTAGAACTTCTGCTCTGGGTGTGCTCCACTGGCCTAGAGCTACCTGCCCCAAAGGGCTGCCTTGATTCCAAAGTGAGAGAGTGGCACCAAAGCATCTTGCTTCCAGCTCTTCGGGAAGCTAAGAAATATCTAGCGTTGCCCAGTGCTCTTACAGCCTACCGGGAACATCTCTTACCAAGGCCTGTGAAACGCCGTTTCCTGGCAGGCCTGATTTGGCTGAAGTAGAACTTCTGCTCTGGGTGTGCTCCATTGCCCTAGAGCTGCCAGGCCCAAGGTGCTGCCTTGTTTCCAAAGGGGCAGAGAGGCCCCAAAGCATCTTGCTTCCAGCTCTCTGGGAAGCTAAGAACCAACTCGCTCTGCCCCCTGCTCTTACAGCCTACCGGGAACATGTCTTTGAAAGGCCTGTGAAACGCAGTTTCTTGGCAGGCCTCATCTGGCTGAAGTAGAACTCCGGCTCTGGGTGTGCTCCATTGCCCTAGGGCTGCCAGGCCCCAAGTGCTGCCCTGTTTCCAAGGGGCAGAGAGGCCCAAAGCATCTTGCTTCCCGGTCTTTGCGAAGCTAAGAAACAACTGGCTCTGCCCAGTGCTCTTACACCTACCGGGAACATCTCTTACCAAGGCCTGTCAAACGCTGTTTCTTTGCAGGCCTGATCAGGCTGAAGTAGAACTCCTGCTCTGCGTGTGCTCCATTGGCCTAGAGCTTCCCGTCCCAAAAGGCTGCCTTGTTCCCAAACGGGCAGAGGGGTCCCAAGCGTCTTGCTTCCAGCTTTTCAGGAAGGTAAGAAACAACTGGCTCTGCCCAGTGCTCTTACAGCCTAGCGGGAACATCTCTTACCAAGGCCTGTGAAACGCAGTTTCCTGGCAGGCCTGATCTGGCTGAAGTAGAACTTCTGCTCTGGGCGTGCTCCATTTGCCCTAGAGCTGCCAGGCCCAAAGGGCTGCCTTGTTTCCAAAGACGGAGAGTGGACCCAAAGCATCTTGCTCCCAGCTCTTCGGGAAGCTAAGAAACAGCTGGCTCTGCCCAGTGCTCTTACAGCCTAAGAGAACATGTCTTTGAAAGGCCTGTGAAACGCAGTTTCTTGGCAGGCCTGACCTGGCTGAAGTAGAACTTCTGTTCTGGTTGTGCTACATAGGCCTAGAGCTACCAGGACCTAAGGGCTGCCTTGTTTCCAAAGGGTGAGAGAGGCCCCAAAGCATCTTGCCTCCAGCACTTTGGGAAGCTAAAAAACAACTGGTTCTGCCCAGTGCTCTCACAGCCTACCGTGAACATCTCTTACCAAGGGCTGTGAAACGCAGTTTCTGGGCAGGACTGATCTGCCTGAAGTAGAACTTCTGCTGTGGGTGTGCTCCATTGGCCTAGAGCTGCCAGGCCCAAACGGCTGCCTTGTGTCCAAAGGGAGAGAGAGGCCCCAAAGCATCTTGCTTCCAGCTCTGTGGGAAGCTAAAGCAACTGGCTCTCCACAGTGCTCTCACAGCCTACCGGGAACATCTCTTACCAAGGCCTGTGAAACGCAGTTTCTTGGCAGGCCTGATCTGGCTGAAGTAGACCTCCTGCTCTGGGCGTGCTACTTTGGCCTAGAGCTGCCAGGCCCAAATGTCGGCCTTGTTGGCAAAGGGGCAGGGAGCCCCCAAAGCATCTTGCTTCCAGCTCTTTGGGAAGCTAAGAAACAACTGGCTCTGCCCAGTGCTCTTACAGCCTGAGAGAAAATCTCTTACCAAGGCCTGTGAAACGCACTTTGTTGGTGGCCTGATCTAGCTGAAGTAGAACTTCTGCTCTGGGTGTGCTCCATTGGCCTAGAGCTTCCTGGCCCAAAGGGCCGCCTTGTTTGCAAAGGGGATGAGAGGCCCCAAAGCATCTTGCTTCCAGCTCTTCTGGAAGCTAAGAAACATCTGGCGTTGCCCAGTGCTCTTACAGCCTACCGGGAACATCTCTTACCAAGGCCTGTGAAACGCAGTTTGTTGGTGGCCTGAACTGGCCGAAGTAGAACTTCTGCTCTGGGTGTGCTCCACTGGCCTAGAGCTACCTGCCCCAAAGGGCTGCCTTGATTCCAAAGTGAGAGAGTGGCACCAAAGCATCTTGCTTCCAGCTCTTCGGGAAGCTAAGAAATATCTAGCGTTGCCCAGTGCTCTTACAGCCTACCGGGAACATCTCTTACCAAGGCCTGTGAAACGCCGTTTCCTGGCAGGCCTGATTTGGCTGAAGTAGAACTTCTGCTCTGGGTGTGCTCCATTGCCCTAGAGCTGCCAGGCCCAAGGTGCTGCCTTGTTTCCAAAGGGGCAGAGAGGCCCCAAAGCATCTTGCTTCCAGCTCTCTGGGAAGCTAAGAACCAACTCGCTCTGCCCCCTGCTCTTACAGCCTACCGGGAACATGTCTTTGAAAGGCCTGTGAAACGCAGTTTCTTGGCAGGCCTCATCTGGCTGAAGTAGAACTCCGGCTCTGGGTGTGCTCCATTGCCCTAGGGCTGCCAGGCCCCAAGTGCTGCCCTGTTTCCAAGGGGCAGAGAGGCCCAAAGCATCTTGCTTCCCGGTCTTTGCGAAGCTAAGAAACAACTGGCTCTGCCCAGTGCTCTTACACCTACCGGGAACATCTCTTACCAAGGCCTGTCAAACGCTGTTTCTTTGCAGGCCTGATCAGGCTGAAGTAGAACTCCTGCTCTGCGTGTGCTCCATTGGCCTAGAGCTTCCCGTCCCAAAAGGCTGCCTTGTTCCCAAACGGGCAGAGGGGTCCCAAGCGTCTTGCTTCCAGCTTTTCAGGAAGGTAAGAAACAACTGGCTCTGCCCAGTGCTCTTACAGCCTACCGGGAACATCTCTAACCAAGGCCTGTGAAACGCAGTTTCCTGGCAGGCCTGATCTGGCTGAAGTAGAACTTCTGCTCTGGGCGTGCTCCATTTGCCCTAGAGCTGCCAGGCCCAAAGGGCTGCCTTGTTTCCAAAGACGGAGAGTGGACCCAAAGCATCTTGCTCCCAGCTCTTCGGGAAGCTAAGAAACAGCTGGCTCTGCCCAGTGCTCTTACAGCCTAAGAGAACATGTCTTTGAAAGGCCTGTGAAACGCAGTTTCTTGGCAGGCCTGACCTGGCTGAAGTAGAACTTCTGTTCTGGTTGTGCTACATAGGCCTAGAGCTACCAGGACCTAAGGGCTGCCTTGTTTCCAAAGGGGGAGAGAGGCCCCAAAGCATCTTGCCTCCAGCACTTTGGGAAGCTAAAAAACAACTGGTTCTGCCCAGTGCTCTCACAGCCTACCGTGAACATCTCTTACCAAGGGCTGTGAAACGCAGTTTCTGGGCAGGACTGATCTGCCTGAAGTAGAACTTCTGCTGTGGGTGTGCTCCATTGGCCTAGAGCTGCCAGGCCCAAACGGCTGCCTTGTGTCCAAAGGGAGAGAGAGGCCCCAAAGCATCTTGCTTCCAGCTCTGTGGGAAGCTAAAGCAACTGGCTCTCCACAGTGCTCTCACAGCCTACCGGGAACATCTCTTACCAAGGCCTGTGAAACGCAGTTTCTTGGCAGGCCTGATCTGGCTGAAGTAGACCTCCTGCTCTGGGCGTGCTACTTTGGCCTAGAGCTGCCAGGCCCAAATGTCGGCCTTGTTGGCAAAGGGGCAGGGAGCCCCCAAAGCATCTTGCTTCCAGCTCTTTGGGAAGCTAAGAAACAACTGGCTCTGCCCAGTGCTCTTACAGCCTGAGAGAAAATCTCTTACCAAGGCCTGTGAAACGCACTTTGTTGGTGGCCTGATCTAGCTGAAGTAGAACTTCTGCTCTGGGTGTGCTCCATTGGCCTAGAGCTTCCTGGCCCAAAGGGCCGCCTTGTTTGCAAAGGGGATGAGAGGCCCCAAAGCATCTTGCTTCCAGCTCTTCTGGAAGCTAAGAAACATCTGGCGTTGCCCAGTGCTCTTACAGCCTACCGGGAACATCTCTTACCAAGGCCTGTGAAACGCAGTTTGTTGGTGGCCTGAACTGGCCGAAGTAGAACTTCTGCTCTGGGTGTGCTCCACTGGCCTAGAGCTACCTGCCCCAAAGGGCTGCCTTGATTCCAAAGTGAGAGAGTGGCACCAAAGCATCTTGCTTCCAGCTCTTCGGGAAGCTAAGAAATATCTAGCGTTGCCCAGTGCTCTTACAGCCTACCGGGAACATCTCTTACCAAGGCCTGTGAAACGCCGTTTCCTGGCAGGCCTGATTTGGCTGAAGTAGAACTTCTGCTCTGGGTGTGCTCCATTGCCCTAGAGCTGCCAGGCCCAAGGTGCTGCCTTGTTTCCAAAGGGGCAGAGAGGCCCCAAAGCATCTTGCTTCCAGCTCTCTGGGAAGCTAAGAACCAACTCGCTCTGCCCCCTGCTCTTACAGCCTACCGGGAACATGTCTTTGAAAGGCCTGTGAAACGCAGTTTCTTGGCAGGCCTCATCTGGCTGAAGTAGAACTCCGGCTCTGGGTGTGCTCCATTGCCCTAGGGCTGCCAGGCCCCAAGTGCTGCCCTGTTTCCAAGGGGCAGAGAGGCCCAAAGCATCTTGCTTCCCGGTCTTTGCGAAGCTAAGAAACAACTGGCTCTGCCCAGTGCTCTTACACCTACCGGGAACATCTCTTACCAAGGCCTGTCAAACGCTGTTTCTTTGCAGGCCTGATCAGGCTGAAGTAGAACTCCTGCTCTGCGTGTGCTCCATTGGCCTAGAGCTTCCCGTCCCAAAAGGCTGCCTTGTTCCCAAACGGGCAGAGGGGTCCCAAGCGTCTTGCTTCCAGCTTTTCAGGAAGGTAAGAAACAACTGGCTCTGCCCAGTGCTCTTACAGCCTACCGGGAACATCTCTAACCA
Organism: Equus asinus; assembly: GCF_041296235.1. Lineage (NCBI taxonomy): Eukaryota > Metazoa > Chordata > Mammalia > Perissodactyla > Equidae > Equus > Equus asinus. Next base: position 1,038,390 of record NW_027225534.1, read on the forward strand.
AGGCCTGTGAAACGCAGTTTCCTGGCAGGCCTGATCTGGCTGAAGTAGAACTTCTGCTCTGGGCGTGCTCCATTTGCCCTAGAGCTGCCAGGCCCAAAGGGCTGCCTTGTTTCCAAAGACGGAGAGTGGACCCAAAGCATCTTGCTCCCAGCTCTTCGGGAAGCTAAGAAACAGCTGGCTCTGCCCAGTGCTCTTACAGCCTAAGAGAACATGTCTTTGAAAGGCCTGTGAAACGCAGTTTCTTGGCAGGCCTGACCTGGCTGAAGTAGAACTTCTGTTCTGGTTGTGCTACATAGGCCTAGAGCTACCAGGACCTAAGGGCTGCCTTGTTTCCAAAGGGGGAGAGAGGCCCCAAAGCATCTTGCCTCCAGCACTTTGGGAAGCTAAAAAACAACTGGTTCTGCCCAGTGCTCTCACAGCCTACCGTGAACATCTCTTACCAAGGGCTGTGAAACGCAGTTTCTGGGCAGGACTGATCTGCCTGAAGTAGAACTTCTGCTGTGGGTGTGCTCCATTGGCCTAGAGCTGCCAGGCCCAAACGGCTGCCTTGTGTCCAAAGGGAGAGAGAGGCCCCAAAGCATCTTGCTTCCAGCTCTGTGGGAAGCTAAAGCAACTGGCTCTCCACAGTGCTCTCACAGCCTACCGGGAACATCTCTTACCAAGGCCTGTGAAACGCAGTTTCTTGGCAGGCCTGATCTGGCTGAAGTAGACCTCCTGCTCTGGGCGTGCTACTTTGGCCTAGAGCTGCCAGGCCCAAATGTCGGCCTTGTTGGCAAAGGGGCAGGGAGCCCCCAAAGCATCTTGCTTCCAGCTCTTTGGGAAGCTAAGAAACAACTGGCTCTGCCCAGTGCTCTTACAGCCTGAGAGAAAATCTCTTACCAAGGCCTGTGAAACGCACTTTGTTGGTGGCCTGATCTAGCTGAAGTAGAACTTCTGCTCTGGGTGTGCTCCATTGGCCTAGAGCTTCCTGGCCCAAAGGGCCGCCTTGTTTGCAAAGGGGATGAGAGGCCCCAAAGCATCTTGCTTCCAGCTCTTCGGGAAGCTAAGAAACATCTGGCGTTGCCCAGTGCTCTTACAGCCTACCGGGAACATCTCTTACCAAGGCCTGTGAAACGCAGTTTGTTGGTGGCCTGAACTGGCCGAAGTAGAACTTCTGCTCTGGGTGTGCTCCACTGGCCTTACGCTACCTGCCCCAAAGGGCTGCCTTGATTCCAAAGTGAGAGAGTGGCACCAAAGCATCTTGCTTCCAGCTCTTCGGGAAGCTAAGAAATATCTAGCGTTGCCCAGTGCTCTTACAGCCTACCGGGAACATCTCTTACCAAGGCCTGTGAAACGCCGTTTCCTGGCAGGCCTGATTTGGCTGAAGTAGAACTTCTGCTCTGGGTGTGCTCCATTGCCCTAGAGCTGCCAGGCCCAAGGTGCTGCCTTGTTTCCAAAGGGGCAGAGAGGCCCCAAAGCATCTTGCTTCCAGCTCTCTGGGAAGCTAAGAACCAACTCGCTCTGCCCCCTGCTCTTACAGCCTACCGGGAACATGTCTTTGAAAGGCCTGTGAAACGCAGTTTCTTGGCAGGCCTCATCTGGCTGAAGTAGAACTCCGGCTCTGGGTGTGCTCCATTGCCCTAGGGCTGCCAGGCCCCAAGTGCTGCCCTGTTTCCAAGGGGCAGAGAGGCCCAAAGCATCTTGCTTCCCGGTCTTTGCGAAGCTAAGAAACAACTGGCTCTGCCCAGTGCTCTTACACCTACCGGGAACATCTCTTACCAAGGCCTGTCAAACGCTGTTTCTTTGCAGGCCTGATCAGGCTGAAGTAGAACTCCTGCTCTGCGTGTGCTCCATTGGCCTAGAGCTTCCCGTCCCAAAAGGCTGCCTTGTTCCCAAACGGGCAGAGGGGTCCCAAGCGTCTTGCTTCCAGCTTTTCAGGAAGGTAAGAAACAACTGGCTCTGCCCAGTGCTCTTACAGCCTACCGGGAACATCTCTAACCAAGGCCTGTGAAACGCAGTTTCCTGGCAGGCCTGATCTGGCTGAAGTAGAACTTCTGCTCTGGGCGTGCTCCATTTGCCCTAGAGCTGCCAGGCCCAAAGGGCTGCCTTGTTTCCAAAGACGGAGAGTGGACCCAAAGCATCTTGCTCCCAGCTCTTCGGGAAGCTAAGAAACAGCTGGCTCTGCCCAGTGCTCTTACAGCCTAAGAGAACATGTCTTTGAAAGGCCTGTGAAACGCAGTTTCTTGGCAGGCCTGACCTGGCTGAAGTAGAACTTCTGTTCTGGTTGTGCTACATAGGCCTAGAGCTACCAGGACCTAAGGGCTGCCTTGTTTCCAAAGGGGGAGAGAGGCCCCAAAGCATCTTGCCTCCAGCACTTTGGGAAGCTAAAAAACAACTGGTTCTGCCCAGTGCTCTCACAGCCTACCGTGAACATCTCTTACCAAGGGCTGTGAAACGCAGTTTCTGGGCAGGACTGATCTGCCTGAAGTAGAACTTCTGCTGTGGGTGTGCTCCATTGGCCTAGAGCTGCCAGGCCCAAACGGCTGCCTTGTGTCCAAAGGGAGAGAGAGGCCCCAAAGCATCTTGCTTCCAGCTCTGTGGGAAGCTAAAGCAACTGGCTCTCCACAGTGCTCTCACAGCCTACCGGGAACATCTCTTACCAAGGCCTGTGAAACGCAGTTTCTTGGCAGGCCTGATCTGGCTGAAGTAGACCTCCTGCTCTGGGCGTGCTACTTTGGCCTAGAGCTGCCAGGCCCAAATGTCGGCCTTGTTGGCAAAGGGGCAGGGAGCCCCCAAAGCATCTTGCTTCCAGCTCTTTGGGAAGCTAAGAAACAACTGGCTCTGCCCAGTGCTCTTACAGCCTGAGAGAAAATCTCTTACCAAGGCCTGTGAAACGCACTTTGTTGGTGGCCTGATCTAGCTGAAGTAGAACTTCTGCTCTGGGTGTGCTCCATTGGCCTAGAGCTTCCTGGCCCAAAGGGCCGCCTTGTTTGCAAAGGGGATGAGAGGCCCCAAAGCATCTTGCTTCCAGCTCTTCGGGAAGCTAAGAAACATCTGGCGTTGCCCAGTGCTCTTACAGCCTACCGGGAACATCTCTTACCAAGGCCTGTGAAACGCAGTTTGTTGGTGGCCTGAACTGGCCGAAGTAGAACTTCTGCTCTGGGTGTGCTCCACTGGCCTTACGCTACCTGCCCCAAAGGGCTGCCTTGATTCCAAAGTGAGAGAGTGGCACCAAAGCATCTTGCTTCCAGCTCTTCGGGAAGCTAAGAAATATCTAGCGTTGCCCAGTGCTCTTACAGCCTACCGGGAACATCTCTTACCAAGGCCTGTGAAACGCCGTTTCCTGGCAGGCCTGATTTGGCTGAAGTAGAACTTCTGCTCTGGGTGTGCTCCATTGCCCTAGAGCTGCCAGGCCCAAGGTGCTGCCTTGTTTCCAAAGGGGCAGAGAGGCCCCAAAGCATCTTGCTTCCAGCTCTCTGGGAAGCTAAGAACCAACTCGCTCTGCCCCCTGCTCTTACAGCCTACCGGGAACATGTCTTTGAAAGGCCTGTGAAACGCAGTTTCTTGGCAGGCCTCATCTGGCTGAAGTAGAACTCCGGCTCTGGGTGTGCTCCATTGCCCTAGGGCTGCCAGGCCCCAAGTGCTGCCCTGTTTCCAAGGGGCAGAGAGGCCCAAAGCATCTTGCTTCCCGGTCTTTGCGAAGCTAAGAAACAACTGGCTCTGCCCAGTGCTCTTACACCTACCGGGAACATCTCTTACCAAGGCCTGTCAAACGCTGTTTCTTTGCAGGCCTGATCAGGCTGAAGTAGAACTCCTGCTCTGCGTGTGCTCCATTGGCCTAGAGCTTCCCGTCCCAAAAGGCTGCCTTGTTCCCAAACGGGCAGAGGGGTCCCAAGCGTCTTGCTTCCAGCTTTTCAGGAAGGTAAGAAACAACTGGCTCTGCCCAGTGCTCTTACAGCCTACCGGGAACATCTCTAACCAAGGCCTGTGAAACGCAGTTTCCTGGCAGGCCTGATCTGGCTGAAGTAGAACTTCTGCTCTGGGCGTGCTCCATTTGCCCTAGAGCTGCCAGGCCCAAAGGGCTGCCTTGTTTCCAAAGACGGAGAGTGGACCCAAAGCATCTTGCTCCCAGCTCTTCGGGAAGCTAAGAAACAGCTGGCTCTGCCCAGTGCTCTTACAGCCTAAGAGAACATGTCTTTGAAAGGCCTGTGAAACGCAGTTTCTTGGCAGGCCTGACCTGGCTGAAGTAGAACTTCTGTTCTGGTTGTGCTACATAGGCCTAGAGCTACCAGGACCTAAGGGCTGCCTTGTTTCCAAAGGGTGAGAGAGGCCCCAAAGCATCTTGCCTCCAGCACTTTGGGAAGCTAAAAAACAACTGGTTCTGCCCAGTGCTCTCACAGCCTACCGGCAACGTGACAGAGAAAGGCCTGTGAGACGCAGTTTCTTGGAAGGCCTGATCTGGCTGAGGTAGAACTTCTGCTCTGGGTGTACTCCATTGGCCTAGGGCTGCCAGGCCCAAAGGGCTGCCTTTGTTTCCAAAGTGTGAGAGAGGCCCCAAAGCATCTTGCTTCCTGCTCTCTGGGAAGCTAAAACAACTGGCTCTGCACAGTGCTCTCAAAGCCAACCGGGAACGTCACATACAAAGGCCTGTGAAACGCAGCTTCTTGACAGGCCTTATCTGGCTGAGGTAGAACTTGTGCTATGGGTGTGCTACTTTGGCCTAGAGCTGCCAGGCACAAAGGCTGCTTTGTTTCCAAAGGGGGAGAGAGGCCCCAAATCATGTTGCTTCCAGCTGTTTTTGAAGCTAAGAAACAACTCGCTCTGCCAGGTACTCTTACAGCCTTCCGGGAACACCTCTTACGAAGGCCTGTGAAAAGCAGTTTCTTGGCAGGCCTGATCTGGCTGAGGTAGAACTTCTGCTCTAGGTGTGCTCCATTGCCCTAGAGCTGAAAGGCCCAAAGGGCTGCCTTGTTTCCAAAGGGGGAGAGAGGCCCCAAAGCATCTTGCTTCCACCTCTTGGGAAGCTAAGAAACAACTGGCTGTGCCCAGTGCTCTTATAGCCTAAGAGAACATCTCTTATCAAGGCCTGTGAAACGCACTTTCTAGGCAGGCCTGATCTGGAAGAAGTAGAACTTCGGCTCTGGTTGTGCTCCATTGCCCTAGAGCTGCCAGACCCAACGTGCTGCCTTGTTTCCAAAGGGGCAGAGAGGCCCCAAAGCGTCTTGCTTCCAGCTGTTTGGGAAACAAGGAAACAACTGGCTCTGCACCGTGCTCTCACAGCCTACCGGGAAGGTCACATACAAAGGCCTCTGAAACGCAGTTCCACGGCAGGCCTGATCTGGCTGAAGTAGGACTTCTGCTCTGGCTGTGCTCCATTGGCCTAGAGCTGAAAGGCCCAAAGGGATGCCTTGTTTGCAAAGGGGCAGAGAGGCCCCAAAGCATCTTGCTTCCAGCTCTTTGGGAAGCTAAGAAACAACTGTCTCTGCCCAGTGCTCTGACAGAGTACCGGCAACATCTCTTACCAAAGCCTTTGAAACGCAGTTTCTTGGCAGGCCTTATCTGGCTGAGGTAGAACTTCTGCTCTGGGTGTGCTCCATTGGCCTAGAGCTGAAAGGCCCAAAGGTCGGCCTTGTTGGCAAAGGGGCAGGGAGCCCCCAAAGCATCTTGCTTCCAGCTCTTTGGGAAGCTAAGAAACAACTGGCTCTGCCCAGTGCTCTTACAGCCTGAGAGAAAATCTCTTACCAAGGCCTGTGAAACGCACTTTGTTGGTGGCCTGATCTAGCTGAAGTAGAACTTCTGCTCTGGGTGTGCTCCATTGGCCTAGAGCTGCCTGGCCCAAAGGGCCGCCTTGTTTGCAAAGGGGATGAGAGGCCCCAAAGCATCTTGCTTCCAGCTCTTCGGGAAGCTAAGAAACATCTGGCGTTGCCCAGTGCTCTTACAGCCTACCGGGAACATCTCTTACCAAGGCCTGTGAAACGCAGTTTGTTGGTGGCCCGAACTGGCCGAAGTAGAACTTCTGCTCTGGGTGTGCTCCACTGGCCTAGAGCTACCTGCCCCAAAGGGCTGCCTTGATTCCAAAGTGAGAGAGTGGCACCAAAGCACCTTGTTTCCAGCTCTTCGGGAAGCTAAGAAATATCTGGCGTTGCCCAGTGCTCTTACAGCCTACCGGGAACATCTCTTACCAAGGCCTGTGAAACGCCGTTTCCTGGCAGGCCTGATTTGGCTGAAGTAGAACTCCGGCTCTGGGTGTGCTCCATTGCCCTAGAGCTGCCAGGCCCAAGGTGCTGCCTTGTTTCCAAAGGGGCAGAGAGGCCCCAAAGCATCTTGCTTCCAGCTCTCTGGGAAGCTAAGAACCAACTCGCTCTGCCCCGTGCTCTTACAGCCTACCGGGAACATGTCTTTGAAAGGCCTGTGAAACGCAGTTTCTTGGCAGGCCTCATCTGGCTGAAGTAGAACTCCGGCTCTGGGTGTGCTCCATTGCCCTAGAGCTGCCAGGCCCCAAGTGCTGCCCTGTTTCCAAGGGGCAGAGAGGCCCAAAGCATCTTGCTTCCCGGTCTTTGCGAAGCTAAGAAACAACTGGCTCTGCCCAGTGCTCTTACACCCACCGGGAACATCTCTTACCAAGGCCTGTCAAACGCTGTTTCTTTGCAGGCCTGATCAGGCTGAAGTAGAACTCCTGCTCTGCGTGTGCTCCATTGGCCTAGAGCTTCCCGACCCAAAAGGCTGCCTTGTTCCCAAAGGGGCAGAGGGGTCCCAAGCATCTTGCTTCCAGCTTTTCAGGAAGGTAAGAAACAACTGGCTCTGCCCAGTGCTCTTACAGCCTACCGGGAACATCTCTTACCAAGGCCTGTGAAACGCAGTTTCCTGGCAGGCCTGATCTGGCTGAAGTAGAACTTCTGCTCTGGGCGTGCTCCATTTGCCCTAGAGCTGCCAGGCCCAAAGGGCTGCCTTGTTTCCAAAGACGGAGAGTGGACCCAAAGCATCTTGCTCCCAGCTCTTCGGGAAGCTAAGAAACAGCTGGCTCTGCCCAGTGCTCTTACAGCCTAAGAGAACATCTCTTTGAAAGGCCTGTGAAACGCAGTTTCTTGGCAGGCCTGACCTGGCTGAAGTAGAACTTCTGTTCTGGTTGTGCTACATAGGCCTAGAGCTACCAGGACCTAAGGGCTGCCTTGTTTCCAAAGGGTGAGAGAGGCCCCAAAGCATCTTGCCTCCAGCACTTTGGGAAGCTAAAAAACAACTGGTTCTGCCCAGTGCTCTCACAGCCTACCGTGAACATCTCTTACCAAGGGCTGTGAAACGCAGTTTCTGGGCAGGACTGATCTGCCTGAAGTAGAACTTCTGCTGTGGGTGTGCTCCATTGGCCTAGAGCTGCCAGGCGCAAACGGCTGCCTTGTGTCCAAAGGGAGAGAGAGGCCCCAAAGCATCTTGCTTCCAGCTCTGTGGGAAGCTAAAGCAACTGGCTCTCCACAGTACTCTCACAGCCTACCGGGAACATCTCTTACCAAGGCCTGTGAAACGCAGTTTCTTGGCAGGCCTGATCTGGCTGAAGTAGAACTCCTGCTCTGGGCGTGCTACTTTGGCCTAGAGCTGCCAGGCCCAAAGGGCTGCCTTTGTTTCCAAAGTGTGAGAGAGGCCCCAAAGCATCTTGCTTCCTGCTCTCTGGGAAGCTAAAACAACTGGCTCTGCACAGTGCTCTCAAAGCCAACCGGGAACGTCACATACAAAGGCCTGTGAAACGCAGCTTCTTGACAGGCCTTATCTGGCTGAGGTAGAACTTGTGCTCTGGGTGTGCTACTTTGGCCTAGAGCTGCCAGGCACAAAGGCTGCTTTGTTTCCAAAGGGGGAGCGAGGCCCCAAATCATGTTGCTTCCAGCTGTTTTTGAAGCTAAGAAACAACTCGCTCTGCCAGGTACTCTTACAGCCTTCCGGGAACACCTCTTACGAAGGCCTGTGAAAAGCAGTTTCTTGGCAGGCCTGATCTGGCTGAGGTAGAACTTCTGCTCTGGGTGTGCTCCATTGCCCTAGAGCTGAAAGGCCCAAAGGGCTGCCTTGTTTCCAAAGGGGGAGAGAGGCCCCAAAGCATCTTGCTTCCACCTCTTGGGAAGCTAAGAAACAACTGGCTGTGCCCAGTGCTCTTATAGCCTAAGAGAACATCTCTTATCAAGGCCTGTGAAACGCACTGTCTAGGCAGGCCTGATCTGGAAGAAGTAGAACTTCGGCTCTGGTTGTGCTCCATTGCCCTAGAGCTGCCAGACCCAACGTGCTGCCTTGTTTCCAAAGGGGCAGAGAGGCCCCAAAGCGTCTTGCTTCCAGCTGTTTGGGAAACAAGGAAACAACTGGCTCTGCACCGTGCTCTCACAGCCTACCGGGAAGGTCACATACAAAGGCCTCTGAAACGCAGTTCCACGGCAGGCCTGATCTGGCTGAAGTAGGACTTCTGCTCTGGCTGTGCTCCATTGGCCTAGAGCTGAAAGGCCCAAAGGGATGCCTTGTTTGCAAAGGGGCAGAGAGGCCCCAAAGCATCTTGCTTCCAGCTCTTTGGGAAGCTAAGAAACAACTGTCTCTGCCCAGTGCTCTGACAGAGTACCGGCAACATCTCTTACCAAAGCCTTTGAAACGCAGTTTCTTGGCAGGCCTTATCTGGCTGAGGTAGAACTTCTGCTCTGGGTGTGCTCCATTGGCCTAGAGCTGAAAGGCCCAAAGGTCGGCCTTGTTGGCAAAGGGGCAGGGAGCCCCCAAAGCATCTTGCTTCCAGCTCTTTGGGAAGCTAAGAAACAACTGGCTCTGCCCAGTGCTCTTACAGCCTGAGAGAAAATCTCTTACCAAGGCCTGTGAAACGCACTTTGTTGGTGGCCTGATCTAGCTGAAGTAGAACTTCTGCTCTGGGTGTGCTCCATTGGCCTAGAGCTGCCTGGCCCAAAGGGCCGCCTTGTTTGCAAAGGGGATGAGAGGCCCCAAAGCATCTTGCTTCCAGCTCTTCGGGAAGCTAAGAAACATCTGGCGTTGCCCAGTGCTCTTACAGCCTACCGGGAACATCTCTTACCAAGGCCTGTGAAACGCAGTTTGTTGGTGGCCTGAACTGGCCGAAGTAGAACTTCTGCTCTGGGTGTGCTCCACTGGCCTAGAGCTACCTGCCCCAAAGGGCTGCCTTGATTCCAAAGTGAGAGAGTGGCACCAAAGCACCTTGCTTCCGGCTCTTCGGGAAGCTAAGAAATATCTGGCGTTGCCCAGTGCTCTTACAGCCTACCGGGAACATCTCTTACCAAGGCCTGTGAAACGCCGTTTCCTGGCAGGCCTGATTTGGCTGAAGTAGAACTCCGGCTCTGGGTGTGCTCCTTTGCCCTAGAGCTGCCAGGCCCAAGGTGCTGCCTTGTTTCCAAAGGGGCAGAGAGGCCCCAAAGCATCTTGCTTCCAGCTCTCTGGGAAGCTAAGAACCAACTCGCTCTGCCCCGTGCTCTTACAGCCTACCGGGAACATGTCTTTGAAAGGCCTGTGAAACGCAGTTTCTTGGCAGGCCTCATCTGGCTGAAGTAGAACTCCGGCTCTGGGTGTGCTCCATTGCCCTAGAGCTGCCAGGCCCCAAGTGCTGCCCTGTTTCCAAGGGGCAGAGAGGCCCAAAGCATCTTGCTTCCCGGTCTTTGCGAAGCTAAGAAACAACTGGCTCTGCCCAGTGCTCTTACACCCACCGGGAACATCTCTTACCAAGGCCTGTCAAACGCTGTTTCTTTGCAGGCCTGATCAGGCTGAAGTAGAACTCCTGCTCTGCGTGTGCTCCATTGGCCTAGAGCTTCCCGACCCAAAAGGCTGCCTTGTTCCCAAAGGGGCAGAGGGGTCCCAAGCATCTTGCTTCCAGCTTTTCAGGAAGGTAAGAAACAACTGGCTCTGCCCAGTGCTCTTACAGCCTACCGGGAACATCTCTTACCAAGGCCTGTGAAACGCAGTTTCCTGGCAGGCCTGATCTGGCTGAAGTAGAACTTCTGCTCTGGGCGTGCTCCATTTGCCCTAGAGCTGCCAGGCCCAAAGGGCTGCCTTGTTTCCAAAGACGGAGAGTGGACCCAAAGCATCTTGCTCCCAGCTCTTCGGGAAGCTAAGAAACAGCTGGCTCTGCCCAGTGCTCTTACAGCCTAAGAGAACATCTCTTTGAAAGGCCTGTGAAACGCAGTTTCTTGGCAGGCCTGACCTGGCTGAAGTAGAACTTCTGTTCTGGTTGTGCTACATAGGCCTAGAGCTACCAGGACCTAAGGGCTGCCTTGTTTCCAAAGGGTGAGAGAGGCCCCAAAGCATCTTGCCTCCAGCACTTTGGGAAGCTAAAAAACAACTGGTTCTGCCCAGTGCTCTCACAGCCTACCGTGAACATCTCTTACCAAGGGCTGTGAAACGCAGTTTCTGGGCAGGACTGATCTGCCTGAAGTAGAACTTCTGCTGTGGGTGTGCTCCATTGGCCTAGAGCTGCCAGGCGCAAACGGCTGCCTTGTGTCCAAAGGGAGAGAGAGGCCCCAAAGCATCTTGCTTCCAGCTCTGTGGGAAGCTAAAGCAACTGGCTCTCCACAGTGCTCTCACAGCCTACCGGGAACATCTCTTACCAAGGCCTGTGAAACGCAGTTTCTTGGCAGGCCTGATCTGGCTGAAGTAGAACTCCTGCTCTGGGCGTGCTACTTTGGCCTAGAGCTGCCAGGCCCAAAGGGCCGCCTTGTTTCCAAAGGGGCTGAGAGTCCCCAAAGTATCTTGCTTCCAAATCTTTGGGAAGCTAAGAAACAACTGGCTCTGCACAGTGCTCTCACAGCCTACCGGCAACGTGACAGAGAAAGGCCTGTGAGACGCAGTTTCTTGGAAGGCCTGATCTGGCTGAGGTAGAACTTCTGCTCTGGGTGTACTCCATTGGCCTAGGGCTGCCAGGCCCAAAGGGCTGCCTTTGTTTCCAAAGTGTGAGAGAGGCCCCAAAGCATCTTGCTTCCTGCTCTCTGGGAAGCTAAAACAACTGGCTCTGCACAGTGCTCTCAAAGCCAACCGGGAACGTCACATACAAAGGCCTGTGAAACGCAGCTTCTTGACAGGCCTTATCTGGCTGAGGTAGAACTTGTGCTCTGGGTGTGCTACTTTGGCCTAGAGCTGCCAGGCACAAAGGCTGCTTTGTTTCCAAAGGGGGAGCGAGGCCCCAAATCATGTTGCTTCCAGCTGTTTTTGAAGCTAAGAAACAACTCGCTCTGCCAGGTACTCTTACAGCCTTCCGGGAACACCTCTTACGAAGGCCTGTGAAAAGCAGTTTCTTGGCAGGCCTGATCTGGCTGAGGTAGAACTTCTGCTCTGGGTGTGCTCCATTGCCCTAGAGCTGAAAGGCCCAAAGGGCTGCCTTGTTTCCAAAGGGGGAGAGAGGCCCCAAAGCATCTTGCTTCCACCTCTTGGGAAGCTAAGAAACAACTGGCTGTGCCCAGTGCTCTTATAGCCTAAGAGAACATCTCTTATCAAGGCCTGTGAAACGCACTTTCTAGGCAGGCCTGATCTGGAAGAAGTAGAACTTCGGCTCTGGCTGTGCTCCATTGCCCTAGAGCTGCCAGACCCAACGTGCTGCCTTGTTTCCAAAGGGGCAGAGAGGCCCCAAAGCGTCTTGCTTCCAGCTGTTTGGGAAACAAGGAAACAACTGGCTCTGCACCGTGCTCTCACAGCCTACCGGGAAGGTCACATACAAAGGCCTCTGAAACGCAGTTCCACGGCAGGCCTGATCTGGCTGAAGTAGGACTTCTGCTCTGGCTGTGCTCCATTGGCCTAGAGCTGAAAGGCCCAAAGGGATGCCTTGTTTGCAAAGGGGCAGAGAGGCCCCAAAGCATCTTGCTTCCAGCTCTTTGGGAAGCTAAGAAACAACTGTCTCTGCCCAGTGCTCTGACAGAGTACCGGCAACATCTCTTACCAAAGCCTTTGAAACGCAGTTTCTTGGCAGGCCTTATCTGGCTGAGGTAGAACTTCTGCTCTCGGTGTGCTCCATTGGCCTAGAGCTGAAAGGCCCAAAGGGATGCCTTGTTGGCAAAGGGGCAGGGAGCCCCCAAAGCATCTTGCTTCCAGCTCTTTGGGAAGCTAAGAAACAACTGGCTCTGCCCAGTGCTCTTACAGCCTGAGAGAAAATCTCTTACCAAGGCCTGTGAAACGCAGTTTCCTGGCAGGCCTGATCTGGCTGAAGTAGAACTCCGGCTCTGGGCGTGCTACTTTGGCCAAGAGCTGCCAGGCCCAAAGGGCCGCCTTGTTTGCAAAGGGGATGAGAGGCCCCAAAGCATCTTGCTTCCAGCTCTTCGGGAAGCTAAGAAACATCTGGCGTTGCCCAGTGCTCTTACAGCCTACCGGGAACATCTCTTACCAAGGCCTGTGAAACGCAGTTTGTTGGTGGCCTGAACTGGCCGAAGTAGAACTTCTGCTCTGGGTGTGCTCCACTGGCCTAGAGCTACCTGCCCCAAAGGGCTGCCTTGATTCCAAAGTGAGAGAGTGGCACCAAAGCACCTTGCTTCCAGCTCTTCGGGAAGCTAAGAAACATCTGGCGTTGCCCAGTGCTCTTACAGCCTACCGGGAACATCTCTTACCAAGGCCTGTGAAACGCCGTTTCCTGGCAGGCCTGATTTGGCTGAAGTAGAACTTCTGCTCTGGGTGTGCTCCATTGCCCTAGAGCTGCCAGGCCCAAGGTGCTGCCTTGTTTCCAAAGGGGCAGAGAGGCCCCAAAGCATCTTGCTTCCAGCTCTCTGGGAAGCTAAGAACCAACTCGCTCTGCCCCGTGCTCTTACAGCCTACCGTGAACATGTCTTTGAAAGGCCTGTGAAACGCAGTTTCTTGGCAGGCCTCATCTGGCTGAAGTAGAACTCCGGCTCTGGGTGTGCTCCATTGCCCTAGAGCTGCCAGGCCCCAAGTGCTGCCCTGTTTCCAAGGGGCAGAGAGGCCCAAAGCATCTTGCTTCCCGGTCTTTGCGAAGCTAAGAAACAACTGGCTCTGCCCAGTGCTCTTACACCTACCGGGAACATCTCTTACCAAGGCCTGTCAAACGCTGTTTCTTTGCAGGCCTGATCAGGCTGAAGTAGAACTCCTGCTCTGCGTGTGCTCCATTGGCCTAGAGCTTCCCGACCCAAAAGGCTGCCTTGTTCCCAAAGGGGCAGAGGGGTCCCAAGCATCTTGCTTCCAGCTTTTCAGGAAGGTAAGAAACAACTGGCTCTGCCCAGTGCTCTTACAGCCTAGCGGGAACATCTCTTACCAAGGCCTGTGAAACGCAGTTTCCTGGCAGGCCTGATCTGGCTGAAGTAGAACTTCTGCTCTGGGCGTGCTCCATTTGCCCTAGAGCTGCCAGGCCCAAAGGGCTGCCTTGTTTCCAAAGACGGAGAGTGGACCCAAAGCATCTTGCTCCCAGCTCTTCGGGAAGCTAAGAAACAGCTGGCTCTGCCCAGTGCTCTTACAGCCTAAGAGAACATCTCTTTGAAAGGCCTGTGAAACGCAGTTTCTTGGCAGGCCTGACCTGGCTGAAGTAGAACTTCTGTTCTGGTTGTGCTACATAGGCCTAGAGCTACCAGGACCTAAGGGCTGCCTTGTTTCCAAAGGGTGAGAGAGGCCCCAAAGCATCTTGCCTCCAGCACTTTGGGAAGCTAAAAAACAACTGGTTCTGCCCAGTGCTCTCACAGCCTACCGTGAACATCTCTTACCAAGGGCTGTGAAACGCAGTTTCTGGGCAGGACTGATCTGCCTGAAGTAGAACTTCTGCTGTGGGTGTGCTCCATTGGCCTAGAGCTGCCAGGCGCAAACGGCTGCCTTGTGTCCAAAGGGAGAGAGAGGCCCCAAAGCATCTTGCTTCCAGCTCTGTGGGAAGCTAAAGCAACTGGCTCTCCACAGTGCTCTCACAGCCTACCGGGAACATCTCTTACCAAGGCCTGTGAAACGCAGTTTCTTGGCAGGCCTGATCTGGCTGAAGTAGAACTCCTGCTCTGGGCGTGCTACTTTGGCCTAGAGCTGCCAGGCCCAAAGGGCCGCCTTGTTTCCAAAGGGGCTGAGAGTCCCCAAAGTATCTTGCTTCCAAATCTTTGGGAAGCTAAGAAACAACTGGCTCTGCACAGTGCTCTCACAGCCTACCGGCAACGTGACAGAGAAAGGCCTGTGAGACGCAGTTTCTTGGAAGGCCTGATCTGGCTGAGGTAGAACTTCTGCTCTGGGTGTACTCCATTGGCCTAGGGCTGCCAGGCCCAAAGGGCTGCCTTTGTTTCCAAAGTGTGAGAGAGGCCCCAAAGCATCTTGCTTCCTGCTCTCTGGGAAGCTAAAACAACTGGCTCTGCACAGTGCTCTCAAAGCCAACCGGGAACGTCACATACAAAGGCCTGTGAAACGCAGCTTCTTGACATGCCTTATCTGGCTGAGGTAGAACTTGTGCTCTGGGTGTGCTACTTTGGCCTAGAGCTGCCAGGCACAAAGGCTGCTTTGTTTCCAAAGGGGGAGCGAGGCCCCAAATCATGTTGCTTCCAGCTGTTTTTGAAGCTAAGAAACAACTCGCTCTGCCAGGTACTCTTACAGCCTTCCGGGAACACCTCTTACGAAGGCCTGTGAAAAGCAGTTTCTTGGCAGGCCTGATCTGGCTGAGGTAGAACTTCTGCTCTGGGTGTGCTCCATTGCCCTAGAGCTGAAAGGCCCAAAGGGCTGCCTTGTTTCCAAAGGGGGAGAGAGGCCCCAAAGCATCTTGCTTCCACCTCTTGGGAAGCTAAGAAACAACTGGCTGTGCCCAGTGCTCTTATAGCCTAAGAGAACATCTCTTATCAAGGCCTGTGAAACGCACTTTCTAAGCAGGCCTGATGTGGAAGAAGTAGAACTTCTGCTCTGGTTGTGCTCCATTGCCCTAGAGCTGCCAGACCCAACGTGCTGCCTTGTTTCCAAAGGGGCAGAGAGGCCCCAAAGCGTCTTGCTTCCAGCTGTTTGGGAAACAAGGAAACAACTGGCTCTGCACCGTGCTCTCACAGCCTACCGGGAAGGTCACATACAAAGGCCTCTGAAACGCAGTTCCACGGCAGGCCTGATCTGGCTGAAGTAGGACTTCTGCTCTGGCTGTGCTCCATTGGCCTAGAGCTGAAAGGCCCAAAGGGATGCCTTGTTTGCAAAGGGGCAGAGAGGCCCCAAAGCATCTTGCTTCCAGCTCTTTGGGAAGCTAAGAAACAACTGTCTCTGCCCAGTGCTCTGACAGAGTACCGGCAACATCTCTTACCAAAGCCTTTGAAACGCAGTTTCTTGGCAGGCCTTATCTGGCTGAGGTAGAACTTCTGCTCTGGGTGTGCTCCATTGGCCTAGAGCTGAAAGGCCCAAAGGTCGGCCTTGTTGGCAAAGGGGCAGGGAGCCCCCAAAGCATCTTGCTTCCAGCTCTTTGGGAAGCTAAGAAACAACTGGCTCTGCCCAGTGCTCTTACAGCCTGAGAGAAAATCTCTTACCAAGGCCTGTGAAACGCACTTTGTTGGTGGCCTGATCTAGCTGAAGTAGAACTTCTGCTCTGGGTGTGCTCCATTGGCCTAGAGCTGCCTGGCCCAAAGGGCCGCCTTGTTTGCAAAGGGGATGAGAGGCCCCAAAGCATCTTGCTTCCAGCTCTTCGGGAAGCTAAGAAACATCTGGCGTTGCCCAGTGCTCTTACAGCCTACCGGGAACATCTCTTACCAAGGCCTGTGAAACGCAGTTTGTTGGTGGCCTGAACTGGCCGAAGTAGAACTTCTGCTCTGGGTGTGCTCCACTGGCCTAGAGCTACCTGCCCCAAAGGGCTGCCTTGATTCCAAAGTGAGAGAGTGGCACCAAAGCATCTTGCTTCCAGCTCTTCGGGAAGCTAAGAAATATCTGGCGTTGCCCAGTGCTCTTACAGCCTACCGGGAACATCTCTTACCAAGGCCTGTGAAACGCCGTTTCCTGGCAGGCCTGATTTGGCTGAAGTAGAACTTCTGCTCTGGGTGTGCTCCATTGCCCTAGAGCTGCCAGGCCCAAGGTGCTGCCTTGTTTCCAAAGGGGCAGAGAGGCCCCAAAGCATCTTGCTTCCAGCTCTCTGGGAAGCTAAGAACCAACTCGCTCTGCCCCGTGCTCTTACAGCCTACCGGGAACATGTCTTTGAAAGGCCTGTGAAACGCAGTTTCTTGGCAGGCCTCATCTGGCTGAAGTAGAACTCCGGCTCTGGGTGTGCTCCATTGCCCTAGAGCTGCCAGGCCCCAAGTGCTGCCCTGTTTCCAAGGGGCAGAGAGGCCCAAAGCATCTTGCTTGCCGGTCTTTGCGAAGCTAAGAAACAACTGGCTCTGCCCAGTGCTCTTACACCCACCGGGAACATCTCTTACCAAGGCCTGTCAAACGCTGTTTCTTTGCAGGCCTGATCAGGCTGAAGTAGAACTCCTGCTCTGCGTGTGCTCCATTGGCCTAGAGCTTCCCGACCCAAAAGGCTGCCTTGTTCCCAAAGGGGCAGAGGGGTCCCAAGCATCTTGCTTCCAGCTTTTCAGGAAGGTAAGAAACAACTGGCTCTGCCCAGTGCTCTTACAGCCTACCGGGAACATCTCTTACCAAGGCCTGTGAAACGCAGTTTCCTGGCAGGCCTGATCTGGCTGAAGTAGAACTTCTGCTCTGGGCGTGCTCCATTTGCCCTAGAGCTGCCAGGCCCAAAGGGCTGCCTTGTTTCCAAAGACGGAGAGTGGACCCAAAGCATCTTGCTCCCAGCTCTTCGGGAAGCTAAGAAACAGCTGGCTCTGCCCAGTGCTCTTACAGCCTAAGAGAACATCTCTTTGAAAGGCCTGTGAAACGCAGTTTCTTGGCAGGCCTGACCTGGCTGAAGTAGAACTTCTGTTCTGGTTGTGCTACATAGGCCTAGAGCTACCAGGACCTAAGGGCTGCCTTGTTTCCAAAGGGTGAGAGAGGCCCCAAAGCATCTTGCCTCCAGCACTTTGGGAAGCTAAAAAACAACTGGTTCTGCCCAGTGCTCTCACAGCCTACCGTGAACATCTCTTACCAAGGGCTGTGAAACGCAGTTTCTGGGCAGGACTGATCTGCCTGAAGTAGAACTTCTGCTGTGGGTGTGCTCCATTGGCCTAGAGCTGCCAGGCGCAAACGGCTGCCTTGTGTCCAAAGGGAGAGAGAGGCCCCAAAGCATCTTGCTTCCAGCTCTGTGGGAAGCTAAAGCAACTGGCTCTCCACAGTGCTCTCACAGCCTACCGGGAACATCTCTTACCAAGGCCTGTGAAACGCAGTTTCTTGGCAGGCCTGATCTGGCTGAAGTAGAACTCCTGCTCTGGGCGTGCTACTTTGGCCTAGAGCTGCCAGGCCCAAAGGGCCGCCTTGTTTCCAAAGGGGCTGAGAGTCCCCAAAGTATCTTGCTTCCAAATATTTGGGAAGCTAAGAAACAACTGGCTCTGCACAGTGCTCTCACAGCCTACCGGCAACGTGACAGAGAAAGGCCTGTGAGACGCAGTTTCTTGGAAGGCCTGATCTGGCTGAGGTAGAACTTCTGCTCTGGGTGTACTCCATTGGCCTAGGGCTGCCAGGCCCAAAGGGCTGCCTTTGTTTCCAAAGTGTGAGAGAGGCCCCAAAGCATCTTGCTTCCTGCTCTCTGGGAAGCTAAAACAACTGGCTCTGCACAGTGCTCTCAAAGCCAACCGGGAACGTCACATACAAAGGCCTGTGAAACGCAGCTTCTTGACAGGCCTTATCTGGCTGAGGTAGAACTTGTGCTCTGGGTGTGCTACTTTGGCCTAGAGCTGCCAGGCACAAAGGCTGCTTTGTTTCCAAAGGGGGAGAGAGGCCCCAAATCATGTTGCTTCCAGCTGTTTTTGAAGCTAAGAAACAACTCGCTCTGCCAGGTACTCTTACAGCCTTCCGGGAACACCTCTTACGAAGGCCTGTGAAAAGCAGTTTCTTGGCAGGCCTGATCTGGCTGAGGTAGAACTTCTGCTCTGGGTGTGCTCCATTGCCCTAGAGCTGAAAGGCCCAAAGGGCTGCCTTGTTTCCAAAGGGGGAGAGAGGCCCCAAAGCATCTTGCTTCCACCTCTTGGGAAGCTAAGAAACAACTGGTTGTGCCCAGTGCTCTTATAGCCTAAGAGAACATCTCTTATCAAGGCCTGTGAAACGCACTGTCTAGGCAGGCCTGATCTGGAAGAAGTAGAACTTCGGCTCTGGTTGTGCTCCATTGCCCTAGAGCTGCCAGACCCAACGTGCTGCCTTGTTTCCAAAGGGGCAGAGAGGCCCCAAAGCGTCTTGCTTCCAGCTGTTTGGGAAACAAGGAAACAACTGGCTCTGCACCGTGCTCTCACAGCCTACCGGGAAGGTCACATACAAAGGCCTCTGAAACGCAGTTCCACGGCAGGCCTGATCTGGCTGAAGTAGGACTTCTGCTCTGGCTGTGCTCCATTGGCCTAGAGCTGAAAGGCCCAAAGGGATGCCTTGTTTGCAAAGGGGCAGAGAGGCCCCAAAGCATCTTGCTTCCAGCTCTTTGGGAAGCTAAGAAACAACTGTCTCTGCCCAGTGCTCTGACAGAGTACCGGCAACATCTCTTACCAAAGCCTTTGAAACGCAGTTTCTTGGCAGGCCTTATCTGGCTGAGGTAGAACTTCTGCTCTGGGTGTGCTCCATTGGCCTAGAGCTGAAAGGCCCAAAGGTCGGCCTTGTTGGCAAAGGGGCAGGGAGCCCCCAAAGCATCTTGCTTCCAGCTCTTTGGGAAGCTAAGAAACAACTGGCTCTGCCCAGTGCTCTTACAGCCTGAGAGAAAATCTCTTACCAAGGCCTGTGAAACGCACTTTGTTGGTGGCCTGATCTAGCTGAAGTAGAACTTCTGCTCTGGGTGTGCTCCATTGGCCTAGAGCTGCCTGGCCAAAAGGGCCGCCTTGTTTGCAAAGGGGCAGAGAGGCCCCAAAGCATCTTGCTTCCAGCTCTTCGGGAAGCTAAGAAACATCTGGCGTTGCCCAGTGCTCTTACAGCCTACCGGGAACATCTCTTACCAAGGCCTGTGAAACGCAGTTTGTTGGTGGCCTGAACTGGCCGAAGTAGAACTTCTGCTCTGGGTGTGCTCCACTGGCCTAGAGCTACCTGCCCCAAAGGGCTGCCTTGATTCCAAAGTGATAGAGTGGCACCAAAGCATCTTGCTTCCAGCTCTTCGGGAAGCTAAGAAATATCTGGCGTTGCCCAGTGCTCTTACAGCCTACCGGGAACATCTCTTACCAAGGCCTGTGAAACGCCGTTTCCTGGCAGGCCTGATTTGGCTGAAGTAGAACTTCTGCTCTGGGTGTGCTCCATTGCCCTAGAGCTGCCAGGCCCAAGGTGCTGCCTTGTTTCCAAAGGGGCAGAGAGGCCCCAAAGCATCTTGCTTCCAGCTCTCTGGGAAGCTAAGAACCAACTCGCTCTGCCCCGTGCTCTTACAGCCTACCGGGAACTTGTCTTTGAAAGGCCTGTGAAACGCAGTTTCTTGGCAGGCCTCATCTGGCTGAAGTAGAACTCCGGCTCTGGGTGTGCTCCATTGCCCTAGAGCTGCCAGGCCCCAAGTGCTGCCCTGTTTCCAAGGGGCAGAGAGGCCCAAAGCATCTTGCTTCCCGGTCTTTGCGAAGCTAAGAAACAACTGGCTCTGCCCAGTGCTCTTACACCCACCGGGAACATCTCTTACCAAGGCCTGTCAAACGCTGTTTCTTTGCAGGCCTGATCAGGCTGAAGTAGAACTCCTGCTCTGCGTGTGCTCCATTGGCCTAGAGCTTCCCGACCCAAAAGGCTGCCTTGTTCCCAAAGGGGCAGAGGGGTCCCAAGCATCTTGCTTCCAGCTTTTCAGGAAGGTAAGAAACAACTGGCTCTGCCCAGTGCTCTTACAGCCTACCGGGAACATCTCTTACCAAGGCCTGTGAAACGCAGTTTCCTGGCAGGCCTGATCTGGCTGAAGTAGAACTTCTGCTCTGGGCGTGCTCCATTTGCCCTAGAGCTGCCAGGCCCAAAGGGCTGCCTTGTTTCCAAAGACGGAGAGTGGACCCAAAGCATCTTGCTCCCAGCTCTTCGGGAAGCTAAGAAACAGCTGGCTCTGCCCAGTGCTCTTACAGCCTAAGAGAACATCTCTTTGAAAGGCCTGTGAAACGCAGTTTCTTGGCAGGCCTGACCTGGCTGAAGTAGAACTTCTGTTCTGGTTGTGCTACATAGGCCTAGAGCTACCAGGACCTAAGGGCTGCCTTGTTTCCAAAGGGTGAGAGAGGCCCCAAAGCATCTTGCCTCCAGCACTTTGGGAAGCTAAAAAACAACTGGTTCTGCCCAGTGCTCTCACAGCCTACCGTGAACATCTCTTACCAAGGGCTGTGAAACGCAGTTTCTGGGCAGGACTGATCTGCCTGAAGTAGAACTTCTGCTGTGGGTGTGCTCCATTGGCCTAGAGCTGCCAGGCGCAAACGGCTGCCTTGTGTCCAAAGGGAGAGAGAGGCCCCAAAGCATCTTGCTTCCAGCTCTGTGGGAAGCTAAAGCAACTGGCTCTCCACAGTGCTCTCACAGCCTACCGGGAACATCTCTTACCAAGGCCTGTGAAACGCAGTTTCTTGGCAGGCCTGATCTGGCTGAAGTAGAACTCCTGCTCTGGGCGTGCTACTTTGGCCTAGAGCTGCCAGGCCCAAAGGTCGGCCTTGTTGGCAAAGGGGCAGGGAGCCCCCAAAGCATCTTGCTTCCAGCTCTTTGGGAAGCTAAGAAACAACTGGCTCTGCCCAGTGCTCTTACAGCCTGAGAGAAAATCTCTTACCAAGGCCTGTGAAACGCACTTTGTTGGTGGCCTGATCTAGCTGAAGTAGAACTTCTGCTCTGGGTGTGCTCCATTGGCCTAGAGCTGCCTGGCCCAAAGGGCCGCCTTGTTTGCAAAGGGGATGAGAGGCCCCAAAGCATCTTGCTTCCAGCTCTTCGGGAAGCTAAGAAACATCTGGCGTTGCCCAGTGCTCTTACAGCCTACCGGGAACATCTCTTACCAAGGCCTGTGAAACGCAGTTTGTTGGTGGCCTGAACTGGCCGAAGTAGAACTTCTGCTCTGGGTGTGCTCCACTGGCCTAGAGCTACCTGCCCCAAAGGGCTGCCTTGATTCCAAAGTGAGAGAGTGGCACCAAAGCATCTTGCTTCCAGCTCTTCGGGAAGCTAAGAAACATCTGGCGTTGCCCAGTGCTCTTACAGCCTACCGGGAACATCTCTTACCAAGGCCTGTGAAACGCCGTTTCCTGGCAGGCCTGATTTGGCTGAAGTAGAACTTCTGCTCTGGGTGTGCTCCATTGCCCTAGAGCTGCCAGGCCCAAGGTGCTGCTTTGTTTCCAAAGGGGCAGAGAGGCCCCAAAGCATCTTGCTTCCAGCTCTCTGGGAAGCTAAGAACCAACTCGCTCTGCCCCGTGCTCTTACAGCCTACCGGGAACATGTCTTTGAAAGGCCTGTGAAACGCAGTTTCTTGGCAGGCCTCATCTGGCTGAAGTATAACTCCGGCTCTGGGTGTGCTCCATTGCCCTAGAGCTGCCAGGCCCCAAGTGCTGCCCTGTTTCCAAGGGGCAGAGAGGCCCAAAGCATCTTGCTTCCCGGTCTTTGCGAAGCTAAGAAACAACTGGCTCTGCCCAGTGCTCTTACACCCACCGGGAACATCTCTTACCAAGGCCTGTCAAACGCTGTTTCTTTGCAGGCCTGATCAGGCTGAAGTAGAACTCCTGCTCTGCGTGTGCTCCATTGGCCTAGAGCTTCCCGACCCAAAAGGCTGCCTTGTTCCCAAAGGGGCAGAGGGGTCCCAAGCATCTTGCTTCCAGCTTTTCAGGAAGGTAAGAAACAACTGGCTCTGCCCAGTGCTCTTACAGCCTACCGGGAACATCTCTTACCAAGGCCTGTGAAACGCAGTTTCCTGGCAGGCCTGATCTGGCTGAAGTAGAACTTCTGCTCTGGGCGTGCTCCATTGCCCTAGAGCTGCCAGGCCCAAAGGGCTGCCTTGTTTCCAAAGACGGAGAGTGGACCCAAAGCATCTTGCTCCCAGCTCTTCGTGAAGCTAAGAAACAGCTGGCTCTGCCCAGTGCTCTTACAGCCTAAGAGAACATCTCTTTGAAAGGCCTGTGAAACGCAGTTTCTTGGCAGGCCTGACCTGGCTGAAGTAGAACTTCTGTTCTGGTTGTGCTACATAGGCCTAGAGCTACCAGGACCTAAGGGCTGCCTTGTTTCCAAAGGGTGAGAGAGGCCCCAAAGCATCTTGCCTCCAGCACTTTGGGAAGCTAAAAAACAACTGGTTCTGCCCAGTGCTCTCACAGCCTACCGTGAACATCTCTTACCAAGGGCTGTGAAACGCAGTTTCTGGGCAGGACTGATCTGCCTGAAGTAGAACTTCTGCTGTGGGTGTGCTCCATTGGCCTAGAGCTGCCAGGCGCAAACGGCTGCCTTGTGTCCAAAGGGAGAGAGAGGCCCCAAAGCATCTTGCTTCCAGCTCTGTGGGAAGCTAAAGCAACTGGCTCTCCACAGTGCTCTCACAGCCTACCGGGAACATCTCTTACCAAGGCCTGTGAAACGCAGTTTCTTGGCAGGCCTGATCTGGCTGAAGTAGAACTCCTGCTCCGGTCGTGCTACTTTGGCCTAGAGCTGCCAGGCCCAAAGGGCCGCCTTGTTTCCAAAGGGGCTGAGAGTCCCCAGGGTATCTTGCTTCCAAATCTTTGGGAAGCTAAGAAACAACTGGCTCTGCACAGTGCTCTCACAGCCTACCGGCAACGTGACAGAGAAAGGCCTGTGAGACGCAGTTTCTTGGAAGGCCTGATCTGGCTGAGGTAGAACTTCTGCTCTGGGTGTACTCCATTGGCCTAGGGCTGCCAGGCCCAAAGGGCTGCCTTTATTTCCAAAGTGTGAGAGAGGCCCCAAAGCATCTTGCTTCCAGCTCATTGGGAAGTTAAGAAACAACTGTCTCTGCCCAGTGCTCTGACAGAGTACCGGGAACATCTCTTACCAAAGCCTTTGAAACGCAGTTTCTTGGCAGGCCTTATCTCTCTGAGGTAGAACTTGTGCTCTGGGTGTGCTCCATTGGCCTAGAGCTGAAAGGCCCAAAGGTCGGCCTTGTTGGCAACGGGGCAGGGAGCCCCCAAAGCATCTTGCTTCCAGCTCTTCGGGAAGCTAAGAAACAACTGGCTCTGCCCAGTGCTCTTACAGCCTGAGAGAAAATCTCTTACCAAGGCCTGTGAAACGCACTTTGTTGGTGGCCTGAACTGGCCGAAGTAGAACTTCTGCTCTGGGTGTGCTCCACTGGCCTAGAGCTACCTGCCCCAAAGGGCTGCCTTGATTCCAAAGTGAGAGAGTGGCACCAAAGCATCTTGCTTCCAGCTCTTCGGGAAGCTAAGAAACATCTGGCGTTGCCCAGTGCTCTTACAGCCTACCGGGAACATCTCTTACCAAGGCCTGTGAAACGCAGTTTGTTGGTGGCCTGAACTGGCCGAAGTAGAACTTCTGCTCTGGGTGTGCTCCACTGGCCTGGAGCTACCTGCCCAAAGGGCTGCCTTGATTCCAAAGTGAGAGAGTGGCACCAAAGCATCTTGCTTCCAGCTCTTCGGGAAGCTAAGAAACATCTGGCGTTGCCCAGTGCTCTTACAGCCTACCGGGAACATCTCTTACCAAGGCCTGTGAAACGCCGTTTCCTGGCAGGCCTGATTTGGCTGAAGTAGAACTTCTGCTCTGGGTGTGCTCCATTGCCCTAGAGCTGCCAGGCCCAAGGTGCTGCCTTGTTTCCAAAGGGGCAGAGAGGCCCCAAAGCATCTTGCTTCCAGCTCTCTGGGAAGCTAAGAACCAACTCGCTCTGCCCCGTGCTCTTACAGCCTACCGGGAACATGTCTTTGAAAGGCCTGTGAAACGCAGTTTCTTGGCAGGCCTCATCTGGCTGAAGTAGAACTCCGGCTCTGGGTGTGCTCCATTGCCCTAGAGCTGCCAGGCCCCAAGTGCTGCCCTGTTTCCAAGGGGCAGAGAGGCCCAAAGCATCTTGCTTCCCGGTCTTTGCGAAGCTAAGAAACAACTGGCTCTGCCCAGTGCTCTTACACCTACCGGGAACATCTCTTACCAAGGCCTGTCAAACGCTGTTTCTTTGCAGGCCTGATCAGGCTGAAGTAGAACTCCTGCTCTGCGTGTGCTCCATTGGCCTAGAGCTTCCCGACCCAAAAGGCTGCCTTGTTCCCAAACGGGCAGAGGGGTCCCAAGCATCTTGCTTCCAGCTTTTCAGGAAGGTAAGAAACAACTGGCTCTGCCCAGTGCTCTTACAGCCTACCGGGAACATCTCTTACCAAGGCCTGTGAAACGCAGTTTCCTGGCAGGCCTGATCTGGCTGAAGTAGAACTCCTGCTCTGGGCGTTCTACTTTGGCCTAGAGCTGCCAGGCCCAAAGGGCCGCCTTGTTTCCAAAGGGGCTGAGAGTCCCCAAAGCATCTTGCTTCCAAATCTTTGGGAAGCTAAAAAACAACTGGCTCTGCACAGTGCTCTCACAGCCTACCGGCAACGTGACAGAGAAAGGCCTGTGAGACGCAGTTTCTTGGAAGGCCTGATCTGGCTGAGGTAGAACTTCTGCTCTGGGTGTACTCCATTGGCCTAGGGCTGCCAGGCCCAAAGGGCTGCCTTTATTTCAAAAGTGTGAGAGAGGCCCCAAAGCATCTTGCTTCCTGCTCTCTGGGAAGCTAAAACAACTGTCTCTGCACAGTGCTCTCAAAGCCAACCGGGAACGTCACATACAAAGGCCTGTGAAACGCAGCTTCTTGACAGGCCTTATCTGGCTGAGGTAGAACTTGTGCTCTGGGTGTGCTACCTTGGCCTAGAGCTGCCAGGCACAAAAGCTGCTTTGTTTCCAAAGGGGGAGAGAGGCCCCAAATCATGTTGCTTCCAGCTGTTTTTGAAGCTAAGAAGCAACTCGCTCTGCCAGGTACTCTTACAGCCTTCCGGGAACACCTCTTACGAAGGCCTGTGAAAAGCTGTTTCTTGGCAGGCCTGATCTGGCTGAGGTAGAACTTCTGCTCTGGGTGTGCTACTTTGGCCTAGAGCTGCCAGGCACAAAGGCTGCTTTGTTTCCAAAGGGGGAGAGAGGCCCCAAATCATGTTGCTTCCAGCTGTTTTTGAAGCTAAGAAACAACTCGCTCTGCCAGGTACTCTTACAGCCTTCGGGGAACACCTCTTACGAAGGCCTGTGAAAAGCAGTTTCTTGGCAGGCCTGATCTGGCTGAGGTAGAACTTCTGCTCTGGGTGTGCTCCATTGCCCTAGAGCTGAAAGGCCCAAAGGGCTGCCTTGTTTCCAAAGGGGGAGAGAGGCCCCAAAGCATCTTGCTTCCACCTCTTGGGAAGCTAAGAAACAACTGGCTGTGCCCAGTGCTCTTATAGCCTAAGAGAACATCTCTTATCAAGGCCTGTGAAACGCAGTTTCTAGGCAGGCCTGATCTGGAAGAAGTAGAACTTCGGCTCTGGTTGTGCTCCATTGCCCTAGAGCTGCCAGACCCAACGTGCTGCCTTGTTTCCAAAGGGGCAGAGAGGCCCCAAAGCGTCTTGCTTCCAGCTGTTTGGGAAACAAGGAAACAACTGGCTCTGCACCGTGCTCTCACAGCCTACCGGGAAGGTCACATACAAAGGCCTGTGAAACGCAGTTTCCTGGCAGGCCTGATCTGGCTGAAGTAGAACTTCTGCTCTGGGCGTGCTCCATTTGCCCTAGAGCTGCCAGGCCCAAAGGGCTGCCTTGTTTCCAAAGACGGAGAGTGGACCCAAAGCATCTTGCTCCCAGCTCTTCGGGAAGCTAAGAAACAGCTGGCTCTGCCCAGTGCTCTTACAGCCTAAGAGAACATCTCTTTGAAAGGCCTGTGAAACGCAGTTTCTTGGCAGGCCTGACCTGGCTGAAGTAGAACTTCTGTTCTGGTTGTGCTACATAGGCCTAGAGCTACCAGGACCTAAGGGCTGCCTTGTTTCCAAAGGGTGAGAGAGGCCCCAAAGCATCTTGCCTCCAGCACTTTGGGAAGCTAAAAAACAACTGGTTCTGCCCAGTGCTCTCACAGCCTACCGTGAACATCTCTTACCAAGGGCTGTGAAACGCAGTTTCTGGGCAGGACTGATCTGCCTGAAGTAGAACTTCTGCTGTGGGTGTGCTCCATTGGCCTAGAGCTGCCAGGCGCAAACGGCTGCCTTGTGTCCAAAGGGAGAGAGAGGCCCCAAAGCATCTTGCTTCCAGCTCTGTGGGAAGCTAAAGCAACTGGCTCTCCACAGTGCTCTCACAGCCTACCGGGAACATCTCTTACCAAGGCCTGTGAAACGCAGTTTCTTGGCAGGCCTGATCTGGCTGAAGTAGAACTCCTGCTCTGGGCGTGCTACTTTGGCCTAGAGCTGCCAGGCCCAAAGGTCGGCCTTGTTGGCAAAGGGGCAGGGAGCCCCCAAAGCATCTTGCTTCCAGCTCTTTGGGAAGCTAAGAAACAACTGGCTCTGCCCAGTGCTCTTACAGCCTGAGAGAAAATCTCTTACCAAGGCCTGTGAAACGCACTTTGTTGGTGGCCTGATCTAGCTGAAGTAGAACTTCTGCTCTGGGTGTGCTCCATTGGCCTAGAGCTGCCTGGCCCAAAGGGCCGCCTTGTTTGCAAAGGGGATGAGAGGCCCCAAAGCATCTTGCTTCCAGCTCTTCGGGAAGCTAAGAAACATCTGGCGTTGCCCAGTGCTCTTACAGCCTACCGGGAACATCTCTTACCAAGGCCTGTGAAACGCAGTTTGTTGGTGGCCTGAACTGGCCGAAGTAGAACTTCTGCTCTGGTGTGCTCCACTGGCCTAGAGCTACCTGCCCCAAAGGGCTGCCTTGATTCCAAAGTGAGAGAGTGGCACCAAAGCATCTTGCTTCCAGCTCTTCGGGAAGCTAAGAAACATCTGGCGTTGCCCAGTGCTCTTACAGCCTACCGGGAACATCTCTTACCAAGGCCTGTGAAACGCCGTTTCCTGGCAGGCCTGATTTGGCTGAAGTAGAACTTCTGCTCTGGGTGTGCTCCATTGCCCTAGAGCTGCCAGGCCCAAGGTGCTGCCTTGTTTCCAAAGGGGCAGAGAGGCCCCAAAGCATCTTGCTTCCAGCTCTCTGGGAAGCTAAGAACCAACTCGCTCTGCCCCGTGCTCTTACAGCCTACCGGGAACATGTCTTTGAAAGGCCTGTGAAACGCAGTTTCTTGGCAGGCCTCATCTGGCTGAAGTAGAACTCCGGCTCTGGGTGTGCTCCATTGCCCTAGAGCTGCCAGGCCCCAAGTGCTGCCCTGTTTCCAAGGGGCAGAGAGGCCCAAAGCATCTTGCTTCCCGGTCTTTGCGAAGCTAAGAAACAACTGGCTCTGCCCAGTGCTCTTACACCCACCGGGAACATCTCTTACCAAGGCCTGTCAAACGCTGTTTCTTTGCAGGCCTGATCAGGCTGAAGTAGAACTCCTGCTCTGCGTGTGCTCCATTGGCCTAGAGCTTCCCGACCCAAAAGGCTGCCTTGTTCCCAAAGGGGCAGAGGGGTCCCAAGCATCTTGCTTCCAGCTTTTCAGGAAGGTAAGAAACAACTGGCTCTGCCCAGTGCTCTTACAGCCTACCGGGAACATCTCTTACCAAGGCCTGTGAAACGCAGTTTCCTGGCAGGCCTGATCTGGCTGAAGTAGAACTTCTGCTCTGGGCGTGCTCCATTGCCCTAGAGCTGCCAGGCCCAAAGGGCTGCCTTGTTTCCAAAGACGGAGAGTGGACCCAAAGCATCTTGCTCCCAGCTCTTCGTGAAGCTAAGAAACAGCTGGCTCTGCCCAGTGCTCTTACAGCCTAAGAGAACATCTCTTTGAAAGGCCTGTGAAACGCAGTTTCTTGGCAGGCCTGACCTGGCTGAAGTAGAACTTCTGTTCTGGTTGTGCTACATAGGCCTAGAGCTACCAGGACCTAAGGGCTGCCTTGTTTCCAAAGGGTGAGAGAGGCCCCAAAGCATCTTGCCTCCAGCACTTTGGGAAGCTAAAAAACAACTGGTTCTGCCCAGTGCTCTCACAGCCTACCGTGAACATCTCTTACCAAGGGCTGTGAAACGCAGTTTCTGGGCAGGACTGATCTGCCTGAAGTAGAACTTCTGCTGTGGGTGTGCTCCATTGGCCTAGAGCTGCCAGGCGCAAACGGCTGCCTTGTGTCCAAAGGGAGAGAGAGGCCCCAAAGCATCTTGCTTCCAGCTCTGTGGGAAGCTAAAGCAACTGGCTCTCCACAGTGCTCTCACAGCCTACCGGGAACATCTCTTACCAAGGCCTGTGAAACGCAGTTTCTTGGCAGGCCTGATCTGGCTGAAGTAGAACTCCTGCTCCGGGCGTGCTACTTTGGCCTAGAGCTGCCAGGCCCAAAGGGCCGCCTTGTTTCCAAAGGGGCTGAGAGTCCCCAAAGTATCTTGCTTCCAAATCTTTGGGAAGCTAAGAAACAACTGGCTCTGCACAGTGCTCTCACAGCCTACCGGCAACGTGACAGAGAAAGGCCTGTGAGACGCAGTTTCTTGGAAGGCCTGATCTGGCTGAGGTAGAACTTCTGCTCTGGGTGTACTCCATTGGCCTAGGGCTGCCAGGCCCAAAGGGCTGCCTTTATTTCCAAAGTGTGAGAGAGGCCCCAAAGCATCTTGCTTCCAGCTCATTGGGAAGTTAAGAAACAACTGTCTCTGCCCAGTGCTCTGACAGAGTACCGGGAACATCTCTTACCAAAGCCTTTGAAACGCAGTTTCTTGGCAGGCCTTATCTCTCTGAGGTAGAACTTCTGCTCTGGGTGTGCTCCATTGGCCTAGAGCTGAAAGGCCCAAAGGTCGGCCTTGTTGGCAACGGGGCAGGGAGCCCCCAAAGCATCTTGCTTCCAGCTCTTCGGGAAGCTAAGAAACAACTGGCTCTGCCCAGTGCTCTTACAGCCTGAGAGAAAATCTCTTACCAAGGCCTGTGAAACGCACTTTGTTGGTGGCCTGAACTGGCCGAAGTAGAACTTCTGCTCTGGGTGTGCTCCACTGGCCTAGAGCTACCTGCCCCAAAGGGCTGCCTTGATTCCAAAGTGAGAGAGTGGCACCAAAGCATCTTGCTTCCAGCTCTTCGGGAAGCTAAGAAACATCTGGCGTTGCCCAGTGCTCTTACAGCCTACCGGGAACATCTCTTACCAAGGCCTGTGAAACGCAGTTTGTTGGTGGCCTGAACTGGCCGAAGTAGAACTTCTGCTCTGGGTGTGCTCCACTGGCCTGGAGCTACCTGCCCCAAAGGGCTGCCTTGATTCCAAAGTGAGAGAGTGGCACCAAAGCATCTTGCTTCCAGCTCTTCGGGAAGCTAAGAAACATCTGGCGTTGCCCAGTGCTCTTACAGCCTACCGGGAACATCTCTTACCAAGGCCTGTGAAACGCCGTTTCCTGGCAGGCCTGATTTGGCTGAAGTAGAACTTCTGCTCTGGGTGTGCTCCATTGCCCTAGAGCTGCCAGGCCCAAGGTGCTGCCTTGTTTCCAAAGGGGCAGAGAGGCCCCAAAGCATCTTGCTTCCAGCTCTCTGGGAAGCTAAGAACCAACTCGCTCTGCCCCGTGCTCTTACAGCCTACCGGGAACATGTCTTTGAAAGGCCTGTGAAACGCAGTTTCTTGGCAGGCCTCATCTGGCTGAAGTAGAACTCCGGCTCTGGGTGTGCTCCATTGCCCTAGAGCTGCCAGGCCCCAAGTGCTGCCCTGTTTCCAAGGGGCAGAGAGGCCCAAAGCATCTTGCTTCCCGGTCTTTGCGAAGCTAAGAAACAACTGGCTCTGCCCAGTGCTCTTACACCTACCGGGAACATCTCTTACCAAGGCCTGTCAAACGCTGTTTCTTTGCAGGCCTGATCAGGCTGAAGTAGAACTCCTGCTCTGCGTGTGCTCCATTGGCCTAGAGCTTCCCGACCCAAAAGGCTGCCTTGTTCCCAAACGGGCAGAGGGGTCCCAAGCATCTTGCTTCCAGCTTTTCAGGAAGGTAAGAAACAACTGGCTCTGCCCAGTGCTCTTACAGCCTACCGGGAACATCTCTTACCAAGGCCTGTGAAACGCAGTTTCCTGGCAGGCCTGATCTGGCTGAAGTAGAACTCCTGCTCTGGGCGTTCTACTTTGGCCTAGAGCTGCCAGGCCCAAAGGGCCGCCTTGTTTCCAAAGGGGCTGAGAGTCCCCAAAGCATCTTGCTTCCAAATCTTTGGGAAGCTAAAAAACAACTGGCTCTGCACAGTGCTCTCACAGCCTACCGGCAACTTGACAGAGAAAGGCCTGTGAGACGCAGTTTCTTGGAAGGCCTGATCTGGCTGAGGTAGAACTTCTGCTCTGGGTGTACTCCATTGGCCTAGGGCTGCCAGGCCCAAAGGGCTGCCTTTATTTCAAAAGTGTGAGAGAGGCCCCAAAGCATCTTGCTTCCTGCTCTCTGGGAAGCTAAAACAACTGTCTCTGCACAGTGCTCTCAAAGCCAACCGGGAACGTCACATACAAAGGCCTGTGAAACGCAGCTTCTTGACAGGCCTTATCTGGCTGAGGTAGAACTTGTGCTCTGGGTGTGCTACCTTGGCCTAGAGCTGCCAGGCACAAAGGCTGCTTTGTTTCCAAAGGGGGAGAGAGGCCCCAAATCATGTTGCTTCCAGCTGTTTTTGAAGCTAAGAAACAACTCGCTCTGCCAGGTACTCTTACAGCCTTCCGGGAACACCTCTTACGAAGGCCTGTGAAAAGCAGTTTCTTGGCAGGCCTGATCTGGCTGAGGTAGAACTTCTGCTCTGGGTGTGCTACTTTGGCCTAGAGCTGCCAGGCACAAAGGCTGCTTTGTTTCCAAAGGGGGAGAGAGGCCCCAAATCATGTTGCTTCCAGCTGTTTTTGAAGCTAAGAAACAACTCGCTCTGCCAGGTACTCTTACAGCCTTCGGGGAACACCTCTTACGAAGGCCTGTGAAAAGCAGTTTCTTGGCAGGCCTGATCTGGCTGAGGTAGAACTTCTGCTCTGGGTGTGCTCCATTGCCCTAGAGCTGAAAGGCCCAAAGGGCTGCCTTGTTTCCAAAGGGGGAGAGAGGCCCCAAAGCATCTTGCTTCCACCTCTTGGGAAGCTAAGAAACAACTGGCTGTGCCCAGTGCTCTTATAGCCTAAGAGAACATCTCTTATCAAGGCCTGTGAAACGCAGTTTCTAGGCAGGCCTGATCTGGAAGAAGTAGAACTTCGGCTCTGGTTGTGCTCCATTGCCCTAGAGCTGCCAGACCCAACGTGCTGCCTTGTTTCCAAAGGGGCAGAGAGGCCCCAAAGCGTCTTGCTTCCAGCTGTTTGGGAAACAAGGAAACAACTGGCTCTGCACCGTGCTCTCACAGCCTACCGAGAACGTCACATACAAAGGCCTCTGAAACGCAGTTCCTTGGCAGGCCTGATCTGGCTGAAGTAGGACTTCTGCTCTGGCTGTGCTCCATTGGCCTAGAGCTGAAAGGCCCAAAGGGATGCCTTGTTTGCAAAGGGGCAGAGAGGCCCCAAAGCATCTTGCTTCCAGCTCTTTGGGAAGCTAAGAAACAACTGTCTCTGCCCAGTGCTCTGACAGAGTACCGGCAACATCTCTTACCAAAGCCTTTGAAACGCAGTTTCTTGGCAGGCCTTATCTGGCTGAGGTAGAACTTCTGCTCTGGGTGTGCTCCATTGGCCTAGAGCTGAAAGGCCCAAAGGTCGGCCTTGTTGGCAAAGGGGCAGGGAGCCCCCAAAGCTTCTTGCTTCCAGCTCTTTGGGAAGCTAAGAAACAACTGGCTCTGCCCAGTGCTCTTACAGCCTGAGAGAAAATCTCTTACCAAGGCCTGTGAAACGCACTTTGTTGGTGGCCTGATCTAGCTGAAGTAGAACTTCTGCTCTGGGTGTGCTCCATTGGCCTAGAGCTGCCTGGCCCAAAGGGCCGCCTTGTTTGCAAAGGGGATGAGAGGCCCCAAAGCATCTTGCTTCCAGCTCTTCGGGAAGCTAAGAAACATCTGGCGTTGCCCAGTGCTCTTACAGCCTACCGGGAACATCTCTTACCAAGACCTGTGAAACACAGTTTGTTGGTGGCCTGAACTGGCCGAAGTAGAACTTCTGCTCTGGGTGTGCTCCACTGGCCTAGAGCTACCTGCCCCAAAGGGCTGCCTTGATTCCAAAGTGAGAGAGTGGCACCAAAGCATCTTGCTTCCAGCTCTTCGGGAAGCTAAGAAACATCTGGCGTTGCCCAGTGCTCTTACAGCCTACCGGGAACATCTCTTACCAAGGCCTGTGAAACGCCGTTTCCTGGCAGGCCTGATTTGGCTGAAGTAGAACTTCTGCTCTGGGTGTGCTCCATTGCCCTAGAGCTGCCAGGCCCAAGGTGCTGCCTTGTTTCCAAAGGGGCAGAGAGGCCCCAAAGCATCTTGCTTCCAGCTCTCTGGGAAGCTAAGAACCAACTCGCTCTGCCCCGTGCTCTTACAGCCTACCGGGAACATGTCTTTGAAAGGCCTGTGAAACGCAGTTTCTTGGCAGGCCTCATCTGGCTGAAGTAGAACTCCGGCTCTGGGTGTGCTCCACTGCCCTAGAGCTGCCAGGCCCCAAGTGCTGCCCTGTTTCCAAGGGGCACAGAGGCCCAAAGCATCTTGCTTCCCGGTCTTTGCGAAGCTAAGAAACAACTGGCTCTGCCCAGTGCTCTTACACCTACCGGGAACATCTCTTACCAAGGCCTGTCAAACGCTGTTTCTTTGCAGGCCTGATCAGGCTGAAGTAGAACTCCTGCTCTGCGTGTGCTCCATTGGCCTAGAGCTTCCCGACCCAAAAGGCTGCCTTGTTCCCAAACGGGCAGAGGGGTCCCAAGCATCTTGCTTCCAGCTTTTCAGGAAGGTAAGAAACAACTGGCTCTGCCCAGTGCTCTTACAGCCTACCGGGAACATCTCTTACCAAGGCCTGTGAAACGCAGTTTCCTGGCAGGCCTGATCTGGCTGAAGTAGAACTTCTGCTCTGGGTGTGCTCCATTGCCCTAGAGCTGCCAGGCCCAAAGGGCTGCCTTGTTTCCAAAGACGGAGAGTGGACCCAAAGCATCTTGCTCCCAGCTCTTCGGGAAGCTAAGAAACAGCTGGCTCTGCCCAGTGCTCTTACAGCCTAAGAGAACATGTCTTTGAAAGGCCTGTGAAACGCAGTTTCTTGGCAGGCCTGACCTGGCTGAAGTAGAACTTCTGTTCTGGTTGTGCTACATAGGCCTAGAGCTACCAGGACCTAAGGGCTGCCTTGTTTCCAAAGGGTGAGAGAGGCCCCAAAGCATCTTGCCTCCAGCACTTTGGGAAGCTAAAAAACAACTGGTTCTGCCCAGTGCTCTCACAGCCTACCGTGAACATCTCTTACCAAGGGCTGTGAAACGCAGTTTCTGGGCAGGACTGATCTGCCTGAAGTAGAACTTCTGCTGTGGGTGTGCTCCATTGGCCTAGAGCTGCCAGGCGCAAACGGCTGCCTTGTGTCCAAAGGGAGAGAGAGGCCCCAAAGCATCTTGCTTCCAGCTCTGTGGGAAGCTAAAGCAACTGGCTCTCCACAGTGCTCTCACAGCCTACCGGGAACATCTCTTACCAAGGCCTGTGAAACGCAGTTTCTTGGCAGGCCTGATCTGGCTGAAGTAGAACTCCTGCTCTGGGCGTGCTACTTTGGCCTAGAGCTGCCAGGCCCAAAGGGCCGCCTTGTTTCCAAAGGGGCTGAGAGTCCCCAAAGTATCTTGCTTCCAAATCTTTGGGAAGCTAAGAAACAACTGGCTCTGCACAGTGCTCTCACAGCCTACCGGCAACGTGACAGAGAAAGGCCTGTGAGATGCAGTTTCTTGGAAGGCCTGATCTGGCTGAGGTAGAACTTCTGCTCTGGGTGTACTCCATTGGCCTAGGGCTGCCAGGCCCAAAGGGCTGCCTTTATTTCCAAAGTGTGAGAGAGGCCCCAAAGCATCTTGCTTCCTGCTCTCTGGGAAGCTAAAACAACTGGCTCTGCACAGTGCTCTCAAAGCCAACCGGGAACGTCACATACAAAGGCCTGTGAAACGCAGCTTCTTGACAGGCCTTATCTGGCTGAGGTAGAACTTGTGCTCTGGGTGTGCTACTTTGGCCTAGAGCTGCCAGGCACAAAGGCTGCTTTGTTTCCAAAGGGGGAGAGAGGCCCCAAATCATGTTGCTTCCAGCTGTTTTTGAAGCTAAGAAACAACTCGCTCTGCCAGGTACTCTTACAGCCTTCCGGGAACACCTCTTACGAAGGCCTGTGAAACGCAGCTTCTTGACAGGCCTGATCTGGCTGAGGTAGAACTTCTGCTCTGGGTGTACTCCATTGGCCTAGGGCTGCCAGGCCCAAAGGGCTGCCTTTATTTCCAAAGTGTGAGAGAGGCCCCAAAGCATCTTGCTTCCACCTCTTGGGAAGCTAAGAAACAACTGGCTGTGCCCAGTGCTCTTATAGCCTAAGAGAACATCTCTTATCAAGGCCTGTGAAACGCAGTTTCTAGGCAGGCCTGATCTGGAAGAAGTAGAACTTCGGCTCTGGGTGTGCTCCATTTGCCCTAGAGCTGCCAGACCCAACGTGCTGCCTTGTTTCCAAAGGGGCAGAGAGGCCCCAAAGCGTCTTGCTTCCAGCTGTTTGGGAAACAAGGAAACAACTGGCTCTGCACCGTGCTCTCACAGCCTACCGGGAACGTCACATACAAAGGCCTCTGAAACGCAGTTCCTTGGCAGGCCTGATCTGGCTGAAGTAGGACTTCTGCTCTGGCTGTGCTCCATTGGCCTAGAGCTGAAAGGCCCAAAGGGATGCCTTGTTTGCAAAGGGGCAGAGAGGCCCCAAAGCATCTTGCTTCCAGCTCATTGGGAAGCTAAGAAACAACTGTCTCTGCCCAGTGCTCTGACAGAGTACCGGCAACATCTCTTACCAAAGCCTTTGAAACGCAGTTTCTTGGCAGGCCTTATCTGGCTGAGGTAGAACTTCTGCTCTGGGTGTGCTCCATTGGCCTAGAGCTGAAAGGCCCAAAGGTCGGCCTTGTTGGCAAAAGGGCAGGGAGCCCCCAAAGCATCTTGCTTCCAGCTCTTCGGGAAGCTAAGAAACAACTGGCTCTGCCCAGTGCTCTTACAGCCTACCGGGAACATCTCTTACCAAGGCCTGTGAAACGCCGTTTGTTGGTGGCCTGAACTGGCCGAAGTAGAACTTCTGCTCTGGGTGTGCTCCACTGGCCTAGAGCTACCTGCCCCAAAGGGCTGCCTTGATTCCACAGTGAGAGAGTGGCACCAAAGCATCTTGCTTCCAGCTCTTCGGGAAGCTAAGAAACATCTGGCGTTGCCCAGTGCTCTTACAGCCTACAGGGAACATCTCTTACCAAGGCCTGTGAAACGCCGTTTCCTGGCAGGCCTGATTTGGCTGAAGTAGAAGTTCTGCTCTGGGTGTGCTCCATTGCCCTAGAGCTGCCAGGCCCAAGGTGCTGCCTTGTTTCCAAAGGGGCAGAGAGGCCCCAAAGCATCTTGCTTCCAGCTCTCTGGGAAGCTAAGAACCAACTCGCTCTGCCCCGTGCTCTTACAGCCTACCGGGAACATGTCTTTGAAAGGCCTGTGAAACGCAGTTTCTTGGCAGGCCTCATCTGGCTGAAGTAGAACTCCGGCTCTGGGTGTGCTCCATTGCCCTAGAGCTGCCAGGCCCCAAGTGCTGCCCTGTTTCCAAGGGGCAGAGAGGCCCAAAGCATCTTGCTTCCCGGTCTTTGCGAAGCTAAGAAACAACTGGCTCTGCCCAGTGCTCTTACAGCCTGAGAGAAAATCTCTTACCAAGGCCTGTGAAACGCACTTTGTTGGTGGCCTGATCTAGCTGAAGTAGAACTTCTGCTCTGGGTGTGCTCCATTGCCCTAGAGCTGCCAGGCCCAAGGTGCCGCCTTGTTTGCAAAGGGGCAGAGAGGCCCCAAAGCATCTTGCTTCCAGCTCTTCGGGAAGCTAAGAAACATCTGGCGTTGCCCAGTGCTCTTACAGCCTACCGGGAACATCTCTTACCAAGGCCTGTGAAACGCAGTTTGTTGGTGGCCTGAACTGGCCGAAGTAGAACTTCTGCTCTGGGTGTGCTCCACTGGCCTAGAGCTACCTGCCCCAAAGGGCTGCCTTGATTCCAAAGTGAGAGAGTGGCACCAAAGCATCTTGCTTCCAGCTCTTCGGGAAGCTAAGAAACATCTGGCGTTGCCCAGTGCTCTTACAGCCTACCGGGAACATCTCTTACCAAGGCCTGTGAAACGCCGTTTCCTGGCAGGCCTGATTTGGCTGAAGTAGAACTTCTGCTCTGGGTGTGCTCCATTGCCCTAGAGCTGCCAGGTCCAAGGTGCTGCCTTGTTTCCAAAGGGGCAGAGAGGCCCCAAAGCATCTTGCTTCCAGCTCTCTGGGAAGCTAAGAACCAACTCGCTCTGCCCCGTGCTCTTACAGCCTACCGGGAACATGTCTTTGAAAGGCCTGTGAAACGCAGTTTCTTGGCAGGCCTCATCTGGCTGAAGTAGATCTCCGGCTCTGGGTGTGCTCCATTGCCCTAGAGCTGCCAGGCCCCAAGTGCTGCCCTGTTTCCAAGGGGCAGAGAGGCCCAAAGCATCTTGCTTCCCGGTCTTTGCGAAGCTAAGAAACAACTGGCTCTGCCCAGTGCTCTTACACCCACCCGGAACATCTCTTACCAAGGCCTGTCAAACACTGTTTCTTTGCAGGCCTGATCAGGCTGAAGTAGAATTCCTGCTCTGCGTGTGCTCCATTGGCCTAGAGCTTCCCGACCCAAAAGGCTGCCTTGTTCCCAAACGGGCAGAGGGGTCCCAAGCATCTTGCTTCCAGCTTTTCAGGAAGGTAAGAAACAACTGGCTCTGCCCAGTGCTCTTACAGCCTACCGGGAACATCTCTTACAAAGGCCTGTGAAACGCAGTTTCCTGGCAGGCCAGATCTGGCTGAAGTAGAACTTCTGCTCTGGGCGTGCTCCATTTGCCCTAGAGCTGCCAGGCCCAACGTGCTGCCTTGTTTCCAAAGGGGCAGAGAGGCCCCAAAGCGTCTTGCTTCCAGCTGTTTGGGAAACAAGGAAACAACTGGCTCTGCACCGTGCTCTCACAGCCTACCGGGAACGTCACATACAAAGGCCTCTGAAACGCAATTCCTTGGCAGGCCTGATCTGGCTGAAGTAGGACTTCTGCTCTGGCTGTGCTCCATTGGCCTAGAGCTGAAAGGCCCAAAGGGATGCCTTGTTTGCAAAGGGGCAGAGAGGCCCCAAAGCATCTTGCTTCCAGCTCATTGGGAAGCTAAGAAACAACTGTCTCTGCCCAGTGCTCTGACAGAGTACCGGCAACATCTCTTACCAAAGCCTTTGAAACGCAGTTTCTTGGCAGGCCTTATCTGGCTGAGGTAGAACTTCTGCTCTGGGTGTGCTCCATTGGCCTAGAGCTGAAAGGCCCAAAGGTCGGCCTTGTTGGCAAAAGGGCAGGGAGCCCCCAAAGCATCTTGCTTCCAGCTCTTCGGGAAGCTAAGAAACAACTGGCTCTGCCCAGTGCTCTTACAGCCTACCGGGAACATCTCTTACCAAGGCCTGTGAAACGCCGTTTGTTGGTGGCCTGAACTGGCCGAAGTAGAACTTCTGCTCTGGGTGTGCTCCACTGGCCTAGAGCTACCTGCCCCAAAGGGCTGCCTTGATTCCACAGTGAGAGAGTGGCACCAAAGCATCTTGCTTCCAGCTCTTCGGGAAGCTAAGAAACATCTGGCGTTGCCCAGTGCTCTTACAGCCTACAGGGAACATCTCTTACCAAGGCCTGTGAAACGCCGTTTCCTGGCAGGCCTGATTTGGCTGAAGTAGAAGTTCTGCTCTGGGTGTGCTCCATTGCCCTAGAGCTGCCAGGCCCAAGGTGCTGCCTTGTTTCCAAAGGGGCAGAGAGGCCCCAAAGCATCTTGCTTCCAGCTCTCTGGGAAGCTAAGAACCAACTCGCTCTGCCCCGTGCTCTTACAGCCTACCGGGAACATGTCTTTGAAAGGCCTGTGAAACGCAGTTTCTTGGCAGGCCTCATCTGGCTGAAGTAGAACTCCGGCTCTGGGTGTGCTCCATTGCCCTAGAGCTGCCAGGCCCCAAGTGCTGCCCTGTTTCCAAGGGGCAGAGAGGCCCAAAGCATCTTGCTTCCCGGTCTTTGCGAAGCTAAGAAACAACTGGCTCTGCCCAGTGCTCTTACAGCCTGAGAGAAAATCTCTTACCAAGGCCTGTGAAACGCACTTTGTTGGTGGCCTGATCTAGCTGAAGTAGAACTTCTGCTCTGGGTGTGCTCCATTGGCCTAGAGCTGCCTGGCCCAAAGGGCCGCCTTGTTTGCAAAGGGGCAGAGAGGCCCCAAAGCATCTTGCTTCCAGCTCTTCGGGAAGCTAAGAAACATCTGGCGTTGCCCAGTGCTCTTACAGCCTACCGGGAACATCTCTTACCAAGGCCTGTGAAACGCAGTTTGTTGGTGGCCTGAACTGGCCGAAGTAGAACTTCTGCTCTGGGTGTGCTCCACTGGCCTAGAGCTACCTGCCCCAAAGGGCTGCCTTGATTCCAAAGTGAGAGAGTGGCACCAAAGCATCTTGCTTCCAGCTCTTCGGGAAGCTAAGAAACATCTGGCGTTGCCCAGTGCTCTTACAGCCTACCGGGAACATCTCTTACCAAGGCCTGTGAAACGCCGTTTCCTGGCAGGCCTGATTTGGCTGAAGTAGAACTTCTGCTCTGGGTGTGCTCCATTGCCCTAGAGCTGCCAGGTCCAAGGTGCTGCCTTGTTTCCAAAGGGGCAGAGAGGCCCCAAAGCATCTTGCTTCCAGCTCTCTGGGAAGCTAAGAACCAACTCGCTCTGCCCCGTGCTCTTACAGCCTACCGGGAACATGTCTTTGAAAGGCCTGTGAAACGCAGTTTCTTGGCAGGCCTCATCTGGCTGAAGTAGATCTCCGGCTCTGGGTGTGCTCCATTGCCCTAGAGCTGCCAGGCCCCAAGTGCTGCCCTGTTTCCAAGGGGCAGAGAGGCCCAAAGCATCTTGCTTCCCGGTCTTTGCGAAGCTAAGAAACAACTGGCTCTGCCCAGTGCTCTTACACCCACCCGGAACATCTCTTACCAAGGCCTGTCAAACGCTGTTTCTTTGCAGGCCTGATCAGGCTGAAGTAGAATTCCTGCTCTGCGTGTGCTCCATTGGCCTAGAGCTTCCCGACCCAAAAGGCTGCCTTGTTCCCAAACGGGCAGAGGGGTCCCAAGCATCTTGCTGCCAGCTTTTCAGGAAGGTAAGAAACAACTGGCTCTGCCCAGTGCTCTTACAGCCTAGCGGGAACATCTCTTACCAAGGCCTGTGAAACGCAGTTTCCTGGCAGGCCAGATCTGGCTGAAGTAGAACTTCTGCTCTGGGCGTGCTCCATTTGCCCTAGAGCTGCCAGGCCCAAAGGGCTGCCTTGTTTCCAAAGACGGAGAGTGGACCCAAAGCATCTTGCTCCCAGCTCTTCGGGAAGCTAAGAAACAGCTGGCTCTGCCCAGTGCTCTTACAGCCTAAGAGAACATCTCTTTGAAAGGCCTGTGAAACGCAGTTTCTTGGCAGGCCTGACCTGGCTGAGGTAGAACTTCTGTTCTGGTTGTGCTACATAGGCCTAGAGCTACCAGGACCTAAGGGCCGCCTTGTTTCCAAAGGGGCTGAGAGTCCCCAAAGCATCTTGCTTCCAAATCTTTGGGAAGCTAAGAAACAACTGGCTCTGCACAGTGCTCTCACAGCCTACCCGCAACGTGACAGAGAAAGGCCTGTGAGACGCAGTTTCTTGGAAGGCCTGATCTGGCTGAGGTAGAACTTCTGCTCTGGGTGTACTCCATTGGCCTAGGGCTGCCAGGCCCAAAGGGCTGCCTTTATTTCAAAAGTGTGAGAGAGGCCCCAAAGCATCTTGCTTCCTGCTCTCTGGGAAGCTAAAACAACTGTCTCTGCACAGTGCTCTCAAAGCCAACCGGGAACGTCACATACAAAGGCCTGTGAAACGCAGCTTCTTGACAGGCCTTATCTGGCTGAGGTAGAACTTTTGCTCTGGGTGTGCTACCTTGGCCTAGAGCTGCCAGGCACAAAGGCTGCTTTGTTTCCAAAGGGGGAGAGAGGCCCCAAATCATGTTGCTTCCAGCTGTTTTTGAAGCTAAGAAACAACTCGCTCTGCCAGGTACTCTTACAGCCTTCCGGGAACACCTCTTACGAAGGCCTGTGAAAAGCAGTTTCTTGGCAGGCCTGATCTGGCTGAGGTAGAACTTCTGCTCTGGGTGTGCTCCAATGCCCTAGAGCTGAAAGGCCCAAAGGGCTGCCTTGTTTCCAAAGGGGGAGAGAGGCCCCAAAGCATCTTGCTTCCACCTCTTGGGAAGCTAAGAAACAACTGGCTGTGCCCAGTGCTCTTATAGCCTAAGAGAACATCTCTTATCAAGGCCTGTGAAACGCACTTTCTAGGCAGGCCTGATCTGGAAGAAGTAGAACTTCGGCTCTGGTTGTGCTCCATTGCCCTAGAGCTGCCAGACCCAACGTGCTGCCTTGTTTCCAAAGGGGCAGAGAGGCCCCAAAGCATCTTGCTTCCAGCTGTTTGGGAAACAAGGAATCAACTGGCTCTGCACC
This sequence comes from Equus asinus, assembly GCF_041296235.1. Lineage (NCBI taxonomy): Eukaryota > Metazoa > Chordata > Mammalia > Perissodactyla > Equidae > Equus > Equus asinus. The sequence goes on from NW_027225534.1 coordinate 1,078,856, forward strand.
GTGCTCTCACAGCCTACCGGGAAGGTCACATACAAAGGCCTCTGAAACGCAGTTCCACGGCAGGCCTGATCTGGCTGAAGTAGGACTTCTGCTCTGGCTGTGCTCCATTGGCCTAGAGCTGAAAGGCCCAAAGGGATGCCTTGTTTGCAAAGGGGCAGAGAGGCCCCAAAGCATCTTGCTTCCAGCTCTTTGGGAAGCTAAGAAACAACTGTCTCTGCCCAGTGCTCTGACAGAGTACCGGCAACATCTCTTACCAAAGCCTTTGAAACGCAGTTTCTTGGCAGGCCTTATCTGGCTGAGGTAGAACTTCTGATCTGGGTGTGCTCCATTGGCCTAGAGCTGAAAGGCCCAAAGGTCGGACTTGTTGGCAAAGTGGCAGGGAGCCCCCAAAGCATCTTGCTTCCAGCTCTTTGGGAAGCTAAGAAATAACTGGCTCTGCCCAGTGCTCTTACAGCCTGAGAGAAAATCTCTTACCAAGGCCTGTGAAACGCACTTTGTTGGTGGCCTGATCTAGCTGAAGTAGAACTTCTGCTCTGGGTGTGCTCCATTGGCCTAGAGCTGCCTGGCCCAAAGGGCCGCCTTGTTTGCAAAGGGGCAGAGAGGCCCCAAAGCATCTTGCTTCCAGCTCTTCGGGAAGCTAAGAAACATCTGGCGTTGCCCAGTGCTCTTACAGCCTACCGGGAACATCTCTTACCAAGGCCTGTGAAACGCAGTTTGTTGGTGGCCTGAACTGGCCGAAGTAGAACTTCTGCTCTGGGTGTGCTCCACTGGCCTAGAGCTACCTGCCCCAAAGGGCTGCCTTGATTCCAAAGTGAGAGAGTGGCACCAAAGCATCTTGCTTCCAGCTCTTCGGGAAGCTAAGAAACATCTGGCGTTGCCCAGTGCTCTTACAGCCTACCGGGAACATCTCTTACCAAGGCCTGTGAAACGCCGTTTCCTGGCAGGCCTGATTTGGCTGAAGTAGAAGTTCTGCTCTGGGTGTGCTCCATTGCCCTAGAGCTGCCAGGTCCAAGGTGCTGCCTTGTTTCCAAAGGGGCAGAGAGGCCCCAAAGCATCTTGCTTCCAGCTCTCTGGGAAGCTAAGAACCAACTCGCTCTGCCCCGTGCTCTTACAGCCTACCGGGAACATGTCTTTGAAAGGCCTGTGAAACGCAGTTTCTTGGCAGGCCTCATCTGGCTGAAGTAGATCTCCGGCTCTGGGTGTGCTCCATTGCCCTAGAGCTGCCAGGCCCCAAGTGCTGCCCTGTTTCCAAGGGGCAGAGAGGCCCAAAGCATCTTGCTTCCCGGTCTTTGCGAAGCTAAGAAACAACTGGCTCTGCCCAGTGCTCTTACACCCACCCGGATCATCTCTTACCAAGGCCTGTCAAACGCTGTTTCTTTGCAGGCCTGATCAGGCTGAAGTAGAATTCCTGCTCTGCATGTGCTCCATTGGCCTAGAGCTTCCCGACCCAAAAGGCTGCCTTGTTCCCAAACGGGCAGAGGGGTCCCAAGCATCTTGCTTCCAGCTTTTCAGGAAGGTAAGAAACAACTGGCTCTGCCCAGTGCTCTTACAGCCTACCGGGAACATCTCTTACAAAGGCCTGTGAAACGCAGTTTCCTGGCAGGCCAGATCTGGCTGAAGTAGAACTTCTGCTCTGGGCGTGCTCCATTTGCCCTAGAGCTGCCAGGCCCAAAGGGCTGCCTTGTTTCCAAAGACGGAGAGTGGACCCAAAGCATCTTGCTCCCAGCTCTTCGGGAAGCTAAGAAACAGCTGGCTCTGCCCAGTGCTCTTACAGCCTAAGAGAACATCTCTTTGAAAGGCCTGTGAAACGCAGTTTCTTGGCAGGCCTGACCTGGCTGAGGTAGAACTTCTGTTCTGGTTGTGCTACATAGGCCTAGAGCTACCAGGACCTAAGGGCCGCCTTGTTTCCAAAGGGGCTGAGAGTCCCCAAAGCATCTTGCTTCCAAATCTTTGGGAAGCTAAGAAACAACTGGCTCTGCACAGTGCTCTCACAGCCTACCGGCAACGTGACAGAGAAAGGCCTGTGAGACGCAGTTTCTTGGAAGGCCTGATCTGGCTGAGGTAGAACTTCTGCTCTGGGTGTACTCCATTGGCCTAGGGCTGCCAGGCCCAAAGGGCTGCCTTTATTTCAAAAGTGTGAGAGAGGCCCCAAAGCATCTTGCTTCCTGCTCTCTGGGAAGCTAAAACAACTGTCTCTGCACAGTGCTCTCAAAGCCAACCGGGAACGTCACATACAAAGGCCTGTGAAACGCAGCTTCTTGACAGGCCTTATCTGGCTGAGGTAGAACTTTTGCTCTGGGTGTGCTACCTTGGCCTAGAGCTGCCAGGCACAAAGGCTGCTTTGTTTCCAAAGGGGGAGAGAGGCCCCAAATCATGTTGCTTCCAGCTGTTTTTGAAGCTAAGAAACAACTCGCTCTGCCAGGTACTCTTACAGCCTTCCGGGAACACCTCTTACGAAGGCCTGTGAAAAGCAGTTTCTTGGCAGGCCTGATCTGGCTGAGGTAGAACTTCTGCTCTGGGTGTGCTCCATTGCCCTAGAGCTGAAAGGCCCAAAGGGCTGCCTTGTTTCCAAAGGGGGAGAGAGGCCCCAAAGCATCTTGCTTCCACCTCTTGGGAAGCTAAGAAACAACTGGCTGTGCCCAGTGCTCTTATAGCCTAAGAGAACATCTCTTATCAAGGCCTGTGAAACGCACTTTCTAGGCAGGCCTGATCTGGAAGAAGTAGAACTTCGGCTCTGGTTGTGCTCCATTGCCCTAGAGCTGCCAGACCCAACGTGCTGCCTTGTTTCCAAAGGGGCAGAGAGGCCCCAAAGCATCTTGCTTCCAGCTGTTTGGGAAACAAGGAATCAACTGGCTCTGCACCGTGCTCTCACAGCCTACCGGGAAGGTCACATACAAAGGCCTCTGAAACGCAGTTCCACGGCAGGCCTGATCTGGCTGAAGTAGGACTTCTGCTCTGGCTGTGCTCCATTGGCCTAGAGCTGAAAGGCCCAAAGGTCGGCCTTGTTGGCAAAGTGGCAGGGAGCCCCCAAAGCATCTTGCTTCCAGCTCTTTGGGAAGCTAAGAAATAACTGGCTCTGCCCAGTGCTCTTACAGCCTGAGAGAAAATCTCTTACCAAGGCCTGTGAAACGCACTTTGTTGGTGGCCTGATCTAGCTGAAGTAGAACTTCTGCTCTGGGTGTGCTCCATTGGCCTAGAGCTGCCTGGCCCAAAGGGCCGCCTTGTTTGCAAAGGGGCAGAGAGGCCCCAAAGCATCTTGCTTCCAGCTCTTCGGGAAGCTAAGAAACATCTGGCGTTGCCCAGTGCTCTTACAGCCTACCGGGAACATCTCTTACCAAGGCCTGTGAAACGCAGTTTGTTGGTGGCCTGAACTGGCCGAAGTAGAACTTCTGCTCTGGGTGTGCTCCACTGGCCTAGAGCTACCTGCCCCAAAGGGCTGCCTTGATTCCAAAGTGAGAGAGTGGCACCAAAGCATCTTGCTTCCAGCTCTTCGGGAAGCTAAGAAACATCTGGCGTTGCCCAGTGCTCTTACAGCCTACCGGGAACATCTCTTACCAAGGCCTGTGAAACGCCGTTTCCTGGCAGGCCTGATTTGGCTGAAGTAGAACTTCTGCTCTGGGTGTGCTCCATTGCCCTAGAGCTGCCAGGTCCAAGGTGCTGCCTTGTTTCCAAAGGGGCAGAGAGGCCCCAAAGCATCTTGCTTCCAGCTCTCTGGGAAGCTAAGAACCAACTCGCTCTGCCCCGTGCTCTTACAGCCTACCGGGAACATGTCTTTGAAAGGCCTGTGAAACGCAGTTTCTTGGCAGGCCTCATCTGGCTGAAGTAGATCTCCGGCTCTGGGTGTGCTCCATTGCCCTAGAGCTGCCAGGCCCCAAGTGCTGCCCTGTTTCCAAGGGGCAGAGAGGCCCAAAGCATCTTGCTTCCCGGTCTTTGCGAAGCTAAGAAACAACTGGCTCTGCCCAGTGCTCTTACACCCACCCGGAACATCTCTTACCAAGGCCTGTCAAACGCTGTTTCTTTGCAGGCCTGATCAGGCTGAAGTAGAATTCCTGCTCTGCGTGTGCTCCATTGGCCTAGAGCTTCCCGACCCAAAAGGCTGCCTTGTTCCCAAACGGGCAGAGGGGTCCCAAGCATCTTGCTTCCAGCTTTTCAGGAAGGTAAGAAACAACTGGCTCTGCCCAGTGCTCTTACAGCCTACCGGGAACATCTCTTACCAAGGCCTGTGAAACGCAGTTTCCTGGCAGGCCAGATCTGGCTGAAGTAGAACTTCTGCTCTGGGCGTGCTCCATTTGCCCTAGAGCTGCCAGGCCCAAAGGGCTGCCTTGTTTCCAAAGACGGAGAGTGGACCCAAAGCATCTTGCTCCCAGCTCTTCGGGAAGCTAAGAAACAGCTGGCTCTGCCCAGTGCTCTTACAGCCTAAGAGAACATCTCTTTGAAAGGCCTGTGAAACGCAGTTTCTTGGCAGGCCTGACCTGGCTGAGGTAGAACTTCTGTTCTGGTTGTGCTACATAGGCCTAGAGCTACCAGGACCTAAGGGCCGCCTTGTTTCCAAAGGGGCTGAGAGTCCCCAAAGCATCTTGCTTCCAAATCTTTGGGAAGGTAAGAAACAACTGGCTCTGCACAGTGCTCTCACAGCCTACCGGCAACGTGACAGAGAAAGGCCTGTGAGACGCAGTTTCTTGGAAGGCCTGATCTGGCTGAGGTAGAACTTCTGCTCTGGGTGTACTCCATTGGCCTAGGGCTGCCAGGCCCAAAGGGCTGCCTTTATTTCAAAAGTGTGAGAGAGGCCCCAAAGCATCTTGCTTCCTGCTCTCTGGGAAGCTAAAACAACTGTCTCTGCACAGTGCTCTCAAAGCCAACCGGGAACGTCACATACAAAGGCCTGTGAAACGCAGCTTCTTGACAGGCCTTATCTGGCTGAGGTAGAACTTTTGCTCTGGGTGTGCTACCTTGGCCTAGAGCTGCCAGGCACAAAGGCTGCTTTGTTTCCAAAGGGGGAGAGAGGCCCCAAATCATGTTGCTTCCAGCTGTTTTTGAAGCTAAGAAACAACTCGCTCTGCCAGGTACTCTTACAGCCTTCCGGGAACACCTCTTACGAAGGCCTGTGAAAAGCAGTTTCTTGGCAGGCCTGATCTGGCTGAGGTAGAACTTCGGCTCTGGTTGTGCTCCATTGCCCTAGAGCTGCCAGACCCAACGTGCTGCCTTGTTTCCAAAGGGGCAGAGAGGCCCCAAAGCATCTTGCTTCCAGCTGTTTGGGAAACAAGGAATCAACTGGCTCTGCACCGTGCTCTCACAGCCTACCGGGAAGGTCACATACAAAGGCCTCTGAAACGCAGTTCCACGGCAGGCCTGATCTGGCTGAAGTAGGACTTCTGCTCTGGCTGTGCTCCATTGGCCTAGAGCTGAAAGGCCCAAAGGGATGCCTTGTTTGCAAAGGGGCAGAGAGGCCCCAAAGCATCTTGCTTCCAGCTCTTTGGGAAGCTAAGAAACAACTGTCTCTGCCCAGTGCTCTGACAGAGTACCGGCAACATCTCTTACCAAAGCCTTTGAAACGCAGTTTCTTGGCAGGCCTTATCTGGCTGAGGTAGAACTTCTGATCTGGGTGTGCTCCATTGGCCTAGAGCTGAAAGGCCCAAAGGTCGGCCTTGTTGGCAAAGTGGCAGGGAGCCCCCAAAGCATCTTGCTTCCAGCTCTTTGGGAAGCTAAGAAATAACTGGCTCTGCCCAGTGCTCTTACAGCCTGAGAGAAAATCTCTTACCAAGGCCTGTGAAACGCACTTTGTTGGTGGCCTGATCTAGCTGAAGTAGAACTTCTGCTCTGGGTGTGCTCCATTGGCCTAGAGCTGCCTGGCCCAAAGGGCCGCCTTGTTTGCAAAGGGGCAGAGAGGCCCCAAAGCATCTTGCTTCCAGCTCTTCGGGAAGCTAAGAAACATCTGGCGTTGCCCAGTGCTCTTACAGCCTACCGGGAACATCTCTTACCAAGGCCTGTGAAACGCAGTTTGTTGGTGGCCTGAACTGGCCGAAGTAGAACTTCTGCTCTGGGTGTGCTCCACTGGCCTAGAGCTACCTGCCCCAAAGGGCTGCCTTGATTCCAAAGTGAGAGAGTGGCACCAAAGCATCTTGCTTCCAGCTCTTCGGGAAGCTAAGAAACATCTGGCGTTGCCCAGTGCTCTTACAGCCTACCGGGAACATCTCTTACCAAGGCCTGTGAAACGCCGTTTCCTGGCAGGCCTGATTTGGCTGAAGTAGAACTTCTGCTCTGGGTGTGCTCCATTGCCCTAGAGCTGCCAGGTCCAAGGTGCTGCCTTGTTTCCAAAGGGGCAGAGAGGCCCCAAAGCATCTTGCTTCCAGCTCTCTGGGAAGCTAAGAACCAACTCGCTCTGCCCCGTGCTCTTACAGCCTACCGGGAACATGTCTTTGAAAGGCCTGTGAAACGCAGTTTCTTGGCAGGCCTCATCTGGCTGAAGTAGATCTCCGGCTCTGGGTGTGCTCCATTGCCCTAGAGCTGCCAGGCCCCAAGTGCTGCCCTGTTTCCAAGGGGCAGAGAGGCCCAAAGCATCTTGCTTCCCGGTCTTTGCGAAGCTAAGAAACAACTGGCTCTGCCCAGTGCTCTTACACCCACCCGGAACATCTCTTACCAAGGCCTGTCAAACGCTGTTTCTTTGCAGGCCTGATCAGGCTGAAGTAGAATTCCTGCTCTGCGTGTGCTCCATTGGCCTAGAGCTTCCCGACCCAAAAGGCTGCCTTGTTCCCAAACGGGCAGAGGGGTCCCAAGCATCTTGCTTCCAGCTTTTCAGGAAGGTAAGAAACAACTGGCTCTGCCCAGTGCTCTTACAGCCTACCGGGAACATCTCTTACAAAGGCCTGTGAAACGCAGTTTCCTGGCAGGCCAGATCTGGCTGAAGTAGAACTTCTGCTCTGGGCGTGCTCCATTTGCCCTAGAGCTGCCAGGCCCAAAGGGCTGCCTTGTTTCCAAAGACGGAGAGTGGACCCAAAGCATCTTGCTCCCAGCTCTTCGGGAAGCTAAGAAACAGCTGGCTCTGCCCAGTGCTCTTACAGCCTAAGAGAACATCTCTTTGAAAGGCCTGTGAAACGCAGTTTCTTGGCAGGCCTGACCTGGCTGAGGTAGAACTTCTGTTCTGGTTGTGCTACATAGGCCTAGAGCTACCAGGACCTAAGGGCCGCCTTGTTTCCAAAGGGGCTGAGAGTCCCCAAAGCATCTTGCTTCCAAATCTTTGGGAAGCTAAGAAACAACTGGCTCTGCACAGTGCTCTCACAGCCTACCGGCAACGTGACAGAGAAAGGCCTGTGAGACGCAGTTTCTTGGAAGGCCTGATCTGGCTGAGGTAGAACTTCTGCTCTGGGTGTACTCCATTGGCCTAGGGCTGCCAGGCCCAAAGGGCTGCCTTTATTTCAAAAGTGTGAGAGAGGCCCCAAAGCATCTTGCTTCCTGCTCTCTGGGAAGCTAAAACAACTGTCTCTGCACAGTGCTCTCAAAGCCAACCGGGAACGTCTCATACAAAGGCCTGTGAAACGCAGCTTCTTGACAGGCCTTATCTGGCTGAGGTAGAACTTTTGCTCTGGGTGTGCTACCTTGGCCTAGAGCTGCCAGGCACAAAGGCTGCTTTGTTTCCAAAGGGGGAGAGAGGCCCCAAATCATGTTGCTTTCAGCTGTTTTTGAAGCTAAGAAACAACTCGCTCTGCCAGGTACTCTTACAGCCTTCCGGGAACACCTCTTACGAAGGCCTGTGAAAAGCAGTTTCTTGGCAGGCCTGATCTGGCTGAGGTAGAACTTCTGCTCTGGGTGTGCTCCATTGCCCTAGAGCTGAAAGGCCCAAAGGGCTGCCTTGTTTCCAAAGGGGGAGAGAGGCCCCAAAGCATCTTGCTTCCACCTCTTGGGAAGCTAAGAAACAACTGGCTGTGCCCAGTGCTCTTATAGCCTAAGAGAACATCTCTTATCAAGGCCTGTGAAACGCACTTTCTAGGCAGGCCTGATCTGGCTGAGGTAGAACTTCGGCTCTGGTTGTGCTCCATTGCCCTAGAGCTGCCAGACCCAACGTGCTGCCTTGTTTCCAAAGGGGCAGAGAGGCCCCAAAGCATCTTGCTTCCAGCTGTTTGGGAAACAAGGAATCAACTGGCTCTGCACCGTGCTCTCACAGCCTACCGGGAAGGTCACATACAAAGGCCTCTGAAACGCAGTTCCACGGCAGGCCTGATCTGGCTGAAGTAGGACTTCTGCTCTGGCTGTGCTCCATTGGCCTAGAGCTGAAAGGCCCAAAGGGATGCCTTGTTTGCAAAGGGGCAGAGAGGCCCCAAAGCATCTTGCTTCCAGCTCTTTGGGAAGCTAAGAAACAACTGGCTCTGCCCAGTGCTCTGACAGAGTACCGGCAACATCTCTTACCAAAGCCTTTGAAACGCAGTTTCTTGGCAGGCCTTATCTGGCTGAGGTAGAACTTCTGATCTGGGTGTGCTCCATTGGCCTAGAGCTGAAAGGCCCAAAGGTCGGCCTTGTTGGCAAAGTGGCAGGGAGCCCCCAAAGCATCTTGCTTCCAGCTCTTTGGGAAGCTAAGAAATAACTGGCTCTGCCCAGTGCTCTTACAGCCTGAGAGAAAATCTCTTACCAAGGCCTGTGAAACGCACTTTGTTGGTGGCCTGATCTAGCTGAAGTAGAACTTCTGCTCTGGGTGTGCTCCATTGGCCTAGAGCTGCCTGGCCCAAAGGGCCGCCTTGTTTGCAAAGGGGCAGAGAGGCCCCAAAGCATCTTGCTTCCAGCTCTTCGGGAAGCTAAGAAACATCTGGCGTTGCCCAGTGCTCTTACAGCCTACCGGGAACATCTCTTACCAAGGCCTGTGAAACGCAGTTTGTTGGTGGCCTGAACTGGCCGAAGTAGAACTTCTGCTCTGGGTGTGCTCCACTGGCCTAGAGCTACCTGCCCCAAAGGGCTGCCTTGATTCCAAAGTGAGAGAGTGGCACCAAAGCATCTTGCTTCCAGCTCTTCGGGAAGCTAAGAAACATCTGGCGTTGCCCAGTGCTCTTACAGCCTACCGGGAACATCTCTTACCAAGGCCTGTGAAACGCCGTTTCCTGGCAGGCCTGATTTGGCTGAAGTAGAACTTCTGCTCTGGGTGTGCTCCATTGCCCTAGAGCTGCCAGGTCCAAGGTGCTGCCTTGTTTCCAAAGGGGCAGAGAGGCCCCAAAGCATCTTGCTTCCAGCTCTCTGGGAAGCTAAGAACCAACTCGCTCTGCCCCGTGCTCTTACAGCCTACCGGGAACATGTCTTTGAAAGGCCTGTGAAACGCAGTTTCTTGGCAGGCCTCATCTGGCTGAAGTAGATCTCCGGCTCTGGGTGTGCTCCATTGCCCTAGAGCTGCCAGGCCCCAAGTGCTGCCCTGTTTCCAAGGGGCAGAGAGGCCCAAAGCATCTTGCTTCCCGGTCTTTGCGAAGCTAAGAAACAACTGGCTCTGCCCAGTGCTCTTACACCCACCCGGAACATCTCTTACCAAGGCCTGTCAAACGCTGTTTCTTTGCAGGCCTGATCAGGCTGAAGTAGAATTCCTGCTCTGCGTGTGCTCCATTGGCCTAGAGCTTCCCGACCCAAAAGGCTGCCTTGTTCCCAAACGGGCAGAGGGGTCCCAAGCATCTTGCTTCCAGCTTTTCAGGAAGGTAAGAAACAACTGGCTCTGCCCAGTGCTCTTACAGCCTACCGGGAACATCTCTTACAAAGGCCTGTGAAACGCAGTTTCCTGGCAGGCCAGATCTGGCTGAAGTAGAACTTCTGCTCTGGGCGTGCTCCATTTGCCCTAGAGCTGCCAGGCCCAAAGGGCTGCCTTGTTTCCAAAGACGGAGAGTGGACCCAAAGCATCTTGCTCCCAGCTCTTCGGGAAGCTAAGAAACAGCTGGCTCTGCCCAGTGCTCTTACAGCCTAAGAGAACATCTCTTTGAAAGGCCTGTGAAACGCAGTTTCTTGGCAGGCCTGACCTGGCTGAGGTAGAACTTCTGTTCTGGTTGTGCTACATAGGCCTAGAGCTACCAGGACCTAAGGGCCGCCTTGTTTCCAAAGGGGCTGAGAGTCCCCAAAGCATCTTGCTTCCAAATCTTTGGGAAGCTAAGAAACAACTGGCTCTGCACAGTGCTCTCACAGCCTACCGGCAACGTGACAGAGAAAGGCCTGTGAGACGCAGTTTCTTGGAAGGCCTGATCTGGCTGAGGTAGAACTTCTGCTCTGGGTGTACTCCATTGGCCTAGGGCTGCCAGGCCCAAAGGGCTGCCTTTATTTCAAAAGTGTGAGAGAGGCCCCAAAGCATCTTGCTTCCTGCTCTCTGGGAAGCTAAAACAACTGTCTCTGCACAGTGCTCTCAAAGCCAACCGGGAACGTCACATACAAAGGCCTGTGAAACGCAGCTTCTTGACAGGCCTTATCTGGCTGAGGTAGAACTTTTGCTCTGGGTGTGCTACCTTGGCCTAGAGCTGCCAGGCACAAAGGCTGCTTTGTTTCCAAAGGGGGAGAGAGGCCCCAAATCATGTTGCTTTCAGCTGTTTTTGAAGCTAAGAAACAACTCGCTCTGCCAGGTACTCTTACAGCCTTCCGGGAACACCTCTTACGAAGGCCTGTGAAAAGCAGTTTCTTGGCAGGCCTGATCTGGCTGAGGTAGAACTTCTGCTCTGGGTGTGCTCCATTGCCCTAGAGCTGAAAGGCCCAAAGGGCTGCCTTGTTTCCAAAGGGGGAGAGAGGCCCCAAAGCATCTTGCTTCCACCTCTTGGGAAGCTAAGAAACAACTGGCTGTGCCCAGTGCTCTTATAGCCTAAGAGAACATCTCTTATCAAGGCCTGTGAAACGCACTTTCTAGGCAGGCCTGATCTGGAAGAAGTAGAACTTCGGCTCTGGTTGTGCTCCATTGCCCTAGAGCTGCCAGACCCAACGTGCTGCCTTGTTTCCAAAGGGGCAGAGAGGCCCCAAAGCATCTTGCTTCCAGCTGTTTGGGAAACAAGGAATCAACTGGCTCTGCACCGTGCTCTCACAGCCTACCGGGAAGGTCACATACAAAGGCCTCTGAAACGCAGTTCCACGGCAGGCCTGATCTGGCTGAAGTAGGACTTCTGCTCTGGCTGTGCTCCATTGGCCTAGAGCTGAAAGGCCCAAAGGGATGCCTTGTTTGCAAAGGGGCAGAGAGGCCCCAAAGCATCTTGCTTCCAGCTCTTTGGGAAGCTAAGAAACAACTGGCTCTGCCCAGTGCTCTGACAGAGTACCGGCAACATCTCTTACCAAAGCCTTTGAAACGCAGTTTCTTGGCAGGCCTTATCTGGCTGAGGTAGAACTTCTGATCTGGGTGTGCTCCATTGGCCTAGAGCTGAAAGGCCCAAAGGTCGGCCTTGTTGGCAAAGTGGCAGGGAGCCCCCAAAGCATCTTGCTTCCAGCTCTTTGGGAAGCTAAGAAATAACTGGCTCTGCCCAGTGCTCTTACAGCCTGAGAGAAAATCTCTTACCAAGGCCTGTGAAACGCACTTTGTTGGTGGCCTGATCTAGCTGAAGTAGAACTTCTGCTCTGGGTGTGCTCCATTGGCCTAGAGCTGCCTGGCCCAAAGGGCCGCCTTGTTTGCAAAGGGGCAGAGAGGCCCCAAAGCATCTTGCTTCCAGCTCTTCGGGAAGCTAAGAAACATCTGGCGTTGCCCAGTGCTCTTACAGCCTACCGGGAACATCTCTTACCAAGGCCTGTGAAACGCAGTTTGTTGGTGGCCTGAACTGGCCGAAGTAGAACTTCTGCTCTGGGTGTGCTCCACTGGCCTAGAGCTACCTGCCCCAAAGGGCTGCCTTGATTCCAAAGTGAGAGAGTGGCACCAAAGCATCTTGCTTCCAGCTCTTCGGGAAGCTAAGAAACATCTGGCGTTGCCCAGTGCTCTTACAGCCTACCGGGAACATCTCTTACCAAGGCCTGTGAAACGCCGTTTCCTGGCAGGCCTGATTTGGCTGAAGTAGAACTTCTGCTCTGGGTGTGCTCCATTGCCCTAGAGCTGCCAGGTCCAAGGTGCTGCCTTGTTTCCAAAGGGGCAGAGAGGCCCCAAAGCATCTTGCTTCCAGCTCTCTGGGAAGCTAAGAACCAACTCGCTCTGCCCCGTGCTCTTACAGCCTACCGGGAACATGTCTTTGAAAGGCCTGTGAAACGCAGTTTCTTGGCAGGCCTCATCTGGCTGAAGTAGATCTCCGGCTCTGGGTGTGCTCCATTGCCCTAGAGCTGCCAGGCCCCAAGATCTGCCCTGTTTCCAAGGGGCAGAGAGGCCCAAAGCATCTTGCTTCCCGGTCTTTGCGAAGCTAAGAAACAACTGGCTCTGCCCAGTGCTCTTACACCCACCCGGAACATCTCTTACCAAGGCCTGTCAAACGCTGTTTCTTTGCAGGCCTGATCAGGCTGAAGTAGAATTCCTGCTCTGCGTGTGCTCCATTGGCCTAGAGCTTCCCGACCCAAAAGGCTGCCTTGTTCCCAAACGGGCAGAGGGGTCCCAAGCATCTTGCTTCCAGCTTTTCAGGAAGGTAAGAAACAACTGGCTCTGCCCAGTGCTCTTACAGCCTACCGGGAACATCTCTTACAAAGGCCTGTGAAACGCAGTTTCCTGGCAGGCCAGATCTGGCTGAAGTAGAACTTCTGCTCTGGGCGTGCTCCATTTGCCCTAGAGCTGCCAGGCCCAAAGGGCTGCCTTGTTTCCAAAGACGGAGAGTGGACCCAAAGCATCTTGCTCCCAGCTCTTCGGGAAGCTAAGAAACAGCTGGCTCTGCCCAGTGCTCTTACAGCCTAAGAGAACATCTCTTTGAAAGGCCTGTGAAACGCAGTTTCTTGGCAGGCCTGACCTGGCTGAGGTAGAACTTCTGTTCTGGTTGTGCTACATAGGCCTAGAGCTACCAGGACCTAAGGGCCGCCTTGTTTCCAAAGGGGCTGAGAGTCCCCAAAGCATCTTGCTTCCAAATCTTTGGGAAGCTAAGAAACAACTGGCTCTGCACAGTGCTCTCACAGCCTACCGGCAACGTGACAGAGAAAGGCCTGTGAGACGCAGTTTCTTGGAAGGCCTGATCTGGCTGAGGTAGAACTTCTGCTCTGGGTGTACTCCATTGGCCTAGGGCTGCCAGGCCCAAAGGGCTGCCTTTATTTCAAAAGTGTGAGAGAGGCCCCAAAGCATCTTGCTTCCTGCTCTCTGGGAAGCTAAAACAACTGTCTCTGCACAGTGCTCTCAAAGCCAACCGGGAACGTCACATACAAAGGCCTGTGAAACGCAGCTTCTTGACAGGCCTTATCTGGCTGAGGTAGAACTTTTGCTCTGGGTGTGCTACCTTGGCCTAGAGCTGCCAGGCACAAAGGCTGCTTTGTTTCCAAAGGGGGAGAGAGGCCCCAAATCATGTTGCTTCCAGCTGTTTTTGAAGCTAAGAAACAACTCGCTCTGCCAGGTACTCTTACAGCCTTCCGGGAACACCTCTTACGAAGGCCTGTGAAAAGCAGTTTCTTGGCAGGCCTGATCTGGCTGAGGTAGAACTTCTGCTCTGGGTGTGCTCCATTGCCCTAGAGCTGAAAGGCCCAAAGGGCTGCCTTGTTTCCAAAGGGGGAGAGAGGCCCCAAAGCATCTTGCTTCCACCTCTTGGGAAGCTAAGAAACAACTGGCTGTGCCCAGTGCTCTTATAGCCTAAGAGAACATCTCTTATCAAGGCCTGTGAAACGCACTTTCTAGGCAGGCCTGATCTGGAAGAAGTAGAACTTCGGCTCTGGTTGTGCTCCATTGCCCTAGAGCTGCCAGACCCAACGTGCTGCCTTGTTTCCAAAGGGGCAGAGAGGCCCCAAAGCATCTTGCTTCCAGCTGTTTGGGAAACAAGGAATCAACTGGCTCTGCACCGTGCTCTCACAGCCTACCGGGAAGGTCACATACAAAGGCCTCTGAAACGCAGTTCCACGGCAGGCCTGATCTGGCTGAAGTAGGACTTCTGCTCTGGCTGTGCTCCATTGGCCTAGAGCTGAAAGGCCCAAAGGGATGCCTTGTTTGCAAAGGGGCAGAGAGGCCCCAAAGCATCTTGCTTCCAGCTCTTTGGGAAGCTAAGAAACAACTGTCTCTGCCCAGTGCTCTGACAGAGTACCGGCAACATCTCTTACCAAAGCCTTTGAAACGCAGTTTCTTGGCAGGCCTTATCTGGCTGAGGTAGAACTTCTGATCTGGGTGTGCTCCATTGGCCTAGAGCTGAAAGGCCCAAAGGCCGGCCTTGTTGGCAAAGTGGCAGGGAGCCCCCAAAGCATCTTGCTTCCAGCTCTTTGGGAAGCTAAGAAATAACTGGCTCTGCCCAGTGCTCTTACAGCCTGAGAGAAAATCTCTTACCAAGGCCTGTGAAACGCACTTTGTTGGTGGCCTGATCTAGCTGAAGTAGAACTTCTGCTCTGGGTGTGCTCCATTGGCCTAGAGCTGCCTGGCCCAAAGGGCCGCCTTGTTTGCAAAGGGGCAGAGAGGCCCCAAAGCATCTTGCTTCCAGCTCTTCGGGAAGCTAAGAAACATCTGGCGTTGCCCAGTGCTCTTACAGCCTACCGGGAACATCTCTTACCAAGGCCTGTGAAACGCAGTTTGTTGGTGGCCTGAACTGGCCGAAGTAGAACTTCTGCTCTGGGTGTGCTCCACTGGCCTAGAGCTACCTGCCCCAAAGGGCTGCCTTGATTCCAAAGTGAGAGAGTGGCACCAAAGCATCTTGCTTCCAGCTCTTCGGGAAGCTAAGAAACATCTGGCGTTGCCCAGTGCTCTTACAGCCTACCGGGAACATCTCTTACCAAGGCCTGTGAAACGCCGTTTCCGGGCAGGCCTGATTTGGCTGAAGTAGAACTTCTGCTCTGGGTGTGCTCCATTGCCCTAGAGCTGCCAGGTCCAAGGTGCTGCCTTGTTTCCAAAGGGGCAGAGAGGCCCCAAAGCATCTTGCTTCCAGCTCTCTGGGAAGCTAAGAACCAACTCGCTCTGCCCCGTGCTCTTACAGCCTACCGGGAACATGTCTTTGAAAGGCCTGTGAAATGCAGTTTCTTGGCAGGCCTCATCTGGCTGAAGTAGAACTCCGGCTCTGGGTGTGCTCCATTGCCCTAGAGCTGCCAGGCCCCAAGTGCTGCCCTGTTTCCAAGGGGCAGAGAGGCCCAAAGCATCTTGCTTCCCGGTCTTTGCGAAGCTAAGAAACAACTGGCTCTGCCCAGTGCTCTTACACCCACCCGGAACATCTCTTACCAAGGCCTGTCAAACGCTGTTTCTTTGCAGGCCTGATCAGGCTGAAGTAGAATTCCTGCTCTGCGTGTGCTCCATTGGCCTAGAGCTTCCCGACCCAAAAGGCTGCCTTGTTCCCAAACGGGCAGAGGGGTCCCAAGCATCTTGCTTCCAGCTTTTCAGGAAGGTAAGAAACAACTGGCTCTGCCCAGTGCTCTTACAGCCTACCGGGAACATCTCTTACAAAGGCCTGTGAAACGCAGTTTCCTGGCAGGCCAGATCTGGCTGAAGTAGAACTTCTGCTCTGGGCGTGCTCCATTTGCCCTAGAGCTGCCAGGCCCAAAGGGCTGCCTTGTTTCCAAAGACGGAGAGTGGACCCAAAGCATCTTGCTCCCAGCTCTTCAGGAAGCTAAGAAACAGCTGGCTCTGCCCAGTGCTCTTACAGCCTAAGAGAACATCTCTTTGAAAGGCCTGTGAAACGCAGTTTCTTGGCAGGCCTGACCTGGCTGAGGTAGAACTTCTGTTCTGGTTGTGCTACATAGGCCTAGAGCTACCAGGACCTAAGGGCCGCCTTGTTTCCAAAGGGGCTGAGAGTCCCCAAAGCATCTTGCTTCCAAATCTTTGGGAAGCTAAGAAACAACTGGCTCTGCACAGTGCTCTCACAGCCTACCGGCAACGTGACAGAGAAAGGCCTGTGAGACGCAGTTTCTTGGAAGGCCTGATCTGGCTGAGGTAGAACTTCTGCTCTGGGTGTACTCCATTGGCCTAGGGCTGCCAGGCCCAAAGGGCTGCCTTTATTTCAAAAGTGTGAGAGAGGCCCCAAAGCATCTTGCTTCCTGCTCTCTGGGAAGCTAAAACAACTGTCTCTGCACAGTGCTCTCAAAGCCAACCGGGAACGTCACATACAAAGGCCTGTGAAACGCAGCTTCTTGACAGGCCTTATCTGGCTGAGGTAGAACTTGTGCTCTGGGTGTGCTACCTTGGCCTAGAGCTGCCAGGCACAAAGGCTGCTTTGTTTCCAAAGGGGGAGAGAGGCCCCAAATCATGTTGCTTCCAGCTGTTTTTGAAGCTAAGAAACAACTCGCTCTGCCAGGTACTCTTACAGCCTTCCGGGAACACCTCTTACGAAGGCCTGTGAAAAGCAGTTTCTTGGCAGGCCTGATCTGGCTGAGGTAGAACTTCTGCTCTGGGTGTGCTCCATTGCCCTAGAGCTGAAAGGCCCAAAGGGCTGCCTTGTTTCCAAAGGGGGAGAGAGGCCCCAAAGCATCTTGCTTCCACCTCTTGGGAAGCTAAGAAACAACTGGCTGTGCCCAGTGCTCTTATAGCCTAAGAGAACATCTCTTATCAAGGCCTGTGAAACGCACTTTCTAGGCAGGCCTGATCTGGAAGAAGTAGAACTTCGGCTCTGGTTGTGCTCCATTGCCCTAGAGCTGCCAGACCCAACGTGCTGCCTTGTTTCCAAAGGGGCAGAGAGGCCCCAAAGCATCTTGCTTCCAGCTGTTTGGGAAACAAGGAATCAACTGGCTCTGCACCGTGCTCTCACAGCCTACCGGGAAGGTCACATACAAAGGCCTCTGAAACGCAGTTCCACGGCAGGCCTGATCTGGCTGAAGTAGGACTTCTGCTCTGGCTGTGCTCCATTGGCCTAGAGCTGAAAGGCCCAAAGGGATGCCTTGTTTGCAAAGGGGCAGAGAGGCCCCAAAGCATCTTGCTTCCAGCTCTTTGGGAAGCTAAGAAACAACTGTCTCTGCCCAGTGCTCTGACAGAGTACCGGCAACATCTCTTACCAAAGCCTTTGAAACGCAGTTTCTTGGCAGGCCTTATCTGGCTGAGGTAGAACTTCTGATCTGGGTGTGCTCCATTGGCCTAGAGCTGAAAGGCCCAAAGGTCGGCCTTGTTGGCAAAGTGGCAGGGAGCCCCCAAAGCATCTTGCTTCCAGCTCTTTGGGAAGCTAAGAAATAACTGGCTCTGCCCAGTGCTCTTACAGCCTGAGAGAAAATCTCTTACCAAGGCCTGTGAAACGCACTTTGTTGGTGGCCTGATCTAGCTGAAGTAGAACTTCTGCTCTGGGTGTGCTCCATTGGCCTAGAGCTGCCTGGCCCAAAGGGCCGCCTTGTTTGCAAAGGGGCAGAGAGGCCCCAAAGCATCTTGCTTCCAGCTCTTCGGGAAGCTAAGAAACATCTGGCGTTGCCCAGTGCTCTTACAGCCTACCGGGAACATCTCTTACCAAGGCCTGTGAAACGCAGTTTGTTGGTGGCCTGAACTGGCCGAAGTAGAACTTCTGCTCTGGGTGTGCTCCACTGGCCTAGAGCTACCTGCCCCAAAGGGCTGCCTTGATTCCAAAGTGAGAGAGTGGCACCAAAGCATCTTGCTTCCAGCTCTTCGGGAAGCTAAGAAACATCTGGCGTTGCCCAGTGCTCTTACAGCCTACCGGGAAGATCTCTTACCAAGGCCTGTGAAACGCCGTTTCCTGGCAGGCCTGATTTGGCTGAAGGAGAACTTCTGCTCTGGGTGTGCTCCATTGCCCTAGAGCTGCCAGGTCCAAGGTGCTGCCTTGTTTCCAAAGGGGCAGAGAGGCCCCAAAGCATCTTGCTTCCAGCTCTCTGGGAAGCTAAGAACCAACTCGCTCTGCCCTATGCTCTTACAGCCTACCGGGAACATGTCTTTGAAAGGCCTGTGAAACGCAGTTTCTTGGCAGGCCTCATCTGGCTGAAGTAGAACTCCGGCTCTGGGTGTGCTCCATTGCCCTAGAGCTGCCAGGCCCCAAGTGCTGCCCTGTTTCCAAGGGGCAGAGAGGCCCAAAGCATCTTGCTTCCCGGTCTTTGCGAAGCTAAGAAACAACTGGCTCTGCCCAGTGCTCTTACACCTACCGGGAACATCTCTTACCAAGGCCTGTCAAACGCTGTTTCTTTGCAGGCCTGATCAGGCTGAAGTAGAACTCCTGCTCTGCGTGTGCTCCATTGGCCTAGAGCTTCCCGTCCCAAAAGGCTGCCTTGTTCCCAAACGGGCAGAGGGGTCCCAAGCGTCTTGCTTCCAGCTTTTCAGGAAGGTAAGAAACAACTGGCTCTGCCCAGTGCTCTTACAGCCTACCGGGAACATCTCTTACCAAGGCCTGTGAAACGCAGTTTCCTGGCAGGCCTGATCTGGCTGAAGTAGAACTTCTGCTCTGGGTGTGCTCCATTGCCCTAGAGCTGCCAGGCCCAAAGGGCTGCCTTGTTTCCAAAGACGGAGAGTGGACCCAAAGCATCTTGCTCCCAGCTCTTCGGGAAGCTAAGAAACAGCTGGCTCTGCCCAGTGCTCTTACAGCCTAAGAGAACATCTCTTTGAAAGGCCTGTGAAACGCAGTTTCTTGGCAGGCCTGACCTGGCTGAAGTAGAACTTCTGTTCTGGTTGTGCTACATAGGCCTAGAGCTACCAGGACCTAAGGGCTGCCTTGTTTCCAAAGCGTGAGAGAGGCCCCAAAGCATCTTGCCTCCAGCACTTTGGGAAGCTAAAAAACAACTGGTTCTGCCCAGTGCTCTCACAGCCTACCGTGAACATCTCTTACCAAGGGCTGTGAAACGCAGTTTCTGGGCAGGACTGATCTGCCTGAAGTAGAACTTCTGCTGTGGGTGTGCTCCATTGGCCTAGAGCTGCCAGGCGCAAACGGCTGCCTTGTGTCCAAAGGGAGAGAGAGGCCCCAAAGCATCTTGCTTCCAGCTCTGTGGGAAGCTAAAGCAACTGGCTCTCCACAGTGCTCTCACAGCCTACCGGGAACATCTCTTACCAAGGCCTGTGAAACGCAGTTTCTTGGCAGGCCTGATCTGGCTGAAGTAGAACTCCTGCTCTGGGCGTGCTACTTTGGCCTAGAGCTGCCAGGCCCAAAGGGCCGCCTTGTTTCCAAAGGGGCTGAGAGTCCCCAAAGTATCTTGCTTCCAAATCTTTGGGAAGCTAAGAAACAACTGGCTCTGCACAGTGCTCTCACAGCCTACCGGCAACGTGACAGAGAAAGGCCTGTGAGACGCAGTTTCTTGGAAGGCCTGATCTGGCTGAGGTAGAACTTCTGCTCTGGGTGTACTCCATTGGCCTAGGGCTGCCAGGCCCAAAGGGCTGCCTTTATTTCCAAAGTGTGAGAGAGGCCCCAAAGCATCTTGCTTCCTGCTCTCTGGGAAGCTAAAACAACTGGCTCTGCACAGTGCTCTCAAAGCCAACCGGGAACGTCACATACAAAGGCCTGTGAAACGCAGCTTCTTGACAGGCCTTATCTGGCTGAGGTAGAACTTGTGCTCTGGGTGTGCTACTTTGGCCTAGAGCTGCCAGGCACAAAGGCTGCTTTGTTTCCAAAGGGGGAGAGAGGCCCCAAATCATGTTGCTTCCAGCTGTTTTTGAAGCTAAGAAACAACTCGCTCTGCCAGGTACTCTTACAGCCTTCCGGGAACACCTCTTACGAAGGCCTGTGAAAAGCAGTTTCTTGGCAGGCCTGATCTGGCTGAGGTCGAACTTCTGCTCTGGGTGTGCTCCATTGCCCTAGAGCTGAAAGGCCCAAAGGGCTGCCTTGTTTCCAAAGGGGGAGAGAGGCCCCAAAGCATCTTGCTTCCACCTCTTGGGAAGCTAAGAAACAACTGGCTGTGCCCAGTGCTCTTATAGCCTAAGAGAACATCTCTTATCAAGGCCTGTGAAACGCAGTTTCTAGGCAGGCCTGATCTGGAAGAAGTAGAACTTCTGCTCTGGTTGTGCTCCATTGCCCTAGAGCTGCCAGACCCAACGTGCTGCCTTGTTTCCAAAGGGGCAGAGAGGCCCCAAAGCGTCTTGCTTCCAGCTGTTTGGGAAACAAGGAAACAACTGGCTCTGCACCGTGCTCTCACAGCCTACCGGGAAGGTCACATACAAAGGCCTCTGAAACGCAGTTCCACGGCAGGCCTGATCTGGCTGAAGTAGGACTTCTGCTCTGGCTGTGCTCCATTGGCCTAGAGCTGAAAGGCCCAAAGGGATGCCTTGTTTGCAAAGGGGCAGAGAGGCCCCAAAGCATCTTGCTTCCAGCTCATTGGGAAGCTAAGAAACAACTGTCTCTGCCCAGTGCTCTGACAGAGTACCGGCAACATCTCTTACCAAAGCCTTTGAAACGCAGTTTCTTGGCAGGCCTTATCTGGCTGAGGTAGAACTTCTGATCTGGGTGTGCTCCATTGGCCTAGAGCTGAAAGGCCCAAAGGCTGGCCTTGTTGGCAAAGTGGCAGGGAGCCCCCAAAGCATCTTGCTTCCAGCTCTTTGGGAAGCTAAGAAATAACTGGCTCTGCCCAGTGCTCTTACAGCCTGAGAGAAAATCTCTTACCAAGGCCTGTGAAACGCACTTTGTTGGTGGCCTGATCTAGCTGAAGTAGAACTTCTGCTCTGGGTGTGCTCCATTGGCCTAGAGCTGCCTGGCCCAAAGGGCCGCCTTGTTTGCAAAGGGGCAGAGAGGCCCCAAAGCATCTTGCTTCCAGCTCTTCGGGAAGCTAAGAAACATCTGGCGTTGCCCAGTGCTCTTACAGCCTACCGGGAACATCTCTTACCAAGGCCTGTGAAACGCAGTTTGTTGGTGGCCTGAACTGGCCGAAGTAGAACTTCTGCTCTGGGTGTGCTCCACTGGCCTAGAGCTACCTGCCCCAAAGGGCTGCCTTGATTCCAAAGTGAGAGAGTGGCACCAAAGCATCTTGCTTCCAGCTCTTCGGGAAGCTAAGAAACATCTGGCGTTGCCCAGTGCTCTTACAGCCTACCGGGAACATCTCTTACCAAGGCCTGTGAAACGCCGTTTCCTGGCAGGCCTGATTTGGCTGAAGGAGAACTTCTGCTCTGGGTGTGCTCCATTGCCCTAGAGCTGCCAGGTCCAAGGTGCTGCCTTGTTTCCAAAGGGGCAGAGAGGCCCCAAAGCATCTTGCTTCCAGCTCTCTGGGAAGCTAAGAACCAACTCGCTCTGCCCTATGCTCTTACAGCCTACCGGGAACATGTCTTTGAAAGGCCTGTGAAACGCAGTTTCTTGGCAGGCCCTATCTGGCTGAAGTAGAACTCCGGCTCTGGGTGTGCTCCATTGCCCTAGAGCTGCCAGGCCCCAAGTGCTGCCCTGTTTCCAAGGGGCAGAGAGGCCCAAAGCATCTTGCTTCCCGGTCTTTGCGAAGCTAAGAAACAACTGGCTCTGCCCAGTGCTCTTACAGCCTGAGAGAAAATCTCTTACCAAGGCCTGTGAAACGCACTTTGTTGGTGGCCTGATCTAGCTGAAGTAGAACTTCTGCTCTGGGTGTGCTCCATTGGCCTAGAGCTGCCTGGCCCAAAGGGCCGCCTTGTTTGCAAAGGGGCAGAGAGGCCCCAAAGCATCTTGCTTCCAGCTCTTCGGGAAGCTAAGAAACATCTGGCGTTGCCCAGTGCTCTTACAGCCTACCGGGAACATCTCTTACCAAGGCCTGTGAAACGCAGTTTGTTGGTGGCCTGAACTGGCCGAAGTAGAACTTCTGCTCTGGGTGTGCTCCACTGGCCTAGAGCTACCTGCCCCAAAGGGCTGCCTTGATTCCAAAGTGAGAGAGTGGCACCAAAGCATCTTGCTTCCAGCTCTTCGGGAAGCTAAGAAACATCTGGCGTTGCCCAGTGCTCTTACAGCCTACCGGGAACATCTCTTACAAAGGCCTGTGAAACGCAGTTTCCTGGCAGGCCTGATCTGGCTGAAGTAGAACTTCTGCTCTGGGTGTGCTCCATTGCCCTAGAGCTGCCAGGCCCAAAGGGCTGCCTTGTTTCCAAAGACGGAGAGTGGACCCAAAGCATCTTGCTCCCAGCTCTTCGGGAAGCTAAGAAACAGCTGGCTCTGCCCAGTGCTCTTACAGCCTAAGAGAACATCTCTTTGAAAGGCCTGTGAAACGCAGTTTCTTGGCAGGCCTGACCTGGCTGAAGTAGAACTTCTGTTCTGGTTGTGCTACATAGGCCTAGAGCTACCAGGACCTAAGGGCTGCCTTGTTTCCAAAGGGTGAGAGAGGCCCCAAAGCATCTTGCCTCCAGCACTTTGGGAAGCTAAAAAACAACTGGTTCTGCCCAGTGCTCTCACAGCCTACCGTGAACATCTCTTACCAAGGGCTGTGAAACGCAGTTTCTGGGCAGGACTGATCTGCCTGAAGTAGAACTTCTGCTGTGGGTGTGCTCCATTGGCCTAGAGCTGCCAGGCGCAAACGGCTGCCTTGTGTCCAAAGGGAGAGAGAGGCCCCAAAGCATCTTGCTTCCAGCTCTGTGGGAAGCTAAAGCAACTGGCTCTCCACAGTGCTCTCACAGCCTACCGGGAACATCTCTTACCAAGGCCTGTGAAACGCAGTTTCTTGGCAGGCCTGATCTGGCTGAAGTAGAACTCCTGCTCTGGGCGTGCTACTTTGGCCTAGAGCTGCCAGGCCCAAAGGGCCGCCTTGTTTCCAAAGGGGCTGAGAGTCCCCAAAGTATCTTGCTTCCAAATCTTTGGGAAGCTAAGAAACAACTGGCTCTGCACAGTGCTCTCACAGCCTACCGGCAACGTGACAGAGAAAGGCCTGTGAGACGCAGTTTCTTGGAAGGCCTGATCTGGCTGAGGTAGAACTTCTGCTCTGGGTGTACTCCATTGGCCTAGGGCTGCCAGGCCCAAAGGGCTGCCTTTATTTCCAAAGTGTGAGAGAGGCCCCAAAGCATCTTGCTTCCTGCTCTCTGGGAAGCTAAAACAACTGGCTCTGCACAGTGCTCTCAAAGCCAACCGGGAACGTCACATACAAAGGCCTGTGAAACGCAGCTTCTTGACAGGCCTTATCCGGCTGAGGTAGAACTTGTGCTCTGGGTGTGCTACTTTGGCCTAGAGCTGCCAGGCACAAAGGCTGCTTTGTTTCCAAAGGGGGAGAGAGGCCCCAAATCATGTTGCTTCCAGCTGTTTTTGAAGCTAAGAAACAACTCGCTCTGCCAGATACTCTTACAGCCTTCCGGGAACACCTCTTACGAAGGCCTGTGAAAAGCAGTTTCTTGGCAGGCCTGATCTGGCTGAGGTAGAACTTCTGCTCTGGGTGTGCTCCATTGCCCTAGAGCTGAAAGGTCCAAAGGGATGCCTTGTTTGCAAAGGGGCAGAGAGGCCCCAAAGCATCTTGCTTCCAGCTCATTGGGAAGCTAAGAAACAACTGTCTCTGCCCAGTGCTCTGACAGAGTACCGGCAACATCTCTTACCAAAGCCTTTGAAACGCAGTTTCTTGGCAGGCCTGATCTGGCTGAGGTAGAACTTCTGCTCTGGGTGTGCTCCATTGGCCTAGAGCTGAAAGGCCCAAAGGTCGGCCTTGTTGGCAAAGGGGCAGGGAGCCCCCAAAGCATCTTGCTTCCAGCTCTTTGGGAAGCTAAGAAACAACTGGCTCTGCCCAGTGCTCTTACAGCCTGAGAGAAAATCTCTTACCAAGGCCTGTGAAACGCACTTTGTTGGTGGCCTGATCTAGCTGAAGTAGAACTTCTGCTCTGGGTGTGCTCCATTGGCCTAGAGCTGCCTGGCCCAAAGGGCCGCCTTGTTTGCAAAGGGGCAGAGAGGCCCCAAAGCATCTTGCTTCCAGCTCTTCGGGAAGCTAAGAAACATCTGGCGTTGCCCAGTGCTCTTACAGCCTACCGGGAACATCTCTTACCAAGGCCTGTGAAACGCAGTTTGTTGGTGGCCTGAACTGGCCGAAGTAGAACTTCTGCTCTGGGTGTGCTCCACTGGCCTAGAGCTACCTGCCCCAAAGGGCTGCCTTGATTCCAAAGTGAGAGAGTGGCCCCAAAGCATCTTGCTTCCAGCTCTCTGGGAAGCTAAGAAACATCTGGCGTTGCCCAGTGCTCTTACAGCCTACCGGGAACATCTCTTACCAAGGCCTGTGAAACGCCGTTTCCTGGCAGGCCTGATTTGGCTGAAGTAGAACTTCTGCTCTGGGTGTGCTCCGTTGCCCTAGAGCTGCCAGGCCCATGGTGCTGCCTTGTTTCCAAAGGGGCAGAGAGGCCCCAAAGCATCTTGCTTCCAGCTCTCTGGGAAGCTAAGAACCAACTCGCTCTGCCCCGTGCTCTTACACCTACCGGGAACATCTCTTACCAAGGCCTGTCAAACGCTGTTTCTTTGCAGGCCTGATCAGGCTGAAGTAGAACTCCTGCTCTGCGTGTGCTCCATTGGCCTAGAGCTTCCCGACCCAAAAGGCTGCCTTGTTCCCAAACGGGCAGAGGGGTCCCAAGCGTCTTGCTTCCAGCTTTTCAGGAAGGTAAGAAACAACTGGCTCTGCCCAGTGCTCTTACAGCCTACCGGGAACATCTCTTACCAAGGCCTGTGAAACGCAGTTTCCTGGCAGGCCTGATCTGGCTGAAGTAGAACTTCTGCTCTGGGTGTGCTCCATTGCCCTAGAGCTGCCAGGCCCAAAGGGCTGCCTTGTTTCCAAAGACGGAGAGTGGACCCAAAGCATCTTGCTCCCAGCTCTTCGGGAAGCTAAGAAACAGCTGGCTCTGCCCAGTGCTCTTACAGCCTAAGAGAACATCTCTTTGAAAGGCCTGTGAAACGCAGTTTCTTGGCAGGCCTGACCTGGCTGAAGTAGAACTTCTGTTCTGGTTGTGCTACATAGGCCTAGAGCTACCAGGACCTAAGGGCTGCCTTGTTTCCAAAGGGTGAGAGAGGCCCCAAAGCATCTTGCCTCCAGCACTTTGGGAAGCTAAAAAACAACTGGTTCTGCCCAGTGCTCTCACAGCCTACCATGAACATCTCTTACCAAGGGCTGTGAAACGCAGTTTCTGGGCAGGACTGATCTGCCTGAAGTAGAACTTCTGCTGTGGGTGTGCTCCATTGGCCTAGAGCTGCCAGGCGCAAACGGCTGCCTTGTGTCCAAAGGGAGAGAGAGGCCCCAAAGCATCTTGCTTCCAGCTCTGTGGGAAGCTAAAGCAACTGGCTCTCCACAGTGCTCTCACAGCCTCCCGGGAACATCTCTTACCAAGGCCTGTGAAACGCAGTTTCTTGGCAGGCCTGATCTGGCTGAAGTAGAACTCCTGCTCTGGGCGTGCTACTTTGGCCTAGAGCTGCCAGGCCCAAAGGGCCGCCTTGTTTCCAAAGGGGCTGAGAGTCCCCAAAGTATCTTGCTTCCAAATCTTTGGGAAGCTAAGAAACAACTGGCTCTGCACAGTGCTCTCACAGCCTACCGGCAACGTGACAGAGAAAGGCCTGTGAGACGCAGTTTCTTGGAAGGCCTGATCTGGCTGAGGTAGAACTTCTGCTCTGGGTGTACTCCATTGGCCTAGGGCTGCCAGGCCCAAAGGGCTGCCTTTATTTCCAAAGTGTGAGAGAGGCCCCAAAGCATCTTGCTTCCTGCTCTCTGGGAAGCTAAAACAACTGGCTCTGCACAGTGCTCTCAAAGCCAACCGGGAACGTCACATACAAAGGCCTGTGAAACGCAGCTTCTTGACAGGCCTTATCTGGCTGAGGTAGAACTTGTGCTCTGGGTGTGCTACTTTGGCCTAGAGCTGCCAGGCACAAAGGCTGCTTTGTTTCCAAAGGGGGAGAGAGGCCCCAAATCATGTTGCTTCCAGCTGTTTTTGAAGCTAAGAAACAACTCGCTCTGCCAGATACTCTTACAGCCTTCCGGGAACACCTCTTACGAAGGCCTGTGAAAAGCAGTTTCTTGGCAGGCCTGATCTGGCTGAGGTAGAACTTCTGCTCTGGGTGTGCTCCATTGCCCTAGAGCTGAAAGGCCCAAAGGGATGCCTTGTTTGCAAAGGGGCAGAGAGGCCCCAAAGCATCTTGCTTCCAGCTCATTGGGAAGCTAAGAAACAACTGTCTCTGCCCAGTGCTCTGACAGAGTACCGGCAACATCTCTTACCAAAGCCTTTGAAACGCAGTTTCTTGGCAGGCCTGATCTGGCTGAGGTAGAACTTCTGCTCTGGGTGTGCTCCATTGGCCTAGAGCTGAAAGGCCCAAAGGTCGGCCTTGTTGGCAAAGGGGCAGGGAGCCCCCAAAGCATCTTGCTTCAAGCTCTCTGGGAAGCTAAGAACCAACTCGCTCTGCCCCGTGCTCTTACAGCCTACCGGGAACATGTCTTTGAAAGGCATGTGAAACGCAGTTTCTTGGCAGGCCTCATCTGGCTGAAGTAGAACTCCGGCTCTGGGTGTGCTCCATTGCCCTAGGGCTGCCAGGCCCAAAGTGCTGCCCTGTTTCCAAGGGGCAGAGAGGCCCAAAGCATCTTGCTTCCCGGTCTTTGCGAAGCTAAGAAACAACTGGCTCTGCCCAGTGCTCTTACACCTACCGGGAACATCTCTTACCAAGGCCTGTCAAACGCTGTTTCTTTGCAGGCCTGATCAGGCTGAAGTAGAACTCCTGCTCTGCGTGTGCTCCATTGGCCTAGAGCTTCCCGACACAAAAGGCTGCCTTGTTCCCAAACGGGCAGAGGGGTCCCAAGCGTCTTGCTTCCAGCTTTTCAGGAAGGTAAGAAACAACTGGCTCTGCCCAGTGCTCTTACAGCCTACCGGGAACATCTCTTACCAAGGCCTGTGAAACGCAGTTTCCTGGCAGGCCTGATCTGGCTGAAGTAGAACTTCTGCTCTGGGTGTGCTCCATTGCCCTAGAGCTGCCAGGCCCAAAGGGCTGCCTTGTTTCCAAAGACGGAGAGTGGACCCAAAGCATCTTGCTCCCAGCTCTTCGGGAAGCTAAGAAACAGCTGGCTCTGCCCAGTGCTCTTACAGCCTAAGAGAACATCTCTTTGAAAGGCCTGTGAAACGCAGTTTCTTGGCAGGCCTGACCTGGCTGAAGTAGAACTTCTGTTCTGGTTGTGCTACATAGGCCTAGAGCTACCAGGACCTAAGGGCTGCCTTGTTTCCAAAGCGTGAGAGAGGCCCCAAAGCATCTTGCCTCCAGCACTTTGGGAAGCTAAAAAACAACTGGTTCTGCCCAGTGCTCTCACAGCCTACCATGAACATCTCTTACCAAGGGCTGTGAAACGCAGTTTCTGGGCAGGACTGATCTGCCTGAAGTAGAACTTCTGCTGTGGGTGTGCTCCATTGGCCTAGAGCTGCCAGGCGCAAACGGCTGCCTTGTGTCCAAAGGGAGAGAGAGGCGCCAAAGCATCTTGCTTCCAGCTCTGTGGGAAGCTAAAGCAACTGGCTCTCCACAGTGCTCTCACAGCCTACCGGGAACATCTCTTACCAAGGCCTGTGAAACGCAGTTTCTTGGCAGGCCTGATCTGGCTGAAGTAGAACTCCTGCTCTGGGCGTGCTACTTTGGCCTAGAGCTGCCAGGCCCAAAGGGCCGCCTTGTTTCCAAAGGGGCTGAGAGTCCCCAAAGTATCTTGCTTCCAAATCTTTGGGAAGCTAAGAAACAACTGGCTCTGCACAGTGCTCTCACAGCCTACCAGCAACGTGACAGAGAAAGGCCTGTGAGACGCAGTTTCTTGGAAGGCCTGATCTGGCTGAGGTAGAACTTCTGCTCTGGGTGTACTCCATTGGCCTAGGGCTGCCAGGCCCAAAGGGCTGCCTTTATTTCCAAAGTGTGAGAGAGGCCCCAAAGCATCTTGCTTCCTGCTCTCTGGGAAGCTAAAACAACTGGCTCTGCACAGTGCTCTCAAAGCCAACCGGGAACGTCACATACAAAGGCCTGTGAAACGCAGCTTCTTGACAGGCCTTATCCGGCTGAGGTAGAACTTGTGCTCTGGGTGTGCTACTTTGGCCTAGAGCTGCCAGGCACAAAGGCTGCTTTGTTTCCAAAGGGGGAGAGAGGCCCCAAATCATGTTGCTTCCAGCTGTTTTTGAAGCTAAGAAACAACTCGCTCTGCCAGATACTCTTACAGCCTTCCGGGAACACCTCTTACGAAGGCCTGTGAAAAGCAGTTTCTTGGCAGGCCTGATCTGGCTGAGGTAGAACTTCTGCTCTGGGTGTGCTCCATTGCCCTAGAGCTGAAAGGTCCAAAGGGATGCCTTGTTTGCAAAGGGGCAGAGAGGCCCCAAAGCATCTTGCTTCCAGCTCATTGGGAAGCTAAGAAACAACTGTCTCTGCCCAGTGCTCTGACAGAGTACCGGCAACATCTCTTACCAAAGCCTTTGAAACGCAGTTTCTTGGCAGGCCTGATCTGGCTGAGGTAGAACTTCTGCTCTGGGTGTGCTCCCTTGGCCTAGAGCTGAAAGGCCCAAAGGTCGGCCTTGTTGGCAAAGGGGCAGGGAGCCCCCAAAGCATCTTGCTTCCAGCTCTTTGGGAAGCTAAGAAACAACTGGCTCTGCCCAGTGCTCTTACAGCCTGAGAGAAAATCTCTTACCAAGGCCTGTGAAACGCACTTTGTTGGTGGCCTGATCTAGCTGAAGTAGAACTTCTGCTCTGGGTGTGCTCCATTGGCCTAGAGCTGCCTGGCCCAAAGGGCCGCCTTGTTTGCAAAGGGGCAGAGAGGCCCCAAAGCATCTTGCTTCCAGCTCTTCGGGAAGCTAAGAAACATCTGGCGTTGCCCAGTGCTCTTACAGCCTACCGGGAACATCTCTTACCAAGGCCTGTGAAACGCAGTTTGTTGGTGGCCTGAACTGGCCGAAGTAGAACTTCTGCTCTGGGTGTGCTCCACTGGCCTAGAGCTACCTGCCCCAAAGGGCTGCCTTGATTCCAAAGTGAGAGAGTGGCACCAAAGCATCTTGCTTCCAGCTCTTCGGGAAGCTAAGAAACATCTGGCGTTGCCCAGTGCTCTTACAGCCTACCGGGAACATCTCTTACCAAGGCCTGTGAAACGCCGTTTCCTGGCAGGCCTGATTTGGCTGAAGTAGAACTTCTGCTCTGGGTGTGCTCCATTGCCCTAGAGCTGCCAGGCCCAAGGTGCTGCCTTATTTCCAAAGGGGCAGAGAGGCCCCAAAGCATCTTGCTTCCAGCTCTCTGGGAAGCTAAGAACCAACTCGCTCTGCCCCGTGCTCTTACAGCCTACCGGGAACATGTCTTTGAAAGGCATGTGAAACGCAGTTTCTTGGCAGGCCTCATCTGGCTGAAGTAGAACTCCGGCTCTGGGTGTGCTCCATTGCCCTAGGGCTGCCAGGCCCAAAGTGCTGCCCTGTTTCCAAGGGGCAGAGAGGCCCAAAGCATCTTGCTTCCCGGTCTTTGCGAAGCTAAGAAACAACTGGCTCTGCCCAGTGCTCTTACACCTACCGGGAACATCTCTTACCAAGGCCTGTCAAACGCTGTTTCTTTGCAGGCCTGATCAGGCTGAAGTAGAACTCCTGCTCTGCGTGTGCTCCATTGCCCTAGAGCTTCCCGACCCAAAAGGCTGCCTTGTTCCCAAACGGGCAGAGGGGTCCCAAGCGTCTTGCTTCCAGCTTTTCAGGAAGGTAAGAAACAACTGGCTCTGCCCAGTGCTGTTACAGCCTACCGGGAACATCTCTTACCAAGGCCTGTGAAACGCAGTTTCCTGGCAGGCCTGATCTGGCTGAAGTAGAACTTCTGCTCTGGGTGTGCTCCATTGCCCCAGAGCTGAAAGGCCCAAAGGTCGGCCTTGTTGGCAAAGGGGCAGGGAGCCCCCAAAGCATCTTGCTTCCAGCTCTTCGGGAAGCTAAGAAACAACTGGCTCTGCCCAGTGCTCTTACAGCCTGAGAGAAAATCTCTTACCAAGGCCTGTGAAACGCACTTTGTTGGTGGCCTGATCTAGCTGAAGTAGAACTTCTGCTCTGGGTGTGCTCCATTGGCCTAGAGCTGCCTGGCCCAAAGGGCCGCCTTGTTTGCAAAGGGGCAGAGAGGCCCCAAAGCATCTTGCTTCCAGCTCTTCGGGAAGCTAAGAAACATCTGGCGTTGCCCAGTGCTCTTACAGCCTACCGGGAACATCTCTTACCAAGGCCTGTGAAACGCAGTTTGTTGGTGGCCTGAACTGGCCGAAGTAGAACTTCTGCTCTGGGTGTGCTCCACTGGCCTAGAGCTACCTGCCCCAAAGGGCTGCCTTGATTCCAAAGTGAGAGAGTGGCCCCAAAGCATCTTGCTTCCAGCTCTCTGGGAAGCTAAGAAACATCTGGCGTTGCCCAGTGCTCTTACAGCCTACCGGGAACATCTCTTACCAAGGCCTGTGAAACGCCGTTTCCTGGCAGGCCTGATTTGGCTGAAGTAGAACTTCTGCTCTGGGTGTGCTCCGTTGCCCTAGAGCTGCCAGGCCCATGGTGCTGCCTTGTTTCCAAAGGGGCAGAGAGGCCCCAAAGCATCTTGCTTCCAGCTCTCTGGGAAGCTAAGAACCAACTCGCTCTGCCCCGTGCTCTTACACCTACCGGGAACATCTCTTACCAAGGCCTGTCAAACGCTGTTTCTTTGCAGGCCTGATCAGGCTGAAGTAGAACTCCTGCTCTGCGTGTGCTCCATTGGCCTAGAGCTTCCCGACCCAAAAGGCTGCCTTGTTCCCAAACGGGCAGAGGGGTCCCAAGCGTCTTGCTTCCAGCTTTTCAGGAAGGTAAGAAACAACTGGCTCTGCCCAGTGCTCTTACAGCCTACCGGGAACATCTCTTACCAAGGCCTGTGAAACGCAGTTTCCTGGCAGGCCTGATCTGGCTGAAGTAGAACTTCTGCTCTGGGTGTGCTCCATTGCCCTAGAGCTGCCAGGCCCAAAGGGCTGCCTTGTTTCCAAAGACGGAGAGTGGACCCAAAGCATCTTGCTCCCAGCTCTTCGGGAAGCTAAGAAACAGCTGGCTCTGCCCAGTGCTCTTACAGCCTAAGAGAACATCTCTTTGAAAGGCCTGTGAAACGCAGTTTCTTGGCAGGCCTGACCTGGCTGAAGTAGAACTTCTGTTCTGGTTGTGCTACATAGGCCTAGAGCTACCAGGACCTAAGGGCTGCCTTGTTTCCAAAGCGTGAGAGAGGCCCCAAAGCATCTTGCCTCCAGCACTTTGGGAAGCTAAAAAACAACTGGTTCTGCCCAGTGCTCTCACAGCCTACCATGAACATCTCTTACCAAGGGCTGTGAAACGCAGTTTCTGGGCAGGACTGATCTGCCTGAAGTAGAACTTCTGCTGTGGGTGTGCTCCATTGGCCTAGAGCTGCCAGGCGCAAACGGCTGCCTTGTGTCCAAAGGGAGAGAGAGGCCCCAAAGCATCTTGCTTCCAGCTCTGTGGGAAGCTAAAGCAACTGGCTCTCCACAGTGCTCTCACAGCCTACCGGGAACATCTCTTACCAAGGCCTGTGAAACGCAGTTTCTTGGCAGGCCTGATCTGGCTGAAGTAGAACTCCTGCTCTGGGCGTGCTACTTTGGCCTAGAGCTGCCAGGCCCAAAGGGCCGCCTTGTTTCCAAAGGGGCTGAGAGTCCCCAAAGTATCTTGCTTCCAAATCTTTGGGAAGCTAAGAAACAACTGGCTCTGCACAGTGCTCTCACAGCCTACCGGCAACGTGACAGAGAAAGGCCTGTGAGACGCAGTTTCTTGGAAGGCCTGATCTGGCTGAGGTAGAACTTCTGCTCTGGGTGTACTCCATTGGCCTAGGGCTGCCAGGCCCAAAGGGCTGCCTTTATTTCCAAAGTGTGAGAGAGGCCCCAAAGCATCTTGCTTCCTGCTCTCTGGGAAGCTAAAACAACTGGCTCTGCACAGTGCTCTCAAAGCCAACCGGGAACGTCACATACAAAGGCCTGTGAAACGCAGCTTCTTGACAGGCCTTATCTGGCTGAGGTAGAACTTGTGCTCTGGGTGTGCTACTTTGGCCTAGAGCTGCCAGGCACAAAGGCTGCTTTGTTTCCAAAGGGGGAGAGAGGCCCCAAATCATGTTGCTTCCAGCTGTTTTTGAAGCTAAGAAACAACTCGCTCTGCCAGGTACTCTTACAGCCTTCCGGGAACACCTCTTACGAAGGCCTGTGAAAAGCAGTTTCTTGGCAGGCCTGATCTGGCTGAGGTAGAACTTCTGCTCTGGGTGTGCTCTATTGGCCTAGAGCTGAAAGGCCCAAAGGTCGGCCTTGTTGGCAAAGGGGCAGGGAGCCCCCAAAGCATCTTGCTTCCAGCTCTTCGGGAAGCTAAGAAACAACTGGCTCTGCCCAGTGCTCTTACAGCCTGAGAGAAAATCTCTTACCAAGGCCTGTGAAACGCACTTTGTTGGTGGCCTGATCTAGCTGAAGTAGAACTTCTGCTCTGGGTGTGCTCCATTGGCCTAGAGCTGCCTGGCCCAAAGGGCCGCCTTGTTTGCAAAGGGGCAGAGAGGCCCCAAAGCATCTTGCTTCCAGCTCTTCGGGAAGCTAAGAAACATCTGGCGTTGCCCAGTGCTCTTACAGCCTACCGGGAACATCTCTTACCAAGGCCTGTGAAACGCAGTTTGTTGGTGGCCTGAACTGGCCGAAGTAGAACTTCTGCTCTGGGTGTGCTCCACTGGCCTAGAGCTACCTGCCCCAAAGGGCTGCCTTGATTCCAAAGTGAGAGAGTGGCACCAAAGCATCTTGCTTCCAGCTCTTCGGGAAGCTAAGAAACATCTGGCGTTGCCCAGTGCTCTTACAGCCTACCGGGAACATCTCTTACCAAGGCCTGTGAAACGCCGTTTCCTGGCAGGCCTGATTTGGCTGAAGTAGAACTTCTGCTCTGGGTGTGCTCCATTGCCCTAGAGCTGCCAGGCCCAAGGTGCTGCCTTGTTTCCAAAGGGGCAGAGAGGCCCCAAAGCATCTTGCTTCCAGCTCTCTGGGAAGCTAAGAACCAACTCGCTCTGCCCCGTGCTCTTACAGCCTACCGGGAACATGTCTTTGAAAGGCCTGTGAAACGCAGTTTCTTGGCAGGCCTCATCTGGCTGAAGTAGAACTTCTGCTCTGGGTGTACTCCATTGGCCTAGGGCTGCCAGGCCCAAAGGGCTGCCTTTATTTCCAAAGTGTGAGAGAGGCCCCAAAGCATCTTGCTTCCTGCTCTCTGGGAAGCTAAAACAACTGGCTCTGCACAGTGCTCTCAAAGCCAACCGGGAACGTCACATACAAAGGCCTGTGAAACGCAGCTTCTTGACAGGCCTTATCTGGCTGAGGTAGAACTTGTGCTCTGGGTGTGCTACTTTAGCCTAGAGCTGCCAGGCACAAAGGCTGCTTTGTTTCCAAAGGGGGAGAGAGGCCCCAAATCATGTTGCTTCCAGCTGTTTTTGAAGCTAAGAAACAACTCGCTCTGCCAGATACTCTTACAGCCTTCCGGGAACACCTCTTACGAAGGCCTGTGAAAAGCAGTTTCTTGGCAGGCCTGATCTGGCTGAGGTAGAACTTCTGCTCTGGGTGTGCTCCATTGCCCTAGAGCTGAAAGGTCCAAAGGGATGCCTTGTTTGCAAAGGGGCAGAGAGGCCCCAAAGCATCTTGCTTCCAGCTCATTGGGAAGCTAAGAAACAACTGTCTCTGCCCAGTGCTCTGACAGAGTACCGGCAACATCTCTTACCAAAGCCTTTGAAACGCAGTTTCTTGGCAGGCCTGATCTGGCTGAGGTAGAACTTCTGCTCTGGGTGTGCTCCATTGGCCTAGAGCTGAAAGGCCCAAAGGTCGGCCTTGTTGGCAAAGGGGCAGGGAGCCCCCAAAGCATCTTGCTTCAAGCTCTCTGGGAAGCTAAGAACCAACTCGCTCTGCCCCGTGCTCTTACAGCCTACCGGGAACATGTCTTTGAAAGGCATGTGAAACGCAGTTTCTTGGCAGGCCTCATCTGGCTGAAGTAGAACTCCGGCTCTGGGTGTGCTCCATTGCCCTAGGGCTGCCAGGCCCAAAGTGCTGCCCTGTTTCCAAGGGGCAGAGAGGCCCAAAGCATCTTGCTTCCCGGTCTTTGCGAAGCTAAGAAACAACTGGCTCAGCCCAGTGCTCTTACACCTACCGGGAACATCTCTTACCAAGGCCTGTCAAACGCTGTTTCTTTGCAGGCCTGATCAGGCTGAAGTAGAACTCCTGCTCTGCGTGTGCTCCATTGGCCTAGAGCTTCCCGACCCAAAAGGCTGCCTTGTTCCCAAACGGGCAGAGGGGTCCCAAGCGTCTTGCTTCCAGCTTTTCAGGAAGGTAAGAAACAACTGGCTCTGCCCAGTGCTCTTACAGCCTACCGGGAACATCTCTTACCAAGGCCTGTGAAACGCAGTTTCCTGGCAGGCCTGATCTGGCTGAAGTAGAACTTCTGCTCTGGGTGTGCTCCATTGCCCTAGAGCTGCCAGGCCCAAAGGGCTGCCTTGTTTCCAAAGACGGAGAGTGGACCCAAAGCATCTTGCTCCCAGCTCTTCGGGAAGCTAAGAAACAGCTGGCTCTGCCCAGTGCTCTTACAGCCTAAGAGAACATCTCTTTGAAAGGCCTGTGAAACGCAGTTTCTTGGCAGGCCTGACCTGGCTGAAGTAGAACTTCTGTTCTGGTTGTGCTACATAGGCCTAGAGCTACCAGGACCTAAGGGCTGCCTTGTTTCCAAAGGGTGAGAGAGGCCCCAAAGCATCTTGCCTCCAGCACTTTGGGAAGCTAAAAAACAACTGGTTCTGCCCAGTGCTCTCACAGCCTACCGTGAACATCTCTTACCAAGGGTTGTGAAACGCAGTTTCTGGGCAGGACTGATCTGCCTGAAGTAGAACTTCTGCTGTGGGTGTGCTCCATTGGCCTAGAGCTGCCAGGCGCAAACGGCTGCCTTGTGTCCAAAGGGAGAGAGAGGCCCCAAAGCATCTTGCTTCCAGCTCTGTGGGAAGCTAAAGCAACTGGCTCTCCACAGTGCTCTCACAGCCTACCGGGAACATCTCTTACCAAGGCCTGTGAAACGCAGTTTCTTGGCAGGCCTGATCTGGCTGAAGTAGAACTCCTGCTCTGGGCGTGCTACTTTGGCCTAGAGCTGCCAGGCCCAAAGGGCCGCCTTGTTTCCAAAGGGGCTGAGAGTCCCCAAAGTATCTTGCTTCCAAATCTTTGGGAAGCTAAGAAACAACTGGCTCTGCACAGTGCTCTCACAGCCTACCGGCAACGTGACAGAGAAAGGCCTGTGAGACGCAGTTTCTTGGAAGGCCTGATCTGGCTGAGGTAGAACTTCTGCTCTGGGTGTACTCCATTGGCCTAGGGCTGCCAGGCCCAAAGGGCTGCCTTTATTTCCAAAGTGTGAGAGAGGCCCCAAAGCATCTTGCTTCCTGCTCTCTGGGAAGCTAAAACAACTGGCTCTGCACAGTGCTCTCAAAGCCAACCGGGAACGTCACATACAAAGGCCTGTGAAACGCAGCTTCTTGACAGGCCTTATCTGGCTGAGGTAGAACTTGTGCTCTGGGTGTGCTACTTTAGCCTAGAGCTGCCAGGCACAAAGGCTGCTTTGTTTCCAAAGGGGGAGAGAGGCCCCAAATCATGTTGCTTCCAGCTGTTTTTGAAGCTAAGAAACAACTCGCTCTGCCAGATACTCTTACAGCCTTCCGGGAACACCTCTTACGAAGGCCTGTGAAAAGCAGTTTCTTGGCAGGCCTGATCTGGCTGAGGTAGAACTTCTGCTCTGGGTGTGCTCCATTGCCCTAGAGCTGAAAGGTCCAAAGGGATGCCTTGTTTGCAAAGGGGCAGAGAGGCCCCAAAGCATCTTGCTTCCAGCTCATTGGGAAGCTAAGAAACAACTGTCTCTGCCCAGTGCTCTGACAGAGTACCGGCAACATCTCTTACCAAAGCCTTTGAAACGCAGTTTCTTGGCAGGCCTGATCTGGCTGAGGTAGAACTTCTGCTCTGGGTGTGCTCCATTGGCCTAGAGCTGAAAGGCCCAAAGGTCGGCCTTGTTGGCAAAGGGGCAGGGAGCCCCCAAAGCATCTTGCTTCCAGCTCTTTGGGAAGCTAAGAAACATCTGGCGTTGCCCAGTGCTCTTACAGCCTACCGGGAACATCTCTTACCAAGGCCTGTGAAACGCAGTTTGTTGGTGGCCTGAACTGGCCGAAGTAGAACTTCTGCTCTGGGTGTGCTCCACTGGCCTAGAGCTACCTGCCCCAAAGGGCTGCCTTGATTCCAAAGTGAGAGAGTGGCCCCAAAGCATCTTGCTTCCAGCTCTCTGGGAAGCTAAGAAACATCTGGCGTTGCCCAGTGCTCTTACAGCCTACCGGGAACATCTCTTACCAAGGCCTGTGAAACGCCGTTTCCTGGCAGGCCTGATTTGGCTGAAGTAGAACTTCTGCTCTGGGTGTGCTCCGTTGCCCTAGAGCTGCCAGGCCCATGGTGCTGCCTTGTTTCCAAAGGGGCAGAGAGGCCCCAAAGCATCTTGCTTCCAGCTCTCTGGGAAGCTAAGAACCAACTCGCTCTGCCCCGTGCTCTTACACCTACCGGGAACATCTCTTACCAAGGCCTGTCAAACGCTGTTTCTTTGCAGGCCTGATCAGGCTGAAGTAGAACTCCTGCTCTGCGTGTGCTCCATTGGCCTAGAGCTTCCCGACCCAAAAGGCTGCCTTGTTCCCAAACGGGCAGAGGGGTCCCAAGCGTCTTGCTTCCAGCTTTTCAGGAAGGTAAGAAACAACTGGCTCTGCCCAGTGCTCTTACAGCCTACCGGGAACATCTCTTACCAAGGCCTGTGAAACGCAGTTTCCTGGCAGGCCTGATCTGGCTGAAGTAGAACTTCTGCTCTGGGTGTGCTCCATTGCCCTAGAGCTGCCAGGCCCAAAGGGCTGCCTTGTTTCCAAAGACGGAGAGTGGACCCAAAGCATCTTGCTCCCAGCTCTTCGGGAAGCTAAGAAACAGCTGGCTCTGCCCAGTGCTATTACAGCCTAAGAGAACATCTCTTTGAAAGGCCTGTGAAACGCAGTTTCTTGGCAGGCCTGACCTGGCTGAAGTAGAACTTCTGTTCTGGTTGTGCTACATAGGCCTAGAGCTACCAGGACCTAAGGGCTGCCTTGTTTCCAAAGGGTGAGAGAGGCCCCAAAGCATCTTGCCTCCAGCACTTTGGGAAGCTAAAAAACAACTGGTTCTGCCCAGTGCTCTCACAGCCTACCGTGAACATCTCTTACCAAGGGCTGTGAAACGCAGTTTCTGGGCAGGACTGATCTGCCTGAAGTAGAACTTCTGCTGTGGGTGTGCTCCATTGCCCTAGAGCTGCCAGGCCCAAAGGGCTGCCTTGTTTCCAAATACGGAGAGTGGACCCAAAGCATCTTGCTCCCAGCTCTTCGGGAAGCTAAGAAACAGCTGGCTCTGCCCAGTGCTCTTACAGCCTAAGAGAACATCTCTTTGAAAGGCCTGTGAAACGCAGTTTCTTGGCAGGCCTGACCTGGCTGAAGTAGAACTTCTGTTCTGGTTGTGCTACATAGGCCTAGAGCTACCAGGACCTAAGGGCTGCCTTGTTTCCAAAGGGTGAGAGAGGCCCCAAAGCATCTTGCCTCCAGCACTTTGGGAAGCTAAAAAACAACTGGTTCTGCCCAGTGCTCACACAGCCTACCGTGAACATCTCTTACCAAGGGCTGTGAAACGCAGTTTCTGGGCAGGACTGATCTGCCTGAAGTAGAACTTCTGCGGTGGGTGTGCTCCATTGGCCTAGAGCTGCCAGGCGCAAACGGCTGCCTTGTGTCCAAAGGGAGAGAGAGGCCCCAAAGCATCTTGCTTCCAGCTCTGTGGGAAGCTAAAGCAACTGGCTCTCCACTGTGCTCTCACAGCCTACCGGGAACATCTCTTACCAAGGCCTGTGAAACGCAGTTTCTTGGCAGGCCTGATCTGGCTGAAGTAGAACTCCTGCTCTGGGCGTGCTACTTTGGCCTAGAGCTGCCAGGCCCAAAGGGCCGCCTTGTTTCCAAAGGGGCTGAGAGTCCCCAAAGTATCTTGCTTCCAAATCTTTGGGAAGCTAAGAAACAACTGGCTCTGCACAGTGCTCTCACAGCCTACCGGCAACGTGACAGAGAAAGGCCTGTGAGACGCAGTTTCTTGGAAGGCCTGATCTGGCTGAGGTAGAACTTCTGCTCTGGGTGTACTCCATTGGCCTAGGGCTGCCAGGCCCAATGGGCTGCCTTTATTTCCAAAGTGTGAGAGAGGCCCCAAAGCATCTTGCTTCCTGCTCTCTGGGAAGCTAAAACAACTGGCTCTGCACAGTGCTCTCAAAGCCAACCGGGAACGTCACATACAAAGGCCTGTGAAACGCAGCTTCTTGACAGGCCTTATCTGGCTGAGGTAGAACTTGTGCTCTGGGTGTGCTACTTTGGCCTAGAGCTGCCAGGCACAAAGGCTGCTTTGTTTCCAAAGGGGGAGAGAGGCCCCAAATCATGTTGCTTCCAGCTGTTTTTGAAGCTAAGAAACAACTCGCTCTGCCAGGTACTCTTACAGCCTTCCGGGAACACCTCTTACGAAGGCCTGTGAAAAGCAGTTTCTTGGCAGGCCTGATCTGGCTGAGGTAGAACTTCTGCTCTGGGTGTGCTTCATTGGCCTAGAGCTGAAAGGCCCAAAGGGCTGCCTTGTTTCCAAAGGGGGAGAGAGGACCCAAAGCATCTTGCTTCCACCTCTTGGGAAGCTAAGAAACAACTGGCTGTGCCCAGTGCTCTTATAGCCTAAGAGAACATCTCTTATCAAGGCCTGTGAAACGCACTTTCTAGGCAGGCCTGATCTGGAAGAAGTAGAACTTCTGCTCTGGTTGTGCTCCATTGCCCTAGAGCTGCCAGACCCAACGTGCTGCCTTGTTTCCAAAGGGGCAGAGAGGCCCCAAAGCGTCTTGCTTCCAGCTGTTTGGGAAACAAGGAAACAACTGGCTCTGCACCGTGCTCTCACAGCCTACCGGGAACGTCACATACAAAGGCCTCTGAAACGCAGTTCCTTGGCAGGCCTTATCTGGCTGAGGTAGAACTTCTGCTCTGGCTGTGCTCCATTGGCCTAGAGCTGAAAGGCCCAAAGGTCGGCCTTGTTGGCAAAGGGGCAGGGAGCCCCCAAAGCATCTTGCTTCCAGCTCTTTGGGAAGCTAAGAAACAACTGGCTCTGCCCAGTGCTCTTACAGCCTGAGAGAAAATCTCTTACCAAGGCCTGTGAAACGCACTTTGTTGGTGGCCTGATCTAGCTGAAGTAGAACTTCTGCTCTGGGTGTGCTCCATTGGCCTAGAGCTGCCTGGCCCAAAGGGCCGCCTTGTTTGCAAAGGGGCAGAGAGGCCCCAAAGCATCTTGCTTCCAGCTCTTCGGGAAGCTAAGAAACATCCGGCATTGCCCAGTGCTCTTACAGCCTACCGGGAACATCTCTTACCAAGGCCTGTGAAACGCAGTTTGTTGGTGGCCTGAACTGGCCGAAGTAGAACTTCTGCTCTGGGTGTCCTCCACTGGCTTAGAGCTACCTGCCCCAAAGGGCTGCCTTGATTCCAAAGTGAGAGAGTGGCACCAAAGCATCTTGCTTCCAGCTCTTCGGGAGGCTAAGAAACATCTGGCGTTGCCCAGTGCTCTTACAGCCTACCGGGAACATCTCTTACCAAGGCCTGTGAAACGCCGTTTCCTGGCAGGCCTGATTTGGCTGAAGTAGAACTTCTGCTCTTGGTGTGCTCCATTGCCCTAGAGCTGCCAGGCCCAAGGTGCTGCCTTGTTTCCAAAGGGGCAGAGAGGCCCCAAAGCATCTTGCTTCCAGCTCTCTGGGAAGCTAAGAACCAAATCGCTCTGCCCCGTGCTCTTACAGCCTACCGGGAACATGTCTTTGAAAGGCATGTGAAACGCAGTTTCTTGGCAGGCCTCATCTGGCTGAAGTAGAACTCCGGCTCTGGGTGTGCTCCATTGCCCTAGGGCTGCCAGGCCCAAAGTGCTGCCCTGTTTCCAAGGGGCAGAGAGGCCCAAAGCATCTTGCTTCCCGGTCTTTGCGAAGCTAAGAAACAACTGGCTCTGCCCAGTGCTCTTACACCTACCGGGAACATCTCTTACCAAGGCCTGTCAAACGCTGTTTCTTTGCAGGCCTGATCAGGCTGAAGTAGAACTCCTGCTCTGCGTGTGCTCCATTGGCCTAGAGCTTCCCGACCCAAAAGGCTGCCTTGTTCACAAACGGGCAGAGGGGTCCCAAGCGTCTTGCTTCCAGCTTTTCAGGAAGGTAAGAAACAACTGGCTCTGCCCAGTGCTCTTACAGCCTACCGGGAACATCTCTTACCAAGGCCTGTGAAACGCAGTTTCCTGGCAGGCCTGATCTGGCTGAAGTAGAACTTCTGCTCTGGGTGTGCTCCATTGCCCTAGAGCTGCCAGGCCCAAAGGGCTGCCTTGTTTCCAAAGACGGAGAGTGGACCCAAAGCATCTTGCTCCCAGCTCTTCGGGAAGCTAAGAAACAGCTGGCTCTGCCCAGTGCTATTACAGCCTAAGAGAACATCTCTTTGAAAGGCCTGTGAAACGCAGTTTCTTGGCAGGCCTGACCTGGCTGAAGTAGAACTTCTGTTCTGGTTGTGCTACATAGGCCTAGAGCTACCAGGACCTAAGGGCTGCCTTGTTTCCAAAGGGTGAGAGAGGCCCCAAAGCATCTTGCCTCCAGCACTTTGGGAAGCTAAAAAACAACTGGTTCTGCCCAGTGCTCTCACAGCCTACCGTGAACATCTCTTACCAAGGGCTGTGAAACGCAGTTTCTGGGCAGGACTGATCTGCCTGAAGTAGAACTTCTGCTGTGGGTGTGCTCCATTGGCCTAGAGCTGCCAGGCGCAAACGGCTGCCTTGTGTCCAAAGGGAGAGAGAGGCCCCAAAGCATCTTGCTTCCAGCTCTGTGGGAAGCTAAAGCAACTGGCTCTCCACAGTGCTCTCACAGCCTACCGGGAACATCTCTTACCAAGGCCTGTGAAACGCAGTTTCTTGGCAGGCCTGATCTGGCTGAAGTAGAACTCCTGCTCTGGGCGTGCTACTTTGGCCTAGAGCTGCCAGGCCCAAAGGGCCGCCTTGTTTCCAAAGGGGCTGAGAGTCCCCAAAGTATCTTGCTTCCAAATCTTTGGGAAGCTAAGAAACAACTGGCTCTGCACAGTGCTCTCACAGCCTACCGGCAACGTGACAGAGAAAGGCCTGTGAGACGCAGTTTCTTGGAAGGCCTGATCTGGCTGAGGTAGAACTTCTGCTCTGGGTGTACTCCATTGGCCTAGGGCTGCCAGGCCCAAAGGGCTGCCTTTATTTCCAAAGTGTGAGAGAGGCCCCAAAGCATCTTGCTTCCTGCTCTCTGGGAAGCTAAAACAACTGGCTCTGCACAGTGCTCTCAAAGCCAACCGGGAACGTCACATACAAAGGCCTGTGAAACGCAGCTTCTTGACAGGCCTTATCTGGCTGAGGTAGAACTTGTGCTCTGGGTGTGCTACTTTGGCCTAGAGCTGCCAGGCACAAAGGCTGCTTTGTTTCCAAAGGGGGAGAGAGGCCCCAAATCATGTTGCTTCCAGCTGTTTTTGAAGCTAAGAAACAACTCGCTCTGCCAGGTACTCTTACAGCCTTCCGGGAACACCTCTTACGAAGGCCTGTGAAAAGCAGTTTCTTGGCAGGCCTGATCTGGCTGAGGTAGAACTTCTGCTCTGGGTGTGCTCCATTGGCCTAGAGCTGCCTGGCCCAAAGGGCCGCCTTGTTTGCAAAGGGGCAGAGAGGCCCCAAAGCATCTTGCTTCCAGCTCTTCGGGAAGCTAAGAAACATCTGGCGTTGCCCAGTGCTCTTACAGCCTACCGGGAACATCTCTTACCAAGGCCTGTGAAACGCAGTTTGTTGGTGGCCTGAACTGGCCGAAGCAGAACTTCTGCTCTGGGTGTGCTCCACTGGCCTAGAGCTACCTGCCCCAAAGGGCTGCCTTGATTCCAAAGTGAGAGAGTGGCACCAAAGCATCTTGCTTCCAGCTCTTCGGGAAGCTAAGAAACATCTGGCGTTGCCCAGTGCTCTTACAGCCTACCGGGAACATCTCTTACCAAGGCCTGTGAAACGCCGTTTCCTGGCAGGCCTGATTTGGCTGAAGTAGAACTTCTGCTCTGGGTGTGCTCCATTGCCCTAGAGCTGCCAGGCCCAAGGTGCTGCCTTATTTCCAAAGGGGCAGAGAGGCCCCAAAGCATCTTGCTTCCAGCTCTCTGGGAAGCTAAGAACCAACTCGCTCTGCCCCGTGCTCTTACAGCCTACCGGGAACATGTCTTTGAAAGGCATGTGAAACGCAGTTTCTTGGCAGGCCTCATCTGGCTGAAGTAGAACTCCGGCTCTGGGTGTGCTCCATTGCCCTAGGGCTGCCAGGCCCAAAGTGCTGCCCTGTTTCCAAGGGGCAGAGAGGCCCAAAGCATCTTGCTTCCCGGTCTTTGCGAAGCTAAGAAACAACTGGCTCTGCCCAGTGCTCTTACACCTACCGGGAACATCTCTTACCAAGGCCTGTCAAACGCTGTTTCTTTGCAGGCCTGATCAGGCTGAAGTAGAACTCCTGCTCTGCGTGTGCTCCATTGCCCTAGAGCTTCCCGACCCAAAAGGCTGCCTTGTTCCCAAACGGGCAGAGGGGTCCCAAGCGTCTTGCTTCCAGCTTTTCAGGAAGGTAAGAAACAACTGGCTCTGCCCAGTGCTGTTACAGCCTACCGGGAACATCTCTTACCAAGGCCTGTGAAACGCAGTTTCCTGGCAGGCCTGATCTGGCTGAAGTAGAACTTCTGCTCTGGGTGTGCTCCATTGCCCTAGAGCTGAAAGGCCCAAAGGTCGGCCTTGTTGGCAAAGGGGCAGGGAGCCCCCAAAGCATCTTGCTTCCAGCTCTTCGGGAAGCTAAGAAACAACTGGCTCTGCCCAGTGCTCTTACAGCCTGAGAGAAAATCTCTTACCAAGGCCTGTGAAACGCACTTTGTTGGTGGCCTGATCTAGCTGAAGTAGAACTTCTGCTCTGGGTGTGCTCCATTGGCCTAGAGCTGCCTGGCCCAAAGGGCCGCCTTGTTTGCAAAGGGGCAGAGAGGCCCCAAAGCATCTTGCTTCCAGCTCTTCGGGAAGCTAAGAAACATCTGGCGTTGCCCAGTGCTCTTACAGCCTACCGGGAACATCTCTTACCAAGGCCTGTGAAACGCAGTTTGTTGGTGGCCTGAACTGGCCGAAGTAGAACTTCTGCTCTGGGTGTGCTCCACTGGCCTAGAGCTACCTGCCCCAAAGGGCTGCCTTGATTCCAAAGTGAGAGAGTGGCCCCAAAGCATCTTGCTTCCAGCTCTCTGGGAAGCTAAGAAACATCTGGCGTTGCCCAGTGCTCTTACAGCCTACCGGGAACATCTCTTACCAAGGCCTGTGAAACGCCGTTTCCTGGCAGGCCTGATTTGGCTGAAGTAGAACTTCTGCTCTGGGTGTGCTCCGTTGCCCTAGAGCTGCCAGGCCCATGGTGCTGCCTTGTTTCCAAAGGGGCAGAGAGGCCCCAAAGCATCTTGCTTCCAGCTCTCTGGGAAGCTAAGAACCAACTCGCTCTGCCCCGTGCTCTTACACCTACCGGGAACATCTCTTACCAAGGCCTGTCAAACGCTGTTTCTTTGCAGGCCTGATCAGGCTGAAGTAGAACTCCTGCTCTGCGTGTGCTCCATTGGCCTAGAGCTTCCCGACCCAAAAGGCTGCCTTGTTCCCAAACGGGCAGAGGGGTCCCAAGCGTCTTGCTTCCAGCTTTTCAGGAAGGTAAGAAACAACTGGCTCTGCCCAGTGCTCTTACAGCCTACCGGGAACATCTCTTACCAAGGCCTGTGAAACGCAGTTTCCTGGCAGGCCTGATCTGGCTGAAGTAGAACTTCTGCTCTGGGTGTGCTCCATTGCCCTAGAGCTGCCAGGCCCAAAGGGCTGCCTTGTTTCCAAAGACGGAGAGTGGACCCAAAGCATCTTGCTCCCAGCTCTTCGGGAAGCTAAGAAACAGCTGGCTCTGCCCAGTGCTATTACAGCCTAAGAGAACATCTCTTTGAAACGCCTGTGAAACGCAGTTTCTTGGCAGGCCTGACCTGGCTGAAGTAGAACTTCTGTTCTGGTTGTGCTACATAGGCCTAGAGCTACCAGGACCTAAGGGCTGCCTTGTTTCCAAAGGGTGAGAGAGGCCCCAAAGCATCTTGCCTCCAGCACTTTGGGAAGCTAAAAAACAACTGGTTCTGCCCAGTGCTCTCACAGCCTACCGTGAACATCTCTTACCAAGGGCTGTGAAACGCAGTTTCTGGGCAGGACTGATCTGCCTGAAGTAGAACTTCTGCTGTGGGTGTGCTCCATTGCCCTAGAGCTGCCAGGCCCAAAGGGCTGCCTTGTTTCCAAATACGGAGAGTGGACCCAAAGCATCTTGCTCCCAGCTCTTCGGGAAGCTAAGAAACAGCTGGCTCTGCCCAGTGCTCTTACAGCCTAAGAGAACATCTCTTTGAAAGGCCTGTGAAACGCAGTTTCTTGGCAGGCCTGACCTGGCTGAAGTAGAACTTCTGTTCTGGTTGTGCTACATAGGCCTAGAGCTACCAGGACCTAAGGGCTGCCTTGTTTCCAAAGGGTGAGAGAGGCCCCAAAGCATCTTGCCTCCAGCACTTTGGGAAGCTAAAAAACAACTGGTTCTGCCCAGTGCTCACACAGCCTACCGTGAACATCTCTTACCAAGGGCTGTGAAACGCAGTTTCTGGGCAGGACTGATCTGCCTGAAGTAGAACTTCTGCGGTGGGTGTGCTCCATTGGCCTAGAGCTGCCAGGCGCAAACGGCTGCCTTGTGTCCAAAGGGAGAGAGAGGCCCCAAAGCATCTTGCTTCCAGCTCTGTGGGAAGCTAAAGCAACTGGCTCTCCACTGTGCTCTCACAGCCTACCGGGAACATCTCTTACCAAGGCCTGTGAAACGCAGTTTCTTGGCAGGCCTGATC
Organism: Equus asinus; assembly: GCF_041296235.1. Taxonomy (NCBI): domain Eukaryota; kingdom Metazoa; phylum Chordata; class Mammalia; order Perissodactyla; family Equidae; genus Equus; species Equus asinus. Next base: position 1,123,612 of record NW_027225534.1, read on the forward strand.
TGGCTGAAGTAGAACTCCTGCTCTGGGCGTGCTACTTTGGCCTAGAGCTGCCAGGCCCAAAGGGCCGCCTTGTTTCCAAAGGGGCTGAGAGTCCCCAAAGTATCTTGCTTCCAAATCTTTGGGAAGCTAAGAAACAACTGGCTCTGCACAGTGCTCTCACAGCCTACCGGCAACGTGACAGAGAAAGGCCTGTGAGACGCAGTTTCTTGGAAGGCCTGATCTGGCTGAGGTAGAACTTCTGCTCTGGGTGTACTCCATTGGCCTAGGGCTGCCAGGCCCAATGGGCTGCCTTTATTTCCAAAGTGTGAGAGAGGCCCCAAAGCATCTTGCTTCCTGCTCTCTGGGAAGCTAAAACAACTGGCTCTGCACAGTGCTCTCAAAGCCAACCGGGAACGTCACATACAAAGGCCTGTGAAACGCAGCTTCTTGACAGGCCTTATCTGGCTGAGGTAGAACTTGTGCTCTGGGTGTGCTACTTTGGCCTAGAGCTGCCAGGCACAAAGGCTGCTTTGTTTCCAAAGGGGGAGAGAGGCCCCAAATCATGTTGCTTCCAGCTGTTTTTGAAGCTAAGAAACAACTCGCTCTGCCAGGTACTCTTACAGCCTTCCGGGAACACCTCTTACGAAGGCCTGTGAAAAGCAGTTTCTTGGCAGGCCTGATCTGGCTGAGGTAGAACTTCTGCTCTGGGTGTGCTTCATTGGCCTAGAGCTGAAAGGCCCAAAGGGCTGCCTTGTTTCCAAAGGGGGAGAGAGGACCCAAAGCATCTTGCTTCCACCTCTTGGGAAGCTAAGAAACAACTGGCTGTGCCCAGTGCTCTTATAGCCTAAGAGAACATCTCTTATCAAGGCCTGTGAAACGCACTTTCTAGGCAGGCCTGATCTGGAAGAAGTAGAACTTCTGCTCTGGTTGTGCTCCATTGCCCTAGAGCTGCCAGACCCAACGTGCTGCCTTGTTTCCAAAGGGGCAGAGAGGCCCCAAAGCGTCTTGCTTCCAGCTGTTTGGGAAACAAGGAAACAACTGGCTCTGCACCGTGCTCTCACAGCCTACCGGGAACGTCACATACAAAGGCCTCTGAAACGCAGTTCCTTGGCAGGCCTTATCTGGCTGAGGTAGAACTTCTGCTCTGGGTGTGCTCCATTGGCCTAGAGCTGAAAGGCCCAAAGGTCGGCCTTGTTGGCAAAGGGGCAGGGAGCCCCCAAAGCATCTTGCTTCCAGCTCTTTGGGAAGCTAAGAAACAACTGGCTCTGCCCAGTGCTCTTACAGCCTGAGAGAAAATCTCTTACCAAGGCCTGTGAAACGCACTTTGTTGGTGGCCTGATCTAGCTGAAGTAGAACTTCTGCTCTGGGTGTGCTCCATTGGCCTAGAGCTGCCTGGCCCAAAGGGCCGCCTTGTTTGCAAAGGGGCAGAGAGGCCCCAAAGCATCTTGCTTCCAGCTCTTCGGGAAGCTAAGAAACATCCGGCGTTGCCCAGTGCTCTTACAGCCTACCGGGAACATCTCTTACCAAGGCCTGTGAAACGCAGTTTGTTGGTGGCCTGAACTGGCCGAAGTAGAACTTCTGCTCTGGGTGTCCTCCACTGGCTTAGAGCTACCTGCCCCAAAGGGCTGCCTTGATTCCAAAGTGAGAGAGTGGCACCAAAGCATCTTGCTTCCAGCTCTTCGGGAGGCTAAGAAACATCTGGCGTTGCCCAGTGCTCTTACAGCCTACCGGGAACATCTCTTACCAAGGCCTGTGAAACGCCGTTTCCTGGCAGGCCTGATTTGGCTGAAGTAGAACTTCTGCTCTTGGTGTGCTCCATTGCCCTAGAGCTGCCAGGCCCAAGGTGCTGCCTTGTTTCCAAAGGGGCAGAGAGGCCCCAAAGCATCTTGCTTCCAGCTCTCTGGGAAGCTAAGAACCAAATCGCTCTGCCCCGTGCTCTTACAGCCTACCGGGAACATGTCTTTGAAAGGCCTGTGAAACGCAGTTTCTTGGCAGGCCTCATCTGGCTGAAGTAGAACTCCGGCTCTGGGTGTGCTCCATTGCCCTAGGGCTGCCAGGCCCAAAGTGCTGCCCTGTTTCCAAGGGGCAGAGAGGCCCAAAGCATCTTGCTTCCCGGTCTTTGCGAAGCTAAGAAACAACTGGCTCTGCCCAGTGCTCTTACACCTACCGGGAACATCTCTTACCAAGGCCTGTCAAACGCTGTTTCTTTGCAGGCCTGATCAGGCTGAAGTAGAACTCCTGCTCTGCGTGTGCTCCATTGGCCTAGAGCTTCCCGACCCAAAAGGCTGCCTTGTTCACAAACGGGCAGAGGGGTCCCAAGCGTCTTGCTTCCAGCTTTTCAGGAAGGTAAGAAACAACTGGCTCTGCCCAGTGCTCTTACAGCCTACCGGGAACATCTCTTACCAAGGCCTGTGAAACGCAGTTTCCTGGCAGGCCTGATCTGGCTGAAGTAGAACTTCTGCTCTGGGTGTGCTCCATTGCCCTAGAGCTGCCAGGCCCAAAGGGCTGCCTTGTTTCCAAAGACGGAGAGTGGACCCAAAGCATCTTGCTCCCAGCTCTTCGGGAAGCTAAGAAACAGCTGGCTCTGCCCAGTGCTCTTACAGCCTAAGAGAACATCTCTTTGAAAGGCCTGTGAAACGCAGTTTCTTGGCAGGCCTGACCTGGCTGAAGTAGAACTTCTGTTCTGGTTGTGCTACATAGGCCTAGAGCTACCAGGACCTAAGGGCTGCCTTGTTTCCAAAGGGTGAGAGAGGCCCCAAAGCATCTTGCCTCCAGCACTTTGGGAAGCTAAAAAACAACTGGTTCTGCCCAGTGCTCTCACAGCCTACCGTGAACATCTCTTACCAAGGGCTGTGAAACGCAGTTTCTGGGCAGGACTGATCTGCCTGAAGTAGAACTTCTGCTGTGGGTGTGCTCCATTGGCCTAGAGCTGCCAGGCGCAAACGGCTGCCTTGTGTCCAAAGGGAGAGAGAGGCCCCAAAGCATCTTGCTTCCAGCTCTGTGGGAAGCTAAAGCAACTGGCTCTCCACAGTGCTCTCACAGCCTACCGGGAACATCTCTTACCAAGGCCTGTGAAACGCAGTTTCTTGGCAGGCCTGATCTGGCTGAAGTAGAACTCCTGCTCTGGGCGTGCTACTTTGGCCTAGAGCTGCCAGGCCCAAAGGGCCGCCTTGTTTCCAAAGGGGCTGAGAGTCCCCAAAGTATCTTGCTTCCAAATCTTTGGGAAGCTAAGAAACAACTGGCTCTGCACAGTGCTCTCACAGCCTACCGGCAACGTGACAGAGAAAGGCCTGTGAGACGCAGTTTCTTGGAAGGCCTGATCTGGCTGAGGTAGAACTTCTGCTCTGGGTGTACTCCATTGGCCTAGGGCTGCCAGGCCCAAAGGGCTGCCTTTATTTCCAAAGTGTGAGAGAGGCCCCAAAGCATCTTGCTTCCTGCTCTCTGGGAAGCTAAAACAACTGGCTCTGCACAGTGCTCTCAAAGCCAACCGGGAACGTCACATACAAAGGCCTGTGAAACGCAGCTTCTTGACAGGCCTTATCTGGCTGAGGTAGAACTTGTGCTCTGGGTGTGCTACTTTGGCCTAGAGCTGCCAGGCACAAAGGCTGCTTTGTTTCCAAAGGGGGAGAGAGGCCCCAAATCATGTTGCTTCCAGCTGTTTTTGAAGCTAAGAAACAACTCGCTCTGCCAGGTACTCTTACAGCCTTCCGGGAACACCTCTTACCAAGGCCTGTGAAAAGCAGTTTCTTGGCAGGCCTGATCTGGCTGAGGTAGAACTTCTGCTCTGGGTGTGCTCTATTGGCCTAGAGCTGAAAGGCCCAAAGGTCGGCCTTGTTGGCAAAGGGGCAGGGAGCCCCCAAAGCATCTTGCTTCCAGCTCTTCGGGAAGCTAAGAAACATCTGGCGTTGCCCAGTGCTCTTACAGCCTACCGGGAACATCTCTTACCAAGGCCTGTGAAACGCAGTTTGTTGGTGGCCTGAACTGGCCGAAGTAGAACTTCTGCTCTGGGTGTGCTCCACTGGCCTAGAGCTACCTGCCCCAAAGGGCTGCCTTGATTCCAAAGTGAGAGAGTGGCACCAAAGCATCTTGCTTCCAGCTCTTCGGGAAGCTAAGAAACATCTGGCGTTGCCCAGTGCTCTTACAGCCTACCGGGAACATCTCTTACCAAGGCCTGTGAAACGCCGTTTCCTGGCAGGCCTGATTTGGCTGAAGTAGAACTTCTGCTCTGGGTGTGCTCCATTGCCCTAGAGCTGCCAGGCCCAAGGTGCTGCCTTATTTCCAAAGGGGCAGAGAGGCCCCAAAGCATCTTGCTTCCAGCTCTCTGGGAAGCTAAGAACCAACTCGCTCTGCCCCGTGCTCTTACAGCCTACCGGGAACATGTCTTTGAAAGGCATGTGAAACGCAGTTTCTTGGCAGGCCTCATCTGGCTGAAGTAGAACTCCGGCTCTGGGTGTGCTCCATTGCCCTAGGGCTGCCAGGCCCAAAGTGCTGCCCTGTTTCCAAGGGGCAGAGAGGCCCAAAGCATCTTGCTTCCCGGTCTTTGCGAAGCTAAGAAACAACTGGCTCTGCCCAGTGCTCTTACACCTACCGGGAACATCTCTTACCAAGGCCTGTCAAACGCTGTTTCTTTGCAGGCCTGATCAGGCTGAAGTAGAACTCCTGCTCTGCGTGTGCTCCATTGCCCTAGAGCTTCCCGACCCAAAAGGCTGCCTTGTTCCCAAACGGGCAGAGGGGTCCCAAGCGTCTTGCTTCCAGCTTTTCAGGAAGGTAAGAAACAACTGGCTCTGCCCAGTGCTGTTACAGCCTACCGCGAACATCTCTTACCAAGGCCTGTGAAACGCAGTTTCCTGGCAGGCCTGATCTGGCTGAAGTAGAACTTCTGCTCTGGGTGTGCTCCATTGCCCTAGAGCTGAAAGGCCCAAAGGTCGGCCTTGTTGGCAAAGGGGCAGGGAGCCCCCAAAGCATCTTGCTTCCAGCTCTTCGGGAAGCTAAGAAACAACTGGCTCTGCCCAGTGCTCTTACAGCCTGAGAGAAAATCTCTTACCAAGGCCTGTGAAACGCACTTTGTTGGTGGCCTGATCTAGCTGAAGTAGAACTTCTGCTCTGGGTGTGCTCCATTGGCCTAGAGCTGCCTGGCCCAAAGGGCCGCCTTGTTTGCAAAGGGGCAGAGAGGCCCCAAAGCATCTTGCTTCCAGCTCTTCGGGAAGCTAAGAAACATCTGGCGTTGCCCAGTGCTCTTACAGCCTACCGGGAACATCTCTTACCAAGGCCTGTGAAACGCAGTTTGTTGGTGGCCTGAACTGGCCGAAGTAGAACTTCTGCTCTGGGTGTGCTCCACTGGCCTAGAGCTACCTGCCCCAAAGGGCTGCCTTGATTCCAAAGTGAGAGAGTGGCACCAAAGCATCTTGCTTCCAGCTCTTCGGGAAGCTAAGAAACATCTGGCGTTGCCCAGTGCTCTTACAGCCTACCGGGAACATCTCTTACCAAGGCCTGTGAAACGCCGTTTCCTGGCAGGCCTGATTTGGCTGAAGTAGAACTTCTGCTCTGGGTGTGCTCCATTGCCCTAGAGCTGCCAGGCCCAAGGTGCTGCCTTGTTTCCAAAGGGGCAGAGAGGCCCCAAAGCATCTTGCTTCCAGCTCTCTGGGAAGCTAAGAACCAACTCGCTCTGCCCCGTGCTCTTACAGCCTACCGGGAACATGTCTTTGAAAGGCCTGTGAAACGCAGTTTCTTGGCAGGCCTCATCTAGCTGAAGTAGAACTCCGGCTCTGGGTGTGCTCCATTGCCCTAGGGCTGCCAGGCCCAAAGTGCTGCCCTGTTTCCAAGGGGCAGAGAGGCCCAAAGCATCTTGCTTCCCGGTCTTTGCGAAGCTAAGAAACAACTGGCTCTGCCCAGTGCTCTTACACCTACCGGGAACATCTCTTACCAAGGCCTGTCAAACGCTGTTTCTTTGCAGGCCTGATCAGGCTGAAGTAGAACTCCTGCTCTGCGTGTGCTCCATTGGCCTAGAGCTTCCCGTCCCAAAAGGCTGCCTTGTTCCCAAACGGGCAGAGGGGTCCCAAGCGTCTTGCTTCCAGCTTTTCAGGAAGGTAAGAAACAACTGGATCTGCCCAGTGCTCTTACAGCCTACCGGGAACATCTCTTACCAAGGCCTGTGAAACGCAGTTTCCTGGCAGGCCTGATCTGGCTGAAGTAGAACTTCTGCTCTGGGTGTGCTCCATTGCCCTAGAGCTGCCAGGCCCAAAGGGCTGCCTTGTTTCCAAAGACGGAGAGTGGACCCAAAGCATCTTGCTCCCAGCTCTTCGGGAAGCTAAGAAACAGCTGGCTCTGCCCAGTGCTATTACAGCCTAAGAGAACATCTCTTTGAAAGGCCTGTGAAACGCAGTTTCTTGGCAGGCCTGACCTGGCTGAAGTAGAACTTCTGTTCTGGTTGTGCTACATAGGCCTAGAGCTACCAGGACCTAAGGGCTGCCTTGTTTCCAAAGGGTGAGAGAGGCCCCAAAGCATCTTGCCTCCAGCACTTTGGGAAGCTAAAAAACAACTGGTTCTGCCCAGTGCTCTCACAGCCTACCGTGAACATCTCTTACCAAGGGCTGTGAAACGCAGTTTCTGGGCAGGACTGATCTGGCTGAAGTAGAACTTCTGCTGTGGGTGTGCTCCATTGGCCTAGAGCTGCCAGGCGCAAACGGCTGCCTTGTGTCCAAAGGGAGAGAGAGGCCCCAAAGCATCTTGCTTCCAGCTCTGTGGGAAGCTAAAGCAACTGGCTCTCCACAGTGCTCTCACAGCCTACCGGGAACATCTCTTACCAAGGCCTGTGAAACGCAGTTTCTTGGCAGGCCTGATCTGGCTGAAGTAGAACTCCTGCTCTGGGCGTGCTACTTTGGCCTAGAGCTGCCAGGCCCAAAGGGCCGCCTTGTTTCCAAAGGGGCTGAGAGTCCCCAAAGTATCTTGCTTCCAAATCTTTGGGAAGCTAAGAAACAACTGGCTCTGCACAGTGCTCTCACAGCCTACCGGCAACGTGACAGAGAAAGGCCTGTGAGACGCAGTTTCTTGGAAGGCCTGATCTGGCTGAGGTAGAACTTCTGCTCTGGGTGTACTCCATTGGCCTAGGGCTGCCAGGCCCAAAGGGCTGCCTTTATTTCCAAAGTGTGAGAGAGGCCCCAAAGCATCTTGCTTCCTGCTCTCTGGGAAGCTAAAACAACTGGCTCTGCACAGTGCTCTCAAAGCCAACCGGGAACGTCACATACAAAGGCCTGTGAAACGCAGCTTCTTGACAGGCCTTATCTGGCTGAGGTAGAACTTGTGCTCTGGGTGTGCTACTTTGGCCTAGAGCTGCCAGGCACAAAGGCTGCTTTGTTTCCAAAGGGGGAGAGAGGCCCCAAATCATGTTGCTTCCAGCTGTTTTTGAAGCTAAGAAACAACTCGCTCTGCCAGGTACTCTTACAGCCTTCCGGGAACACCTCTTACGAAGGCCTGTGAAAAGCAGTTTCTTGGCAGGCCTGATCTGGCTGAGGTAGAACTTCTGCTCTGGGTGTGCTCTATTGGCCTAGAGCTGAAAGGCCCAAAGGTCGGCCTTGTTGGCAAAGGGGCAGGGAGCCCCCAAAGCATCTTGCTTCCAGCTCTTCGGGAAGCTAAGAAACATCTGGCGTTGCCCAGTGCTCTTACAGCCTACCGGGAACATCTCTTACCAAGGCCTGTGAAACGCAGTTTGTTGGTGGCCTGAACTGGCCGAAGTAGAACTTCTGCTCTGGGTGTGCTCCACTGGCCTAGAGCTACCTGCCCCAAAGGGCTGCCTTGATTCCAAAGTGAGAGAGTGGCACCAAAGCATCTTGCTTCCAGCTCTTCGGGAAGCTAAGAAACATCTGGCGTTGCCCAGTGCTCTTACAGCCTACCGGGAACATCTCTTACCAAGGCCTGTGAAACGCCGTTTCCTGGCAGGCCTGATTTGGCTGAAGTAGAACTTCTGCTCTGGGTGTGCTCCATTGCCCTAGAGCTGCCAGGCCCAAGGTGCTGCCTTATTTCCAAAGGGGCAGAGAGGCCCCAAAGCATCTTGCTTCCAGCTCTCTGGGAAGCTAAGAACCAACTCGCTCTGCCCCGTGCTCTTACAGCCTACCGGGAACATGTCTTTGAAAGGCATGTGAAACGCAGTTTCTTGGCAGGCCTCATCTGGCTGAAGTAGAACTCCGGCTCTGGGTGTGCTCCATTGCCCTAGGGCTGCCAGGCCCAAAGTGCTGCCCTGTTTCCAAGGGGCAGAGAGGCCCAAAGCATCTTGCTTCCCGGTCTTTGCGAAGCTAAGAAACAACTGGCTCTGCCCAGTGCTCTTACACCTACCGGGAACATCTCTTACCAAGGCCTGTCAAACGCTGTTTCTTTGCAGGCCTGATCAGGCTGAAGTAGAACTCCTGCTCTGCGTGTGCTCCATTGCCCTAGAGCTTCCCGACCCAAAAGGCTGCCTTGTTCCCAAACGGGCAGAGGGGTCCCAAGCGTCTTGCTTCCAGCTTTTCAGGAAGGTAAGAAACAACTGGCTCTGCCCAGTGCTGTTACAGCCTACCGCGAACATCTCTTACCAAGGCCTGTGAAACGCAGTTTCCTGGCAGGCCTGATCTGGCTGAAGTAGAACTTCTGCTCTGGGTGTGCTCCATTGCCCTAGAGCTGAAAGGCCCAAAGGTCGGCCTTGTTGGCAAAGGGGCAGGGAGCCCCCAAAGCATCTTGCTTCCAGCTCTTCGGGAAGCTAAGAAACAACTGGCTCTGCCCAGTGCTCTTACAGCCTGAGAGAAAATCTCTTACCAAGGCCTGTGAAACGCACTTTGTTGGTGGCCTGATCTAGCTGAAGTAGAACTTCTGCTCTGGGTGTGCTCCATTGGCCTAGAGCTGCCTGGCCCAAAGGGCCGCCTTGTTTGCAAAGGGGCAGAGAGGCCCCAAAGCATCTTGCTTCCAGCTCTTCGGGAAGCTAAGAAACATCCGGCGTTGCCCAGTGCTCTTACAGCCTACCGGGAACATCTCTTACCAAGGCCTGTGAAACGCAGTTTGTTGGTGGCCTGAACTGGCCGAAGTAGAACTTCTGCTCTGGGTGTCCTCCACTGGCTTAGAGCTACCTGCCCCAAAGGGCTGCCTTGATTCCAAAGTGAGAGAGTGGCACCAAAGCATCTTGCTTCCAGCTCTTCGGGAGGCTAAGAAACATCTGGCGTTGCCCAGTGCTCTTACAGCCTACCGGGAACATCTCTTACCAAGGCCTGTGAAACGCCGTTTCCTGGCAGGCCTGATTTGGCTGAAGTAGAACTTCTGCTCTGGGTGTGCTCCATTGCCCTAGAGCTGCCAGGCCCAAGGTGCTGCCTTGTTTCCAAAGGGGCAGAGAGGCCCCAAAGCATCTTGCTTCCAGCTCTCTGGGAAGCTAAGAACCAACTCGCTCTGCCCCGTGCTCTTACAGCCTACCGGGAACATGTCTTTGAAAGGCCTGTGAAACGCAGTTTCTTGGCAGGCCTCATCTGGCTGAAGTAGAACTCCGGCTCTGGGTGTGCTCCATTGCCCTAGGGCTGCCAGGCCCAAAGTGCTGCCCTGTTTCCAAGGGGCAGAGAGGCCCAAAGCATCTTGCTTCCCGGTCTTTGCGAAGCTAAGAAACAACTGGCTCTGCCCAGTGCTCTTACACCTACCGGGAACATCTCTTACCAAGGCCTGTCAAACGCTGTTTCTTTGCAGGCCTGATCAGGCTGAAGTAGAACTCCTGCTCTGCGTGTGCTCCATTGGCCTAGAGCTTCCCGTCCCAAAAGGCTGCCTTGTTCCCAAACGGGCAGAGGGGTCCCAAGCGTCTTGCTTCCAGCTTTTCAGGAAGGTAAGAAACAACTGGCTCTGCCCAGTGCTCTTACAGCCTACCGGGAACATCTCTTACCAAGGCCTGTGAAACGCAGTTTCCTGGCAGGCCTGATCTGGCTGAAGTAGAACTTCTGCTCTGGGTGTGCTCCATTGCCCTAGAGCTGCCAGGCCCAAAGGGCTGCCTTGTTTCCAAAGACGGAGAGTGGACCCAAAGCATCTTGCTCCCAGCTCTTCGGGAAGCTAAGAAACAGCTGGCTCTGCCCAGTGCTATTACAGCCTAAGAGAACATCTCTTTGAAAGGCCTGTGAAACGCAGTTTCTTGGCAGGCCTGACCTGGCTGAAGTAGAACTTCTGTTCTGGTTGTGCTACATAGGCCTAGAGCTACCAGGACCTAAGGGCTGCCTTGTTTCCAAAGGGTGAGAGAGGCCCCAAAGCATCTTGCCTCCAGCACTTTGGGAAGCTAAAAAACAACTGGTTCTGCCCAGTGCTCTCACAGCCTACCGTGAACATCTCTTACCAAGGGCTGTGAAACGCAGTTTCTGGGCAGGACTGATCTGGCTGAAGTAGAACTTCTGCTGTGGGTGTGCTCCATTGGCCTAGAGCTGCCAGGCGCAAACGGCTGCCTTGTGTCCAAAGGGAGAGAGAGGCCCCAAAGCATCTTGCTTCCAGCTCTGTGGGAAGCTAAAGCAACTGGCTCTCCACAGTGCTCTCACAGCCTACCGGGAACATCTCTTACCAAGGCCTGTGAAACGCAGTTTCTTGGCAGGCCTGATCTGGCTGAAGTAGAACTCCTGCTCTGGGCGTGCTACTTTGGCCTAGAGCTGCCAGGCCCAAAGGGCCGCCTTGTTTCCAAAGGGGCTGAGAGTCCCCAAAGTATCTTGCTTCCAAATCTTTGGGAAGCTAAGAAACAACTGGCTCTGCACAGTGCTCTCACAGCCTACCGGCAACGTGACAGAGAAAGGCCTGTGAGACGCAGTTTCTTGGAAGGCCTGATCTGGCTGAGGTAGAACTTCTGCTCTGGGTGTACTCCATTGGCCTAGGGCTGCCAGGCCCAAAGGGCTGCCTTTATTTCCAAAGTGTGAGAGAGGCCCCAAAGCATCTTGCTTCCTGCTCTCTGGGAAGCTAAAACAACTGGCTCTGCACAGTGCTCTCAAAGCCAACCGGGAACGTCACATACAAAGGCCTGTGAAACGCAGCTTCTTGACAGGCCTTATCTGGCTGAGGTAGAACTTGTGCTCTGGGTGTGCTACTTTGGCCTAGAGCTGCCAGGCACAAAGGCTGCTTTGTTTCCAAAGGGGGAGAGAGGCCCCAAATCATGTTGCTTCCAGCTGTTTTTGAAGCTAAGAAACAACTCGCTCTGCCAGGTACTCTTACAGCCTTCCGGGAACACCTCTTACGAAGGCCTGTGAAAAGCAGTTTCTTGGCAGGCCTGATCTGGCTGAGGTAGAACTTCTGCTCTGGGTGTGCTCTATTGGCCTAGAGCTGAAAGGCCCAAAGGTCGGCCTTGTTGGCAAAGGGGCAGGGAGCCCCCAAAGCATCTTGCTTCCAGCTCTTCGGGAAGCTAAGAAACATCTGGCGTTGCCCAGTGCTCTTACAGCCTACCGGGAACATCTCTTACCAAGGCCTGTGAAACGCAGTTTGTTGGTGGCCTGAACTGGCCGAAGTAGAACTTCTGCTCTGGGTGTGCTCCACTGGCCTAGAGCTACCTGCCCCAAAGGGCTGCCTTGATTCCAAAGTGAGAGAGTGGCACCAAAGCATCTTGCTTCCAGCTCTTCGGGAAGCTAAGAAACATCTGGCGTTGCCCAGTGCTCTTACAGCCTACCGGGAACATCTCTTACCAAGGCCTGTGAAACGCCGTTTCCTGGCAGGCCTGATTTGGCTGAAGTAGAACTTCTGCTCTGGGTGTGCTCCATTGCCCTAGAGCTGCCAGGCCCAAGGTGCTGCCTTATTTCCAAAGGGGCAGAGAGGCCCCAAAGCATCTTGCTTCCAGCTCTCTGGGAAGCTAGGAACCAACTCGCTCTGCCCCGTGCTCTTACAGCCTACCGGGAACATGTCTTTGAAAGGCATGTGAAACGCAGTTTCTTGGCAGGCCTCATCTGGCTGAAGTAGAACTCCGGCTCTGGGTGTGCTCCATTGCCCTAGGGCTGCCAGGCCCAAAGTGCTGCCCTGTTTCCAAGGGGCAGAGAGGCCCAAAGCATCTTGCTTCCCGGTCTTTGCGAAGCTAAGAAACAACTGGCTCTGCCCAGTGCTCTTACACCTACCGGGAACATCTCTTACCAAGGCCTGTCAAACGCTGTTTCTTTGCAGGCCTGATCAGGCTGAAGTAGAACTCCTGCTCTGCGTGTGCTCCATTGCCCTAGAGCTTCCCGACCCAAAAGGCTGCCTTGTTCCCAAACGGGCAGAGGGGTCCCAAGCGTCTTGCTTCCAGCTTTTCAGGAAGGTAAGAAACAACTGGCTCTGCCCAGTGCTGTTACAGCCTACCGCGAACATCTCTTACCAAGGCCTGTGAAACGCAGTTTCCTGGCAGGCCTGATCTGGCTGAAGTAGAACTTCTGCTCTGGGTGTGCTCCATTGCCCTAGAGCTGAAAGGCCCAAAGGTCGGCCTTGTTGGCAAAGGGGCAGGGAGCCCCCAAAGCATCTTGCTTCCAGCTCTTCGGGAAGCTAAGAAACAACTGGCTCTGCCCAGTGCTCTTACAGCCTGAGAGAAAATCTCTTACCAAGGCCTGTGAAACGCACTTTGTTGGTGGCCTGATCTAGCTGAAGTAGAACTTCTGCTCTGGGTGTGCTCCATTGGCCTAGAGCTGCCTGGCCCAAAGGGCCGCCTTGTTTGCAAAGGGGCAGAGAGGCCCCAAAGCATCTTGCTTCCAGCTCTTCGGGAAGCTAAGAAACATCTGGCGTTGCCCAGTGCTCTTACAGCCTACCGGGAACATCTCTTACCAAGGCCTGTGAAACGCAGTTTGTTGGTGGCCTGAACTGGCCGAAGTAGAACTTCTGCTCTGGGTGTCCTCCACTGGCTTAGAGCTACCTGCCCCAAAGGGCTGCCTTGATTCCAAAGTGAGAGAGTGGCACCAAAGCATCTTGCTTCCAGCTCTTCGGGAGGCTAAGAAACATCTGGCGTTGCCCAGTGCTCTTACAGCCTACCGGGAACATCTCTTACCAAGGCCTGTGAAACGCCGTTTCCTGGCAGGCCTGATTTGGCTGAAGTAGAAGTTCTGCTCTGGGTGTGCTCCATTGCCCTAGAGCTGCCAGGCCCAAGGTGCTGCCTTGTTTCCAAAGGGGCAGAGAGGCCCCAAAGCATCTTGCTTCCAGCTCTCTGGGAAGCTAAGAACCAACTCGCTCTGCCCCGTGCTCTTACAGCCTACCGGGAACATGTCTTTGAAAGGCCTGTGAAACGCAGTTTCTTGGCAGGCCTCATCTAGCTGAAGTAGAACTCCGGCTCTGGGTGTGCTCCATTGCCCTAGGGCTGCCAGGCCCAAAGTGCTGCCCTGTTTCCAAGGGGCAGAGAGGCCCAAAGCATCTTGCTTCCCGGTCTTTGCGAAGCTAAGAAACAACTGGCTCTGCCCAGTGCTCTTACACCTACCGGGAACATCTCTTACCAAGGCCTGTCAAACGCTGTTTCTTTGCAGGCCTGATCAGGCTGAAGTAGAACTCCTGCTCTGCGTGTGCTCCATTGGCCTAGAGCTTCCCGTCCCAAAAGGCTGCCTTGTTCCCAAACGGGCAGAGGGGTCCCAAGCGTCTTGCTTCCAGCTTTTCAGGAAGGTAAGAAACAACTGGCTCTGCCCAGTGCTCTTACAGCCTACCGGGAACATCTCTTACCAAGGCCTGTGAAACGCAGTTTCCTGGCAGGCCTGATCTGGCTGAAGTAGAACTTCTGCTCTGGGTGTGCTCCATTGCCCTAGAGCTGCCAGGCCCAAAGGGCTGCCTTGTTTCCAAAGACGGAGAGTGGACCCAAAGCATCTTGCTCCCAGCTCTTCGGGAAGCTAAGAAACAGCTGGCTCTGCCCAGTGCTATTACAGCCTAAGAGAACATCTCTTTGAAAGGCCTGTGAAACGCAGTTTCTTGGCAGGCCTGACCTGGCTGAAGTAGAACTTCTGTTCTGGTTGTGCTACATAGGCCTAGAGCTACCAGGACCTAAGGGCTGCCTTGTTTCCAAAGGGTGAGAGAGGCCCCAAAGCATCTTGCCTCCAGCACTTTGGGAAGCTAAAAAACAACTGGTTCTGCCCAGTGCTCTCACAGCCTACCGTGAACATCTCTTACCAAGGGCTGTGAAACGCAGTTTCTGGGCAGGACTGATCTGGCTGAAGTAGAACTTCTGCTGTGGGTGTGCTCCATTGGCCTAGAGCTGCCAGGCGCAAACGGCTGCCTTGTGTCCAAAGGGAGAGAGAGGCCCCAAAGCATCTTGCTTCCAGCTCTGTGGGAAGCTAAAGCAACTGGCTCTCCACAGTGCTCTCACAGCCTACCGGGAACATCTCTTACCAAGGCCTGTGAAACGCAGTTTCTTGGCAGGCCTGATCTGGCTGAAGTAGAACTCCTGCTCTGGGCGTGCTACTTTGGCCTAGAGCTGCCAGGCCCAAAGGGCCGCCTTGTTTCCAAAGGGGCTGAGAGTCCCCAAAGTATCTTGCTTCCAAATCTTTGGGAAGCTAAGAAACAACTGGCTCTGCACAGTGCTCTCACAGCCTACCGGCAACGTGACAGAGAAAGGCCTGTGAGACGCAGTTTCTTGGAAGGCCTGATCTGGCTGAGGTAGAACTTCTGCTCTGGGTGTACTCCATTGGCCTAGGGCTGCCAGGCCCAAAGGGCTGCCTTTATTTCCAAAGTGTGAGAGAGGCCCCAAAGCATCTTGCTTCCTGCTCTCTGGGAAGCTAAAACAACTGGCTCTGCACAGTGCTCTCAAAGCCAACCGGGAACGTCACATACAAAGGCCTGTGAAACGCAGCTTCTTGACAGGCCTTATCTGGCTGAGGTAGAACTTGTGCTCTGGGTGTGCTACTTTGGCCTAGAGCTGCCAGGCACAAAGGCTGCTTTGTTTCCAAAGGGGGAGAGAGGCCCCAAATCATGTTGCTTCCAGCTGTTTTTGAAGCTAAGAAACAACTCGCTCTGCCAGGTACTCTTACAGCCTTCCGGGAACACCTCTTACGAAGGCCTGTGAAAAGCAGTTTCTTGGCAGGCCTGATCTGGCTGAGGTAGAACTTCTGCTCTGGGTGTGCTCTATTGGCCTAGAGCTGAAAGGCCCAAAGGTCGGCCTTGTTGGCAAAGGGGCAGGGAGCCCCCAAAGCATCTTGCTTCCAGCTCTTCGGGAAGCTAAGAAACATCTGGCGTTGCCCAGTGCTCTTACAGCCTACCGGGAACATCTCTTACCAAGGCCTGTGAAACGCAGTTTGTTGGTGGCCTGAACTGGCCGAAGTAGAACTTCTGCTCTGGGTGTGCTCCACTGGCCTAGAGCTACCTGCCCCAAAGGGCTGCCTTGATTCCAAAGTGAGAGAGTGGCACCAAAGCATCTTGCTTCCAGCTCTTCGGGAAGCTAAGAAACATCTGGCGTTGCCCAGTGCTCTTACAGCCTACCGGGAACATCTCTTACCAAGGCCTGTGAAACGCCGTTTCCTGGCAGGCCTGATTTGGCTGAAGTAGAACTTCTGCTCTGGGTGTGCTCCATTGCCCTAGAGCTGCCAGGCCCAAGGTGCTGCCTTATTTCCAAAGGGGCAGAGAGGCCCCAAAGCATCTTGCTTCCAGCTCTCTGGGAAGCTAAGAACCAACTCGCTCTGCCCCGTGCTCTTACAGCCTACCGGGAACATGTCTTTGAAAGGCATGTGAAACGCAGTTTCTTGGCAGGCCTCATCTGGCTGAAGTAGAACTCCGGCTCTGGGTGTGCTCCATTGCCCTAGGGCTGCCAGGCCCAAAGTGCTGCCCTGTTTCCAAGGGGCAGAGAGGCCCAAAGCATCTTGCTTCCCGGTCTTTGCGAAGCTAAGAAACAACTGGCTCTGCCCAGTGCTCTTACACCTACCGGGAACATCTCTTACCAAGGCCTGTCAAACGCTGTTTCTTTGCAGGCCTGATCAGGCTGAAGTAGAACTCCTGCTCTGCGTGTGCTCCATTGCCCTAGAGCTTCCCGACCCAAAAGGCTGCCTTGTTCCCAAACGGGCAGAGGGGTCCCAAGCGTCTTGCTTCCAGCTTTTCAGGAAGGTAAGAAACAACTGGCTCTGCCCAGTGCTGTTACAGCCTACCGCGAACATCTCTTACCAAGGCCTGTGAAACGCAGTTTCCTGGCAGGCCTGATCTGGCTGAAGTAGAACTTCTGCTCTGGGTGTGCTCCATTGCCCTAGAGCTGAAAGGCCCAAAGGTCGGCCTTGTTGGCAAAGGGGCAGGGAGCCCCCAAAGCATCTTGCTTCCAGCTCTTCGGGAAGCTAAGAAACAACTGGCTCTGCCCAGTGCTCTTACAGCCTGAGAGAAAATCTCTTACCAAGGCCTGTGAAACGCACTTTGTTGGTGGCCTGATCTAGCTGAAGTAGAACTTCTGCTCTGGGTGTGCTCCATTGGCCTAGAGCTGCCTGGCCCAAAGGGCCGCCTTGTTTGCAAAGGGGCAGGGAGCCCCCAAAGCATCTTGCTTCCAGCTCTTCGGGAAGCTAAGAAACATCTGGCGTTGCCCAGTGCTCTTACAGCCTACCGGGAACATCTCTTACCAAGGCCTGTGAAACGCAGTTTGTTGGTGGCCTGAACTGGCCGAAGTAGAACTTCTGCTCTGGGTGTGCTCCACTGGCCTAGAGCTACCTGCCCCAAAGGGCTGCCTTGATTCCAAAGTGAGAGAGTGGCACCAAAGCATCTTGCTTCCAGCTCTTCGGGAAGCTAAGAAACATCTGGCGTTGCCCAGTGCTCTTACAGCCTACCGGGAACATCTCTTACCAAGGCCTGTGAAACGCCGTTTCCTGGCAGGCCTGATTTGGCTGAAGTAGAACTTCTGCTCTGGGTGTGCTCCATTGCCCTAGAGCTGCCAGGCCCAAGGTGCTGCCTTATTTCCAAAGGGGCAGAGAGGCCCCAAAGCATCTTGCTTCCAGCTCTCTGGGAAGCTAAGAACCAACTCGCTCTGCCCCGTGCTCTTACAGCCTACCGGGAACATGTCTTTGAAAGGCATGTGAAACGCAGTTTCTTGGCAGGCCTCATCTGGCTGAAGTAGAACTCCGGCTCTGGGTGTGCTCCATTGCCCTAGGGCTGCCAGGCCCAAAGTGCTGCCCTGTTTCCAAGGGGCAGAGAGGCCCAAAGCATCTTGCTTCCCGGTCTTTGCGAAGCTAAGAAACAACTGGCTCTGCCCAGTGCTCTTACACCTACCGGGAACATCTCTTACCAAGGCCTGTCAAACGCTGTTTCTTTGCAGGCCTGATCAGGCTGAAGTAGAACTCCTGCTCTGCGTGTGCTCCATTGCCCTAGAGCTTCCCGACCCAAAAGGCTGCCTTGTTCCCAAACGGGCAGAGGGGTCCCAAGCGTCTTGCTTCCAGCTTTTCAGGAAGGTAAGAAACAACTGGCTCTGCCCAGTGCTGTTACAGCCTACCGCGAACATCTCTTACCAAGGCCTGTGAAACGCAGTTTCCTGGCAGGCCTGATCTGGCTGAAGTAGAACTTCTGCTCTGGGTGTGCTCCATTGCCCTAGAGCTGAAAGGCCCAAAGGTCCGCCTTGTTGGCAAAGGGGCAGGGAGCCCCCAAAGCATCTTGCTTCCAGCTCTTCGGGAAGCTAAGAAACAACTGGCTCTGCCCAGTGCTCTTACAGCCTGAGAGAAAATCTCTTACCAAGGCCTGTGAAACGCACTTTGTTGGTGGCCTGATCTAGCTGAAGTAGAACTTCTGCTCTGGGTGTGCTCCATTGGCCTAGAGCTGCCTGGCCCCAAGGGCCGCCTTGTTTGCAAAGGGGCAGAGAGGCCCCAAAGCATCTTGCTTCCAGCTCTTCGGGAAGCTAAGAAACATCTGGCGTTGCCCAGTGCTCTTACAGCCTACCGGGAACATCTCTTACCAAGGCCTGTGAAACGCAGTTTGTTGGTGGCCTGAACTGGCCGAAGTAGAACTTCTGCTCTGGGTGTGCTCCACTGGCCTAGAGCTACCTGCCCCAAAGGGCTGCCTTGATTCCAAAGTGAGAGAGTGGCACCAAAGCATCTTGCTTCCAGCTCTTCGGGAAGCTAAGAAACATCTGGCGTTGCCCAGTGCTCTTACAGCCTACCGGGAACATCTCTTACCAAGGCCTGTGAAACGCCGTTTCCTGGCAGGCCTGATTTGGCTGAAGTAGAACTTCTGCTCTGGGTGTGCTCCATTGCCCTAGAGCTGCCAGGCCCAAGGTGCTGCCTTATTTCCAAAGGGGCAGAGAGGCCCCAAAGCATCTTGCTTCCAGCTCTCTGGGAAGCTAAGAACCAACTCGCTCTGCCCCGTGCTCTTACAGCCTACCGGGAACATGTCTTTGAAAGGCATGTGAAACGCAGTTTCTTGGCAGGCCTCATCTGGCTGAAGTAGAACTCCGGCTCTGGGTGTGCTCCATTGCCCTAGGGCTGCCAGGCCCAAAGTGCTGCCCTGTTTCCAAGGGGCAGAGAGGCCCAAAGCATCTTTCTTCCCGGTCTTTGCGAAGCTAAGAAACAACTGGCTCTGCCCAGTGCTCTTACACCTACCGGGAACATCTCTTACCAAGGCCTGTCAAACGCTGTTTCTTTGCAGGCCTGATCAGGCTGAAGTAGAACTCCTGCTCTGCGTGTGCTCCATTGCCCTAGAGCTTCCCGACCCAAAAGGCTGCCTTGTTCCCAAACGGGCAGAGGGGTCCCAAGCGTCTTGCTTCCAGCTTTTCAGGAAGGTAAGAAACAACTGGCTCTGCCCAGTGCTGTTACAGCCTACCGCGAACATCTCTTACCAAGGCCTGTGAAACGCAGTTTCCTGGCAGGCCTGATCTGGCTGAAGTAGAACTTCTGCTCTGGGTGTGCTCCATTGCCCTAGAGCTGAAAGGCCCAAAGGTCGGCCTTGTTGGCAAAGGGGCAGGGAGCCCCCAAAGCATCTTGCTTCCAGCTCTTCGGGAAGCTAAGAAACAACTGGCTCTGCCCAGTGCTCTTACAGCCTGAGAGAAAATCTCTTACCAAGGCCTGTGAAACGCACTTTGTTGGTGGCCTGATCTAGCTGAAGTAGAACTTCTGCTCTGGGTGTGCTCCATTGGCCTAGAGCTGCCTGGCCCAAAGGGCCGCCTTGTTTGCAAAGGGGCAGGGAGCCCCCAAAGCATCTTGCTTCCAGCTCTTCGGGAAGCTAAGAAACATCTGGCGTTGCCCAGTGCTCTTACAGCCTACCGGGAACATCTCTTACCAAGGCCTGTGAAACGCAGTTTGTTGGTGGCCTGAACTGGCCGAAGTAGAACTTCTGCTCTGGGTGTGCTCCACTGGCCTAGAGCTACCTGCCCCAAAGGGCTGCCTTGATTCCAAAGTGAGAGAGTGGCACCAAAGCATCTTGCTTCCAGCTCTTCGGGAAGCTAAGAAACATCTGGCGTTGCCCAGTGCTCTTACAGCCTACCGGGAACATCTCTTACCAAGGCCTGTGAAACGCCGTTTCCTGGCAGGCCTGATTTGGCTGAAGTAGAACTTCTGCTCTGGGTGTGCTCCATTGCCCTAGAGCTGCCAGGCCCAAGGTGCTGCCTTATTTCCAAAGGGGCAGAGAGGCCCCAAAGCATCTTGCTTCCAGCTCTCTGGGAAGCTAAGAACCAACTCGCTCTGCCCCGTGCTCTTACAGCCTACCGGGAACATGTCTTTGAAAGGCATGTGAAACGCAGTTTCTTGGCAGGCCTCATCTGGCTGAAGTAGAACTCCGGCTCTGGGTGTGCTCCATTGCCCTAGGGCTGCCAGGCCCAAAGTGCTGCCCTGTTTCCAAGGGGCAGAGAGGCCCAAAGCATCTTGCTTCCCGGTCTTTGCGAAGCTAAGAAACAACTGGCTCTGCCCAGTGCTCTTACACCTACCGGGAACATCTCTTACCAAGGCCTGTCAAACGCTGTTTCTTTGCAGGCCTGATCAGGCTGAAGTAGAACTCCTGCTCTGCGTGTGCTCCATTGCCCTAGAGCTTCCCGACCCAAAAGGCTGCCTTGTTCCCAAACGGGCAGAGGGGTCCCAAGCGTCTTGCTTCCAGCTTTTCAGGAAGGTAAGAAACAACTGGCTCTGCCCAGTGCTGTTACAGCCTACCGCGAACATCTCTTACCAAGGCCTGTGAAACGCAGTTTCCTGGCAGGCCTGATCTGGCTGAAGTAGAACTTCTGCTCTGGGTGTGCTCCATTGCCCTAGAGCTGAAAGGCCCAAAGGTCCGCCTTGTTGGCAAAGGGGCAGGGAGCCCCCAAAGCATCTTGCTTCCAGCTCTTCGGGAAGCTAAGAAACAACTGGCTCTGCCCAGTGCTCTTACAGCCTGAGAGAAAATCTCTTACCAAGGCCTGTGAAACGCACTTTGTTGGTGGCCTGATCTAGCTGAAGTAGAACTTCTGCTCTGGGTGTGCTCCATTGGCCTAGAGCTGCCTGGCCCCAAGGGCCGCCTTGTTTGCAAAGGGGCAGAGAGGCCCCAAAGCATCTTGCTTCCAGCTCTTCGGGAAGCTAAGAAACATCTGGCGTTGCCCAGTGCTCTTACAGCCTACCGGGAACATCTCTTACCAAGGCCTGTGAAACGCAGTTTGTTGGTGGCCTGAACTGGCCGAAGTAGAACTTCTGCTCTGGGTGTGCTCCACTGGCCTAGAGCTACCTGCCCCAAAGGGCTGCCTTGATTCCAAAGTGAGAGAGTGGCACCAAAGCATCTTGCTTCCAGCTCTTCGGGAAGCTAAGAAACATCTGGCGTTGCCCAGTGCTCTTACAGCCTACCGGGAACATCTCTTACCAAGGCCTGTGAAACGCCGTTTCCTGGCAGGCCTGATTTGGCTGAAGTAGAACTTCTGCTCTGGGTGTGCTCCATTGCCCTAGAGCTGCCAGGCCCAAGGTGCTGCCTTGTTTCCAAAGGGGCAGAGAGGCCCCAAAGCATCTTGCTTCCAGCTCTCTGGGAAGCTAAGAACCAACTCGCTCTGCCCCGTGCTCTTACAGCCTACCGGGAACATGTCTTTGAAAGGCCTGTGAAACGCAGTTTCTTGGCAGGCCTCATCTAGCTGAAGTAGAACTCCGGCTCTGGGTGTGCTCCATTGCCCTAGGGCTGCCAGGCCCAAAGTGCTGCCCTGTTTCCAAGGGGCAGAGAGGCCCAAAGCATCTTGCTTCCCGGTCTTTGCGAAGCTAAGAAACAACTGGCTCTGCCCAGTGCTCTTACACCTACCGGGAACATCTCTTACCAAGGCCTGTCAAACGCTGTTTCTTTGCAGGCCTGATCAGGCTGAAGTAGAACTCCTGCTCTGCGTGTGCTCCATTGGCCTAGAGCTTCCCGTCCCAAAAGGCTGCCTTGTTCCCAAACGGGCAGAGGGGTCCCAAGCGTCTTGCTTCCAGCTTTTCAGGAAGGTAAGAAACAACTGGCTCTGCCCAGTGCTCTTACAGCCTACCGGGAACATCTCTTACCAAGGCCTGTGAAACGCAGTTTCCTGGCAGGCCTGATCTGGCTGAAGTAGAACTTCTGCTCTGGGTGTGCTCCATTGCCCTAGAGCTGCCAGGCCCAAAGGGCTGCCTTGTTTCCAAAGACGGAGAGTGGACCCAAAGCATCTTGCTCCCAGCTCTTCGGGAAGCTAAGAAACAGCTGGCTCTGCCCAGTGCTCTTACAGCCTAAGAGAACATCTCTTTGAAAGGCCTGTGAAACGCAGTTTCTTGGCAGGCCTGACCTGGCTGAAGTAGAACTTCTGTTCTGGTTGTGCTACATAGGCCTAGAGCTACCAGGACCTAAGGGCTGCCTTGTTTCCAAAGGGTGAGAGAGGCCCCAAAGCATCTTGCCTCCAGCACTTTGGGAAGCTAAAAAACAACTGGTTCTGCCCAGTGCTCTCACAGCCTACCGTGAACATCTCTTACCAAGGGCTGTGAAACGCAGTTTCTGGGCAGGACTGATCTGGCTGAAGTAGAACTTCTGCTGTGGGTGTGCTCCATTGGCCTAGAGCTGCCAGGCGCAAACGGCTGCCTTGTGTCCAAAGGGAGAGAGAGGCCCCAAAGCATCTTGCTTCCAGCTCTGTGGGAAGCTAAAGCAACTGGCTCTCCACAGTGCTCTCACAGCCTACCGGGAACATCTCTTACCAAGGCCTGTGAAACGCAGTTTCTTGGCAGGCCTGATCTGGCTGAAGTAGAACTCCTGCTCTGGGCGTGCTACTTTGGCCTAGAGCTGCCAGGCCCAAAGGGCCGCCTTGTTTCCAAAGGGGCTGAGAGTCCCCAAAGTACCTTGCTTCCAAATCTTTGGGAAGCTAAGAAACAACTGGCTCTGCACAGTGCTCTCACAGCCTACCGGCAACGTGACAGAGACAGGCCTGTGAGACGCAGTTTCTTGGAAGGCCTGATCTGGCTGAGGTAGAACTTCTGCTCTGGGTGTACTCCATTGGCCTAGGGCTGCCAGGCCCAAAGGGCTGCCTTTACTTCCAAAGTGTGAGAGAGGCCCCAAAGCATCTTGCTTCCTGCTCTCTGGGAAGCTAAAACAACTGGCTCTGCACAGTGCTCTCAAAGCCAACCGGGAACGTCACATACAAAGGCCTGTGAAACGCAGCTTCTTGACAGGCCTTATCTGGCTGAGGTAGAACTTGTGCTCTGGGTGTGCTACTTTGGCCTAGAGCTGCCAGGCACAAAGGCTGCTTTGTTTCCAAAGGGGGAGAGAGGCCCCAAATCATGTTGCTTCCAGCTGTTTTTGAAGCTAAGAAACAACTCGCTCTGCCAGGTACTCTTACAGCCTTCCGGGAACACCTCTTACCAAGGCCTGTGAAAAGCAGTTTCTTGGCAGGCCTGATCTGGCTGAGGTAGAACTTCTGCTCTGGGTGTGCTTCATTGGCCTAGAGCTGAAAGGCCCAAAGGGCTGCCTTGTTTCCAAAGGGGGAGAGAGGACCCAAAGCATCTTGCTTCCACCTCTTGGGAAGCTAAGAAACAACTGGCTGTGCCCAGTGCTCTTATAGCCTAAGAGAACATCTCTTATCAAGGCCTGTGAAACGCACTTTCTAGGCAGGCCTGATCTGGAAGAAGTAGAACTTCTGCTCTGGTTGTGCTCCATTGCCCTAGAGCTGCCAGACCCAACGTGCTGCCTTGTTTCCAAAGGGGCAGAGAGGCCCCAAAGCGTCTTGCTTCCAGCTGTTTGGGAAACAAGGAAATAACTGGCTCTGCACCGTGCTCTCACAGCCTACCGGGAATGTCACATACAAAGGCCTCTGAAACGCAGTTCCTTGGCAGGCCTTATCTGGCTGAGGTAGAACTTCTGCTCTGGGTGTGCTCCATTGGCCTAGAGCTGAAAGGCCCAAAGGTCGGCCTTGTTGGCAAAGGGGCAGGGAGCCCCCAAAGCATCTTGCTTCCAGCTCTTTGGGAAGCTAAGAAACAACTGGCTCTGCCCAGTGCTCTTACAGCCTGAGAGAAAATCTCTTACCAAGGCCTGTGAAACGCACTTTGTTGGTGGCCTGATCTAGCTGAAGTAGAACTTCTGCTCTGGGTGTGCTCCATTGGCCTAGAGCTGCCTGGCCCAAAGGGCCGCCTTGTTTGCAAAGGGGCAGAGAGGCCCCAAAGCATCTTGCTTCCAGCTCTTCGGGAAGCTAAGAAACATCCGGCATTGCCCAGTGCTCTTACAGCCTACCGGGAACATCTCTTACCAAGGCCTGTGAAACGCAGTTTGTTGGTGGCCTGAACTGGCCGAAGTAGAACTTCTGCTCTGGGTGTGCTCCACTGGCCTAGAGCTACCTGCCCCAAAGGGCTGCCTTGATTCCAAAGTGAGAGAGTGGCACCAAAGCATCTTGCTTCCAGCTCTTCGGGAAGCTAAGAAACATCTGGCGTTGCCCAGTGCTCTTACAGCCTACCGGGAACATCTCTTACCAAGGCCTGTGAAACGCCATTTCCTGGCAGGCCTGATTTGGCTGAAGTAGATCTTCTGCTCTGGGTGTGCTCCATTGCCCTAGAGCTGCCAGGCCCAAGGTGCTGCCTTGTTTCCAAAGGGGCAGAGAGGCCCCAAAGCATCTTGCTTCCAGCTCTCTGGGAAGCTAAGAACCAAATCGCTCTGCCCCGTGCTCTTACAGCCTACCGGGAACATGTCTTTGAAAGGCCTGTGAAACGCAGTTTCTTGGCAGGCCTCATCTGGCTGAAGTAGAACTCCGGCTCTGGGTGTGCTCCATTGCCCTAGGGCTGCCAGGCCCAAAGTGCTGCCCTGTTTCCAAGGGGCAGAGAGGCCCAAAGCATCTTGCTTCCCGGTCTTTGCGAAGCTAAGAAACAACTGGCTCTGCCCAGTGCTCTTACACCTACCGGGAACATCTCTTACCAAGGCCTGTCAAACGCTGTTTCTTTGCAGGCCTGATCAGGCTGAAGTAGAACTCCTGCTCTGCGTGTGCTCCATTGGCCTAGAGCTTCCCGACCCAAAAGGCTGCCTTGTTCCCAAACGGGCAGAGGGGTCCCAAGCGTCTTGCTTCCAGCTTTTCAGGAAGGTAAGAAACAACTGGCTCTGCCCAGTGCTGTTACAGCCTACCGGGAACATCTCTTACCAAGGCCTGTGAAACGCAGTTTCCTGGCAGGCCTGATCTGGCTGAAGTAGAACTTCTGCTCTGGGTGTGCTCCATTGCCCTAGAGCTGCCAGGCCCAAAGGGCTGCCTTGTTTCCAAAGACGGAGAGTGGACCCAAAGCATCTTGCTCCCAGCTCTTCGGGAAGCTAAGAAACAGCTGGCTCTGCCCAGTGCTCTTACAGCCTAAGAGAACATCTCTTTGAAAGGCCTGTGAAACGCAGTTTCTTGGCAGGCCTGACCTGGCTGAAGTAGAACTTCTGTTCTGGTTGTGCTACATAGGCCTAGAGCTACCAGGACCTAAGGGCTGCCTTGTTTCCAAAGGGTGAGAGAGGCCCCAAAGCATCTTGCCTCCAGCACTTTGGGAAGCTAAAAAACAACTGGTTCTGCCCAGTGCTCTCACAGCCTACCGTGAACATCTCTTACCAAGGGCTGTGAAACGCAGTTTCTGGGCAGGACTGATCTGGCTGAAGTAGAACTTCTGCTGTGGGTGTGCTCCATTGGCCTAGAGCTGCCAGGCGCAAACGGCTGCCTTGTGTCCAAAGGGAGAGAGAGGCCCCAAAGCATCTTGCTTCCAGCTCTGTGGGAAGCTAAAGCAACTGGCTCTCCACTGTGCTCTCACAGCCTACCGGGAACATCTCTTACCAAGGCCTGTGAAACGCAGTTTCTTGGCAGGCCTGATCTGGCTGAAGTAGAACTCCTGCTCTGGGCGTGCTACTTTGGCCTAGAGCTGCCAGGCCCAAAGGGCCGCCTTGTTTCCAAAGGGGCTGAGAGTCCCCATAGTACCTTGCTTCCAAATCTTTGGGAAGCTAAGAAACAACTGGCTCTGCACAGTGCTCTCACAGCCTACCGGCAACGTGACAGAGAAAGGCCTGTGAGACGCAGTTTCTTGGAAGGCCTGATCTGGCTGAGGTAGAACTTCTGCTCTGGGTGTACTCCATTGGCCTAGGGCTGCCAGGCCCAAAGGGCTGCCTTTATTTCCAAAGTGTGAGAGAGGCCCCAAAGCATCTTGCTTCCTGCTCTCTGGGAAGCTAAAACAACTGGCTCTGCACAGTGCTCTCAAAGCCAACCGGGAACGTCACATACAAAGGCCTGTGAAACGCAGCTTCTTGACAGGCCTTATCTGGCTGAGGTAGAACTTGTGCTCTGGGTGTGCTACTTTGGCCTAGAGCTGCCAGGCACAAAGGCTGCTTTGTTTCCAAAGGGGGAGAGAGGCCCCAAATCATGTTGCTTCCAGCTGTTTTTGAAGCTAAGAAACAACTCGCTCTGCCAGGTACTCTTACAGCCTTCCGGGAACACCTCTTACGAAGGCCTGTGAAAAGCAGTTTCTTGGCAGGCCTGATCTGGCTGAGGTAGAACTTCTGCTCTGGGTGTGCTCCATTGCCCTAGAGCTGAAAGGCCCAAAGGTCGGCCTTGTTGGCAAAGGGGCAGGGAGCCCCCAAAGCATCTTGCTTCCAGCTCTTTGGGAAGCTAAGAAACAACTGGCTCTGCCCAGTGCTCTTACAGCCTGAGAGAAAATCTCTTACCAAGGCCTGTGAAACGCACTTTGTTGGTGGCCTGATCTAGCTGAAGTAGAACTTCTGCTCTGGGTGTGCTCCATTGGCCTAGAGCTGCCTGGCCCAAAGGGCCGCCTTGTTTGCAAAGGGGCAGAGAGGCCCCAAAGCATCTTGCTTCCAGCTCTTCGGGAAGCTAAGAAACATCTGGCGTTGCCCAGTGCTCTTACAGCCTACCGGGAACATCTCTTACCAAGGCCTGTGAAACGCAGTTTGTTGGTGGCCTGAACTGGCCGAAGTAGAACTTCTGCTCTGGGTGTGCTCCACTGGCCTAGAGCTACCTGCCCCAAAGGGCTGCCTTGATTCCAAAGTGAGAGAGTGGCACCAAAGCATCTTGCTTCCAGCTCTTCGGGAAGCTAAGAAACATCTGGCGTTGCCCAGTGCTCTTACAGCCTACCGGGAACATCTCTTACCAAGGCCTGTGAAACGCCGTTTCATGGCAGGCCTGATTTGGCTGAAGTAGAACTTCTGCTCTGGGTGTGCTCCATTGCCCTAGAGCTGCCAGGCCCAAGGTGCTGCCTTGTTTCCAAAGGGGCAGAGAGGCCCCAAAGCATCTTGCTTCCAGCTCTCTGGGAAGCTAAGAACCAACTCGCTCTGGCCCGTGCTCTTACAGCCTACCGGGAACATGTCTTTGAAAGGCCTGTGAAACGCAGTTTCTTGGCAGGCCTCATCTAGCTGAAGTAGAACTCCGGCTCTGGGTGTGCTCCATTGCCCTAGGGCTGCCAGGCCCAAAGTGCTGCCCTGTTTCCAAGGGGCAGAGAGGCCCAAAGCATCTTGCTTCCCGGTCTTTGCGAAGCTAAGAAACAACTGGCTCTGCCCAGTGCTCTTACACCTACCGGGAACATCTCTTACCAAGGCCTGTCAAACGCTGTTTCTTTGCAGGCCTGATCAGGCTGAAGTAGAACTCCTGCTCTGCGTGTGCTCCATTGGCCTAGAGCTTCCCGACCCAAAAGGCTGCCTTGTTCACAAACGGGCAGAGGGGTCCCAAGCGTCTTGCTTCCAGCTTTTCAGGAAGGTAAGAAACAACTGGCTCTGCCCAGTGCTGTTACAGCCTACCGGGAACATCTCTTACCAAGGCCTGTGAAACGCAGTTTCCTGGCAGGCCTGATCTGGCTGAAGTAGAACTTCTGCTCTGGGTGTGCTCCATTGCCCTAGAGCTGCCAGGCCCAAAGGGCTGCCTTGTTTCCAAAGACGGAGAGTGGACCCAAAGCATCTTGCTCCCAGCTCTTCGGGAAGCTAAGAAACAGCTGGCTCTGCCCAGTGCTATTACAGCCTAAGAGAACATCTCTTTGAAAGGCCTGTGAAACGCAGTTTCTTGGCAGGCCTGACCTGGCTGAAGTAGAACTTCTGTTCTGGTTGTGCTACATAGGCCTAGAGCTACCAGGACCTAAGGGCTGCCTTGTTTCCAAAGGGTGAGAGAGGCCCCAAAGCATCTTGCCTCCAGCACTTTGGGAAGCTAAAAAACAACTGGTTCTGCCCAGTGCTCTCACAGCCTACCGTGAACATCTCTTACCAAGGGCTGTGAAACGCAGTTTCTGGGCAGGACTGATCTGGCTGAAGTAGAACTTCTGCTGTGGGTGTGCTCCATTGGCCTAGAGCTGCCAGGCGCAAACGGCTGCCTTGTGTCCAAAGGGAGAGAGAGGCCCCAAAGCATCTTGCTTCCAGCTCTGTGGGAAGCTAAAGCAACTGGCTCTCCACTGTGCTCTCACAGCCTACCGGGAACATCTCTTACCAAGGCCTGTGAAACGCAGTTTCTTGGCAGGCCTGATCTGGCTGAAGTAGAACTCCTGCTCTGGGCGTGCTACTTTGGCCTAGAGCTGCCAGGCCCAAAGGGCCGCCTTGTTTCCAAAGGGGCTGAGAGTCCCCAAAGTACCTTGCTTCCAAATCTTTGGGAAGCTAAGAAACAACTGGCTCTGCACAGTGCTCTCACAGCCTACCGGCAACGTGACAGAGACAGGCCTGTGAGACGCAGTTTCTTGGAAGGTCTGATCTGGCTGAGGTAGAACTTCTGCTCTGGGTGTACTCCATTGGCCTAGGGCTGCCAGGCCCAAAGGGCTGCCTTTATTTCCAAAGTGTGAGAGAGGCCCCAAAGCATCTTGCTTCCTGCTCTCTGGGAAGCTAAAACAACTGGCTCTGCACAGTGCTCTCAAAGCCAACCGGGAACGTCACATACAAAGGCCTGTGAAACGCAGCTTCTTGACAGGCCTTATCTGGCTGAGGTAGAACTTGTGCTCTGGGTGTGCTACTTTGGCCTAGAGCTGCCAGGCACAAAGGCTGCTTTGTTTCCAAAGGGGGAGAGAGGCCCCAAATCATGTTGCTTCCAGCTGTTTTTGAAGCTAAGAAACAACTCGCTCTGCCAGGTACGCTTACAGCCTTCCGGGAACACCTCTTACGAAGGCCTGTGAAAAGCAGTTTCTTGGCAGGCCTGATCTGGCTGAGGTAGAACTTCTGCTCTGGGTGTGCTTCATTGGCCTAGAGCTGAAAGGCCCAAAGGGCTGCCTTGTTTCCAAAGGGGGAGAGAGGACCCAAAGCATCTTGCTTCCACCTCTTGGGAAGCTAAGAAACAACTGGCTGTGCCCAGTGCTCTTATAGCCTAAGAGAACATCTCTTATCAAGGCCTGTGAAACGCAATTTCTAGGCAGGCCTGATCTGGAAGAAGTAGAACTTCTGCTCTGGTTGTGCTCCATTGCCCTAGAGCTGCCAGACCCAACGTGCTGCCTTGTTTCCAAAGGGGCAGAGAGGCCCCAAAGCGTCTTGCTTCCAGCTGTTTGGGAAACAAGGAAACAACTGGCTCTGCACCGTGCTCTCACAGCCTACCGGGAACGTCACATACAAAGGCCTCTGAAACGCAGTTCCTTGGCAGGCCTGATCTGGCTGAAGTAGGACTTCTGCTCTGGCTGTGCTCCATTGGCCTAGAGCTGAAAGGCCCAAAGGGATGCCTTGTTTGCAAAGGGGCAGAGATGCCCCAAAGCATCTTGCTTCCAGCTCTTCGGGAAGCTAAGAACCAACTCGCTCTGCCCCGTGCTCTTACAGCCTACCGGGAACATGTCTTTGAAAGGCCTGTGAAACGCAGTTTCTTGGCAGGCCTCATCTGGCTGAAGTAGAACTCCGGCTATGGGTGTGCTCCATTGCCCTAGAGCTGCCAGGCCCCAAGTGCTGCCCTGTTTCCAAGGGGCAGAGAGGCCCAAAGCATCTTGCTTCCCGGTCTTTGCGAAGCTAAGAAACAACTGGCTCTGCCCAGTGCTCTTACACCTACCGGGAATATCTCTTACCAAGGCCTGTCAAACGCTGTATCTTTGCAGGCCTGATCAGGCTGAAGTAGAACTCCTGCTCTGCGTGTGCTCCATTGGCCTAGAGCTTCCCGACCCAAAAGGCTGCCTTGTTCCCAAACGGGCAGAGGGGTCCCAAGCATCTTGCTTCCAGCTTTTCAGGAAGGTAAGAAACAACTGGCTCTGCCCAGTGCTCTTACAGCCTACCGGGAACATCTCTTACCAAGGCCTGTGAAACGCAGTTTCCTGGCAGGCCTGATCTGGCTGAAGTAGAACTCCTGCTCTGGGCGTGCTACTTTGGCCTAGAGCTGCCAGGCCCAAAGGGCCGCCTTGTTTCCAAAGGGGCTGAGAGTCCCCAAAGTATCTTGCTTCCAAATCTTTGGGAAGCTAAGAAACAACTGGCTCTGCACAGTGCTCTCACAGCCTACCGGCAACGTGACAGAGAAAGGCCTGTGAGACGCAGTTTCTTGGAAGGCCTGATCTGGCTGAGGTAGAACTTCTGCTCTGGGTGTACTCCATTGGCCTAGGGCTGCCATGCCCAAAGGGCTGCCTTTATTTCCAAAGTGTGAGAGAGGCCCCAAAGCATCTTGCTTCCTGCTCTCTGGGAAGCTAAAACAACTGGCTCTGCACAGTGCTCTCAAAGCCAACCGGGAACGTCACATACAAAGGCCTGTGAAACGCAGCTTCTTGACAGGCCTTATCTGGCTGAGGTAGAACTTGTGCTCTGGGTGTGCTACTTTGGCCTAGAGCTGCCAGGCACAAAGGCTGCTTTGTTTCCAAAGGGGGAGAGAGGCCCCAAATCATGTTGCTTCCAGCTGTTTTTGAAGCTAAGAAACAACTCGCTCTGCCAGGTACTCTTACAGCCTTCCGGGAACACCTCTTACGAAGGCCTGTGAAAAGCAGTTTCTTGGCAGGCCTGATCTGGCTGAGGTAGAACTTCTGCTCTGGGTGTGCTCTATTGGCCTAGAGCTGAAAGGCCCAAAGGTCGGCCTTGTTGGCAGGGAGCCCCCAAAGCATCTTGCTTCCAGCTCTTCGGGAAGCTAAGAAACAACTGGCTCTGCCCAGTGCTCTTACAGCCTGAGAGAAAATCTCTTACCAAGGCCTGTGAAACGCACTTTGTTGGTGGCCTGATCTAGCTGAAGTAGAACTTCTGCTCTGGGTGTGCTCCATTGGCCTAGAGCTGCCTGGCCCAAAGGGCCGCCTTGTTTGCAAAGGGGCAGAGAGGCCCCAAAGCATCTTGCTTCCAGCTCTTCGGGAAGCTAAGAAACATCTGGCGTTGCCCAGTGCTCTTACAGCCTACCGGGAACATCTCTTACCAAGGCCTGTGAAACGCAGTTTGTTGGTGGCCTGAACTGGCCGAAGTAGAACTTCTGCTCTGGGTGTGCTCCACTGGCCTAGAGCTACCTGCCCCAAAGGGCTGCCTTGATTCCAAAGTGAGAGAGTGGCACCAAAGCATCTTGCTTCCAGCTCTTCGGGAAGCTAAGAAACATCTGGCGTTGCCCAGTGCTCTTACAGCCTACCGGGAACATCTCTTACCAAGGCCTGTGAAACGCCGTTTCCTGGCAGGCCTGATTTGGCTGAAGTAGAACTTCTGCTCTGGGTGTGCTCCATTGCCCTAGAGCTGCCAGGCCCAAGGTGCTGCCTTGTTTCCAAAGGGGCAGAGAGGCCCCAAAGCATCTTGCTTCCAGCTCTCTGGGAAGCTAAGAACCAACTCGCTCTGCCCCGTGCTCTTACAGCCTACCGGGAACATGTCTTTGAAAGGCCTGTGAAACGCAGTTTCTTGGCAGGCCTCATCTGGCTGAAGTAGAACTCCGGCTCTGGGTGTGCTCCATTGCCCTAGGGCTGCCAGGCCCAAAGTGCTGCCCTGTTTCCAAGGGGCAGAGAGGCCCAAAGCATCTTGCTTCCCGGTCTTTGCGAAGCTAAGAAACAACTGGCTCTGCCCAGTGCTCTTACACCTACCGGGAACATCTCTTACCAAGGCCTGTCAAACGCTGTATCTTTGCAGGCCTGATCAGGCTGAAGTAGAACTCCTGCTCTGCGTGTGCTCCATTGGCCTAGAGCTTCCCGTCCCAAAAGGCTGCCTTGTTCCCAAACGGGCAGAGGGGTCCCAAGCGTCTTGCTTCCAGCTTTTCAGGAAGGTAAGAAACAACTGGCTCTGCCCAGTGCTCTTACAGCCTACCGGGAACATCTCTTACCAAGGCCTGTGAAACGCAGTTTCCTGGCAGGCCTGATCTGGCTGAAGTAGAACTTCTGCTCTGGGCGTGCTCCATTTGCCCTAGAGCTGCCAGGCCCAAAGGGCTGCCTTGTTTCCAAAGACGGAGAGTGGACCCAAAGCATCTTGCTCCCAGCTCTTCGGGAAGCTAAGAAACAGCTGGCTCTGCCCAGTGCTCTTACAGCCTAAGAGAACATCTCTTTGAAAGGCCTGTGAAACGCAGTTTCTTGGCAGGCCCGACCTGGCTGAAGTAGAACTTCTGTTCTGGTTGTGCTACATAGGCCTAGAGCTACCAGGACCTAAGGGCTGCCTTGTTTCCAAAGGGTGAGAGAGGCCCCAAAGCATCTTGCCTCCAGCACTTTGGGAAGCTAAAAAACAACTGGTTCTGCCCAGTGCTCTCACAGCCTACCGTGAACATCTCTTACCAAGGGCTGTGAAACGCAGTTTCTGGGCAGGACTGATCTGCCTGAAGTAGAACTTCTGCTGTGGGTGTGCTCCATTGGCCTAGAGCTGCCAGGCGCAAACGGCTGCCTTGTGTCCAAAGGGAGAGAGAGGCCCCAAAGCATCTTGCTTCCAGCTCTGTGGGAAGCTAAAGCAACTGGCTCTCCACAGTGCTCTCACAGCCTACCGGGAACATCTCTTACCAAGGCCTGTGAAACGCAGTTTCTTGGCAGGCCTGATCTGGCTGAAGTAGAACTCCTGCTCTGGGCGTGCTACTTTGGCCTAGAGCTGCCAGGCCCAAAGGGCCGCCTTGTTTCCAAAGGGGCTGAGAGTCCCCAAAGTATCTTGCTTCCAAATCTTTGGGAAGCTAAGAAACAACTGGCTCTGCACAGTGCTCTCACAGCCTACCGGCAACGTGACAGAGAAAGGCCTGTGAGACGCAGTTTCTTGGAAGGCCTGATCTGGCTGAGGTAGAACTTCTGCTCTGGGTGTACTCCATTGGCCTAGGGCTGCCAGGCCCAAAGGGCTGCCTTTATTTCCAAAGTGTGAGAGAGGCCCCAAAGCATCTTGCTTCCTGCTCTCTGGGAAGCTAAAACAACTGGCTCTGCACAGTGCTCTCAAAGCCAACCGGGAACGTCACATACAAAGGCCTGTGAAACGCAGCTTCTTGACAGGCCTTATCTGGCTGAGGTAGAACTTGTGCTCTGGGTGTGCTACTTTGGCCTAGAGCTGCCAGGCACAAAGGCTGCTTTGTTTCCAAAGGGGGAGAGAGGCCCCAAATCATGTTGCTTCCAGCTGTTTTTGAAGCTAAGAAACAACTCGCTCTGCCAGGTACTCTTACAGCCTTCCGGGAACACCTCTTACGAAGGCCTGTGAAAAGCAGTTTCTTGGCAGGCCTGATCTGGCTGAGGTAGAACTTCTGCTCTGGGTGTGCTCTATTGGCCTAGAGCTGAAAGGCCCAAAGGTCGGCCTTGTTGGCAAAGGGGCAGGGAGCCCCCAAAGCATCTTGCTTCCAGCTCTTCGGGAAGCTAAGAAACAACTGGCTCTGCCCAGTGCTCTTACAGCCTGAGAGAAAATCTCTTACCAAGGCCTGTGAAACGCACTTTGTTGGTGGCCTGATCTAGCTGAAGTAGAACTTCTGCTCTGGGTGTGCTCCATTGGCCTAGAGCTGCCTGGCCCAAAGGGCCGCCTTGTTTGCAAAGGGGCAGAGAGGCCCCAAAGCATCTTGCTTCCAGCTCTTCGGGAAGCTAAGAAACATCTGGCGTTGCCCAGTGCTCTTACAGCCTACCGGGAACATCTCTTACCAAGGCCTGTGAAACGCAGTTTGTTGGTGGCCTGAACTGGCCGAAGTAGAACTTCTGCTCTGGGTGTGCTCCACTGGCCTAGAGCTACCTGCCCCAAAGGGCTGCCTTGATTCCAAAGTGAGAGAGTGGCACCAAAGCATCTTGCTTCCAGCTCTTCGGGAAGCTAAGAAACATCTGGCGTTGCCCAGTGCTCTTACAGCCTACCGGGAACATCTCTTACCAAGGCCTGTGAAACGCCGTTTCCTGGCAGGCCTGATTTGGCTGAAGTAGAACTTCTGCTCTGGGTGTGCTCCATTGCCCTAGAGCTGCCAGGCCCAAGGTGCTGCCTTGTTTCCAAAGGGGCAGAGAGGCCCCAAAGCATCTTGCTTCCAGCTCTCTGGGAAGCTAAGAACCAACTCGCTCTGCCCCGTGCTCTTACAGCCTACCGGGAACATGTCTTTGAAAGGCCTGTGAAACGCAGTTTCTTGGCAGGCCTCATCTGGCTGAAGTAGAACTCCGGCTCTGGGTGTGCTCCATTGCCCTAGGGCTGCCAGGCCCAAAGTGCTGCCCTGTTTCCAAGGGGCAGAGAGGCCCAAAGCATCTTGCTTCCCGGTCTTTGCGAAGCTAAGAAACAACTGGCTCTGCCCAGTGCTCTTACACCTACCGGGAACATCTCTTACCAAGGCCTGTCAAACGCTGTTTCTTTGCAGGCCTGATCAGGCTGAAGTAGAACTCCTGCTCTGCGTGTGCTCCATTGGCCTAGAGCTTCCCGTCCCAAAAGGCTGCCTTGTTCCCAAACGGGCAGAGGGGTCCCAAGCGTCTTGCTTCCAGCTTTTCAGGAAGGTAAGAAACAACTGGCTCTGCCCAGTGCTCTTACAGCCTACCGGGAACATCTCTTACCAAGGCCTGTGAAACGCAGTTTCCTGGCAGGCCTGATCTGGCTGAAGTAGAACTTCTGCTCTGGGCGTGCTCCATTTGCCCTAGAGCTGCCAGGCCCAAAGGGCTGCCTTGTTTCCAAAGACGGAGAGTGGACCCAAAGCATCTTGCTCCCAGCTCTTCGGGAAGCTAAGAAACAGCTGGCTCTGCCCAGTGCTCTTACAGCCTAAGAGAACATCTCTTTGAAAGGCCTGTGAAACGCAGTTTCTTGGCAGGCCCGACCTGGCTGAAGTAGAACTTCTGTTCTGGTTGTGCTACATAGGCCTAGAGCTACCAGGACCTAAGGGCTGCCTTGTTTCCAAAGGGTGAGAGAGGCCCCAAAGCATCTTGCCTCCAGCACTTTGGGAAGCTAAAAAACAACTGGTTCTGCCCAGTGCTCTCACAGCCTACCGTGAACATCTCTTACCAAGGGCTGTGAAACGCAGTTTCTGGGCAGGACTGATCTGCCTGAAGTAGAACTTCTGCTGTGGGTGTGCTCCATTGGCCTAGAGCTGCCAGGCGCAAACGGCTGCCTTGTGTCCAAAGGGAGAGAGAGGCCCCAAAGCATCTTGCTTCCAGCTCTGTGGGAAGCTAAAGCAACTGGCTCTCCACAGTGCTCTCACAGCCTACCGGGAACATCTCTTACCAAGGCCTGTGAAACGCAGTTTCTTGGCAGGCCTGATCTGGCTGAAGTAGAACTCCTGCTCTGGGCGTGCTACTTTGGCCTAGAGCTGCCAGGCCCAAAGGGCCGCCTTGTTTCCAAAGGGGCTGAGAGTCCCCAAAGTACCTTGCTTCCAAATCTTTGGGAAGCTAAGAAACAACTGGCTCTGCACAGTGCTCTCACAGCCTACCGGCAACGTGACAGAGACAGGCCTGTGAGACGCAGTTTCTTGGAAGGCCTGATCTGGCTGAGGTAGAACTTCTGCTCTGGGTGTACTCCATTGGCCTAGGGCTGCCAGGCCCAAAGGGCTGCCTTTATTTCCAAAGTGTGAGAGAGGCCCCAAAGCATCTTGCTTCCTGCTCTCTGGGAAGCTAAAACAACTGGCTCTGCACAGTGCTCTCAAAGCCAACCGGGAACGTCACATACAAAGGCCTGTGAAACGCAGCTTCTTGACAGGCCTTATCTGGCTGAGGTAGAACTTGTGCTCTGGGTGTGCTACTTTGGCCTAGAGCTGCCAGGCACAAAGGCTGCTTTGTTTCCAAAGGGGGAGAGAGGCCCCAAATCATGTTGCTTCCAGCTGTTTTTGAAGCTAAGAAACAACTCGCTCTGCCAGGTACTCTTACAGCCTTCCGGGAACACCTCTTACGAAGGCCTGTGAAAAGCAGTTTCTTGGCAGGCCTGATCTGGCTGAGGTAGAACTTCTGCTCTGGGTGTGCTCTATTGGCCTAGAGCTGAAAGGCCCAAAGGTCGGCCTTGTTGGCAAAGGGGCAGGGAGCCCCCAAAGCATCTTGCTTCCAGCTCTTCGGGAAGCTAAGAAACAACTGGCTCTGCCCAGTGCTCTTACAGCCTGAGAGAAAATCTCTTACCAAGGCCTGTGAAACGCACTTTGTTGGTGGCCTGATCTAGCTGAAGTAGAACTTCTGCTCTGGGTGTGCTCCATTGGCCTAGAGCTGCCTGGCCCAAAGGGCCGCCTTGTTTGCAAAGGGGCAGAGAGGCCCCAAAGCATCTTGCTTCCAGCTCTTCGGGAAGCTAAGAAACATCTGGCGTTGCCCAGTGCTCTTACAGCCTACCGGGAACATCTCTTACCAAGGCCTGTGAAACGCAGTTTGTTGGTGGCCTGAACTGGCCGAAGTAGAACTTCTGCTCTGGGTGTGCTCCACTGGCCTAGAGCTACCTGCCCCAAAGGGCTGCCTTGATTCCAAAGTGAGAGAGTGGCACCAAAGCATCTTGCTTCCAGCTCTTCGGGAAGCTAAGAAACATCTGGCGTTGCCCAGTGCTCTTACAGCCTACCGGGAACATCTCTTACCAAGGCCTGTGAAACGCCGTTTCCTGGCAGGCCTGACTTGGCTGAAGTAGAACTTCTGCTCTGGGTGTGCTCCATTGCCCTAGAGCTGCCAGGCCCAAGGTGCTGCCTTGTTTCCAAAGGGGCAGAGAGGCCCCAAAGCATCTTGCTTCCAGCTCTCTGGGAAGCTAAGAACCAACTCGCTCTGCCCCGTGCTCTTACAGCCTACCGGGAACATGTCTTTGAAAGGCCTGTGAAACGCAGTTTCTTGGCAGGCCTCATCTGGCTGAAGTAGAACTCCGGCTCTGGGTGTGCTCCATTGCCCTAGGGCTGCCAGGCCCAAAGTGCTGCCCTGTTTCCAAGGGGCAGAGAGGCCCAAAGCATCTTGCTTCCCGGTCTTTGCGAAGCTAAGAAACAACTGGCTCAGCCCAGTGCTCTTACACCTACCGGGAACATCTCTTACCAAGGCCTGTCAAACGCTGTTTCTTTGCAGGCCTGATCAGGCTGAAGTAGAACTCCTGCTCTGCGTGTGCTCCATTGGCCTAGAGCTTCCCGACCCAAAAGGCTGCCTTGTTCCCAAACGGGCAGAGGGGTCCCAAGCGTCTTGCTTCCAGCTTTTCAGGAAGGTAAGAAACAACTGGCTCTGCCCAGTGCTCTTACAGCCTACCGGGAACATCTCTTACCAAGGCCTGTGAAACGCAGTTTCCTGGCAGGCCTGATCTGGCTGAAGTAGAACTTCTGCTCTGGGTGTGCTCCATTGCCCTAGAGCTGCCAGGCCCAAAGGGCTGCCTTGTTTCCAAAGACGGAGAGTGGACCCAAAGCATCTTGCTCCCAGCTCTTCGGGAAGCTAAGAAACAGCTGGCTCTGCCCAGTGCTCTTACAGCCTAAGAGAACATCTCTTTGAAAGGCCTGTGAAACGCAGTTTCTTGGCAGGCCCGACCTGGCTGAAGTAGAACTTCTGTTCTGGTTGTGCTACATAGGCCTAGAGCTACCAGGACCTAAGGGCTGCCTTGTTTCCAAAGGGTGAGAGAGGCCCCAAAGCATCTTGCCTCCAGCACTTTGGGAAGCTAAAAAACAACTGGTTCTGCCCAGTGCTCTCACAGCCTACCGTGAACATCTCTTACCAAGGGCTGTGAAACGCAGTTTCTGGGCAGGACTGATCTGCCTGAAGTAGAACTTCTGCTGTGGGTGTGCTCCATTGGCCTAGAGCTGCCAGGCGCAAACGGCTGCCTTGTGTCCAAAGGGAGAGAGAGGCCCCAAAGCATCTTGCTTCCAGCTCTGTGGGAAGCTAAAGCAACTGGCTCTCCACAGTGCTCTCACAGCCTACCGGGAACATCTCTTACCAAGGCCTGTGAAACGCAGTTTCTTGGCAGGCCTGATCTGGCTGAAGTAGAACTCCTGCTCTGGGCGTGCTACTTTGGCCTAGAGCTGCCAGGCCCAAAGGGCCGCCTTGTTTCCAAAGGGGCTGAGAGTCCCCAAAGTACCTTGCTTCCAAATCTTTGGGAAGCTAAGAAACAACTGGCTCTGCACAGTGCTCTCACAGCCTACCGGCAACGTGACAGAGAAAGGCCTGTGAGACGCAGTTTCTTGGAAGGCCTGATCTGGCTGAGGTAGAACTTCTGCTCTGGGTGTACTCCATTGGCCTAGGGCTGCCAGGCCCAAAGGGCTGCCTTTATTTCCAAAGTGTGAGAGAGGCCCCAAAGCATCTTGCTTCCTGCTCTCTGGGAAGCTAAAACAACTGGCTCTGCACAGTGCTCTCAAAGCCAACCGGGAACGTCACATACAAAGGCCTGTGAAACGCAGCTTCTTGACAGGCCTTATCTGGCTGAGGTAGAACTTGTGCTCTGGGTGTGCTACTTTGGCCTAGAGCTGCCAGGCACAAAGGCTGCTTTGTTTCCAAAGGGGGAGAGAGGCCCCAAATCATGTTGCTTCCAGCTGTTTTTGAAGCTAAGAAACAACTCGCTCTGCCAGGTACTCTTACAGCCTTCCGGGAACACCTCTTACGAAGGCCTGTGAAAAGCAGTTTCTTGGCAGGCCTGATCTGGCTGAGGTAGAACTTCTGCTCTGGGTGTGCTCTATTGGCCTAGAGCTGAAAGGCCCAAAGGTCGGCCTTGTTGGCAAAGGGGCAGGGAGCCCCCAAAGCATCTTGCTTCCAGCTCTTCGGGAAGCTAAGAAACAACTGGCTCTGCCCAGTGCTCTTACAGCCTGAGAGAAAATCTCTTACCAAGGCCTGTGAAACGCACTTTGTTGGTGGCCTGATCTAGCTGAAGTAGAACTTCTGCTCTGGGTGTGCTCCATTGGCCTAGAGCTGCCTGGCCCAAAGGGCCGCCTTGTTTGCAAAGGGGCAGAGAGGCCCCAAAGCATCTTGCTTCCAGCTCTTCGGGAAGCTAAGAAACATCTGGCGTTGCCCAGTGCTCTTACAGCCTACCGGGAACATCTCTTACCAAGGCCTGTGAAACGCAGTTTGTTGGTGGCCTGAACTGGCCGAAGTAGAACTTCTGCTCTGGGTGTGCTCCACTGGCCTAGAGCTACCTGCCCCAAAGGGCTGCCTTGATTCCAAAGTGAGAGAGTGGCACCAAAGCATCTTGCTTCCAGCTCTTCGGGAAGCTAAGAAACATCTGGCGTTGCCCAGTGCTCTTACAGCCTACCGGGAACATCTCTTACCAAGGCCTGTGAAACGCCGTTTCCTGGCAGGCCTGACTTGGCTGAAGTAGAACTTCTGCTCTGGGTGTGCTCCATTGCCCTAGAGCTGCCAGGCCCAAGGTGCTGCCTTGTTTCCAAAGGGGCAGAGAGGCCCCAAAGCATCTTGCTTCCAGCTCTCTGGGAAGCTAAGAACCAACTCGCTCTGCCCCGTGCTCTTACAGCCTACCGGGAACATGTCTTTGAAAGGCCTGTGAAACGCAGTTTCTTGGCAGGCCTCATCTGGCTGAAGTAGAACTCCGGCTCTGGGTGTGCTCCATTGCCCTAGGGCTGCCAGGCCCAAAGTGCTGCCCTGTTTCCAAGGGGCAGAGAGGCCCAAAGCATCTTGCTTCCCGGTCTTTGCGAAGCTAAGAAACAACTGGCTCAGCCCAGTGCTCTTACACCTACCGGGAACATCTCTTACCAAGGCCTGTCAAACGCTGTTTCTTTGCAGGCCTGATCAGGCTGAAGTAGAACTCCTGCTCTGCGTGTGCTCCATTGGCCTAGAGCTTCCCGACCCAAAAGGCTGCCTTGTTCCCAAACGGGCAGAGGGGTCCCAAGCGTCTTGCTTCCAGCTTTTCAGGAAGGTAAGAAACAACTGGCTCTGCCCAGTGCTCTTACAGCCTACCGGGAACATCTCTTACCAAGGCCTGTGAAACGCAGTTTCCTGGCAGGCCTGATCTGGCTGAAGTAGAACTTCTGCTCTGGGTGTGCTCCATTGCCCTAGAGCTGCCAGGCCCAAAGGGCTGCCTTGTTTCCAAAGACGGAGAGTGGACCCAAAGCATCTTGCTCCCAGCTCTTCGGGAAGCTAAGAAACAGCTGGCTCTGCCCAGTGCTCTTACAGCCTAAGAGAACATCTCTTTGAAAGGCCTGTGAAACGCAGTTTCTTGGCAGGCCCGACCTGGCTGAAGTAGAACTTCTGTTCTGGTTGTGCTACATAGGCCTAGAGCTACCAGGACCTAAGGGCTGCCTTGTTTCCAAAGGGTGAGAGAGGCCCCAAAGCATCTTGCCTCCAGCACTTTGGGAAGCTAAAAAACAACTGGTTCTGCCCAGTGCTCTCACAGCCTACCGTGAACATCTCTTACCAAGGGCTGTGAAACGCAGTTTCTGGGCAGGACTGATCTGCCTGAAGTAGAACTTCTGCTGTGGGTGTGCTCCATTGGCCTAGAGCTGCCAGGCGCAAACGGCTGCCTTGTGTCCAAAGGGAGAGAGAGGCCCCAAAGCATCTTGCTTCCAGCTCTGTGGGAAGCTAAAGCAACTGGCTCTCCACAGTGCTCTCACAGCCTACCGGGAACATCTCTTACCAAGGCCTGTGAAACGCAGTTTCTTGGCAGGCCTGATCTGGCTGAAGTAGAACTCCTGCTCTGGGCGTGCTACTTTGGCCTAGAGCTGCCAGGCCCAAAGGGCCGCCTTGTTTCCAAAGGGGCTGAGAGTCCCCAAAGTACCTTGCTTCCAAATCTTTGGGAAGCTAAGAAACAACTGGCTCTGCACAGTGCTCTCACAGCCTACCGGCAACGTGACAGAGACAGGCCTGTGAGACGCAGTTTCTTGGAAGGCCTGATCTGGCTGAGGTAGAACTTCTGCTCTGGGTGTACTCCATTGGCCTAGGGCTGCCAGGCCCAAAGGGCTGCCTTTATTTCCAAAGTGTGAGAGAGGCCCCAAAGCATCTTGCTTCCTGCTCTCTGGGAAGCTAAAACAACTGGCTCTGCACAGTGCTCTCAAAGCCAACCGGGAACGTCACATACAAAGGCCTGTGAAACGCAGCTTCTTGACAGGCCTTATCTGGCTGAGGTAGAACTTGTGCTCTGGGTGTGCTACTTTGGCCTAGAGCTGCCAGGCACAAAGGCTGCTTTGTTTCCAAAGGGGGAGAGAGGCCCCAAATCATGTTGCTTCCAGCTGTTTTTGAAGCTAAGAAACAACTCGCTCTGCCAGGTACTCTTACAGCCTTCCGGGAACACCTCTTACGAAGGCCTGTGAAAAGCAGTTTCTTGGCAGGCCTGATCTGGCTGAGGTAGAACTTCTGCTCTGGGTGTGCTCTATTGGCCTAGAGCTGAAAGGCCCAAAGGTCGGCCTTGTTGGCAAAGGGGCAGGGAGCCCCCAAAGCATCTTGCTTCCAGCTCTTCGGGAAGCTAAGAAACAACTGGCTCTGCCCAGTGCTCTTACAGCCTGAGAGAAAATCTCTTACCAAGGCCTGTGAAACGCACTTTGTTGGTGGCCTGATCTAGCTGAAGTAGAACTTCTGCTCTGGGTGTGCTCCATTGGCCTAGAGCTGCCTGGCCCAAAGGGCCGCCTTGTTTGCAAAGGGGCAGAGAGGCCCCAAAGCATCTTGCTTCCAGCTCTTCGGGAAGCTAAGAAACATCTGGCGTTGCCCAGTGCTCTTACAGCCTACCGGGAACATCTCTTACCAAGGCCTGTGAAACGCAGTTTGTTGGTGGCCTGAACTGGCCGAAGTAGAACTTCTGCTCTGGGTGTGCTCCACTGGCCTAGAGCTACCTGCCCCAAAGGGCTGCCTTGATTCCAAAGTGAGAGAGTGGCACCAAAGCATCTTGCTTCCAGCTCTTCGGGAAGCTAAGAAACATCTGGCGTTGCCCAGTGCTCTTACAGCCTACCGGGAACATCTCTTACCAAGGCCTGTGAAACGCCGTTTCCTGGCAGGCCTGACTTGGCTGAAGTAGAACTTCTGCTCTGGGTGTGCTCCATTGCCCTAGAGCTGCCAGGCCCAAGGTGCTGCCTTGTTTCCAAAGGGGCAGAGAGGCCCCAAAGCATCTTGCTTCCAGCTCTCTGGGAAGCTAAGAACCAACTCGCTCTGCCCCGTGCTCTTACAGCCTACCGGGAACATGTCTTTGAAAGGCCTGTGAAACGCAGTTTCTTGGCAGGCCTCATCTGGCTGAAGTAGAACTCCGGCTCTGGGTGTGCTCCATTGCCCTAGGGCTGCCAGGCCCAAAGTGCTGCCCTGTTTCCAAGGGGCAGAGAGGCCCAAAGCATCTTGCTTCCCGGTCTTTGCGAAGCTAAGAAACAACTGGCTCTGCCCAGTGCTCTTACACCTACCGGGAACATCTCTTACCAAGGCCTGTCAAACGCTGTTTCTTTGCAGGCCTGATCAGGCTGAAGTAGAACTCCTGCTCTGCGTGTGCTCCATTGGCCTAGAGCTTCCCGTCCCAAAAGGCTGCCTTGTTCCCAAACGGGCAGAGGGGTCCCAAGCGTCTTGCTTCCAGCTTTTCAGGAAGGTAAGAAACAACTGGCTCTGCCCAGTGCTCTTACAGCCTACCGGGAACATCTCTTACCAAGGCCTGTGAAACGCAGTTTCCTGGCAGGCCTGATCTGGCTGAAGTAGAACTTCTGCTCTGGGTGTGCTCCATTGCCCTAGAGCTGCCAGGCCCAAAGGGCTGCCTTGTTTCCAAAGACGGAGAGTGGACCCAAAGCATCTTGCTCCCAGCTCTTCGGGAAGCTAAGAAACAGCTGGCTCTGCCCAGTGCTCTTACAGCCTAAGAGAACATCTCTTTGAAAGGCCTGTGAAACGCAGTTTCTTGGCAGGCCTGACCTGGCTGAAGTAGAACTTCTGTTCTGGTTGTGCTACATAGGCCTAGAGCTACCAGGACCTAAGGGCTGCCTTGTTTCCAAAGGGTGAGAGAGGCCCCAAAGCATCTTGCCTCCAGCACTTTGGGAAGCTAAAAAACAACTGGTTCTGCCCAGTGCTCTCACAGCCTACCGTGAACATCTCTTACCAAGGGCTGTGAAACGCAGTTTCTGGGCAGGACTGATCTGCCTGAAGTAGAACTTCTGCTGTGGGTGTGCTCCATTGGCCTAGAGCTGCCAGGCGCAAACGGCTGCCTTGTGTCCAAAGGGAGAGAGAGGCCCCAAAGCATCTTGCTTCCAGCTCTGTGGGAAGCTAAAGCAACTGGCTCTCCACAGTGCTCTCACAGCCTACCGGGAACATCTCTTACCAAGGCCTGTGAAACGCAGTTTCTTGGCAGGCCTGATCTGGCTGAAGTAGAACTCCTGCTCTGGGCGTGCTACTTTGGCCTAGAGCTGCCAGGCCCAAAGGGCCGCCTTGTTTCCAAAGGGGCTGAGAGTCCCCAAAGTATCTTGCTTCCAAATCTTTGGGAAGCTAAGAAACAACTGGCTCTGCACAGTGCTCTCACAGCCTACCGGCAACGTGACAGAGAAAGGCCTGTGAGACGCAGTTTCTTGGAAGGCCTGATCTGGCTGAGGTAGAACTTCTGCTCTGGGTGTACTCCATTGGCCTAGGGCTGCCAGGCCCAAAGGGCTGCCTTTATTTCCAAAGTGTGAGAGAGGCCCCAAAGCATCTTGCTTCCTGCTCTCTGGGAAGCTAAAACAACTGGCTCTGCACAGTGCTCTCAAAGCCAACCGGGAACGTCACATACAAAGGCCTGTGAAACGCAGCTTCTTGACAGGCCTTATCTGGCTGAGGTAGAACTTGTGCTCTGGGTGTGCTACTTTGGCCTAGAGCTGCCAGGCACAAAGGCTGCTTTGTTTCCAAAGGGGGAGAGAGGCCCCAAATCATGTTGCTTCCAGCTGTTTTTGAAGCTAAGAAACAACTCGCTCTGCCAGGTACTCTTACAGCCTTCCGGGAACACCTCTTACGAAGGCCTGTGAAAAGCAGTTTCTTGGCAGGCCTGATCTGGCTGAGGTAGAACTTCTGCTCTGGGTGTGCTCTATTGGCCTAGAGCTGAAAGGCCCAAAGGTCGGCCTTGTTGGCAAAGGGGCAGGGAGCCCCCAAAGCATCTTGCTTCCAGCTCTTCGGGAAGCTAAGAAACAACTGGCTCTGCCCAGTGCTCTTACAGCCTGAGAGAAAATCTCTTACCAAGGCCTGTGAAACGCACTTTGTTGGTGGCCTGATCTAGCTGAAGTAGAACTTCTGCTCTGGGTGTGCTCCATTGGCCTAGAGCTGCCTGGCCCAAAGGGCCGCCTTGTTTGCAAAGGGGCAGAGAGGCCCCAAAGCATCTTGCTTCCAGCTCTTCGGGAAGCTAAGAAACATCTGGCGTTGCCCAGTGCTCTTACAGCCTACCGGGAACATCTCTTACCAAGGCCTGTGAAACGCAGTTTGTTGGTGGCCTGAACTGGCCGAAGTAGAACTTCTGCTCTGGGTGTGCTCCACTGGCCTAGAGCTACCTGCCCCAAAGGGCTGCCTTGATTCCAAAGTGAGAGAGTGGCACCAAAGCATCTTGCTTCCAGCTCTTCGGGAAGCTAAGAAACATCTGGCGTTGCCCAGTGCTCTTACAGCCTACCGGGAACATCTCTTACCAAGGCCTGTGAAACGCCGTTTCCTGGCAGGCCTGATTTGGCTGAAGTAGAACTTCTGCTCTGGGTGTGCTCCATTGCCCTAGAGCTGCCAGGCCCAAGGTGCTGCCTTGTTTCCAAAGGGGCAGAGAGGCCCCAAAGCATCTTGCTTCCAGCTCTCTGGGAAGCTAAGAACCAACTCGCTCTGCCCCGTGCTCTTACAGCCTACCGGGAACATGTCTTTGAAAGGCCTGTGAAACGCAGTTTCTTGGCAGGCCTCATCTGGCTGAAGTAGAACTCCGGCTCTGGGTGTGCTCCATTGCCCTAGGGCTGCCAGGCCCAAAGTGCTGCCCTGTTTCCAAGGGGCAGAGAGGCCCAAAGCATCTTGCTTCCCGGTCTTTGCGAAGCTAAGAAACAACTGGCTCTGCCCAGTGCTCTTACACCTACCGGGAACATCTCTTACCAAGGCCTGTCAAACGCTGTTTCTTTGCAGGCCTGATCAGGCTGAAGTAGAACTCCTGCTCTGCGTGTGCTCCATTGGCCTAGAGCTTCCCGTCCCAAAAGGCTGCCTTGTTCCCAAACGGGCAGAGGGGTCCCAAGCGTCTTGCTTCCAGCTTTTCAGGAAGGTAAGAAACAACTGGCTCTGCCCAGTGCTCTTACAGCCTACCGGGAACATCTCTTACCAAGGCCTGTGAAACGCAGTTTCCTGGCAGGCCTGATCTGGCTGAAGTAGAACTTCTGCTCTGGGTGTGCTCCATTGCCCTAGAGCTGCCAGGCCCAAAGGGCTGCCTTGTTTCCAAAGACGGAGAGTGGACCCAAAGCATCTTGCTCCCAGCTCTTCGGGAAGCTAAGAAA
This sequence comes from Equus asinus, assembly GCF_041296235.1. Classification (NCBI taxonomy): domain Eukaryota; kingdom Metazoa; phylum Chordata; class Mammalia; order Perissodactyla; family Equidae; genus Equus; species Equus asinus. Next base: position 1,168,397 of record NW_027225534.1, read on the forward strand.
CAGCTGGCTCTGCCCAGTGCTCTTACAGCCTAAGAGAACATCTCTTTGAAAGGCCTGTGAAACGCAGTTTCTTGGCAGGCCTGACCTGGCTGAAGTAGAACTTCTGTTCTGGTTGTGCTACATAGGCCTAGAGCTACCAGGACCTAAGGGCTGCCTTGTTTCCAAAGGGTGAGAGAGGCCCCAAAGCATCTTGCCTCCAGCACTTTGGGAAGCTAAAAAACAACTGGTTCTGCCCAGTGCTCTCACAGCCTACCGTGAACATCTCTTACCAAGGGCTGTGAAACGCAGTTTCTGGGCAGGACTGATCTGCCTGAAGTAGAACTTCTGCTGTGGGTGTGCTCCATTGGCCTAGAGCTGCCAGGCCCAAACGGCTGCCTTGTGTCCAAAGGGAGAGAGAGGCCCCAAAGCATCTTGCTTCCAGCTCTGTGGGAAGCTAAAGCAACTGGCTCTCCACAGTGCTCTCACAGCCTACCGGGAACATCTCTTACCAAGGCCTGTGAAACGCAGTTTCTTGGCAGGCCTGATCTGGCTGAAGTAGAACTCCTGCTCTGGGCGTGCTACTTTGGCCTAGAGCTGCCAGGCCCAAAGGGCCGCCTTGTTTCCAAAGGGGCTGAGAGTCCCCAAAGTATCTTGCTTCCAAATCTTTGGGAAGCTAAGAAACAACTGGCTCTGCACAGTGCTCTCACAGCCTACCGGCAACGTGACAGAGAAAGGCCTGTGAGACGCAGTTTCTTGGAAGGCCTGATCTGGCTGAGGTAGAACTTCTGCTCTGGGTGTACTCCATTGGCCTAGGGCTGCCAGGCCCAAAGGGCTGCCTTTATTTCCAAAGTGTGAGAGAGGCCCCAAAGCATCTTGCTTCCTGCTCTCTGGGAAGCTAAAACAACTGGCTCTGCACAGTGCTCTCAAAGCCAACCGGGAACGTCACATACAAAGGCCTGTGAAACGCAGCTTCTTGACAGGCCTTATCTGGCTGAGGTAGAACTTGTGCTCTGGGTGTGCTACTTTGGCCTAGAGCTGCCAGGCACAAAGGCTGCTTTGTTTCCAAAGGGGGAGAGAGGCCCCAAATCATGTTGCTTCCAGCTGTTTTTGAAGCTAAGAAACAACTCGCTCTGCCAGGTACTCTTACAGCCTTCCGGGAACACCTCTTACGAAGGCCTGTGAAAAGCAGTTTCTTGGCAGGCCTGATCTGGCTGAGGTAGAACTTCTGCTCTGGGTGTGCTCTATTGGCCTAGAGCTGAAAGGCCCAAAGGTCGGCCTTGTTGGCAAAGGGGCAGGGAGCCCCCAAAGCATCTTGCTTCCAGCTCTTCGGGAAGCTAAGAAACAACTGGCTCTGCCCAGTGCTCTTACAGCCTGAGAGAAAATCTCTTACCAAGGCCTGTGAAACGCACTTTGTTGGTGGCCTGATCTAGCTGAAGTAGAACTTCTGCTCTGGGTGTGCTCCATTGGCCTAGAGCTGCCTGGCCCAAAGGGCCGCCTTGTTTGCAAAGGGGCAGAGAGGCCCCAAAGCATCTTGCTTCCAGCTCTTCGGGAAGCTAAGAAACATCTGGCGTTGCCCAGTGCTCTTACAGCCTACCGGGAACATCTCTTACCAAGGCCTGTGAAACGCAGTTTGTTGGTGGCCTGAACTGGCCGAAGTAGAACTTCTGCTCTGGGTGTGCTCCACTGGCCTAGAGCTACCTGCCCCAAAGGGCTGCCTTGATTCCAAAGTGAGAGAGTGGCACCAAAGCATCTTGCTTCCAGCTCTTCGGGAAGCTAAGAAACATCTGGCGTTGCCCAGTGCTCTTACAGCCTACCGGGAACATCTCTTACCAAGGCCTGTGAAACGCCGTTTCCTGGCAGGCCTGATTTGGCTGAAGTAGAACTTCTGCTCTGGGTGTGCTCCATTGCCCTAGAGCTGCCAGGCCCAAGGTGCTGCCTTGTTTCCAAAGGGGCAGAGAGGCCCCAAAGCATCTTGCTTCCAGCTCTCTGGGAAGCTAAGAACCAACTCGCTCTGCCCCGTGCTCTTACAGCCTACCGGGAACATGTCTTTGAAAGGCCTGTGAAGCGCAGTTTCTTGGCAGGCCTCATCTGGCTGAAGTAGAACTCCGGCTCTGGGTGTGCTCCATTGCCCTAGGGCTGCCAGGCCCAAAGTGCTGCCCTGTTTCCAAGGGGCAGAGAGGCCCAAAGCATCTTGCTTCCCGGTCTTTGCGAAGCTAAGAAACAACTGGCTCTGCCCAGTGCTCTTACACCTACCGGGAACATCTCTTACCAAGGCCTGTCAAACGCTGTTTCTTTGCAGGCCTGATCAGGCTGAAGTAGAACTCCTGCTCTGCGTGTGCTCCATTGGCCTAGAGCTTCCCGTCCCAAAAGGCTGCCTTGTTCCCAAACGGGCAGAGGGGTCCCAAGCGTCTTGCTTCCAGCTTTTCAGGAAGGTAAGAAACAACTGGCTCTGCCCAGTGCTCTTACAGCCTACCGGGAACATCTCTTACCAAGGCCTGTGAAACGCAGTTTCCTGGCAGGCCTGATCTGGCTGAAGTAGAACTTCTGCTCTGGGTGTGCTCCATTGCCCTAGAGCTGCCAGGCCCAAAGGGCTGCCTTGTTTCCAAAGACGGAGAGTGGACCCAAAGCATCTTGCTCCCAGCTCTTCGGGAAGCTAAGAAACAGCTGGCTCTGCCCAGTGCTCTTACAGCCTAAGAGAACATCTCTTTGAAAGGCCTGTGAAACGCAGTTTCTTGGCAGGCCTGACCTGGCTGAAGTAGAACTTCTGTTCTGGTTGTGCTACATAGGCCTAGAGCTACCAGGACCTAAGGGCTGCCTTGTTTCCAAAGGGTGAGAGAGGCCCCAAAGCATCTTGCCTCCAGCACTTTGGGAAGCTAAAAAACAACTGGTTCTGCCCAGTGCTCTCACAGCCTACCGTGAACATCTCTTACCAAGGGCTGTGAAACGCAGTTTCTGGGCAGGACTGATCTGCCTGAAGTAGAACTTCTGCTGTGGGTGTGCTCCATTGGCCTAGAGCTGCCAGGCGCAAACGGCTGCCTTGTGTCCAAAGGGAGAGAGAGGCCCCAAAGCATCTTGCTTCCAGCTCTGTGGGAAGCTAAAGCAACTGGCTCTCCACAGTGCTCTCACAGCCTACCGGGAACATCTCTTACCAAGGCCTGTGAAACGCAGTTTCTTGGCAGGCCTGATCTGGCTGAAGTAGAACTCCTGCTCTGGGCGTGCTACTTTGGCCTAGAGCTGCCAGGCCCAAAGGGCCGCCTTGTTTCCAAAGGGGCTGAGAGTCCCCAAAGTATCTTGCTTCCAAATCTTTGGGAAGCTAAGAAACAACTGGCTCTGCACAGTGCTCTCACAGCCTACCGGCAACGTGACAGAGAAAGGCCTGTGAGACGCAGTTTCTTGGAAGGCCTGATCTGGCTGAGGTAGAACTTCTGCTCTGGGTGTACTCCATTGGCCTAGGGCTGCCAGGCCCCAAGGGCTGCCTTTATTTCCAAAGTGTGAGAGAGGCCCCAAAGCATCTTGCTTCCTGCTCTCTGGGAAGCTAAAACAACTGGCTCTGCACAGTGCTCTCAAAGCCAACCGGGAACGTCACATACAAAGGCCTGTGAAACGCAGCTTCTTGACAGGCCTTATCTGGCTGAGGTAGAACTTGTGCTCTGGGTGTGCTACTTTGGCCTAGAGCTGCCAGGCACAAAGGCTGCTTTGTTTCCAAAGGGGGAGAGAGGCCCCAAATCATGTTGCTTCCAGCTGTTTTTGAAGCTAAGAAACAACTCGCTCTGCCAGGTACTCTTACAGCCTTCCGGGAACACCTCTTACGAAGGCCTGTGAAAAGCAGTTTCTTGGCAGGCCTGATCTGGCTGAGGTAGAACTTCTGCTCTGGGTGTGCTCTATTGGCCTAGAGCTGAAAGGCCCAAAGGTCGGCCTTGTTGGCAAAGGGGCAGGGAGCCCCCAAAGCATCTTGCTTCCAGCTCTTCGGGAAGCTAAGAAACAACTGGCTCTGCCCAGTGCTCTTACAGCCTGAGAGAAAATCTCTTACCAAGGCCTGTGAAACGCACTTTGTTGGTGGCCTGATCTAGCTGAAGTAGAACTTCTGCTCTGGGTGTGCTCCATTGGCCTAGAGCTGCCTGGCCCAAAGGGCCGCCTTGTTTGCAAAGGGGCAGAGAGGCCCCAAAGCATCTTGCTTCCAGCTCTTCGGGAAGCTAAGAAACATCTGGCGTTGCCCAGTGCTCTTACAGCCTACCGGGAACATCTCTTACCAAGGCCTGTGAAACGCAGTTTGTTGGTGGCCTGAACTGGCCGAAGTAGAACTTCTGCTCTGGGTGTGCTCCACTGGCCTAGAGCTACCTGCCCCAAAGGGCTGCCTTGATTCCAAAGTGAGAGAGTGGCACCAAAGCATCTTGCTTCCAGCTCTTCGGGAAGCTAAGAAACATCTGGCGTTGCCCAGTGCTCTTACAGCCTACCGGGAACATCTCTTACCAAGGCCTGTGAAACGCCGTTTCCTGGCAGGCCTGATTTGGCTGAAGTAGAACTTCTGCTCTGGGTGTGCTCCATTGCCCTAGAGCTGCCAGGCCCAAGGTGCTGCCTTGTTTCCAAAGGGGCAGAGAGGCCCCAAAGCATCTTGCTTCCAGCTCTCTGGGAAGCTAAGAACCAACTCGCTCTGCCCCGTGCTCTTACAGCCTACCGGGAACATGTCTTTGAAAGGCATGTGAAGCGCAGTTTCTTGGCAGGCCTCATCTGGCTGAAGTAGAACTCCGGCTCTGGGTGTGCTCCATTGCCCTAGGGCTGCCAGGCCCAAAGTGCTGCCCTGTTTCCAAGGGGCAGAGAGGCCCAAAGCATCTTGCTTCCCGGTCTTTGCGAAGCTAAGAAACAACTGGCTCTGCCCACTGCTCTTACACCTACCGGGAACATCTCTTACCAAGGCCTGTCAAACGCTGTTTCTTTGCAGGCCTGATCAGGCTGAAGTAGAACTCCTGCTCTGCGTGTGCTCCATTGGCCTAGAGCTTCCCGACCCAAAAGGCTGCCTTGTTCCCAAACGGGCAGAGGGGTCCCAAGAGTCTTGCTTCCAGCTTTTCAGGAAGGTAAGAAACAACTGGCTCTGCCCAGTGCTCTTACAGCCTACCGGGAACATCTCTTACCAAGGCCTGTGAAACGCAGTTTCCTGGCAGGCCTGATCTGGCTGAAGTAGAACTTCTGCTCTGGGTGTGCTCCATTGCCCTAGAGCTGCCAGGCCCAAAGGGCTGCCTTGTTTCCAAAGACGGAGAGTGGACCCAAAGCATCTTGCTCCCAGCTCTTCGGGAAGCTAAGAAACAGCTGGCTCTGCCCAGTGCTCTTACAGCCTAAGAGAACATCTCTTTGAAAGGCCTGTGAAACGCAGTTTCTTGGCAGGCCTGACCTGGCTGAAGTAGAACTTCTGTTCTGGTTGTGCTACATAGGCCTAGAGCTACCAGGACCTAAGGGCTGCCTTGTTTCCAAAGGGTGAGAGAGGCCCCAAAGCATCTTGCCTCCAGCACTTTGGGAAGCTAAAAAACAACTGGTTCTGCCCAGTGCTCTCACAGCCTACCGTGAACATCTCTTACCAAGGGCTGTGAAACGCAGTTTCTGGGCAGGACTGATCTGCCTGAAGTAGAACTTCTGCTGTGGGTGTGCTCCATTGGCCTAGAGCTGCCAGGCGCAAACGGCTGCCTTGTGTCCAAAGGGAGAGAGAGGCCCCAAAGCATCTTGCTTCCAGCTCTGTGGGAAGCTAAAGCAACTGGCTCTCCACAGTGCTCTCACAGCCTACCGGGAACATCTCTTACCAAGGCCTGTGAAACGCAGTTTCTTGGCAGGCCTGATCTGGCTGAAGTAGAACTCCTGCTCTGGGCGTGCTACTTTGGCCTAGAGCTGCCAGGCCCAAAGGGCCGCCTTGTTTCCAAAGGGGCTGAGAGTCCCCAAAGTATCTTGCTTCCAAATCTTTGGGAAGCTAAGAAACAACTGGCTCTGCACAGTGCTCTCACAGCCTACCGGCAACGTGACAGAGACAGGCCTGTGAGACGCAGTTTCTTGGAAGGCCTGATCTGGCTGAGGTAGAACTTCTGCTCTGGGTGTACTCCATTGGCCTAGGGCTGCCAGGCCCAAAGGGCTGCCTTTATTTCCAAAGTGTGAGAGAGGCCCCAAAGCATCTTGCTTCCTGCTCTCTGGGAAGCTAAAACAACTGGCTCTGCACAGTGCTCTCAAAGCCAACCGGGAACGTCACATACAAAGGCCTGTGAAACGCAGCTTCTTGACAGGCCTTATCTGGCTGAGGTAGAACTTGTGCTCTGGGTGTGCTACTTTGGCCTAGAGCTGCCAGGCACAAAGGCTGCTTTGTTTCCAAAGGGGGAGAGAGGCCCCAAATCATGTTGCTTCCAGCTGTTTTTGAAGCTAAGAAACAACTCGCTCTGCCAGGTACTCTTACAGCCTTCCGGGAACACCTCTTACGAAGGCCTGTGAAAAGCAGTTTCTTGGCAGGCCTGATCTGGCTGAGGTAGAACTTCTGCTCTGGGTGTGCTCTATTGGCCTAGAGCTGAAAGGCCCAAAGGTCGGCCTTGTTGGCAAAGGGGCAGGGAGCCCCCAAAGCATCTTGCTTCCAGCTCTTCGGGAAGCTAAGAAACAACTGGCTCTGCCCAGTGCTCTTACAGCCTGAGAGAAAATCTCTTACCAAGGCCTGTGAAACGCACTTTGTTGGTGGCCTGATCTAGCTGAAGTAGAACTTCTGCTCTGGGTGTGCTCCATTGGCCTAGAGCTGCCTGGCCCAAAGGGCCGCCTTGTTTGCAAAGGGGCAGAGAGGCCCCAAAGCATCTTGCTTCCAGCTCTTCGGGAAGCTAAGAAACATCTGGCGTTGCCCAGTGCTCTTACAGCCTACCGGGAACATCTCTTACCAAGGCCTGTGAAACGCAGTTTGTTGGTGGCCTGAACTGGCCGAAGTAGAACTTCTGCTCTGGGTGTGCTCCACTGGCCTAGAGCTACCTGCCCCAAAGGGCTGCCTTGATTCCAAAGTGAGAGAGTGGCACCAAAGCATCTTGCTTCCAGCTCTTCGGGAAGCTAAGAAACATCTGGCGTTGCCCAGTGCTCTTACAGCCTACCGGGAACATCTCTTACCAAGGCCTGTGAAACGCCGTTTCCTGGCAGGCCTGATTTGGCTGAAGTAGAACTTCTGCTCTGGGTGTGCTCCATTGCCCTAGAGCTGCCAGGCCCAAGGTGCTGCCTTGTTTCCAAAGGGGCAGAGAGGCCCCAAAGCATCTTGCTTCCAGCTCTCTGGGAAGCTAAGAACCAACTCGCTCTGCCCCGTGCTCTTACAGCCTACCGGGAACATGTCTTTGAAAGGCATGTGAAGCGCAGTTTCTTGGCAGGCCTCATCTGGCTGAAGTAGAACTCCGGCTCTGGGTGTGCTCCATTGCCCTAGGGCTGCCAGGCCCAAAGTGCTGCCCTGTTTCCAAGGGGCAGAGAGGCCCAAAGCATCTTGCTTCCCGGTCTTTGCGAAGCTAAGAAACAACTGGCTCTGCCCAGTGCTCTTACACCTACCGGGCACATCTCTTACCAAGGCCTGTCAAACGCTGTTTCTTTGCAGGCCTGATCAGGCTGAAGTAGAACTCCTGCTCTGCGTGTGCTCCATTGGCCTAGAGCTTCCCGACCCAAAAGGCTGCCTTGTTCCCAAACGGGCAGAGGGGTCCCAAGAGTCTTGCTTCCAGCTTTTCAGGAAGGTAAGAAACAACTGGCTCTGCCCAGTGCTCTTACAGCCTACCGGGAACATCTCTTACCAAGGCCTGTGAAACGCAGTTTCCTGGCAGGCCTGATCTGGCTGAAGTAGAACTTCTGCTCTGGGTGTGCTCCATTGCCCTAGAGCTGCCAGGCCCAAAGGGCTGCCTTGTTTCCAAAGACGGAGAGTGGACCCAAAGCATCTTGCTCCCAGCTCTTCGGGAAGCTAAGAAACAGCTGGCTCTGCCCAGTGCTCTTACAGCCTAAGAGAACATCTCTTTGAAAGGCCTGTGAAACGCAGTTTCTTGGCAGGCCTGACCTGGCTGAAGTAGAACTTCTGTTCTGGTTGTGCTACATAGGCCTAGAGCTACCAGGACCTAAGGGCTGCCTTGTTTCCAAAGGGTGAGAGAGGCCCCAAAGCATCTTGCCTCCAGCACTTTGGGAAGCTAAAAAACAACTGGTTCTGCCCAGTGCTCTCACAGCCTACCGTGAACATCTCTTACCAAGGGCTGTGAAACGCAGTTTCTGGGCAGGACTGATCTGCCTGAAGTAGAACTTCTGCTGTGGGTGTGCTCCATTGGCCTAGAGCTGCCAGGCGCAAACGGCTGCCTTGTGTCCAAAGGGAGAGAGAGGCCCCAAAGCATCTTGCTTCCAGCTCTGTGGGAAGCTAAAGCAACTGGCTCTCCACAGTGCTCTCACAGCCTACCGGGAACATCTCTTACCAAGGCCTGTGAAACGCAGTTTCTTGGCAGGCCTGATCTGGCTGAAGTAGAACTCCTGCTCTGGGCGTGCTACTTTGGCCTAGAGCTGCCAGGCCCAAAGGGCCGCCTTGTTTCCAAAGGGGCTGAGAGTCCCCAAAGTATCTTGCTTCCAAATCTTTGGGAAGCTAAGAAACAACTGGCTCTGCACAGTGCTCTCACAGCCTACCGGCAACGTGACAGAGAAAGGCCTGTGAGACGCAGTTTCTTGGAAGGCCTGATCTGGCTGAGGTAGAACTTCTGCTCTGGGTGTACTCCATTGGCCTAGGGCTGCCAGGCCCAAAGGGCTGCCTTTATTTCCAAAGTGTGAGAGAGGCCCCAAAGCATCTTGCTTCCTGCTCTCTGGGAAGCTAAAACAACTGGCTCTGCACAGTGCTCTCAAAGCCAACCGGGAACGTCACATACAAAGGCCTGTGAAACGCAGCTTCTTGACAGGCCTTATCTGGCTGAGGTAGAACTTGTGCTCTGGGTGTGCTACTTTGGCCTAGAGCTGCCAGGCACAAAGGCTGCTTTGTTTCCAAAGGGGGAGAGAGGCCCCAAATCATGTTGCTTCCAGCTGTTTTTGAAGCTAAGAAACAACTCGCTCTGCCAGGTACTCTTACAGCCTTCCGGGAACACCTCTTACGAAGGCCTGTGAAAAGCAGTTTCTTGGCAGGCCTGATCTGGCTGAGGTAGAACTTCTGCTCTGGGTGTGCTCTATTGGCCTAGAGCTGAAAGGCCCAAAGGTCGGCCTTGTTGGCAAAGGGGCAGGGAGCCCCCAAAGCATCTTGCTTCCAGCTCTTCGGGAAGCTAAGAAACAACTGGTTCTGCCCAGTGCTCTTACAGCCTGAGAGAAAATCTCTTACCAAGGCCTGTGAAACGCACTTTGTTGGTGGCCTGATCTAGCTGAAGTAGAACTTCTGCTCTGGGTGTGCTCCATTGGCCTAGAGCTGCCTGGCCCAAAGGGCCGCCTTGTTTGCAAAGGGGCAGAGAGGCCCCAAAGCATCTTGCTTCCAGCTCTTCGGGAAGCTAAGAAACATCTGGCGTTGCCCAGTGCTCTTACAGCCTACCGGGAACATCTCTTACCAAGGCCTGTGAAACGCAGTTTGTTGGTGGCCTGAACTGGCCGAAGTAGAACTTCTGCTCTGGGTGTGCTCCACTGGCCTAGAGCTACCTGCCCCAAAGGGCTGCCTTGATTCCAAAGTGAGAGAGTGGCACCAAAGCATCTTGCTTCCAGCTCTTCGGGAAGCTAAGAAACATCTGGCGTTGCCCAGTGCTCTTACAGCCTACCGGGAACATCTCTTACCAAGGCCTGTGAAACGCCGTTTCCTGGCAGGCCTGATTTGGCTGAAGTAGAACTTCTGCTCTGGGTGTGCTCCATTGCCCTAGAGCTGCCAGGCCCAAGGTGCTGCCTTGTTTCCAAAGGGGCAGAGAGGCCCCAAAGCATCTTGCTTCCAGCTCTCTGGGAAGCTAAGAACCAACTCGCTCTGCCCCGTGCTCTTACAGCCTACCGGGAACATGTCTTTGAAAGGCATGTGAAGCGCAGTTTCTTGGCAGGCCTCATCTGGCTGAAGTAGAACTCCGGCTCTGGGTGTGCTCCATTGCCCTAGGGCTGCCAGGCCCAAAGTGCTGCCCTGTTTCCAAGGGGCAGAGAGGCCCAAAGCATCTTGCTTCCCGGTCTTTGCGAAGCTAAGAAACAACTGGCTCTGCCCACTGCTCTTACACCTACCGGGAACATCTCTTACCAAGGCCTGTCAAACGCTGTTTCTTTGCAGGCCTGATCAGGCTGAAGTAGAACTCCTGCTCTGCGTGTGCTCCATTGGCCTAGAGCTTCCCGACCCAAAAGGCTGCCTTGTTCCCAAACGGGCAGAGGGGTCCCAAGAGTCTTGCTTCCAGCTTTTCAGGAAGGTAAGAAACAACTGGCTCTGCCCAGTGCTCTTACAGCCTACCGGGAACATCTCTTACCAAGGCCTGTGAAACGCAGTTTCCTGGCAGGCCTGATCTGGCTGAAGTAGAACTTCTGCTCTGGGTGTGCTCCATTGCCCTAGAGCTGCCAGGCCCAAAGGGCTGCCTTGTTTCCAAAGACGGAGAGTGGACCCAAAGCATCTTGCTCCCAGCTCTTCGGGAAGCTAAGAAACAGCTGGCTCTGCCCAGTGCTCTTACAGCCTAAGAGAACATCTCTTTGAAAGGCCTGTGAAACGCAGTTTCTTGGCAGGCCTGACCTGGCTGAAGTAGAACTTCTGTTCTGGTTGTGCTACATAGGCCTAGAGCTACCAGGACCTAAGGGCTGCCTTGTTTCCAAAGGGTGAGAGAGGCCCCAAAGCATCTTGCCTCCAGCACTTTGGGAAGCTAAAAAACAACTGGTTCTGCCCAGTGCTCTCACAGCCTACCGTGAACATCTCTTACCAAGGGCTGTGAAACGCAGTTTCTGGGCAGGACTGATCTGGCTGAAGTAGAACTTCTGCTGTGGGTGTGCTCCATTGGCCTAGAGCTGCCAGGCGCAAACGGCTGCCTTGTGTCCAAAGGGAGAGAGAGGCCCCAAAGCATCTTGCTTCCAGCTCTGTGGGAAGCTAAAGCAACTGGCTCTCCACAGTGCTCTCACAGCCTACCGGGAACATCTCTTACCAAGGCCTGTGAAACGCAGTTTCTTGGCAGGCCTGATCTGGCTGAAGTAGAACTCCTGCTCTGGGCGTGCTACTTTGGCCTAGAGCTGCCAGGCCCAAAGGGCCGCCTTGTTTCCAAAGGGGCTGAGAGTCCCCAAAGTATCTTGCTTCCAAATCTTTGGGAAGCTAAGAAACAACTGGCTCTGCACAGTGCTCTCACAGCCTACCGGCAACGTGACAGAGACAGGCCTGTGAGACGCAGTTTCTTGGAAGGCCTGATCTGGCTGAGGTAGAACTTCTGCTCTGGGTGTACTCCATTGGCCTAGGGCTGCCAGGCCCAAAGGGCTGCCTTTATTTCCAAAGTGTGAGAGAGGCCCCAAAGCATCTTGCTTCCTGCTCTCTGGGAAGCTAAAACAACTGGCTCTGCACAGTGCTCTCAAAGCCAACCGGGAACGTCACATACAAAGGCCTGTGAAACGCAGCTTCTTGACAGGCCTTATCTGGCTGAGGTAGAACTTGTGCTCTGGGTGTGCTACTTTGGCCTAGAGCTGCCAGGCACAAAGGCTGCTTTGTTTCCAAAGGGGGAGAGAGGCCCCAAATCATGTTGCTTCCAGCTGTTTTTGAAGCTAAGAAACAACTCGCTCTGCCAGGTACTCTTACAGCCTTCCGGAAACACCTCTTACGAAGGCCTGTGAAAAGCAGTTTCTTGGCAGGCCTGATCTGGCTGAGGTAGAACTTCTGCTCTGGGTGTGCTCTATTGGCCTAGAGCTGAAAGGCCCAAAGGTCGGCCTTGTTGGCAAAGGGGCAGGGAGCCCCCAAAGCATCTTGCTTCCAGCTCTTCGGGAAGCTAAGAAACAACTGGCTCTGCCCAGTGCTCTTACAGCCTGAGAGAAAATCTCTTACCAAGGCCTGTGAAACGCACTTTGTTGGTGGCCTGATCTAGCTGAAGTAGAACTTCTGCTCTGGGTGTGCTCCATTGGCCTAGAGCTGCCTGGCCCAAAGGGCCGCCTTGTTTGCAAAGGGGCAGAGAGGCCCCAAAGCATCTTGCTTCCAGCTCTTCGGGAAGCTAAGAAACATCTGGCGTTGCCCAGTGCTCTTACAGCCTACCGGGAACATCTCTTACCAAGGCCTGTGAAACGCAGTTTGTTGGTGGCCTGAACTGGCCGAAGTAGAACTTCTGCTCTGGGTGTGCTCCACTGGCCTAGAGCTACCTGCCCCAAAGGGCTGCCTTGATTCCAAAGTGAGAGAGTGGCACCAAAGCATCTTGCTTCCAGCTCTTCGGGAAGCTAAGAAACATCTGGCGTTGCCCAGTGCTCTTACAGCCTACCGGGAACATCTCTTACCAAGGCCTGTGAAACGCCGTTTCCTGGCAGGCCTGATTTGGCTGAAGTAGAACTTCTGCTCTGGGTGTGCTCCATTGCCCTAGAGCTGCCAGGCCCAAGGTGCTGCCTTGTTTCCAAAGGGGCAGAGAGGCCCCAAAGCATCTTGCTTCCAGCTCTCTGGGAAGCTAAGAACCAACTCGCTCTGCCCCGTGCTCTTACAGCCTACTGGGAACATGTCTTTGAAAGGCATGTGAAGCGCAGTTTCTTGGCAGGCCTCATCTGGCTGAAGTAGAACTCCGGCTCTGGGTGTGCTCCATTGCCCTAGGGCTGCCAGGCCCAAAGTGCTGCCCTGTTTCCAAGGGGCAGAGAGGCCCAAAGCATCTTGCTTCCCGGTCTTTGCGAAGCTAAGAAACAACTGGCTCTGCCCACTGCTCTTACACCTACCGGGAACATCTCTTACCAAGGCCTGTCAAACGCTGTTTCTTTGCAGGCCTGATCAGGCTGAAGTAGAACTCCTGCTCTGCGTGTGCTCCATTGGCCTAGAGCTTCCCGACCCAAAAGGCTGCCTTGTTCCCAAACGGGCAGAGGGGTCCCAAGAGTCTTGCTTCCAGCTTTTCAGGAAGGTAAGAAACAACTGGCTCTGCCCAGTGCTCTTACAGCCTACCGGGAACATCTCTTACCAAGGCCTGTGAAACGCAGTTTCCTGGCAGGCCTGATCTGGCTGAAGTAGAACTTCTGCTCTGGGTGTGCTCCATTGCCCTAGAGCTGCCAGGCCCAAAGGGCTGCCTTGTTTCCAAAGACGGAGAGTGGACCCAAAGCATCTTGCTCCCAGCTCTTCGGGAAGCTAAGAAACAGCTGGCTCTGCCCAGTGCTCTTACAGCCTAAGAGAACATCTCTTTGAAAGGCCTGTGAAACGCAGTTTCTTGGCAGGCCTGACCTGGCTGAAGTAGAACTTCTGTTCTGGTTGTGCTACATAGGCCTAGAGCTACCAGGACCTAAGGGCTGCCTTGTTTCCAAAGGGTGAGAGAGGCCCCAAAGCATCTTGCCTCCAGCACTTTGGGAAGCTAAAAAACAACTGGTTCTGCCCAGTGCTCTCACAGCCTACCGTGAACATCTCTTACCAAGGGCTGTGAAACGCAGTTTCTGGGCAGGACTGATCTGCCTGAAGTAGAACTTCTGCTGTGGGTGTGCTCCATTGGCCTAGAGCTGCCAGGCGCAAACGGCTGCCTTGTGTCCAAAGGGAGAGAGAGGCCCCAAAGCATCTTGCTTCCAGCTCTGTGGGAAGCTAAAGCAACTGGCTCTCCACAGTGCTCTCACAGCCTACCGGGAACATCTCTTACCAAGGCCTGTGAAACGCAGTTTCTTGGCAGGCCTGATCTGGCTGAAGTAGAACTCCTGCTCTGGGCGTGCTACTTTGGCCTAGAGCTGCCAGGCCCAAAGGGCCGCCTTGTTTCCAAAGGGGCTGAGAGTCCCCAAAGTATCTTGCTTCCAAATCTTTGGGAAGCTAAGAAACAACTGGCTCTGCACAGTGCTCTCACAGCCTACCGGCAACGTGACAGAGACAGGCCTGTGAGACGCAGTTTCTTGGAAGGCCTGATCTGGCTGAGGTAGAACTTCTGCTCTGGGTGTACTCCATTGGCCTAGGGCTGCCAGGCCCAAAGGGCTGCCTTTATTTCCAAAGTGTGAGAGAGGCCCCAAAGCATCTTGCTTCCTGCTCTCTGGGAAGCTAAAACAACTGGCTCTGCACAGTGCTCTCAAAGCCAACCGGGAACGTCACATACAAAGGCCTGTGAAACGCAGCTTCTTGACAGGCCTTATCTGGCTGAGGTAGAACTTGTGCTCTGGGTGTGCTACTTTGGCCTAGAGCTGCCAGGCACAAAGGCTGCTTTGTTTCCAAAGGGGGAGAGAGGCCCCAAATCATGTTGCTTCCAGCTGTTTTTGAAGCTAAGAAACAACTCGCTCTGCCAGGTACTCTTACAGCCTTCCGGAAACACCTCTTACGAAGGCCTGTGAAAAGCAGTTTCTTGGCAGGCCTGATCTGGCTGAGGTAGAACTTCTGCTCTGGGTGTGCTCTATTGGCCTAGAGCTGAAAGGCCCAAAGGTCGGCCTTGTTGGCAAAGGGGCAGGGAGCCCCCAAAGCATCTTGCTTCCAGCTCTTCGGGAAGCTAAGAAACAACTGGCTCTGCCCAGTGCTCTTACAGCCTGAGAGAAAATCTCTTACCAAGGCCTGTGAAACGCACTTTGTTGGTGGCCTGATCTAGCTGAAGTAGAACTTCTGCTCTGGGTGTGCTCCATTGGCCTAGAGCTGCCTGGCCCAAAGGGCCGCCTTGTTTGCAAAGGGGCAGAGAGGCCCCAAAGCATCTTGCTTCCAGCTCTTCGGGAAGCTAAGAAACATCTGGCGTTGCCCAGTGCTCTTACAGCCTACCGGGAACATCTCTTACCAAGGCCTGTGAAACGCAGTTTGTTGGTGGCCTGAACTGGCCGAAGTAGAACTTCTGCTCTGGGTGTGCTCCACTGGCCTAGAGCTACCTGCCCCAAAGGGCTGCCTTGATTCCAAAGTGAGAGAGTGGCACCAAAGCATCTTGCTTCCAGCTCTTCGGGAAGCTAAGAAACATCTGGCGTTGCCCAGTGCTCTTACAGCCTACCGGGAACATCTCTTACCAAGGCCTGTGAAACGCCGTTTCCTGGCAGGCCTGATTTGGCTGAAGTAGAACTTCTGCTCTGGGTGTGCTCCATTGCCCTAGAGCTGCCAGGCCCAAGGTGCTGCCTTGTTTCCAAAGGGGCAGAGAGGCCCCAAAGCATCTTGCTTCCAGCTCTCTGGGAAGCTAAGAACCAACTCGCTCTGCCCCGTGCTCTTACAGCCTACTGGGAACATGTCTTTGAAAGGCATGTGAAGCGCAGTTTCTTGGCAGGCCTCATCTGGCTGAAGTAGAACTCCGGCTCTGGGTGTGCTCCATTGCCCTAGGGCTGCCAGGCCCAAAGTGCTGCCCTGTTTCCAAGGGGCAGAGAGGCCCAAAGCATCTTGCTTCCCGGTCTTTGCGAAGCTAAGAAACAACTGGCTCTGCCCACTGCTCTTACACCTACCGGGAACATCTCTTACCAAGGCCTGTCAAACGCTGTTTCTTTGCAGGCCTGATCAGGCTGAAGTAGAACTCCTGCTCTGCGTGTGCTCCATTGGCCTAGAGCTTCCCGACCCAAAAGGCTGCCTTGTTCCCAAACGGGCAGAGGGGTCCCAAGAGTCTTGCTTCCAGCTTTTCAGGAAGGTAAGAAACAACTGGCTCTGCCCAGTGCTCTTACAGCCTACCGGGAACATCTCTTACCAAGGCCTGTGAAACGCAGTTTCCTGGCAGGCCTGATCTGGCTGAAGTAGAACTTCTGCTCTGGGTGTGCTCCATTGCCCTAGAGCTGCCAGGCCCAAAGGGCTGCCTTGTTTCCAAAGACGGAGAGTGGACCCAAAGCATCTTGCTCCCAGCTCTTCGGGAAGCTAAGAAACAGCTGGCTCTGCCCAGTGCTCTTACAGCCTAAGAGAACATCTCTTTGAAAGGCCTGTGAAACGCAGTTTCTTGGCAGGCCTGACCTGGCTGAAGTAGAACTTCTGTTCTGGTTGTGCTACATAGGCCTAGAGCTACCAGGACCTAAGGGCTGCCTTGTTTCCAAAGGGTGAGAGAGGCCCCAAAGCATCTTGCCTCCAGCACTTTGGGAAGCTAAAAAACAACTGGTTCTGCCCAGTGCTCTCACAGCCTACCGTGAACATCTCTTACCAAGGGCTGTGAAACGCAGTTTCTGGGCAGGACTGATCTGCCTGAAGTAGAACTTCTGCTGTGGGTGTGCTCCATTGGCCTAGAGCTGCCAGGCGCAAACGGCTGCCTTGTGTCCAAAGGGAGAGAGAGGCCCCAAAGCATCTTGCTTCCAGCTCTGTGGGAAGCTAAAGCAACTGGCTCTCCACAGTGCTCTCACAGCCTACCGGGAACATCTCTTACCAAGGCCTGTGAAACGCAGTTTCTTGGCAGGCCTGATCTGGCTGAAGTAGAACTCCTGCTCTGGGCGTGCTACTTTGGCCTAGAGCTGCCAGGCCCAAAGGGCCGCCTTGTTTCCAAAGGGGCTGAGAGTCCCCAAAGTATCTTGCTTCCAAATCTTTGGGAAGCTAAGAAACAACTGGCTCTGCACAGTGCTCTCACAGCCTACCGGCAACGTGACAGAGAAAGGCCTGTGAGACGCAGTTTCTTGGAAGGCCTGATCTGGCTGAGGTAGAACTTCTGCTCTGGGTGTACTCCATTGGCCTAGGGCTGCCAGGCCCAAAGGGCTGCCTTTATTTCCAAAGTGTGAGAGAGGCCCCAAAGCATCTTGCTTCCTGCTCTCTGGGAAGCTAAAACAACTGGCTCTGCACAGTGCTCTCAAAGCCAACCGGGAACGTCACATACAAAGGCCTGTGAAACGCAGCTTCTTGACAGGCCTTATCTGGCTGAGGTAGAACTTGTGCTCTGGGTGTGCTACTTTGGCCTAGAGCTGCCAGGCACAAAGGCTGCTTTGTTTCCAAAGGGGGAGAGAGGCCCCAAATCATGTTGCTTCCAGCTGTTTTTGAAGCTAAGAAACAACTCGCTCTGCCAGGTACTCTTACAGCCTTCCGGGAACACCTCTTACGAAGGCCTGTGAAAAGCAGTTTCTTGGCAGGCCTGATCTGGCTGAGGTAGAACTTCTGCTCTGGGTGTGCTCTATTGGCCTAGAGCTGAAAGGCCCAAAGGTCGGCCTTGTTGGCAAAGGGGCAGGGAGCCCCCAAAGCATCTTGCTTCCAGCTCTTCGGGAAGCTAAGAAACAACTGGCTCTGCCCAGTGCTCTTACAGCCTGAGAGAAAATCTCTTACCAAGGCCTGTGAAACGCACTTTGTTGGTGGCCTGATCTAGCTGAAGTAGAACTTCTGCTCTGGGTGTGCTCCATTGGCCTAGAGCTGCCTGGCCCAAAGGGCCGCCTTGTTTGCAAAGGGGCAGAGAGGCCCCAAAGCATCTTGCTTCCAGCTCTTCGGGAAGCTAAGAAACATCTGGCGTTGCCCAGTGCTCTTACAGCCTACCGGGAACATCTCTTACCAAGGCCTGTGAAACGCAGTTTGTTGGTGGCCTGAACTGGCCGAAGTAGAACTTCTGCTCTGGGTGTGCTCCACTGGCCTAGAGCTACCTGCCCCAAAGGGCTGCCTTGATTCCAAAGTGAGAGAGTGGCACCAAAGCATCTTGCTTCCAGCTCTTCGGGAAGCTAAGAAACATCTGGCGTTGCCCAGTGCTCTTACAGCCTACCGGGAACATCTCTTACCAAGGCCTGTGAAATGCCGTTTCCTGGCAGGCCTGATTTGGCTGAAGTAGAACTTCTGCTCTGGGTGTGCTCCATTGCCCTAGAGCTGCCAGGCCCAAGGTGCTGCCTTGTTTCCAAAGGGGCAGAGAGGCCCCAAAGCATCTTGCTTCCAGCTCTCTGGGAAGCTAAGAACCAACTCGCTCTGCCCCGTGCTCTTACAGCCTACCGGGAACATGTCTTTGAAAGGCATGTGAAACGCAGTTTCTTGGCAGGCCTCATCTGGCTGAAGTAGAACTCCGGCTCTGGGTGTGCTCCATTGCCCTAGGGCTGCCAGGCCCAAAGTGCTGCCCTGTTTCCAAGGGGCAGAGAGGCCCAAAGCATCTTGCTTCCCGGTCTTTGCGAAGCTAAGAAACAACTGGCTCTGCCCACTGCTCTTACACCTACCGGGAACATCTCTTACCAAGGCCTGTCAAACGCTGTTTCTTTGCAGGCCTGATCAGGCTGAAGTAGAACTCCTGCTCTGCGTGTGCTCCATTGGCCTAGAGCTTCCCGACCCAAAAGGCTGCCTTGTTCCCAAACGGGCAGAGGGGTCCCAAGAGTCTTGCTTCCAGCTTTTCAGGAAGGTAAGAAACAACTGGCTCTGCCCAGTGCTCTTACAGCCTACCGGGAACATCTCTTACCAAGGCCTGTGAAACGCAGTTTCCTGGCAGGCCTGATCTGGCTGAAGTAGAACTTCTGCTCTGGGTGTGCTCCATTGCCCTAGAGCTGCCAGGCCCAAAGGGCTGCCTTGTTTCCAAAGACGGAGAGTGGACCCAAAGCATCTTGCTCCCAGCTCTTCGGGAAGCTAAGAAACAGCTGGCTCTGCCCAGTGCTCTTACAGCCTAAGAGAACATCTCTTTGAAAGGCCTGTGAAACGCAGTTTCTTGGCAGGCCTGACCTGGCTGAAGTAGAACTTCTGTTCTGGTTGTGCTACATAGGCCTAGAGCTACCAGGACCTAAGGGCTGCCTTGTTTCCAAAGGGTGAGAGAGGCCCCAAAGCATCTTGCCTCCAGCACTTTGGGAAGCTAAAAAACAACTGGTTCTGCCCAGTGCTCTCACAGCCTACCGTGAACATCTCTTACCAAGGGCTGTGAAACGCAGTTTCTGGGCAGGACTGATCTGCCTGAAGTAGAACTTCTGCTGTGGGTGTGCTCCATTGGCCTAGAGCTGCCAGGCGCAAACGGCTGCCTTGTGTCCAAAGGGAGAGAGAGGCCCCAAAGCATCTTGCTTCCAGCTCTGTGGGAAGCTAAAGCAACTGGCTCTCCACAGTGCTCTCACAGCCTACCGGGAACATCTCTTACCAAGGCCTGTGAAACGCAGTTTCTTGGCAGGCCTGATCTGGCTGAAGTAGAACTCCTGCTCTGGGCGTGCTACTTTGGCCTAGAGCTGCCAGGCCCAAAGGGCCGCCTTGTTTCCAAAGGGGCTGAGAGTCCCCAAAGTATCTTGCTTCCAAATCTTTGGGAAGCTAAGAAACAACTGGCTCTGCACAGTGCTCTCACAGCCTACCGGCAACGTGACAGAGAAAGGCCTGTGAGACGCAGTTTCTTGGAAGGCCTGATCTGGCTGAGGTAGAACTTCTGCTCTGGGTGTACTCCATTGGCCTAGGGCTGCCAGGCCCAAAGGGCTGCCTTTATTTCCAAAGTGTGAGAGAGGCCCCAAAGCATCTTGCTTCCTGCTCTCTGGGAAGCTAAAACAACTGGCTCTGCACAGTGCTCTCAAAGCCAACCGGGAACGTCACATACAAAGGCCTGTGAAACGCAGCTTCTTGACAGGCCTTATCTGGCTGAGGTAGAACTTGTGCTCTGGGTGTGCTACTTTGGCCTAGAGCTGCCAGGCACAAAGGCTGCTTTGTTTCCAAAGGGGGAGAGAGGCCCCAAATCATGTTGCTTCCAGCTGTTTTTGAAGCTAAGAAACAACTCGCTCTGCCAGGTACTCTTACAGCCTTCCGGGAACACCTCTTACGAAGGCCTGTGAAAAGCAGTTTCTTGGCAGGCCTGATCTGGCTGAGGTAGAACTTCTGCTCTGGGTGTGCTCTATTGGCCTAGAGCTGAAAGGCCCAAAGGTCGGCCTTGTTGGCAAAGGGGCAGGGAGCCCCCAAAGCATCTTGCTTCCAGCTCTTCGGGAAGCTAAGAAACAACTGGCTCTGCCCAGTGCTCTTACAGCCTGAGAGAAAATCTCTTACCAAGGCCTGTGAAACGCACTTTGTTGGTGGCCTGATCTAGCTGAAGTAGAACTTCTGCTCTGGGTGTGCTCCATTGGCCTAGAGCTGCCTGGCCCAAAGGGCCGCCTTGTTTGCAAAGGGGCAGAGAGGCCCCAAAGCATCTTGCTTCCAGC
The DNA here is from genome assembly GCF_041296235.1 of Equus asinus. Classification (NCBI taxonomy): domain Eukaryota; kingdom Metazoa; phylum Chordata; class Mammalia; order Perissodactyla; family Equidae; genus Equus; species Equus asinus. Next base: position 1,188,398 of record NW_027225534.1, read on the forward strand.
TCTTCGGGAAGCTAAGAAACATCTGGCGTTGCCCAGTGCTCTTACAGCCTACCGGGAACATCTCTTACCAAGGCCTGTGAAACGCAGTTTGTTGGTGGCCTGAACTGGCCGAAGTAGAACTTCTGCTCTGGGTGTGCTCCACTGGCCTAGAGCTACCTGCCCCAAAGGGCTGCCTTGATTCCAAAGTGAGAGAGTGGCACCAAAGCATCTTGCTTCCAGCTCTTCGGGAAGCTAAGAAACATCTGGCGTTGCCCAGTGCTCTTACAGCCTACCGGGAACATCTCTTACCAAGGCCTGTGAAACGCCGTTTCCTGGCAGGCCTGATTTGGCTGAAGTAGAACTTCTGCTCTGGGTGTGCTCCATTGCCCTAGAGCTGCCAGGCCCAAGGTGCTGCCTTGTTTCCAAAGGGGCAGAGAGGCCCCAAAGCATCTTGCTTCCAGCTCTCTGGGAAGCTAAGAACCAACTCGCTCTGCCCCGTGCTCTTACAGCCTACCGGGAACATGTCTTTGAAAGGCATGTGAAACGCAGTTTCTTGGCAGGCCTCATCTGGCTGAAGTAGAACTCCGGCTCTGGGTGTGCTCCATTGCCCTAGGGCTGCCAGGCCCAAAGTGCTGCCCTGTTTCCAAGGGGCAGAGAGGCCCAAAGCATCTTGCTTCCCGGTCTTTGCGAAGCTAAGAAACAACTGGCTCTGCCCACTGCTCTTACACCTACCGGGAACATCTCTTACCAAGGCCTGTCAAACGCTGTTTCTTTGCAGGCCTGATCAGGCTGAAGTAGAACTCCTGCTCTGCGTGTGCTCCATTGGCCTAGAGCTTCCCGACCCAAAAGGCTGCCTTGTTCCCAAACGGGCAGAGGGGTCCCAAGCGTCTTGCTTCCAGCTTTTCAGGAAGGTAAGAAACAACTGGCTCTGCCCAGTGCTCTTACAGCCTACCGGGAACATCTCTTACCAAGGCCTGTGAAACGCAGTTTCCTGGCAGGCCTGATCTGGCTGAAGTAGAACTTCTGCTCTGGGTGTGCTCCATTGCCCTAGAGCTGCCAGGCCCAAAGGGCTGCCTTGTTTCCAAAGACGGAGAGTGGACCCAAAGCATCTTGCTCCCAGCTCTTCGGGAAGCTAAGAAACAGCTGGCTCTGCCCAGTGCTCTTACAGCCTAAGAGAACATCTCTTTGAAAGGCCTGTGAAACGCAGTTTCTTGGCAGGCCTGACCTGGCTGAAGTAGAACTTCTGTTCTGGTTGTGCTACATAGGCCTAGAGCTACCAGGACCTAAGGGCTGCCTTGTTTCCAAAGGGTGAGAGAGGCCCCAAAGCATCTTGCCTCCAGCACTTTGGGAAGCTAAAAAACAACTGGTTCTGCCCAGTGCTCTCACAGCCTACCGTGAACATCTCTTACCAAGGGCTGTGAAACGCAGTTTCTGGGCAGGACTGATCTGCCTGAAGTAGAACTTCTGCTGTGGGTGTGCTCCATTGGCCTAGAGCTGCCAGGCGCAAACGGCTGCCTTGTGTCCAAAGGGAGAGAGAGGCCCCAAAGCATCTTGCTTCCAGCTCTGTGGGAAGCTAAAGCAACTGGCTCTCCACAGTGCTCTCACAGCCTACCGGGAACATCTCTTACCAAGGCCTGTGAAACGCAGTTTCTTGGCAGGCCTGATCTGGCTGAAGTAGAACTCCTGCTCTGGGCGTGCTACTTTGGCCTAGAGCTGCCAGGCCCAAAGGGCCGCCTTGTTTCCAAAGGGGCTGAGAGTCCCCAAAGTATCTTGCTTCCAAATCTTTGGGAAGCTAAGAAACAACTGGCTCTGCACAGTGCTCTCACAGCCTACCGGCAACGTGACAGAGAAAGGCCTGTGAGACGCAGTTTCTTGGAAGGCCTGATCTGGCTGAGGTAGAACTTCTGCTCTGGGTGTACTCCATTGGCCTAGGGCTGCCAGGCCCAAAGGGCTGCCTTTATTTCCAAAGTGTGAGAGAGGCCCCAAAGCATCTTGCTTCCTGCTCTCTGGGAAGCTAAAACAACTGGCTCTGCACAGTGCTCTCAAAGCCAACCGGGAACGTCACATACAAAGGCCTGTGAAACGCAGCTTCTTGACAGGCCTTATCTGGCTGAGGTAGAACTTGTGCTCTGGGTGTGCTACTTTGGCCTAGAGCTGCCAGGCACAAAGGCTGCTTTGTTTCCAAAGGGGGAGAGAGGCCCCAAATCATGTTGCTTCCAGCTGTTTTTGAAGCTAAGAAACAACTCGCTCTGCCAGGTACTCTTACAGCCTTCCGGGAACACCTCTTACGAAGGCCTGTGAAAAGCAGTTTCTTGGCAGGCCTGATCTGGCTGAGGTAGAACTTCTGCTCTGGGTGTGCTCTATTGGCCTAGAGCTGAAAGGCCCAAAGGTCGGCCTTGTTGGCAAAGGGGCAGGGAGCCCCCAAAGCATCTTGCTTCCAGCTCTTCGGGAAGCTAAGAAACAACTGGCTCTGCCCAGTGCTCTTACAGCCTGAGAGAAAATCTCTTACCAAGGCCTGTGAAACGCACTTTGTTGGTGGCCTGATCTAGCTGAAGTAGAACTTCTGCTCTGGGTGTGCTCCATTGGCCTAGAGCTGCCTGGCCCAAAGGGCCGCCTTGTTTGCAAAGGGGCAGAGAGGCCCCAAAGCATCTTGCTTCCAGCTCTTCGGGAAGCTAAGAAACATCTGGCGTTGCCCAGTGCTCTTACAGCCTACCGGGAACATCTCTTACCAAGGCCTGTGAAACGCAGTTTGTTGGTGGCCTGAACTGGCCGAAGTAGAACTTCTGCTCTGGGTGTGCTCCACTGGCCTAGAGCTACCTGCCCCAAAGGGCTGCCTTGATTCCAAAGTGAGAGAGTGGCACCAAAGCATCTTGCTTCCAGCTCTTCGGGAAGCTAAGAAACATCTGGCGTTGCCCAGTGCTCTTACAGCCTACCGGGAACATCTCTTACCAAGGCCTGTGAAACGCCGTTTCCTGGCAGGCCTGATTTGGCTGAAGTAGAACTTCTGCTCTGGGTGTGCTCCATTGCCCTAGAGCTGCCAGGCCCAAGGTGCTGCCTTGTTTCCAAAGGGGCAGAGAGGCCCCAAAGCATCTTGCTTCCAGCTCTCTGGGAAGCTAAGAACCAACTCGCTCTGCCCCGTGCTCTTACAGCCTACCGGGAACATGTCTTTGAAAGGCATGTGAAACGCAGTTTCTTGGCAGGCCTCATCTGGCTGAAGTAGAACTCCGGCTCTGGGTGTGCTCCATTGCCCTAGGGCTGCCAGGCCCAAAGTGCTGCCCTGTTTCCAAGGGGCAGAGAGGCCCAAAGCATCTTGCTTCCCGGTCTTTGCGAAGCTAAGAAACAACTGGCTCTGCCCACTGCTCTTACACCTACCGGGAACATCTCTTACCAAGGCCTGTCAAACGCTGTTTCTTTGCAGGCCTGATCAGGCTGAAGTAGAACTCCTGCTCTGCGTGTGCTCCATTGGCCTAGAGCTTCCCGACCCAAAAGGCTGCCTTGTTCCCAAACGGGCAGAGGGGTCCCAAGAGTCTTGCTTCCAGCTTTTCAGGAAGGTAAGAAACAACTGGCTCTGCCCAGTGCTCTTACAGCCTACCGGGAACATCTCTTACCAAGGCCTGTGAAACGCAGTTTCCTGGCAGGCCTGATCTGGCTGAAGTAGAACTTCTGCTCTGGGTGTGCTCCATTGCCCTAGAGCTGCCAGGCCCAAAGGGCTGCCTTGTTTCCAAAGACGGAGAGTGGACCCAAAGCATCTTGCTCCCAGCTCTTCGGGAAGCTAAGAAACAGCTGGCTCTGCCCAGTGCTCTTACAGCCTAAGAGAACATCTCTTTGAAAGGCCTGTGAAACGCAGTTTCTTGGCAGGCCTGACCTGGCTGAAGTAGAACTTCTGTTCTGGTTGTGCTACATAGGCCTAGAGCTACCAGGACCTAAGGGCTGCCTTGTTTCCAAAGGGTGAGAGAGGCCCCAAAGCATCTTGCCTCCAGCACTTTGGGAAGCTAAAAAACAACTGGTTCTGCCCAGTGCTCTCACAGCCTACCGTGAACATCTCTTACCAAGGGCTGTGAAACGCAGTTTCTGGGCAGGACTGATCTGCCTGAAGTAGAACTTCTGCTGTGGGTGTGCTCCATTGGCCTAGAGCTGCCAGGCGCAAACGGCTGCCTTGTGTCCAAAGGGAGAGAGAGGCCCCAAAGCATCTTGCTTCCAGCTCTGTGGGAAGCTAAAGCAACTGGCTCTCCACAGTGCTCTCACAGCCTACCGGGAACATCTCTTACCAAGGCCTGTGAAACGCAGTTTCTTGGCAGGCCTGATCTGGCTGAAGTAGAACTCCTGCTCTGGGCGTGCTACTTTGGCCTAGAGCTGCCAGGCCCAAAGGGCCGCCTTGTTTCCAAAGGGGCTGAGAGTCCCCAAAGTATCTTGCTTCCAAATCTTTGGGAAGCTAAGAAACAACTGGCTCTGCACAGTGCTCTCACAGCCTACCGGCAACGTGACAGAGAAAGGCCTGTGAGACGCAGTTTCTTGGAAGGCCTGATCTGGCTGAGGTAGAACTTCTGCTCTGGGTGTACTCCATTGGCCTAGGGCTGCCAGGCCCAAAGGGCTGCCTTTATTTCCAAAGTGTGAGAGAGGCCCCAAAGCATCTTGCTTCCTGCTCTCTGGGAAGCTAAAACAACTGGCTCTGCACAGTGCTCTCAAAGCCAACCGGGAACGTCACATACAAAGGCCTGTGAAACGCAGCTTCTTGACAGGCCTTATCTGGCTGAGGTAGAACTTGTGCTCTGGGTGTGCTACTTTGGCCTAGAGCTGCCAGGCACAAAGGCTGCTTTGTTTCCAAAGGGGGAGAGAGGCCCCAAATCATGTTGCTTCCAGCTGTTTTTGAAGCTAAGAAACAACTCGCTCTGCCAGGTACTCTTACAGCCTTCCGGGAACACCTCTTACGAAGGCCTGTGAAAAGCAGTTTCTTGGCAGGCCTGATCTGGCTGAGGTAGAACTTCTGCTCTGGGTGTGCTCTATTGGCCTAGAGCTGAAAGGCCCAAAGGTCGGCCTTGTTGGCAAAGGGGCAGGGAGCCCCCAAAGCATCTTGCTTCCAGCTCTTCGGGAAGCTAAGAAACAACTGGCTCTGCCCAGTGCTCTTACAGCCTGAGAGAAAATCTCTTACCAAGGCCTGTGAAACGCACTTTGTTGGTGGCCTGATCTAGCTGAAGTAGAACTTCTGCTCTGGGTGTGCTCCATTGGCCTAGAGCTGCCTGGCCCAAAGGGCCGCCTTGTTTGCAAAGGGGCAGAGAGGCCCCAAAGCATCTTGCTTCCAGCTCTTCGGGAAGCTAAGAAACATCTGGCGTTGCCCAGTGCTCTTACAGCCTACCGGGAACATCTCTTACCAAGGCCTGTGAAACGCAGTTTGTTGGTGGCCTGAACTGGCCGAAGTAGAACTTCTGCTCTGGGTGTGCTCCACTGGCCTAGAGCTACCTGCCCCAAAGGGCTGCCTTGATTCCAAAGTGAGAGAGTGGCACCAAAGCATCTTGCTTCCAGCTCTTCGGGAAGCTAAGAAACATCTGGCGTTGCCCAGTGCTCTTACAGCCTACCGGGAACATCTCTTACCAAGGCCTGTGAAACGCCGTTTCCTGGCAGGCCTGATTTGGCTGAAGTAGAACTTCTGCTCTGGGTGTGCTCCATTGCCCTAGAGCTGCCAGGCCCAAGGTGCTGCCTTGTTTCCAAAGGGGCAGAGAGGCCCCAAAGCATCTTGCTTCCAGCTCTCTGGGAAGCTAAGAACCAACTCGCTCTGCCCCGTGCTCTTACAGCCTACCGGGAACATGTCTTTGAAAGGCATGTGAAACGCAGTTTCTTGGCAGGCCTCATCTGGCTGAAGTAGAACTCCGGCTCTGGGTGTGCTCCATTGCCCTAGGGCTGCCAGGCCCAAAGTGCTGCCCTGTTTCCAAGGGGCAGAGAGGCCCAAAGCATCTTGCTTCCCGGTCTTTGCGAAGCTAAGAAACAACTGGCTCTGCCCACTGCTCTTACACCTACCGGGAACATCTCTTACCAAGGCCTGTCAAACGCTGTTTCTTTGCAGGCCTGATCAGGCTGAAGTAGAACTCCTGCTCTGCGTGTGCTCCATTGGCCTAGAGCTTCCCGACCCAAAAGGCTGCCTTGTTCCCAAACGGGCAGAGGGGTCCCAAGCGTCTTGCTTCCAGCTTTTCAGGAAGGTAAGAAACAACTGGCTCTGCCCAGTGCTCTTACAGCCTACCGGGAACATCTCTTACCAAGGCCTGTGAAACGCAGTTTCCTGGCAGGCCTGATCTGGCTGAAGTAGAACTTCTGCTCTGGGTGTGCTCCATTGCCCTAGAGCTGCCAGGCCCAAAGGGCTGCCTTGTTTCCAAAGACGGAGAGTGGACCCAAAGCATCTTGCTCCCAGCTCTTCGGGAAGCTAAGAAACAGCTGGCTCTGCCCAGTGCTCTTACAGCCTAAGAGAACATCTCTTTGAAAGGCCTGTGAAACGCAGTTTCTTGGCAGGCCTGACCTGGCTGAAGTAGAACTTCTGTTCTGGTTGTGCTACATAGGCCTAGAGCTACCAGGACCTAAGGGCTGCCTTGTTTCCAAAGGGTGAGAGAGGCCCCAAAGCATCTTGCCTCCAGCACTTTGGGAAGCTAAAAAACAACTGGTTCTGCCCAGTGCTCTCACAGCCTACCGTGAACATCTCTTACCAAGGGCTGTGAAACGCAGTTTCTGGGCAGGACTGATCTGCCTGAAGTAGAACTTCTGCTGTGGGTGTGCTCCATTGGCCTAGAGCTGCCAGGCGCAAACGGCTGCCTTGTGTCCAAAGGGAGAGAGAGGCCCCAAAGCATCTTGCTTCCAGCTCTGTGGGAAGCTAAAGCAACTGGCTCTCCACAGTGCTCTCACAGCCTACCGGGAACATCTCTTACCAAGGCCTGTGAAACGCAGTTTCTTGGCAGGCCTGATCTGGCTGAAGTAGAACTCCTGCTCTGGGCGTGCTACTTTGGCCTAGAGCTGCCAGGCCCAAAGGGCCGCCTTGTTTCCAAAGGGGCTGAGAGTCCCCAAAGTATCTTGCTTCCAAATCTTTGGGAAGCTAAGAAACAACTGGCTCTGCACAGTGCTCTCACAGCCTACCGGCAACGTGACAGAGAAAGGCCTGTGAGACGCAGTTTCTTGGAAGGCCTGATCTGGCTGAGGTAGAACTTCTGCTCTGGGTGTACTCCATTGGCCTAGGGCTGCCAGGCCCAAAGGGCTGCCTTTATTTCCAAAGTGTGAGAGAGGCCCCAAAGCATCTTGCTTCCTGCTCTCTGGGAAGCTAAAACAACTGGCTCTGCACAGTGCTCTCAAAGCCAACCGGGAACGTCACATACAAAGGCCTGTGAAACGCAGCTTCTTGACAGGCCTTATCTGGCTGAGGTAGAACTTGTGCTCTGGGTGTGCTACTTTGGCCTAGAGCTGCCAGGCACAAAGGCTGCTTTGTTTCCAAAGGGGGAGAGAGGCCCCAAATCATGTTGCTTCCAGCTGTTTTTGAAGCTAAGAAACAACTCGCTCTGCCAGGTACTCTTACAGCCTTCCGGGAACACCTCTTACGAAGGCCTGTGAAAAGCAGTTTCTTGGCAGGCCTGATCTGGCTGAGGTAGAACTTCTGCTCTGGGTGTGCTCTATTGGCCTAGAGCTGAAAGGCCCAAAGGTCGGCCTTGTTGGCAAAGGGGCAGGGAGCCCCCAAAGCATCTTGCTTCCAGCTCTTCGGGAAGCTAAGAAACAACTGGCTCTGCCCAGTGCTCTTACAGCCTGAGAGAAAATCTCTTACCAAGGCCTGTGAAACGCACTTTGTTGGTGGCCTGATCTAGCTGAAGTAGAACTTCTGCTCTGGGTGTGCTCCATTGGCCTAGAGCTGCCTGGCCCAAAGGGCCGCCTTGTTTGCAAAGGGGCAGAGAGGCCCCAAAGCATCTTGCTTCCAGCTCTTCGGGAAGCTAAGAAACATCTGGCGTTGCCCAGTGCTCTTACAGCCTACCGGGAACATCTCTTACCAAGGCCTGTGAAACGCAGTTTGTTGGTGGCCTGAACTGGCCGAAGTAGAACTTCTGCTCTGGGTGTGCTCCACTGGCCTAGAGCTACCTGCCCCAAAGGGCTGCCTTGATTCCAAAGTGAGAGAGTGGCACCAAAGCATCTTGCTTCCAGCTCTTCGGGAAGCTAAGAAACATCTGGCGTTGCCCAGTGCTCTTACAGCCTACCGGGAACATCTCTTACCAAGGCCTGTGAAACGCCGTTTCCTGGCAGGCCTGATTTGGCTGAAGTAGAACTTCTGCTCTGGGTGTGCTCCATTGCCCTAGAGCTGCCAGGCCCAAGGTGCTGCCTTGTTTCCAAAGGGGCAGAGAGGCCCCAAAGCATCTTGCTTCCAGCTCTCTGGGAAGCTAAGAACCAACTCGCTCTGCCCCGTGCTCTTACAGCCTACCGGGAACATGTCTTTGAAAGGCATGTGAAACGCAGTTTCTTGGCAGGCCTCATCTGGCTGAAGTAGAACTCCGGCTCTGGGTGTGCTCCATTGCCCTAGGGCTGCCAGGCCCAAAGTGCTGCCCTGTTTCCAAGGGGCAGAGAGGCCCAAAGCATCTTGCTTCCCGGTCTTTGCGAAGCTAAGAAACAACTGGCTCTGCCCACTGCTCTTACACCTACCGGGAACATCTCTTACCAAGGCCTGTCAAACGCTGTTTCTTTGCAGGCCTGATCAGGCTGAAGTAGAACTCCTGCTCTGCGTGTGCTCCATTGGCCTAGAGCTTCCCGTCCCAAAAGGCTGCCTTGTTCCCAAACGGGCAGAGGGGTCCCAAGCGTCTTGCTTCCAGCTTTTCAGGAAGGTAAGAAACAACTGGCTCTGCCCAGTGCTCTTACAGCCTACCGGGAACATCTCTTATCAAGGCCTGTGAAACGCAGTTTCCTGGCAGGCCTGATCTGGCTGAAGTAGAACTTCTGCTCTGGGTGTGCTCCATTGCCCTAGAGCTGCCAGGCCCAAAGGGCTGCCTTGTTTCCAAAGACGGAGAGTGGACCCAAAGCATCTTTCTCCCAGCTCTTCGGGAAGCTAAGAAACAGCTGGCTCTGCCCAGTGCTCTTACAGCCTAAGAGAACATCTCTTTGAAAGGCCTGTGAAACGCAGTTTCTTGGCAGGCCTGACCTGGCTGAAGTAGAACTTCTGTTCTGGTTGTGCTACATAGGCCTAGAGCTACCAGGACCTAAGGGCTGCCTTGTTTCCAAAGGGTGAGAGAGGCCCCAAAGCATCTTGCCTCCAGCACTTTGGGAAGCTAAAAAACAACTGGTTCTGCCCAGTGCTCTCACAGCCTACCGTGAACATCTCTTACCAAGGGCTGTGAAACGCAGTTTCTGGGCAGGACTGATCTGCCTGAAGTAGAACTTCTGCTGTGGGTGTGCTCCATTGGCCTAGAGCTGCCAGGCGCAAACGGCTGCCTTGTGTCCAAAGGGAGAGAGAGGCCCCAAAGCATCTTGCTTCCAGCTCTGTGGGAAGCTAAAGCAACTGGCTCTCCACAGTGCTCTCACAGCCTACCGGGAACATCTCTTACCAAGGCCTGTGAAACGCAGTTTCTTGGCAGGCCTGATCTGGCTGAAGTAGAACTCCTGCTCTGGGCGTGCTACTTTGGCCTAGAGCTGCCAGGCCCAAAGGGCCGCCTTGTTTCCAAAGGGGCTGAGAGTCCCCAAAGAATCTTGCTTCCAAATCTTTGGGAAGCTAAGAAACAACTGGCTCTGCACAGTGCTCTCACAGCCTACCGGCAACGTGACAGAGAAAGGCCTGTGAGACGCAGTTTCTTGGAAGGCCTGATCTGGCTGAGGTAGAACTTCTGCTCTGGGTGTACTCCATTGGCCTAGGGCTGCCAGGCCCAAAGGGCTGCCTTTATTTCCAAAGTGTGAGAGAGGCCCCAAAGCATCTTGCTTCCTGCTCTCTGGGAAGCTAAAACAACTGGCTCTGCACAGTGCTCTCAAAGCCAACCGGGAACGTCACATACAAAGGCCTGTGAAACGCAGCTTCTTGACAGGCCTTATCTGGCTGAGGTAGAACTTGTGCTCTGGGTGTGCTACTTTGGCCTAGAGCTGCCAGGCACAAAGGCTGCTTTGTTTCCAAAGGGGGAGAGAGGCCCCAAATCATGTTGCTTCCAGCTGTTTTTGAAGCTAAGAAACAACTCGCTCTGCCAGGTACTCTTACAGCCTTCCGGGAACACCTCTTACGAAGGCCTGTGAAAAGCAGTTTCTTGGCAGGCCTGATCTGGCTGAGGTAGAACTTCTGCTCTGGGTGTGCTCTATTGGCCTAGAGCTGAAAGGCCCAAAGGTCGGCCTTGTTGGCAAAGGGGCAGGGAGCCCCCAAAGCATCTTGCTTCCAGCTCTTCGGGAAGCTAAGAAACAACTGGCTCTGCCCAGTGCTCTTACAGCCTGAGAGAAAATCTCTTACCAAGGCCTGTGAAACGCACTTTGTTGGTGGCCTGATCTAGCTGAAGTAGAACTTCTGCTCTGGGTGTGCTCCATTGGCCTAGAGCTGCCTGGCCCAAAGGGCCGCCTTGTTTGCAAAGGGGCAGAGAGGCCCCAAAGCATCTTGCTTCCAGCTCTTCGGGAAGCTAAGAAACATCTGGCGTTGCCCAGTGCTCTTACAGCCTACCGGGAACATCTCTTACCAAGGCCTGTGAAACGCAGTTTGTTGGTGGCCTGAACTGGCCGAAGTAGAACTTCTGCTCTGGGTGTGCTCCACTGGCCTAGAGCTACCTGCCCCAAAGGGCTGCCTTGATTCCAAAGTGAGAGAGTGGCACCAAAGCATCTTGCTTCCAGCTCTTCGGGAAGCTAAGAAACATCTGGCGTTGCCCAGTGCTCTTACAGCCTACCGGGAACATCTCTTACCAAGGCCTGTGAAACGCCGTTTCCTGGCAGGCCTGATTTGGCTGAAGTAGAACTTCTGCTCTGGGTGTGCTCCATTGCCCTAGAGCTGCCAGGCCCAAGGTGCTGCCTTGTTTCCAAAGGGGCAGAGAGGCCCCAAAGCATCTTGCTTCCAGCTCTCTGGGAAGCTAAGAACCAACTCGCTCTGCCCCGTGCTCTTACAGCCTACCGGGAACATGTCTTTGAAAGGCATGTGAAACGCAGTTTCTTGGCAGGCCTCATCTGGCTGAAGTAGAACTCCGGCTCTGGGTGTGCTCCATTGCCCTAGGGCTGCCAGGCCCAAAGTGCTGCCCTGTTTCCAAGGGGCAGAGAGGCCCAAAGCATCTTGCTTCCCGGTCTTTGCGAAGCTAAGAAACAACTGGCTCTGCCCACTGCTCTTACACCTACCGGGAACATCTCTTACCAAGGCCTGTCAAACGCTGTTTCTTTGCAGGCCTGATCAGGCTGAAGTAGAACTCCTGCTCTGCGTGTGCTCCATTGGCCTAGAGCTTCCCGACCCAAAAGGCTGCCTTGTTCCCAAACGGGCAGAGGGGTCCCAAGCGTCTTGCTTCCAGCTTTTCAGGAAGGTAAGAAACAACTGGCTCTGCCCAGTGCTCTTACAGCCTACCGGGAACATCTCTTACCAAGGCCTGTGAAACGCAGTTTCCTGGCAGGCCTGATCTGGCTGAAGTAGAACTTCTGCTCTGGGTGTGCTCCATTGCCCTAGAGCTGCCAGGCCCAAAGGGCTGCCTTGTTTCCAAAGACGGAGAGTGGACCCAAAGCATCTTGCTCCCAGCTCTTCGGGAAGCTAAGAAACAGCTGGCTCTGCCCAGTGCTCTTACAGCCTAAGAGAACATCTCTTTGAAAGGCCTGTGAAACGCAGTTTCTTGGCAGGCCTGACCTGGCTGAAGTAGAACTTCTGTTCTGGTTGTGCTACATAGGCCTAGAGCTACCAGGACCTAAGGGCTGCCTTGTTTCCAAAGGGTGAGAGAGGCCCCAAAGCATCTTGCCTCCAGCACTTTGGGAAGCTAAAAAACAACTGGTTCTGCCCAGTGCTCTCACAGCCTACCGTGAACATCTCTTACCAAGGGCTGTGAAACGCAGTTTCTGGGCAGGACTGATCTGCCTGAAGTAGAACTTCTGCTGTGGGTGTGCTCCATTGGCCTAGAGCTGCCAGGCGCAAACGGCTGCCTTGTGTCCAAAGGGAGAGAGAGGCCCCAAAGCATCTTGCTTCCAGCTCTGTGGGAAGCTAAAGCAACTGGCTCTCCACAGTGCTCTCACAGCCTACCGGGAACATCTCTTACCAAGGCCTGTGAAACGCAGTTTCTTGGCAGGCCTGATCTGGCTGAAGTAGAACTCCTGCTCTGGGCGTGCTACTTTGGCCTAGAGCTGCCAGGCCCAAAGGGCCGCCTTGTTTCCAAAGGGGCTGAGAGTCCCCAAAGTATCTTGCTTCCAAATCTTTGGGAAGCTAAGAAACAACTGGCTCTGCACAGTGCTCTCACAGCCTACCGGCAACGTGACAGAGAAAGGCCTGTGAGACGCAGTTTCTTGGAAGGCCTGATCTGGCTGAGGTAGAACTTCTGCTCTGGGTGTACTCCATTGGCCTAGGGCTGCCAGGCCCAAAGGGCTGCCTTTATTTCCAAAGTGTGAGAGAGGCCCCAAAGCATCTTGCTTCCTGCTCTCTGGGAAGCTAAAACAACTGGCTCTGCACAGTGCTCTCAAAGCCAACCGGGAACGTCACATACAAAGGCCTGTGAAACGCAGCTTCTTGACAGGCCTTATCTGGCTGAGGTAGAACTTGTGCTCTGGGTGTGCTACTTTGGCCTAGAGCTGCCAGGCACAAAGGCTGCTTTGTTTCCAAAGGGGGAGAGAGGCCCCAAATCATGTTGCTTCCAGCTGTTTTTGAAGCTAAGAAACAACTCGCTCTGCCAGGTACTCTTACAGCCTTCCGGGAACACCTCTTACGAAGGCCTGTGAAAAGCAGTTTCTTGGCAGGCCTGATCTGGCTGAGGTAGAACTTCTGCTCTGGGTGTGCTCTATTGGCCTAGAGCTGAAAGGCCCAAAGGTCGGCCTTGTTGGCAAAGGGGCAGGGAGCCCCCAAAGCATCTTGCTTCCAGCTCTTCGGGAAGCTAAGAAACAACTGGCTCTGCCCAGTGCTCTTACAGCCTGAGAGAAAATCTCTTACCAAGGCCTGTGAAACGCACTTTGTTGGTGGCCTGATCTAGCTGAAGTAGAACTTCTGCTCTGGGTGTGCTCCATTGGCCTAGAGCTGCCTGGCCCAAAGGGCCGCCTTGTTTGCAAAGGGGCAGAGAGGCCCCAAAGCATCTTGCTTCCAGCTCTTCGGGAAGCTAAGAAACATCTGGCGTTGCCCAGTGCTCTTACAGCCTACCGGGAACATCTCTTACCAAGGCCTGTGAAACGCAGTTTGTTGGTGGCCTGAACTGGCCGAAGTAGAACTTCTGCTCTGGGTGTGCTCCACTGGCCTAGAGCTACCTGCCCCAAAGGGCTGCCTTGATTCCAAAGTGAGAGAGTGGCACCAAAGCATCTTGCTTCCAGCTCTTCGGGAAGCTAAGAAACATCTGGCGTTGCCCAGTGCTCTTACAGCCTACCGGGAACATCTCTTACCAAGGCCTGTGAAACGCCGTTTCCTGGCAGGCCTGATTTGGCTGAAGTAGAACTTCTGCTCTGGGTGTGCTCCATTGCCCTAGAGCTGCCAGGCCCAAGGTGCTGCCTTGTTTCCAAAGGGGCAGAGAGGCCCCAAAGCATCTTGCTTCCAGCTCTCTGGGAAGCTAAGAACCAACTCGCTCTGCCCCGTGCTCTTACAGCCTACCGGGAACATGTCTTTGAAAGGCATGTGAAGCGCAGTTTCTTGGCAGGCCTCATCTGGCTGAAGTAGAACTCCGGCTCTGGGTGTGCTCCATTGCCCTAGGGCTGCCAGGCCCAAAGTGCTGCCCTGTTTCCAAGGGGCAGAGAGGCCCAAAGCATCTTGCTTCCCGGTCTTTGCGAAGCTAAGAAACAACTGGCTCTGCCCACTGCTCTTACACCTACCGGGAACATCTCTTACCAAGGCCTGTCAAACGCTGTTTCTTTGCAGGCCTGATCAGGCTGAAGTAGAACTCCTGCTCTGCGTGTGCTCCATTGGCCTAGAGCTTCCCGACCCAAAAGGCTGCCTTGTTCCCAAACGGGCAGAGGGGTCCCAAGAGTCTTGCTTCCAGCTTTTCAGGAAGGTAAGAAACAACTGGCTCTGCCCAGTGCTCTTACAGCCTACCGGGAACATCTCTTACCAAGGCCTGTGAAACGCAGTTTCCTGGCAGGCCTGATCTGGCTGAAGTAGAACTTCTGCTCTGGGTGTGCTCCATTGCCCTAGAGCTGCCAGGCCCAAAGGGCTGCCTTGTTTCCAAAGACGGAGAGTGGACCCAAAGCATCTTGCTCCCAGCTCTTCGGGAAGCTAAGAAACAGCTGGCTCTGCCCAGTGCTCTTACAGCCTAAGAGAACATCTCTTTGAAAGGCCTGTGAAACGCAGTTTCTTGGCAGGCCTGACCTGGCTGAAGTAGAACTTCTGTTCTGGTTGTGCTACATAGGCCTAGAGCTACCAGGACCTAAGGGCTGCCTTGTTTCCAAAGGGTGAGAGAGGCCCCAAAGCATCTTGCCTCCAGCACTTTGGGAAGCTAAAAAACAACTGGTTCTGCCCAGTGCTCTCACAGCCTACCGTGAACATCTCTTACCAAGGGCTGTGAAACGCAGTTTCTGGGCAGGACTGATCTGCCTGAAGTAGAACTTCTGCTGTGGGTGTGCTCCATTGGCCTAGAGCTGCCAGGCGCAAACGGCTGCCTTGTGTCCAAAGGGAGAGAGAGGCCCCAAAGCATCTTGCTTCCAGCTCTGTGGGAAGCTAAAGCAACTGGCTCTCCACAGTGCTCTCACAGCCTACCGGGAACATCTCTTACCAAGGCCTGTGAAACGCAGTTTCTTGGCAGGCCTGATCTGGCTGAAGTAGAACTCCTGCTCTGGGCGTGCTACTTTGGCCTAGAGCTGCCAGGCCCAAAGGGCCGCCTTGTTTCCAAAGGGGCTGAGAGTCCCCAAAGTATCTTGCTTCCAAATCTTTGGGAAGCTAAGAAACAACTGGCTCTGCACAGTGCTCTCACAGCCTACCGGCAACGTGACAGAGACAGGCCTGTGAGACGCAGTTTCTTGGAAGGCCTGATCTGGCTGAGGTAGAACTTCTGCTCTGGGTGTACTCCATTGGCCTAGGGCTGCCAGGCCCAAAGGGCTGCCTTTATTTCCAAAGTGTGAGAGAGGCCCCAAAGCATCTTGCTTCCTGCTCTCTGGGAAGCTAAAACAACTGGCTCTGCACAGTGCTCTCAAAGCCAACCGGGAACGTCACATACAAAGGCCTGTGAAACGCAGCTTCTTGACAGGCCTTATCTGGCTGAGGTAGAACTTGTGCTCTGGGTGTGCTACTTTGGCCTAGAGCTGCCAGGCACAAAGGCTGCTTTGTTTCCAAAGGGGGAGAGAGGCCCCAAATCATGTTGCTTCCAGCTGTTTTTGAAGCTAAGAAACAACTCGCTCTGCCAGGTACTCTTACAGCCTTCCGGGAACACCTCTTACGAAGGCCTGTGAAAAGCAGTTTCTTGGCAGGCCTGATCTGGCTGAGGTAGAACTTCTGCTCTGGGTGTGCTTCATTGGCCTAGAGCTGAAAGGCCCAAAGGGCTGCCTTGTTTCCAAAGGGGGAGAGAGGCCCCAAAGCATCTTGCTTCCACCTCTTGGGAAGCTAAGAAACAACTGGCTGTGCCCAGTGCTCTTATAGCCTAAGAGAACATCTCTTATCAAGGCCTGTGAAACGCACTTTCTAGGCAGGCCTGATCTGGAAGAAGTAGAACTTCTGCTCTGGTTGTGCTCCATTGCCCTAGAGCTGCCAGACCCAACGTGCTGCCTTGTTTCCAAAGGGGCAGAGAGGCCCCAAAGCGTCTTGCTTCCAGCTGTTTGGGAAACAAGGAAACAACTGGCTCTGCACCGTGCTCTCACAGCCTACCGGGAACGTCACATACAAAGGCCTCTGAAACGCAGTTCCTTGGCAGGCCTGATCTGGCTGAAGTAGGACTTCTGCTCTGGCTGTGCTCCATTGGCCTAGAGCTGAAAGGCCCAAAGGGATGCCTTGTTTGCAAAGGGGCAGAGAGGCCCCAAAGCATCTTGCTTCCAGCTGTTTTTGAAGCTAAGAAACAACTCGCTCTGCCAGGTACTCTTACAGCCTTCCGGGAACACCTCTTACGAAGGCCTGTGAAAAGCAGTTTCTTGGCAGGCCTGATCTGGCTGAGGTAGAACTTCTGCTCTGGGTGTGCTCTATTGGCCTAGAGCTGAAAGGCCCAAAGGTCGGCCTTGTTGGCAAAGGGGCAGGGAGCCCCCAAAGCATCTTGCTTCCAGCTCTTCGGGAAGCTAAGAAACAACTGGCTCTGCCCAGTGCTCTTACAGCCTGAGAGAAAATCTCTTACCAAGGCCTGTGAAACGCACTTTGTTGGTGGCCTGATCTAGCTGAAGTAGAACTTCTGCTCTGGGTGTGCTCCATTGGCCTAGAGCTGCCTGGCCCAAAGGGCCGCCTTGTTTGCAAAGGGGCAGAGAGGCCCCAAAGCATCTTGCTTCCAGCTCTTCGGGAAGCTAAGAAACATCTGGCGTTGCCCAGTGCTCTTACAGCCTACCGGGAACATCTCTTACCAAGGCCTGTGAAACGCAGTTTGTTGGTGGCCTGAACTGGCCGAAGTAGAACTTCTGCTCTGGGTGTGCTCCACTGGCCTAGAGCTACCTGCCCCAAAGGGCTGCCTTGATTCCAAAGTGAGAGAGTGGCACCAAAGCATCTTGCTTCCAGCTCTTCGGGAAGCTAAGAAACATCTGGCGTTGCCCAGTGCTCTTACAGCCTACCGGGAACATCTCTTACCAAGGCCTGTGAAACGCCGTTTCCTGGCAGGCCTGATTTGGCTGAAGTAGAACTTCTGCTCTGGGTGTGCTCCATTGCCCTAGAGCTGCCAGGCCCAAGGTGCTGCCTTGTTTCCAAAGGGGCAGAGAGGCCCCAAAGCATCTTGCTTCCAGCTCTCTGGGAAGCTAAGAACCAACTCGCTCTGCCCCGTGCTCTTACAGCCTACCGGGAACATGTCTTTGAAAGGCATGTGAAACGCAGTTTCTTGGCAGGCCTCATCTGGCTGAAGTAGAACTCCGGCTCTGGGTGTGCTCCATTGCCCTAGGGCTGCCAGGCCCAAAGTGCTGCCCTGTTTCCAAGGGGCAGAGAGGCCCAAAGCATCTTGCTTCCCGGTCTTTGCGAAGCTAAGAAACAACTGGCTCTGCCCACTGCTCTTACACCTACCGGGAACATCTCTTACCAAGGCCTGTCAAACGCTGTTTCTTTGCAGGCCTGATCAGGCTGAAGTAGAACTCCTGCTCTGCGTGTGCTCCATTGGCCTAGAGCTTCCCGACCCAAAAGGCTGCCTTGTTCCCAAACGGGCAGAGGGGTCCCAAGCGTCTTGCTTCCAGCTTTTCAGGAAGGTAAGAAACAACTGGCTCTGCCCAGTGCTCTTACAGCCTACCGGGAACATCTCTTACCAAGGCCTGTGAAACGCAGTTTCCTGGCAGGCCTGATCTGGCTGAAGTAGAACTTCTGCTCTGGGTGTGCTCCATTGCCCTAGAGCTGCCAGGCCCAAAGGGCTGCCTTGTTTCCAAAGACGGAGAGTGGACCCAAAGCATCTTGCTCCCAGCTCTTCGGGAAGCTAAGAAACAGCTGGCTCTGCCCAGTGCTCTTACAGCCTAAGAGAACATCTCTTTGAAAGGCCTGTGAAACGCAGTTTCTTGGCAGGCCTGACCTGGCTGAAGTAGAACTTCTGTTCTGGTTGTGCTACATAGGCCTAGAGCTACCAGGACCTAAGGGCTGCCTTGTTTCCAAAGGGTGAGAGAGGCCCCAAAGCATCTTGCCTCCAGCACTTTGGGAAGCTAAAAAACAACTGGTTCTGCCCAGTGCTCTCACAGCCTACCGTGAACATCTCTTACCAAGGGCTGTGAAACGCAGTTTCTGGGCAGGACTGATCTGCCTGAAGTAGAACTTCTGCTGTGGGTGTGCTCCATTGGCCTAGAGCTGCCAGGCGCAAACGGCTGCCTTGTGTCCAAAGGGAGAGAGAGGCCCCAAAGCATCTTGCTTCCAGCTCTGTGGGAAGCTAAAGCAACTGGCTCTCCACAGTGCTCTCACAGCCTACCGGGAACATCTCTTACCAAGGCCTGTGAAACGCAGTTTCTTGGCAGGCCTGATCTGGCTGAAGTAGAACTCCTGCTCTGGGCGTGCTACTTTGGCCTAGAGCTGCCAGGCCCAAAGGGCCGCCTTGTTTCCAAAGGGGCTGAGAGTCCCCAAAGTATCTTGCTTCCAAATCTTTGGGAAGCTAAGAAACAACTGGCTCTGCACAGTGCTCTCACAGCCTACCGGCAACGTGACAGAGAAAGGCCTGTGAGACGCAGTTTCTTGGAAGGCCTGATCTGGCTGAGGTAGAACTTCTGCTCTGGGTGTACTCCATTGGCCTAGGGCTGCCAGGCCCAAAGGGCTGCCTTTATTTCCAAAGTGTGAGAGAGGCCCCAAAGCATCTTGCTTCCTGCTCTCTGGGAAGCTAAAACAACTGGCTCTGCACAGTGCTCTCAAAGCCAACCGGGAACGTCACATACAAAGGCCTGTGAAACGCAGCTTCTTGACAGGCCTTATCTGGCTGAGGTAGAACTTGTGCTCTGGGTGTGCTACTTTGGCCTAGAGCTGCCAGGCACAAAGGCTGCTTTGTTTCCAAAGGGGGAGAGAGGCCCCAAATCATGTTGCTTCCAGCTGTTTTTGAAGCTAAGAAACAACTCGCTCTGCCAGGTACTCTTACAGCCTTCCGGGAACACCTCTTACGAAGGCCTGTGAAAAGCAGTTTCTTGGCAGGCCTGATCTGGCTGAGGTAGAACTTCTGCTCTGGGTGTGCTCTATTGGCCTAGAGCTGAAAGGCCCAAAGGTCGGCCTTGTTGGCAAAGGGGCAGGGAGCCCCCAAAGCATCTTGCTTCCAGCTCTTCGGGAAGCTAAGAAACAACTGGCTCTGCCCAGTGCTCTTACAGCCTGAGAGAAAATCTCTTACCAAGGCCTGTGAAACGCACTTTGTTGGTGGCCTGATCTAGCTGAAGTAGAACTTCTGCTCTGGGTGTGCTCCATTGGCCTAGAGCTGCCTGGCCCAAAGGGCCGCCTTGTTTGCAAAGGGGCAGAGAGGCCCCAAAGCATCTTGCTTCCAGCTCTTCGGGAAGCTAAGAAACATCTGGCGTTGCCCAGTGCTCTTACAGCCTACCGGGAACATCTCTTACCAAGGCCTGTGAAACGCAGTTTGTTGGTGGCCTGAACTGGCCGAAGTAGAACTTCTGCTCTGGGTGTGCTCCACTGGCCTAGAGCTACCTGCCCCAAAGGGCTGCCTTGATTCCAAAGTGAGAGAGTGGCACCAAAGCATCTTGCTTCCAGCTCTTCGGGAAGCTAAGAAACATCTGGCGTTGCCCAGTGCTCTTACAGCCTACCGGGAACATCTCTTACCAAGGCCTGTGAAACGCCGTTTCCTGGCAGGCCTGATTTGGCTGAAGTAGAACTTCTGCTCTGGGTGTGCTCCATTGCCCTAGAGCTGCCAGGCCCAAGGTGCTGCCTTGTTTCCAAAGGGGCAGAGAGGCCCCAAAGCATCTTGCTTCCAGCTCTCTGGGAAGCTAAGAACCAACTCGCTCTGCCCCGTGCTCTTACAGCCTACCGGGAACATGTCTTTGAAAGGCATGTGAAGCGCAGTTTCTTGGCAGGCCTCATCTGGCTGAAGTAGAACTCCGGCTCTGGGTGTGCTCCATTGCCCTAGGGCTGCCAGGCCCAAAGTGCTGCCCTGTTTCCAAGGGGCAGAGAGGCCCAAAGCATCTTGCTTCCCGGTCTTTGCGAAGCTAAGAAACAACTGGCTCTGCCCACTGCTCTTACACCTACCGGGAACATCTCTTACCAAGGCCTGTCAAACGCTGTTTCTTTGCAGGCCTGATCAGGCTGAAGTAGAACTCCTGCTCTGCGTGTGCTCCATTGGCCTAGAGCTTCCCGACCCAAAAGGCTGCCTTGTTCCCAAACGGGCAGAGGGGTCCCAAGAGTCTTGCTTCCAGCTTTTCAGGAAGGTAAGAAACAACTGGCTCTGCCCAGTGCTCTTACAGCCTACCGGGAACATCTCTTACCAAGGCCTGTGAAACGCAGTTTCCTGGCAGGCCTGATCTGGCTGAAGTAGAACTTCTGCTCTGGGTGTGCTCCATTGCCCTAGAGCTGCCAGGCCCAAAGGGCTGCCTTGTTTCCAAAGACGGAGAGTGGACCCAAAGCATCTTGCTCCCAGCTCTTCGGGAAGCTAAGAAACAGCTGGCTCTGCCCAGTGCTCTTACAGCCTAAGAGAACATCTCTTTGAAAGGCCTGTGAAACGCAGTTTCTTGGCAGGCCTGACCTGGCTGAAGTAGAACTTCTGTTCTGGTTGTGCTACATAGGCCTAGAGCTACCAGGACCTAAGGGCTGCCTTGTTTCCAAAGGGTGAGAGAGGCCCCAAAGCATCTTGCCTCCAGCACTTTGGGAAGCTAAAAAACAACTGGTTCTGCCCAGTGCTCTCACAGCCTACCGTGAACATCTCTTACCAAGGGCTGTGAAACGCAGTTTCTGAGCAGGACTGATCTGCCTGAAGTAGAACTTCTGCTGTGGGTGTGCTCCATTGGCCTAGAGCTGCCAGGCCCAAACGGCTGCCTTGTGTCCAAAGGGAGAGAGAGGCCCCAAAGCATCTTGCTTCCAGCTCTGTGGGAAGCTAAAGCAACTGGCTCTCCACAGTGCTCTCACAGCCTACCGGGAACATCTCTTACCAAGGCCTGTGAAACGCAGTTTCTTGGCAGGCCTGATCTGGCTGAAGTAGAACTCCTGCTCTGGGCGTGCTACTTTGGCCTAGAGCTGCCAGGCCCAAAGGGCCGCCTTGTTTCCAAAGGGGCTGAGAGTCCCCAAAGTATCTTGCTTCCAAATCTTTGGGAAGCTAAGAAACAACTGGCTCTGCACAGTGCTCTCACAGCCTACCGGCAACGTGACAGAGACAGGCCTGTGAGACGCAGTTTCTTGGAAGGCCTGATCTGGCTGAGGTAGAACTTCTGCTCTGGGTGTACTCCATTGGCCTAGGGCTGCCAGGCCCAAAGGGCTGCCTTTATTTCCAAAGTGTGAGAGAGGCCCCAAAGCATCTTGCTTCCTGCTCTCTGGGAAGCTAAAACAACTGGCTCTGCACAGTGCTCTCAAAGCCAACCGGGAACGTCACATACAAAGGCCTGTGAAACGCAGCTTCTTGACAGGCCTTATCTGGCTGAGGTAGAACTTGTGCTCTGGGTGTGCTACTTTGGCCTAGAGCTGCCAGGCACAAAGGCTGCTTTGTTTCCAAAGGGGGAGAGAGGCCCCAAATCATGTTGCTTCCAGCTGTTTTTGAAGCTAAGAAACAACTCGCTCTGCCAGGTACTCTTACAGCCTTCCGGGAACACCTCTTACGAAGGCCTGTGAAAAGCAGTTTCTTGGCAGGCCTGATCTGGCTGAGGTAGAACTTCTGCTCTGGGTGTGCTTCATTGGCCTAGAGCTGAAAGGCCCAAAGGGCTGCCTTGTTTCCAAAGGGGGAGAGAGGCCCCAAAGCATCTTGCTTCCACCTCTTGGGAAGCTAAGAAACAACTGGCTGTGCCCAGTGCTCTTATAGCCTAAGAGAACATCTCTTATCAAGGCCTGTGAAACGCACTTTCTAGGCAGGCCTGATCTGGAAGAAGTAGAACTTCTGCTCTGGTTGTGCTCCATTGCCCTAGAGCTGCCAGACCCAACGTGCTGCCTTGTTTCCAAAGGGGCAGAGAGGCCCCAAAGCGTCTTGCTTCCAGCTGTTTGGGAAACAAGGAAACAACTGGCTCTGCACCGTGCTCTCACAGCCTACCGGGAACGTCACATACAAAGGCCTCTGAAACGCAGTTCCTTGGCAGGCCTGATCTGGCTGAAGTAGGACTTCTGCTCTGGCTGTGCTCCATTGGCCTAGAGCTGAAAGGCCCAAAGGGATGCCTTGTTTGCAAAGGGGCAGAGAGGCCCCAAAGCATCTTGCTTCCAGCTGTTTTTGAAGCTAAGAAACAACTCGCTCTGCCAGGTACTCTTACAGCCTTCCGGGAACACCTCTTACGAAGGCCTGTGAAAAGCAGTTTCTTGGCAGGCCTGATCTGGCTGAGGTAGAACTTCTGCTCTGGGTGTGCTCTATTGGCCTAGAGCTGAAAGGCCCAAAGGTCGGCCTTGTTGGCAAAGGGGCAGGGAGCCCCCAAAGCATCTTGCTTCCAGCTCTTCGGGAAGCTAAGAAACAACTGGCTCTGCCCAGTGCTCTTACAGCCTGAGAGAAAATCTCTTACCAAGGCCTGTGAAACGCACTTTGTTGGTGGCCTGATCTAGCTGAAGTAGAACTTCTGCTCTGGGTGTGCTCCATTGGCCTAGAGCTGCCTGGCCCAAAGGGCCGCCTTGTTTGCAAAGGGGCAGAGAGGCCCCAAAGCATCTTGCTTCCAGCTCTTCGGGAAGCTAAGAAACATCTGGCGTTGCCCAGTGCTCTTACAGCCTACCGGGAACATCTCTTACCAAGGCCTGTGAAACGCAGTTTGTTGGTGGCCTGAACTGGCCGAAGTAGAACTTCTGCTCTGGGTGTGCTCCACTGGCCTAGAGCTACCTGCCCCAAAGGGCTGCCTTGATTCCAAAGTGAGAGAGTGGCACCAAAGCATCTTGCTTCCAGCTCTTCGGGAAGCTAAGAAACATCTGGCGTTGCCCAGTGCTCTTACAGCCTACCGGGAACATCTCTTACCAAGGCCTGTGAAACGCCGTTTCCTGGCAGGCCTGATTTGGCTGAAGTAGAACTTCTGCTCTGGGTGTGCTCCATTGCCCTAGAGCTGCCAGGCCCAAGGTGCTGCCTTGTTTCCAAAGGGGCAGAGAGGCCCCAAAGCATCTTGCTTCCAGCTCTCTGGGAAGCTAAGAACCAACTCGCTCTGCCCCGTGCTCTTACAGCCTACCGGGAACATGTCTTTGAAAGGCATGTGAAACGCAGTTTCTTGGCAGGCCTCATCTGGCTGAAGTAGAACTCCGGCTCTGGGTGTGCTCCATTGCCCTAGGGCTGCCAGGCCCAAAGTGCTGCCCTGTTTCCAAGGGGCAGAGAGGCCCAAAGCATCTTGCTTCCCGGTCTTTGCGAAGCTAAGAAACAACTGGCTCTGCCCACTGCTCTTACACCTACCGGGAACATCTCTTACCAAGGCCTGTCAAACGCTGTTTCTTTGCAGGCCTGATCAGGCTGAAGTAGAACTCCTGCTCTGCGTGTGCTCCATTGGCCTAGAGCTTCCCGACCCAAAAGGCTGCCTTGTTCCCAAACGGGCAGAGGGGTCCCAAGCGTCTTGCTTCCAGCTTTTCAGGAAGGTAAGAAACAACTGGCTCTGCCCAGTGCTCTTACAGCCTACCGGGAACATCTCTTACCAAGGCCTGTGAAACGCAGTTTCCTGGCAGGCCTGATCTGGCTGAAGTAGAACTTCTGCTCTGGGTGTGCTCCATTGCCCTAGAGCTGCCAGGCCCAAAGGGCTGCCTTGTTTCCAAAGACGGAGAGTGGACCCAAAGCATCTTGCTCCCAGCTCTTCGGGAAGCTAAGAAACAGCTGGCTCTGCCCAGTGCTCTTACAGCCTAAGAGAACATCTCTTTGAAAGGCCTGTGAAACGCAGTTTCTTGGCAGGCCTGACCTGGCTGAAGTAGAACTTCTGTTCTGGTTGTGCTACATAGGCCTAGAGCTACCAGGACCTAAGGGCTGCCTTGTTTCCAAAGGGTGAGAGAGGCCCCAAAGCATCTTGCCTCCAGCACTTTGGGAAGCTAAAAAACAACTGGTTCTGCCCAGTGCTCTCACAGCCTACCGTGAACATCTCTTACCAAGGGCTGTGAAACGCAGTTTCTGGGCAGGACTGATCTGCCTGAAGTAGAACTTCTGCTGTGGGTGTGCTCCATTGGCCTAGAGCTGCCAGGCGCAAACGGCTGCCTTGTGTCCAAAGGGAGAGAGAGGCCCCAAAGCATCTTGCTTCCAGCTCTGTGGGAAGCTAAAGCAACTGGCTCTCCACAGTGCTCTCACAGCCTACCGGGAACATCTCTTACCAAGGCCTGTGAAACGCAGTTTCTTGGCAGGCCTGATCTGGCTGAAGTAGAACTCCTGCTCTGGGCGTGCTACTTTGGCCTAGAGCTGCCAGGCCCAAAGGGCCGCCTTGTTTCCAAAGGGGCTGAGAGTCCCCAAAGTATCTTGCTTCCAAATCTTTGGGAAGCTAAGAAACAACTGGCTCTGCACAGTGCTCTCACAGCCTACCGGCAACGTGACAGAGAAAGGCCTGTGAGACGCAGTTTCTTGGAAGGCCTGATCTGGCTGAGGTAGAACTTCTGCTCTGGGTGTACTCCATTGGCCTAGGGCTGCCAGGCCCAAAGGGCTGCCTTTATTTCCAAAGTGTGAGAGAGGCCCCAAAGCATCTTGCTTCCTGCTCTCTGGGAAGCTAAAACAACTGGCTCTGCACAGTGCTCTCAAAGCCAACCGGGAACGTCACATACAAAGGCCTGTGAAACGCAGCTTCTTGACAGGCCTTATCTGGCTGAGGTAGAACTTGTGCTCTGGGTGTGCTACTTTGGCCTAGAGCTGCCAGGCACAAAGGCTGCTTTGTTTCCAAAGGGGGAGAGAGGCCCCAAATCATGTTGCTTCCAGCTGTTTTTGAAGCTAAGAAACAACTCGCTCTGCCAGGTACTCTTACAGCCTTCCGGGAACACCTCTTACGAAGGCCTGTGAAAAGCAGTTTCTTGGCAGGCCTGATCTGGCTGAGGTAGAACTTCTGCTCTGGGTGTGCTCTATTGGCCTAGAGCTGAAAGGCCCAAAGGTCGGCCTTGTTGGCAAAGGGGCAGGGAGCCCCCAAAGCATCTTGCTTCCAGCTCTTCGGGAAGCTAAGAAACAACTGGCTCTGCCCAGTGCTCTTACAGCCTGAGAGAAAATCTCTTACCAAGGCCTGTGAAACGCACTTTGTTGGTGGCCTGATCTAGCTGAAGTAGAACTTCTGCTCTGGGTGTGCTCCATTGGCCTAGAGCTGCCTGGCCCAAAGGGCCGCCTTGTTTGCAAAGGGGCAGAGAGGCCCCAAAGCATCTTGCTTCCAGCTCTTCGGGAAGCTAAGAAACATCTGGCGTTGCCCAGTGCTCTTACAGCCTACCGGGAACATCTCTTACCAAGGCCTGTGAAACGCAGTTTGTTGGTGGCCTGAACTGGCCGAAGTAGAACTTCTGCTCTGGGTGTGCTCCACTGGCCTAGAGCTACCTGCCCCAAAGGGCTGCCTTGATTCCAAAGTGAGAGAGTGGCACCAAAGCATCTTGCTTCCAGCTCTTCGGGAAGCTAAGAAACATCTGGCGTTGCCCAGTGCTCTTACAGCCTACCGGGAACATCTCTTACCAAGGCCTGTGAAACGCCGTTTCCTGGCAGGCCTGATTTGGCTGAAGTAGAACTTCTGCTCTGGGTGTGCTCCATTGCCCTAGAGCTGCCAGGCCCAAGGTGCTGCCTTGTTTCCAAAGGGGCAGAGAGGCCCCAAAGCATCTTGCTTCCAGCTCTCTGGGAAGCTAAGAACCAACTCGCTCTGCCCCGTGCTCTTACAGCCTACCGGGAACATGTCTTTGAAAGGCATGTGAAGCGCAGTTTCTTGGCAGGCCTCATCTGGCTGAAGTAGAACTCCGGCTCTGGGTGTGCTCCATTGCCCTAGGGCTGCCAGGCCCAAAGTGCTGCCCTGTTTCCAAGGGGCAGAGAGGCCCAAAGCATCTTGCTTCCCGGTCTTTGCGAAGCTAAGAAACAACTGGCTCTGCCCACTGCTCTTACACCTACCGGGAACATCTCTTACCAAGGCCTGTCAAACGCTGTTTCTTTGCAGGCCTGATCAGGCTGAAGTAGAACTCCTGCTCTGCGTGTGCTCCATTGGCCTAGAGCTTCCCGACCCAAAAGGCTGCCTTGTTCCCAAACGGGCAGAGGGGTCCCAAGAGTCTTGCTTCCAGCTTTTCAGGAAGGTAAGAAACAACTGGCTCTGCCCAGTGCTCTTACAGCCTACCGGGAACATCTCTTACCAAGGCCTGTGAAACGCAGTTTCCTGGCAGGCCTGATCTGGCTGAAGTAGAACTTCTGCTCTGGGTGTGCTCCATTGCCCTAGAGCTGCCAGGCCCAAAGGGCTGCCTTGTTTCCAAAGACGGAGAGTGGACCCAAAGCATCTTGCTCCCAGCTCTTCGGGAAGCTAAGAAACAGCTGGCTCTGCCCAGTGCTCTTACAGCCTAAGAGAACATCTCTTTGAAAGGCCTGTGAAACGCAGTTTCTTGGCAGGCCTGACCTGGCTGAAGTAGAACTTCTGTTCTGGTTGTGCTACATAGGCCTAGAGCTACCAGGACCTAAGGGCTGCCTTGTTTCCAAAGGGTGAGAGAGGCCCCAAAGCATCTTGCCTCCAGCACTTTGGGAAGCTAAAAAACAACTGGTTCTGCCCAGTGCTCTCACAGCCTACCGTGAACATCTCTTACCAAGGGCTGTGAAACGCAGTTTCTGGGCAGGACTGATCTGCCTGAAGTAGAACTTCTGCTGTGGGTGTGCTCCATTGGCCTAGAGCTGCCAGGCGCAAACGGCTGCCTTGTGTCCAAAGGGAGAGAGAGGCCCCAAAGCATCTTGCTTCCAGCTCTGTGGGAAGCTAAAGCAACTGGCTCTCCACAGTGCTCTCACAGCCTACCGGGAACATCTCTTACCAAGGCCTGTGAAACGCAGTTTCTTGGCAGGCCTGATCTGGCTGAAGTAGAACTCCTGCTCTGGGCGTGCTACTTTGGCCTAGAGCTGCCAGGCCCAAAGGGCCGCCTTGTTTCCAAAGGGGCTGAGAGTCCCCAAAGTATCTTGCTTCCAAATCTTTGGGAAGCTAAGAAACAACTGGCTCTGCACAGTGCTCTCACAGCCTACCGGCAACGTGACAGAGACAGGCCTGTGAGACGCAGTTTCTTGGAAGGCCTGATCTGGCTGAGGTAGAACTTCTGCTCTGGGTGTACTCCATTGGCCTAGGGCTGCCAGGCCCAAAGGGCTGCCTTTATTTCCAAAGTGTGAGAGAGGCCCCAAAGCATCTTGCTTCCTGCTCTCTGGGAAGCTAAAACAACTGGCTCTGCACAGTGCTCTCAAAGCCAACCGGGAACGTCACATACAAAGGCCTGTGAAACGCAGCTTCTTGACAGGCCTTATCTGGCTGAGGTAGAACTTGTGCTCTGGGTGTGCTACTTTGGCCTAGAGCTGCCAGGCACAAAGGCTGCTTTGTTTCCAAAGGGGGAGAGAGGCCCCAAATCATGTTGCTTCCAGCTGTTTTTGAAGCTAAGAAACAACTCGCTCTGCCAGGTACTCTTACAGCCTTCCGGGAACACCTCTTACGAAGGCCTGTGAAAAGCAGTTTCTTGGCAGGCCTGATCTGGCTGAGGTAGAACTTCTGCTCTGGGTGTGCTCTATTGGCCTAGAGCTGAAAGGCCCAAAGGTCGGCCTTGTTGGCAAAGGGGCAGGGAGCCCCCAAAGCATCTTGCTTCCAGCTCTTCGGGAAGCTAAGAAACAACTGGCTCTGCCCAGTGCTCTTACAGCCTGAGAGAAAATCTCTTACCAAGGCCTGTGAAACGCACTTTGTTGGTGGCCTGATCTAGCTGAAGTAGAACTTCTGCTCTGGGTGTGCTCCATTGGCCTAGAGCTGCCTGGCCCAAAGGGCCGCCTTGTTTGCAAAGGGGCAGAGAGGCCCCAAAGCATCTTGCTTCCAGCTCTTCGGGAAGCTAAGAAACATCTGGCGTTGCCCAGTGCTCTTACAGCCTACCGGGAACATCTCTTACCAAGGCCTGTGAAACGCAGTTTGTTGGTGGCCTGAACTGGCCGAAGTAGAACTTCTGCTCTGGGTGTGCTCCACTGGCCTAGAGCTACCTGCCCCAAAGGGCTGCCTTGATTCCAAAGTGAGAGAGTGGCACCAAAGCATCTTGCTTCCAGCTCTTCGGGAAGCTAAGAAACATCTGGCGTTGCCCAGTGCTCTTACAGCCTACCGGGAACATCTCTTACCAAGGCCTGTGAAACGCCGTTTCCTGGCAGGCCTGATTTGGCTGAAGTAGAACTTCTGCTCTGGGTGTGCTCCATTGCCCTAGAGCTGCCAGGCCCAAGGTGCTGCCTTGTTTCCAAAGGGGCAGAGAGGCCCCAAAGCATCTTGCTTCCAGCTCTCTGGGAAGCTAAGAACCAACTCGCTCTGCCCCGTGCTCTTACAGCCTACCGGGAACATGTCTTTGAAAGGCATGTGAAGCGCAGTTTCTTGGCAGGCCTCATCTGGCTGAAGTAGAACTCCGGCTCTGGGTGTGCTCCATTGCCCTAGGGCTGCCAGGCCCAAAGTGCTGCCCTGTTTCCAAGGGGCAGAGAGGCCCAAAGCATCTTGCTTCCCGGTCTTTGCGAAGCTAAGAAACAACTGGCTCTGCCCACTGCTCTTACACCTACCGGGAACATCTCTTACCAAGGCCTGTCAAACGCTGTTTCTTTGCAGGCCTGATCAGGCTGAAGTAGAACTCCTGCTCTGCGTGTGCTCCATTGGCCTAGAGCTTCCCGACCCAAAAGGCTGCCTTGTTCCCAAACGGGCAGAGGGGTCCCAAGAGTCTTGCTTCCAGCTTTTCAGGAAGGTAAGAAACAACTGGCTCTGCCCAGTGCTCTTACAGCCTACCGGGAACATCTCTTACCAAGGCCTGTGAAACGCAGTTTCCTGGCAGGCCTGATCTGGCTGAAGTAGAACTTCTGCTCTGGGTGTGCTCCATTGCCCTAGAGCTGCCAGGCCCAAAGGGCTGCCTTGTTTCCAAAGACGGAGAGTGGACCCAAAGCATCTTGCTCCCAGCTCTTCGGGAAGCTAAGAAACAGCTGGCTCTGCCCAGTGCTCTTACAGCCTAAGAGAACATCTCTTTGAAAGGCCTGTGAAACGCAGTTTCTTGGCAGGCCTGACCTGGCTGAAGTAGAACTTCTGTTCTGGTTGTGCTACATAGGCCTAGAGCTACCAGGACCTAAGGGCTGCCTTGTTTCCAAAGGGTGAGAGAGGCCCCAAAGCATCTTGCCTCCAGCACTTTGGGAAGCTAAAAAACAACTGGTTCTGCCCAGTGCTCTCACAGCCTACCGTGAACATCTCTTACCAAGGGCTGTGAAACGCAGTTTCTGGGCAGGACTGATCTGCCTGAAGTAGAACTTCTGCTGTGGGTGTGCTCCATTGGCCTAGAGCTGCCAGGCGCAAACGGCTGCCTTGTGTCCAAAGGGAGAGAGAGGCCCCAAAGCATCTTGCTTCCAGCTCTGTGGGAAGCTAAAGCAACTGGCTCTCCACAGTGCTCTCACAGCCTACCGGGAACATCTCTTACCAAGGCCTGTGAAACGCAGTTTCTTGGCAGGCCTGATCTGGCTGAAGTAGAACTCCTGCTCTGGGCGTGCTACTTTGGCCTAGAGCTGCCAGGCCCAAAGGGCCGCCTTGTTTCCAAAGGGGCTGAGAGTCCCCAAAGTATCTTGCTTCCAAATCTTTGGGAAGCTAAGAAACAACTGGCTCTGCACAGTGCTCTCACAGCCTACCGGCAACGTGACAGAGACAGGCCTGTGAGACGCAGTTTCTTGGAAGGCCTGATCTGGCTGAGGTAGAACTTCTGCTCTGGGTGTACTCCATTGGCCTAGGGCTGCCAGGCCCAAAGGGCTGCCTTTATTTCCAAAGTGTGAGAGAGGCCCCAAAGCATCTTGCTTCCTGCTCTCTGGGAAGCTAAAACAACTGGCTCTGCACAGTGCTCTCAAAGCCAACCGGGAACGTCACATACAAAGGCCTGTGAAACGCAGCTTCTTGACAGGCCTTATCTGGCTGAGGTAGAACTTGTGCTCTGGGTGTGCTACTTTGGCCTAGAGCTGCCAGGCACAAAGGCTGCTTTGTTTCCAAAGGGGGAGAGAGGCCCCAAATCATGTTGCTTCCAGCTGTTTTTGAAGCTAAGAAACAACTCGCTCTGCCAGGTACTCTTACAGCCTTCCGGGAACACCTCTTACGAAGGCCTGTGAAAAGCAGTTTCTTGGCAGGCCTGATCTGGCTGAGGTAGAACTTCTGCTCTGGGTGTGCTCTATTGGCCTAGAGCTGAAAGGCCCAAAGGTCGGCCTTGTTGGCAAAGGGGCAGGGAGCCCCCAAAGCATCTTGCTTCCAGCTCTTCGGGAAGCTAAGAAACAACTGGCTCTGCCCAGTGCTCTTACAGCCTGAGAGAAAATCTCTTACCAAGGCCTGTGAAACGCACTTTGTTGGTGGCCTGATCTAGCTGAAGTAGAACTTCTGCTCTGGGTGTGCTCCATTGGCCTAGAGCTGCCTGGCCCAAAGGGCCGCCTTGTTTGCAAAGGGGCAGAGAGGCCCCAAAGCATCTTGCTTCCAGCTCTTCGGGAAGCTAAGAAACATCTGGCGTTGCCCAGTGCTCTTACAGCCTACCGGGAACATCTCTTACCAAGGCCTGTGAAACGCAGTTTGTTGGTGGCCTGAACTGGCCGAAGTAGAACTTCTGCTCTGTGTGTGCTCCACTGGCCTAGAGCTACCTGCCCCAAAGGGCTGCCTTGATTCCAAAGTGAGAGAGTGGCACCAAAGCATCTTGCTTCCAGCTCTTCGGGAAGCTAAGAAACATCTGGCGTTGCCCAGTGCTCTTACAGCCTACCGGGAACATCTCTTACCAAGGCCTGTGAAACGCCGTTTCCTGGCAGGCCTGATTTGGCTGAAGTAGAACTTCTGCTCTGGGTGTGCTCCATTGCCCTAGAGCTGCCAGGCCCAAGGTGCTGCCTTGTTTCCAAAGGGGCAGAGAGGCCCCAAAGCATCTTGCTTCCAGCTCTCTGGGAAGCTAAGAACCAACTCGCTCTGCCCCGTGCTCTTACAGCCTACCGGGAACATGTCTTTGAAAGGCATGTGAAGCGCAGTTTCTTGGCAGGCCTCATCTGGCTGAAGTAGAACTCCGGCTCTGGGTGTGCTCCATTGCCCTAGGGCTGCCAGGCCCAAAGTGCTGCCCTGTTTCCAAGGGGCAGAGAGGCCCAAAGCATCTTGCTTCCCGGTCTTTGCGAAGCTAAGAAACAACTGGCTCTGCCCACTGCTCTTACACCTACCGGGAACATCTCTTACCAAGGCCTGTCAAACGCTGTTTCTTTGCAGGCCTGATCAGGCTGAAGTAGAACTCCTGCTCTGCGTGTGCTCCATTGGCCTAGAGCTTCCCGACCCAAAAGGCTGCCTTGTTCCCAAACGGGCAGAGGGGTCCCAAGAGTCTTGCTTCCAGCTTTTCAGGAAGGTAAGAAACAACTGGCTCTGCCCAGTGCTCTTACAGCCTACCGGGAACATCTCTTACCAAGGCCTGTGAAACGCAGTTTCCTGGCAGGCCTGATCTGGCTGAAGTAGAACTTCTGCTCTGGGTGTGCTCCATTGCCCTAGAGCTGCCAGGCCCAAAGGGCTGCCTTGTTTCCAAAGACGGAGAGTGGACCCAAAGCATCTTGCTCCCAGCTCTTCGGGAAGCTAAGAAACAGCTGGCTCTGCCCAGTGCTCTTACAGCCTAAGAGAACATCTCTTTGAAAGGCCTGTGAAACGCAGTTTCTTGGCAGGCCTGACCTGGCTGAAGTAGAACTTCTGTTCTGGTTGTGCTACATAGGCCTAGAGCTACCAGGACCTAAGGGCTGCCTTGTTTCCAAAGGGTGAGAGAGGCCCCAAAGCATCTTGCCTCCAGCACTTTGGGAAGCTAAAAAACAACTGGTTCTGCCCAGTGCTCTCACAGCCTACCGTGAACATCTCTTACCAAGGGCTGTGAAACGCAGTTTCTGGGCAGGACTGATCTGCCTGAAGTAGAACTTCTGCTGTGGGTGTGCTCCATTGGCCTAGAGCTGCCAGGCGCAAACGGCTGCCTTGTGTCCAAAGGGAGAGAGAGGCCCCAAAGCATCTTGCTTCCAGCTCTGTGGGAAGCTAAAGCAACTGGCTCTCCACAGTGCTCTCACAGCCTACCGGGAACATCTCTTACCAAGGCCTGTGAAACGCAGTTTCTTGGCAGGCCTGATCTGGCTGAAGTAGAACTCCTGCTCTGGGCGTGCTACTTTGGCCTAGAGCTGCCAGGCCCAAAGGGCCGCCTTGTTTCCAAAGGGGCTGAGAGTCCCCAAAGTATCTTGCTTCCAAATCTTTGGGAAGCTAAGAAACAACTGGCTCTGCACAGTGCTCTCACAGCCTACCGGCAACGTGACAGAGACAGGCCTGTGAGACGCAGTTTCTTGGAAGGCCTGATCTGGCTGAGGTAGAACTTCTGCTCTGGGTGTACTCCATTGGCCTAGGGCTGCCAGGCCCAAAGGGCTGCCTTTATTTCCAAAGTGTGAGAGAGGCCCCAAAGCATCTTGCTTCCTGCTCTCTGGGAAGCTAAAACAACTGGCTCTGCACAGTGCTCTCAAAGCCAACCGGGAACGTCACATACAAAGGCCTGTGAAACGCAGCTTCTTGACAGGCCTTATCTGGCTGAGGTAGAACTTGTGCTCTGGGTGTGCTACTTTGGCCTAGAGCTGCCAGGCACAAAGGCTGCTTTGTTTCCAAAGGGGGAGAGAGGCCCCAAATCATGTTGCTTCCAGCTGTTTTTGAAGCTAAGAAACAACTCGCTCTGCCAGGTACTCTTACAGCCTTCCGGGAACACCTCTTACGAAGGCCTGTGAAAAGCAGTTTCTTGGCAGGCCTGATCTGGCTGAGGTAGAACTTCTGCTCTGGGTGTGCTCTATTGGCCTAGAGCTGAAAGGCCCAAAGGTCGGCCTTGTTGGCAAAGGGGCAGGGAGCCCCCAAAGCATCTTGCTTCCAGCTCTTCGGGAAGCTAAGAAACAACTGGCTCTGCCCAGTGCTCTTACAGCCTGAGAGAAAATCTCTTACCAAGGCCTGTGAAACGCACTTTGTTGGTGGCCTGATCTAGCTGAAGTAGAACTTCTGCTCTGGGTGTGCTCCATTGGCCTAGAGCTGCCTGGCCCAAAGGGCCGCCTTGTTTGCAAAGGGGCAGAGAGGCCCCAAAGCATCTTGCTTCCAGCTCTTCGGGAAGCTAAGAAACATCTGGCGTTGCCCAGTGCTCTTACAGCCTACCGGGAACATCTCTTACCAAGGCCTGTGAAACGCAGTTTGTTGGTGGCCTGAACTGGCCGAAGTAGAACTTCTGCTCTGGGTGTGCTCCACTGGCCTAGAGCTACCTGCCCCAAAGGGCTGCCTTGATTCCAAAGTGAGAGAGTGGCACCAAAGCATCTTGCTTCCAGCTCTTCGGGAAGCTAAGAAACATCTGGCGTTGCCCAGTGCTCTTACAGCCTACCGGGAACATCTCTTACCAAGGCCTGTGAAACGCCGTTTCCTGGCAGGCCTGATTTGGCTGAAGTAGAACTTCTGCTCTGGGTGTGCTCCATTGCCCTAGAGCTGCCAGGCCCAAGGTGCTGCCTTGTTTCCAAAGGGGCAGAGAGGCCCCAAAGCATCTTGCTTCCAGCTCTCTGGGAAGCTAAGAACCAACTCGCTCTGCCCCGTGCTCTTACAGCCTACCGGGAACATGTCTTTGAAAGGCATGTGAAGCGCAGTTTCTTGGCAGGCCTCATCTGGCTGAAGTAGAACTCCGGCTCTGGGTGTGCTCCATTGCCCTAGGGCTGCCAGGCCCAAAGTGCTGCCCTGTTTCCAAGGGGCAGAGAGGCCCAAAGCATCTTGCTTCCCGGTCTTTGCGAAGCTAAGAAACAACTGGCTCTGCCCACTGCTCTTACACCTACCGGGAACATCTCTTACCAAGGCCTGTCAAACGCTGTTTCTTTGCAGGCCTGATCAGGCTGAAGTAGAACTCCTGCTCTGCGTGTGCTCCATTGGCCTAGAGCTTCCCGACCCAAAAGGCTGCCTTGTTCCCAAACGGGCAGAGGGGTCCCAAGAGTCTTGCTTCCAGCTTTTCAGGAAGGTAAGAAACAACTGGCTCTGCCCAGTGCTCTTACAGCCTACCGGGAACATCTCTTACCAAGGCCTGTGAAACGCAGTTTCCTGGCAGGCCTGATCTGGCTGAAGTAGAACTTCTGCTCTGGGTGTGCTCCATTGCCCTAGAGCTGCCAGGCCCAAAGGGCTGCCTTGTTTCCAAAGACGGAGAGTGGACCCAAAGCATCTTGCTCCCAGCTCTTCGGGAAGCTAAGAAACAGCTGGCTCTGCCCAGTGCTCTTACAGCCTAAGAGAACATCTCTTTGAAAGGCCTGTGAAACGCAGTTTCTTGGCAGGCCTGACCTGGCTGAAGTAGAACTTCTGTTCTGGTTGTGCTACATAGGCCTAGAGCTACCAGGACCTAAGGGCTGCCTTGTTTCCAAAGGGTGAGAGAGGCCCCAAAGCATCTTGCCTCCAGCACTTTGGGAAGCTAAAAAACAACTGGTTCTGCCCAGTGCTCTCACAGCCTACCGTGAACATCTCTTACCAAGGGCTGTGAAACGCAGTTTCTGAGCAGGACTGATCTGCCTGAAGTAGAACTTCTGCTGTGGGTGTGCTCCATTGGCCTAGAGCTGCCAGGCCCAAACGGCTGCCTTGTGTCCAAAGGGAGAGAGAGGCCCCAAAGCATCTTGCTTCCAGCTCTGTGGGAAGCTAAAGCAACTGGCTCTCCACAGTGCTCTCACAGCCTACCGGGAACATCTCTTACCAAGGCCTGTGAAACGCAGTTTCTTGGCAGGCCTGATCTGGCTGAAGTAGAACTCCTGCTCTGGGCGTGCTACTTTGGCCTAGAGCTGCCAGGCCCAAAGGGCCGCCTTGTTTCCAAAGGGGCTGAGAGTCCCCAAAGTATCTTGCTTCCAAATCTTTGGGAAGCTAAGAAACAACTGGCTCTGCACAGTGCTCTCACAGCCTACCGGCAACGTGACAGAGACAGGCCTGTGAGACGCAGTTTCTTGGAAGGCCTGATCTGGCTGAGGTAGAACTTCTGCTCTGGGTGTACTCCATTGGCCTAGGGCTGCCAGGCCCAAAGGGCTGCCTTTATTTCCAAAGTGTGAGAGAGGCCCCAAAGCATCTTGCTTCCTGCTCTCTGGGAAGCTAAAACAACTGGCTCTGCACAGTGCTCTCAAAGCCAACCGGGAACGTCACATACAAAGGCCTGTGAAACGCAGCTTCTTGACAGGCCTTATCTGGCTGAGGTAGAACTTGTGCTCTGGGTGTGCTACTTTGGCCTAGAGCTGCCAGGCACAAAGGCTGCTTTGTTTCCAAAGGGGGAGAGAGGCCCCAAATCATGTTGCTTCCAGCTGTTTTTGAAGCTAAGAAACAACTCGCTCTGCCAGGTACTCTTACAGCCTTCCGGGAACACCTCTTACGAAGGCCTGTGAAAAGCAGTTTCTTGGCAGGCCTGATCTGGCTGAGGTAGAACTTCTGCTCTGGGTGTGCTCTATTGGCCTAGAGCTGAAAGGCCCAAAGGTCGGCCTTGTTGGCAAAGGGGCAGGGAGCCCCCAAAGCATCTTGCTTCCAGCTCTTTGGGAAGCTAAGAAACAACTGGCTCTGCCCAGTGCTCTTACAGACTGAGAGAAAATCTCTTACCAAGGCCTGTGAAACGCACTTTGTTGGTGGCCTGATCTAGCTGAAGTAGAACTTCTGCTCTGGGTGTGCTCCATTGGCCTAGAGCTGCCTGGCCCAAAGGGCCGCCTTGTTTGCAAAGGGGCAGAGAGGCCCCAAAGCATCTTGCTTCCAGCTCTTCGGGAAGCTAAGAAACATCTGGCGTTGCCCAGTGCTCTTACAGCCTACCGGGAACATCTCTTACCAAGGCCTGTGAAACGCAGTTTGTTGGTGGCCTGAACTGGCCGAAGTAGAACTTCTGCTCTGGGTGTGCTCCACTGGCCTAGAGCTACCTGCCCCAAAGGGCTGCCTTGATTCCAAAGTGAGAGAGTGGCACCAAAGCATCTTGCTTCCAGCTCTTCGGGAAGCTAAGAAACATCTGGCGTTGCCCAGTGCTCTTACAGCCTACCGGGAACATCTCTTACCAAGGCCTGTGAAACGCCGTTTCCTGGCAGGCCTGATTTGGCTGAAGTAGAACATCTGCTCTGGGTGTGCTCCATTGCCCTAGAGCTGCCAGGCCCAAGGTGCTGCCTTGTTTCCAAAGGGGCAGAGAGGCCCCAAAGCATCTTGCTTCCAGCTCTCTGGGAAGCTAAGAACCAACTCGCTCTGCCCCGTGCTCTTACAGCCTACCGGGAACATGTCTTTGAAAGGCCTGTGAAACGCAGTTTCTTGGCAGGCCTCATCTGGCTGAAGTAGAACTCCGGCTCTGGGTGTGCTCCATTGCCCTAGGGCTGCCAGGCCCAAAGTGCTGCCCTGTTTCCAAGGGGCAGAGAGGCCCAAAGCATCTTGCTTCCCGGTCTTTGCGAAGCTAAGAAACAACTGGCTCTGCCCAGTGCTCTTACACCTACCGGGAACATCTCTTACCAAGGCCTGTCAAACGCTGTTTCTTTGCAGGCCTGATCAGGCTGAAGTAGAACTCCTGCTCTGCGTGTGCTCCATTGGCCTAGAGCTTCCCGACCCAAAAGGCTGCCTTGTTCCCAAACGGGCAGAGGGGTCCCAAGAGTCTTGCTTCCAGCTTTTCAGGAAGGTAAGAAACAACTGGCTCTGCCCAGTGCTCTTACAGCCTACCGGGAACATCTCTTACCAAGGCCTGTGAAACGCAGTTTCCTGGCAGGCCTGATCTGGCTGAAGTAGAACTTCTGCTCTGGGCGTGCTCCATTTGCCCTAGAGCTGCCAGGCCCAAAGGGCTGCCTTGTTTCCAAAGACGGAGAGTGGACCCAAAGCATCTTGCTCCCAGCTCTTCGGGAAGCTAAGAAACAGCTGGCTCTGCCCAGTGCTCTTACAGCCTAAGAGAACATCTCTTTGAAAGGCCTGTGAAACGCAGTTTCTTGGCAGGCCTGACCTGGCTGAAGTAGAACTTCTGTTCTGGTTGTGCTACATAGGCCTAGAGCTACCAGGACCTAAGGGCTGCCTTGTTTCCAAAGGGTGAGAGAGGCCCCAAAGCATCTTGCCTCCAGCACTTTGGGAAGCTAAAAAACAACTGGTTCTGCCCAGTGCTCTCACAGCCTACCGTGAACATCTCTTACCAAGGGCTGTGAAACGCAGTTTCTGGGCAGGACTGATCTGCCTGAAGTAGAACTTCTGCTGTGGGTGTGCTCCATTGGCCTAGAGCTGCCAGGCGCAAACGGCTGCCTTGTGTCCAAAGGGAGAGAGAGGCCCCAAAGCATCTTGCTTCCAGCTCTGTGGGAAGCTAAAGCAACTGGGTCTCCACAGTGCTCTCACAGCCTACCGGGAACATCTCTTACCAAGGCCTGTGAAACGCAGTTTCTTGGCAGGCCTGATCTGGCTGAAGTAGAACTCCTGCTCTGGGCGTGCTACTTTGGCCTAGAGCTGCCAGGCCCAAAGGGCCGCCTTGTTTCCAAAGGGGCTGAGAGTCCCCAAAGTATCTTGCTTCCAAATCTTTGGGAAGCTAAGAAACAACTGGCTCTGCACAGTGCTCTCACAGCCTACCGGCAACGTGACAGAGAAAGGCCTGTGAGACGCAGTTTCTTGGAAGGCCTGATCTGGCTGAGGTAGAACTTCTGCTCTGGGTGTACTCCATTGGCCTAGGGCTGCCAGGCCCAAAGGGCTGCCTTTATTTCCAAAGTGTGAGAGAGGCCCCAAAGCATCTTGCTTCCTGCTCTCTGGGAAGCTAAAACAACTGGCTCTGCACAGTGCTCTCAAAGCCAACCGGGAACGTCACATACAAAGGCCTGTGAAACGCAGCTTCTTGACAGGCCTTATCTGGCTGAGGTAGAACTTGTGCTCTGGGTGTGCTACTTTGGCCTAGAGCTGCCAGGCACAAAGGCTGCTTTGTTTCCAAAGGGGGAGAGAGGCCCCAAATCATGTTGCTTCCAGCTGTTTTTGAAGCTAAGAAACAACTCGCTCTGCCAGGTACTCTTACAGCCTTCCGGGAACACCTCTTACGAAGGCCTGTGAAAAGCAGTTTCTTGGCAGGCCTGATCTGGCTGAGGTAGAACTTCTGCTCTGGGTGTGCTCCATTGCCCTAGAGCTGAAAGGCCCAAAGGGATGCCTTGTTTGCAAAGGGGCAGAGAGGCCCCAAAGCATCTTGCTTCCAGCTCATTGGGAAGCTAAGAAACAACTGTCTCTGCCCAGTGCTCTGACAGAGTACCGGCAACATCTCTTACCAAAGCCTTTGAAACGCAGTTTCTTGGCAGGCCTTATCTGGCTGAGGTAGAACTTCTGCTCTGGGTGTGCTCCATTGGCCTAGAGCTGAAAGGC
This sequence comes from Equus asinus, assembly GCF_041296235.1. Taxonomy (NCBI): domain Eukaryota; kingdom Metazoa; phylum Chordata; class Mammalia; order Perissodactyla; family Equidae; genus Equus; species Equus asinus. Next base: position 1,226,624 of record NW_027225534.1, read on the forward strand.
CCAAAGGTCGGCCTTGTTGGCAAAGGGGCAGGGAGCCCCCAAAGCATCTTGCTTCCAGCTCTTAGGGAAGCTAAGAAACAACTGGCTCTGCCCAGTGCTCTTACAGCCTGAGAGAAAATCTCTTACCAAGGCCTGTGAAACGCACTTTGTTGGTGGCCTGATCTAGCTGAAGTAGAACTTCTGCTCTGGGTGTGCTCCATTGGCCTAGAGCTGCCTGGCCCAAAGGGCCGCCTTGTTTGCAAAGGGGCAGAGAGGCCCCAAAGCATCTTGCTTCCAGCTCTTCGGGAAGCTAAGAAACATCTGGCGTTGCCCAGTGCTCTTACAGCCTACCGGGAACATCTCTTACCAAGGCCTGTGAAACGCAGTTTGTTGGTGGCCTGAACTGGCCGAAGTAGAACTTCTGCTCTGGGTGTGCTCCACTGGCCTAGAGCTACCTGCCCCAAAGGGCTGCCTTGATTCCAAAGTGAGAGAGTGGCACCAAAGCATCTTGCTTCCAGCTCTTCGGGAAGCTAAGAAACATCTGGCGTTGCCCAGTGCTCTTACAGCCTACCGGGAACATCTCTTACCAAGGCCTGTGAAACGCCGTTTCCTGGCAGGCCTGATTTGGCTGAAGTAGAACTTCTGCTCTGGGTGTGCTCCATTGCCCTAGAGCTGCCAGGCCCAAGGTGCTGCCTTGTTTCCAAAGGGGCAGAGAGGCCCCAAAGCATCTTGCTTCCAGCTCTCTGGGAAGCTAAGAACCAACTCGCTCTGCCCCGTGCTCTTACAGCCTACCGGGAACATGTCTTTGAAAGGCCTGTGAAACGCAGTTTCTTGGCAGGCCTCATCTGGCTGAAGTAGAACTCCGGCTCTGGGTGTGCTCCATTGCCCTAGGGCTGCCAGGCCCAAAGTGCTGCCCTGTTTCCAAGGGGCAGAGAGGCCCAAAGCATCTTGCTTCCCGGTCTTTGCGAAGCTAAGAAACAACTGGCTCTGCCCACTGCTCTTACACCTACCGGGAACATCTCTTACCAAGGCCTGTCAAACGCTGTTTCTTTGCAGGCCTGATCAGGCTGAAGTAGAACTCCTGCTCTGCGTGTGCTCCATTGGCCTAGAGCTTCCCGTCCCAAAAGGCTGCCTTGTTCCCAAACGGGCAGAGGGGTCCCAAGCGTCTTGCTTCCAGCTTTTCAGGAAGGTAAGAAACAACTGGCTCTGCCCAGTGCTCTTACAGCCTACCGGGAACATCTCTTACCAAGGCCTGTGAAACGCAGTTTCCTGGCAGGCCTGATCTGGCTGAAGTAGAACTTCTGCTCTGGGCGTGCTCCATTTGCCCTAGAGCTGCCAGGCCCAAAGGGCTGCCTTGTTTCCAAAGACGGAGAGTGGACCCAAAGCATCTTGCTCCCAGCTCTTCGGGAAGCTAAGAAACAGCTGGCTCTGCCCAGTGCTCTTACAGCCTAAGAGAACATCTCTTTGAAAGGCCTGTGAAACGCAGTTTCTTGGCAGGCCTGACCTGGCTGAAGTAGAACTTCTGTTCTGGTTGTGCTACATAGGCCTAGAGCTACCAGGACCTAAGGGCTGCCTTGTTTCCAAAGGGTGAGAGAGGCCCCAAAGCATCTTGCCTCCAGCACTTTGGGAAGCTAAAAAACAACTGGTTCTGCCCAGTGCTCTCACAGCCTACCGTGAACATCTCTTACCAAGGGCTGTGAAACGCAGTTTCTGGGCAGGACTGATCTGCCTGAAGTAGAACTTCTGCTGTGGGTGTGCTCCATTGGCCTAGAGCTGCCAGGCCCAAACGGCTGCCTTGTGTCCAAAGGGAGAGAGAGGCCCCAAAGCATCTTGCTTCCAGCTCTGTGGGAAGCTAAAGCAACTGGGTCTCCACAGTGCTCTCACAGCCTACCGGGAACATCTCTTACCAAGGCCTGTGAAACGCAGTTTCTTGGCAGGCCTGATCTGGCTGAAGTAGAACTCCTGCTCTGGGCGTGCTACTTTGGCCTAGAGCTGCCAGGCCCAAAGGGCCGCCTTGTTTCCAAAGGGGCTGAGAGTCCCCAAAGTATCTTGCTTCCAAATCTTTGGGAAGCTAAGAAACAACTGGCTCTGCACAGTGCTCTCACAGCCTACCGGCAACGTGACAGAGACAGGCCTGTGAGACGCAGTTTCTTGGAAGGCCTGATCTGGCTGAGGTAGAACTTCTGCTCTGGGTGTACTCCATTGGCCTAGGGCTGCCAGGCCCAAAGGGCTGCCTTTATTTCCAAAGTGTGAGAGAGGCCCCAAAGCATCTTGCTTCCTGCTCTCTGGGAAGCTAAAACAACTGGCTCTGCACAGTGCTCTCAAAGCCAACCGGGAACGTCACATACAAAGGCCTGTGAAACGCAGCTTCTTGACAGGCCTTATCTGGCTGAGGTAGAACTTGTGCTCTGGGTGTGCTACTTTGGCCTAGAGCTGCCAGGCACAAAGGCTGCTTTGTTTCCAAAGGGGGAGAGAGGCCCCAAATCATGTTGCTTCCAGCTGTTTTTGAAGCTAAGAAACAACTCGCTCTGCCAGGTACTCTTACAGCCTTCCGGGAACACCTCTTACGAAGGCCTGTGAAAAGCAGTTTCTTGGCAGGCCTGATCTGGCTGAGGTAGAACTTCTGCTCTGGGTGTGCTCCATTGCCCTAGAGCTGAAAGGCCCAAAGGGATGCCTTGTTTGCAAAGGGGCAGAGAGGCCCCAAAGCATCTTGCTTCCAGCTCATTGGGAAGCTAAGAAACAACTGTCTCTGCCCAGTGCTCTGACAGAGTACCGGCAACATCTCTTACCAAAGCCTTTGAAACGCAGTTTCTTGGCAGGCCTTATCTGGCTGAGGTAGAACTTCTGCTCTGGGTGTGCTCCATTGGCCTAGAGCTGAAAGGCCCAAAGGTCGGCCTTGTTGGCAAAGGGGCAGGGAGCCCCCAAAGCATCTTGCTTCCAGCTCTTAGGGAAGCTAAGAAACAACTGGCTCTGCCCAGTGCTCTTACAGCCTGAGAGAAAATCTCTTACCAAGGCCTGTGAAACGCACTTTGTTGGTGGCCTGATCTAGCTGAAGTAGAACTTCTGCTCTGGGTGTGCTCCATTGGCCTAGAGCTGCCTGGCCCAAAGGGCCGCCTTGTTTGCAAAGGGGCAGAGAGGCCCCAAAGCATCTTGCTTCCAGCTCTTCGGGAAGCTAAGAAACATCTGGCGTTGCCCAGTGCTCTTACAGCCTACCGGGAACATCTCTTACCAAGGCCTGTGAAACGCCGTTTCCTGGCAGGCCTGATTTGGCTGAAGTAGAACTTCTGCTCTGGGTGTGCTCCGTTGCCCTAGAGCTGCCAGGCCCAAGGTGCTGCCTTGTTTCCAAAGGGGCAGAGAGGCCCCAAAGCATCTTGCTTCCAGCTCTCTGGGAAGCTAAGAACCAACTCGCTCTGCCCCGTGCTCTTACACCTACCGGGAACATCTCTTACCAAGGCCTGTCAAACGCTGTTTCTTTGCAGGCCTGATCAGGCTGAAGTAGAACTCCTGCTCTGCGTGTGCTCCATTGGCCTAGAGCTTCCCGACCCAAAAGGCTGCCTTGTTCCCAAACGGGCAGAGGGGTCCCAAGCGTCTTGCTTCCAGCTTTTCAGGAAGGTAAGAAACAACTGGCTCTGCCCAGTGCTCTTACAGCCTACCGGGAACATCTCTTACCAAGGCCTGTGAAACGCAGTTTCCTGGCAGGCCTGATCTGGCTGAAGTAGAACTTCTGCTCTGGGCGTGCTCCATTTGCCCTAGAGCTGCCAGGCCCAAAGGGCTGCCTTGTTTCCAAAGACGGAGAGTGGACCCAAAGCATCTTGCTCCCAGCTCTTCGGGAAGCTAAGAAACAGCTGGCTCTGCCCAGTGCTCTTACAGCCTAAGAGAACATCTCTTTGAAAGGCCTGTGAAACGCAGTTTCTTGGCAGGCCTGACCTGGCTGAAGTAGAACTTCTGTTCTGGTTGTGCTACATAGGCCTAGAGCTACCAGGACCTAAGGGCTGCCTTGTTTCCAAAGGGTGAGAGAGGCCCCAAAGCATCTTGCCTCCAGCACTTTGGGAAGCTAAAAAACAACTGGTTCTGCCAAGTGCTCTCACAGCCTACCGTGAACATCTCTTACCAAGGGCTGTGAAACGCAGTTTCTGGGCAGGACTGATCTGCCTGAAGTAGAACTTCTGCTGTGGGTGTGCTCCATTGGCCTAGAGCTGCCAGGCCCAAACGGCTGCCTTGTGTCCAAAGGGAGAGAGAGGCCCCAAAGCATCTTGCTTCCAGCTCTGTGGGAATCTAAAGCAACTGGCTCTCCACAGTGCTCTCACAGCCTCCCGGGAACATCTCTTACCAAGGCCTGTGAAACGCAGTTTCTTGGCAGGCCTGATCTGGCTGAAGTAGAACTCCTGCTCTGGGCGTGCTACTTTGGCCTAGAGCTGCCAGGCCCAAAGGGCCGCCTTGTTTCCAAAGGGGCTGAGAGTCCCCAAAGTATCTTGCTTCCAAATCTTTGGGAAGCTAAGAAACAACTGGCTCTGCACAGTGCTCTCACAGCCTACCGGCAACGTGACAGAGACAGGCCTGTGAGACGCAGTTTCTTATAAGGCCTGATCTGGCTGAGGTAGAACTTCTGCTCTGGGTGTACTCCATTGGCCTAGGGCTGCCAGGCCCAAAGGGCTGCCTTTATTTCCAAAGTGTGAGAGAGGCCCCAAAGCATCTTGCTTCCTGCTCTCTGGGAAGCTAAAACAACTGGCTCTGCACAGTGCTCTCAAAGCCAACCGGGAACGTCACATACAAAGGCCTGTGAAACGCAGCTTCTTGACAGGCCTTATCTGGCTGAGGTAGAACTTGTGCTCTGGGTGTGCTACTTTGGCCTAGAGCTGCCAGGCACAAAGGCTGCTTTGTTTCCAAAGGGGGAGAGAGGCCCCAAATCATGTTGCTTCCAGCTGTTTTTGAAGCTAAGAAACAACTCGCTCTGCCAGGTACTCTTACAGCCTTCCGGGAACACCTCTTACGAAGGCCTGTGAAAAGCAGTTTCTTGGCAGGCCTGATCTGGCTGAGGTAGAACTTCTGCTCTGGGTGTGCTCCATTGCCCTAGAGCTGAAAGGCCCAAAGGGATGCCTTGTTTGCAAAGGGGCAGAGAGGCCCGAAAGCATCTTGCCTCCAGCACTTTGGGAAGCTAAAAAACAACTGGTTCTGCCCAGTGCTCTCACAGCCTACCGTGAACATCTCTTACCAAGGGCTGTGAAACGCAGTTTCTGGGCAGGACTGATCTGCCTGAAGTAGAACTTCTGCTGTGGGTGTGCTCCATTGGCCTAGAGCTGCCAGGCGCAAACGGCTGCCTTGTGTCCAAAGGGAGAGAGAGGCCCCAAAGCATCTTGCTTCCAGCTCTGTGGGAAGCTAAAGCAACTGGCTCTCCACAGTGCTCTCACAGCCTACCGGGAACATCTCTTACCAAGGCCTGTGAAACGCAGTTTCTTGGCAGGCCTGATCTGGCTGAAGTAGAACTCCTGCTCTGGGCGTGCTACTTTGGCCTAGAGCTGCCAGGCCCAAAGGGCCGCCTTGTTTCCAAAGGGGCTGAGAGTCCCCAAAGTATCTTGCTTCCAAATCTTTGGGAAGCTAAGAAACAACTGGCTCTGCACAGTGCTCTCACAGCCTACCGGCAACGTGACAGAGACAGGCCTGTGAGACGCAGTTTCTTATAAGGCCTGATCTGGCTGAGGTAGAACTTCTGCTCTGGGTGTACTCCATTGGCCTAGGGCTGCCAGGCCCAAAGGGCTGCCTTTATTTCCAAAGTGTGAGAGAGGCCCCAAAGCATCTTGCTTCCTGCTCTCTGGGAAGCTAAAACAACTGGCTCTGCACAGTGCTCTCAAAGCCAACCGGGAACGTCACATACAAAGGCCTGTGAAACGCAGCTTCTTGACAGGCCTTATCTGGCTGAGGTAGAACTTGTGCTCTGGGTGTGCTACTTTGGCCTAGAGCTGCCAGGCACAAAGGCTGCTTTGTTTCCAAAGGGGGAGAGAGGCCCCAAATCATGTTGCTTCCAGCTGTTTTTGAAGCTAAGAAACAACTCGCTCTGCCAGGTACTCTTACAGCCTTCCGGGAACACCTCTTACGAAGGCCTGTGAAAAGCAGTTTCTTGGCAGGCCTGATCTGGCTGAGGTAGAACTTCTGCTCTGGGTGTGCTCCATTGCCCTAGAGCTGAAAGGCCCAAAGGGATGCCTTGTTTGCAAAGGGGCAGAGAGGCCCCAAAGCATCTTGCTTCCAGCTCATTGGGAAGCTAAGAAACAACTGTCTCTGCCCAGTGCTCTGACAGAGTACCGGCAACATCTCTTACCAAAGCCTTTGAAACGCAGTTTCTTGGCAGGCCTTATCTGGCTGAGGTAGAACTTCTGCTCTGGGTGTGCTCCATTGGCCTAGAGCTGAAAGGCCCAAAGGTCGGCCTTGTTGGCAAAGGGGCAGGGAGCCCCCAAAGCATCTTGCTTCCAGCTCTTAGGGAAGCTAAGAAACAACTGGCTCTGCCCAGTGCTCTTACAGCCTGAGAGAAAATCTCTTACCAAGGCCTGTGAAACGCACTTTGTTGGTGGCCTGATCTAGCTGAAGTAGAACTTCTGCTCTGGGTGTGCTCCATTGGCCTAGAGCTGCCTGGCCCAAAGGGCCGCCTTGTTTGCAAAGGGGCAGAGAGGCCCCAAAGCATCTTGCTTCCAGCTCTTCGGGAAGCTAAGAAACATCTGGCGTTGCCCAGTGCTCTTACAGCCTACCGGGAACATCTCTTACCAAGGCCTGTGAAACGCCGTTTCCTGGCAGGCCTGATTTGGCTGAAGTAGAACTTCTGCTCTGGGTGTGCTCCGTTGCCCTAGAGCTGCCAGGCCCAAGGTGCTGCCTTGTTTCCAAAGGGGCAGAGAGGCCCCAAAGCATCTTGCTTCCAGCTCTCTGGGAAGCTAAGAACCAACTCGCTCTGCCCCGTGCTCTTACACCTACCGGGAACATCTCTTACCAAGGCCTGTCAAACGCTGTTTCTTTGCAGGCCTGATCAGGCTGAAGTAGAACTCCTGCTCTGCGTGTGCTCCATTGGCCTAGAGCTTCCCGACCCAAAAGGCTGCCTTGTTCCCAAACGGGCAGAGGGGTCCCAAGCGTCTTGCTTCCAGCTTTTCAGGAAGGTAAGAAACAACTGGCTCTGCCCAGTGCTCTTACAGCCTACCGGGAACATCTCTTACCAAGGCCTGTGAAACGCAGTTTCCTGGCAGGCCTGATCTGGCTGAAGTAGAACTTCTGCTCTGGGCGTGCTCCATTTGCCCTAGAGCTGCCAGGCCCAAAGGGCTGCCTTGTTTCCAAAGACGGAGAGTGGACCCAAAGCATCTTGCTCCCAGCTCTTCGGGAAGCTAAGAAACAGCTGGCTCTGCCCAGTGCTCTTACAGCCTAAGAGAACATCTCTTTGAAAGGCCTGTGAAACGCAGTTTCTTGGCAGGCCTGACCTGGCTGAAGTAGAACTTCTGTTCTGGTTGTGCTACATAGGCCTAGAGCTACCAGGACCTAAGGGCTGCCTTGTTTCCAAAGGGTGAGAGAGGCCCCAAAGCATCTTGCCTCCAGCACTTTGGGAAGCTAAAAAACAACTGGTTCTGCCAAGTGCTCTCACAGCCTACCGTGAACATCTCTTACCAAGGGCTGTGAAACGCAGTTTCTGGGCAGGACTGATCTGCCTGAAGTAGAACTTCTGCTGTGGGTGTGCTCCATTGGCCTAGAGCTGCCAGGCCCAAACGGCTGCCTTGTGTCCAAAGGGAGAGAGAGGCCCCAAAGCATCTTGCTTCCAGCTCTGTGGGAATCTAAAGCAACTGGCTCTCCACAGTGCTCTCACAGCCTCCCGGGAACATCTCTTACCAAGGCCTGTGAAACGCAGTTTCTTGGCAGGCCTGATCTGGCTGAAGTAGAACTCCTGCTCTGGGCGTGCTACTTTGGCCTAGAGCTGCCAGGCCCAAAGGGCCGCCTTGTTTCCAAAGGGGCTGAGAGTCCCCAAAGTATCTTGCTTCCAAATCTTTGGGAAGCTAAGAAACAACTGGCTCTGCACAGTGCTCTCACAGCCTACCGGCAACGTGACAGAGACAGGCCTGTGAGACGCAGTTTCTTATAAGGCCTGATCTGGCTGAGGTAGAACTTCTGCTCTGGGTGTACTCCATTGGCCTAGGGCTGCCAGGCCCAAAGGGCTGCCTTTATTTCCAAAGTGTGAGAGAGGCCCCAAAGCATCTTGCTTCCTGCTCTCTGGGAAGCTAAAACAACTGGCTCTGCACAGTGCTCTCAAAGCCAACCGGGAACGTCACATACAAAGGCCTGTGAAACGCAGCTTCTTGACAGGCCTTATCTGGCTGAGGTAGAACTTGTGCTCTGGGTGTGCTACTTTGGCCTAGAGCTGCCAGGCACAAAGGCTGCTTTGTTTCCAAAGGGGGAGAGAGGCCCCAAATCATGTTGCTTCCAGCTGTTTTTGAAGCTAAGAAACAACTCGCTCTGCCAGGTACTCTTACAGCCTTCCGGGAACACCTCTTACGAAGGCCTGTGAAAAGCAGTTTCTTGGCAGGCCTGATCTGGCTGAGGTAGAACTTCTGCTCTGGGTGTGCTCCATTGCCCTAGAGCTGAAAGGCCCAAAGGGATGCCTTGTTTGCAAAGGGGCAGAGAGGCCCCAAAGCATCTTGCTTCCAGCTCATTGGGAAGCTAAGAAACAACTGTCTCTGCCCAGTGCTCTGACAGAGTACCGGCAACATCTCTTACCAAAGCCTTTGAAACGCAGTTTCTTGGCAGGCCTTATCTGGCTGAGGTAGAACTTCTGCTCTGGGTGTGCTCCATTGGCCTAGAGCTGAAAGGCCCAAAGGTCGGCCTTGTTGGCAAAGGGGCAGGGAGCCCCCAAAGCATCTTGCTTCCAGCTCTTAGGGAAGCTAAGAAACAACTGGCTCTGCCCAGTGCTCTTACAGCCTGAGAGAAAATCTCTTACCAAGGCCTGTGAAACGCACTTTGTTGGTGGCCTGATCTAGCTGAAGTAGAACTTCTGCTCTGGGTGTGCTCCATTGGCCTAGAGCTGCCTGGCCCAAAGGGCCGCCTTGTTTGCAAAGGGGCAGAGAGGCCCCAAAGCATCTTGCTTCCAGCTCTTCGGGAAGCTAAGAAACATCTGGCGTTGCCCAGTGCTCTTACAGCCTACCGGGAACATCTCTTACCAAGGCCTGTGAAACGCAGTTTGTTGGTGGCCTGAACTGGCCGAAGTAGAACTTCTGCTCTGGGTGTGCTCCACTGGCCTAGAGCTACCTGCCCCAAAGGGCTGCCTTGATTCCAAAGTGAGAGAGTGGCACCAAAGCATCTTGCTTCCAGCTCTTCGAGAAGCTAAGAAACATCTGGCGTTGCCCAGTGCTCTTACAGCCTACCGGGAACATCTCTTACCAAGGCCTGTGAAACGCCGTTTCCTGGCAGGCCTGATTTGGCTGAAGTAGAACTTCTGCTCTGGGTGTGCTCCGTTGCCCTAGAGCTGCCAGGCCCAAGGTGCTGCCTTGTTTCCAAAGGGGCAGAGAGGCCCCAAAGCATCTTGCTTCCAGCTCTCTGGGAAGCTAAGAACCAACTCGCTCTGCCCCGTGCTCTTACAGCCTACCGGGAACATGTCTTTGAAAGGCCTGTGAAACGCAGTTTCTTGGCAGGCCTCATCTGGCTGAAGTAGAACTCCGGCTCTGGGTGTGCTCCATTGCCCTAGAGCTGCCAGGCCCCAAGTGCTGCCCTGTTTCCAAGGGGCAGAGAGGCCCAAAGCATCTTGCTTCCCGGTCTTTGCGAAGCTAAGAAACAACTGGCTCTGCCCAGTGCTCTTACACCTACCGGGAACATCTCTTACCAAGGCCTGTCAAACGCTGTTTCTTTGCAGGCCTGATCAGGCTGAAGTAGAACTCCTGCTCTGCGTGTGCTCCATTGGCCTAGAGCTTCCCGACCCAAAAGGCTGCCTTGTTCCCAAACGGGCAGAGGGGTCCCAAGCGTCTTGCTTCCAGCTTTTCAGGAAGGTAAGAAACAACTGGCTCTGCCCAGTGCTCTTACAGCCTACCGGGAACATCTCTTACCAAGGCCTGTGAAACGCAGTTTCCTGGCAGGCCTGATCTGGCTGAAGTAGAACTTCTGCTCTGGGTGTGCTCCATTGCCCTAGAGCTGCCAGGCCCAAAGGGCTGCCTTGTTTCCAAAGACGGAGAGTGGACCCAAAGCATCTTGCTCCCAGCTCTTCGGGAAGCTAAGAAACAGCTGGCTCTGCCCAGTGCTCTTACAGCCTAAGAGAACATCTCTTTGAAAGGCCTGTGAAACGCAGTTTCTTGGCAGGCCTGACCTGGCTGAAGTAGAACTTCTGTTCTGGTTGTGCTACAAAGGCCTAGAGCTACCAGGACCTAAGGGCTGCCTTGTTTCCAAAGGGTGAGAGAGGCCCCAAAGCATCTTGCCTCCAGCACTTTGGGAAGCTAAAAAACAACTGGTTCTGCCCAGTGCTCTCACAGCCTACCGTGAACATCTCTTACCAAGGGCTGTGAAACGCAGTTTCTGGGCAGGACTGATCTGCCTGAAGTAGAACTTCTGCTGTGGGTGTGCTCCATTGGCCTAGAGCTGCCAGGCCCAAACGGCTGCCTTGTGTCCAAAGGGAGAGAGAGGCCCCAAAGCATCTTGCTTCCAGCTCTGTGGGAAGCTAAAGCAACTGGCTCTCAACAGTGCTCTCACAGCCTACCGGGAACATCTCTTACCAAGGCCTGTGAAACGCAGTTTCTTGGCAGGCCTGATCTGGCTGAAGTAGAACTCCTGCTCTGGGCGTGCTACTTTGGCCTAGAGCTGCCAGGCCCAAAGGGCCGCCTTGTTTCCAAAGGGGCTGAGAGTCCCCAAAGTACCTTGCTTCCAAATCTTTGGGAAGCTAAGTAACAACTGGCTCTTCACAGTGCTCTCACAGCCTACCGGCAACGTGACAGAGACAGGCCTGTGAGACGCAGTTTCTTGGAAGGCCTGATCTGGCTGAGGTAGAACTTCTGCTCTGGGTGTACTCCATTGGCCTAGGGCTGCCAGGCCCAAAGGGCTGCCTTTATTTCCAAAGTGTGAGAGAGGCCCCAAAGCATCTTGCTTCCTGCTCTCTGGGAAGCTAAAACAACTGGCTCTGCACAGTGCTCTCAAAGCCAACCGGGAACGTCACATACAAAGGCCTGTGAAACGCAGCTTCTTGACAGGCCTTATCTGGCTGAGGTAGAACTTGTGCTCTGGGTGTGCTACTTTGGCCTAGAGCTGCCAGGCACAAAGGCTGCTTTGTTTCCAAAGGGGGAGAGAGGCCCCAAATCATGTTGCTTCCAGCTGTTTTTGAAGCTAAGAAACAACTCGCTCTGCCAGGTACTCTTACAGCCTTCCGGGAACACCTCTTACGAAGGCCTGTGAAAAGCAGTTTCTTGGCAGGCCTGATCTGGCTGAGGTAGAACTTCTGCTCTGGGTGTGCTCCATTGCCCTAGAGCTGAAAGGCCCAAAGGGATGCCTTGTTTGCAAAGGGGCAGAGAGGCCCCAAAGCATCTTGCTTCCAGCTCATTGGGAAGCTAAGAAACAACTGTCTCTGCCCAGTGCTCTGACAGAGTACCGGCAACATCTCTTACCAAAGCCTTTGAAACGCAGTTTCTTGGCAGGCCTTATCTGGCTGAGGTAGAACTTCTGCTCTGGGTGTGCTCCATTGGCCTAGAGCTGAAAGGCCCAAAGCTCGGCCTTGTTGGCAAAGGGGCAGGGAGCCCCCAAAGCATCTTGCTTCCAGCTCTTAGGGAAGCTAAGAAACAACTGGCTCTGCCCAGTGCTCTTACAGCCTGAGAGAAAATCTCTTACCAAGGCCTGTGAAACGCACTTTGTTGGTGGCCTGATCTAGCTGAAGTAGAACTTCTGCTCTGGGTGTGCTCCATTGGCCTAGAGCTGCCTGGCCCAAAGGGCCGCCTTGTTTGCAAAGGGGCAGAGAGGCCCCAAAGCATCTTGCTTCCAGCTCTTCGGGAAGCTAAGAAACATCTGGCGTTGCCCAGTGCTCTTACAGCCTACCGGGAACATCTCTTACCAAGGCCTGTGAAACGCAGTTTGTTGGTGGCCTGAACTGGCCGAAGTAGAACTTCTGCTCTGGGTGTGCTCCACTGGCCTAGAGCTACCTGCCCCAAAGGGCTGCCTTGATTCCAAAGTGAGAGAGTGGCACCAAAGCATCTTGCTTCCAGCTCTTCGGGAAGCTAAGAAACATCTGGCGTTGCCCAGTGCTCTTACAGCCTACCGGGAACATCTCTTACCAAGGCCTGTGAAACGCCATTTCCTGGCAGGCCTGATTTGGCTGAAGTAGAACTTCTGCTCTGGGTGTGCTCCGTTGCCCTAGAGCTGCCAGGCCCAAGGTGCTGCCTTGTTTCCAAAGGGGCAGAGAGGCCCCAAAGCATCTTGCTTCCAGCTCTCTGGGAAGCTAAGAACCAACTCGCTCTGCCCCGTGCTCTTACACCTACTGGGAACATCTCTTACCAAGGCCTGTCAAACGCTGTTTCTTTGCAGGCCTGATCAGGCTGAAGTAGAACTCCTGCTCTGCGTGTGCTCCATTGGCCTAGAGCTTCCCGACCCAAAAGGCTGCCTTGTTCCCAAACGGGCAGAGGGGTCCCAAGCGTCTTGCTTCCAGCTTTTCAGGAAGGTAAGAAACAACTGGCTCTGCCCAGTGCTCTTACAGCCTACCGGGAACATCTCTTACCAAGGCCTGTGAAACGCAGTTTCCTGGCAGGCCTGATCTGGCTGAAGTAGAACTTCTGCTCTGGGTGTGCTCCATTGCCCTAGAGCTGCCAGGCCCAAAGGGCTGCCTTGTTTCCAAAGACGGAGAGTGGACCCAAAGCATCTTGCTCCCAGCTCTTCGGGAAGCTAAGAAACAGCTGGCTCTGCCCAGTGCTCTTACAGCCTAAGAGAACATCTCTTTGAAAGGCCTGTGAAACGCAGTTTCTTGGCAGGCCTGACCTGGCTGAAGTAGAACTTCTGTTCTGGTTGTGCTACATAGGCCTAGAGCTACCAGGACCTAAGGGCTGCCTTGTTTCCAAAGGGTGAGAGAGGCCCCAAAGCATCTTGCCTCCAGCACTTTGGGAAGCTAAAAAACAACTGGTTCTGCCCAGTGCTCTCACAGCCTACCGTGAACATCTCTTACCAAGGGCTGTGAAACGCAGTTTCTGGGCAGGACTGATCTGCCTGAAGTAGAACTTCTGCTGTGGGTGTGCTCCATTGGCCTAGAGCTGCCAGGCCCAAACGGCTGCCTTGTGTCCAAAGGGAGAGAGAGGCCCCAAAGCATCTTGCTTCCAGCTCTGTGGGAAGCTAAAGCAACTGGCTCTCCACAGTGCTCTCACAGCCTACCGGGAACATCTCTTACCAAGGCCTGTGAAACGCAGTTTCTTGGCAGGCCTGATCTGGCTGAAGTAGAACTCCTGCTCTGGGCGTGCTACTTTGGCCTAGAGCTGCCAGGCCCAAAGGGCCGCCTTGTTTCCAAAGGGGCTGAGAGTCCCCAAAGTACCTTGCTTCCAAATCTTTGGGAAGCTAAGAAACAACTGGCTCTGCACAGTGCTCTCACAGCCTACCGGCAACGTGACAGAGACAGGCCTGTGAGACGCAGTTTCTTGGAAGGCCTGATCTGGCTGAGGTAGAACTTCTGCTCTGGGTGTACTCCATTGGCCTAGGGCTGCCAGGCCCAAAGGGCTGCCTTTATTTCCAAAGTGTGAGAGAGGCCCCAAAGCATCTTGCTTCCTGCTCTCTGGGAAGCTAAAACAACTGGCTCTGCACAGTGCTCTCAAAGCCAACCGGGAACGTCACATACAAAGGCCTGTGAAACGCAGCTTCTTGACAGGCCTTATCTGGCTGAGGTAGAACTTGTGCTCTGGGTGTGCTACTTTGGCCTAGAGCTGCCAGGCACAAAGGCTGCTTTGTTTCCAAAGGGGGAGAGAGGCCCCAAATCATGTTGCTTCCAGCTGTTTTTGAAGCTAAGAAACAACTCGCTCTGCCAGGTACTCTTACAGCCTTCCGGGAACACCTCTTACGAAGGCCTGTGAAAAGCAGTTTCTTGGCAGGCCTGATCTGGCTGAGGTAGAACTTCTGCTCTGGGTGTGCTCCATTGCCCTAGAGCTGAAAGGCCCAAAGGGATGCCTTATTTGCAAAGGGGCAGAGAGGCCCCAAAGCATCTTGCTTCCAGCTCATTGGGAAGCTAAGAAACAACTGTCTCTGCCCAGTGCTCTGACAGAGTACCGGCAACATCTCTTACCAAAGCCTTTGAAACGCAGTTTCTTGGCAGGCCTTATCTGGCTGAGGTAGAACTTCTGCTCTGGGTGTGCTCCATTGGCCTAGAGCTGAAAGGCCCAAAGGTCGGCCTTGTTGGCAAAGGGGCAGGGAGCCCCCAAAGCATCTTGCTTCCAGCTCTTAGGGAAGCTAAGAAACAACTGGCTCTGCCCAGTGCTCTTACAGCCTGAGAGAAAATCTCTTACCAAGGCCTGTGAAACGCACTTTGTTGGTGGCCTGATCTAGCTGAAGTAGAACTTCTGCTCTGGGTGTGCTCCATTGGCCTAGAGCTGCCTGGCCCAAAGGGCCGCCTTGTTTGCAAAGGGGCAGAGAGGCCCCAAAGCATCTTGCTTCCAGCTCTTCGGGAAGCTAAGAAACATCTGGCGTTGCCCAGTGCTCTTACAGCCTACCGGGAACATCTCTTACCAAGGCCTGTGAAACGCAGTTTGTTGGTGGCCTGAACTGGCCGAAGTAGAACTTCTGCTCTGGGTGTGCTCCACTGGCCTAGAGCTACCTGCCCCAAAGGGCTGCCTTGATTCCAAAGTGAGAGAGTGGCACCAAAGCATCTTGCTTCCAGCTCTTCGGGAAGCTAAGAAACATCTGGCGTTGCCCAGTGCTCTTACAGCCTACCGGGAACATCTCTTACCAAGGCCTGTGAAACGCCGTTTCCTGGCAGGCCTGATTTGGCTGAAGTAGAACTTCTGCTCTGGGTGTGCTACGTTGCCCTAGAGCTGCCAGGCCCAAGGTGCTGCCTTGTTTCCAAAGGGGCAGAGAGGCCCCAAAGCATCTTGCTTCCAGCTCTCTGGGAAGCTAAGAACCAACTCGCTCTGCCCCGTGCTCTTACACCTACCGGGAACATCTCTTACCAAGGCCTGTCAAACGCTGTTTTTTGCAGGCCTGATCAGGCTGAAGTAGAACTCCTGCTCTGCGTGTGCTCCATTGGCCTAGAGCTTCCCGACCCAAAAGGCTGCCTTGTTCCCAAACGGGCAGAGGGGTCCCAAGCATCTTGCTTCCAGCTTTTCAGGAAGGTAAGAAACAACTGGCTCTGCCCAGTGCTCTTACAGCCTACCGGGAACATCTCTTACCAAGGCCTGTGAAACGCAGTTTCCTGGCAGGCCTGATCTGGCTGAAGTAGAACTTCTGCTCTGGGCGTGCTCCATTTGCCCTAGAGCTGCCAGGCCCAAAGGGCTGCCTTGTTTCCAAAGACGGAGAGTGGACCCAAAGCATCTTGCTCCCAGCTCTTCGGGAAGCTAAGAAACAGCTGGCTCTGCCCAGTGCTCTTACAGCCTAAGAGAACATCTCTTTGAAAGGCCTGTGAAACGCAGTTTCTTGGCAGGCCTGACCTGGCTGAAGTAGAACTTCTGTTCTGGTTGTGCTACATAGGCCTAGAGCTACCAGGACCTAAGGGCTGCCTTGTTTCCAAAGGGTGAGAGAGGCCCCAAAGCATCTTGCCTCCAGCACTTTGGGAAGCTAAAAAACAACTGGTTCTGCCCAGTGCTCTCACAGCCTACCGTGAACATCTCTTACCAAGGGCTGTGAAACGCAGTTTCTGGGCAGGACTGATCTGCCTGAAGTAGAACTTCTGCTGTGGGTGTGCTCCATTGGCCTAGAGCTGCCAGGCGCAAACGGCTGCCTTGTGTCCAAAGGGAGAGAGAGGCCCCAAAGCATCTTGCTTCCAGCTCTGTGGGAAGCTAAAGCAACTGGCTCTCCACAGTGCTCTCACAGCCTACCGGGAACATCTCTTACCAAGGCCTGTGAAACGCAGTTTCTTGGCAGGCCTGATCTGGCTGAAGTAGAACTCCTGCTCTGGGCGTGCTACTTTGGCCTAGAGCTGCCAGGCCCAAAGGGCCGCCTTGTTTCCAAAGGGGCTGAGAGTCCCCAAAGTATCTTGCTTCCAAATCTTTGGGAAGCTAAGAAACAACTGGCTCTGCACAGTGCTCTCACAGCCTACCGGCAACGTGACAGAGACAGGCCTGTGAGACGCAGTTTCTTGGAAGGCCTGATCTGGCTGAGGTAGAACTTCTGCTCTGGGTGTACTCCATTGGCCTAGGGCTGCCAGGCCCAAAGGGCTGCCTTTATTTCCAAAGTGTGAGAGAGGCCCCAAAGCATCTTGCTTCCTGCTCTCTGGGAAGCTAAAACAACTGGCTCTGCACAGTGCTCTCAAAGCCAACCGGGAACGTCACATACAAAGGCCTGTGAAACGCAGCTTCTTGACAGGCCTTATCTGGCTGAGGTAGAACTTGTGCTCTGGGTGTGCTACTTTGGCCTAGAGCTGCCAGGCACAAAGGCTGCTTTGTTTCCAAAGGGGGAGAGAGGCCCCAAATCATGTTGCTTCCAGCTGTTTTTGAAGCTAAGAAACAACTCGCTCTGCCAGGTACTCTTACAGCCTTCCGGGAACACCTCTTACGAAGGCCTGTGAAAAGCAGTTTCTTGGCAGGCCTGATCTGGCTGAGGTAGAACTTCTGCTCTGGGTGTGCTTCATTGGCCTAGAGCTGAAAGGCCCAAAGGGCTGCCTTGTTTCCAAAGGGGGAGAGAGGCCCCAAAGCATCTTGCTTCCACCTCTTGGGAAGCTAAGAAACAACTGGCTGTGCCCAGTGCTCTTATAGCCTAAGAGAACATCTCTTATCAAGGCCTGTGAAACGCACTTTCTAGGCAGGCCTGATCTGGAAGAAGTAGAACTTCTGCTCTGGTTGTGCTCCATTGCCCTAGAGCTGCCAGACCCAACGTGCTGCCTTGTTTCCAAAGGGGCAGAGAGGCCCCAAAGCGTCTTGCTTCCAGCTGTTTGGGAAACAAGGAAACAACTGGCTCTGCACCGTGCTCTCACAGCCTACCGGGAACGTCACATACAAAGGCCTCTGAAACGCAGTTCCTTGGCAGGCCTGATCTGGCTGAAGTAGGACTTCTGCTCTGGCTGTGCTCCATTGGCCTAGAGCTGAAAGGCCCAAAGGGATGCCTTGTTTGCAAAGGGGCAGAGAGGCCCCAAAGCATCTTGCTTCCAGCTCTTTGGGAAGCTAAGAAACAACTGTCTCTGCCCAGTGCTCTGACAGAGTACCGGCAACATCTCTTACCAAAGCCTTTGAAACGCAGTTTCTTGGCACGCCTTATCTGGCTGAGGTCGAACTTCTGCTCTGGGTGTGCTCCATTGGCCTAGAGCTGAAAGGCCCAAAGGTCGGCCTTGTTGGCAAAGGGGCAGGGAGCCCCCAAAGCATCTTGCTTCCAGCTCTTTGGGAAGCTAAGAAACAACTGGCTCTGCCCAGTGCTCTTACAGCCTAAGAGAAAATCTCTTACCAAGGCCTGTGAAACGCACTTTGTTGGTGGCCTGATCTAGCTGAAGTAGAACTTCTGCTCTGGGTGTGCTCAACTCGCCTAGAGCTGCCTGGCCCAAAGGGCCGCCTTGTTTGCAAAGGGGCAGAAAGGCCCCAAAGCATCTTGCTTCCAGCTCTTCGGGATGCTAAGAAACATCTGGCGTTGCCCAGTGCTCTTACAGCCTACCGGGAACATCTCTTACCAAGGCCTGTGAAACGCAGTTTGTTGGTGGCCTCAACTGGCCGAAGTAGAACTTCTGCTCTGGGTGTGCTCCACTGGCCTAGAGCTACCTGTTCCAAAGGGCTGCCTTGATTCCAAAGTGAGAGAGTGTCACCAAAGCATCTTGCTTCCAGCTCTTCGGGATGCTAAGAAACATCTGGCGTTGCCCAGTGCTCTTACAGCCTACCGGGAACATCTCTTACCAAGGCCTGTGAAACGCCGTTTCCTGGCAGGCCTGATTTGGCTGAAGTAGAACTTCTGCTCTGGGTGTGCTCCATTGCCCTAGAGCTGCCAGGCCCAAGGTGCTGCCTTGTTTCCAAAGGGGCAGAGAGGCCCCAAAGCATCTTGCTTCCGGCTCTCTGGGAAGCTAAGAACCAACTCGCTCTGCCCCGTGCTCTTACAGCCTACTGGGAACATGTCTTTGAAAGGCCTGTGAAACGCAGTTTCTTGGCAGGCCTCATCTGGCTGAATTAGAACTCCGGCTCTGGGTGTGCTCCATTGCCCTAGAGCTGCCAGGCCCCAAGTGCTGCCCTGTTTCCAAGGGGCAGAGAGGCCCAAAGCATCTTGCTTCCCGGTCTTTGCGAAGCTAAGAAACAACTGGCTCTGCCCAGTGCTCTTACACCTACCGGGAACATCTCTTACCAAGGCCTGTCAAACGCTGTTTCTTTGCAGGCCTGATCAGGCTGAAGTAGAACTCCTGCTCTGCGTGTGCTCCATTGGCCTAGAGCTTCCCGACCCAAAAGGCTGCCTTGTTCCCAAACGGGCAGAGGGGTCCCAAGCATCTTGCTTCCAGCTTTTCAGGAAGGTAAGAAACAACTGGCTCTGCCCAGTGCTCTTACAGCCTACCGGGAACATCTCTTACCAAGGCCTGTGAAACGCAGTTTCCTGGCAGGCCTGATCTGGCTGAAGTAGAACTTCTGCTCTGGTTGTGCTCCATTGCCCTAGAGCTGCCAAGCCCAAAGGGCTGCCTTGTTTCCAAAGATGGAGAGTGAACCCAAAGCATCTTGCTCCCGGCTCTTCGGGAAGCTAAGAAACAGCTGGCTCTGCCCAGTGCTCTTACAGCCTAAGAGAACATCTCTTTGAAAGGCCTGTGAAACGCAGTTTCTTGGCAGGCCTGACCTGGCTGAAGTAGAACTTCTGTTCTGGTTGTGCTACATAGGCCTAGAGCTACCAGGACCTAAGGGCTGCCTTGTTTCCAAAGGGTGAGAGAGGCCCCAAAGCATCTTGCCTCCAGCACTTTGGGAAGCTAAAAAACAACTGGTTCTGCCCAGTGCTCTCACAGCCTACCGTGAACATCTCTTACCAGGGGCTGTGAAACGCAGTTTCTGGGCAGGACTGATCTGCCTGAAGTAGAACTTCTGCTGTGGGTGTGCTCCATTGGCCTAGAGCTGCCAGGCGCAAACGGCTGCCTTGTGTCCAAAGGGAGAGAGAGGCCCCAAAGCATCTTGCTTCCAGCTCTGTGGGAAGCTAAAGCAACTGGCTCTCCACAGTGCTCTCACAGCCTACCGGGAACATCTCTTACCAAGGCCTGTGAAACGCAGTTTCTTGGCAGGCCTGATCTGGCTGAAGTAGAACTCCTGCTCTGGGCGTGCTACTTTGGCCTAGAGCTGCCAGGCCCAAAGGGCCGCCTTGTTTCCAAAGGGGCTGAGAGTCCCCAAAGTATCTTGCTTCCAAATCTTTGGGAAGCTAAGAAACAACTGGCTCTGCACAGTGCTCTCACAGCCTACCGGCAACGTGACAGAGACAGGCCTGTGAGACGCAGTTTCTTGGAAGGCCTGATCTGGCTGAGGTAGAACTTCTGCTCTGGGTGTACTCCATTGGCCTAGGGCTGCCAGGCCCAAAGGGCTGCCTTTATTTCCAAAGTGTGAGAGAGGCCCCAAAGCATCTTGCTTCCTGCTCTCTGGGAAGCTAAAACAACTGGCTCTGCACAGTGCTCTCAAAGCCAACCGGGAACGTCACATACAAAGGCCTGTGAAACGCAGCTTCTTGACAGGCCTTATCTGGCTGAGGTAGAACTTGTGCTCTGGGTGTGCTACTTTGGCCTAGAGCTGCCAGGCACAAAGGCTGCTTTGTTTCCAAAGGGGGAGAGAGGCCCCAAATCATGTTGCTTCCAGCTGTTTTTGAAGCTAAGAAACAACTCGCTCTGCCAGGTACTCTTACAGCCTTCCGGGAACACCTCTTACGAAGGCCTGTGAAAAGCAGTTTCTTGGCAGGCCTGATCTGGCTGAGGTAGAACTTCTGCTCTGGGTGTGCTCTATTGGCCTAGAGCTGAAAGGCCCAAAGGTCGGCCTTGTTGGCAAAGGGGCAGGGAGCCCCCAAAGCATCTTGCTTCCAGCTCTTCGGGAAGCTAAGAAACAACTGGCTCTGCCCAGTGCTCTTACAGCCTGAGAGAAAATCTCTTACCAAGGCCTGTGAAACGCACTTTGTTGGTGGCCTGATCTAGCTGAAGTAGAACTTCTGCTCTGGGTGTGCTCCATTGGCCTAGAGCTGCCTGGCCCAAAGGGCCGCCTTGTTTGCAAAGGGGCAGAGAGGCCCCAAAGCATCTTGCTTCCAGCTCTTCGGGAAGCTAAGAAACATCTGGCGTTGCCCAGTGCTCTTACAGCCTACCGGGAACATCTCTTACCAAGGCCTGTGAAACGCAGTTTGTTGGTGGCCTGAACTGGCCGAAGTAGAACTTCTGCTCTGGGTGTGCTCCACTGGCCTAGAGCTACCTGCCCCAAAGGGCTGCCTTGATTCCAAAGTGAGAGAGTGGCACCAAAGCATCTTGCTTCCAGCTCTTCGGGAAGCTAAGAAACATCTGGCGTTGCCCAGTGCTCTTACAGCCTACCGGGAACATCTCTTACCAAGGCCTGTGAAACGCCGTTTCCTGGCAGGCCTGATTTGGCTGAAGTAGAACTTCTGCTCTGGGTGTGCTCCGTTGCCCTAGAGCTGCCAGGCCCAAGGTGCTGCCTTGTTTCCAAAGGGGCAGAGAGGCCCCAAAGCATCTTGCTTCCAGCTCTCTGGGAAGCTAAGAACCAACTCGCTCTGCCCCGTGCTCTTACACCTACTGGGAACATCTCTTACCAAGGCCTGTCAAACGCTGTTTCTTTGCAGGCCTGATCAGGCTGAAGTAGAACTCCTGCTCTGCGTGTGCTCCATTGGCCTAGAGCTTCCCGACCCAAAAGGCTGCCTTGTTCCCAAACGGGCAGAGGGGTCCCAAGCGTCTTGCTTCCAGCTTTTCAGGAAGGTAAGAAACAACTGGCTCTGCCCAGTGCTCTTACAGCCTACCGGGAACATCTCTTACCAAGGCCTGTGAAACGCAGTTTCCTGGCAGGCCTGATCTGGCTGAAGTAGAACTTCTGCTCTGGGTGTGCTCCATTGCCCTAGAGCTGCCAGGCCCAAAGGGCTGCCTTGTTTCCAAAGACGGAGAGTGGACCCAAAGCATCTTGCTCCCAGCTCTTCGGGAAGCTAAGAAACAGCTGGCTCTGCCCAGTGCTCTTACAGCCTAAGAGAACATCTCTTTGAAAGGCCTGTGAAACGCAGTTTCTTGGCAGGCCTGACCTGGCTGAAGTAGAACTTCTGTTCTGGTTGTGCTACATAGGCCTAGAGCTACCAGGACCTAAGGGCTGCCTTGTTTCCAAAGGGTGAGAGAGGCCCCAAAGCATCTTGCCTCCAGCACTTTGGGAAGCTAAAAAACAACTGGTTCTGCCCAGTGCTCTCACAGCCTACCGTGAACATCTCTTACCAAGGGCTGTGAAACGCAGTTTCTGGGCAGGACTGATCTGCCTGAAGTAGAACTTCTGCTGTGGGTGTGCTCCATTGGCCTAGAGCTGCCAGGCCCAAACGGCTGCCTTGTGTCCAAAGGGAGAGAGAGGCCCCAAAGCATCTTGCTTCCAGCTCTGTGGGAAGCTAAAGCAACTGGCTCTCCACAGTGCTCTCACAGCCTACCGGGAACATCTCTTACCAAGGCCTGTGAAACGCAGTTTCTTGGCAGGCCTGATCTGGCTGAAGTAGAACTCCTGCTCTGGGCGTGCTACTTTGGCCTAGAGCTGCCAGGCCCAAAGGGCCGCCTTGTTTCCAAAGGGGCTGAGAGTCCCCAAAGTACCTTGCTTCCAAATCTTTGGGAAGCTAAGAAACAACTGGCTCTGCACAGTGCTCTCACAGCCTACCGGCAACGTGACAGAGACAGGCCTGTGAGACGCAGTTTCTTGGAAGGCCTGATCTGGCTGAGGTAGAACTTCTGCTCTGGGTGTACTCCATTGGCCTAGGGCTGCCAGGCCCAAAGGGCTGCCTTTATTTCCAAAGTGTGAGAGAGGCCCCAAAGCATCTTGCTTCCTGCTCTCTGGGAAGCTAAAACAACTGGCTCTGCACAGTGCTCTCAAAGCCAACCGGGAACGTCACATACAAAGGCCTGTGAAACGCAGCTTCTTGACAGGCCTTATCTGGCTGAGGTAGAACTTGTGCTCTGGGTGTGCTACTTTGGCCTAGAGCTGCCAGGCACAAAGGCTGCTTTGTTTCCAAAGGGGGAGAGAGGCCCCAAATCATGTTGCTTCCAGCTGTTTTTGAAGCTAAGAAACAACTCGCTCTGCCAGGTACTCTTACAGCCTTCCGGGAACACCTCTTACGAAGGCCTGTGAAAAGCAGTTTCTTGGCAGGCCTGATCTGGCTGAGGTAGAACTTCTGCTCTGGGTGTGCTCCATTGCCCTAGAGCTGAAAGGCCCAAAGGGATGCCTTATTTGCAAAGGGGCAGAGAGGCCCCAAAGCATCTTGCTTCCAGCTCATTGGGAAGCTAAGAAACAACTGTCTCTGCCCAGTGCTCTGACAGAGTACCGGGAACATCTCTTACCAAAGCCTTTGAAACGCAGTTTCTTGGCAGGCCTTATCTGGCTGAGGTAGAACTTCTGCTCTGGGTGTGCTCCATTGGCCTAGAGCTGAAAGGCCCAAAGGTCGGCCTTGTTGGCAAAGGGGCAGGGAGCCCCCAAAGCATCTTGCTTCCAGCTCTTAGGGAAGCTAAGAAACAACTGGCTCTGCCCAGTGCTCTTACAGCCTGAGAGAAAATCTCTTACCAAGGCCTGTGAAACGCACTTTGTTGGTGGCCTGATCTAGCTGAAGTAGAACTTCTGCTCTGGGTGTGCTCCATTGGCCTAGAGCTGCCTGGCCCAAAGGGCCGCCTTGTTTGCAAAGGGGCAGAGAGGCCCCAAAGCATCTTGCTTCCAGCTCTTCGGGAAGCTAAGAAACATCTGGCGTTGCCCAGTGCTCTTACAGCCTACCGGGAACATCTCTTACCAAGGCCTGTGAAACGCAGTTTGTTGGTGGCCTGAACTGGCCGAAGTAGAACTTCTGCTCTGGGTGTGCTCCACTGGCCTAGAGCTACCTGCCCCAAAGGGCTGCCTTGATTCCAAAGTGAGAGAGTGGCACCAAAGCATCTTGCTTCCAGCTCTTCGGGAAGCTAAGAAACATCTGGCGTTGCCCAGTGCTCTTACAGCCTACCGGGAACATCTCTTACCAAGGCCTGTGAAACGCCGTTTCCTGGCAGGCCTGATTTGGCTGAAGTAGAACTTCTGCTCTGGGTGTGCTACGTTGCCCTAGAGCTGCCAGGCCCAAGGTGCTGCCTTGTTTCCAAAGGGGCAGAGAGGCCCCAAAGCATCTTGCTTCCAGCTCTCTGGGAAGCTAAGAACCAACTCGCTCTGCCCCGTGCTCTTACACCTACCGGGAACATCTCTTACCAAGGCCTGTCAAACGCTGTTTTTTGCAGGCCTGATCAGGCTGAAGTAGAACTCCTGCTCTGCGTGTGCTCCATTGGCCTAGAGCTTCCCGACCCAAAAGGCTGCCTTGTTCCCAAACGGGCAGAGGGGTCCCAAGCATCTTGCTTCCAGCTTTTCAGGAAGGTAAGAAACAACTGGCTCTGCCCAGTGCTCTTACAGCCTACCGGGAACATCTCTTACCAAGGCCTGTGAAACGCAGTTTCCTGGCAGGCCTGATCTGGCTGAAGTAGAACTTCTGCTCTGGGCGTGCTCCATTTGCCCTAGAGCTGCCAGGCCCAAAGGGCTGCCTTGTTTCCAAAGACGGAGAGTGGACCCAAAGCATCTTGCTCCCAGCTCTTCGGGAAGCTAAGAAACAGCTGGCTCTGCCCAGTGCTCTTACAGCCTAAGAGAACATCTCTTTGAAAGGCCTGTGAAACGCAGTTTCTTGGCAGGCCTGACCTGGCTGAAGTAGAACTTCTGTTCTGGTTGTGCTACATAGGCCTAGAGCTACCAGGACCTAAGGGCTGCCTTGTTTCCAAAGGGTGAGAGAGGCCCCAAAGCATCTTGCCTCCAGCACTTTGGGAAGCTAAAAAACAACTGGTTCTGCCCAGTGCTCTCACAGCCTACCGTGAACATCTCTTACCAAGGGCTGTGAAACGCAGTTTCTGGGCAGGACTGATCTGCCTGAAGTAGAACTTCTGCTGTGGGTGTGCTCCATTGGCCTAGAGCTGCCAGGCGCAAACGGCTGCCTTGTGTCCAAAGGGAGAGAGAGGCCCCAAAGCATCTTGCTTCCAGCTCTGTGGGAAGCTAAAGCAACTGGCTCTCCACAGTGCTCTCACAGCCTACCGGGAACATCTCTTACCAAGGCCTGTGAAACGCAGTTTCTTGGCAGGCCTGATCTGGCTGAAGTAGAACTCCTGCTCTGGGCGTGCTACTTTGGCCTAGAGCTGCCAGGCCCAAAGGGCCGCCTTGTTTCCAAAGGGGCTGAGAGTCCCCAAAGTATCTTGCTTCCAAATCTTTGGGAAGCTAAGAAACAACTGGCTCTGCACAGTGCTCTCACAGCCTACCGGCAACGTGACAGAGACAGGCCTGTGAGACGCAGTTTCTTGGAAGGCCTGATCTGGCTGAGGTAGAACTTCTGCTCTGGGTGTACTCCATTGGCCTAGGGCTGCCAGGCCCAAAGGGCTGCCTTTATTTCCAAAGTGTGAGAGAGGCCCCAAAGCATCTTGCTTCCTGCTCTCTGGGAAGCTAAAACAACTGGCTCTGCACAGTGCTCTCAAAGCCAACCGGGAACGTCACATACAAAGGCCTGTGAAACGCAGCTTCTTGACAGGCCTTATCTGGCTGAGGTAGAACTTGTGCTCTGGGTGTGCTACTTTGGCCTAGAGCTGCCAGGCACAAAGGCTGCTTTGTTTCCAAAGGGGGAGAGAGGCCCCAAATCATGTTGCTTCCAGCTGTTTTTGAAGCTAAGAAACAACTCGCTCTGCCAGGTACTCTTACAGCCTTCCGGGAACACCTCTTACGAAGGCCTGTGAAAAGCAGTTTCTTGGCAGGCCTGATCTGGCTGAGGTAGAACTTCTGCTCTGGGTGTGCTTCATTGGCCTAGAGCTGAAAGGCCCAAAGGGCTGCCTTGTTTCCAAAGGGGGAGAGAGGCCCCAAAGCATCTTGCTTCCACCTCTTGGGAAGCTAAGAAACAACTGGCTGTGCCCAGTGCTCTTATAGCCTAAGAGAACATCTCTTATCAAGGCCTGTGAAACGCACTTTCTAGGCAGGCCTGATCTGGAAGAAGTAGAACTTCTGCTCTGGTTGTGCTCCATTGCCCTAGAGCTGCCAGACCCAACGTGCTGCCTTGTTTCCAAAGGGGCAGAGAGGCCCCAAAGCGTCTTGCTTCCAGCTGTTTGGGAAACAAGGAAACAACTGGCTCTGCACCGTGCTCTCACAGCCTACCGGGAACGTCACATACAAAGGCCTCTGAAACGCAGTTCCTTGGCAGGCCTGATCTGGCTGAAGTAGGACTTCTGCTCTGGCTGTGCTCCATTGGCCTAGAGCTGAAAGGCCCAAAGGGATGCCTTGTTTGCAAAGGGGCAGAGAGGCCCCAAAGCATCTTGCTTCCAGCTCTTTGGGAAGCTAAGAAACAACTGTCTCTGCCCAGTGCTCTGACAGAGTACCGGCAACATCTCTTACCAAAGCCTTTGAAACGCAGTTTCTTGGCACGCCTTATCTGGCTGAGGTCGAACTTCTGCTCTGGGTGTGCTCCATTGGCCTAGAGCTGAAAGGCCCAAAGGTCGGCCTTGTTGGCAAAGGGGCAGGGAGCCCCCAAAGCATCTTGCTTCCAGCTCTTTGGGAAGCTAAGAAACAACTGGCTCTGCCCAGTGCTCTTACAGCCTAAGAGAAAATCTCTTACCAAGGCCTGTGAAACGCACTTTGTTGGTGGCCTGATCTAGCTGAAGTAGAACTTCTGCTCTGGGTGTGCTCAACTCGCCTAGAGCTGCCTGGCCCAAAGGGCCGCCTTGTTTGCAAAGGGGCAGAAAGGCCCCAAAGCATCTTGCTTCCAGCTCTTCGGGATGCTAAGAAACATCTGGCGTTGCCCAGTGCTCTTACAGCCTACCGGGAACATCTCTTACCAAGGCCTGTGAAACGCAGTTTGTTGGTGGCCTCAACTGGCCGAAGTAGAACTTCTGCTCTGGGTGTGCTCCACTGGCCTAGAGCTACCTGTTCCAAAGGGCTGCCTTGATTCCAAAGTGAGAGAGTGTCACCAAAGCATCTTGCTTCCAGCTCTTCGGGATGCTAAGAAACATCTGGCGTTGCCCAGTGCTCTTACAGCCTACCGGGAACATCTCTTACCAAGGCCTGTGAAACGCCGTTTCCTGGCAGGCCTGATTTGGCTGAAGTAGAACTTCTGCTCTGGGTGTGCTCCATTGCCCTAGAGCTGCCAGGCCCAAGGTGCTGCCTTGTTTCCAAAGGGGCAGAGAGGCCCCAAAGCATCTTGCTTCCGGCTCTCTGGGAAGCTAAGAACCAACTCGCTCTGCCCCGTGCTCTTACAGCCTACTGGGAACATGTCTTTGAAAGGCCTGTGAAACGCAGTTTCTTGGCAGGCCTCATCTGGCTGAATTAGAACTCCGGCTCTGGGTGTGCTCCATTGCCCTAGAGCTGCCAGGCCCCAAGTGCTGCCCTGTTTCCAAGGGGCAGAGAGGCCCAAAGCATCTTGCTTCCCGGTCTTTGCGAAGCTAAGAAACAACTGGCTCTGCCCAGTGCTCTTACACCTACCGGGAACATCTCTTACCAAGGCCTGTCAAACGCTGTTTCTTTGCAGGCCTGATCAGGCTGAAGTAGAACTCCTGCTCTGCGTGTGCTCCATTGGCCTAGAGCTTCCCGACCCAAAAGGCTGCCTTGTTCCCAAACGGGCAGAGGGGTCCCAAGCATCTTGCTTCCAGCTTTTCAGGAAGGTAAGAAACAACTGGCTCTGCCCAGTGCTCTTACAGCCTACCGGGAACATCTCTTACCAAGGCCTGTGAAACGCAGTTTCCTGGCAGGCCTGATCTGGCTGAAGTAGAACTTCTGCTCTGGTTGTGCTCCATTGCCCTAGAGCTGCCAAGCCCAAAGGGCTGCCTTGTTTCCAAAGATGGAGAGTGAACCCAAAGCATCTTGCTCCCGGCTCTTCGGGAAGCTAAGAAACAGCTGGCTCTGCCCAGTGCTCTTACAGCCTAAGAGAACATCTCTTTGAAAGGCCTGTGAAACGCAGTTTCTTGGCAGGCCTGACCTGGCTGAAGTAGAACTTCTGTTCTGGTTGTGCTACATAGGCCTAGAGCTACCAGGACCTAAGGGCTGCCTTGTTTCCAAAGGGTGAGAGAGGCCCCAAAGCATCTTGCCTCCAGCACTTTGGGAAGCTAAAAAACAACTGGTTCTGCCCAGTGCTCTCACAGCCTACCGTGAACATCTCTTACCAGGGGCTGTGAAACGCAGTTTCTGGGCAGGACTGATCTGCCTGAAGTAGAACTTCTGCTGTGGGTGTGCTCCATTGGCCTAGAGCTGCCAGGCGCAAACGGCTGCCTTGTGTCCAAAGGGAGAGAGAGGCCCCAAAGCATCTTGCTTCCAGCTCTGTGGGAAGCTAAAGCAACTGGCTCTCCACAGTGCTCTCACAGCCTACCGGGAACATCTCTTACCAAGGCCTGTGAAACGCAGTTTCTTGGCAGGCCTGATCTGGCTGAAGTAGAACTCCTGCTCTGGGCGTGCTACTTTGGCCTAGAGCTGCCAGGCCCAAAGGGCCGCCTTGTTTCCAAAGGGGCTGAGAGTCCCCAAAGTATCTTGCTTCCAAATCTTTGGGAAGCTAAGAAACAACTGGCTCTGCACAGTGCTCTCACAGCCTACCGGCAACGTGACAGAGACAGGCCTGTGAGACGCAGTTTCTTGGAAGGCCTGATCTGGCTGAGGTAGAACTTCTGCTCTGGGTGTACTCCATTGGCCTAGGGCTGCCAGGCCCAAAGGGCTGCCTTTATTTCCAAAGTGTGAGAGAGGCCCCAAAGCATCTTGCTTCCTGCTCTCTGGGAAGCTAAAACAACTGGCTCTGCACAGTGCTCTCAAAGCCAACCGGGAACGTCACATACAAAGGCCTGTGAAACGCAGCTTCTTGACAGGCCTTATCTGGCTGAGGTAGAACTTGTGCTCTGGGTGTGCTACTTTGGCCTAGAGCTGCCAGGCACAAAGGCTGCTTTGTTTCCAAAGGGGGAGAGAGGCCCCAAATCATGTTGCTTCCAGCTGTTTTTGAAGCTAAGAAACAACTCGCTCTGCCAGGTACTCTTACAGCCTTCCGGGAACACCTCTTACGAAGGCCTGTGAAAAGCAGTTTCTTGGCAGGCCTGATCTGGCTGAGGTAGAACTTCTGCTCTGGGTGTGCTCTATTGGCCTAGAGCTGAAAGGCCCAAAGGTCGGCCTTGTTGGCAAAGGGGCAGGGAGCCCCCAAAGCATCTTGCTTCCAGCTCTTCGGGAAGCTAAGAAACAACTGGCTCTGCCCAGTGCTCTTACAGCCTGAGAGAAAATCTCTTACCAAGGCCTGTGAAACGCACTTTGTTGGTGGCCTGATCTAGCTGAAGTAGAACTTCTGCTCTGGGTGTGCTCCATTGGCCTAGAGCTGCCTGGCCCAAAGGGCCGCCTTGTTTGCAAAGGGGCAGAGAGGCCCCAAAGCATCTTGCTTCCAGCTCTTCGGGAAGCTAAGAAACATCTGGCGTTGCCCAGTGCTCTTACAGCCTACCGGGAACATCTCTTACCAAGGCCTGTGAAACGCAGTTTGTTGGTGGCCTGAACTGGCCGAAGTAGAACTTCTGCTCTGGGTGTGCTCCACTGGCCTAGAGCTACCTGCCCCAAAGGGCTGCCTTGATTCCAAAGTGAGAGAGTGGCACCAAAGCATCTTGCTTCCAGCTCTTCGGGAAGCTAAGAAACATCTGGCGTTGCCCAGTGCTCTTACAGCCTACCGGGAACATCTCTTACCAAGGCCTGTGAAACGCCGTTTCCTGGCAGGCCTGATTTGGCTGAAGTAGAACTTCTGCTCTGGGTGTGCTCCGTTGCCCTAGAGCTGCCAGGCCCAAGGTGCTGCCTTGTTTCCAAAGGGGCAGAGAGGCCCCAAAGCATCTTGCTTCCAGCTCTCTGGGAAGCTAAGAACCAACTCGCTCTGCCCCGTGCTCTTACACCTACTGGGAACATCTCTTACCAAGGCCTGTCAAACGCTGTTTCTTTGCAGGCCTGATCAGGCTGAAGTAGAACTCCTGCTCTGCGTGTGCTCCATTGGCCTAGAGCTTCCCGACCCAAAAGGCTGCCTTGTTCCCAAACGGGCAGAGGGGTCCCAAGCGTCTTGCTTCCAGCTTTTCAGGAAGGTAAGAAACAACTGGCTCTGCCCAGTGCTCTTACAGCCTACCGGGAACATCTCTTACCAAGGCCTGTGAAACGCAGTTTCCTGGCAGGCCTGATCTGGCTGAAGTAGAACTTCTGCTCTGGGTGTGCTCCATTGCCCTAGAGCTGCCAGGCCCAAAGGGCTGCCTTGTTTCCAAAGACGGAGAGTGGACCCAAAGCATCTTGCTCCCAGCTCTTCGGGAAGCTAAGAAACAGCTGGCTCTGCCCAGTGCTCTTACAGCCTAAGAGAACATCTCTTTGAAAGGCCTGTGAAACGCAGTTTCTTGGCAGGCCTGACCTGGCTGAAGTAGAACTTCTGTTCTGGTTGTGCTACATAGGCCTAGAGCTACCAGGACCTAAGGGCTGCCTTGTTTCCAAAGGGTGAGAGAGGCCCCAAAGCATCTTGCCTCCAGCACTTTGGGAAGCTAAAAAACAACTGGTTCTGCCCAGTGCTCTCACAGCCTACCGTGAACATCTCTTACCAAGGGCTGTGAAACGCAGTTTCTGGGCAGGACTGATCTGCCTGAAGTAGAACTTCTGCTGTGGGTGTGCTCCATTGGCCTAGAGCTGCCAGGCCCAAACGGCTGCCTTGTGTCCAAAGGGAGAGAGAGGCCCCAAAGCATCTTGCTTCCAGCTCTGTGGGAAGCTAAAGCAACTGGCTCTCCACAGTGCTCTCACAGCCTACCGGGAACATCTCTTACCAAGGCCTGTGAAACGCAGTTTCTTGGCAGGCCTGATCTGGCTGAAGTAGAACTCCTGCTCTGGGCGTGCTACTTTGGCCTAGAGCTGCCAGGCCCAAAGGGCCGCCTTGTTTCCAAAGGGGCTGAGAGTCCCCAAAGTACCTTGCTTCCAAATCTTTGGGAAGCTAAGAAACAACTGGCTCTGCACAGTGCTCTCACAGCCTACCGGCAACGTGACAGAGACAGGCCTGTGAGACGCAGTTTCTTGGAAGGCCTGATCTGGCTGAGGTAGAACTTCTGCTCTGGGTGTACTCCATTGGCCTAGGGCTGCCAGGCCCAAAGGGCTGCCTTTATTTCCAAAGTGTGAGAGAGGCCCCAAAGCATCTTGCTTCCTGCTCTCTGGGAAGCTAAAACAACTGGCTCTGCACAGTGCTCTCAAAGCCAACCGGGAACGTCACATACAAAGGCCTGTGAAACGCAGCTTCTTGACAGGCCTTATCTGGCTGAGGTAGAACTTGTGCTCTGGGTGTGCTACTTTGGCCTAGAGCTGCCAGGCACAAAGGCTGCTTTGTTTCCAAAGGGGGAGAGAGGCCCCAAATCATGTTGCTTCCAGCTGTTTTTGAAGCTAAGAAACAACTCGCTCTGCCAGGTACTCTTACAGCCTTCCGGGAACACCTCTTACGAAGGCCTGTGAAAAGCAGTTTCTTGGCAGGCCTGATCTGGCTGAGGTAGAACTTCTGCTCTGGGTGTGCTCCATTGCCCTAGAGCTGAAAGGCCCAAAGGGATGCCTTATTTGCAAAGGGGCAGAGAGGCCCCAAAGCATCTTGCTTCCAGCTCATTGGGAAGCTAAGAAACAACTGTCTCTGCCCAGTGCTCTGACAGAGTACCGGCAACATCTCTTACCAAAGCCTTTGAAACGCAGTTTCTTGGCAGGCCTTATCTGGCTGAGGTAGAACTTCTGCTCTGGGTGTGCTCCATTGGCCTAGAGCTGAAAGGCCCAAAGGTCGGCCTTGTTGGCAAAGGGGCAGGGAGCCCCCAAAGCATCTTGCTTCCAGCTCTTAGGGAAGCTAAGAAACAACTGGCTCTGCCCAGTGCTCTTACAGCCTGAGAGAAAATCTCTTACCAAGGCCTGTGAAACGCACTTTGTTGGTGGCCTGATCTAGCTGAAGTAGAACTTCTGCTCTGGGTGTGCTCCATTGGCCTAGAGCTGCCTGGCCCAAAGGGCCGCCTTGTTTGCAAAGGGGCAGAGAGGCCCCAAAGCATCTTGCTTCCAGCTCTTCGGGAAGCTAAGAAACATCTGGCGTTGCCCAGTGCTCTTACAGCCTACCGGGAACATCTCTTACCAAGGCCTGTGAAACGCAGTTTGTTGGTGGCCTGAACTGGCCGAAGTAGAACTTCTGCTCTGGGTGTGCTCCACTGGCCTAGAGCTACCTGCCCCAAAGGGCTGCCTTGATTCCAAAGTGAGAGAGTGGCACCAAAGCATCTTGCTTCCAGCTCTTCGGGAAGCTAAGAAACATCTGGCGTTGCCCAGTGCTCTTACAGCCTACCGGGAACATCTCTTACCAAGGCCTGTGAAACGCCGTTTCCTGGCAGGCCTGATTTGGCTGAAGTAGAACTTCTGCTCTGGGTGTGCTACGTTGCCCTAGAGCTGCCAGGCCCAAGGTGCTGCCTTGTTTCCAAAGGGGCAGAGAGGCCCCAAAGCATCTTGCTTCCAGCTCTCTGGGAAGCTAAGAACCAACTCGCTCTGCCCCGTGCTCTTACACCTACCGGGAACATCTCTTACCAAGGCCTGTCAAACGCTGTTTTTTGCAGGCCTGATCAGGCTGAAGTAGAACTCCTGCTCTGCGTGTGCTCCATTGGCCTAGAGCTTCCCGACCCAAAAGGCTGCCTTGTTCCCAAACGGGCAGAGGGGTCCCAAGCATCTTGCTTCCAGCTTTTCAGGAAGGTAAGAAACAACTGGCTCTGCCCAGTGCTCTTACAGCCTACCGGGAACATCTCTTACCAAGGCCTGTGAAACGCAGTTTCCTGGCAGGCCTGATCTGGCTGAAGTAGAACTTCTGCTCTGGGCGTGCTCCATTTGCCCTAGAGCTGCCAGGCCCAAAGGGCTGCCTTGTTTCCAAAGACGGAGAGTGGACCCAAAGCATCTTGCTCCCAGCTCTTCGGGAAGCTAAGAAACAGCTGGCTCTGCCCAGTGCTCTTACAGCCTAAGAGAACATCTCTTTGAAAGGCCTGTGAAACGCAGTTTCTTGGCAGGCCTGACCTGGCTGAAGTAGAACTTCTGTTCTGGTTGTGCTACATAGGCCTAGAGCTACCAGGACCTAAGGGCTGCCTTGTTTCCAAAGGGTGAGAGAGGCCCCAAAGCATCTTGCCTCCAGCACTTTGGGAAGCTAAAAAACAACTGGTTCTGCCCAGTGCTCTCACAGCCTACCGTGAACATCTCTTACCAAGGGCTGTGAAACGCAGTTTCTGGGCAGGACTGATCTGCCTGAAGTAGAACTTCTGCTGTGGGTGTGCTCCATTGGCCTAGAGCTGCCAGGCGCAAACGGCTGCCTTGTGTCCAAAGGGAGAGAGAGGCCCCAAAGCATCTTGCTTCCAGCTCTGTGGGAAGCTAAAGCAACTGGCTCTCCACAGTGCTCTCACAGCCTACCGGGAACATCTCTTACCAAGGCCTGTGAAACGCAGTTTCTTGGCAGGCCTGATCTGGCTGAAGTAGAACTCCTGCTCTGGGCGTGCTACTTTGGCCTAGAGCTGCCAGGCCCAAAGGGCCGCCTTGTTTCCAAAGGGGCTGAGAGTCCCCAAAGTATCTTGCTTCCAAATCTTTGGGAAGCTAAGAAACAACTGGCTCTGCACAGTGCTCTCACAGCCTACCGGCAACGTGACAGAGACAGGCCTGTGAGACGCAGTTTCTTGGAAGGCCTGATCTGGCTGAGGTAGAACTTCTGCTCTGGGTGTACTCCATTGGCCTAGGGCTGCCAGGCCCAAAGGGCTGCCTTTATTTCCAAAGTGTGAGAGAGGCCCCAAAGCATCTTGCTTCCTGCTCTCTGGGAAGCTAAAACAACTGGCTCTGCACAGTGCTCTCAAAGCCAACCGGGAACGTCACATACAAAGGCCTGTGAAACGCAGCTTCTTGACAGGCCTTATCTGGCTGAGGTAGAACTTGTGCTCTGGGTGTGCTACTTTGGCCTAGAGCTGCCAGGCACAAAGGCTGCTTTGTTTCCAAAGGGGGAGAGAGGCCCCAAATCATGTTGCTTCCAGCTGTTTTTGAAGCTAAGAAACAACTCGCTCTGCCAGGTACTCTTACAGCCTTCCGGGAACACCTCTTACGAAGGCCTGTGAAAAGCAGTTTCTTGGCAGGCCTGATCTGGCTGAGGTAGAACTTCTGCTCTGGGTGTGCTTCATTGGCCTAGAGCTGAAAGGCCCAAAGGGCTGCCTTGTTTCCAAAGGGGGAGAGAGGCCCCAAAGCATCTTGCTTCCACCTCTTGGGAAGCTAAGAAACAACTGGCTGTGCCCAGTGCTCTTATAGCCTAAGAGAACATCTCTTATCAAGGCCTGTGAAACGCACTTTCTAGGCAGGCCTGATCTGGAAGAAGTAGAACTTCTGCTCTGGTTGTGCTCCATTGCCCTAGAGCTGCCAGACCCAACGTGCTGCCTTGTTTCCAAAGGGGCAGAGAGGCCCCAAAGCGTCTTGCTTCCAGCTGTTTGGGAAACAAGGAAACAACTGGCTCTGCACCGTGCTCTCACAGCCTACCGGGAACGTCACATACAAAGGCCTCTGAAACGCAGTTCCTTGGCAGGCCTGATCTGGCTGAAGTAGGACTTCTGCTCTGGCTGTGCTCCATTGGCCTAGAGCTGAAAGGCCCAAAGGGATGCCTTGTTTGCAAAGGGGCAGAGAGGCCCCAAAGCATCTTGCTTCCAGCTCTTTGGGAAGCTAAGAAACAACTGTCTCTGCCCAGTGCTCTGACAGAGTACCGGCAACATCTCTTACCAAAGCCTTTGAAACGCAGTTTCTTGGCACGCCTTATCTGGCTGAGGTCGAACTTCTGCTCTGGGTGTGCTCCATTGGCCTAGAGCTGAAAGGCCCAAAGGTCTGCCTTGTTGGCAAAGGGGCAGGGAGCCCCCAAAGCATCTTGCTTCCAGCTCTTTGGGAAGCTAAGAAACAACTGGCTCTGCCCAGTGCTCTTACAGCCTAAGAGAAAATCTCTTACCAAGGCCTGTGAAACGCACTTTGTTGGTGGCCTGATCTAGCTGAAGTAGAACTTCTGCTCTGGGTGTGCTCAACTCGCCTAGAGCTGCCTGGCCCAAAGGGCCGCCTTGTTTGCAAAGGGGCAGAAAGGCCCCAAAGCATCTTGCTTCCAGCTCTTCGGGATGCTAAGAAACATCTGGCGTTGCCCAGTGCTCTTACAGCCTACCGGGAACATCTCTTACCAAGGCCTGTGAAACGCAGTTTGTTGGTGGCCTCAACTGGCCGAAGTAGAACTTCTGCTCTGGGTGTGCTCCACTGGCCTAGAGCTACCTGTTCCAAAGGGCTGCCTTGATTCCAAAGTGAGAGAGTGTCACCAAAGCATCTTGCTTCCAGCTCTTCGGGATGCTAAGAAACATCTGGCGTTGCCCAGTGCTCTTACAGCCTACCGGGAACATCTCTTACCAAGGCCTGTGAAACGCCGTTTCCTGGCAGGCCTGATTTGGCTGAAGTAGAACTTCTGCTCTGGGTGTGCTCCATTGCCCTAGAGCTGCCAGGCCCAAGGTGCTGCCTTGTTTCCAAAGGGGCAGAGAGGCCCCAAAGCATCTTGCTTCCGGCTCTCTGGGAAGCTAAGAACCAACTCGCTCTGCCCCGTGCTCTTACAGCCTACTGGGAACATGTCTTTGAAAGGCCTGTGAAACGCAGTTTCTTGGCAGGCCTCATCTGGCTGAATTAGAACTCCGGCTCTGGGTGTGCTCCATTGCCCTAGAGCTGCCAGGCCCCAAGTGCTGCCCTGTTTCCAAGGGGCAGAGAGGCCCAAAGCATCTTGCTTCCCGGTCTTTGCGAAGCTAAGAAACAACTGGCTCTGCCCAGTGCTCTTACACCTACCGGGAACATCTCTTACCAAGGCCTGTCAAACGCTGTTTCTTTGCAGGCCTGATCAGGCTGAAGTAGAACTCCTGCTCTGCGTGTGCTCCATTGGCCTAGAGCTTCCCGACCCAAAAGGCTGCCTTGTTCCCAAACGGGCAGAGGGGTCCCAAGCATCTTGCTTCCAGCTTTTCAGGAAGGTAAGAAACAACTGGCTCTGCCCAGTGCTCTTACAGCCTACCGGGAACATCTCTTACCAAGGCCTGTGAAACGCAGTTTCCTGGCAGGCCTGATCTGGCTGAAGTAGAACTTCTGCTCTGGTTGTGCTCCATTGCCCTAGAGCTGCCAAGCCCAAAGGGCTGCCTTGTTTCCAAAGATGGAGAGTGAACCCAAAGCATCTTGCTCCCGGCTCTTCGGGAAGCTAAGAAACAGCTGGCTCTGCCCAGTGCTCTTACAGCCTAAGAGAACATCTCTTTGAAAGGCCTGTGAAACGCAGTTTCTTGGCAGGCCTGACCTGGCTGAAGTAGAACTTCTGTTCTGGTTGTGCTACATAGGCCTAGAGCTACCAGGACCTAAGGGCTGCCTTGTTTCCAAAGGGTGAGAGAGGCCCCAAAGCATCTTGCCTCCAGCACTTTGGGAAGCTAAAAAACAACTGGTTCTGCCCAGTGCTCTCACAGCCTACCGTGAACATCTCTTACCAGGGGCTGTGAAACGCAGTTTCTGGGCAGGACTGATCTGCCTGAAGTAGAACTTCTGCTGTGGGTGTGCTCCATTGGCCTAGAGCTGCCAGGCGCAAACGGCTGCCTTGTGTCCAAAGGGAGAGAGAGGCCCCAAAGCATCTTGCTTCCAGCTCTGTGGGAAGCTAAAGCAACTGGCTCTCCACAGTGCTCTCACAGCCTACCGGGAACATCTCTTACCAAGGCCTGTGAAACGCAGTTTCTTGGCAGGCCTGATCTGGCTGAAGTAGAACTCCTGCTCTGGGCGTGCTACTTTGGCCTAGAGCTGCCAGGCCCAAAGGGCCGCCTTGTTTCCAAAGGGGCTGAGAGTCCCCAAAGTATCTTGCTTCCAAATCTTTGGGAAGCTAAGAAACAACTGGCTCTGCACAGTGCTCTCACAGCCTACCGGCAACGTGACAGAGACAGGCCTGTGAGACGCAGTTTCTTGGAAGGCCTGATCTGGCTGAGGTAGAACTTCTGCTCTGGGTGTACTCCATTGGCCTAGGGCTGCCAGGCCCAAAGGGCTGCCTTTATTTCCAAAGTGTGAGAGAGGCCCCAAAGCATCTTGCTTCCTGCTCTCTGGGAAGCTAAAACAACTGGCTCTGCACAGTGCTCTCAAAGCCAACCGGGAACGTCACATACAAAGGCCTGTGAAACGCAGCTTCTTGACAGGCCTTATCTGGCTGAGGTAGAACTTGTGCTCTGGGTGTGCTACTTTGGCCTAGAGCTGCCAGGCACAAAGGCTGCTTTGTTTCCAAAGGGGGAGAGAGGCCCCAAATCATGTTGCTTCCAGCTGTTTTTGAAGCTAAGAAACAACTCGCTCTGCCAGGTACTCTTACAGCCTTCCGGGAACACCTCTTACGAAGGCCTGTGAAAAGCAGTTTCTTGGCAGGCCTGATCTGGCTGAGGTAGAACTTCTGGTCTGGGTGTGCTCCATTGGCCTAGAGCTGAAAGGCCCAAAGGGCTGCCTTGTTTCCAAAGGGGGAGAGAGGCCCCAAGGCATCTTGATTCCACCTCTTGGGAAGCTAAGAAACAACTGGCTGTGCCCAGTGCTCTTATAGCCTAAGAGAACATCTCTTATCAAGGCCTGTGAAACGCATTTTCTAGGCAGGCCTGATCTGGAAGAAGTAGAACTTCTGCTCTGGTTGTGCTCCATTGCCCTAGAGCTGCCAGACCCAACGTGCTGCCTTGTTTCCAAAGGGGCAGAGAGGCCCCAAAGCGTCTTGCTTCCTGCTGTTTGGGAAACAAGGAAACAACTGGCTCTGCACCGTGCTCTCACAGCCTACCGGGAACGTCACATACAAAGGCCTCTGAAACGCAGTTCCTTGGCAGGCCTGATCTGGCTGAAGTAGGACTTCTGCTCTGGCTGTGCTCCATTGGCCTGGAGCTGAAAGGCCCAAAGGGATGACTTGTTTGCAAAGGGGCAGAGAGGCCCCAAAGCATCTTGCTTCCAGCTCTTTGGGAAGCTAAGAAACAACTGTCTCTGCCCAGTGCTCTGACAGAGTACCGGCAACATCTCTTACCAAAGCCTTTGAAACGCAGTTTCTTGGCAGGCCTCATCTGGCTGAAGTAGAACTCCTGCTCTGGGCGTGCTACTTTGGCCTAGAGCTGCCAGGCCCAAAGGGCCGCCTTGTTTCCAAAGGGGCTGAGAGTCCCCAAAGTACCTTGCTTCCAAATCTTTGGGAAGCTAAGAAACAACTGGCTCTGCACAGTGCTCTCACAGCCTACCGGCAACGTGACAGAGACAGGCCTGTGAGACGCAGTTTCTTGGAAGGCCTGATCTGGCTGAGGTAGAACTTCTGCTCTGGGTGTACTCCATTGGCCTAGGGCTGCCAGGCCCAAAGGGCTGCCTTTATTTCCAAAGTGTGAGAGAGGCCCCAAAGCATCTTGCTTCCTGCTCTCTGGGAAGCTAAAACAACTGGCTCTGCACAGTGCTCTCAAAGCCAACCGGGAACGTCACATACAAAGGCCTGTGAAACGCAGCTTCTTGACAGGCCTTATCTGGCTGAGGTAGAACTTGTGCTCTGGGTGTGCTACTTTGGCCTAGAGCTGCCAGGCACAAAGGCTGCTTTGTTTCCAAAGGGGGAGAGAGGCCCCAAATCATGTTGCTTCCAGCTGTTTTTGAAGCTAAGAAACAACTCGCTCTGCCAGGTACTCTTACAGCCTTCCGGGAACACCTCTTACAAAGGCCTGTGAAAAGCAGTTTCTTGGCAGGCCTGATCTGGCTGAGGTAGAACTTCTGCTCTGGGTGTGCTCCATTGGCCTAGAGCTGAAAGGCCCAAAGGGCTGCCTTGTTTCCAAAGGGGGAGAGAGGCCCCAAAGCATCTTGCTTCCACCTCTTGGGAAGCTAAGAAACAACTGGCTGTGCCCAGTGCTCTTATAGCCTAAGAGAACATCTCTTATCAAGGCCTGTGAAACGCACTTTCTAGGCAGGCCTGATCTGGAAGAAGTAGAACTTCTGCTCTGGTTGTGCTCCATTGCCCTAGAGCTGCCAGACCCAACGTGCTGCCTTGTTTCCAAAGGGGCAGAGAGGCCAAAAAGCGTCTTGCTTCCAGCTGTTTGGGAAACAAGGAAACAACTGGCTCTGCACCGTGCTCTCACAGCCTACCGGGAACGTCACATACAAAGGCCTCTGAAACGCAGTTCCTTGGCAGGCCTGATCTGGCTGAAGTAGGACTTCTGCTCTGGCTGTGCTCCATTGGCCTAGAGCTGAAAGGCCCAAAGGGATGCCTTGTTTGCAAAGGGGCAGAGAGGCCCCAAAGCATCTTGCTTCCATCTCTCTGGGAAGCTAAGAACCAACTCGCTCTGCCCCGTGCTCTTACAGCCTACCGGGATCATGTCTTTGAAAGGCCTGTGAAACGCAGTTTCTTGGCAGGCCTCATCTGGCTGAAGTAGAACTCCGGCTCTGGGTGTGCTCCATTGCCCTAGGGCTGCCAGGCCCCAAGTGCTGCCCTGTTTCCAAGGGGCAGAGAGGCCCAAAGCATCTTGCTTCCCGGTCTTTGCGAAGCTAAGAAACAACTGGCTCTGCCCAGTGCTCTTACACCTACCGGGAACATCTCTTACCAAGGCCTGTCAAACGCTGTTTCTTTGCAGGCCTGATCAGGCTGAAGTAGAACTCCTGCTCTGCGTGTGCTCCATTGGCCTAGAGCTTCCCGACCCAAAAGGCTGCCTTGTTCCCAAACGGGCAGAGGGGTCCCAAGCGTCTTGCTTCCAGCTTTTCAGGAAGGTAAGAAACAACTGGCTCTGCCCAGTGCTCTTACAGCCTACCGGGAACATCTCTTACCAAGGCCTGTGAAACGCAGTTTCTTGGCAGGCCTGATCTGGCTGAAGTAGAACTCCTGCTCTGGGCGTGCTACTTTGGCCTAGAGCTGCCAGGCCCAAAGGGCCGCCTTGTTTCCAAAGGGGCTGAGAGTCCCCAAAGTATCTTGCTTCCAAATCTTTGGGAAGCTAAGAAACAACTGGCTCTGCACAGTGCTCTCACAGCCTACCGGCAACGTGACAGAGACAGGCCTGTGAGACGCAGTTTCTTGGAAGGCCTGATCTGGCTGAGGTAGAACTTCTGCTCTGGGTGTACTCCATTGGCCTAGGGCTGCCAGGCCCAAAGGGCTGCCTTTATTTCCAAAGTGTGAGAGAGGCCCCAAAGCATCTTGCTTCCTGCTCTCTGGGAAGCTAAAACAACTGGCTCTGCACAGTGCTCTCAAAGCCAACCGGGAACGTCACATACAAAGGCCTGTGAAACGCAGCTTCTTGACAGGCCTTATCTGGCTGAGGTAGAACTTGTGCTCTGGGTGTGCTACTTTGGCCTAGAGCTGCCAGGCACAAAGGCTGCTTTGTTTCCAAAGGGGGAGAGAGGCCCCAAATCATGTTGCTTCCAGCTGTTTTTGAAGCTAAGAAACAACTCGCTCTGCCAGGTACTCTTACAGCCTTCCGGGAACACCTCTTACGAAGGCCTGTGAAAAGCAGTTTCTTGGCAGGCCTGATCTGGCTGAGGTAGAACTTCTGCTCTGGGTGTGCTCCATTGCCCTAGAGCTGAAAGGCCCAAAGGGATGCCTTGTTTGCAAAGGGGCAGAGAGGCCCCAAAGCATCTTGCTTCCAGCTCATTGGGAAGCTAAGAAACAACTGTCTCTGCCCAGTGCTCTGACAGAGTACCGGGAACATCTCTTACCAAAGCCTTTGAAACGCAGTTTCTTGGCAGGCCTTATCTGGCTGAGGTAGAACTTCTGCTCTGGGTGTGCTCCATTGGCCTAGAGCTGAAAGGCCCAAAGGTCGGCCTTGTTGGCAAAAGGGCAGGGAGCCCCCAAAGCATCTTGCTTCCAGCTCTTCGGGAAGCTAAGAAACAACTGGCTCTGCCCAGTGCTCTTACAGCCTGAGAGAAAATCTCTTACCAAGGCCTGTGAAACGCACTTTGTTGGTGGCCTGATCTAGCTGAAGTAGAACTTCTGCTCTGGGTGTGCTCCATTGGCCTAGAGCTGCCTGGCCCAAAGGGCCGCCTTGTTTGCAAAGGGGCAGAGAGGCCCCAAAGCATCTTGCTTCCAGCTCTTCGGGAAGCTAAGAAACATCTGGCGTTGCCCAGTGCTCTTACAGCCTACCGGGAACATCTCTTACCAAGGCCTGTGAAACGCAGTTTGTTGGTGGCCTGAACTTGCCAAAGTAGAACTTCTGCTCTGGGTGTGCTCCACTGGCCTGGAGCTACCTGCCCCAAAGGGCTGCCTTGATTCCAAAGTGAGAGAGTGGCACCAAAGCATCTTGCTTCCAGCTCTTCGGGAAGCTAAGAAACATCTGGCGTTGCCCAGTGCTCTTACAGCCTACCGGGAACATCTCTTACCAAGGCCTGTGAAACGCCGTTTCCTGGCAGGCCTGATTTGGCTGAAGTAGAACTTCTGCTCTGGGTGTGCTCCATTGCCCTAGAGCTGCCAGGCCCAAGGTGCTGCCTTGTTTCCAAAGGGGCAGAGAGGCCCCAAAGCATCTTGCTTCCAGCTCTCTGGGAAGCTAAGAACCAACTCGCTCTGCCCCGTGCTCTTACAGCCTACCGGGAACATGTCTTTGAAAGGCCTGTGAAACGCAGTTTCTTGGCAGGCCTCATCTGGCTGAAGTAGAACTCCGGCTCTGGGTGTGCTCCATTGCCATAGAGCTGCCAGGCCCCAAGTGCTGCCCTGTTTCCAAGGGGCAGAGAGGCCCAAAGCATCTTGCTTCCCGGTCTTTGCAAAGCTAAGAACCAACTCGCTCTGCCCCGTGCTCTTACACCTACCGGGAACATCTCTTACCAAGGCCTGTCAAACGCTGTTTCTTTGCAGGCCTGATCAGGCTGAAGTAGAACTCCTGCTCTGCGTGTGCTCCATTGGCCTAGAGCTTCCCGACCCAAAAGGCTGCCTTGTTCCCAAACGGGCAGAGGGGTCCCAAGCGTCTTGCTTCCAGCTTTTCAGGAAGGTAAGAAACAACTGGCTCTGCCCAGTGCTCTTACAGCCTACCGGGAACATCTCTTACCAAGGCCTGTGAAACGCAGTTTCTTGGCAGGCCTGATCTGGCTGAAGTAGAACTCCTGCTCTGGGCGTGCTACTTTGGCCTAGAGCTGCCAGGCCCAAAGGGCCGCCTTGTTTCCAAAGGGGCTGAGAGTCCCCAAAGTATCTTGCTTCCAAATCTTTGGGAAGCTAAGAAACAACTGGCTCTGCACAGTGCTCTCACAGCCTACCGGCAACGTGACAGAGACAGGCCTGTGAGACGCAGTTTCTT
Source organism: Equus asinus (assembly GCF_041296235.1). Lineage (NCBI taxonomy): Eukaryota > Metazoa > Chordata > Mammalia > Perissodactyla > Equidae > Equus > Equus asinus. The sequence continues at coordinate 1,268,160 of NW_027225534.1, forward strand.
GGAAGGCCTGATCTGGCTGAGGTAGAACTTCTGCTCTGGGTGTACTCCATTGGCCTAGGGCTGCCAGGCCCAAAGGGCTGCCTTTATTTCCAAAGTGTGAGAGAGGCCCCAAAGCATCTTGCTTCCTGCTCTCTGGGAAGCTAAAACAACTGGCTCTGCACAGTGCTCTCAAAGCCAACCGGGAACGTCACATACAAAGGCCTGTGAAACGCAGCTTCTTGACAGGCCTTATCTGGCTGAGGTAGAACTTGTGCTCTGGGTGTGCTACTTTGGCCTAGAGCTGCCAGGCACAAAGGCTGCTTTGTTTCCAAAGGGGGAGAGAGGCCCCAAATCATGTTGCTTCCAGCTGTTTTTGAAGCTAAGAAACAACTCGCTCTGCCAGGTACTCTTACAGCCTTCCGGGAACACCTCTTATGAAGGCCTGTGAAAAGCAGTTTCTTGGCAGGCCTGATCTGGCTGAGGTAGAACTTCTGCTCTGGGTGTGCTCCATTGCCCTAGAGCTGAAAGGCCCAAAGGGATGCCTTGTTTGCAAAGGGGCAGAGAGGCCCCAAAGCATCTTGCTTCCAGCTCATTGGGAAGCTAAGAAACAACTGTCTCTGCCCAGTGCTCTGACAGAGTACCGGGAACATCTCTTACCAAAGCCTTTGAAACGCAGTTTCTTGGCAGGCCTTATCTGGCTGAGGTAGAACTTCTGCTCTGGGTGTGCTCCATTGGCCTAGAGCTGAAAGGCCCAAAGGTCGGCCTTGTTGGCAAAAGGGCAGGGAGCCCCCAAAGCATCTTGCTTCCAGCTCTTCGGGAAGCTAAGAAACAACTGGCTCTGCCCAGTGCTCTTACAGCCTGAGAGAAAATCTCTTACCAAGGCCTGTGAAACGCACTTTGTTGGTGGCCTGATCTAGCTGAAGTAGAACTTCTGCTCTGGGTGTGCTCCATTGGCCTAGAGCTGCCTGGCCCAAAGGGCCGCCTTGTTTGCAAAGGGGCAGAGAGGCCCCAAAGCATCTTGCTTCCAGCTCTTCGGGAAGCTAAGAAACATCTGGCGTTGCCCAGTGCTCTTACAGCCTACCGGGAACATCTCTTACCAAGGCCTGTGAAACGCAGTTTGTTGGTGGCCTGAACTTGCCAAAGTAGAACTTCTGCTCTGGGTGTGCTCCACTGGCCTGGAGCTACCTGCCCCAAAGGGCTGCCTTGATTCCAAAGTGAGAGAGTGGCACCAAAGCATCTTGCTTCCAGCTCTTTGGGAAGCTAAGAAACAACTGTCTCTGCCCAGTGCTCTGACAGAGTACCGGCAACATCTCTTACCAAAGCCTTTGAAACGCAGTTTCTTGGCACGCCTTATCTGGCTGAGGTCGAACTTCTGCTCTGGGTGTGCTCCATTGGCCTAGAGCTGAAAGGCCCAAAGGTCGGCCTTGTTGGCAAAGGGGCAGGGAGCCCCCAAAGCATCTTGCTTCCAGCTCTTTGGGAAGCTAAGAAACAACTGGCTCTGCCCAGTGCTCTTACAGCCTAAGAGAAAATCTCTTACCAAGGCCTGTGAAACGCACTTTGTTGGTGGCCTGATCTAGCTGAAGTAGAACTTCTGCTCTGGGTGTGCTCAACTCGCCTAGAGCTGCCTGGCCCAAAGGGCCGCCTTGTTTGCAAAGGGGCAGAAAGGCCCCAAAGCATCTTGCTTCCAGCTCTTCGGGATGCTAAGAAACATCTGGCGTTGCCCAGTGCTCTTACAGCCTACCGGGAACATCTCTTACCAAGGCCTGTGAAACGCAGTTTGTTGGTGGCCTCAACTGGCCGAAGTAGAACTTCTGCTCTGGGTGTGCTCCACTGGCCTAGAGCTACCTGTTCCAAAGGGCTGCCTTGATTCCAAAGTGAGAGAGTGTCACCAAAGCATCTTGCTTCCAGCTCTTCGGGATGCTAAGAAACATCTGGCGTTGCCCAGTGCTCTTACAGCCTACCGGGAACATCTCTTACCAAGGCCTGTGAAACGCCGTTTCCTGGCAGGCCTGATTTGGCTGAAGTAGAACTTCTGCTCTGGGTGTGCTCCATTGCCCTAGAGCTGCCAGGCCCAAGGTGCTGCCTTGTTTCCAAAGGGGCAGAGAGGCCCCAAAGCATCTTGCTTCCGGCTCTCTGGGAAGCTAAGAACCAACTCGCTCTGCCCCGTGCTCTTACAGCCTACTGGGAACATGTCTTTGAAAGGCCTGTGAAACGCAGTTTCTTGGCAGGCCTCATCTGGCTGAATTAGAACTCCGGCTCTGGGTGTGCTCCATTGCCCTAGAGCTGCCAGGCCCCAAGTGCTGCCCTGTTTCCAAGGGGCAGAGAGGCCCAAAGCATCTTGCTTCCCGGTCTTTGCGAAGCTAAGAAACAACTGGCTCTGCCCAGTGCTCTTACACCTACCGGGAACATCTCTTACCAAGGCCTGTCAAACGCTGTTTCTTTGCAGGCCTGATCAGGCTGAAGTAGAACTCCTGCTCTGCGTGTGCTCCATTGGCCTAGAGCTTCCCGACCCAAAAGGCTGCCTTGTTCCCAAACGGGCAGAGGGGTCCCAAGCATCTTGCTTCCAGCTTTTCAGGAAGGTAAGAAACAACTGGCTCTGCCCAGTGCTCTTACAGCCTACCGGGAACATCTCTTACCAAGGCCTGTGAAACGCAGTTTCCTGGCAGGCCTGATCTGGCTGAAGTAGAACTTCTGCTCTGGTTGTGCTCCATTGCCCTAGAGCTGCCAAGCCCAAAGGGCTGCCTTGTTTCCAAAGATGGAGAGTGAACCCAAAGCATCTTGCTCCCGGCTCTTCGGGAAGCTAAGAAACAGCTGGCTCTGCCCAGTGCTCTTACAGCCTAAGAGAACATCTCTTTGAAAGGCCTGTGAAACGCAGTTTCTTGGCAGGCCTGACCTGGCTGAAGTAGAACTTCTGTTCTGGTTGTGCTACATAGGCCTAGAGCTACCAGGACCTAAGGGCTGCCTTGTTTCCAAAGGGTGAGAGAGGCCCCAAAGCATCTTGCCTCCAGCACTTTGGGAAGCTAAAAAACAACTGGTTCTGCCCAGTGCTCTCACAGCCTACCGTGAACATCTCTTACCAGGGGCTGTGAAACGCAGTTTCTGGGCAGGACTGATCTGCCTGAAGTAGAACTTCTGCTGTGGGTGTGCTCCATTGGCCTAGAGCTGCCAGGCGCAAACGGCTGCCTTGTGTCCAAAGGGAGAGAGAGGCCCCAAAGCATCTTGCTTCCAGCTCTGTGGGAAGCTAAAGCAACTGGCTCTCCACAGTGCTCTCACAGCCTACCGGGAACATCTCTTACCAAGGCCTGTGAAACGCAGTTTCTTGGCAGGCCTGATCTGGCTGAAGTAGAACTCCTGCTCTGGGCGTGCTACTTTGGCCTAGAGCTGCCAGGCCCAAAGGGCCGCCTTGTTTCCAAAGGGGCTGAGAGTCCCCAAAGTATCTTGCTTCCAAATCTTTGGGAAGCTAAGAAACAACTGGCTCTGCACAGTGCTCTCACAGCCTACCAGCAACGTGACAGAGACAGGCCTGTGAGACGCAGTTTCTTGGAAGGCCTGATCTGGCTGAGGTAGAACTTCTGCTCTGGGTGTACTCCATTGGCCTAGGGCTGCCAGGCCCAAAGGGCTGCCTTTATTTCCAAAGTGTGAGAGAGGCCCCAAAGCATCTTGCTTCCTGCTCTCTGGGAAGCTAAAACAACTGGCTCTGCACAGTGCTCTCAAAGCCAACCGGGAACGTCACATACAAAGGCCTGTGAAACGCAGCTTCTTGACAGGCCTTATCTGGCTGAGGTAGAACTTGTGCTCTGGGTGTGCTACTTTGGCCTAGAGCTGCCAGGCACAAAGGCTGCTTTGTTTCCAAAGGGGGAGAGAGGCCCCAAATCATGTTGCTTCCAGCTGTTTTTGAAGCTAAGAAACAACTCGCTCTGCCAGGTACTCTTACAGCCTTCCGGGAACACCTCTTACGAAGGCCTGTGAAAAGCAGTTTCTTGGCAGGCCTGATCTGGCTGAGGTAGAACTTCTGGTCTGGGTGTGCTCCATTGGCCTAGAGCTGAAAGGCCCAAAGGGCTGCCTTGTTTCCAAAGGGGGAGAGAGGCCCCAAGGCATCTTGATTCCACCTCTTGGGAAGCTAAGAAACAACTGGCTGTGCCCAGTGCTCTTATAGCCTAAGAGAACATCTCTTATCAAGGCCTGTGAAACGCATTTTCTAGGCAGGCCTGATCTGGAAGAAGTAGAACTTCTGCTCTGGTTGTGCTCCATTGCCCTAGAGCTGCCAGACCCAACGTGCTGCCTTGTTTCCAAAGGGGCAGAGAGGCCCCAAAGCGTCTTGCTTCCTGCTGTTTGGGAAACAAGGAAACAACTGGCTCTGCACCGTGCTCTCACAGCCTACCGGGAACGTCACATACAAAGGCCTCTGAAACGCAGTTCCTTGGCAGGCCTGATCTGGCTGAAGTAGGACTTCTGCTCTGGCTGTGCTCCATTGGCCTGGAGCTGAAAGGCCCAAAGGGATGACTTGTTTGCAAAGGGGCAGAGAGGCCCCAAAGCATCTTGCTTCCAGCTCTTTGGGAAGCTAAGAAACAACTGTCTCTGCCCAGTGCTCTGACAGAGTACCGGCAACATCTCTTACCAAAGCCTTTGAAACGCAGTTTCTTGGCAGGCCTCATCTGGCTGAAGTAGAACTCCTGCTCTGGGCGTGCTACTTTGGCCTAGAGCTGCCAGGCCCAAAGGGCCGCCTTGTTTCCAAAGGGGCTGAGAGTCCCCAAAGTACCTTGCTTCCAAATCTTTGGGAAGCTAAGAAACAACTGGCTCTGCACAGTGCTCTCACAGCCTACCGGCAACGTGACAGAGACAGGCCTGTGAGACGCAGTTTCTTGGAAGGCCTGATCTGGCTGAGGTAGAACTTCTGCTCTGGGTGTACTCCATTGGCCTAGGGCTGCCAGGCCCAAAGGGCTGCCTTTATTTCCAAAGTGTGAGAGAGGCCCCAAAGCATCTTGCTTCCTGCTCTCTGGGAAGCTAAAACAACTGGCTCTGCACAGTGCTCTCAAAGCCAACCGGGAACGTCACATACAAAGGCCTGTGAAACGCAGCTTCTTGACAGGCCTTATCTGGCTGAGGTAGAACTTGTGCTCTGGGTGTGCTACTTTGGCCTAGAGCTGCCAGGCACAAAGGCTGCTTTGTTTCCAAAGGGGGAGAGAGGCCCCAAATCATGTTGCTTCCAGCTGTTTTTGAAGCTAAGAAACAACTCGCTCTGCCAGGTACTCTTACAGCCTTCCGGGAACACCTCTTACAAAGGCCTGTGAAAAGCAGTTTCTTGGCAGGCCTGATCTGGCTGAGGTAGAACTTCTGCTCTGGGTGTGCTCCATTGGCCTAGAGCTGAAAGGCCCAAAGGGCTGCCTTGTTTCCAAAGGGGGAGAGAGGCCCCAAAGCATCTTGCTTCCACATCTTGGGAAGCTAAGAAACAACTGGCTGTGCCCAGTGCTCTTATAGCCTAAGAGAACATCTCTTATCAAGGCCTGTGAAACGCACTTTCTAGGCAGGCCTGATCTGGAAGAAGTAGAACTTCGGCTCTGGTTGTGCTCCATTGCCCTAGAGCTGCCAGACCCAACGTGCTGCCTTGTTTCCAAAGGGGCAGAGAGGCCCCAAAGCGTCTTGCTTCCAGCTGTTTGGGAAACAAGGAAACAACTGGCTCTGCACCGTGCTCTCACAGCCTACCGGGAACGTCACATACAAAGGCCTCTGAAACGCAGTTCCTTGGCAGGCCTGATCTGGCTGAAGTAGGACTTCTGCTCTGGCTGTGCTCCATTGGCCTAGAGCTGAAAGGCCCAAAGGGATGCCTTGTTTGCAAAGGGGCAGAGAGGCCCCAAAGCATCTTGCTTCCATCTCTCTGGGAAGCTAAGAACCAACTCGCTCTGCCCCGTGCTCTTACAGCCTACCGGGATCATGTCTTTGAAAGGCCTGTGAAACGCAGTTTCTTGGCAGGCCTCATCTGGCTGAAGTAGAACTCCGGCTCTGGGTGTGCTCCATTGCCCTAGAGCTGCCAGGCCCCAAGTGCTGCCCTGTTTCCAAGGGGCAGAGAGGCCCAAAGCATCTTGCTTCCCGGTCTTTGCGAAGCTAAGAAACAACTGGCTCTGCCCAGTGCTCTTACACCTACCGGGAACATCTCTTACCAAGGCCTGTCAAACGCTGTTTCTTTGCAGGCCTGATCAGGCTGAAGTAGAACTCCTGCTCTGCGTGTGCTCCATTGGCCTAGAGCTTCCCGACCCAAAAGGCTGCCTTGTTCCCAAACGGGCAGAGGGGTCCCAAGCGTCTTGCTTCCAGCTTTTCAGGAAGGTAAGAAACAACTGGCTCTGCCCAGTGCTCTTACAGCCTACCGGGAACATCTCTTACCAAGGCCTGTGAAACGCAGTTTCTTGGCAGGCCTGATCTGGCTGAAGTAGAACTCCTGCTCTGGGCGTGCTACTTTGGCCTAGAGCTGCCAGGCCCAAAGGGCCGCCTTGTTTCCAAAGGGGCTGAGAGTCCCCAAAGTATCTTGCTTCCAAATCTTTGGGAAGCTAAGAAACAACTGGCTCTGCACAGTGCTCTCACAGCCTACCGGCAACGTGACAGAGACAGGCCTGTGAGACGCAGTTTCTTGGAAGGCCTGATCTGGCTGAGGTAGAACTTCTGCTCTGGGTGTACTCCATTGGCCTAGGGCTGCCAGGCCCAAAGGGCTGCCTTTATTTCCAAAGTGTGAGAGAGGCCCCAAAGCATCTTGCTTCCTGCTCTCTGGGAAGCTAAAACAACTGGCTCTGCACAGTGCTCTCAAAGCCAACCGGGAACGTCACATACAAAGGCCTGTGAAACGCAGCTTCTTGACAGGCCTTATCTGGCTGAGGTAGAACTTGTGCTCTGGGTGTGCTACTTTGGCCTAGAGCTGCCAGGCACAAAGGCTGCTTTGTTTCCAAAGGGGGAGAGAGGCCCCAAATCATGTTGCTTCCAGCTGTTTTTGAAGCTAAGAAACAACTCACTCTGCCAGGTACTCTTACAGCCTTCCGGGAACACCTCTTACGAAGGCCTGTGAAAAGCAGTTTCTTGGCAGGCCTGATCTGGCTGAGGTAGAACTTCTGCTCTGGGTGTGCTCCATTGCCCTAGAGCTGAAAGGCCCAAAGGGATGCCTTGTTTGCAAAGGGGCAGAGAGGCCCCAAAGCATCTTGCTTCCAGCTCATTGGGAAGCTAAGAAACAACTGTCTCTGCCCAGTGCTCTGACAGAGTACCGGGAACATCTCTTACCAAAGCCTTTGAAACGCAGTTTCTTGGCAGGCCTTATCTGGCTGAGGTAGAACTTCTGCTCTGGGTGTTCTCCATTGGCCTAGAGCTGAAAGGCCCAAAGGTCGGCCTTGTTGGCAAAGGGGCAGGGAGCCCCCAAAGCATCTTGCTTCCAGCTCTTCGGGAAGCTAAGAAACATCTGGCGTTGCCCAGTGCTCTTACAGCCTACCGGGAACATCTCTTACCAAGGCCTGTGAAACGCAGTTTGTTGGTGGCCTGAACTGGCCAAAGTAGAACTTCTGCTCTGGGTGTGCTCCACTGGCCTGGAGCTACCTGCCCCAAAGGGCTGCCTTGATTCCAAAGTGAGAGAGTGGCACCAAAGCATCTTGCTTCCAGCTCTTCGGGAAGCTAAGAAACATCTGGCGTTGCCCAGTGCTCTTACAGCCTACCGGGAACATCTCTTACCAAGGCCTGTGAAACGCCGTTTCCTGGCAGGCCTGATTTGGCTGAAGTAGAACTTCTGCTCTGGGTGTGCTCCATTGCCCTAGAGCTGCCAGGCCCAAGGTGCTGCCTTGTTTCCAAAGGGGCAGAGAGGCCCCAAAGCATCTTGCTTCCAGCTCTCTGGGAAGCTAAGAACCAACTCGCTCTGCCCCGTGCTCTTACAGCCTACCGGGAACATGTCTTTGAAAGGCCTGTGAAACGCAGTTTCTTGGCAGGCCTCATCTGGCTGAAGTAGAACTCCGGCTCTGGGTGTGCTCCATTGCCCTAGAGCTGCCAGGCCCCAAGTGCTGCCCTGTTTCCAAGGGGCAGAGAGGCCCAAAGCATCTTGCTTCCCGGTCTTTGCGAAGCTAAGAAACAACTGGCTCTGCCCAGTGCTCTTACACCTACCGGGAACATCTCTTACCAAGGCCTGTCAAACGCTGTTTCTTTGCAGGCCTGATCAGGCTGAAGTAGAACTCCTGCTCTGCGTGTGCTCCATTGGCCTAGAGCTTCCCGACCCAAAAGGCTGCCTTGTTCCCAAACGGGCAGAGGGGTCCCAAGCGTCTTGCTTCCAGCTTTTCAGGAAGGTAAGAAACAACTGGCTCTGCCCAGTGCTCTTACAGCCTACCGGGAACATCTCTTACCAAGGCCTGTGAAACGCAGTTTCTTGGCAGGCCTGATCTGGCTGAAGTAGAACTCCTGCTCTGGGCGTGCTACTTTGGCCTAGAGCTGCCAGGCCCAAAGGGCCGCCTTGTTTCCAAAGGGGCTGAGAGTCCCCAAAGTATCTTGCTTCCAAATCTTTGGGAAGCTAAGAAACAACTGGCTCTGCACAGTGCTCTCACAGCCTACCGGCAACGTGACAGAGACAGGCCTGTGAGACGCAGTTTCTTGGAAGGCCTGATCTGGCTGAGGTAGAACTTCTGCTCTGGGTGTACTCCATTGGCCTAGGGCTGCCAGGCCCAAAGGGCTGCCTTTATTTCCAAAGTGTGAGAGAGGCCCCAAAGCATCTTGCTTCCTGCTCTCTGGGAAGCTAAAACAACTGGCTCTGCACAGTGCTCTCAAAGCCAACCGGGAACGTCACATACAAAGGCCTGTGAAACGCAGCTTCTTGACAGGCCTTATCTGGCTGAGGTAGAACTTGTGCTCTGGGTGTGCTACTTTGGCCTAGAGCTGCCAGGCACAAAGGCTGCTTTGTTTCCAAAGGGGGAGAGAGGCCCCAAATCATGTTGCTTCCAGCTGTTTTTGAAGCTAAGAAACAACTCGCTCTGCCAGGTACTCTTACAGCCTTCCGGGAACACCTCTTACGAAGGCCTGTGAAAAGCAGTTTCTTGGCAGGCCTGATCTGGCTGAGGTAGAACTTCTGCTCTGGGTGTGCTCCATTGCCCTAGAGCTGAAAGGCCCAAAGGGATGCCTTGTTTGCAAAGGGGCAGAGAGGCCCCAAAGCATCTTGCTTCCAGCTCATTGGGAAGCTAAGAAACAACTGTCTCTGCCCAGTGCTCTGACAGAGTACCGGGAACATCTCTTACCAAAGCCTTTGAAACGCAGTTTCTTGGCAGGCCTTATCTGGCTGAGGTAGAACTTCTGCTCTGGGTGTGCTCCATTGGCCTAGAGCTGAAAGGCCCAAAGGTCGGCCTTGTTGGCAAAGGGGCAGGGAGCCCCCAAAGCATCTTGCTTCCAGCTCTTCGGGAAGCTAAGAAACAACTGGCTCTGCCCAGTGCTCTTACAGCCTGAGAGAAAATCTCTTACCAAGGCCTGTGAAACGCACTTTGTTGGTGGCCTGATCTAGCTGAAGTAGAACTTCTGCTCTGGGTGTGCTCCATTGGCCTAGAGCTGCCTGGCCCAAAGGGCCGCCTTGTTTGCAAAGGGGCAGAGAGGCCCCAAAGCATCTTGCTTCCAGCTCTTCGGGAAGCTAAGAAACATCTGGCTCTGCCCAGTGCTCTTACAGCCTACCGGGAACATCTCTTACCAAGGCCTGTGAAACGCAGTTTGTTGGTGGCCTGAACTGGCCAAAGTAGAACTTCTGCTCTGGGTGTGCTCCACTGGCCTGGAGCTACCTGCCCCAAAGGGCTGCCTTGATTCCAAAGTGAGAGAGTGGCACCAAAGCATCTTGCTTCCAGCTCTTCGGGAAGCTAAGAAACATCTGGCGTTGCCCAGTGCTCTTACAGCCTACCGGGAACATCTCTTACCAAGGCCTGTGAAACGCCGTTTCCTGGCAGGCCTGATTTGGCTGAAGTAGAACTTCTGCTCTGGGTGTGCTCCATTGCCCTAGAGCTGCCAGGCCCAAGGTGCTGCCTTGTTTCCAAAGGGGCAGAGAGGCCCCAAAGCATCTTGCTTCCAGCTCTCTGGGAAGCTAAGAACCAACTCGCTCTGCCCCGTGCTCTTACAGCCTACCGGGAACATGTCTTTGAAAGGCCTGTGAAACGCAGTTTCTTGGCAGGCCTCATCTGGCTGAAGTAGAACTCCGGCTCTGGGTGTGCTCCATTGCCCTAGAGCTGCCAGGCCCCAAGTGCTGCCCTGTTTCCAAGGGGCAGAGAGGCCCAAAGCATCTTGCTTCCCGGTCTTTGCGAAGCTAAGAAACAACTGGCTCTGCCCAGTGCTCTTACACCTACCGGGAACATCTCTTACCAAGGCCTGTCAAACGCTGTTTCTTTGCAGGCCTGATCAGGCTGAAGTAGAACTCCTGCTCTGCGTGTGCTCCATTGGCCTAGAGCTTCCCGACCCAAAAGGCTGCCTTGTTCCCAAACGGGCAGAGGGGTCCCAAGCGTCTTGCTTCCAGCTTTTCAGGAAGGTAAGAAACAACTGGCTCTGCCCAGTGCTCTTACAGCCTACCGGGAACATCTCTTACCAAGGCCTGTGAAACGCAGTTTCTTGGCAGGCCTGATCTGGCTGAAGTAGAACTCCTGCTCTGGGCGTGCTACTTTGGCCTAGAGCTGCCAGGCCCAAAGGGCCGCCTTGTTTCCAAAGGGGCTGAGAGTCCCCAAAGTATCTTGCTTCCAAATCTTTGGGAAGCTAAGAAACAACTGGCTCTGCACAGTGCTCTCACAGCCTACCGGCAACGTGACAGAGACAGGCCTGTGAGACGCAGTTTCTTGGAAGGCCTGATCTGGCTGAGGTAGAACTTCTGCTCTGGGTGTACTCCATTGGCCTAGGGCTGCCAGGCCCAAAGGGCTGCCTTTATTTCCAAAGTGTGAGAGAGGCCCCAAAGCATCTTGCTTCCTGCTCTCTGGGAAGCTAAAACAACTGGCTCTGCACAGTGCTCTCAAAGCCAACCGGGAACGTCACATACAAAGGCCTGTGAAACGCAGCTTCTTGACAGGCCTTATCTGGCTGAGGTAGAACTTGTGCTCTGGGTGTGCTACTTTGGCCTAGAGCTGCCAGGCACAAAGGCTGCTTTGTTTCCAAAGGGGGAGAGAGGCCCCAAATCATGTTGCTTCCAGCTGTTTTTGAAGCTAAGAAACAACTCGCTCTGCCAGGTACTCTTACAGCCTTCCGGGAACACCTCTTACGAAGGCCTGTGAAAAGCAGTTTCTTGGCAGGCCTGATCTGGCTGAGGTAGAACTTCTGCTCTGGGTGTGCTCCATTGCCCTAGAGCTGAAAGGCCCAAAGGGATGCCTTGTTTGCAAAGGGGCAGAGAGGCCCCAAAGCATCTTGCTTCCAGCTCATTGGGAAGCTAAGAAACAACTGTCTCTGCCCAGTGCTCTGACAGAGTACCGGGAACATCTCTTACCAAAGCCTTTGAAACGCAGTTTCTTGGCAGGCCTTATCTGGCTGAGGTAGAACTTCTGCTCTGGGTGTGCTCCATTGGCCTAGAGCTGAAAGGCCCAAAGGTCGGCCTTGTTGGCAAAAGGGCAGGGAGCCCGCAAAGCATCTTGCTTCCAGCTCTTCGGGAAGCTAAGAAACAACTGGCTCTGCCCAGTGCTCTTACAGCCTGAGAGAAAATCTCTTACCAAGGCCTGTGAAACGCACTTTGTTGGTGGCCTGATCTAGCTGAAGTAGAACATCTGCTCTGGGTGTGCTCCATTGGCCTAGAGCTGCCTGGCCCAAAGGGCCGCCTTGTTTGCAAAGGGGCAGAGAGGCCCCAAAGCATCTTGCTTCCAGCTCTTCGGGAAGCTAAGAAACATCTGGCGTTGCCCAGTGCTCTTACAGCCTACCGGGAACATCTCTTACCAAGGCCTGTGAAACGCAGTTTGTTGGTGGCCTGAACTTGCCAAAGTAGAACTTCTGCTCTGGGTGTGCTCCACTGGCCTGGAGCTACCTGCCCCAAAGGGCTGCCTTGAATCCAAAGTGAGAGAGTGGCACCAAAGCATCTTGCTTCCAGCTCTTCGGGAAGCTAAGAAACATCTGGCGTTGCCCAGTGCTCTTACAGCCTACCGGGAACATCTCTTACCAAGGCCTGTGAAACGCCGTTTCCTGGCAGGCCTGATTTGGCTGAAGTAGAACTTCTGCTCTGGGTGTGCTCCATTGCCCTAGAGCTGCCAGGCCCAAGGTGCTGCCTTGTTTCCAAAGGGGCAGAGAGGCCCCAAAGCATCTTGCTTCCAGCTCTCTGGGAAGCTAAGAACCAACTCGCTCTGCCCCGTGCTCTTACAGCCTACCGGGAACATGTCTTTGAAAGGCCTGTGAAACGCAGTTTCTTGGCAGGCCTCATCTGGCTGAAGTAGAACTCCGGCTCTGGGTGTGCTCCATTGCCCTAGGGCTGCCAGGCCCCAAGTGCTGCCCTGTTTCCAAGGGGCAGAGAGGCCCAAAGCATCTTGCTTCCCGGTCTTTGCGAAGCTAAGAAACAACTGGCTCTGCCCAGTGCTCTTACACCTACCGGGAACATCTCTTACCAAGGCCTGTCAAACGCTGTTTCTTTGCAGGCCTGATCAGGCTGAAGTAGAACTCCTGCTCTGCGTGTGCTCCATTGGCCTAGAGCTTCCCGACCCAAAAGGCTGCCTTGTTCCCAAACGGGCAGAGGGGTCCCAAGCGTCTTGCTTCCAGCTTTTCAGGAAGGTAAGAAACAACTGGCTCTGCCCAGTGCTCTTACAGCCTACCGGGAACATCTCTTACCAAGGCCTGTGAAACGCAGTTTCTTGGCAGGCCTGATCTGGCTGAAGTAGAACTCCTGCTCTGGGCGTGCTACTTTGGCCTAGAGCTGCCAGGCCCAAAGGGCCGCCTTGTTTCCAAAGGGGCTGAGAGTCCCCAAAGTATCTTGCTTCCAAATCTTTGGGAAGCTAAGAAACAACTGGCTCTGCACAGTGCTCTCACAGCCTACCGGCAACGTGACAGAGACAGGCCTGTGAGACGCAGTTTCTTGGAAGGCCTGATCTGGCTGAGGTAGAACTTCTGCTCTGGGTGTACTCCATTGGCCTAGGGCTGCCAGGCCCAAAGGGCTGCCTTTATTTCCAAAGTGTGAGAGAGGCCCCAAAGCATCTTGCTTCCTGCTCTCTGGGAAGCTAAAACAACTGGCTCTGCACAGTGCTCTCAAAGCCAACCGGGAACGTCACATACAAAGGCCTGTGAAACGCAGCTTCTTGACAGGCCTTATCTGGCTGAGGTAGAACTTGTGCTCTGGGTGTGCTACTTTGGCCTAGAGCTGCCAGGCACAAAGGCTGCTTTGTTTCCAAAGGGGGAGAGAGGCCCCAAATCATGTTGCTTCCAGCTGTTTTTGAAGCTAAGAAACAACTCGCTCTGCCAGGTACTCTTACAGCCTTCCGGGAACACCTCTTACGAAGGCCTGTGAAAAGCAGTTTCTTGGCAGGCCTGATCTGGCTGAGGTAGAACTTCTGCTCTGGGTGTGCTCCATTGCCCTAGAGCTGAAAGGCCCAAAGGGATGCCTTGTTTGCAAAGGGGCAGAGAGGCCCCAAAGCATCTTGCTTCCAGCTCATTGGGAAGCTAAGAAACAACTGTCTCTGCCCAGTGCTCTGACAGAGTACCGGGAACATCTCTTACCAAAGCCTTTGAAACGCAGTTTCTTGGCAGGCCTTATCTGGCTGAGGTAGAACTTCTGCTCTGGGTGTGCTCCATTGGCCTAGAGCTGAAAGGCCCAAAGGTCGGCCTTGTTGGCAAAGGGGCAGGGAGCCCCCAAAGCATCTTGCTTCCAGCTCTTCGGGAAGCTAAGAAACAACTGGCTCTGCCCAGTGCTCTTACAGCCTGAGAGAAAATCTCTTACCAAGGCCTGTGAAACGCACTTTGTTGGTGGCCTGATCTAGCTGAAGTAGAACTTCTGCTCTGGGTGTGCTCCATTGGCCTAGAGCTGCCTGGCCCAAAGGGCCGCCTTGTTTGCAAAGGGGCAGAGAGGCCCCAAAGCATCTTGCTTCCAGCTCTTCGGGAAGCTAAGAAACATCTGGCGTTGCCCAGTGCTCTTACAGCCTACCGGGAACATCTCTTACCAAGGCCTGTGAAACGCAGTTTGTTGGTGGCCTGAACTGGCCGAAGTAGAACTTCTGCTCTGGGTGTGCTCCACTGGCCTGGAGCTACCTGCCCCAAAGGGCTGCCTTGATTCCAAAGTGAGAGAGTGGCACCAAAGCATCTTGCTTCCAGCTCTTCGGGAAGCTAAGAAACATCTGGCGTTGCCCAGTGCTCTTACAGCCTACCGGGAACATCTCTTACCAAGGCCTGTGAAACGCCGTTTCCTGGCAGGCCTGATTTGGCTGAAGTAGAACTTCTGCTCTGGGTGTGCTCCATTGCCCTAGAGCTGCCAGGCCCAAGGTGCTGCCTTGTTTCCAAAGGGGCAGAGAGGCCCCAAAGCATCTTGCTTCCAGCTCTCTGGGAAGCTAAGAACCAACTCGCTCTGCCCCGTGCTTTTACAGCCTACCGGGAACATGTCTTTGAAAGGCCTGTGAAACGCAGTTTCTTGGCAGGCCTCATCTGGCTGAAGTAGAACTCCGGCTCTGGGTGTGCTCCATTGCCCTAGAGCTGCCAGGCCCCAAGTGCTGCCCTGTTTCCAAGGGGCAGAGAGGCCCAAAGCATCTTGCTTCCCGGTCTTTGCGAAGCTAAGAAACAACTGGCTCTGCCCAGTGCTCTTACACCTACCGGGAACATCTCTTACCAAGGCCTGTCAAACGCTGTTTCTTTGCAGGCCTGATCAGGCTGAAGTAGAACTCCTGCTCTGCGTGTGCTCCATTGGCCTAGAGCTTCCCGACCCAAAAGGCTGCCTTGTTCCCAAATGGGCAGAGGGGTCCCAAGCGTCTTGCTTCCAGCTTTTCAGGAAGGTAAGAAACAACTGGCTCTGCCCAGTGCTCTTACAGCCTACCGGGAACATCTCTTACCAAGGCCTGTGAAACGCAGTTTCTTGGCAGGCCTGATCTGGCTGAAGTAGAACTCCTGCTCTGGGCGTGCTACTTTGGCCTAGAGCTGCCAGGCCCAAAGGGCCGCCTTGTTTCCAAAGGGGCTGAGAGTCCCCAAAGTATCTTGCTTCCAAATCTTTGGGAAGCTAAGAAACAACTGGCTCTGCACAGTGCTCTCACAGCCTACCGGCAACGTGACAGAGACAGGCCTGTGAGACGCAGTTTCTTGGAAGGCCTGATCTGGCTGAGGTAGAACTTCTGCTCTGGGTGTACTCCATTGGCCTAGGGCTGCCAGGCCCAAAGGGCTGCCTTTATTTCCAAAGTGTGAGAGAGGCCCCAAAGCATCTTGCTTCCTGCTCTCTGGGAAGCTAAAACAACTGGCTCTGCACAGTGCTCTCAAAGCCAACCGGGAACGTCACATACAAAGGCCTGTGAAACGCAGCTTCTTGACAGGCCTTATCTGGCTGAGGTAGAACTTGTGCTCTGGGTGGGCTACTTTGGCCTAGAGCTGCCAGGCACAAAGGCTGCTTTGTTTCCAAAGGGGGAGAGAGGCCCCAAATCATGTTGCTTCCAGCTGTTTTTGAAGCTAAGAAACAACTCGCTCTGCCAGGTACTCTTACAGCCTTCCGGGAACACCTCTTACGAAGGCCTGTGAAAAGCAGTTTCTTGGCAGGCCTGATCTGGCTGAGGTAGAACTTCTGCTCTGGGTGTGCTCCATTGCCCTAGAGCTGAAAGGCCCAAAGGGATGCCTTGTTTGCAAAGGGGCAGAGAGGCCCCAAAGCATCTTGCTTCCAGCTCATTGGGAAGCTAAGAAACAACTGTCTCTGCCCAGTGCTCTGACAGAGTACCGGGAACATCTCTTACCAAAGCCTTTGAAACGCAGTTTCTTGGCAGGCCTTATCTGGCTGAGGTAGAACTTCTGCTCTGGGTGTGCTCCATTGGCCTAGAGCTGAAAGGCCCAAAGGTCGGCCTTGTTGGCAAAGGGGCAGGGAGCCCCCAAAGCATCTTGCTTCCAGCTCTTCGGGAAGCTAAGAAACAACTGGCTCTGCCCAGTGCTCTTACAGCCTGAGAGAAAATCTCTTACCAAGGCCTGTGAAACGCACTTTGTTGGTGGCCTGATCTAGCTGAAGTAGAACTTCTGCTCTGGGTGTGCTCCATTGGCCTAGAGCTGCCTGGCCCAAAGGGCCGCCTTGTTTGCAAAGGGGCAGAGAGGACCTAAAGCATCTTGCTTCCAGCTCTTCGGGAAGCTAAGAAACATCTGGCGTTGCCCAGTGCTCTTACAGCCTACCGGGAACATCTCTTACCAAGGCCTGTGAAACGCAGTTTGTTGGTGGCCTGAACTGGCCGAAGTAGAACTTCTGCTCTGGGTGTGCTCCACTGGCCTGGAGCTACCTGCCCCAAAGGGCTGCCTTGATTCCAAAGTGAGAGAGTGGCACCAAAGCATCTTGCTTCCAGCTCTTCGGGAAGCTAAGAAACATCTGGCGTTGCCCAGTGCTCTTACAGCCTACCGGGAACATCTCTTACCAAGGCCTGTGAAACGCCGTTTCCTGGCAGGCCTGATTTGGCTGAAGTAGAACTTCTGCTCTGGGTGTGCTCCATTGCCCTAGAGCTGCCAGGCCCAAGGTGCTGCCTTGTTTCCAAAGGGGCAGAGAGGCCCCAAAGCATCTTGCTTCCAGCTCTCTGGGAAGCTAAGAACCAACTCGCTCTGCCCCGTGCTCTTACAGCCTACCGGGAACATGTCTTTGAAAGGCCTGTGAAACGCAGTTTCTTGGCAGGCCTCATCTGGCTGAAGTAGAACTCCGGCTCTGGGTGTGCTCCATTGCCCTAGGGCTGCCAGGCCCCAAGTGCTGCCCTGTTTCCAAGGGGCAGAGAGGCCCAAAGCATCTTGCTTCCCGGTCTTTGCGAAGCTAAGAAACAACTGGCTCTGCCCAGTGCTCTTACACCTACCGGGAACATCTCTTACCAAGGCCTGTCAAACGCTGTTTCTTTGCAGGCCTGATCAGGCTGAAGTAGAACTCCTGCTCTGCGTGTGCTCCATTGGCCTAGAGCTTCCCGACCCAAAAGGCTGCCTTGTTCCCAAACGGGCAGAGGGGTCCCAAGCGTCTTGCTTCCAGCTTTTCAGGAAGGTAAGAAACAACTGGCTCTGCCCAGTGCTCTTACAGCCTACCGGGAACATCTCTTACCAAGGCCTGTGAAACGCAGTTTCTTGGCAGGCCTGATCTGGCTGAAGTAGAACTCCTGCTCTGGGCGTGCTACTTTGGCCTAGAGCTGCCAGGCCCAAAGGGCCGCCTTGTTTCCAAAGGGGCTGAGAGTCCCCAAAGTATCTTGCTTCCAAATCTTTGGGAAGCTAAGAAACAACTGGCTCTGCACAGTGCTCTCACAGCCTACCGGCAACGTGACAGAGAAAGGCCTGTGAGACGCAGTTTCTTGGAAGGCCTGATCTGGCTGAGGTAGAACTTCTGCTCTGGGTGTACTCCATTGGCCTAGGGCTGCCAGGCCCAAAGGGCTGCCTTTATTTCCAAAGTGTGAGAGAGGCCCCAAAGCATCTTGCTTCCTGCTCTCTGGGAAGCTAAAACAACTGGCTCTGCACAGTGCTCTCAAAGCCAACCGGGAACGTCACATACAAAGGCCTGTGAAACGCAGCTTCTTGACAGGCCTTATCTGGCTGAGGTAGAACTTGTGCTCTGGGTGTGCTACTTTGGCCTAGAGCTGCCAGGCACAAAGGCTGCTTTGTTTCCAAAGGGGGAGAGAGGCCCCAAATCATGTTGCTTCCAGCTGTTTTTGAAGCTAAGAAACAACTCGCTCTGCCAGGTACTCTTACAGCCTTCCGGGAACACCTCTTACGAAGGCCTGTGAAAAGCAGTTTCTTGGCAGGCCTGATCTGGCTGAGGTAGAACTTCTGCTCTGGGTGTGCTCCATTGCCCTAGAGCTGAAAGGCCCAAAGGGATGCCTTGTTTGCAAAGGGGCAGAGAGGCCCCAAAGCATCTTGCTTCCAGCTCATTGGGAAGCTAAGAAACAACTGTCTCTGCCCAGTGCTCTGACAGAGTACCGGGAACATCTCTTACCAAAGCCTTTGAAACGCAGTTTCTTGGCAGGCCTTATCTGGCTGAGGTAGAACTTCTGCTCTGGGTGTGCTCCATTGGCCTAGAGCTGAAAGGCCCAAAGGTCGGCCTTGTTGGCAAAGGGGCAGGGAGCCCCCAAAGCATCTTGCTTCCAGCTCTTCGGGAAGCTAAGAAACAACTGGCTCTGCCCAGTGCTCTTACAGCCTGAGAGAAAATCTCTTACCAAGGCCTGTGAAACGCACTTTGTTGGTGGCCTGATCTAGCTGAAGTAGAACTTCTGCTCTGGGTGTGCTCCATTGGCCTAGAGCTGCCTGGCCCAAAGGGCCGCCTTGTTTGCAAAGGGGCAGAGAGGACCCAAAGCATCTTGCTTCCAGCTCTTCGGGAAGCTAAGAAACATCTGGCGTTGCCCAGTGCTCTTACAGCCTACCGGGAACATCTCTTACCAAGGCCTGTGAAACGCAGTTTGTTGGTGGCCTGAACTGGCCGAAGTAGAACTTCTGCTCTGGGTGTGCTCCACTGGCCTGGAGCTACCTGCCCCAAAGGGCTGCCTTGATTCCAAAGTGAGAGAGTGGCACCAAAGCATCTTGCTTCCAGCTCTTCGGGAAGCTAAGAAACATCTGGCGTTGCCCAGTGCTCTTACAGCCTACCGGGAACATCTCTTACCAAGGCCTGTGAAACGCCGTTTCCTGGCAGGCCTGATTTGGCTGAAGTAGAACTTCTGCTCTGGGTGTGCTCCATTGCCCTAGAGCTGCCAGGCCCAAGGTGCTGCCTTGTTTCCAAAGGGGCAGAGAGGCCCCAAAGCATCTTGCTTCCAGCTCTCTGGGAAGCTAAGAACCAACTCGCTCTGCCCCGTGCTCTTACAGCCTACCGGGAACATGTCTTTGAAAGGCCTGTGAAACGCAGTTTCTTGGCAGGCCTCATCTGGCTGAAGTAGAACTCCGGCTCTGGGTGTGCTCCATTGCCCTAGGGCTGCCAGGCCCCAAGTGCTGCCCTGTTTCCAAGGGGCAGAGAGGCCCAAAGCATCTTGCTTCCCGGTCTTTGCGAAGCTAAGAAACAACTGGCTCTGCCCAGTGCTCTTACACCTACCGGGAACATCTCTTACCAAGGCCTGTCAAACGCTGTTTCTTTGCAGGCCTGATCAGGCTGAAGTAGAACTCCTGCTCTGCGTGTGCTCCATTGGCCTAGAGCTTCCCGACCCAAAAGGCTGCCTTGTTCCCAAACGGGCAGAGGGGTCCCAAGCGTCTTGCTTCCAGCTTTTCAGGAAGGTAAGAAACAACTGGCTCTGCCCAGTGCTCTTACAGCCTACCGGGAACATCTCTTACCAAGGCCTGTGAAACGCAGTTTCTTGGCAGGCCTGATCTGGCTGAAGTAGAACTCCTGCTCTGGGCGTGCTACTTTGGCCTAGAGCTGCCAGGCCCAAAGGGCCGCCTTGTTTCCAAAGGGGCTGAGAGTCCCCAAAGTATCTTGCTTCCAAATCTTTGGGAAGCTAAGAAACAACTGGCTCTGCACAGTGCTCTCACAGCCTACCGGCAACGTGACAGAGACAGGCCTGTGAGACGCAGTTTCTTGGAAGGCCTGATCTGGCTGAGGTAGAACTTCTGCTCTGGGTGTACTCCATTGGCCTAGGGCTGCCAGGCCCAAAGGGCTGCCTTTATTTCCAAAGTGTGAGAGAGGCCCCAAAGCATCTTGCTTCCTGCTCTCTGGGAAGCTAAAACAACTGGCTCTGCACAGTGCTCTCAAAGCCAACCGGGAACGTCACATACAAAGGCCTGTGAAACGCAGCTTCTTGACAGGCCTTATCTGGCTGAGGTAGAACTTGTGCTCTGGGTGTGCTACTTTGGCCTAGAGCTGCCAGGCACAAAGGCTGCTTTGTTTCCAAAGGGGGAGAGAGGCCCCAAATCATGTTGCTTCCAGCTGTTTTTGAAGCTAAGAAACAACTCGCTCTGCCAGGTACTCTTACAGCCTTCCGGGAACACCTCTTACGAAGGCCTGTGAAAAGCAGTTTCTTGGCAGGCCTGATCTGGCTGAGGTAGAACTTCTGCTCTGGGTGTGCTCCATTGCCCTAGAGCTGAAAGGCCCAAAGGGATGCCTTGTTTGCAAAGGGGCAGAGAGGCCCCAAAGCATCTTGCTTCCAGCTCATTGGGAAGCTAAGAAACAACTGTCTCTGCCCAGTGCTCTGACAGAGTACCGGGAACATCTCTTACCAAAGCCTTTGAAACGCAGTTTCTTGGCAGGCCTTATCTGGCTGAGGTAGAACTTCTGCTCTGGGTGTGCTCCATTGGCCTAGAGCTGAAAGGCCCAAAGGTCGGCCTTGTTGGCAAAGGGGCAGGGAGCCCCCAAAGCATCTTGCTTCCAGCTCTTCGGGAAGCTAAGAAACAACTGGCTCTGCCCAGTGCTCTTACAGCCTGAGAGAAAATCTCTTACCAAGGCCTGTGAAACGCACTTTGTTGGTGGCCTGATCTAGCTGAAGTAGAACTTCTGCTCTGGGTGTGCTCCATTGGCCTAGAGCTGCCTGGCCCAAAGGGCCGCCTTGTTTGCAAAGGGGCAGAGAGGACCCAAAGCATCTTGCTTCCAGCTCTTCGGGAAGCTAAGAAACATCTGGCGTTGCCCAGTGCTCTTACAGCCTACCGGGAACATCTCTTACCAAGGCCTGTGAAACGCAGTTTGTTGGTGGCCTGAACTGGCCGAAGTAGAACTTCTGCTCTGGGTGTGCTCCACTGGCCTGGAGCTACCTGCCCCAAAGGGCTGCCTTGATTCCAAAGTGAGAGAGTGGCACCAAAGCATCTTGCTTCCAGCTCTTCGGGAAGCTAAGAAACATCTGGCGTTGCCCAGTGCTCTTACAGCCTACCGGGAACATCTCTTACCAAGGCCTGTGAAACGCCGTTTCCTGGCAGGCCTGATTTGGCTGAAGTAGAACTTCTGCTCTGGGTGTGCTCCATTGCCCTAGAGCTGCCAGGCCCAAGGTGCTGCCTTGTTTCCAAAGGGGCAGAGAGGCCCCAAAGCATCTTGCTTCCAGCTCTCTGGGAAGCTAAGAACCAACTCGCTCTGCCCCGTGCTCTTACAGCCTACCGGGAACATGTCTTTGAAAGGCCTGTGAAACGCAGTTTCTTGGCAGGCCTCATCTGGCTGAAGTAGAACTCCGGCTCTGGGTGTGCTCCATTGCCCTAGGGCTGCCAGGCCCCAAGTGCTGCCCTGTTTCCAAGGGGCAGAGAGGCCCAAAGCATCTTGCTTCCCGGTCTTTGCGAAGCTAAGAAACAACTGGCTCTGCCCAGTGCTCTTACACCTACCGGGAACATCTCTTACCAAGGCCTGTCAAACGCTGTTTCTTTGCAGGCCTGATCAGGCTGAAGTAGAACTCCTGCTCTGCGTGTGCTCCATTGGCCTAGAGCTTCCCGACCCAAAAGGCTGCCTTGTTCCCAAACGGGCAGAGGGGTCCCAAGCGTCTTGCTTCCAGCTTTTCAGGAAGGTAAGAAACAACTGGCTCTGCCCAGTGCTCTTACAGCCTACCGGGAACATCTCTTACCAAGGCCTGTGAAACGCAGTTTCTTGGCAGGCCTGATCTGGCTGAAGTAGAACTCCTGCTCTGGGCGTGCTACTTTGGCCTAGAGCTGCCAGGCCCAAAGGGCCGCCTTGTTTCCAAAGGGGCTGAGAGTCCCCAAAGTATCTTGCTTCCAAATCTTTGGGAAGCTAAGAAACAACTGGCTCTGCACAGTGCTCTCACAGCCTACCGGCAACGTGACAGAGACAGGCCTGTGAGACGCAGTTTCTTGGAAGGCCTGATCTGGCTGAGGTAGAACTTCTGCTCTGGGTGTACTCCATTGGCCTAGGGCTGCCAGGCCCAAAGGGCTGCCTTTATTTCCAAAGTGTGAGAGAGGCCCCAAAGCATCTTGCTTCCTGCTCTCTGGGAAGCTAAAACAACTGGCTCTGCACAGTGCTCTCAAAGCCAACCGGGAACGTCACATACAAAGGCCTGTGAAACGCAGCTTCTTGACAGGCCTTATCTGGCTGAGGTAGAACTTGTGCTCTGGGTGTGCTACTTTGGCCTAGAGCTGCCAGGCACAAAGGCTGCTTTGTTTCCAAAGGGGGAGAGAGGCCCCAAATCATGTTGCTTCCAGCTGTTTTTGAAGCTAAGAAACAACTCGCTCTGCCAGGTACTCTTACAGCCTTCCGGGAACACCTCTTACGAAGGCCTGTGAAAAGCAGTTTCTTGGCAGGCCTGATCTGGCTGAGGTAGAACTTCTGCTCTGGGTGTGCTCCATTGCCCTAGAGCTGAAAGGCCCAAAGGGATGCCTTGTTTGCAAAGGGGCAGAGAGGCCCCAAAGCATCTTGCTTCCAGCTCATTGGGAAGCTAAGAAACAACTGTCTCTGCCCAGTGCTCTGAGAGAGTACCGGGAACATCTCTTACCAAAGCCTATGAAACGCAGTTTCTTGGCAGGCCTTATCTGGCTGAGGTAGAACTTCTGCTCTGGGTGTGCTCCATTGGCCTAGAGCTGAAAGGCCCAAAGGTCGGCCTTGTTGGCAAAGGGGCAGGGAGCCCCCAAAGCATCTTGCTTCCAGCTCTTCGGGAAGCTAAGAAACAACTGGCTCTGCCCAGTGCTCTTACAGCCTGAGAGAAAATCTCTTACCAAGGCCTGTGAAACGCACTTTGTTGGTGGCCTGATCTAGCTGAAGTAGAACTTCTGCTCTGGGTGTGCTCCATTGGCCTAGAGCTGCCTGGCCCAAAGGGCCGCCTTGTTTGCAAAGGGGCAGAGAGGCCCCAAAGCATCTTGCTTCCAGCTCTTCGGGAAGCTAAGAAACATCTGGCATTGCCCAGTGCTCTTACAGCCTACCGGGAACATCTCTTACCAAAGCCTGTGAAACGCAGTTTGTTGGTGGCCTGAACTGGCCGAAGTAGAACTTCTGCTCTGGGTGTGCTCCACTGGCCTGGAGCTACCTGCCCCAAAGGGCTGCCTTGATTCCAAAGTGAGAGAGTGGCACCAAAGCATCTTGCTTCCAGCTCTTCGGGAAGCCAAGAAACATCTGGCGTTGCCCAGTGCTCTTACAGCCTACCGGGAACATCTCTTACCAAGGCCTGTGAAACGCCGTTTCCTGGCAGGCCTGATTTGGCTGAAGTAGAACTTCTGCTCTGGGTGTGCTCCATTGCCCTAGAGCTGCCAGGCCCAAGGTGCTGCCTTGTTTCCAAAGGGGCAGAGAGGCCCCAAAGCATCTTGCTTCCAGCTCTCTGGGAAGCTAAGAACCAACTCGCTCTGCCCCGTGCTCTTACAGCCTACCGGGAACATGTCTTTGAAAGGCCTGTGAAACGCAGTTTCTTGGCAGGCCTCATCTGGCTGAAGTAGAACTCCGGCTCTGGGTGTGCTCCATTGCCCTAGGGCTGCCAGGCCCCAAGTGCTGCCCTGTTTCCAAGGGGCAGAGAGGCCCAAAGCATCTTGCTTCCCGGTCTTTGCGAAGCTAAGAAACAACTGGCTCTGCCCAGTGCTCTTACACCTACCGGGAACATCTCTTACCAAGGCCTGTCAAACGCTGTTTCTTTGCAGGCCTGATCAGGCTGAAGTAGAACTCCTGCTGTGCGTGTGCTCCATTGGCCTAGAGCTTCCCGACCCAAAAGGCTGCCTTGTTCCCAAACGGGCAGAGGGGTCCCAAGCGTCTTGCTTCCAGCTTTTCAGGAAGGTAAGAAACAACTGGCTCTGCCCAGTGCTCTTACAGCCTACCGGGAACATCTCTTACCAAGGCCTGTGAAACGCAGTTTCTTGGCAGGCCTGATCTGGCTGAAGTAGAACTCCTGCTCTGGGCGTGCTACTTTGGCCTAGAGCTGCCAGGCCCAAAGGGCCGCCTTGTTTCCAAAGGGGCTGAGCGTCCCCAAAGTATCTTGCTTCCAAATCTTTGGGAAGCTAAGAAACAACTGGCTCTGCACAGTGCTCTCACAGCCTACCGGCAACGTGACAGAGACAGGCCTGTGAGACGCAGTTTCTTGGAAGGCCTGATCTGGCTGAGGTAGAACTTCTGCTCTGGGTGTACTCCATTGGCCTAGGGCTGCCAGGCCCAAAGGGCTGCCTTTATTTCCAAAGTGTGAGAGAGGCCCCAAAGCATCTTGCTTCCTGCTCTCTGGGAAGCTAAAACAACTGGCTCTGCACAGTGCTCTCAAAGCCAACCGGGAACGTCACATACAAAGGCCTGTGAAACGCAGCTTCTTGACAGGCCTTATCTGGCTGAGGTAGAACTTGTGCTCTGGGTGTGCTACTTTGGCCTAGAGCTGCCAGGCACAAAGGCTGCTTTGTTTCCAAAGGGGGAGAGAGGCCCCAAATCATGTTGCTTCCAGCTGTTTTTGAAGCTAAGAAACAACTCGCTCTGCCAGGTACTCTTACAGCCTTCCGGGAACACCTCTTACGAAGGCCTGTGAAAAGCAGTTTCTTGGCAGGCCTGATCTGGCTGAGGTAGAACTTCTGCTCTGGGTGTGCTCCATTGCCCTAGAGCTGAAAGGCCCAAAGGGATGCCTTGTTTGCAAAGGGGCAGAGAGGCCCCAAAGCATCTTGCTTCCAGCTCATTGGGAAGCTAAGAAACAACTGTCTCTGCCCAGTGCTCTGACAGAGTACCGGGAACATCTCTTACCAAAGCCTTTGAAACGCAGTTTCTTGGCAGGCCTTATCTGGCTGAGGTAGAACTTCTGCTCTGGGTGTGCTCCATTGGCCTAGAGCTGAAAGGCCCAAAGGTCGGCCTTGTTGGCAAAGGGGCAGGGAGCCCCCAAAGCATCTTGCTTCCAGCTCTTCGGGAAGCTAAGAAACAACTGGCTCTGCCCAGTGCTCTTACAGCCTGAGAGAAAATCTCTTACCAAGGCCTGTGAAACGCACTTTGTTGGTGGCCTGATCTAGCTGAAGTAGAACTTCTGCTCTGGGTGTGCTCCATTGGCCTAGAGCTGCCTGGCCCAAAGGGCCGCCTTGTTTGCAAAGGGGCAGAGAGGCCCCAAAGCATCTTGCTTCCAGCTCTTCGGGAAGCTAAGAAACATCTGGCGTTGCCCAGTGCTCTTACAGCCTACCGGGAACATCTCTTACCAAGGCCTGTGAAACGCAGTTTGTTGGTGGCCTGAACTGGCCGAAGTAGAACTTCTGCTCTGGGTGTGCTCCACTGGCCTGGAGCTACCTGCCCCAAAGGGCTGCCTTGATTCCAAAGTGAGAGAGTGGCACCACAGCATCTTGCTTCCAGCTCTTCGGGAAGCCAAGAAACATCTGGCGTTGCCCAGTGCTCTTACAGCCTACCGGGAACATCTCTTACCAAGGCCTGTGAAACGCCGTTTCCTGGCAGGCCTGATTTGGCTGAAGTAGAACTTCTGCTCTGGGTGTGCTCCATTGCCCTAGAGCTGCCAGGCCCAAGGTGCTGCCTTGTTTCCAAAGGGGCAGAGAGGCCCCAAAGCATCTTGCTTCCAGCTCTCTGGGAAGCTAAGAACCAACTCGCTCTGCCCCGTGCTCTTACAGCCTACCGGGAACATGTCTTTGAAAGGCCTGTGAAACGCAGTTTCTTGGCAGGCCTCATCTGGCTGAAGTAGAACTCCGGCTCTGGGTGTGCTCCATTGCCCTAGGGCTGCCAGGCCCCAAGTGCTGCCCTGTTTCCAAGGGGCAGAGAGGCCCAAAGCATCTTGCTTCCCGGTCTTTGCGAAGCTAAGAAACAACTGGCTCTGCCCAGTGCTCTTACACCTACCGGGAACATCTCTTACCAAGGCCTGTCAAACGCTGTTTCTTTGCTGGCCTGATCAGGCTGAAGTAGAACTCCTGCTCTGCGTGTGCTCCATTGGCCTAGAGCTTCCCGACCCAAAAGGCTGCCTTGTTCCCAAACGGGCAGAGGGGTCCCAAGCGTCTTGCTTCCAGCTTTTCAGGAAGGTAAGAAACAACTGGCTCTGCCCAGTGCTCTTACAGCCTACCGGGAACATCTCTTACCAAGGCCTGTGAAACGCAGTTTCTTGGCAGGCCTGATCTGGCTGAAGTAGAACTCCTGCTCTGGGCGTGCTACTTTGGCCTAGAGCTGCCAGGCCCAAAGGGCCGCCTTGTTTCCAAAGGGGCTGAGAGTCCCCAAAGTATCTTGCTTCCAAATCTTTGGGAAGCTAAGAAACAACTGGCTCTGCACAGTGCTCTCACAGCCTACCGGCAACGTGACAGAGACAGGCCTGTGAGACGCAGTTTCTTGGAAGGCCTGATCTGGCTGAGGTAGAACTTCTGCTCTGGGTGTACTCCATTGGCCTAGGGCTGCCAGGCCCAAAGGGCTGCCTTTATTTCCAAAGTGTGAGAGAGGCCCCAAAGCATCTTGCTTCCTGCTCTCTGGGAAGCTAAAACAACTGGCTCTGCACAGTGCTCTCAAAGCCAACCGGGAACGTCACATACAAAGGCCTGTGAAACGCAGCTTCTTGACAGGCCTTATCTGGCTGAGGTAGAACTTGTGCTCTGGGTGTGCTACTTTGGCCTAGAGCTGCCAGGCACAAAGGCTGCTTTGTTTCCAAAGGGGGAGAGAGGCCCCAAATCATGTTGCTTCCAGCTGTTTTTGAAGCTAAGAAACAACTCGCTCTGCCAGGTACTCTTACAGCCTTCCGGGAACACCTCTTACGAAGGCCTGTGAAAAGCAGTTTCTTGGCAGGCCTGATCTGGCTGAGGTAGAACTTCTGCTCTGGGTGTGCTCCATTGCCCTAGAGCTGAAAGGCCCAAAGGGATGCCTTGTTTGCAAAGGGGCAGAGAGGCCCCAAAGCATCTTGCTTCCAGCTCATTGGGAAGCTAAGAAACAACTGTCTCTGCCCAGTGCTCTGACAGAGTACCGGGAACATCTCTTACCAAAGCCTTTGAAACGCAGTTTCTTGGCAGGCCTTATCTGGCTGAGGTAGAACTTCTGCTCTGGGTGTGCTCCATTGGCCTAGAGCTGAAAGGCCCAAAGGTCGGCCTTGTTGGCAAAGGGGCAGGGAGCCCCCAAAGCATCTTGCTTCCAGCTCTTCGGGAAGCTAAGAAACAACTGGCTCTGCCCAGTGCTCTTACAGCCTGAGAGAAAATCTCTTACCAAGGCCTGTGAAACGCACTTTGTTGGTGGCCTGATCTAGCTGAAGTAGAACTTCTGCTCTGGGTGTGCTCCATTGGCCTAGAGCTGCCTGGCCCAAAGGGCCGCCTTGTTTGCAAAGGGGCAGAGAGGCCCCAAAGCATCTTGCTTCCAGCTCTTCGGGAAGCTAAGAAACATCTGGCGTTGCCCAGTGCTCTTACAGCCTACCGGGAACATCTCTTACCAAGGCCTGTGAAACGCAGTTTGTTGGTGGCCTGAACTGGCCGAAGTAGAACTTCTGCTCTGGGTGTGCTCCACTGGCCTGGAGCTACCTGCCCCAAAGGGCTGCCTTGATTCCAAAGTGAGAGAGTGGCACCAAAGCATCTTGCTTCCAGCTCTTCGGGAAGCCAAGAAACATCTGGCGTTGCCCAGTGCTCTTACAGCCTACCGGGAACATCTCTTACCAAGGCCTGTGAAACGCCGTTTCCTGGCAGGCCTGATTTGGCTGAAGTAGAACTTCTGCTCTGGGTGTGCTCCATTGCCCTAGAGCTGCCAGGCCCAAGGTGCTGCCTTGTTTCCAAAGGGGCAGAGAGGCCCCAAAGCATCTTGCTTCCAGCTCTCTGGGAAGCTAAGAACCAACTCGCTCTGCCCCGTGCTCTTACAGCCTACCGGGAACATGTCTTTGAAAGGCCTGTGAAACGCAGTTTCTTGGCAGGCCTCATCTGGCTGAAGTAGAACTCCGGCTCTGGGTGTGCTCCATTGCCCTAGGGCTGCCAGGCCCCAAGTGCTGCCCTGTTTCCAAGGGGCAGAGAGGCCCAAAGCATCTTGCTTCCCGGTCTTTGCGAAGCTAAGAAACAACTGGCTCTGCCCAGTGCTCTTACACCTACCG
Organism: Equus asinus; assembly: GCF_041296235.1. Taxonomy (NCBI): domain Eukaryota; kingdom Metazoa; phylum Chordata; class Mammalia; order Perissodactyla; family Equidae; genus Equus; species Equus asinus. The sequence goes on from NW_027225534.1 coordinate 1,296,074, forward strand.
GGAACATCTCTTACCAAGGCCTGTCAAACGCTGTTTCTTTGCAGGCCTGATCAGGCTGAAGTAGAACTCCTGCTCTGCGTGTGCTCCATTGGCCTAGAGCTTCCCGACCCAAAAGGCTGCCTTGTTCCCAAACGGGCAGAGGGGTCCCAAGCGTCTTGCTTCCAGCTTTTCAGGAAGGTAAGAAACAACTGGCTCTGCCCAGTGCTCTTACAGCCTACCGGGAACATCTCTTACCAAGGCCTGTGAAACGCAGTTTCTTGGCAGGCCTGATCTGGCTGAAGTAGAACTCCTGCTCTGGGCGTGCTACTTTGGCCTAGAGCTGCCAGGCCCAAAGGGCCGCCTTGTTTCCAAAGGGGCTGAGAGTCCCCAAAGTATCTTGCTTCCAAATCTTTGGGAAGCTAAGAAACAACTGGCTCTGCACAGTGCTCTCACAGCCTACCGGCAACGTGACAGAGACAGGCCTGTGAGACGCAGTTTCTTGGAAGGCCTGATCTGGCTGAGGTAGAACTTCTGCTCTGGGTGTACTCCATTGGCCTAGGGCTGCCAGGCCCAAAGGGCTGCCTTTATTTCCAAAGTGTGAGAGAGGCCCCAAAGCATCTTGCTTCCTGCTCTCTGGGAAGCTAAAACAACTGGCTCTGCACAGTGCTCTCAAAGCCAACCGGGAACGTCACATACAAAGACCTGTGAAACGCAGCTTCTTGACAGGCCTTATCTGGCTGAGGTAGAACTTGTGCTCTGGGTGTGCTACTTTGGCCTAGAGCTGCCAGGCACAAAGGCTGCTTTGTTTCCAAAGGGGGAGAGAGGCCCCAAATCATGTTGCTTCCAGCTGTTTTTGAAGCTAAGAAACAACTCGCTCTGCCAGGTACTCTTACAGCCTTCCGGGAACACCTCTTACGAAGGCCTGTGAAAAGCAGTTTCTTGGCAGGCCTGATCTGGCTGAGGTAGAACTTCTGCTCTGGGTGTGCTCCATTGCCCTAGAGCTGAAAGGCCCAAAGGGATGCCTTGTTTGCAAAGGGGCAGAGAGGCCCCAAAGCATCTTGCTTCCAGCTCATTGGGAAGCTAAGAAACAACTGTCTCTGCCCAGTGCTCTGACAGAGTACCGGGAACATCTCTTACCAAAGCCTTTGAAACGCAGTTTCTTGGCAGGCCTTATCTGGCTGAGGTAGAACTTCTGCTCTGGGTGTGCTCCATTGGCCTAGAGCTGAAAGGCCCAAAGGTCGGCCTTGTTGGCAAAGGGGCAGGGAGCCCCCAAAGCATCTTGCTTCCAGCTCTTCGGGAAGCTAAGAAACAACTGGCTCTGCCCAGTGCTCTTACAGCCTGAGAGAAAATCTCTTACCAAGGCCTGTGAAACGCACTTTGTTGGTGGCCTGATCTAGCTGAAGTAGAACTTCTGCTCTGGGTGTGCTCCATTGGCCTAGAGCTGCCTGGCCCAAAGGGCCGCCTTGTTTGCAAAGGGGCAGAGAGGCCCCAAAGCATCTTGCTTCCAGCTCTTCGGGAAGCTAAGAAACATCTGGCGTTGCCCAGTGCTCTTACAGCCTACCGGGAACATCTCTTACCAAGGCCTGTGAAACGCAGTTTGTTGGTGGCCTGAACTGGCCGAAGTAGAACTTCTGCTCTGGGTGTGCTCCACTGGCCTGGAGCTACCTGCCCCAAAGGGCTGCCTTGATTCCAAAGTGAGAGAGTGGCACCAAAGCATCTTGCTTCCAGCTCTTCGGGAAGCTAAGAAACATCTGGCGTTGCCCAGTGCTCTTACAGCCTACCGGGAACATCTCTTACCAAGGCCTGTGAAACGCCGTTTCCTGGCAGGCCTGATTTGGCTGAAGTAGAACTTCTGCTCTGGGTGTGCTCCATTGCCCTAGAGCTGCCAGGCCCAAGGTGCTGCCTTGTTTCCAAAGGGGCAGAGAGGCCCCAAAGCATCTTGCTTCCAGCTCTCTGGGAAGCTAAGAACCAACTCGCTCTGCCCCGTGCTCTTACAGCCTACCGGGAACATGTCTTTGAAAGGCCTGTGAAACGCAGTTTCTTGGCAGGCCTCATCTGGCTGAAGTAGAACTCCGGCTCTGGGTGTGCTCCATTGCCCTAGGGCTGCCAGGCCCCAAGTGCTGCCCTGTTTCCAAGGGGCAGAGAGGCCCAAAGCATCTTGCTTCCCGGTCTTTGCGAAGCTAAGAAACAACTGGCTCTGCCCAGTGCTCTTACACCTACCGGGAACATCTCTTACCAAGGCCTGTCAAACGCTGTTTCTTTGCAGGCCTGATCAGGCTGAAGTAGAACTCCTGCTCTGCGTGTGCTCCATTGGCCTAGAGCTTCCCGACCCAAAAGGCTGCCTTGTTCCCAAACGGGCAGAGGGGTCCCAAGCGTCTTGCTTCCAGCTTTTCAGGAAGGTAAGAAACAACTGGCTCTGCCCAGTGCTCTTACAGCCTACCGGGAACATCTCTTACCAAGGCCTGTGAAACGCAGTTTCTTGGCAGGCCTGATCTGGCTGAAGTAGAACTCCTGCTCTGGGCGTGCTACTTTGGCCTAGAGCTGCCAGGCCCAAAGGGCCGCCTTGTTTCCAAAGGGGCTGAGAGTCCCCAAAGTATCTTGCTTCCAAATCTTTGGGAAGCTAAGAAACAACTGGCTCTGCACAGTGCTCTCACAGCCTACCGGCAACGTGACAGAGACAGGCCTGTGAGACGCAGTTTCTTGGAAGGCCTGATCTGGCTGAGGTAGAACTTCTGCTCTGGGTGTACTCCATTGGCCTAGGGCTGCCAGGCCCAAAGGGCTGCCTTTATTTCCAAAGTGTGAGAGAGGCCCCAAAGCATCTTGCTTCCTGCTCTCTGGGAAGCTAAAACAACTGGCTCTGCACAGTGCTCTCAAAGCCAACCGGGAACGTCACATACAAAGGCCTGTGAAACGCAGCTTCTTGACAGGCCTTATCTGGCTGAGGTAGAACTTGTGCTCTGGGTGTGCTACTTTGGCCTAGAGCTGCCAGGCACAAAGGCTGCTTTGTTTCCAAAGGGGGAGAGAGGCCCCAAATCATGTTGCTTCCAGCTGTTTTTGAAGCTAAGAAACAACTCGCTCTGCCAGGTACTCTTACAGCCTTCCGGGAACACCTCTTACGAAGGCCTGTGAAAAGCAGTTTCTTGGCAGGCCTGATCTGGCTGAGGTAGAACTTCTGCTCTGGGTGTGCTCCATTGCCCTAGAGCTGAAAGGCCCAAAGGGATGCCTTGTTTGCAAAGGGGCAGAGAGGCCCCAAAGCATCTTGCTTCCAGCTCATTGGGAAGCTAAGAAACAACTGTCTCTGCCCAGTGCTCTGACAGAGTACCGGGAACATCTCTTACCAAAGCCTTTGAAACGCAGTTTCTTGGCAGGCCTTATCTGGCTGAGGTAGAACTTCTGCTCTGGGTGTGCTCCATTGGCCTAGAGCTGAAAGGCCCAAAGGTCGGCCTTGTTGGCAAAGGGGCAGGGAGCCCCCAAAGCATCTTGCTTCCAGCTCTTCGGGAAGCTAAGAAACAACTGGCTCTGCCCAGTGCTCTTACAGCCTGAGAGAAAATCTCTTACCAAGGCCTGTGAAACGCACTTTGTTGGTGGCCTGATCTAGCTGAAGTAGAACTTCTGCTCTGGGTGTGCTCCATTGGCCTAGAGCTGCCTGGCCCAAAGGGCCGCCTTGTTTGCAAAGGGGCAGAGAGGCCCCAAAGCATCTTGCTTCCAGCTCTTCGGGAAGCTAAGAAACATCTGGCGTTGCCCAGTGCTCTTACAGCCTACCGGGAACATCTCTTACCAAGGCCTGTGAAACGCAGTTTGTTGGTGGCCTGAACTGGCCGAAGTAGAACTTCTGCTCTGGGTGTGCTCCACTGGCCTGGAGCTACCTGCCCCAAAGGGCTGCCTTGATTCCAAAGTGAGAGAGTGGCACCACAGCATCTTGCTTCCAGCTCTTCGGGAAGCCAAGAAACATCTGGCGTTGCCCAGTGCTCTTACAGCCTACCGGGAACATCTCTTACCAAGGCCTGTGAAACGCCGTTTCCTGGCAGGCCTGATTTGGCTGAAGTAGAACTTCTGCTCTGGGTGTGCTCCATTGCCCTAGAGCTGCCAGGCCCAAGGTGCTGCCTTGTTTCCAAAGGGGCAGAGAGGCCCCAAAGCATCTTGCTTCCAGCTCTCTGGGAAGCTAAGAACCAACTCGCTCTGCCCCGTGCTCTTACAGCCTACCGGGAACATGTCTTTGAAAGGCCTGTGAAACGCAGTTTCTTGGCAGGCCTCATCTGGCTGAAGTAGAACTCCGGCTCTGGGTGTGCTCCATTGCCCTAGGGCTGCCAGGCCCCAAGTGCTGCCCTGTTTCCAAGGGGCAGAGAGGCCCAAAGCATCTTGCTTCCCGGTCTTTGCGAAGCTAAGAAACAACTGGCTCTGCCCAGTGCTCTTACACCTACCGGGAACATCTCTTACCAAGGCCTGTCAAACGCTGTTTCTTTGCTGGCCTGATCAGGCTGAAGTAGAACTCCTGCTCTGCGTGTGCTCCATTGGCCTAGAGCTTCCCGACCCAAAAGGCTGCCTTGTTCCCAAACGGGCAGAGGGGTCCCAAGCGTCTTGCTTCCAGCTTTTCAGGAAGGTAAGAAACAACTGGCTCTGCCCAGTGCTCTTACAGCCTACCGGGAACATCTCTTACCAAGGCCTGTGAAACGCAGTTTCTTGGCAGGCCTGATCTGGCTGAAGTAGAACTCCTGCTCTGGGCGTGCTACTTTGGCCTAGAGCTGCCAGGCCCAAAGGGCCGCCTTGTTTCCAAAGGGGCTGAGAGTCCCCAAAGTATCTTGCTTCCAAATCTTTGGGAAGCTAAGAAACAACTGGCTCTGCACAGTGCTCTCACAGCCTACCGGCAACGTGACAGAGACAGGCCTGTGAGACGCAGTTTCTTGGAAGGCCTGATCTGGCTGAGGTAGAACTTCTGCTCTGGGTGTACTCCATTGGCCTAGGGCTGCCAGGCCCAAAGGGCTGCCTTTATTTCCAAAGTGTGAGAGAGGCCCCAAAGCATCTTGCTTCCTGCTCTCTGGGAAGCTAAAACAACTGGCTCTGCACAGTGCTCTCAAAGCCAACCGGGAACGTCACATACAAAGGCCTGTGAAACGCAGCTTCTTGACAGGCCTTATCTGGCTGAGGTAGAACTTGTGCTCTGGGTGGGCTACTTTGGCCTAGAGCTGCCAGGCACAAAGGCTGCTTTGTTTCCAAAGGGGGAGAGAGGCCCCAAATCATGTTGCTTCCAGCTGTTTTTGAAGCTAAGAAACAACTCGCTCTGCCAGGTACTCTTACAGCCTTCCGGGAACACCTCTTACGAAGGCCTGTGAAAAGCAGTTTCTTGGCAGGCCTGATCTGGCTGAGGTAGAACTTCTGCTCTGGGTGTGCTCCATTGCCCTAGAGCTGAAAGGCCCAAAGGGATGCCTTGTTTGCAAAGGGGCAGAGAGGCCCCAAAGCATCTTGCTTCCAGCTCATTGGGAAGCTAAGAAACAACTGTCTCTGCCCAGTGCTCTGACAGAGTACCGGGAACATCTCTTACCAAAGCCTTTGAAACGCAGTTTCTTGGCAGGCCTTATCTGGCTGAGGTAGAACTTCTGCTCTGGGTGTGCTCCATTGGCCTAGAGCTGAAAGGCCCAAAGGTCGGCCTTGTTGGCAAAGGGGCAGGGAGCCCCCAAAGCATCTTGCTTCCAGCTCTTCGGGAAGCTAAGAAACAACTGGCTCTGCCCAGTGCTCTTACAGCCTGAGAGAAAATCTCTTACCAAGGCCTGTGAAACGCACTTTGTTGGTGGCCTGATCTAGCTGAAGTAGAACTTCTGCTCTGGGTGTGCTCCATTGGCCTAGAGCTGCCTGGCCCAAAGGGCCGCCTTGTTTGCAAAGGGGCAGAGAGGCCCCAAAGCATCTTGCTTCCAGCTCTTCGGGAAGCTAAGAAACATCTGGCGTTGCCCAGTGCTCTTACAGCCTACCGGGAACATCTCTTACCAAGGCCTGTGAAACGCAGTTTGTTGGTGGCCTGAACTGGCCGAAGTAGAACTTCTGCTCTGGGTGTGCTCCACTGGCCTGGAGCTACCTGCCCCAAAGGGCTGCCTTGATTCCAAAGTGAGAGAGTGGCACCACAGCATCTTGCTTCCAGCTCTTCGGGAAGCCAAGAAACATCTGGCGTTGCCCAGTGCTCTTACAGCCTACCGGGAACATCTCTTACCAAGGCCTGTGAAACGCCGTTTCCTGGCAGGCCTGATTTGGCTGAAGTAGAACTTCTGCTCTGGGTGTGCTCCATTGCCCTAGAGCTGCCAGGCCCAAGGTGCTGCCTTGTTTCCAAAGGGGCAGAGAGGCCCCAAAGCATCTTGCTTCCAGCTCTCTGGGAAGCTAAGAACCAACTCGCTCTGCCCCGTGCTCTTACAGCCTACCGGGAACATGTCTTTGAAAGGCCTGTGAAACGCAGTTTCTTGGCAGGCCTCATCTGGCTGAAGTAGAACTCCGGCTCTGGGTGTGCTCCATTGCCCTAGGGCTGCCAGGCCCCAAGTGCTGCCCTGTTTCCAAGGGGCAGAGAGGCCCAAAGCATCTTGCTTCCCGGTCTTTGCGAAGCTAAGAAACAACTGGCTCTGCCCAGTGCTCTTACACCTACCGGGAACATCTCTTACCAAGGCCTGTCAAACGCTGTTTCTTTGCAGGCCTGATCAGGCTGAAGTAGAACTCCTGCTCTGCGTGTGCTCCATTGGCCTAGAGCTTCCCGACCCAAAAGGCTGCCTTGTTCCCAAACGGGCAGAGGGGTCCCAAGCGTCTTGCTTCCAGCTTTTCAGGAAGGTAAGAAACAACTGGCTCTGCCCAGTGCTCTTACAGCCTACCGGGAACATCTCTTACCAAGGCCTGTGAAACGCAGTTTCTTGGCAGGCCTGATCTGGCTGAAGTAGAACTCCTGCTCTGGGCGTGCTACTTTGGCCTAGAGCTGCCAGGCCCAAAGGGCCGCCTTGTTTCCAAAGGGGCTGAGAGTCCCCAAAGTATCTTGCTTCCAAATCTTTGGGAAGCTAAGAAACAACTGGCTCTGCACAGTGCTCTCACAGCCTACCGGCAACGTGACAGAGACAGGCCTGTGAGACGCAGTTTCTTGGAAGGCCTGATCTGGCTGAGGTAGAACTTCTGCTCTGGGTGTACTCCATTGGCCTAGGGCTGCCAGGCCCAAAGGGCTGCCTTTATTTCCAAAGTGTGAGAGAGGCCCCAAAGCATCTTGCTTCCTGCTCTCTGGGAAGCTAAAACAACTGGCTCTGCACAGTGCTCTCAAAGCCAACCGGGAACGTCACATACAAAGGCCTGTGAAACGCAGCTTCTTGACAGGCCTTATCTGGCTGAGGTAGAACTTGTGCTCTGGGTGTGCTACTTTGGCCTAGAGCTGCCAGGCACAAAGGCTGCTTTGTTTCCAAAGGGGGAGAGAGGCCCCAAATCATGTTGCTTCCAGCTGTTTTTGAAGCTAAGAAACAACTCGCTCTGCCAGGTACTCTTACAGCCTTCCGGGAACACCTCTTACGAAGGCCTGTGAAAAGCAGTTTCTTGGCAGGCCTGATCTGGCTGAGGTAGAACTTCTGCTCTGGGTGTGCTCCATTGGCCTAGAGCTGAAAGGCCCAAAGGTCGGCCTTGTTGGCAAAGGGGCAGGGAGCCCCCAAAGCATCTTGCTTCCAGCTCTTCGGGAAGCTAAGAAACAACTGGCTCTGCCCAGTGCTCTTACAGCCTGAGAGAAAATCTCTTACCAAGGCCTGTGAAACGCACTTTGTTGGTGGCCTGATCTAGCTGAAGTAGAACTTCTGCTCTGGGTGTGCTCCATTGGCCTAGAGCTGCCTGGCCCAAAGGGCCGCCTTGTTTGCAAAGGGGCAGAGAGGCCCCAAAGCATCTTGCTTCCAGCTCTTCGGGAAGCTAAGAAACATCTGGCGTTGCCCAGTGCTCTTACAGCCTACCGGGAACATCTCTTACCAAGGCCTGTGAAACGCAGTTTGTTGGTGGCCTGAACTGGCCGAAGTAGAACTTCTGCTCTGGGTGTGCTCCACTGGCCTGGAGCTACCTGCCCCAAAGGGCTGCCTTGATTCCAAAGTGAGAGAGTGGCACCAAAGCATCTTGCTTCCAGCTCTTCGGGAAGCTAAGAAACATCTGGCGTTGCCCAGTGCTCTTACAGCCTACCGGGAACATCTCTTACCAAGGCCTGTGAAACGCCGTTTCCTGGCAGGCCTGATTTGGCTGAAGTAGAACTTCTGCTCTGGGTGTGCTCCATTGCCCTAGAGCTGCCAGGCCCAAGGTGCTGCCTTGTTTCCAAAGGGGCAGAGAGGCCCCAAAGCATCTTGCTTCCAGCTCTCTGGGAAGCTAAGAACCAACTCGCTCTGCCCCGTGCTCTTACAGCCTACCGGGAACATGTCTTTGAAAGGCCTGTGAAACGCAGTTTCTTGGCAGGCCTCATCTGGCTGAAGTAGAACTCCGGCTCTGGGTGTGCTCCATTGCCCTAGGGCTGCCAGGCCCCAAGTGCTGCCCTGTTTCCAAGGGGCAGAGAGGCCCAAAGCATCTTGCTTCCCGGTCTTTGCGAAGCTAAGAAACAACTGGCTCTGCCCAGTGCTCTTACACCTACCGGGAACATCTCTTACCAAGGCCTGTCAAACGCTGTTTCTTTGCAGGCCTGATCAGGCTGAAGTAGAACTCCTGCTCTGCGTGTGCTCCATTGGCCTAGAGCTTCCCGACCCAAAAGGCTGCCTTGTTCCCAAACGGGCAGAGGGGTCCCAAGCGTCTTGCTTCCAGCTTTTCAGGAAGGTAAGAAACAACTGGCTCTGCCCAGTGCTCTTACAGCCTACCGGGAACATCTCTTACCAAGGCCTGTGAAACGCAGTTTCTTGGCAGGCCTGATCTGGCTGAAGTAGAACTCCTGCTCTGGGCGTGCTACTTTGGCCTAGAGCTGCCAGGCCCAAAGGGCCGCCTTGTTTCCAAAGGGGCTGAGAGTCCCCAAAGTATCTTGCTTCCAAATCTTTGGGAAGCTAAGAAACAACTGGCTCTGCACAGTGCTCTCACAGCCTACCGGCAACGTGACAGAGACAGGCCTGTGAGACGCAGTTTCTTGGAAGGCCTGATCTGGCTGAGGTAGAACTTCTGCTCTGGGTGTACTCCATTGGCCTAGGGCTGCCAGGCCCAAAGGGCTGCCTTTATTTCCAAAGTGTGAGAGAGGCCCCAAAGCATCTTGCTTCCTGCTCTCTGGGAAGCTAAAACAACTGGCTCTGCACAGTGCTCTCAAAGCCAACCGGGAACGTCACATACAAAGGCCTGTGAAACGCAGCTTCTTGACAGGCCTTATCTGGCTGAGGTAGAACTTGTGCTCTGGGTGTGCTACTTTGGCCTAGAGCTGCCAGGCACAAAGGCTGCTTTGTTTCCAAAGGGGGAGAGAGGCCCCAAATCATGTTGCTTCCAGCTGTTTTTGAAGCTAAGAAACAACTCGCTCTGCCAGGTACTCTTACAGCCTTCCGGGAACACCTCTTACGAAGGCCTGTGAAAAGCAGTTTCTTGGCAGGCCTGATCTGGCTGAGGTAGAACTTCTGCTCTGGGTGTGCTCCATTGCCCTAGAGCTGAAAGGCCCAAAGGGATGCCTTGTTTGCAAAGGGGCAGAGAGGCCCCAAAGCATCTTGCTTCCAGCTCATTGGGAAGCTAAGAAACAACTGTCTCTGCCCAGTGCTCTGACAGAGTACCGGGAACATCTCTTACCAAAGCCTTTGAAACGCAGTTTCTTGGCAGGCCTTATCTGGCTGAGGTAGAACTTCTGCTCTGGGTGTGCTCCATTGGCCTAGAGCTGAAAGGCCCAAAGGTCGGCCTTGTTGGCAAAGGGGCAGGGAGCCCCCAAAGCATCTTGCTTCCAGCTCTTCGGGAAGCTAAGAAACAACTGGCTCTGCCCAGTGCTCTTACAGCCTGAGAGAAAATCTCTTACCAAGGCCTGTGAAACGCACTTTGTTGGTGGCCTGATCTAGCTGAAGTAGAACTTCTGCTCTGGGTGTGCTCCATTGGCCTAGAGCTGCCTGGCCCAAAGGGCCGCCTTGTTTGCAAAGGGGCAGAGAGGCCCCAAAGCATCTTGCTTCCAGCTCTTCGGGAAGCTAAGAAACATCTGGCGTTGCCCAGTGCTCTTACAGCCTACCGGGAACATCTCTTACCAAGGCCTGTGAAACGCAGTTTGTTGGTGGCCTGAACTGGCCGAAGTAGAACTTCTGCTCTGGGTGTGCTCCACTGGCCTGGAGCTACCTGCCCCAAAGGGCTGCCTTGATTCCAAAGTGAGAGAGTGGCACCAAAGCATCTTGCTTCCAGCTCTTCGGGAAGCTAAGAAACATCTGGCGTTGCCCAGTGCTCTTACAGCCTACCGGGAACATCTCTTACCAAGGCCTGTGAAACGCCGTTTCCTGGCAGGCCTGATTTGGCTGAAGTAGAACTTCTGCTCTGGGTGTGCTCCATTGCCCTAGAGCTGCCAGGCCCAAGGTGCTGCCTTGTTTCCAAAGGGGCAGAGAGGCCCCAAAGCATCTTGCTTCCAGCTCTCTGGGAAGCTAAGAACCAACTCGCTCTGCCCCGTGCTCTTACAGCCTACCGGGAACATGTCTTTGAAAGGCCTGTGAAACGCAGTTTCTTGGCAGGCCTCATCTGGCTGAAGTAGAACTCCGGCTCTGGGTGTGCTCCATTGCCCTAGGGCTGCCAGGCCCCAAGTGCTGCCCTGTTTCCAAGGGGCAGAGAGGCCCAAAGCATCTTGCTTCCCGGTCTTTGCGAAGCTAAGAAACAACTGGCTCTGCCCAGTGCTCTTACACCTACCGGGAACATCTCTTACCAAGGCCTGTCAAACGCTGTTTCTTTGCAGGCCTGATCAGGCTGAAGTAGAACTCCTGCTCTGCGTGTGCTCCATTGGCCTAGAGCTTCCCGACCCAAAAGGCTGCCTTGTTCCCAAACGGGCAGAGGGGTCCCAAGCGTCTTGCTTCCAGCTTTTCAGGAAGGTAAGAAACAACTGGCTCTGCCCAGTGCTCTTACAGCCTACCGGGAACATCTCTTACCAAGGCCTGTGAAACGCAGTTTCTTGGCAGGCCTGATCTGGCTGAAGTAGAACTCCTGCTCTGGGCGTGCTACTTTGGCCTAGAGCTGCCAGGCCCAAAGGGCCGCCTTGTTTCCAAAGGGGCTGAGAGTCCCCAAAGTATCTTGCTTCCAAATCTTTGGGAAGCTAAGAAACAACTGGCTCTGCACAGTGCTCTCACAGCCTACCGGCAACGTGACAGAGACAGGCCTGTGAGACGCAGTTTCTTGGAAGGCCTGATCTGGCTGAGGTAGAACTTCTGCTCTGGGTGTACTCCATTGGCCTAGGGCTGCCAGGCCCAAAGGGCTGCCTTTATTTCCAAAGTGTGAGAGAGGCCCCAAAGCATCTTGCTTCCTGCTCTCTGGGAAGCTAAAACAACTGGCTCTGCACAGTGCTCTCAAAGCCAACCGGGAACGTCACATACAAAGGCCTGTGAAACGCAGCTTCTTGACAGGCCTTATCTGGCTGAGGTAGAACTTGTGCTCTGGGTGTGCTACTTTGGCCTAGAGCTGCCAGGCACAAAGGCTGCTTTGTTTCCAAAGGGGGAGAGAGGCCCCAAATCATGTTGCTTCCAGCTGTTTTTGAAGCTAAGAAACAACTCGCTCTGCCAGGTACTCTTACAGCCTTCCGGGAACACCTCTTACGAAGGCCTGTGAAAAGCAGTTTCTTGGCAGGCCTGATCTGGCTGAGGTAGAACTTCTGCTCTGGGTGTGCTCCATTGCCCTAGAGCTGAAAGGCCCAAAGGGATGCCTTGTTTGCAAAGGGGCAGAGAGGCCCCAAAGCATCTTGCTTCCAGCTCATTGGGAAGCTAAGAAACAACTGTCTCTGCCCAGTGCTCTGACAGAGTACCGGGAACATCTCTTACCAAAGCCTTTGAAACGCAGTTTCTTGGCAGGCCTTATCTGGCTGAGGTAGAACTTCTGCTCTGGGTGTGCTCCATTGGCCTAGAGCTGAAAGGCCCAAAGGTCGGCCTTGTTGGCAAAGGGGCAGGGAGCCCCCAAAGCATCTTGCTTCCAGCTCTTCGGGAAGCTAAGAAACAACTGGCTCTGCCCAGTGCTCTTACAGCCTGAGAGAAAATCTCTTACCAAGGCCTGTGAAACGCACTTTGTTGGTGGCCTGATCTAGCTGAAGTAGAACTTCTGCTCTGGGTGTGCTCCATTGGCCTAGAGCTGCCTGGCCCAAAGGGCCGCCTTGTTTGCAAAGGGGCAGAGAGGCCCCAAAGCATCTTGCTTCCAGCTCTTCGGGAAGCTAAGAAACATCTGGCGTTGCCCAGTGCTCTTACAGCCTACCGGGAACATCTCTTACCAAGGCCTGTGAAACGCAGTTTGTTGGTGGCCTGAACTGGCCGAAGTAGAACTTCTGCTCTGGGTGTGCTCCACTGGCCTGGAGCTACCTGCCCCAAAGGGCTGCCTTGATTCCAAAGTGAGAGAGTGGCACCAAAGCATCTTGCTTCCAGCTCTTCGGGAAGCTAAGAAACATCTGGCGTTGCCCAGTGCTCTTACAGCCTACCGGGAACATCTCTTACCAAGGCCTGTGAAACGCCGTTTCCTGGCAGGCCTGATTTGGCTGAAGTAGAACTTCTGCTCTGGGTGTGCTCCATTGCCCTAGAGCTGCCAGGCCCAAGGTGCTGCCTTGTTTCCAAAGGGGCAGAGAGGCCCCAAAGCATCTTGCTTCCAGCTCTCTGGGAAGCTAAGAACCAACTCGCTCTGCCCCGTGCTCTTACAGCCTACCGGGAACATGTCTTTGAAAGGCCTGTGAAACGCAGTTTCTTGGCAGGCCTCATCTGGCTGAAGTAGAACTCCGGCTCTGGGTGTGCTCCATTGCCCTAGGGCTGCCAGGCCCCAAGTGCTGCCCTGTTTCCAAGGGGCAGAGAGGCCCAAAGCATCTTGCTTCCCGGTCTTTGCGAAGCTAAGAAACAACTGGCTCTGCCCAGTGCTCTTACACCTACCGGGAACATCTCTTACCAAGGCCTGTCAAACGCTGTTTCTTTGCAGGCCTGATCAGGCTGAAGTAGAACTCCTGCTCTGCGTGTGCTCCATTGGCCTAGAGCTTCCCGACCCAAAAGGCTGCCTTGTTCCCAAACGGGCAGAGGGGTCCCAAGCGTCTTGCTTCCAGCTTTTCAGGAAGGTAAGAAACAACTGGCTCTGCCCAGTGCTCTTACAGCCTACCGGGAACATCTCTTACCAAGGCCTGTGAAACGCAGTTTCTTGGCAGGCCTGATCTGGCTGAAGTAGAACTCCTGCTCTGGGCGTGCTACTTTGGCCTAGAGCTGCCAGGCCCAAAGGGCCGCCTTGTTTCCAAAGGGGCTGAGAGTCCCCAAAGTATCTTGCTTCCAAATCTTTGGGAAGCTAAGAAACAACTGGCTCTGCACAGTGCTCTCACAGCCTACCGGCAACGTGACAGAGACAGGCCTGTGAGACGCAGTTTCTTGGAAGGCCTGATCTGGCTGAGGTAGAACTTCTGCTCTGGGTGTACTCCATTGGCCTAGGGCTGCCAGGCCCAAAGGGCTGCCTTTATTTCCAAAGTGTGAGAGAGGCCCCAAAGCATCTTGCTTCCTGCTCTCTGGGAAGCTAAAACAACTGGCTCTGCACAGTGCTCTCAAAGCCAACCGGGAACGTCACATACAAAGGCCTGTGAAACGCAGCTTCTTGACAGGCCTTATCTGGCTGAGGTAGAACTTGTGCTCTGGGTGTGCTACTTTGGCCTAGAGCTGCCAGGCACAAAGGCTGCTTTGTTTCCAAAGGGGGAGAGAGGCCCCAAATCATGTTGCTTCCAGCTGTTTTTGAAGCTAAGAAACAACTCGCTCTGCCAGGTACTCTTACAGCCTTCCGGGAACACCTCTTACGAAGGCCTGTGAAAAGCAGTTTCTTGGCAGGCCTGATCTGGCTGAGGTAGAACTTCTGCTCTGGGTGTGCTCCATTGCCCTAGAGCTGAAAGGCCCAAAGGGATGCCTTGTTTGCAAAGGGGCAGAGAGGCCCCAAAGCATCTTGCTTCCAGCTCATTGGGAAGCTAAGAAACAACTGTCTCTGCCCAGTGCTCTGACAGAGTACCGGGAACATCTCTTACCAAAGCCTTTGAAACGCAGTTTCTTGGCAGGCCTTATCTGGCTGAGGTAGAACTTCTGCTCTGGGTGTGCTCCATTGGCCTAGAGCTGAAAGGCCCAAAGGTCGGCCTTGTTGGCAAAGGGGCAGGGAGCCCCCAAAGCATCTTGCTTCCAGCTCTTCGGGAAGCTAAGAAACAACTGGCTCTGCCCAGTGCTCTTACAGCCTGAGAGAAAATCTCTTACCAAGGCCTGTGAAACGCACTTTGTTGGTGGCCTGATCTAGCTGAAGTAGAACTTCTGCTCTGGGTGTGCTCCATTGGCCTAGAGCTGCCTGGCCCAAAGGGCCGCCTTGTTTGCAAAGGGGCAGAGAGGCCCCAAAGCATCTTGCTTCCAGCTCTTCGGGAAGCTAAGAAACATCTGGCGTTGCCCAGTGCTCTTACAGCCTACCGGGAACATCTCTTACCAAGGCCTGTGAAACGCAGTTTGTTGGTGGCCTGAACTGGCCGAAGTAGAACTTCTGCTCTGGGTGTGCTCCACTGGCCTGGAGCTACCTGCCCCAAAGGGCTGCCTTGATTCCAAAGTGAGAGAGTGGCACCAAAGCATCTTGCTTCCAGCTCTTCGGGAAGCTAAGAAACATCTGGCGTTGCCCAGTGCTCTTACAGCCTACCGGGAACATCTCTTACCAAGGCCTGTGAAACGCCGTTTCCTGGCAGGCCTGATTTGGCTGAAGTAGAACTTCTGCTCTGGGTGTGCTCCATTGCCCTAGAGCTGCCAGGCCCAAGGTGCTGCCTTGTTTCCAAAGGGGCAGAGAGGCCCCAAAGCATCTTGCTTCCAGCTCTCTGGGAAGCTAAGAACCAACTCGCTCTGCCCCGTGCTCTTACAGCCTACCGGGAACATGTCTTTGAAAGGCCTGTGAAACGCAGTTTCTTGGCAGGCCTCATCTGGCTGAAGTAGAACTCCGGCTCTGGGTGTGCTCCATTGCCCTAGGGCTGCCAGGCCCCAAGTGCTGCCCTGTTTCCAAGGGGCAGAGAGGCCCAAAGCATCTTGCTTCCCGGTCTTTGCGAAGCTAAGAAACAACTGGCTCTGCCCAGTGCTCTTACACCTACCGGGAACATCTCTTACCAAGGCCTGTCAAACGCTGTTTCTTTGCAGGCCTGATCAGGCTGAAGTAGAACTCCTGCTCTGCGTGTGCTCCATTGGCCTAGAGCTTCCCGACCCAAAAGGCTGCCTTGTTCCCAAACGGGCAGAGGGGTCCCAAGCGTCTTGCTTCCAGCTTTTCAGGAAGGTAAGAAACAACTGGCTCTGCCCAGTGCTCTTACAGCCTACCGGGAACATCTCTTACCAAGGCCTGTGAAACGCAGTTTCTTGGCAGGCCTGATCTGGCTGAAGTAGAACTCCTGCTCTGGGCGTGCTACTTTGGCCTAGAGCTGCCAGGCCCAAAGGGCCGCCTTGTTTCCAAAGGGGCTGAGAGTCCCCAAAGTATCTTGCTTCCAAATCTTTGGGAAGCTAAGAAACAACTGGCTCTGCACAGTGCTCTCACAGCCTACCGGCAACGTGACAGAGACAGGCCTGTGAGACGCAGTTTCTTGGAAGGCCTGATCTGGCTGAGGTAGAACTTCTGCTCTGGGTGTACTCCATTGGCCTAGGGCTGCCAGGCCCAAAGGGCTGCCTTTATTTCCAAAGTGTGAGAGAGGCCCCAAAGCATCTTGCTTCCTGCTCTCTGGGAAGCTAAAACAACTGGCTCTGCACAGTGCTCTCAAAGCCAACCGGGAACGTCACATACAAAGGCCTGTGAAACGCAGCTTCTTGACAGGCCTTATCTGGCTGAGGTAGAACTTGTGCTCTGGGTGTGCTACTTTGGCCTAGAGCTGCCAGGCACAAAGGCTGCTTTGTTTCCAAAGGGGGAGAGAGGCCCCAAATCATGTTGCTTCCAGCTGTTTTTGAAGCTAAGAAACAACTCGCTCTGCCAGGTACTCTTACAGCCTTCCGGGAACACCTCTTACGAAGGCCTGTGAAAAGCAGTTTCTTGGCAGGCCTGATCTGGCTGAGGTAGAACTTCTGCTCTGGGTGTGCTCCATTGCCCTAGAGCTGAAAGGCCCAAAGGGATGCCTTGTTTGCAAAGGGGCAGAGAGGCCCCAAAGCATCTTGCTTCCAGCTCATTGGGAAGCTAAGAAACAACTGTCTCTGCCCAGTGCTCTGACAGAGTACCGGGAACATCTCTTACCAAAGCCTTTGAAACGCAGTTTCTTGGCAGGCCTTATCTGGCTGAGGTAGAACTTCTGCTCTGGGTGTGCTCCATTGGCCTAGAGCTGAAAGGCCCAAAGGTCGGCCTTGTTGGCAAAGGGGCAGGGAGCCCCCAAAGCATCTTGCTTCCAGCTCTTCGGGAAGCTAAGAAACAACTGGCTCTGCCCAGTGCTCTTACAGCCTGAGAGAAAATCTCTTACCAAGGCCTGTGAAACGCACTTTGTTGGTGGCCTGATCTAGCTGAAGTAGAACTTCTGCTCTGGGTGTGCTCCATTGGCCTAGAGCTGCCTGGCCCAAAGGGCCGCCTTGTTTGCAAAGGGGCAGAGAGGCCCCAAAGCATCTTGCTTCCAGCTCTTCGGGAAGCTAAGAAACATCTGGCGTTGCCCAGTGCTCTTACAGCCTACCGGGAACATCTCTTACCAAGGCCTGTGAAACGCAGTTTGTTGGTGGCCTGAACTGGCCGAAGTAGAACTTCTGCTCTGGGTGTGCTCCACTGGCCTGGAGCTACCTGCCCCAAAGGGCTGCCTTGATTCCAAAGTGAGAGAGTGGCACCAAAGCATCTTGCTTCCAGCTCTTCGGGAAGCTAAGAAACATCTGGCGTTGCCCAGTGCTCTTACAGCCTACCGGGAACATCTCTTACCAAGGCCTGTGAAACGCCGTTTCCTGGCAGGCCTGATTTGGCTGAAGTAGAACTTCTGCTCTGGGTGTGCTCCATTGCCCTAGAGCTGCCAGGCCCAAGGTGCTGCCTTGTTTCCAAAGGGGCAGAGAGGCCCCAAAGCATCTTGCTTCCAGCTCTCTGGGAAGCTAAGAACCAACTCGCTCTGCCCCGTGCTCTTACAGCCTACCGGGAACATGTCTTTGAAAGGCCTGTGAAACGCAGTTTCTTGGCAGGCCTCATCTGGCTGAAGTAGAACTCCGGCTCTGGGTGTGCTCCATTGCCCTAGGGCTGCCAGGCCCCAAGTGCTGCCCTGTTTCCAAGGGGCAGAGAGGCCCAAAGCATCTTGCTTCCCGGTCTTTGCGAAGCTAAGAAACAACTGGCTCTGCCCAGTGCTCTTACACCTACCGGGAACATCTCTTACCAAGGCCTGTCAAACGCTGTTTCTTTGCAGGCCTGATCAGGCTGAAGTAGAACTCCTGCTCTGCGTGTGCTCCATTGGCCTAGAGCTTCCCGACCCAAAAGGCTGCCTTGTTCCCAAACGGGCAGAGGGGTCCCAAGCGTCTTGCTTCCAGCTTTTCAGGAAGGTAAGAAACAACTGGCTCTGCCCAGTGCTCTTACAGCCTACCGGGAACATCTCTTACCAAGGCCTGTGAAACGCAGTTTCTTGGCAGGCCTGATCTGGCTGAAGTAGAACTCCTGCTCTGGGCGTGCTACTTTGGCCTAGAGCTGCCAGGCCCAAAGGGCCGCCTTGTTTCCAAAGGGGCTGAGAGTCCCCAAAGTATCTTGCTTCCAAATCTTTGGGAAGCTAAGAAACAACTGGCTCTGCACAGTGCTCTCACAGCCTACCGGCAACGTGACAGAGACAGGCCTGTGAGACGCAGTTTCTTGGAAGGCCTGATCTGGCTGAGGTAGAACTTCTGCTCTGGGTGTACTCCATTGGCCTAGGGCTGCCAGGCCCAAAGGGCTGCCTTTATTTCCAAAGTGTGAGAGAGGCCCCAAAGCATCTTGCTTCCTGCTCTCTGGGAAGCTAAAACAACTGGCTCTGCACAGTGCTCTCAAAGCCAACCGGGAACGTCACATACAAAGGCCTGTGAAACGCAGCTTCTTGACAGGCCTTATCTGGCTGAGGTAGAACTTGTGCTCTGGGTGTGCTACTTTGGCCTAGAGCTGCCAGGCACAAAGGCTGCTTTGTTTCCAAAGGGGGAGAGAGGCCCCAAATCATGTTGCTTCCAGCTGTTTTTGAAGCTAAGAAACAACTCGCTCTGCCAGGTACTCTTACAGCCTTCCGGGAACACCTCTTACGAAGGCCTGTGAAAAGCAGTTTCTTGGCAGGCCTGATCTGGCTGAGGTAGAACTTCTGCTCTGGGTGTGCTCCATTGCCCTAGAGCTGAAAGGCCCAAAGGGATGCCTTGTTTGCAAAGGGGCAGAGAGGCCCCAAAGCATCTTGCTTCCAGCTCATTGGGAAGCTAAGAAACAACTGTCTCTGCCCAGTGCTCTGACAGAGTACCGGGAACATCTCTTACCAAAGCCTTTGAAACGCAGTTTCTTGGCAGGCCTTATCTGGCTGAGGTAGAACTTCTGCTCTGGGTGTGCTCCATTGGCCTAGAGCTGAAAGGCCCAAAGGTCGGCCTTGTTGGCAAAGGGGCAGGGAGCCCCCAAAGCATCTTGCTTCCAGCTCTTCGGGAAGCTAAGAAACAACTGGCTCTGCCCAGTGCTCTTACAGCCTGAGAGAAAATCTCTTACCAAGGCCTGTGAAACGCACTTTGTTGGTGGCCTGATCTAGCTGAAGTAGAACTTCTGCTCTGGGTGTGCTCCATTGGCCTAGAGCTGCCTGGCCCAAAGGGCCGCCTTGTTTGCAAAGGGGCAGAGAGGCCCCAAAGCATCTTGCTTCCAGCTCTTCGGGAAGCTAAGAAACATCTGGCGTTGCCCAGTGCTCTTACAGCCTACCGGGAACATCTCTTACCAAGGCCTGTGAAACGCAGTTTGTTGGTGGCCTGAACTGGCCGAAGTAGAACTTCTGCTCTGGGTGTGCTCCACTGGCCTGGAGCTACCTGCCCCAAAGGGCTGCCTTGATTCCAAAGTGAGAGAGTGGCACCAAAGCATCTTGCTTCCAGCTCTTCGGGAAGCTAAGAAACATCTGGCGTTGCCCAGTGCTCTTACAGCCTACCGGGAACATCTCTTACCAAGGCCTGTGAAACGCCGTTTCCTGGCAGGCCTGATTTGGCTGAAGTAGAACTTCTGCTCTGGGTGTGCTCCATTGCCCTAGAGCTGCCAGGCCCAAGGTGCTGCCTTGTTTCCAAAGGGGCAGAGAGGCCCCAAAGCATCTTGCTTCCAGCTCTCTGGGAAGCTAAGAACCAACTCGCTCTGCCCCGTGCTCTTACAGCCTACCGGGAACATGTCTTTGAAAGGCCTGTGAAACGCAGTTTCTTGGCAGGCCTCATCTGGCTGAAGTAGAACTCCGGCTCTGGGTGTGCTCCATTGCCCTAGGGCTGCCAGGCCCCAAGTGCTGCCCTGTTTCCAAGGGGCAGAGAGGCCCAAAGCATCTTGCTTCCCGGTCTTTGCGAAGCTAAGAAACAACTGGCTCTGCCCAGTGCTCTTACACCTACCGGGAACATCTCTTACCAAGGCCTGTCAAACGCTGTTTCTTTGCAGGCCTGATCAGGCTGAAGTAGAACTCCTGCTCTGCGTGTGCTCCATTGGCCTAGAGCTTCCCGACCCAAAAGGCTGCCTTGTTCCCAAACGGGCAGAGGGGTCCCAAGCGTCTTGCTTCCAGCTTTTCAGGAAGGTAAGAAACAACTGGCTCTGCCCAGTGCTCTTACAGCCTACCGGGAACATCTCTTACCAAGGCCTGTGAAACGCAGTTTCTTGGCAGGCCTGATCTGGCTGAAGTAGAACTCCTGCTCTGGGCGTGCTACTTTGGCCTAGAGCTGCCAGGCCCA
The DNA here is from genome assembly GCF_041296235.1 of Equus asinus. Taxonomy (NCBI): domain Eukaryota; kingdom Metazoa; phylum Chordata; class Mammalia; order Perissodactyla; family Equidae; genus Equus; species Equus asinus. The sequence goes on from NW_027225534.1 coordinate 1,315,993, forward strand.
AAGGGCCGCCTTGTTTCCAAAGGGGCTGAGAGTCCCCAAAGTATCTTGCTTCCAAATCTTTGGGAAGCTAAGAAACAACTGGCTCTGCACAGTGCTCTCACAGCCTACCGGCAACGTGACAGAGACAGGCCTGTGAGACGCAGTTTCTTGGAAGGCCTGATCTGGCTGAGGTAGAACTTCTGCTCTGGGTGTACTCCATTGGCCTAGGGCTGCCAGGCCCAAAGGGCTGCCTTTATTTCCAAAGTGTGAGAGAGGCCCCAAAGCATCTTGCTTCCTGCTCTCTGGGAAGCTAAAACAACTGGCTCTGCACAGTGCTCTCAAAGCCAACCGGGAACGTCACATACAAAGGCCTGTGAAACGCAGCTTCTTGACAGGCCTTATCTGGCTGAGGTAGAACTTGTGCTCTGGGTGTGCTACTTTGGCCTAGAGCTGCCAGGCACAAAGGCTGCTTTGTTTCCAAAGGGGGAGAGAGGCCCCAAATCATGTTGCTTCCAGCTGTTTTTGAAGCTAAGAAACAACTCGCTCTGCCAGGTACTCTTACAGCCTTCCGGGAACACCTCTTACGAAGGCCTGTGAAAAGCAGTTTCTTGGCAGGCCTGATCTGGCTGAGGTAGAACTTCTGCTCTGGGTGTGCTCCATTGCCCTAGAGCTGAAAGGCCCAAAGGGATGCCTTGTTTGCAAAGGGGCAGAGAGGCCCCAAAGCATCTTGCTTCCAGCTCATTGGGAAGCTAAGAAACAACTGTCTCTGCCCAGTGCTCTGACAGAGTACCGGGAACATCTCTTACCAAAGCCTTTGAAACGCAGTTTCTTGGCAGGCCTTATCTGGCTGAGGTAGAACTTCTGCTCTGGGTGTGCTCCATTGGCCTAGAGCTGAAAGGCCCAAAGGTCGGCCTTGTTGGCAAAGGGGCAGGGAGCCCCCAAAGCATCTTGCTTCCAGCTCTTCGGGAAGCTAAGAAACAACTGGCTCTGCCCAGTGCTCTTACAGCCTGAGAGAAAATCTCTTACCAAGGCCTGTGAAACGCACTTTGTTGGTGGCCTGATCTAGCTGAAGTAGAACTTCTGCTCTGGGTGTGCTCCATTGGCCTAGAGCTGCCTGGCCCAAAGGGCCGCCTTGTTTGCAAAGGGGCAGAGAGGCCCCAAAGCATCTTGCTTCCAGCTCTTCGGGAAGCTAAGAAACATCTGGCGTTGCCCAGTGCTCTTACAGCCTACCGGGAACATCTCTTACCAAGGCCTGTGAAACGCAGTTTGTTGGTGGCCTGAACTGGCCGAAGTAGAACTTCTGCTCTGGGTGTGCTCCACTGGCCTGGAGCTACCTGCCCCAAAGGGCTGCCTTGATTCCAAAGTGAGAGAGTGGCACCAAAGCATCTTGCTTCCAGCTCTTCGGGAAGCTAAGAAACATCTGGCGTTGCCCAGTGCTCTTACAGCCTACCGGGAACATCTCTTACCAAGGCCTGTGAAACGCCGTTTCCTGGCAGGCCTGATTTGGCTGAAGTAGAACTTCTGCTCTGGGTGTGCTCCATTGCCCTAGAGCTGCCAGGCCCAAGGTGCTGCCTTGTTTCCAAAGGGGCAGAGAGGCCCCAAAGCATCTTGCTTCCAGCTCTCTGGGAAGCTAAGAACCAACTCGCTCTGCCCCGTGCTCTTACAGCCTACCGGGAACATGTCTTTGAAAGGCCTGTGAAACGCAGTTTCTTGGCAGGCCTCATCTGGCTGAAGTAGAACTCCGGCTCTGGGTGTGCTCCATTGCCCTAGGGCTGCCAGGCCCCAAGTGCTGCCCTGTTTCCAAGGGGCAGAGAGGCCCAAAGCATCTTGCTTCCCGGTCTTTGCGAAGCTAAGAAACAACTGGCTCTGCCCAGTGCTCTTACACCTACCGGGAACATCTCTTACCAAGGCCTGTCAAACGCTGTTTCTTTGCAGGCCTGATCAGGCTGAAGTAGAACTCCTGCTCTGCGTGTGCTCCATTGGCCTAGAGCTTCCCGACCCAAAAGGCTGCCTTGTTCCCAAACGGGCAGAGGGGTCCCAAGCGTCTTGCTTCCAGCTTTTCAGGAAGGTAAGAAACAACTGGCTCTGCCCAGTGCTCTTACAGCCTACCGGGAACATCTCTTACCAAGGCCTGTGAAACGCAGTTTCTTGGCAGGCCTGATCTGGCTGAAGTAGAACTCCTGCTCTGGGCGTGCTACTTTGGCCTAGAGCTGCCAGGCCCAAAGGGCCGCCTTGTTTCCAAAGGGGCTGAGAGTCCCCAAAGTATCTTGCTTCCAAATCTTTGGGAAGCTAAGAAACAACTGGCTCTGCACAGTGCTCTCACAGCCTACCGGCAACGTGACAGAGACAGGCCTGTGAGACGCAGTTTCTTGGAAGGCCTGATCTGGCTGAGGTAGAACTTCTGCTCTGGGTGTACTCCATTGGCCTAGGGCTGCCAGGCCCAAAGGGCTGCCTTTATTTCCAAAGTGTGAGAGAGGCCCCAAAGCATCTTGCTTCCTGCTCTCTGGGAAGCTAAAACAACTGGCTCTGCACAGTGCTCTCAAAGCCAACCGGGAACGTCACATACAAAGGCCTGTGAAACGCAGCTTCTTGACAGGCCTTATCTGGCTGAGGTAGAACTTGTGCTCTGGGTGTGCTACTTTGGCCTAGAGCTGCCAGGCACAAAGGCTGCTTTGTTTCCAAAGGGGGAGAGAGGCCCCAAATCATGTTGCTTCCAGCTGTTTTTGAAGCTAAGAAACAACTCGCTCTGCCAGGTACTCTTACAGCCTTCCGGGAACACCTCTTACGAAGGCCTGTGAAAAGCAGTTTCTTGGCAGGCCTGATCTGGCTGAGGTAGAACTTCTGCTCTGGGTGTGCTCCATTGCCCTAGAGCTGAAAGGCCCAAAGGGATGCCTTGTTTGCAAAGGGGCAGAGAGGCCCCAAAGCATCTTGCTTCCAGCTCATTGGGAAGCTAAGAAACAACTGTCTCTGCCCAGTGCTCTGACAGAGTACCGGGAACATCTCTTACCAAAGCCTTTGAAACGCAGTTTCTTGGCAGGCCTTATCTGGCTGAGGTAGAACTTCTGCTCTGGGTGTGCTCCATTGGCCTAGAGCTGAAAGGCCCAAAGGTCGGCCTTGTTGGCAAAGGGGCAGGGAGCCCCCAAAGCATCTTGCTTCCAGCTCTTCGGGAAGCTAAGAAACAACTGGCTCTGCCCAGTGCTCTTACAGCCTGAGAGAAAATCTCTTACCAAGGCCTGTGAAACGCACTTTGTTGGTGGCCTGATCTAGCTGAAGTAGAACTTCTGCTCTGGGTGTGCTCCATTGGCCTAGAGCTGCCTGGCCCAAAGGGCCGCCTTGTTTGCAAAGGGGCAGAGAGGCCCCAAAGCATCTTGCTTCCAGCTCTTCGGGAAGCTAAGAAACATCTGGCGTTGCCCAGTGCTCTTACAGCCTACCGGGAACATCTCTTACCAAGGCCTGTGAAACGCAGTTTGTTGGTGGCCTGAACTGGCCGAAGTAGAACTTCTGCTCTGGGTGTGCTCCACTGGCCTGGAGCTACCTGCCCCAAAGGGCTGCCTTGATTCCAAAGTGAGAGAGTGGCACCAAAGCATCTTGCTTCCAGCTCTTCGGGAAGCTAAGAAACATCTGGCGTTGCCCAGTGCTCTTACAGCCTACCGGGAACATCTCTTACCAAGGCCTGTGAAACGCCGTTTCCTGGCAGGCCTGATTTGGCTGAAGTAGAACTTCTGCTCTGGGTGTGCTCCATTGCCCTAGAGCTGCCAGGCCCAAGGTGCTGCCTTGTTTCCAAAGGGGCAGAGAGGCCCCAAAGCATCTTGCTTCCAGCTCTCTGGGAAGCTAAGAACCAACTCGCTCTGCCCCGTGCTCTTACAGCCTACCGGGAACATGTCTTTGAAAGGCCTGTGAAACGCAGTTTCTTGGCAGGCCTCATCTGGCTGAAGTAGAACTCCGGCTCTGGGTGTGCTCCATTGCCCTAGGGCTGCCAGGCCCCAAGTGCTGCCCTGTTTCCAAGGGGCAGAGAGGCCCAAAGCATCTTGCTTCCCGGTCTTTGCGAAGCTAAGAAACAACTGGCTCTGCCCAGTGCTCTTACACCTACCGGGAACATCTCTTACCAAGGCCTGTCAAACGCTGTTTCTTTGCAGGCCTGATCAGGCTGAAGTAGAACTCCTGCTCTGCGTGTGCTCCATTGGCCTAGAGCTTCCCGACCCAAAAGGCTGCCTTGTTCCCAAACGGGCAGAGGGGTCCCAAGCGTCTTGCTTCCAGCTTTTCAGGAAGGTAAGAAACAACTGGCTCTGCCCAGTGCTCTTACAGCCTACCGGGAACATCTCTTACCAAGGCCTGTGAAACGCAGTTTCTTGGCAGGCCTGATCTGGCTGAAGTAGAACTCCTGCTCTGGGCGTGCTACTTTGGCCTAGAGCTGCCAGGCCCAAAGGGCCGCCTTGTTTCCAAAGGGGCTGAGAGTCCCCAAAGTATCTTGCTTCCAAATCTTTGGGAAGCTAAGAAACAACTGGCTCTGCACAGTGCTCTCACAGCCTACCGGCAACGTGACAGAGACAGGCCTGTGAGACGCAGTTTCTTGGAAGGCCTGATCTGGCTGAGGTAGAACTTCTGCTCTGGGTGTACTCCATTGGCCTAGGGCTGCCAGGCCCAAAGGGCTGCCTTTATTTCCAAAGTGTGAGAGAGGCCCCAAAGCATCTTGCTTCCTGCTCTCTGGGAAGCTAAAACAACTGGCTCTGCACAGTGCTCTCAAAGCCAACCGGGAACGTCACATACAAAGGCCTGTGAAACGCAGCTTCTTGACAGGCCTTATCTGGCTGAGGTAGAACTTGTGCTCTGGGTGTGCTACTTTGGCCTAGAGCTGCCAGGCACAAAGGCTGCTTTGTTTCCAAAGGGGGAGAGAGGCCCCAAATCATGTTGCTTCCAGCTGTTTTTGAAGCTAAGAAACAACTCGCTCTGCCAGGTACTCTTACAGCCTTCCGGGAACACCTCTTACGAAGGCCTGTGAAAAGCAGTTTCTTGGCAGGCCTGATCTGGCTGAGGTAGAACTTCTGCTCTGGGTGTGCTCCATTGCCCTAGAGCTGAAAGGCCCAAAGGGATGCCTTGTTTGCAAAGGGGCAGAGAGGCCCCAAAGCATCTTGCTTCCAGCTCATTGGGAAGCTAAGAAACAACTGTCTCTGCCCAGTGCTCTGACAGAGTACCGGGAACATCTCTTACCAAAGCCTTTGAAACGCAGTTTCTTGGCAGGCCTTATCTGGCTGAGGTAGAACTTCTGCTCTGGGTGTGCTCCATTGGCCTAGAGCTGAAAGGCCCAAAGGTCGGCCTTGTTGGCAAAGGGGCAGGGAGCCCCCAAAGCATCTTGCTTCCAGCTCTTCGGGAAGCTAAGAAACAACTGGCTCTGCCCAGTGCTCTTACAGCCTGAGAGAAAATCTCTTACCAAGGCCTGTGAAACGCACTTTGTTGGTGGCCTGATCTAGCTGAAGTAGAACTTCTGCTCTGGGTGTGCTCCATTGGCCTAGAGCTGCCTGGCCCAAAGGGCCGCCTTGTTTGCAAAGGGGCAGAGAGGCCCCAAAGCATCTTGCTTCCAGCTCTTCGGGAAGCTAAGAAACATCTGGCGTTGCCCAGTGCTCTTACAGCCTACCGGGAACATCTCTTACCAAGGCCTGTGAAACGCAGTTTGTTGGTGGCCTGAACTGGCCGAAGTAGAACTTCTGCTCTGGGTGTGCTCCACTGGCCTGGAGCTACCTGCCCCAAAGGGCTGCCTTGATTCCAAAGTGAGAGAGTGGCACCAAAGCATCTTGCTTCCAGCTCTTCGGGAAGCTAAGAAACATCTGGCGTTGCCCAGTGCTCTTACAGCCTACCGGGAACATCTCTTACCAAGGCCTGTGAAACGCCGTTTCCTGGCAGGCCTGATTTGGCTGAAGTAGAACTTCTGCTCTGGGTGTGCTCCATTGCCCTAGAGCTGCCAGGCCCAAGGTGCTGCCTTGTTTCCAAAGGGGCAGAGAGGCCCCAAAGCATCTTGCTTCCAGCTCTCTGGGAAGCTAAGAACCAACTCGCTCTGCCCCGTGCTCTTACAGCCTACCGGGAACATGTCTTTGAAAGGCCTGTGAAACGCAGTTTCTTGGCAGGCCTCATCTGGCTGAAGTAGAACTCCGGCTCTGGGTGTGCTCCATTGCCCTAGGGCTGCCAGGCCCCAAGTGCTGCCCTGTTTCCAAGGGGCAGAGAGGCCCAAAGCATCTTGCTTCCCGGTCTTTGCGAAGCTAAGAAACAACTGGCTCTGCCCAGTGCTCTTACACCTACCGGGAACATCTCTTACCAAGGCCTGTCAAACGCTGTTTCTTTGCAGGCCTGATCAGGCTGAAGTAGAACTCCTGCTCTGCGTGTGCTCCATTGGCCTAGAGCTTCCCGACCCAAAAGGCTGCCTTGTTCCCAAACGGGCAGAGGGGTCCCAAGCGTCTTGCTTCCAGCTTTTCAGGAAGGTAAGAAACAACTGGCTCTGCCCAGTGCTCTTACAGCCTACCGGGAACATCTCTTACCAAGGCCTGTGAAACGCAGTTTCTTGGCAGGCCTGATCTGGCTGAAGTAGAACTCCTGCTCTGGGCGTGCTACTTTGGCCTAGAGCTGCCAGGCCCAAAGGGCCGCCTTGTTTCCAAAGGGGCTGAGAGTCCCCAAAGTATCTTGCTTCCAAATCTTTGGGAAGCTAAGAAACAACTGGCTCTGCACAGTGCTCTCACAGCCTACCGGCAACGTGACAGAGACAGGCCTGTGAGACGCAGTTTCTTGGAAGGCCTGATCTGGCTGAGGTAGAACTTCTGCTCTGGGTGTACTCCATTGGCCTAGGGCTGCCAGGCCCAAAGGGCTGCCTTTATTTCCAAAGTGTGAGAGAGGCCCCAAAGCATCTTGCTTCCTGCTCTCTGGGAAGCTAAAACAACTGGCTCTGCACAGTGCTCTCAAAGCCAACCGGGAACGTCACATACAAAGGCCTGTGAAACGCAGCTTCTTGACAGGCCTTATCTGGCTGAGGTAGAACTTGTGCTCTGGGTGTGCTACTTTGGCCTAGAGCTGCCAGGCACAAAGGCTGCTTTGTTTCCAAAGGGGGAGAGAGGCCCCAAATCATGTTGCTTCCAGCTGTTTTTGAAGCTAAGAAACAACTCGCTCTGCCAGGTACTCTTACAGCCTTCCGGGAACACCTCTTACGAAGGCCTGTGAAAAGCAGTTTCTTGGCAGGCCTGATCTGGCTGAGGTAGAACTTCTGCTCTGGGTGTGCTCCATTGCCCTAGAGCTGAAAGGCCCAAAGGGATGCCTTGTTTGCAAAGGGGCAGAGAGGCCCCAAAGCATCTTGCTTCCAGCTCATTGGGAAGCTAAGAAACAACTGTCTCTGCCCAGTGCTCTGACAGAGTACCGGGAACATCTCTTACCAAAGCCTTTGAAACGCAGTTTCTTGGCAGGCCTTATCTGGCTGAGGTAGAACTTCTGCTCTGGGTGTGCTCCATTGGCCTAGAGCTGAAAGGCCCAAAGGTCGGCCTTGTTGGCAAAGGGGCAGGGAGCCCCCAAAGCATCTTGCTTCCAGCTCTTCGGGAAGCTAAGAAACAACTGGCTCTGCCCAGTGCTCTTACAGCCTGAGAGAAAATCTCTTACCAAGGCCTGTGAAACGCACTTTGTTGGTGGCCTGATCTAGCTGAAGTAGAACTTCTGCTCTGGGTGTGCTCCATTGGCCTAGAGCTGCCTGGCCCAAAGGGCCGCCTTGTTTGCAAAGGGGCAGAGAGGCCCCAAAGCATCTTGCTTCCAGCTCTTCGGGAAGCTAAGAAACATCTGGCGTTGCCCAGTGCTCTTACAGCCTACCGGGAACATCTCTTACCAAGGCCTGTGAAACGCAGTTTGTTGGTGGCCTGAACTGGCCGAAGTAGAACTTCTGCTCTGGGTGTGCTCCACTGGCCTGGAGCTACCTGCCCCAAAGGGCTGCCTTGATTCCAAAGTGAGAGAGTGGCACCAAAGCATCTTGCTTCCAGCTCTTCGGGAAGCTAAGAAACATCTGGCGTTGCCCAGTGCTCTTACAGCCTACCGGGAACATCTCTTACCAAGGCCTGTGAAACGCCGTTTCCTGGCAGGCCTGATTTGGCTGAAGTAGAACTTCTGCTCTGGGTGTGCTCCATTGCCCTAGAGCTGCCAGGCCCAAGGTGCTGCCTTGTTTCCAAAGGGGCAGAGAGGCCCCAAAGCATCTTGCTTCCAGCTCTCTGGGAAGCTAAGAACCAACTCGCTCTGCCCCGTGCTCTTACAGCCTACCGGGAACATGTCTTTGAAAGGCCTGTGAAACGCAGTTTCTTGGCAGGCCTCATCTGGCTGAAGTAGAACTCCGGCTCTGGGTGTGCTCCATTGCCCTAGGGCTGCCAGGCCCCAAGTGCTGCCCTGTTTCCAAGGGGCAGAGAGGCCCAAAGCATCTTGCTTCCCGGTCTTTGCGAAGCTAAGAAACAACTGGCTCTGCCCAGTGCTCTTACACCTACCGGGAACATCTCTTACCAAGGCCTGTCAAACGCTGTTTCTTTGCAGGCCTGATCAGGCTGAAGTAGAACTCCTGCTCTGCGTGTGCTCCATTGGCCTAGAGCTTCCCGACCCAAAAGGCTGCCTTGTTCCCAAACGGGCAGAGGGGTCCCAAGCGTCTTGCTTCCAGCTTTTCAGGAAGGTAAGAAACAACTGGCTCTGCCCAGTGCTCTTACAGCCTACCGGGAACATCTCTTACCAAGGCCTGTGAAACGCAGTTTCTTGGCAGGCCTGATCTGGCTGAAGTAGAACTCCTGCTCTGGGCGTGCTACTTTGGCCTAGAGCTGCCAGGCCCAAAGGGCCGCCTTGTTTCCAAAGGGGCTGAGAGTCCCCAAAGTATCTTGCTTCCAAATCTTTGGGAAGCTAAGAAACAACTGGCTCTGCACAGTGCTCTCACAGCCTACCGGCAACGTGACAGAGACAGGCCTGTGAGACGCAGTTTCTTGGAAGGCCTGATCTGGCTGAGGTAGAACTTCTGCTCTGGGTGTACTCCATTGGCCTAGGGCTGCCAGGCCCAAAGGGCTGCCTTTATTTCCAAAGTGTGAGAGAGGCCCCAAAGCATCTTGCTTCCTGCTCTCTGGGAAGCTAAAACAACTGGCTCTGCACAGTGCTCTCAAAGCCAACCGGGAACGTCACATACAAAGGCCTGTGAAACGCAGCTTCTTGACAGGCCTTATCTGGCTGAGGTAGAACTTGTGCTCTGGGTGTGCTACTTTGGCCTAGAGCTGCCAGGCACAAAGGCTGCTTTGTTTCCAAAGGGGGAGAGAGGCCCCAAATCATGTTGCTTCCAGCTGTTTTTGAAGCTAAGAAACAACTCGCTCTGCCAGGTACTCTTACAGCCTTCCGGGAACACCTCTTACGAAGGCCTGTGAAAAGCAGTTTCTTGGCAGGCCTGATCTGGCTGAGGTAGAACTTCTGCTCTGGGTGTGCTCCATTGCCCTAGAGCTGAAAGGCCCAAAGGGATGCCTTGTTTGCAAAGGGGCAGAGAGGCCCCAAAGCATCTTGCTTCCAGCTCATTGGGAAGCTAAGAAACAACTGTCTCTGCCCAGTGCTCTGACAGAGTACCGGGAACATCTCTTACCAAAGCCTTTGAAACGCAGTTTCTTGGCAGGCCTTATCTGGCTGAGGTAGAACTTCTGCTCTGGGTGTGCTCCATTGGCCTAGAGCTGAAAGGCCCAAAGGTCGGCCTTGTTGGCAAAGGGGCAGGGAGCCCCCAAAGCATCTTGCTTCCAGCTCTTCGGGAAGGAAAGAAACAACTGGCTCTGCCCAGTGCTCTTACAGCCTGAGAGAAAATCTCTTACCAAGGCCTGTGAAACGCACTTTGTTGGTGGCCTGATCTAGCTGAAGTAGAACTTCTGCTCTGGGTGTGCTCCATTGGCCTAGAGCTGCCTGGCCCAAAGGGCCGCCTTGTTTGCAAAGGGGCAGAGAGGCCCCAAAGCATCTTGCTTCCAGCTCTTTGGGAAGCTAAGAAACATCTGGCGTTGCCCAGTGCTCTTACAGCCTACCGGGAACATCTCTTACCAAGGCCTGTGAAACGCAGTTTGTTGGTGGCCTGAACTGGCCGAAGTAGAACTTCTGCTCTGGGTGTGCTCCACTGGCCTGGAGCTACCTGCCCCAAAGGGCTGCCTTGATTCCAAAGTGAGAGAGTGGCACCAAAGCATCTTGCTTCCAGCTCTTCGGGAAGCTAAGAAACATCTGGCGTTGCCCAGTGCTCTTACAGCCTACCGGGAACATCTCTTACCAAGGCCTGTGAAACGCCGTTTCCTGGCAGGCCTGATTTGGCTGAAGTAGAACTTCTGCTCTGGGTGTGCTCCATTGCCCTAGAGCTGCCAGGCCCAAGGTGCTGCCTTGTTTCCAAAGGGGCAGAGAGGCCCCAAAGCATCTTGCTTCCAGCTCTCTGGGAAGCTAAGAACCAACTCGCTCTGCCCCGTGCTCTTACAGCCTACCGGGAACATGTCTTTGAAAGGCCTGTGAAACGCAGTTTCCTGGCAGGCCTCATCTGGCTGAAGTAGAACTCCGGCTCTGGGTGTGCTCCATTGCCCTAGAGCTGCCAGGCCCCAAGTGCTGCCCTGTTTCCAAGGGGCAGAGAGGCCCAAAGCATCTTGCTTCCCGGTCTTTGCGAAGCTAAGAAACAACTGGCTCTGCCCAGTGCTCTTACACCTACCGGGAACATCTCTTACCAAGGCCTGTCAAACGCTGTTTCTTTGCAGGCCTGATCAGGCTGAAGTAGAACTCCTGCTCTGCGTGTGCTCCATTGGCCTAGAGCTTCCCGACCCAAAAGGCTGCCTTGTTCCCAAACGGGCAGAGGGGTCCCAAGCGTCTTGCTTCCAGCTTTTCAGGAAGGTAAGAAACAACTGGCTCTGCCCAGTGCTCTTACAGCCTACCGGGAACATCTCTTACCAAGGCCTGTGAAACGCAGTTTCTTGGCAGGCCTCATCTGGCTGAAGTAGAACTCCTGCTCTGGGCGTGCTACTTTGGCCTAGAGCTGCCAGGCCCAAAGGGCCGCCTTGTTTCCAAAGGGGCTGAGAGTCCCCAAAGTATCTTGCTTCCAAATCTTTGGGAAGCTAAGAAACAACTGGCTCTGCACAGTGCTCTCACAGCCTACCGGCAACGTGACAGAGAAAGGCCTGTGAGACGCAGTTTCTTGGAAGGCCTGATCTGGCTGAGGTAGAACTTCTGCTCTGGGTGTACTCCATTGGCCTAGGGCTGCCAGGCCCAAAGGGCTGCCTTTATTTCCAAAGTGTGAGAGAGGCCCCAAAGCATCTTGCTTCCTGCTCTCTGGGAAGCTAAAACAACTGGCTCTGCACAGTGCTCTCAAAGCCAACCGGGAACGTCACATACAAAGGCCTGTGAAACGCAGCTTCTTGACAGGCCTTATCTGGCTGAGGTAGAACTTGTGCTCTGGGTGTGCTACTTTGGCCTAGAGCTGCCAGGCACAAAGGCTGCTTTGTTTCCAAAGGGGGAGAGAGGCCCCAAATCATGTTGCTTCCAGCTGTTTTTGAAGCTAAGAAACAACTCGCTCTGCCAGGTACTCTTACAGCCTTCCGGGAACACCTCTTACGAAGGCCTGTGAAAAGCAGTTTCTTGGCAGGCCTGATCTGGCTGAGGTAGAACTTCTGCTCTGGGTGTGCTCCATTGCCCTAGAGCTGAAAGGCCCAAAGGGATGCCTTGTTTGCAAAGGGGCAGAGAGGCCCCAAAGCATCTTGCTTCCAGCTCATTGGGAAGCTAAGAAACAACTGTCTCTGCCCAGTGCTCTGACAGAGTACCGGGAACATCTCATACCAAAGCCTTTGAAACGCAGTTTCTTGGCAGGCCTTATCTGGCTGAGGTAGAACTTCTGCTCTGGGTGTGCTCCATTGGCCTAGAGCTGAAAGGCCCAAAGGTCGGCCTTGTTGGCAAAGGGGCAGGGAGCCCCCAAAGCATCTTGCTTCCAGCTCTTCGGGAAGGAAAGAAACAACTGGCTCTGCCCAGTGCTCTTACAGCCTGAGAGAAAATCTCTTACCAAGGCCTGTGAAACGCACTTTGTTGGTGGCCTGATCTAGCTGAAGTAGAACTTCTGCTCTGGGTGTGCTCCATTGCCCTAGAGCTGAAAGGCCCAAAGGGATGCCTTGTTTGCAAAGGGGCAGAGAGGCCCCAAAGCATCTTGCTTCCAGCTCATTGGGAAGCTAAGAAACAACTGTCTCTGCCCAGTGCTCTGACAGAGTACCGGGAACATCTCTTACCAAAGCCTTTGAAACGCAGTTTCTTGGCAGGCCTTATCTGGCTGAGGTAGAACTTCTGCTCTGGGTGTGCTCCATTGGCCTAGAGCTGAAAGGCCCAAAGGTCGGCCTTGTTGGCAAAGGGGCAGGGAGCCCCCAAAGCATCTTGCTTCCAGCTCTTCGGGAAGGAAAGAAACAACTGGCTCTGCCCAGTGCTCTTACAGCCTGAGAGAAAATCTCTTACCAAGGCCTGTGAAACGCACTTTGTTGGTGGCCTGATCTAGCTGAAGTAGAACTTCTGCTCTGGGTGTGCTCCATTGGCCTAGAGCTGCCTGGCCCAAAGGGCCGCCTTGTTTGCAAAGGGGCAGAGAGGCCCCAAAGCATCTTGCTTCCAGCTCTTCGGGAAGCTAAGAAACATCTGGCGTTGCCCAGTGCTCTTACAGCCTACCGGGAACATCTCTTACCAAGGCCTGTGAAACGCAGTTTGTTGGTGGCCTGAACTGGCCGAAGTAGAACTTCTGCTCTGGGTGTGCTCCACTGGCCTGGAGCTACCTGCCCCAAAGGGCTGCCTTGATTCCAAAGTGAGAGAGTGGCACCAAAGCATCTTGCTTCCAGCTCTTCGGGAAGCTAAGAAACATCTGGCGTTGCCCAGTGCTCTTACAGCCTACCGGGAACATCTCTTACCAAGGCCTGTGAAACGCCGTTTCCTGGCAGGCCTGATTTGGCTGAAGTAGAACTTCTGCTCTGGGTGTGCTCCATTGCCCTAGAGCTGCCAGGCCCAAGGTGCTGCCTTGTTTCCAAAGGGGCAGAGAGGCCCCAAAGCATCTTGCTTCCAGCTCTCTGGGAAGCTAAGAACCAACTCGCTCTGCCCCGTGCTCTTACAGCCTACCGGGAACATGTCTTTGAAAGGCCTGTGAAACGCAGTTTCCTGGCAGGCCTCATCTGGCTGAAGTAGAACTCCGGCTCTGGGTGTGCTCCATTGCCCTAGAGCTGCCAGGCCCCAAGTGCTGCCCTGTTTCCAAGGGGCAGAGAGGCCCAAAGCATCTTGCTTCCCGGTCTTTGCGAAGCTAAGAAACAACTGGCTCTGCCCAGTGCTCTTACACCTACCGGGAACATCTCTTACCAAGGCCTGTCAAACGCTGTTTCTTTGCAGGCCTGATCAGGCTGAAGTAGAACTCCTGCTCTGCGTGTGCTCCATTGGCCTAGAGCTTCCCGACCCAAAAGGCTGCCTTGTTCCCAAACGGGCAGAGGGGTCCCAAGCGTCTTGCTTCCAGCTTTTCAGGAAGGTAAGAAACAACTGGCTCTGCCCAGTGCTCTTACAGCCTACCGGGAACATCTCTTACCAAGGCCTGTGAAACGCAGTTTCTTGGCAGGCCTCATCTGGCTGAAGTAGAACTCCTGCTCTGGGCGTGCTACTTTGGCCTAGAGCTGCCAGGCCCAAAGGGCCGCCTTGTTTCCAAAGGGGCTGAGAGTCCCCAAAGTATCTTGCTTCCAAATCTTTGGGAAGCTAAGAAACAACTGGCTCTGCACAGTGCTCTCACAGCCTACCGGCAACGTGACAGAGACAGGCCTGTGAGACGCAGTTTCTTGGAAGGCCTGATCTGGCTGAGGTAGAACTTCTGCTCTGGGTGTACTCCATTGGCCTAGGGCTGCCAGGCCCAAAGGGCTGCCTTTATTTCCAAAGTGTGAGAGAGGCCCCAAAGCATCTTGCTTCCTGCTCTCTGGGAAGCTAAAACAACTGGCTCTGCACAGTGCTCTCAAAGCCAACCGGGAACGTCACATACAAAGGCCTGTGAAACGCAGCTTCTTGACAGGCCTTATCTGGCTGAGGTAGAACTTGTGCTCTGGGTGTGCTACTTTGGCCTAGAGCTGCCAGGCACAAAGGCTGCTTTGTTTCCAAAGGGGGAGAGAGGCCCCAAATCATGTTGCTTCCAGCTGTTTTTGAAGCTAAGAAACAACTCGCTCTGCCAGGTACTCTTACAGCCTTCCGGGAACACCTCTTACGAAGGCCTGTGAAAAGCAGTTTCTTGGCAGGCCTGATCTGGCTGAGGTAGAACTTCTGCTCTGGGTGTGCTCCATTGCCCTAGAGCTGAAAGGCCCAAAGGGATGCCTTGTTTGCAAAGGGGCAGAGAGGCCCCAAAGCATCTTGCTTCCAGCTCATTGGGAAGCTAAGAAACAACTGTCTCTGCCCAGTGCTCTGACAGAGTACCGGGAACATCTCTTACCAAAGCCTTTGAAACGCAGTTTCTTGGCAGGCCTTATCTGGCTGAGGTAGAACTTCTGCTCTGGGTGTGCTCCATTGGCCTAGAGCTGAAAGGCCCAAAGGTCGGCCTTGTTGTCAAAGGGGCAGGGAGCCCCCAAAGCATCTTGCTTCCAGCTCTTCGGGAAGCTAAGAAACAACTGGCTCTGCCCAGTGCTCTTACAGCCTGAGAGAAAATCTCTTACCAAGGCCTGTGAAACGCACTTTGTTGGTGGCCTGATCTAGCTGAAGTAGAACTTCTGCTCTGGGTGTGCTCCATTGGCCTAGAGCTGCCTGGCCCAAAGGGCCGCCTTGTTTGCAAAGGGGCAGAGAGGCCCCAAAGCATCTTGCTTCCAGCTCTTCGGGAAGCTAAGAAACATCTGGCGTTGCCCAGTGCTCTTACAGCCTACCGGGAACATCTCTTACCAAGGCCTGTGAAACGCAGTTTGTTGGTGGCCTGAACTGGCCGAAGTAGAACTTCTGCTCTGGGTGTGCTCCACTGGCCTGGAGCTACCTGCCCCAAAGGGCTGCCTTGATTCCAAAGTGAGAGAGTGGCACCAAAGCATCTTGCTTCCAGCTCTTCGGGAAGCTAAGAAACATCTGGCGTTGCCCAGTGCTCTTACAGCCTACCGGGAACATCTCTTACCAAGGCCTGTGAAACGCCGTTTCCTGGCAGGCCTGATTTGGCTGAAGTAGAACTTCTGCTCTGGGTGTGCTCCATTGCCCTAGAGCTGCCAGGCCCAAGGTGCTGCCTTGTTTCCAAAGGGGCAGAGAGGCCCCAAAGCATCTTGCTTCCAGCTCTCTGGGAAGCTAAGAACCAACTCGCTCTGCCCCGTGCTCTTACAGCCTACCGGGAACATGTCTTTGAAAGGCCTGTGAAACGCAGTTTCTTGGCAGGCCTCATCTGGCTGAAGTAGAACTCCGGCTCTGGGTGTGCTCCATTGCCCTAGAGCTGCCAGGCCCCAAGTGCTGCCCTGTTTCCAAGGGGCAGAGAGGCCCAAAGCATCTTGCTTCCCGGTCTTTGCGAAGCTAAGAAACAACTGGCTCTGCCCAGTGCTCTTACACCTACCGGGAACATCTCTTACCAAGGCCTGTCAAACGCTGTTTCTTTGCAGGCCTGATCAGGCTGAAGTAGAACTCCTGCTCTGCGTGTGCTCCATTGGCCTAGAGCTTCCCGACCCAAAAGGCTGCCTTGTTCCCAAACGGGCAGAGGGGTCCCAAGCGTCTTGCTTCCAGCTTTTCAGGAAGGTAAGAAACAACTGGCTCTGCCCAGTGCTCTTACAGCCTACCGGGAACATCTCTTACCAAGGCCTGTGAAACGCAGTTTCTTGGCAGGCCTGATCTGGCTGAAGTAGAACTCCTGCTCTGGGCGTGCTACTTTGGCCTAGAGCTGCCAGGCCCAAAGGGCCGCCTTGTTTCCAAAGGGGCTGAGAGTCCCCAAAGTATCTTGCTTCCAAATCTTTGGGAAGCTAAGAAACAACTGGCTCTGCACAGTGCTCTCACAGCCTACCGGCAACGTGACAGAGACAGGCCTGTGAGACGCAGTTTCTTGGAAGGCCTGATCTGGCTGAGGTAGAACTTCTGCTCTGGGTGTACTCCATTGGCCTAGGGCTGCCAGGCCCAAAGGGCTGCCTTTATTTCCAAAGTGTGAGAGAGGCCCCAAAGCATCTTGCTTCCTGCTCTCTGGGAAGCTAAAACAACTGGCTCTGCACAGTGCTCTCAAAGCCAACCGGGAACGTCACATACAAAGGCCTGTGAAACGCAGCTTCTTGACAGGCCTTATCTGGCTGAGGTAGAACTTGTGCTCTGGGTGTGCTACTTTGGCCTAGAGCTGCCAGGCACAAAGGCTGCTTTGTTTCCAAAGGGGGAGAGAGGCCCCAAATCATGTTGCTTCCAGCTGTTTTTGAAGCTAAGAAACAACTCGCTCTGCCAGGTACTCTTACAGCCTTCCGGGAACACCTCTTACGAAGGCCTGTGAAAAGCAGTTTCTTGGCAGGCCTGATCTGGCTGAGGTAGAACTTCTGCTCTGGGTGTGCTCCATTGCCCTAGAGCTGAAAGGCCCAAAGGGATGCCTTGTTTGCAAAGGGGCAGAGAGGCCCCAAAGCATCTTGCTTCCAGCTCATTGGGAAGCTAAGAAACAACTGTCTCTGCCCAGTGCTCTGACAGAGTACCGGCAACATCTCTTACCAAAGCCTTTGAAACGCAGTTTCTTGGCAGGCCTTATCTGGCTGAGGTAGAACTTCTGCTCTGGGTGTGCTCCATTGGCCTAGAGCTGAAAGGCCCAAAGGTCGGCCTTGTTGGCAAAGGGGCAGGGAGCCCCCAAAGCATCTTGCTTCCAGCTCTTCGGGAAGCTAAGAAACAACTGGCTCTGCCCAGTGCTCTTACAGCCTGAGAGAAAATCTCTTACCAAGGCCTGTGAAACGCACTTTGTTGGTGGCCTGATCTAGCTGAAGTAGAACTTCTGCTCTGGGTGTGCTCCATTGGCCTAGAGCTGCCTGGCCCAAAGGGCCGCCTTGTTTGCAAAGGGGCAGAGAGGCCCCAAAGCATCTTGCTTCCAGCTCTTCGGGAAGCTAAGAAACATCTGGCGTTGCCCAGTGCTCTTACAGCCTACCGGGAACATCTCTTACCAAGGCCTGTGAAACGCAGTTTGTTGGTGGCCTGAACTGGCCGAAGTAGAACTTCTGCTCTGGGTGTGCTCCACTGGCCTGGAGCTACCTGGCGCAAAGGGCTGCCTTGATTCCAAAGTGAGAGAGTGGCACCAAAGCATCTTGCTTCCAGCTCTTCGGGAAGCTAAGAAACATCTGGCGTTGCCCAGTGCTCTTACAGCCTACCGGGAACATCTCTTACCAAGGCCTGTGAAACGCCGTTTCCTGGCAGGCCTGATTTGGCTGAAGTAGAACTTCTGCTCTGGGTGTGCTCCATTGCCCTAGAGCTGCCAGGCCCAAGGTGCTGCCTTGTTTCCAAAGGGGCAGAGAGGCCCCAAAGCATCTTGCTTCCAGCTCTCTGGGAAGCTAAGAACCAACTCGCTCTGCCCCGTGCTCTTACAGCCTACCGGGAACATGTCTTTGAAAGGCCTGTGAAACGCAGTTTCTTGGCAGGCCTCATCTGGCTGAAGTAGAACTCCGGCTCTGGGTGTGCTCCATTGCCCTAGAGCTGCCAGGCCCCAAGTGCTGCCCTGTTTCCAAGGGGCAGAGAGGCCCAAAGCATCTTGCTTCCCGGTCTTTGCGAAGCTAAGAAACAACTGGCTCTGCCCAGTGCTCTTACACCTACCGGGAACATCTCTTACCAAGGCCTGTCAAACGCTGTTTCTTTGCAGGCCTGATCAGGCTGAAGTAGAACTCCTGCTCTGCGTGTGCTCCATTGGCCTAGAGCTTCCCGACCCAAAAGGCTGCCTTGTTCCCAAACGGGCAGAGGGGTCCCAAGCGTCTTGCTTCCAGCTTTTCAGGAAGGTAAGAAACAACTGGCTCTGCCCAGTGCTCTTACAGCCTACCGGGAACATCTCTTACCAAGGCCTGTGAAACGCAGTTTCTTGGCAGGCCTGATCTGGCTGAAGTAGAACTCCTGCTCTGGGCGTGCTACTTTGGCCTAGAGCTGCCAGGCCCAAAGGGCCGCCTTGTTTCCAAAGGGGCTGAGAGTCCCCAAAGTATCTTGCTTCCAAATCTTTGGGAAGCTAAGAAACAACTGGCTCTGCACAGTGCTCTCACAGCCTACCGGCAACGTGACAGAGACAGGCCTGTGAGACGCAGTTTCTTGGAAGGCCTGATCTGGCTGAGGTAGAACTTCTGCTCTGGGTGTACTCCATTGGCCTAGGGCTGCCAGGCCCAAAGGGCTGCCTTTATTTCCAAAGTGTGAGAGAGGCCCCAAAGCATCTTGCTTCCTGCTCTCTGGGAAGCTAAAACAACTGGCTCTGCACAGTGCTCTCAAAGCCAACCGGGAACGTCACATACAAAGGCCTGTGAAACGCAGCTTCTTGACAGGCCTTATCTGGCTGAGGTAGAACTTGTGCTCTGGGTGTGCTACTTTGGCCTAGAGCTGCCAGGCACAAAGGCTGCTTTGTTTCCAAAGGGGGAGAGAGGCCCCAAATCATGTTGCTTCCAGCTGTTTTTGAAGCTAAGAAACAACTCGCTCTGCCAGGTACTCTTACAGCCTTCCGGGAACACCTCTTACGAAGGCCTGTGAAAAGCAGTTTCTTGGCAGGCCTGATCTGGCTGAGGTAGAACTTCTGCTCTGGGTGTGCTCCATTGCCCTAGAGCTGAAAGGCCCAAAGGGATGCCTTGTTTGCAAAGGGGCAGAGAGGCCCCAAAGCATCTTGCTTCCAGCTCATTGGGAAGCTAAGAAACAACTGTCTCTGCCCAGTGCTCTGACAGAGTACCGGGAACATCTCTTACCAAAGCCTTTGAAACGCAGTTTCTTGGCAGGCCTGATCTGGCTGAGGTAGAACTTCTGCTCTGGGTGTGCTCCATTGGCCTAGAGCTGAAAGGCCCAAAGGTCGGCCTTGTTGGCAAAGGGGCAGGGAGCCCCCAAAGCATCTTGCTTCCAGCTCTTTGGGAAGCTAAGAAACAACTGGCTCTGCCCAGTGCTCTTACAGCCTACGAGAAAATCTCTTACCAAGGCCTGTGAAACGCACTTTGTTGGTGGCCTGATCTAGCTGAAGTAGAACTTCTGCTCTGGGTGTGCTCCATTGGCCTAGAGCTGCCTGGCCCAAAGGGCCGCATTGTTTGCAAAGTGGATGAGAGGCCCCAAAGCATCTTGCTTCCAGCTCTTCGGGAAGCTAAGAAACATCTGGCGTTGCCCAGTGCTCTTACAGCCTACCGGGAACATCTCTTACCAAGGCATGTGAAACGCAGTTTGTTGGTGGCCTCAACTGGCCGAATTAGAACTTCTGCTCTGGGTGTGCTCCACTGGCCTAGAGCTACCGGCCCCAAAGGGCTGCCTTGATTCCAAAGTGAGAGAGTGGCACCCAAGCATCTTGCTTCCAGCTCTTCGGGAAGCTAAGAAACATCTGGCGTTGCCCAGTGCTCTTACAGCCTACCGGGAACATCTCTTACCAAGGCCTGTGAAACGCCGTTTCCTGGCAGGCCTGATTTGGCTGAAGTAGAACTTCTGCTCTGGGTGTGCTCCATTGACCTAGAGCTGCCAGGCCCAAGGTGCTGCCTTGTTTCCAAAGGGGCAGAGAGGCCCCAAAGCATCTTGCTTCCAGCTCTCTGGGAAGCTAAGAACCAACTCGCTCTGGCCCGTGCTCTTACAGCCTACCGGGAACATGTCTTTGAAAGGCCTGTGAAACGCAGTTTCCTGGCAGGCCTCATCTGGCTGAAGTAGAACTCCGGCTCTGGGTGTGCTCCATTGCCCTAGAGCTGCCAGGCCCAAAGTGCTGCCCTGTTTCCAAGGGGCAGAGAGGCCCAAAGCATCTTGCTTCCCGGTCTTTGCGAAGCTAAGAAACAACTGGCTCTGCCCAGTGCTCTTACACCTACCGGGAACATCTCTTACCAAGGCCTGTCAAACGCTGTTTCTTTGCAGGCCTGATCAGGCTGAAGTAGAACTCCTGCTCTGCGTGTGCTCCATTGGCCTAGAGCTTCCCGACCCAAAAGGCTGCCTTGTTCCCAAACGGGCAGAGGGGTCCCAAGCGTCTTGCTTCCAGCTTTTCAGGAAGGTAAGAAACAACTGGCTCTGCCCAGTGCTCTTACAGCCTACCGGGAACATCTCTTACCAAGGCCTGTGAAACGCAGTTTCTTGGCAGGCCTGATCTGGCTGAAGTAGAACTTCTGCTCTGGGTGTGCTCCATTGCCCTAGAGCTGCCAGGCCAAAAGGGCTGCCTTGTTTCCAAAGACGGAGAGTGGACCCAAAGCATCTTGCTCCCAGCTCTTCGGGAAGCTAAGAAACAGCTGGCTCTGCCCAGTGCTCTTACAGCCTGAGAGAACATCTCTTTGAAAGGCCTGTGAAACGCAGTTTCTTGGCAGGCCTGACCTGGCTGAAGTAGAACTTCTGTTCTGGTTGTGCTACATAGGCCTAGAGCTACCAGGACCTAAGGGCTGCCTTGTTTCCAAAGGGGGAGAGAGGCCCCAAAGCATCTTGCCTCCAGCACTTTCGGAAGCTAAAAAACAACTGGTTCTGCCCAGTGCTCTCACAGCCTACCGTGAACATCTCTTACCAAGGGCTGTGAAACGCAGTTTCTGGGCAGGACTGATCTGCCTGAAGTAGAACTTCTGCTGTGGGTGTGCTCCATTGGCCTAGAGCTGCCAGGCCCAAACGGCTGCCTTGTGTCCAAAGGGAGAGAGAGGCCCCAAAGCATCTGGCTTCCAGCTCTGTGGGAAGCTAAAGCAACTGGCTCTCCACAGTGCTCTCACAGCCTACCGGGAACATCTCTTACCAAGGCCTGTGAAACGCAGTTTCTTGGCAGGCCTGATCTGGCTGAAGTAGAACTCCTGCTCTGGGCGTGCTACTTTGGCCTAGAGCTGCCAGGCCCAAAGGGCCGCCTTGTTTCCAAAGGGGCTGAGAGTCCCCAAAGTATCTTGCTTCCAAATCTTTGGGAAGCTAAGACACAACTGGCTCTGCACAGTGCTCTCACAGCCTACCGGCAACGTGACAGAGAAAGGCCTGTGAGACGCAGTTTCTTGGAAGGCCTGATCTGGCTGAGGTAGAACTTCTGCTCTGGGTGTACTCCATTGGCCTAGGGCTGCCAGGCCCCAAGGGCTGCCTTTATTTCCAAAGTGTGAGAGAGGCCCCAAAGCATCTTGCTTCCTGCTCTCTGGGAAGCTAAAACAACTGGCTCTGCACAGTGCTCTCAAAGCCAACCGGGAACGTCACATACAAAGGCCTGTGAAACGCAGCTTCTTGACAGGCCTTATCTGGCTGAGGTAGAACTTGTGCTCTGGGTGTGCTACTTTGGCCTAGAGCTGCCAGGCACAAAGGCTGCTTTGTTTCCAA
Source organism: Equus asinus (assembly GCF_041296235.1). Classification (NCBI taxonomy): domain Eukaryota; kingdom Metazoa; phylum Chordata; class Mammalia; order Perissodactyla; family Equidae; genus Equus; species Equus asinus. The sequence goes on from NW_027225534.1 coordinate 1,337,362, forward strand.
AGGGGGAGAGAGGCCCCAAATCATGTTGCTTCCAGCTGTTTTTGAAGCTAAGAAACAACTCGCTCTGCCAGGTATTCTTACAGCCTTCCGGGAACACCTCTTACGAAGGCCTGTGAAAAGCAGTTTCTTGGCAGGCCTGATCTGGCTGAGGTAGAACTTGTGCTCTGGGTGTGCTCCATTGGCCTAGAGCTGAAAGGCCCAAAGGTCAGCCTTGTTGGCAAAGGGGCAGGGAGCCCCCAAAGCATCTTGCTTCCAGCTCTTTGGGAAGCTAAGAAACAACTGGCTCTGCCCAGTGCTCTTACAGCCTACGAGAAAATCTCTTACCAAGGCCTGTGAAACGCACTTTGTTGGTGGCCTGATCTAGCTGAAGTAGAACTTCTGCTCTGGGTGTGCTCCATTGGCCTAGAGCTGCCTGGCCCAAAGGGCCGCCTTGTTTGCAAAGGGGATGAGAGGCCCCAAAGCATCTTGCTTCCAGCTCTTCGGGAAGTTAAGAAACATCTGGCGTTGCCCAGTGCTCTTACAGCCTACCGGGAACATCTCTTACCAAGGCATGTGAAACGCAGTTTGTTGGTGGCCTGAACTGGCCGAATTAGAACTTCTGCTCTGGGTGTGCTCCACTGGCCTAGAGCTACCGGCCCCAAAGGGCTGCCTTGATTCCAAAGTGAGAGAGTGGCACCCAAGCATCTTGCTTCCAGCTCTTCGGGAAGCTAAGAAACATCTGGCGTTGCCCAGTGCTCTTACAGCCTACCGGGAACATGTCTTTGAAAGGCCTGTGAAACGCAGTTTCCTGGCAGGACTCATCTGGCTGAAGTAGAACTCCGGCTCTGGGTGTGCTCCATTGCCCTAGAGCTGCCAGGCCCAAAGTGCTGCCCTGTTTCCAAGGGGCAGAGAGGCCCAAAGCATCTTGCTTCCCGGTCTTTGCGAAGCTAAGAAACAACTGGCTCTGCCCAGTGCTCTTACACCTACCGGGAACATCTCTTACCAAGGCCTGTCAAACGCTGTTTCTTTGCAGGCCTGATCAGGCTGAAGTAGAACTCCTGCTCTGCGTGTGCTCCATTGGCCTAGAGCTTCCCGACCCAAAAGGCTGCCTTGTTCCCAAACGGGCAGAGGGGTCCCAAGCATCTTGCTTCCAGCTTTTCAGGAAGGTAAGAAACAACTGGCTCTGCCCAGTGCTCTTACAGCCTACCGGGGAACATCTCTTACCAAGGCCTGTGAAACGCAGTTTCCTGGCAGGCCTGATCTGGCTGAAGTAGAACTTCTGCTCTGGGTGTGCTCCATTGCCCTAGAGCTGCCAGGCCCAAAGGGCTGCCTTGTTTCCAAAGACGGAGAGTGGACCCAAAGCATCTTGCTCCCAGCTCTTCGGGAAGCTAAGAAACAGCTGGCTCTGCCCAGTGCTCTTACAGCCTGAGAGAACATCTCTTTGAAAGGCCTGTGAAACGCAGTTTCTTGGCAGGCCTGACCTGGCTGAAGTAGAACTTCTGTTCTGGTTGTGCTACATAGGCCTAGAGCTACCAGGACCTAAGGGCTGCCTTGTTTCCAAAGGGGGAGAGAGGCCCCAAAGCATCTTGCCTCCAGCACTTTGGGAAGCTAAAAAACAACTGGTTCTGCCCAGTGCTCTCACAGCCTACCGTGAACATCTCTTACCAAGGGCTGTGAAACGCAGTTTCTGGGCAGGACTGATCTGCCTGAAGTAGAACTTCTGCTGTGGGTGTGCTCCATTGGCCTAGAGCTGCCAGGCCCAAAGGGCTGCCTTGTGTCCAAAGGGAGAGAGAGGCCCCAAAGCATCTGGCTTCCAGCTCTGTGGGAAGCTAAAGCAACTGGCTCTCCACAGTGCTCTCACAGCCTCCCGGGAACATCTCTTACCAAGGCCTGTGAAACGCAGTTTCTTGGCAGGCCTGATCTGGCTGAAGTAGAACTCCTGCTCTGGGCGTGCTACTTTGGCCTAGAGCTGCCAGGCCCAAAGGGCCGCCTTGTTTCCAAAGGGGCTGAGAGTCCCCAAAGTATCTTGCTTCCAAATCTTTGGGAAGCTAAGACACAACTGGCTCTGCACAGTGCTCTCACAGCCTACCGGCAACGTGACAGAGAAAGGCCTGTGAGACGCAGTTTCTTGGAAGGCCTGATCTGGCTGAGGTAGAACTTCTGCTCTGGGTGTACTCCATTGGCCTAGGGCTGCCAGGCCCCAAGGGCTGCCTTTATTTCCAAAGTGTGAGAGAGGCCCCAAAGCATCTTGCTTCCTGCTCTCTGGGAAGCTAAAACAACTGGCTCTGCACAGTGCTCTCAAAGCCAACCGGGAACGTCACATACAAAGGCCTGTGAAACGCAGCTTCTTGACAGGCCTTATCTGGCTGAGGTAGAACTTGTGCTCTGGGTGTGCTACTTTGGCCTAGAGCTGCCAGGCACAAAGGCTGCTTTGTTTCCAAAGGGGGAGAGAGGCCCCAAATCATGTTGCTTCCAGCTGTTTTTGAAGCTAAGAAACAACTCGCTCTGCCAGGTATTCTTACAGCCTTCCGGGAACACCTCTTACGAAGGCCTGTGAAAAGCAGTTTCTTGGCAGGCCTGATCTGGCTGAGGTAGAACTTGTGCTCTGGGTGTGCTCCATTGGCCTAGAGCTGAAAGGCCCAAAGGTCAGCCTTGTTGGCAAAGGGGCAGGGAGCCCCCAAAGCATCTTGCTTCCAGCTCTTTGGGAAGCTAAGAAACAACTGGCTCTGCCCAGTGCTCTTACAGCCTACGAGAAAATCTCTTACCAAGGCCTGTGAAACGCACTTTGTTGGTGGCCTGATCTAGCTGAAGTAGAACTTCTGCTCTGGGTGTGCTCCATTGGCCTAGAGCTGCCTGGCCCAAAGGGCCACCTTGTTTGCAAAGGGGCAGAGAGGCCCCAAAGCATCTTGCTTCCAGCTCTTCGGGAAGCTAAGAAACATCTGGCGTTGCCCAGTGCTCTTACAGCCTACCGGGAACATCTCTTACCAAGGCCTGTGAAACGCAGTTTGTTGGTGGCCTGAACTGGCCGAAGTAGAACTTCTGCTCTGGGTGTGCTCCACTGGCCTGGAGCTACCTGCCCCAAAGGGCTGCCTTGATTCCAAAGTGAGAGAGTGGCACCAAAGCATCTTGCTTCCAGCTCTTCGGGAAGCTAAGAAACATCTGGCGTTGCCCAGTGCTCTTACAGCCTACCGGGAACATCTCTTACCAAGGCCTGTGAAACGCCGTTTCCTGGCAGGCCTGATTTGGCTGAAGTAGAACTTCTGCTCTGGGTGTGCTCCATTGCCCTAGAGCTGCCAGGCCCAAGGTGCTGCCTTGTTTCCAAAGGGGCAGAGAGGCCCCAAAGCATCTTGCTTCCAGCTCTCTGGGAAGCTAAGAACCAACTCGCTCTGCCCCGTGCTCTTACAGCCTACCGGGAACATGTCTTTGAAAGGCCTGTGAAACGCAGTTTCTTGGCAGGCCTCATCTGGCTGAAGTAGAACTCCGGCTCTGGGTGTGCTCCATTGCCCTAGAGCTGCCAGGCCCCAAGTGCTGCCCTGTTTCCAAGGGGCAGAGAGGCCGAAAGCATCTTGCTTCCCGGTCTTTGCGAAGCTAAGAAACAACTGGCTCTGCCCAGTGCTCTTACACCTACCGGGAACATCTCTTACCAAGGCCTGTCAAACGCTGTTTCTTTGCAGGCCTGATCAGGCTGAAGTAGAACTCCTGCTCTGCGTGTGCTCCATTGGCCTAGAGCTTCCCGACCCAAAAGGCTGCCTTGTTCCCAAACGGGCAGAGGGGTCCCAAGCGTCTTGCTTCCAGCTTTTCAGGAAGGTAAGAAACAACTGGCTCTGCCCAGTGCTCTTACAGCCTACCGGGAACATCTCTTACCAAGGCCTGTGAAACGCAGTTTCTTGGCAGGCCTGATCTGGCTGAAGTAGAACTCCTGCTCTGGGCGTGCTACTTTGGCCTAGAGCTGCCAGGCCCAAAGGGCCGCCTTGTTTCCAAAGGGGCTGAGAGTCCCCAAAGTATCTTGCTTCCAAATCTTTGGGAAGCTAAGAAACAACTGGCTCTGCACAGTGCTCTCACAGCCTACCGGCAACGTGACAGAGACAGGCCTGTGAGACGCAGTTTCTTGGAAGGCCTGATCTGGCTGAGGTAGAACTTCTGCTCTGGGTGTACTCCATTGGCCTAGGGCTGCCAGGCCCAAAGGGCTGCCTTTATTTCCAAAGTGTGAGAGAGGCCCCAAAGCATCTTGCTTCCTGCTCTCTGGGAAGCTAAAACAACTGGCTCTGCACAGTGCTCTCAAAGCCAACCGGGAACGTCACATACAAAGGCCTGTGAAACGCAGCTTCTTGACAGGCCTTATCTGGCTGAGGTAGAACTTGTGCTCTGGGTGTGCTACTTTGGCCTAGAGCTGCCAGGCACAAAGGCTGCTTTGTTTCCAAAGGGGGAGAGAGGCCCCAAATCATGTTGCTTCCAGCTGTTTTTGAAGCTAAGAAACAACTCGCTCTGCCAGGTACTCTTACAGCCTTCCGGGAACACCTCTTACGAAGGCCTGTGAAAAGCAGTTTCTTGGCAGGCCTGATCTGGCTGAGGTAGAACTTCTGCTCTGGGTGTGCTCCATTGCCCTAGAGCTGAAAGGCCCAAAGGGATGCCTTGTTTGCAAAGGGGCAGAGAGGCCCCAAAGCATCTTGCTTCCAGCTCATTGGGAAGCTAAGAAACAACTGTCTCTGCCCAGTGCTCTGACAGAGTACCGGGAACATCTCTTACCAAAGCCTTTGAAACGCAGTTTCTTGGCAGGCCTTATCTGGCTGAGGTAGAACTTCTGCTCTGGGTGTGCTCCATTGGCCTAGAGCTGAAAGGCCCAAAGGTCGGCCTTGTTGGCAAAGGGGCAGGGAGCCCCCAAAGCATCTTGCTTCCAGCTCTTCGGGAAGCTAAGAAACAACTGGCTCTGCCCGGTGCTCTTGCAGCCTGAGAGAAAATCTCTTACCAAGGCCTGTGAAACGCACTTTGTTGGTGGCCTGATCTAGCTGAAGTAGAACTTCTGCTCTGGGTGTGCTCCATTGGCCTAGAGCTGCCTGGCCCAAAGGGCCGCCCTGTTTGCAAAGGGGATGAGAGGCCCCAAAGCATCTTGCTTCCAGCTCTTCGGGAAGCTAAGAAACATCTGGCGTTGCCCAGTGCTCTTACAGCCTACCGGGAACATCTCTTACCAAGGCCTGTGAAACGCAGTTTGTTGGTGGCCTGAACTGGCCGAAGTAGAACTTCTGCTCTGGGTGTGCTCCACTGGCCTGGAGCTACCTGCCCCAAAGGGCTGCCTTGATTCCAAAGTGAGAGAGTGGCACCAAAGCATCTTGCTTCCAGCTCTTCGGGAAGCTAAGAAACATCTGGCGTTGCCCAGTGCTCTTACAGCCTACCGGGAACATCTCTTACCAAGGCCTGTGAAACGCCGTTTCCTGGCAGGCCTGATTTGGCTGAAGTAGAACTTCTGCTCTGGGTGTGCTCCATTGCCCTAGAGCTGCCAGGCCCAAGGTGCTGCCTTGTTTCCAAAGGGGCAGAGAGGCCCCAAAGCATCTTGCTTCCAGCTCTCTGGGAAGCTAAGAACCAACTCGCTCTGCCCCGTGCTCTTACAGCCTACCGGGAACATGTCTTTGAAAGGCCTGTGAAACGCAGTTTCTTGGCAGGCCTCATCTGGCTGAAGTAGAACTCCGGCTCTGGGTGTGCTCCATTGCCCTAGAGCTGCCAGGCCCCAAGTGCTGCCCTGTTTCCAAGGGGCAGAGAGGCCGAAAGCATCTTGCTTCCCGGTCTTTGCGAAGCTAAGAAACAACTGGCTCTGCCCAGTGCTCTTACACCTACCGGGAACATCTCTTACCAAGGCCTGTCAAACGCTGTTTCTTTGCAGGCCTGATCAGGCTGAAGTAGAACTCCTGCTCTGCGTGTGCTCCATTGGCCTAGAGCTTCCCGACCCAAAAGGCTGCCTTGTTCCCAAACGGGCAGAGGGGTCCCAAGCGTCTTGCTTCCAGCTTTTCAGGAAGGTAAGAAACAACTGGCTCTGCCCAGTGCTCTTACAGCCTACCGGGAACATCTCTTACCAAGGCCTGTGAAACGCAGTTTCTTGGCAGGCCTGATCTGGCTGAAGTAGAACTCCTGCTCTGGGCGTGCTACTTTGGCCTAGAGCTGCCAGGCCCAAAGGGCCGCCTTGTTTCCAAAGGGGCTGAGAGTCCCCAAAGTATCTTGCTTCCAAATCTTTGGGAAGCTAAGAAACAACTGGCTCTGCACAGTGCTCTCACAGCCTACCGGCAACGTGACAGAGACAGGCCTGTGAGACGCAGTTTCTTGGAAGGCCTGATCTGGCTGAGGTAGAACTTCTGCTCTGG